>NC_083364.1:47525000-48775000 GCF_030254825.1 Meriones unguiculatus | reverse complement strand
ACCAGCCTGCCTGGCAGGAATGATTACAGTCTAGTGAAACCTATGCCTCTCAGTTTGGCTACCTCACTATTGAAGCTATAGATCCTAAGAAATCAAAAATTCATCTCTGGACAAAGACTTAACTTGCCGGAAAAATAGGAGCTGAGACAGCACAGGGAAGCGGGGTCACACAACTTGTCTGGACTGCTTAGCAATACATATTTCTAATCTTCTATCTATACCTTATCCTCATTAGGACGTTTAAGATGAACTTAAGGGGTCACTGGATCCCTCTGTACATCTCCCCAGTGTATGTGGCCACATTAACTAAATCTCCTTTCTGTTTTTTGCTATTATTTTGGCTTGTTTAATGAGTTTATCAAGAACAGTGGCTGAACTTGGCTTGTGAGGGCACAGGCTGTGACCCTATGTCCAGTATCAACATTTGAACTATATTTAGAGTCAAAACATGTATTGATTTCTCTGATGGGAAGTTTTATTGTTAATTGGACACTGTTTAGAATCAGCTACAAAAGGAGTCTCAGAGAGAAATTGTCTTAATTAGGTTAGTTTACGGGGCATCTCTACTGGGGTTATCTTACTTATGTTAATGAAGGTAGAAAGATCACCCACTGTAGGTGGCCCCATTCCCTAGGAAGGGAATTTTGAACTGTGTGAGAGTAGAGAATGAGAGCTGAACACCAGTAAGCTTGCATTAACTAATTTCTTTCTCTCTACTTTTTGACTATGGGTGGAATGTGACCAGTTCTCTCTAGCTCCTGTAACTTCCTTGCTATAATGACATATAATCTGGAATTGTTAGCAAAACTAAACTTTTTTTCCCCTATGCTGCTAAATACCCCTAAGAAACCCTATCTTCGGATATTTTATCACAGCAATAGTATATGACAATAATACGTAGTGAAGATTCCTTTGACCTTTTGACCTAATTTTAATGTTATCAGAAACCACCTTGTAAGTATTATTAACTAAAGAAAAGTCCTAGCTGGTCATGGCAATTTATGTTTGTGAACCAGCATTTGAGTGGCTGAATCAAGCAGACTATCTTGAATTCAAGGCCAGCCTAGGCTATACAGTAGATTCTAGAATAGCCTTACTTACAAGTATTAACACCCTTTCTCAAAAAACACATAGATATCTCAGTGTTTAAATATATATCTCAGTGTTTAAATCACTTGCTCTGCAAGCATGAAGAACATAATTGAGATATCTAGAACCCACATAAATAGGCAGGAAGACATGGTAGCCACCTATAATCCCAGCACTAAGGAGGCAGGGAAAAAGAAACCCTAAGATGGCTAGCTAGACTAGCTGGAATTGATGAGCTCCAGGTCCAGTAAGAACCCCAACTCAGTGAACAAAGTGGAGAACAATCAAAGAGGACACCACTACTCCGGCATCCACATGCCCTTGCACTTACACCCACAACTGTGCCAATACACATTCAAACAAAATGAGGTAGAAAAGTAAAAAAAATAAGGATACATATGCTAGACAGTTTTATCTCAACTTGACACCAGCTAGTTATTTGAGAGGAGGGAAACTCACTTAAGAAAATGCCTCCATTTGTGGGCTTCAATAAGCCGGTGGAACATTTTCTTAATTTATGATTGATGGGGGAAGGCTCAGCCCATTGTGGATGGTGCCATCCCTGGACTGGTGGTCCTGGGTTCTATAAGAAAGCAGGCTGAGCAAGCCATGGGGATCAAGCTATTAAGCAGCACTCTTCCATGGCCTCTACATAAACTCCTGCCTTCAGGTTCCAGGCCTGCTTGTGTTCTTGTCCTGACTTCCTTCGGTGGTGGACTAGGCTGAGGGAGCAAAAGCTAAATAATCCCTTTCCTTCCCAACTCGCTTTTAGGATACTATAGCAATAGTAACCCTAACTAAGACAATACCAAAACAATTTTGCTTGATCTTTTAAACCTTTTGAGTAGCACTACACTACTTCAGAAGCCACCAAAAGTCAGTGGATGTGTTGGCTCATCTATTGATTCCATCCAGGAGACTGAGGCAGAAAAGGTGCCAGAAGTTGAAGGCTAGCCTGGGCTACATAATAGGGGCCTTGTCTTGAAGACACTCTCATTCTTAAGAAACCCACACTCATTTTTGTGTACACACAACTATCTTTTTTCCTAAATGCTTTTATCACATTTTTGTTGTTGTTTGTTTTCTGACATAGGGTCTTACTTAATCTAGACTGGATTTAAATTTGTTATCCCCTTTTCTCAGCCTCCCACATGCTGAGATTACAGGTATGAGCCACCATGCCCAGATTTGTCCTCCCTCTCTTATTGTTGGTATTTAAATCTCTTTGAGAGAGGGAGAGAGAGACTCATGTAACCCAAGGTATCCTCAAATTCACCGTTGAGGTCAACTTTGAAGGTCATAAGGTCATCATGAGGTCACAAGCAAGATAATCTTGCTCCCTCCTCAGTAGTGCTGGGATGATAGACATGCTCCATCATGCTTGGTTTACCAGCTGATGTTGCAAGCATTCTTCCAACTGAACTACATACCAGTCCTAGTCAATTTTTCTTATTAAATTCCAGCTCTGCCTCATAAAAACCTGTCCTGGAGTTATTTTCTGCAGTGTAAGTCAAGGATCCCTGTTTTTTAAGGAGGGTTTCTGAACAGAACTCCTCAGCTCTTGTTACAACTGTCACTTCATTAATTTAAAAAAAAAAAAAAACTACAGAAAAAGAGGTGCTGCAAAGACATGTCACAGCAGAGTTTAAAGAGCACATTTTGTTTGTCTTAGCTTCCATAAAACTGTTTTATTTTCCCCAGTCTGGAAATTAAATGTATACATATATATTCAAAGGAAAACCAGGAAGGTGGAATATCCCAAACAAATCTTGAGATACTGCTCCACTGAGAGCTTTTTTTTTTTTTTTTTTTTTTTTTTTTTTTTTTTTTTTTTTGTCTTACAGGGAGGTGACATATTGCTAAAATCTCGTGGTATCATTAAAAGAACAGTATATACTGCAATGCCCTTTAAACACCAGAAGATACAAAATGAATACTATATACTTGCCTTTAATGAGCTGTCAAACAACACTCCTCCATGGAGACTTGTAATTTTATACAGTGAAGCTGTTTTATACGAATGTTAAGAACAGCCAAAGAGCTGAAATGTGAATGTAAAAAAGGCAGCACTGTGCATCAGGAGCTACAGCTATGGAAAGGTAGCCTGAGGGGTACAGGGATAAAATGGGGTCATCTGGTGATTAAATGGCAGCTGGCCTAGTGTTCTGTACAGGAGCCTCAGGTGTTCTATTTGTCTGAGTCCCAGCCACTGTTTTCTTTTCCCCTAAGGCCCTCCTGAGTCTCTATGGTCCTTTTACTACAAAGGCCACCACGTTTTAAAATAAGTTTGCCTAAATAGTAATGTGATTTTGTTTGTTTGTTCGTTTGCAAAGTACTCATGCCAGGCCTTGGAGGTAGCTCAGTTGGTAAAGGTGCTTGTTGCCAAACTTGATGACCTGATTCCTGGGTTCCACTTCTTGGAAGGAGAGAACAGAAATAATCAGTCCCCTGAGCCCCACAAATGTGGTTCTCATTTAAACACTTAAAAAAATATATAAATGTAATAAAAAAATTAACTAATCATACTAGATCATAAAATTCTGTTCCACATTTAAGCACTGTCTGGCGTGGGAACGAACAGTTCAGAAAGCGGGTCCGTGTTCTACCGACCAAGTTAGGGAACCTCATTTCAAAATGAGGTTTGCGAAAGGCTGCCGCCACGTGACCTGCCTGAGGCTTGTTTCATCCATTAAAAGGAATTGTGTATCAGCAACCCTGTCTGCCTTGTGAAAATACTGTGAAGAGCAGATGGGACAAATAATTCAAAGGAAGGTTCTAAACAACAGCATCAACGCGAATGTAAAGCACCATTCTTTCCTCCTCTGTGGGACGGCAATAATGACACCGCCCGGCTGCAGCGGGCTGTGGAAGGGAACTGTCGGTTTGCAATGTTTCAAACGCAAACCGTCCTCGGTGTTGCCGTGCGATTACGAACCGCAGCACCTTTCTCGGCCTCTCTAACTGCCCTGTTTCTGCTGCTTCCGTGGTTTGCGGGAAATGTAGTGCTTTCTGGGTAATTTTCACCACCCAGAGTGTAAAGCGGAGGGATAGGGGAGAAGCATCTGTGGTGGCGTCGAAGATCTAGGTGAAAAGATCAGTCTGAAGACAGCCGGCCACGGTGCCTATTCCCCCTTCGGGAGCGTCAGGCCGCAGAGCAGAGCTGTCCACCCGCAGGGAGGCTGGAGTGGAGGAGGGAGGAGCCAGGAGGCAGGGGAGGCGTGGGAGCGGGAGGCAAGGGCGGGCCCTCGGGGCTCCGACCAATCAGAGCGCTCCCCGCCAGCGACCAATCAAAGCCCGCCTAGCCCGGCAAATCTGCCCGGCAGTGCGGGGCGGGGCCGCCAGAGTCCCGGGGCCGCCGGTTACTCTTCGGAGAGCCTTTCAGGAACGCAGAGGGTAGGGGGCAGAGAAGCCAGGGGCGGGTGGCAGGCAGGCCCAGCCCCTTGTACCAGCCCAGGGACACCCACGGAAGCACCCATGAACTAGAGATGGTGCAACCCGGGCGCGCACGTGTGTGCAGCCCGCTGGCATGTCTCTATGCCCTGTGGGCACCTGTCGTGTGAGTAGCTGCGGGTGTGGCTGTTCCTGGACGCTGTGGGTTTCAGTAAGGTTTGTATCTTCTGGCCCGTCTCCCACATCTCCAGAGGGGAAGTAAGAAGTTTAACTGAGCAGGGACCGAGGGGATTAAAGGAGTAGATCTCAGAGGCGAGGCGGAGAGGGTGGGGACTGCGGGCGCAGCGGGTAGGAAAGCACCTATTTGACCCATCTCCCAGCCAGAAAAGAATCTTGAAAAGGCTGCCGTGACCCATGTGGCTCTGAAATGTCTAGAGAGCCCCGAGCGGTGATGACCACAGAGTGAGTGGCACTGAGCTGAGCCTGTATAATTCGTGGACAAGAGGGATGCTAGCATTTAGAAAGGCCAGGAGGAAACTCAGGATGGGGGCCATCTGCTCTCCCAACCCAAGCCGGACAAAGACAGCCTCGGAGGTCTGCAATGCCGACTGGATGGCCTCGCTCCCCCCTCACCTCCACAACGTCCCCCTTTCCAATCTGGCAATCCCAGGTATTTGTCTATAACCACTTGTTCAACTGTGTTTAATTCTGCCATTTTAGTGTTTGTTAATGGTTGGTTTGTTTTCTGTTTTGTTGGGGTGTGTGGGGGGGTGTCAGTGATCTCTTTTCTTTCCAAATTAAAAAACAAAACAAAACAAAACAAAAAAAAACTTAACAGGAAGGTAACTGCTTTAAAGAGAGTCAAGCAGACTGCATCATTGGCAAAACGGACAGTCAGAAGAATGGAATCACTGCAATGTTTTTTTGTTGCTGTTATTTTTATTTTGTTTACACCATACAGCCTCAATGTAAGTATGTTAACCTTAATATTGAGGCCTTTGCAAGTGAAGGTCTCATTGACTTGAATCATTTAAGGAAAACGGGAGAGAGATCCAAGATAATGGGTAGAAAGTCGTTAACAGTCTTCGCTCTGGATCAAAATTAAAGCTGAAAAATATTTTTCCTCATTTAGCTGACCTTGTATGAAAAAGAAAATCAGGTAACTGTTAGAAAATAGGTTCAGATTCAGGACTGGGTATGAAGACACATAGTTTTGTTGTTGGAAAAGCCAGAAATAGAGGATGCAAACTGTCTTCACAGGCAGTCATTAGGTGCGATGGAGTGATGGTGTTTGAAGCTTTGTCTATATATACACAGGTGTCTGCCTGGCTGATCTAGAACTGTAGCCTGGAAGATCACCTCCGCTCCTGCTGCATTCCCCTGCCAGAAGCTTTAAAGCTTGACAACGCTCTCAGGCAATTAGTTAATCTTTCCACTGAAAAGGTTGTTAAAGCATGATTATGTTGGGAAGGATGTTTAGCTCAGCTTGGGGAGGTGGGCAAAGTCCCGCGATGCCAGTACTTAGAAAGCACTGGCGGAGCCAGGGGGAGACCAGTTCTTTCTTTGGCTTGGATACGTAGCAATTAAAGTTTTTGACTATCAGACAAACTCACAAGCATTCCCTGGACCTACTTCCTTTTTTTCTGCCTTAAAAGATGACCTCATGCCACCTCCATCTGTTTTCTATGCACGGGAAAGAGTGATGTTGGCTTTAGATACCTGTTCTTTTGGAGCACTTCCAGGTTTATTGTCCTCATGGGCCCTCTCTGCTGCTGAACAGGGGGAAGATTGCAAAATTGTGTTACAGTTACCATCCCTTATGTTTTACTGGCCTTTAACTACAGTTCCTTGGGAAATGCCAGATGGCCTTGCTTTAGAACATGTCTTTTCCATGTTTAATTGATGCCTATGGAGTCATCGCCAAAAAAATGATGCATGGGACATTTCGAACATGAGTCATTTGCCTTCAGGTTCTTTGATGGAATTATTTTGCTGAGTGATATGGCAGGTAGTTAATGTTTGCAAATAGAATGGCATCTTAGGCAGGTCCTAAATGACCCTGTCATTCAGGGCATGTCCGGGTAGGCTGGGCTTCCTCCTTCCTGGTACTTTGGTCGGTTCAAACTGTAACTCTACTAGAACTTGAACTCTGAGTCTACAAAGGTTCTGGGTGTTTGTTTTTATTCTAGAGTATATTTCAGTTCCTAGGATTGCCAGAGGAAGCAAAATTCTTGAGACCTGCTGCCATACTGGGGACTTGGTATTAGCTCCGTGAGACACTGCTTTGTGAAGCAAAATCTTCCTGCTAAACAGGAAAAGAAAATAGTGGTCCCAACTCCCCAAAATATGCTGCATTTACTACCGTGAAATGTCTTTTTTTCCAGGAATGGAAGATACATATGTAAGGATGGCAGCTCAAAACAGGAAATACACATTCAATACAATCCATTTACACCCCTAACAGCTGGTTGTCATTACTGCAGCCCAACTATTAATACTTGCCAGAGAAAGGTTTACAGTCAAGTTCAGCCTACTCTTGATGAGAAATTACAACATAGGGAAGGTGTCTTGGAGGTGGGGTCCATCATTTGCCCCTTCCTCTGCATTATTGATGCCTTCATCATAACCATCACCACCATCCAATAGGCCCACATTCTTTGTTCTAGCCTTTCTTCAAGACACATCTCTACTATGTAGCCTATTCTGGCTTCAACCTTGAAAACCTTCTGCTCAAGCTTCCAAACGGTGCCATAGGCTGCCAGGCCTGGTGGTCACTATTCACTACTGCTGCCCTGACACACCCACTGGCATACATTACCTCAAGTACTTAGACTTTTCAAGAAATCACTAGATATCAAGACCCTTGTCTTTGAAAGAGGAAATCAGGAGGGTTAGTGTAGCTCTGTGAGTAGCTCTGTTAGTAGAGTACTTACCTAGCCTGGGTGAGGTCCTCAGTTTGACACCCAGCAGCACATACATGGGGCATAGTACAAACAGGAAAACTAGGAGTTCAAGGTCACCCTCTGCTGAATAGTGAGTTTGAAATATGTCTTCAAAAAAGGAAGAAAGAACAAAAGAAAGAAAGAAAGAAAGAAAGAAAGAAAGAAAGAAAGAAATTATCATCCAGAAAATTTACATTGTTTTCTCAAGATTACATATATGCTGAATGGCAGAGCTACTGTTTAAACTCTTATGTAACAGAAAACACTCACTCGCTGCCTCGGTGCCCTTGAGGGGCCTTGGGAAGAGAGAGAAGTAGAGATAGTTCCTGACTGAAAAGCAGGTTTCAGAGACCATACTCAGCAATAGGTAAAAGAAGTTGTAAAAACTGGGTGGGTTTTTGTTGTTGTTGTTCATTTATTTGTTTGTGACAGGATCTCATATAGCCTTGGCTGGCCTGAGACTCCTTATCCTTTTATGTCTACCTGTTTAAGTGCCCAGGATTGCAGGCCTATTCAACCACTCCTAGCCTAAACTGAGTGATTTTCATCTGAGCAAATATATATCAGTGTGGACATTAGCTAAATACAGAGTGAAAGCTGTCTAGATAGATATACAGAGTGTACATGTTAATGATACTAGGTACATAAATATTGGATATATGATAGATAGATATAGATATAAAGGGTATAGATATAGAGACAGACAGACTTATTTTGAATTGGAGCCCAGTAACAGTGAGATTCAGAGTTGGTGCTTGACCCCATAAAGCTGAGCCAGATCTATCAGGAGGGGGCTATAGCAGCAGTGACATGGAAAATATCAGGGAAGGGGGGAGGGTTCTGAAAATCATTGATCTGGATGGAGTTAATTACGTCAGATGTTGGTGCACCTGCTGTGTGTGCCTAGGCCTTGATGAGAGACAACATGTGTGGACGTGGGCCCTCCACAGAGCCCTGGTGGATTACTTTACTTCCGCGATTGTTACCACACCTGTTAACCTCCAGTATTTCACACACATTGAAATATCTTGGCGGAGCATCTCAAGAGTATTCTAATCCCCAACTGTGTCCAGTCATTGACCTCTAAAAGATAAAAAGATCTTAAAACTATGGATACTACTTTTTAAAATTAAAGTTTACTATAGAAATATTTTCATTGAAGTTATTGACATTTCCTGAGAGGGAAATGTTCTTCAAATATGTATAATGTATACTATTTTTCTTCCTTTCTTTTTCTTTCTTTCTTTCTTTCTTTCTTTCTTTCTTTCTTTCTTTCTTTCTTTCTTTCTTTTAAACAGGGTCTTAACTCTGTAACCGAGGCAGGCCTAGAATTCAAGAAAATCCTTCATATTCTGCCTCCCAAGTAGCTAGAAGAGACTACAGTGTGACCACCATACTTGATTGCATCCTGCTTTTGAGTGGATTCCCTTTCTTTGTATGTGTTACTGCTCTGCCCTTTCCTTCCTTCTTTGTGCTTAACAATGTTCTTTCTCCTTTATTAAAGGTAGGATATTTGGTCGATAAGGGAAGAGCTTTCTTGAATTTAAGGGTCTTAGGTCATGCTATTGATTCTTCCTGTGTAGCGTGGAAATAGCAGTGTTTCCTCTTGTGATTAAGATAAGAGCGCGGCATCGTGAGTTACGTTCATAATCTCAGCACTTGGGAAGTTAAAACAGGAGAATGGCTGCAAGTTCTTGAGTCTGGGCTACATAGAAAATTTCAGGCCAGCCAAGGATATACGATGGGACCCATTTCAAAAAGTAAACAGATTAAAAATATACCGAGTTCAAAGAAATTCATAATCCTTTTTCAGATTAAGAATTATTTGGTTACTTTAGGTTTTTAAAAAGTGTTCTTTGTTAAAATACAGGAGTATTATAAAGAATTGCTGCGTCCTTTTAAGTCTAAAGGACATGAGGTTTTTTGTTTGTTTGTTTGTTTTGTCCCTTTAAAACAGGAAATTAATTTTGGTTCCAACAAGGACACAGTTGTGTAAAATGAAGCAGGATTCTCTCTTTAGCCTCCTAATTTTCACCTCATCATATCCTAATGCATGTTAAGAAAGCCCCATGCTGATTCTTGGCTCTATGGGAAATCAATCCCCACCGTTAAAGCAGCATGTAACCCAGCATTGTGCCCTGCAGACCATCCTACCATATACGATTAAGAGCAATCTGTGACAAACGTCAAGACAGATATAGATAATGTGTCACAGAGGTGCACAGAACGGGAAGAGCCATTTCAGCCTTTATTCTCAACTTTGTTGAGAAAATGGCATCCCGACCTCAATTTGAAGACTGTTTGGGTCGCGGTGGGGGACCTCCAGCCACTAACTGCAGCCCTTAAGTGAGACACCAGGAAGATCTCTATGGGTGTGAGGCAAGCCTGGGCTACATGAGATCGAGAGGGAGGGAGGCGGTGGGGAGTAGGTGAGTTAGGAATGTAAGAGATACTACCCAGAGAGTAGGGCTGGGAAGGGGCCTTTCCTAAAATAGTCCAGTTGTGCTAAATAATGAGGTGGTGCACCTTGCCCTACTTCATGACCTTTCCCAGCCCTTTCCTTGTGTCATTTCTCAACATACTGTTTTTCCTCTGATCTGGGACTTAGTTGCTGAAAGTATCTCTATATCTCTTTTGACCCCAATCCTGCAGAGTGTCTGAGCTAGCAGCTCAGATACTGGTGACTGTTAACTGAATAATGCAGAAAGCAGCAGAGTAAGAATGTCGGTGTCCACTAGTAATCATTTTCTGTTGTGTTATGTTGTTTGGATTTTTAGTGTTCTGAGACAAGGATTCACACTGTAGCTCATGCTGGCTTTGAAGTCACTATGTAGCCAAGTCTGGCTTCCATTTGAAGCTATCCTCTTGCCCCAGTCTCCTGAGCCCCGGTCATTCTCCGGTGTGGTCAGCGCTAAGCTGAATAGGCCGCGTAGACTCACCTTTGGTAAAAAGCCACAAGAGGCCATGTGAGAACTTCCCAACCCATTCCTTGTGGGTTATACACTGCATTCCTGCTGTTCTTAATGAGCCTCATCACAAACACCCCAGAAAAGGAAAATTCTAGGCCAACAAGATGGGTGGGAATTAGGAAAGAAACCGGGTTTTCTTTCAGCATTCTTTCTGCCTTCCTCCCTCACCAGCTTAGAACATCTCATCTTCCCTGTCGCTGTCTCTCCCTTCCCTGGTTTCTCCTTCCCCAGTTCACCTTTCTCCTACTGACCTGGCCTGCCTGGCCCCCCACCTTCTTCAGGGTCATTCTGTCTTGGGTGTCTGTCACTGTTCCTGTTCCCAGATGGCTCTGCCATCTCTGATTTCAGACATTTGCTCCCTCCCCTTCCTCCCTGCCCTCCTAGGAACCTGTCATTGTCTGTGAAGTTGAATTGATGATCACCTAGTGATCCCTGTAACTCTCCTCCCTGAGGGTACACACTTTCTCCTCACCTGGGTGACAACCATGTCACCAAGCAGTGAGAGTCACTGCTAGGATTTGGAAGTGAGATCAAGTGCGGTGTATCAAAAAGAGATTCGAGGATCATTTCAAAGACGAGCATAGCAGACTGTGTAAGACTGTTGGATTGGCTTGTAGCTCTGAGGTGGACCCAAAACCAATCCATTCTTCTGGTGGACTTGAGGCTGTGGGAAAGCAAGGGCAAAGCCAAACCAAATAATGCTAACTCTGTAACGATTAAAACATACTGTAAGATATCAAGTGATTTCTCAAGCAGGAAGGCTTTGTTGTTGTTGTTTTGATTGTTTTTGCAGTGCTGGGGAATGAACACAGGGCCTCACACATGCGAAATAACCACTTTACCATCATCCTTTCTCCCCAGCTGACCATTCACTTTTCATTTTGAGAATGGGTCTTGTTAGATTGCCCAGGCACGCTTTAGACTTGCTGTCTTCTTGCTCACCCCCTTCAGTAGCTCGTGTCACAAACCTGGGCTACCAGTCCAGCTTTGTTTTCACCTTGGGTGGTCATGGTGAAGAACAGAGAAACTACAACATTGGCATTCCCACTGAAGGTTTTCTCTCCTTCACTCCTGGAACACATCCCTCAACATCACACTGGAAGAGCAAGAATTCAGGAATCATCTGTTTCTGTTAGAAGTAGGAACATGGGCTAGCTATAGGGGTGAAGGCCCATCATCTCAGTGTTAGAGACACTGACATGGGAAGATCTCAAGTTCAAGGCCAACCTGGGCAATGTAGCAAGACCCTGTCTCAAAACAGCAAAAGCTAAAAGGATGTAACTCTGGTAAAGCAGTTGCTTGCCAACCATGCATTAGGCCTTGGGTTCCATTCCCTGTAGCACCATTAAATGAATTAATGAATGAATGACTGCAGAATTGTGAATTGGTTAAGAGTGTAAGTCCTCTGCCACACTGCCCAGGTTTACCTCTCCCATATACAGAGGGTAAACCTTGGGCAAGTTGAACTGCCCCATCTTATTTGCATAAGGTGAAAACTAATTTATATAGTATGTTTTCTGGTACAAAATAAGCTCCATATGATTATTAATATGTGTCTCTTTAAAACCAATCACAAGATCCAAACCCTGAACCTAGATGGAACAATGAGAAAAGAGGCCTGAGATGCAATCTATACTCTCAGGTAATTTAGAGTCTAGTTGAGGAACCCACTATCCAATTAAGCCCTGAGAGTCCTTCTGATCAGATTACCATAGCTTGACAGGCCATACCCCTAGGAGGGTTAGAGTTAGGGACAGGAGAGAAGCCTATGGTTCCCTAGCTGTGATACCAATGGAGTCTTAAGTGCTGATCCAGAAAGCCAGAAAAAAAAAAAAAAAATCTTGTTTGGTTATTGACTCTGTGTTTTCCACCTATCTCAAACTCAGCTGCCAGACCTTGTCACCTGTAGACATCCACAGCCTTGAGGAAAGACTCAGCTCTCTGTGACAGGCCATGTTGTTAGTGGTGCATCTGCTCTCCTGTCCTTAGCTATCACCCTCTTGACCTGGGCATTTTGCTTCCTGTTCTCGAATGAAGCGTTACAGAATGCTTTCCTGTGATCTTGTCTTTATATATAGCTTACAACCCCACCCCCTGCCTATAGGAGTGGATTCATCATCCTTGCAAGCAGATGCTTCAGCTTCCACACACCAAAACACATACACTCTCCCACAGTTGCCACACAACGGCTTTGATCTTGCCCTTCCTCCAAGAGGGTCCAAATTCTAATGTCTCCTCTTGCTCATCCCTCATGAACACCTGGCCGCCCTTCCCACTGACAGTTTGATGGCTCTTTGCTGCATGTGCCTCTGCCAGGCATCCTTCTGAAGCCAGAGTGTCGGTCTCCAGCATGTGGTATGACCTGATCTCCACAGGTGATGGATCACCTACCTCCGTATTTCTCTCTCTAGCTCTAGGACAGTGGTTCTCAACCTGTGGGTTGCAGCCCCCTTGGAGGTTGAATATCAGATATCCTGCATATCAGATATTTATATTACAAGTTATAAGAGCATCGAAATTACAGGTATGGAGTAGCAATGACATAATTTTATGGTTGGGGGTCACCACAGCACAAGGAACTGTATTCAAGGATGGCAGCACTAGGAAGGTTGAGAGCCGAGAGCCATTGCCCTAGGAGCGCTAAGCACAGGCATACTAGAGGTGATATGGGTGAAGCTCTTCAGTTTCTGGTAACTTTGCCGTTGGGAAAGATCTCAAACCACTCTACAGATGCTGACTAGCCCCACTTAGAGTTTCAAGCCAGGCTTCCAGAGATGAGAGTATTTATAGACATTAGAATAAGTGGGTGTGTTTGTGTGTGTGAAAAGAATTTGAACATGCATCAGGGAACAGATTTAGGTGGTAGAAATCGTCACTAGATCTGTGTATTTACGCATATGGCTAAGTAGGAGGCCAGCCATGTCTCACTTGTGACGTTAAAAGTGGCAGGGCGTTAGATTATATTGCTAAACAACCCTGAGTATCAAATAGTGTGGAATAAATATATTTGAAGATCTCCAGGTGACTCCAAGAGCAAAAGGCTTGGGTTACAGAGGCCAGAAGTGCTCTATCAATGTGACATCTAAGTCATATCAACTCCAACACAGGAGGACCCCTCCTTTGTGATAGATTGTCTAGCAAGATCTGAAAATTTCTAAAAGAATAACTGTTTGTCTGCAATTTCTGATTAGTCTAGGGTTCTCTCTCTCTCTCTCTCTCTCTCTCTCTCTCTCTCTCTCTCCTTCCCCCTCTGTGTGTGTATACACTGTACATTGCATTAGTATTTTTTTCTGAACAAATCCAACAATATTACCGTTTAGAAGAATAGAGCCAGGTGTGGTAGTCGTAGTCCACACCTCTTTGATGTCTAAGGCAGGTGAGTTGCTGCAGGTTTCAGATAGCCTGGGCTACACAGTGAGTTTCAAGGCAGCAAGGATGAAAGACACAGAGAGAAGCCATTTGTACACCCTAAGTGTTTGGGAGTACAGCCATAGTCTGCAGGAATGGAGGAAGTCAAATATTCAAGACTCTGTCAGACCGAGATGAATATTTTATGAATAAGTATTATTTGAAGTCTTATGTTCTAAAAGCAGTATTCGTAAAGTGCAATTGAAAACAGAAGGGGAAAACACCAAACCAAAATAGGTAAAAGTGGAAACGGGTTTCAGTCTTTCCTGGAGTTGAAGTTAGATCAAAAGGAAAGAGTCCATGGAGAGCCTTCTGGGAATTAACAAGCATGTGGTATCAATTTGGCTTTAAGTATCAGTATTTATTTAACCCCCTTTGCCTTTTCTTGTTCCCTTTGCCTCTGTAGAAAAAAAATATCCATTTAAAAGAAAATCATGGGTGCAAAAGATTCTTATTTGTATCAAATCAGATGAAATATTCTCCCTACACTTCATGAGATGATTATCTTAGAAATAAACTAATATTCAAATGTGACAGAGAAGAATGCACAGAATCTGTGACTCCCAGGAAATCGACCCCCAGTTCTGTTTCCAGAAGAAAAACAAGGGGCAAGAAATTGCCCATGGCTGTGGAACAGGGGTCAGAAACCATTACACACTGCTGAGAGATCCTTCCAGAAAACTCAGCTCACATAAAGCCAGGATTCTTGGCTTGGCTCCAGAATGTCAGAATCAGTCAGTATGGAATAGAGTTATAGTTTATTTTATTTTACTTTCTTTTTCATTTATTTATTTATTTTATAGATTTTTTAAAATTTTATTTTATTAATTACACTTTATTCATTTTGTATCCCCCCATAAGCCCCTCCCTCCTCCCCTCCAGACCCCACCCTCCCTCCCCTTTCTGCATGCATGCCACTCCCCAAGTCCACTGATAGGGGAGGTTCTCCTCTCCTTTCTGATCTTATTATTTTACTTTCTTATTTGGGGTGGCCATTGAGAAAGGTTATGATCTGGATATATAGCTGAGACTAGCCTTAAATTCCTGTTTTTTCCTATATTCCATGTGCTGTGATTAAAGAAATGTGCCTGGAGTATGCCAGCATGCCCAGCTGGAGATTTTTTAACATAGATTAATAGAAAGAGAAATACTTAGGAAACGAGTAAATATATTCTTGACTGTGGGCATCTCAAGAAAGAGCTGCACTTAAACGCTTCACAATAGGCATATGCATGATTGGGAGGCTCCTGACATCTCAAAAGGTTGCTGAGGAAGTTAAATGAAATCGTAGCATGATTCCTGTGGTAGACTGGCTAAGATTACAACCGGTAAGGTAAAACCATGGGTCAAAAGGGAGTCATAAGGAAATTAAGATGTGTTATTGTTGTAAAGGCAGTTTAGTTTGCCAGTCTCGTTTGTGAAGAAAAAAAGAAAAAGAAAATTTTCATCTGGGAAAGGAGAAAGGCCACACTTGAAAGTCATGTGTACTCAGGCCTTAACTATCTTTCAGGGTCATTTTAACATTTCCTTTTAAAAAGATCTCTGTATTAAAGAAGTATGGTGTAGGCAGCTTTTACAGCAAATAGTAATTATGCTGAAACTCTTTAATTCTCACCTACTAGGAAACTTCAGCCAGACTCTGGGGTTGGAAGGCTCATTTCTCTTCCCCTCAATCTTCCCTTTCTTATTACCCTACTTCAAGGTGACCTTTGAGTGGAATCATAACAAAATAGAAGAAGGTGTTGGGGAGGAGAGTTATCTGCAAAAGGAACTGAGGTATAGAAGATGATGGTGACCTTGAAGAAACCCAGGCAATCTGGTGTGATCAGAATAGATTTCATTTAAATAAAGGAATGGAGATGAGGCTGGGAAAAGCTGGCAGGAGCCAGATCCTAAAGAGCTTCTTATGCCGTGCCCAAACTAAATGCTGTCCAAAGTCAGCCACTGGAAGCTTTGTTCAGGAGTGGGTGAAGAACCACTAATTGCCTTAGAGCAAATTGCGTTAAAACGACCCATGAGCAGCTAGCGCAAGCTGCGTTGGGCAGAGGCAGCTTTTGGCTTTGTTTCTTTTACTATGTTCAACCCATGTGTCGATTACCTTCTGCACAGCAGGCTCTCTGCCAGGCACTAGTAATTCAAAGACTGTCAATAAGGATGTGGTCCCTGCCTTCAAAGAGCTAGCTGGAGAAATGCACATTTAATCAGCCCGTTACAACATAATATGCATGTAAGATAAGGGGGAAGGTCCAGGCTTTATCGGGAAAAGCATATGGCAGGGGCGTCCTAACAAGATCCAGGAGGCCAGAGAGGGCCATTAATGCATCAAAAATAATTCATTATGGATGAGTCACAGTTGATGAAGGGGAAAGTATAGGAGCTAAGGGCATACATACTTAGATGTCCAATAATCTGGGTTAGGTACTCAACTTCTCCTTATCAAGAGTATGAAGAATATGAGAGGGTATAGAGCTTAGCCATGAGGGCTCTGGGTAAGCACCCACAGAGCTCTAGGACAACTGTAAAACGGGGTATTGTGGTGCAAACCTGTAATCCCAGCACCTGTGCGAAGGTCATCCTAGTCTCCATACCTGGGTGAAGAGTGGGGAGGGTTTTAAGCAGGTGAGTGAGAATGTCAGCCTTGTGATTTGAAAAGGTCACTCTGGCTGCAGTACACAATGTATGCGAACAGGCAACAGCTGTAACCAAGGCACATGTCATGGGGTCATCCAAGTAGGAAGCAACCTGACCCAAGAAGCAGTAAGTAACTGAGTAGACAACAGAAAGGAGGCAGATGCTGGAAATGTTTAGGAGGAAATGTGAACTGGTCTTAATGCTTAGCCAGAAAGAAAACAGGTGCCAAAGTGTGTTGGGTAGCGAAGAAGAGGAAGAAGAGGAGGAGGGGGAGGAGGAAACATTCCCAGAATCCCTATACTGGTGAACCAGCCAATGTGAGCAGATCTGTTTAGTGTGGACCTGCTGAGCTTCAGTTACCTGGGACCATCTCAGAACTGGGAGACAGCGTAGTGGAGATGATTTCAGGGCTTTCAGAGATTAAGAGATGATTTCTTAATTGCACAGTTAGCCCATCTTTCTATACCCACAGATGCTTTTATATTCAGTATCAGATGATTCAAGTTCTAAACTTCCTGTTTTGTTTTGGGGTTTTTGGTTTTGTTTTGTTTGAAACAAATCCCTGTGCATTCCAGGCTGTCCTTGAACTCAATATATAGGATGATCCTTCTGGCTCCAGCTCTCTGGAGTGGAGTGTGCTGTGAGGCTTAGGTTATGCAGTGCTGGACATATTCCTAAATAACCAGAAGTGTTGTGAAAAATGTAGTTACTCAGCCACACTCTCAGGGCCCCCTTCTTTCAAGTAAATAACTTTGTTTAGATTTCAGGTAAGATTATTTTACCTAGTTTAAGAAAAAAGTTCTGGATGTCAAGTCTCGGAAAACCAGTTCTTGTGAGTGCCAATTGTTTGTTTGTTTTTTAGTCCCGTCATTTGCTGTTTTTTTGTTTTTGTTTTTGTTTTTGTTTTTTCTTTTCAGCACTTGGGGGTGAGGGATGTACCACACGAGCCTTCTATGAAATGGAAACTGAGCTCCCTTTACCATAATCATCAAATACCAATTGGCATTGGCATCTGAGGTTGCACCAAGAGGTACCATAAATGTGAGGGAATTTTGTACCAGTGTATTTAACTTAAAGTAACTTTACTCCTACCCTAAACATTTGCCTGGTTTTTCCCACTATTATTTTTTTCTGTCATGTTAAGGAAAACAGGATTACCACAGAGTTGAGAAGGCTCCCCAAGGGAAGAACAAACCCTGTTTTGAGGGGTGGTTCTCAAAGGTGATATCTTCTGCTTAGAGACAGAGCAGGATGTAAGTGAGCAGAACAGACAAGGAAATTTATTTTAAGTCAGTTAGCTAGACAAGTGTCTTTGTGGTTGGGAATCAGAGTCTACGGGACATTTGAAAAACAGGAAAATCTTTTGAAAGATGATAGATACCCATGCGTGTGGAGAGAGCTCTCTATACAATGCCTCCTGGGCCTGACATTGACATCCCTTAAAACCTGTGAAAATCATAGGGTATGGGGGCTGAAATGGAAACTGGAGGAAGTAATAGCATACTCATGTGCCCTGCAGAGACCTGGGGAGGGGAGGGTTTCTACAGTCTTTCTGTTTCTTAGGACATCTCAGGGAAGGACTGTGGCCTGTGGAGAAGTTCCCGTAGACAGAGAAGCTCTTCTTATATGTGTTTTACACATAAATATTTTGTTTGAAAATCACTTAAATCTGGAAGGCATCCTGGAAACCACTCCTCCCTGCAACTTCCTTCCAGCCAGGCATTGGTAGACCAGGACCCTGGGCCATGTCTCTCCTCACACAGCAGGAGGCCTCTTGGCTTCTCTGTACATAAAAGAAACATGTTGATTAAGGCCCTCTGCTTCCAGGTTTTGGCTTTACACATTGCTTTGGTGTATTGTGAATATTTATGAATTCAATAGGCAACTGATTAAAAATTAAATTGGCTGCATGGCTCTCTTGGATTTTGCTGGCAGTTTGATGGTTATTATTAACACTCTCTCACATGGCTCATGAAAAATAATCAAGCCTGAGAGCTGAAGTCTATCTCTTTGGACTGGCAATAAGGCATAATGATGTTGTTCTTTGATTTGGGAGACTACCAAATAGTTCCCCTGACCCTGAATGTTGGCTCTGTTTGCTAATCCTGACTATCCTAGAGATGCTTAGCCTTTGTGCACTTGTCAATAGGAAGTCACGTTCTCCACAAATGCTGCATTTCTCCAAGGACCTAACAGGTTATAACATGAGAGGCCTTAGGAGATGTATTAGAAAATAACTAAGGAGATACAGTCTCTAGAACTTTTTAAACTGAACAATTGAACAGTGCAGATTTTTTATTATAGCTGCTGTTTTAGTCATCCTTACTGGTTTATTTTTGTCCTCTGTGTCTTCTGGCACATTCCTCTTCACTGCCCTAGATAACTCAAGTCAGAAGGACCAACGGCGATAAATGGAGGTGAGGATAAATAGGTGTGCACGGTAAAATGGTAGCCAGGAGGAACTCTACCTGTAAGAAGATGGCTAGACCTAAGAGAAGTTTGCAAAAGGCTCCTGGGACCCAACCTTCCTGGCATTAAGCAGCTCTCAAAGTGCCTGTTCCTTCAGGTGGTTGTGCTTGCACATCCTCTGTACATGTGTGCCCAGTACCTTAGGGAATGCAGAGTGGTGGACATGCATTACACACGACCCTGTCCTGATTGCCTGACAGTGATGGAGACAGATATAGAAATGCTTCCCACACAGTGACCTCATCAAAGATATGCTAAGTATCAGTAGAGGATAGGGGGACGAGTGGGCACTTAACAGGGCATACTGGAGCCAGAGGACTCTGGCTAATGGTTTTCAATTGGGTCACATAGAAGCAATTAAAATAGAAAGAGCAGGTACAATAAAATAGCTCCCAAGAATGGGAAGGAATTTTTAAAGTGGATCAGTGTTCACTAACCATAAGGCTCATTTCTCACATATAACTTTGTAAATTAACTATAATTTTAGCTCAGGCCACTGAAATAGTTTAACATGCAAATTATGATTTATTCTTATCAAAGTTATGAGATTAAATGCCTGAGTTGTGAGACAAAACACTTTTTTTTTTTATAAACACTGTCCTTGCCAGGCATGATGGCTTATAAGCTCATCAACCAGCAGAGCCATCCAGGATTGCCACAAGTTTGAGGTCATCCTGGTCTACGTAGCAAATTCCGGCTAGCTCAGCCTACAGAGTAAAACCCTGATCCCAAAACACCCAAACACAGAACAAACAAAACTGCTCTGTTCTGTTCTAATTCCAGCACTGCAAAGTTAAGGCAAGAGGCTCCCAAGTTTTAGGTCAGTCTAAGAAACAGTATAATGCCTTGTCTTGATCCATTTCCCATCAAAATCACCCGTCCTAAATCCCACCACTTAAGAATACATATTTATTTTTATATCTGTTCTATTTTGTGTCTTATCATGTTTTCTTATTACTGTAATTGTTATAGAACAATTATACGTATTTATCAGGCACACTGTAATAGGGTATAGATTATGATACATATATACATTGTTTCCCTCTTTAGGGGTTTGAAGTTTTTGTTTCCATTCTCTCTCTCTTTTTCTATGTGTAAGTGTGTGTATCTTTGTGTGTCTACATGTATGTGGTCGTCTGACCCTGTTTTATCAGGTGTCTTCAGGACTGGCTGCAAAGTCCTCCTCTGTGGCCTAGCAGGGCTGCTCCTCCCTTGGGGGGGGTGGGGAGGTCAAAGAGCCTGCCATTGAGTTCCTGCCAGAATTAGTCCCTGTTCCCCTTACTATGGAAAACCAATTGGTTACTGAGCTACCACAGGCTTCATCCGAGCAGAGGTTCTAGGTTATATCCATACATGGTCCTAGGTGGAGTGTCAGTCTCAGAAAAGACCCCTGTGCCCAGATATATTTAGTCCTTGTGGAGCTCCTATCCTTTCCAGGTTGTACTAACCCCCCCTTCTTTCATATGATTCCCTGCACTCTGCCGCAGGTTTGGTTATGAGTCTTAGTATCTGCTTTGAAACACTCCTCAAAGATCCTATCTCAAATCATACATTTCAGACTTTTTCCATGAGGCACAAAACCTCTGAGAAACAAGGTCAAGACTAGACTTTAATAATATCAAATGATTTTGTTTGTTTGTTTGTTGGGAGGGGCAGGATCTTGCTATATAGCATATAGATCAGTTTGCCTCAAACTTGCAGCAACAGGCCTCCTGCCTTTACCTTTTAAATGTTGGTATTACAGTTGTACATCATAAATCTGGTAGCTATTTTGGTTTGTTTGTTTGTTTGTTTGTTTGAGATGGGCCTTGAATATAGCCTTGAACTCCTGATCCCCCTGCCTCTACCTCCCAAGTGCTAACACAAAAAGTACCCATGTCTAGTTGGGTACAATTAAACTTTTTATGTTGAAAAAAAATAAGATTTAAACAGGTAACAAGACATGATAATGCATTTAGGAGGCTGAGGCAGAGCAGTTACCATAAATTTGAAGCCATCCTGAGCTATATAGTGAGGAGTAGGCTAGTCAGAACCTCAGAGCTGGACCACAGCTCAAAACAAAACAAAACAACAGCAGCAGCAGCAGCAGCAAAAAAGCCAAAAGATAAAATAATAATTAAGTATGGTATAATTAGAATGCTATCTAGCACAAAAGAAATCTAATATTTTAAATAGCTATTACTAACTACCCTTTCTGATTTCCTCATTTTATACCTAATATCACTGTAGATCCTATAGCAAATTTTAAGTGAGTGAGCTACAGTTTGTATACCTTGTAGGCAATATCAAAGGTTTGGAATGAGGCCAACAAACTCAGAGTGTAGCCAGTGCCTCCTAAATCAACAGACAGCCAGCTTGCTTCCCAGTGGACTTGGCTAAAGAACATCTTTGAGGAAGAGGGCACCTGTGAGGAGGATTTGAAAGGCTGAGGAGGAAGGGGATGCCTAAAGGGCACAGAAGGAAGTAAATGAGAATAATTAGGAATGGGGACACGGGGCACCTTGGGTGAGCCAAGAAGGGTGGCCATGGTGAATTGTTGAACTGCCAAAGTGACTGGTGAGAGAAATGGGAGGGAAAATCTAGTAGAAAATAGAGTTCAGCCTGATTAAGGAAGTGCCCAGCAGTGTGCTTTGTTGTGTATCCCCTATGGAATCTGAGACAATTTAGGGGCTAAAGAAAACCCCTGAAGTAAATACATTTGCTTTATGACCTCGGTCTGTGAATTGCTCTTTTCTCTGCCCTAACACCCTGCCAGCCAGCACTCCTCCTCAGTTGGCTAGTTACAATTCATCTTGCAAGAAGCAGCTCAGGAGTGGTGTCTTTGTGTATTCCCAGTACCTGTGCACCCACTGGGATGGTTTCCTGTTTCTTTCTCTACCATATGCAGCCAGGTTTCGTCATCTCGGTATCCACTTGGTGTCTGGTTCCAAATAGATATCAATGAAAAAGCGGCAAGAGGGAGAAACGGAGGAGGAAAGAGACATGGAATCTTGAAATACCCATGGATAATTTAGGCACTGAGGGATGAGTGTTTCTAGTTGTCTTGAGAAGAAACTAGGACGTCTCACAAAGTCTTTAAGATGCCCAATGCTTACTATAAGGAGTGTGAAAATGCCAACAGAGGCAGAGGGATAACCTACTTAGTAATACTAGTATAAGAATAACTAGGCTTCCTGTACTGATTTCCTTGTCTTACATAAGCCTAGTTAAATCCTTACAACCACGCAGTGGTGTAGGTAAACTTCTCAATTTGCAGAATGAGAAATTGAGACACAAAGAAACTAAACAGAATGCCAGAAACAAGAATCTTGGTGTCAGTGTTAGAACTGTGAAAACTGGCTCTTGTGGAATTCATTCTATCACATCTAACTAAAAGGCACTTTTTGGAGTGGGTGTCTGAGCCAGTGTTGGGCTAAAACTTCAGCTCTTTTTGTTGATTGTAATAAGGCTAATTTTCTTTTCATCTGAGACTGTTTGATTCCATGCCAGGCCTCTACTGCAGGGTACCATGAGGGTGTTTACATATGAAGGACCGACCACCCACTGACCTGTTCGCCTGAACAAGTTGCATTGCTTTTCTTTCTAAGACCAGACATCCAAGAGTCTTTTTATTGACTCAGAACAAAAGCAGCCCTGTGGCTTAAGTGGTCTGTGTAGTAATCACCCAGCAAAGCTTCTGCAGAGAAAACTCCTCCTGAGCTAGACAGAAAGAGCGGCTTGCAGCATTAGCAGAAAGCTGCTCTTCAGGATGAGATGTGTTTGCTCTCACTTTCCCTGCTGAGGAAGGTGTACAGATTCTCTTTCATCCCATCATTTTGTGTAATTTAGATGCTACTTATTGGATTTTTCCTCCTCCTTTCATGGGTCAGAGCACTTCGCGTAGTCTTTCATTCAAAGAATAGAAAAAAGACCTTGCCTTGTCTTAGAAGAGATCTGAGACATTCAACTCCTTTGATTGGCTATTCTTCAGACTGTCACATGAATTTTTTTTTTAAGATTTATTTCGTAATTCCAGCACTTGGGAAGGGAGAGGCAGGCAGATCTCTGTGAGTTCGAGGTCAGACTGGTTTACAAAGTGAGTCCAGGACAACTACATAGAGAAACCCTATCTTGAAAAACAAAATAAACAACAACAAACAAACAAAATAAAAAAAAAAGAAAGAGGAGAAATAATTTTAAATTTGGGAGAAGGCATGTGCATGTATGACTATGGATGCCTCCAGACTCTGTAAGAGGGTGACAGGTGGTTGTGAGACGTCCAATAAGGGCGCTAGGAACCAAACTAGGGCCCTTGAACCAAGAGAAATGCATGCATGCTTTCAATCACTGAGCCCCATCAAACGAATCTTACCCTACCTATCCCATTGAAAAGTCAGCCAACTAGAAAACTAGGAAGGTGTTTGGGGGGTTTGGATCGCCTCCCCTCCCCCCAGAGTAGTAATGCCTCCACAAAGCTGTGAAATGATGACAGATTTTGGAATAAAGGGGAACTGTCACAGATGTTCAGAATGGAATATACCACCAAGGGAGTCAATGTGCTGTTCAACTGTTGTCAACCAACATGAAGACGATCCCTGTAGAGCTGTGGGAGGGAAACAGATTTCTTCAGCAATGTGACAAATTCTCAGATGAACCAAAAGTAAGTAAACACAGCCTCAGTTCAGGGTATGCTTTGCAAATAGGATATGTTAAATGTACAAGCCTGTTTTCTGCTTAAATGTAATTAGAAATGAATTGTGTATCTTAAAGTATTTATGTATGTGTATTTGTGCATGTGTATGCAAACCACATGCATCACATGCCTTGGCACTGGAGTTAAAGGGGTTTGTGCACTTCCAGGTGTAGGTGCCGGGGATTGAACCCAGCTCCTCTGCAAGAGCAGTAACAGTGAATGACCACAGAGCCTTCTGTCCAGCCTCGAAACCATGGCTTTGTAATGGTGAACAGAGCCAGAAGTCCCTTTAATGAGCAGCTAGTAAGTGGAAGTAGCCAACTCCTAAGGGAGAAAAGACACTAGGGATCATTCCCCAACCTCCTAAGTCTAGGAACCTGGAGACTGAGTTCCAAGAAAAGCACTTGTGCCAAAGCTGTGGGATTCAAGGAAAGTGTTTCCCTAATGGAAAGAAGGTTAGAGTGCCCTCATGTGTCCCTATGTAGAAGTTTTTTCATCTCTTTACAAAAATTTTAAAAAGCTTTGATCTCTTCATGGATCTTTCTGCGCCTGGGGCCAGGACCAGACATTTAGCTATAGAAGCAAGCCAAAGGCTGTTATCAGAAATAGGAGAGAAACATATATGACTTGCTTAGATGACAAAGATGTCATCCCTACAGGATCCCTTTGTAGCACCAGTTCTCAAGACCTGAATTTCTGTTCTAAGCAGCCATTTACAAACTTTGCAGCACTAAGGTCATGACAAAGCCAGTCTTAGCCTCAGTTTCCTTATCTACAGTAAGCACATGTAACTGCCTCCTTCAGGATTGGGTCAGATATCAAATGATGTAAGCAAAAAACCCAAGCCTGCAATTGGTAGTAAGCACTCTAGAAACTGAAAGTTTCGTTATTTTCAGACCAGGGCCTGTGTGAAGGACCAGTGACAGGTTAGTGGTGGAGTCTGAGGTTCAAGCATTAGAAAGGTAAAGTCTCTATTCTTGAGTGAAAGCCTTCCACAAGAACTGTGGGTAAAAGCAAAAGAAGCTTTTAAAAGATATGCAGCTGAATATGTGGTTTCTCCTAGATAAATTGCTCTACGAAATAGGGAAATGTAAGGGGGTTAGCCGTGTGCTTTTTCCAGAGATGGCATCCTGCAGAAATGGTGTCCATCTGATCTCTGGCACTAAAGCAGTCAAGGAGACTCTGAAGGGATGGCTGGGTACCTCAGTGGTGGAGCTTGCCTCATTCCAAAACTCTGGGTTTCATAGCCCTCAAAAAGAAAAATGAAAAGAAAAAAAAAAGGAGGACGTTTATGTAATAAGACTTCAAAACTGGATCCAATTTCTGTCATTGATCAGCATTGATCAGTTCTTTGAGAGATCTTTACTGATTAAGAAGCTAACCAATAATCAATCAATCAATCAATCAATAATAAATCAATAAAATCAGGTCCCATCAGGACTGTCTGGATTCTCTTCCTCGACTGGGAGCAGACGAGGGAGGGAACCTCAACTGGGATACAAAGTGAATAAATTGTAAATAATAATAATAAATAATCATAAAATTAAAAAATCTATTATAAAAAAATCAGTAAAATGGGGGAGAAACAATAGTTTAGTGGGTCTATTCATTTATTTTATTCTTCTCTTCAGTCTGTGACATAAGCTTTCTCAGCTAAAGCATTCAGCAAAATTGCAGTAATTGAAGTTTTTGTTTGTTTTGGCCCAATGAGCTTTCAAAGGTCCCCTCCCTCTCCAATAATCCTCAGAGCTCCTTTCTTCATATTTGTAGAAGGGAAATAGCATTATTTATGATATAAGGATACCTGACCTTTAAATGTCAACACAAGTGCAGGGTCTGGCCATTCCTTTGGCATCTTCCTCCTGCCTATCAGAGAATTGAAAGAAGTGTTTCAGTGGTTTGTAAATTGGGAGAGGATGGGAGTGACAGGAACACATGAGTAGCACCTCCACAGCCTGGCTTCCATGTTCTAAATTCTTACTCTGGGTAGCATCATCACAGGGAGACGTGTTCAGGTAATTGTTTGATGAGAGGAAATAGAAAGCTTCTCAGAGGTGGTAAATTTTGCCCCTCCCCCCAGCAGCTTGTCTACCATTTCTGGTAACAATACAGCAAAGGCAGCCCATGAAGCTTAGGCGTTTACTATTTATAGGCAGTTTCTCACTCATCGGCTTTCTCTGTGGTTGTGGAACCTCTGGTTCTAGACCACGAAAGCATGATGTATCTGCACTACCTCAGTATTCTTCAGGATAGTGAGAAGCTTCAGATGGACCTTCTCTGTGGTCAGAAATCTGTTGTCAGTTGCTGCAAAGATGTCCCCTGCCGCATGCTTGGGCAGGTTAACCAAATGATACATTTTCACGATGCTGTGCTTACTTCAATAGTGTTGGTAAATGCTGTTTCTGGTAGCTGCTTGAAACCTCCCGTTTTGTCCTTGTACCTTTATGGTGACACATGCCTCTCAAGTCTATATAGGCTAATGATGATGCTTCAGACTGCAAGCCTTTATATAAGAAAGGTTTTAATTCCAGTGTAGCTAAAAGAAACCTTTGTTTATGAGTCTTTAAAGAGTCCATCTTGATCACAGGAGCTTTCTTCTTACCTTTTCCCACCTGTGTGTGCCCTGCATTCTGGCACCACATTCTACCTAAGCTAGATCTGCAGCTGCCTGAGAACTCCTTCAAATACAACCAGCAAAAGGCAGAGTCTCACTGCGCAGAGCTTCTGATAGACAGGAACTTCAAAACAGAGTTAGACTGAGACCCGTGTGTACTTTTGGAAAAATTAAAGATCAGCTACCCATTCTCATTGTCACTTTCAAAACCTTCTTCCTTTGTGAGACATGGAGGCGTGAAATTGTACCGAAGCCTTGAGAAACTGCCATTGGGTTGGCTCAGCTTCTGTCTGAGGTCCTCTCCTCAGCCCTGCGTCCCTCTAGTATGTCCTCCCCCTCCCTGAGTCCCAGCATCCTCAGCTTCACTCCTCTGCTTCTCACCCATTCTCTGCAGAGTGGGTGAAGTCCTCCCAGCTTATTCCCTCCACCCGTGCATATCCCACGCAATGATAAGTACCACTTCCGGTATGAGAAAAACCCTTCATGCTGGAGATGGGTATTTCAGTTGAGCATAGCAAACAGACGATACCAGGGTTATCCAGAATCCTAGTGCTTGGAGAATTACAAATGAGTTGCTTTTCCATATGGCATGCTTATCTTGGAGATAAGAAGTTTTCTCTGAGTGACCCTTCCTCCTAAATGTCTTGTAAAAAAGCTTTTAGTTTTAACACTGTCCCTGTTTCATAAGGAACCAACCTTAGACCTGCTTTAAAACCCTGGCCTCTTCTGTCGCTAATCCACGGATGTGACTCTCCACGTGACCATACCCAGAAGCCCCAGAACCCTACAGAGCTGGTAGCTGTCGTGAGTCAGGAAGGTGCTGCAAGTCGGCTCGCCGAAGTCTCCAGAGAAAGTCCAGGCCTCACATACTAGAGAGTCCAGCTGGAAGGCGGCCCTCCGAGGGGCCAGAGTTGCATTGTTACCACTTTAGTCTAAGCGTATAAGTACATGCAGACAGGTGAACACTTCCTAAAATGTCTCTTCTACCAGAAGATTGGCCTTGCTCAACAGCTTATATCGAGGCATATTCGTTTAGTCATTTGTAAAACAGCAGTGTTACCTTCAGACCACTGAAATACACTCATAGTTCTCAATCAAAGGATCTTTCTTGGATGGAAACGTTAGGTGCAGGGAGTACAGGACTGAGAACTGACCCCAGGGCCTCATGCATGCTAAGAGCACACTCTGCTAACTAGCTACACCCCCCAACCCTGAGGACAAATGTATTTTTAATACTTCAGCTTTAATGCATTTGAATTTTGGAGGCATTTCTTAAGAACCATGGGCGATTCATCACTCTGAAGGAGAAAATGTGTTTGAGGACCTGAACCTCATCCTACTCCTTGACAATCTGGGGCTCAAACTCACAACCTTCTGCACACTAAGGCACGTGCTTTACTGCTGAACCACTCTAGCCCTCTTAGATTTTAGAAAGTGGTTCTTATTAATAGCCCAGACTATCCTCAGACCCTCAAACCCTCCTTCGCCAGCCTTCTGAATGCTTAGATCACAGGCATGATCCAGCACTCCCTCCATGAGATTTGTTCAACGGAAGTTCTATATGGACAACTCTCTTTCAGTCTCTCTTTAAATCAATTGTGAACTCCAAGCAATCAGCCCATCGACCTTGAAACTTGGTGTTAGGATAGCCAACTGAGGGGAGCTGCTATCCAGCTGAGCTTTTCCAGTTCTGATTCCAGTTCCATTTAGGCTCTATTCTTTTCTTCTTTAAGAGATGGGAACAAATTCCTTGTCGTTCTTTGGATTAGACCCTGTTGGCTTGTCTCTGCATAGTACAACACTGCTTTGTCTCCTGCTGTTTCCACAAAGCATCATCTGGCCTAGCTCTTGTTTATTGCTACCCAGAAGACACTGTCTGGCCATCAGTATCATGTGGCTGACGTGGCTTAACTAAGTTAAAGTATGAGTAAGGGTTTCGGTCTTCTGTGTTTGGGCATTTTTAATATTTTCTTAATTTTGTTGGTTTGGGACAAGATAAGGTCACTGTGGCTCAAATCTTTTTAATTTTCTCAGGACATATAATTCGTATATTCCATATTAATTTAGAAAAGAAAAAAAACCCTTGACATTCAGTGTAATTTTAAGCACCATCATATCCAGGAGAAAGTTGACTATACCCAGTGGGCTTTTTGTATGGCTTCATGTGGTTTTTTTTGTTTGGTTGGTTTTTTTTTTCAAGCTGCTTACATTATTGTGGCCTCATATGACAAAGTATAGATTGATAGATGGGGAAAGAATAGACAAATCATACATCACACAACATAATGTTCAAATCAGGCTAATATAGCCAGGCTCTAACTGATCACAGCAACTGGAGCACCCCTTCTTACTTGCAATAGAAATGATATGATTAAGTTCTGTTCTGGCTTTATTTTTGTTGTCCTAACCAAATACACCTCAGGGGAGTAAAGGGTTTATTCAGCTTACAATTTATGCATGCTCCATCATTTAGGGGAAGTCAAGGCAAGAACTCAAGCCGCTAGTCATATCTATACAGTCAAGATACAAATGGAAGCACTTTTGCTAGCCTGCTTTTGCTGCTTAGTTAGTTTTCTCAACTCTTACACAGTCTGGAGGGTGAGCTCTTGAGATAGCACCGCCCTGTGGGCCAGGCTGAGTAACAACAACCAAGAGAGTCTTCCTCACACAGGTCTACAAGGCAGTCTGACCTAGGCAACCCCTCAACTGAGACGCCCTTCTTGGACAATTCTAGTTTGTAATAAGTTGGCAGTTAAAAGTAACCAAAACAAGTTTTCAATAAAAATGTAGCATTTCCATGGAGCTCAATGACTCAAAAAAGAGCTTAAACCTAGTATTTGCTTTAAAGGACGCTTGTAGGATATATTCTTATATGTTACTTACTGATGTTAGTAAAATATGTCCATGAAACAGAGTTTTAATTTTATTTCCTTCAACATATTTTCCAAACTTAAATGAAGGTGGCTTCTCTCTCCTTGAATGAGAATTTGTTTTGTATGTCTCTCATTTCAGGATTGGCCAATCTGAGTGTCCAGCTTTATACACAGACATGTATGTAGACATGGAGGTAACAGAATGTTAGATATCAACTGATACATCAACATATAAATGTAACATTAAAAAAAAGATTATAAACAAGAGTTTTAAATTTTGTTTTTCTGTCGGAATTAGAATTACTCTAATTCCATCAGACTAAAAACAGAAATTTCAAGAACATCCATGGGGCTTTTGATAGCATGCTTTCACATTGGGTAGTAGCTTTATTTACTGACAATTGGACATAAGGGCAGACTGGAGATCACTAATAAGTTTGGTTAAATTTTATAAGTTTAGTGCCAATTTTGGCTTAGATTGTGTAACACTGTAATCTAGAGTGATTATGTTTGATGATGAATTTTATATGCATTAAAAATGTATCATTATCAAATGGCAGAAAAAATACTTAAAGAAATGTACAATGTCCTTAGTCATTGGGGAAATGCAAATCAAAACACCCCTGATATTTCACCTTACACTCATCAGAATGGCTAAGACCAAAATCTCAAATGATAACACATGCTGTAAAGAATGTGGAGAAAGGAGAACCCTCCTCCATTGCTGGTGGGAATGTGAACTTGTACAACCACTTTGGAAATCAATCTGGCACTTTCTCAGAAATTTAGGAATAGTGCTACCTCAAGAACCAGCTATACCCCTTCTAGGCATATACCCAAAAGATGCTCAACCATACAGCAAGGTCATTTGCTCAGCCATGTTCATAGCAGCTTTATTCATAATAGCCAGAATCTGGAAACAACCAAGATGTTCCTCAACGGAGGAATGGATACAGCAATTGTGGTACATTTACACAATGGAATACTTCTTAGCAATTAAAAACAAGGAAATCATGAAATTTTCAGGTAAATTGATGGAACTAGAAAATATCTTCTTTTTTTCTTTTTTAATTTATTTAATTTTATTTTATGTGCATAAGTGTGACAGTGTCAGATCCCTTAGAATGGGCATTACAGACAGTTGTGAGCTGCCATGTGGGTACTGGGAAGTGAACCTGGTTCCTTTGGAAGGGCATACAGTGCTCTTAACCACTGGGCCATCTCTCCAGGAAAATATCTTCTTGATTGAGGTAACTCAGAAACAGAAAGATACAAATGGTATATACTCACTTATAAGTGGATATTAGACATATAATATAGGGTAAACATACTAAAATCTATAATCCTAAAGAAGCTAAACAACAAGGAGGATCCTCAGGAAGATCCTTAACCATAATTCAGAAGCTCAAACAGTATAGATATCAGAAGCAGGAGAAGACAGGGAACAGGACAGGAGCCTACCATAGAGGGCCTCTGAAAGACTCTACCCATCAGGGTATCAAAGCAGATGCTAAGACTCATAGTCAAACTTTGGGCAGAGTGCAGGGAATCTTATGGAAGTAAGGGGAGATAGAAAGACCTGGAGGAGATAGGAGCTCCACAAGGAGAACAGAGGCAAAAAAAAAAAAAAAATCTGGGTCCAGGGGAGCCTGCAGAGAAATGGTCAGTCAACCATTTCAGTAAAGATCTGGTTCAGTAGTTAGGAGCTTATATTGCTCTTGCAGAGGGCTAGAATCCAATTCCTAGCACCTGCGTTGAGCAGCTCACAACCTCCTGTAACTCCAGCTCTAGGACATCCTATGCCCCATTCTGGTTTCCTTAAAGACTGCCCACACAGGGGCGTACATTCACACAAACAAGTCAAAGTAAAATAGTTTTGAAATAAAAAAATAAGATTTCTGTATATCTGTGTGCCACATGTATAGCTGTGTTTGGACACAGAGTAAGAGGTTTTGTGTGTGTGTGTGTGTGTGTGTGTGTGTGTGTGTGTGTGTGTGTGTGCCATCTCTTATCCCCTCTGTGAACCAGTTTTATGATTGTCTCTAGGGATCTTCCCCAAGAACAGTGAAGGAATCCGGTCAGGTCCAATGGGGCCAGTGAGTCCCCTGGAGGGGATATTGAGCTTCACAGTTACAGGGCTCCCAAAGGTAGAGTGGGGACAGAACATTTCCTAAAAATGAATTCAGGCTTCTTTGATGTGGTGTCACATCCCTACCTGGTTGTGACCCAGGTGTGAGGAAGAGCTTCTCCATCCTCATAGCTTCGTTTTCCTCTCCCTCCTCTCTTGCCTCTGTGGCTACAAGGAGTGTCCCTGTGTTCTGAAATGCCACCTTGGTGAAATGTTCTTGATTATGGTAAACTGTGCGGTCTGAATTCTTTTTCTGTTATTTAGAATCCAGGTTCCTAGGAAATTCACTTTAACTTCTTTTTAATTGAGTTCGGGGAATGGCTACAACTCCAATTTGTGAGATGTGGGTAATGGCAGTGCTTTAACTAAGAACGGCGGCATGCTCACTTGAGCTCTCGAATCCCCAAGCAACAATCAGCGGAAAGAAGGGAGGGGCAACTTGTTTTCCAGACAAAGAACAAACTGACTGTCCCTGGAATTCACAAGGCCAGCTCATTTTCTTGTTCCTGGCCTCTTAGATGATCCTGTCCAGCAGGGCTGTCCAAGAGGGAGTAACCGGAACTCTGAACAAAGACAGTACTAACCTTCCCCTATCCCATTCTCTCTTCCCCTGTGGTTTAGCTGCCCCGGTGTCTTTGTTCTGAACTCTAACTTAACTGAGTGCACATCCCAAAGGCCATAATTAGTCTGAGGCAGCCTATCTAGTCACCCTGAGAAGGCACACTAGGGAACACAAGGCTTCCTGGTATCTTCCTCTCCACTAACAAGCTGTTACCATTCAGTTGGCCAAAAAGGGCCATTGTGGGTCAGTGAGGTGTCCCTAGCGAAAAAGGCTAGCCACCATATTAGTACTTCAAGTTCTGAAAGCATTCTTGGAGCACATTGAAAAGGCCATGCCTACAAGCTAAAGATGTTAGGCAAGGTTAATCTCACATTTGTGGCAGTGGGTGCCAACCCTGAGACTTCAGCAGAATCATTTGGGAGGGTTTTTAACCACCACATCAAAGAGATTCTGGCTTGATGTGTCTGACGTGGCATCCTGGCACGGGTGTTGTTTAAAGCCCCAACCCTACCTCTGAGATTCTGATATGTGGCCAAAGCTGAGAATCACACTTATCACACTTATAACATATCATCACGTACATTGTTCCAGGGTTTTGCACACATGAAGAGGAAAAAGAAATGTAAATGGCCATTGATGGTATAAAGAAGAGGAAGAAAAAAATACAACTATGAAAACAAGTTTCTAGAACTTGGAGAAAAAAAAAATCCTCACCTTTTAAAATGACTTTTTTATTGTTTACATACATGTCTTGAGCATATATGTGCACTGAGGAACCCATGGAGGTCAGACATGTTATTGGATCCCTTGGAGCTGGAGTTACAGGTGGTTGTGAGCCACCGTATGGATTCTGGGAACTGACCCTTGTCTGCATGAGCAGAAAGAGCTCTTGTATCTGAGCCATCCCTCCAGCTCCACCCTCACCTTTATAAGGGCTAATATTTGTCCTGGAAGTAATAGACCATGAAGGAGGGACTCATACGTGCAAATTTCTTGCTTTTCATTATGTAGTACAGGTGGCCTGAAACTCATGGCAATCCTCCTGCCTCTGCCTCCTGAGTATTGGGTTATAGGTGTGAGTTCTGCATTTCCAGCACTCTGGGGAAGGCTCCACTGGGTGCTCTGAGCACACTGTGAATTACTTATTTCTAAGGCCTACTGTCCATGTCACCCCTGGGAAGTATTTGTTAGCCCCCCACACAACGTGCCTTTGAACTTCTGTTGATAATAATCTATTTACAGGGACTTGAAAAGACTGTATTTAAAGTCTTTCCTCATCATCATCTTGTGTCCTTTACCCAACCAGTTACCAGAACTTTTACATGGACTCTTATTTTATTTACTCTATGTTAACAAGAGTATTCTGGGAGCGGGCGATAATCAGAAAAGCAAAATATTGAAAACACCTATTATTGAGGGATGGATATTTTTGATTCTGTGCATGTAGGTAAGACAACCCTGATGATGTATTAAACAGCTTACACCAATGTCACACTCTGCAGGCAATGGTGGGACACAGGCTAAGGTGAGCTAGGAGACTGAAAAGAGGACTCAGAGTGACACTAGTTGTTCTCAGGAACCCTGGACACTCTTGCTCCTGAGGGGTGGGCTCCTTTTTCTTCGGTGGAGTGGGCTCGGAATGGTGTGTGTCCTGTGCAATCAGAAATGGCCCCTGGGGTCCCATGGCTGTCACATCTCTGCACAGTTCTCAGACTGAGTAAAGCAGTGCAGGCTGTTAGCACATCTCCCTGTGGAGATGAAAACGGGCTCAGCACCAGCAGACACACTCCAGCAGAGATTTGTCTCTCCTCCAATGCTTGGCTAACAACTACTCCCTGGTGCCCAGGCAAGAATTAAGTTGAGTGTGTGCCTTGCACTCTGTTACATACTGTGTCCCAAACAGCTGGCTCATTAATGCAATTTAGAAGGAAGAGCGAACTGGCTGTTTACCATTCTATGTAAGGTATTTGCAATAAATCTCTCAATAAGGAGGTATAAAAATTCCCCGTTTCTGGGCAGCCGAAAGAAGCAGAACATTAGGCAGAACCCAGTGAGCCTCATTAGCTGCAGGATCCAATGCAGAAGATCCAGGGGGACTTGCCCCACATTTCTGTTAGGAATGGCTTTTCTTCTACCTGAAATATGCTGGTAATTTTCTCACTTGTGAAATTCACTTCACCTGAAGATTAATAAATATACAGCTTCTTAATATTTAACTAAACCTCTTCCAAGCTCTGAGTGTTACATAAAGATAATGCATCATTTGCTATGGAATGATTAAGATGATGGAATGATTAAGTCAATATAGGATGATTTATTCTGAGGAGAGAGATAATATGACAGAAACTATTGCATATAATTTGGTATATATGTATGTGTGTATGTGTGTGTGTATAGATATAAAATGCTTGCTCTAAAGCTCAGTTCAATAGAGAGCTGATGACAATGAAGTAGTGTGACTAAAAGAATCCTGGTGTGATAGTGAAGGACAAGGCTACCGGTGTCAAAACAAGGGCCTGGGGCCAGAAGAAAGAGGATTACTCCAGGTTCAGTGAGAATCTGTATCAAGGGTCTGGCCTCTGTGCACAAATAGACATCACACACACACACACATACACACACACACACACACACACACACACACACACACACGCTTATACCACATATCTGTACACCACACACTCTCATATACATCAAGGCAGTTAAATTTTTTTTAATTTTATTTTTTTTATCAGTTACATTTTATTAACTCTGTATCCCAGCCATGTCCCGATCCCTCATTCCCTCCCAGCCCCTCCCTCCCTCATCTCCACCTTGCCCCTTTCCAAGTCCACTGATAGGGGGGGACCTCCTCCCCATTCATCTGATCCTGTTTTATCAGGTATCTTCAGGACTGGCTGCAAAGCCCTCCTCTGTGGCCTAACAGGACTGCTCCTCCCTTGGGGGGTGGGGAGGCCAAAGAGCCAGTCATTGAGTTACTGTTAGAAATAGTCCTTGTTCCCCTCACTTTGGGAGACCAATTGGTTACTGAGCTACCACAGGCTACATCTGAGCAGAGGTTCTAGGTTATATCCATACATGGTCCTTGATTGAAGGACCATGTCAGTCTCAGAAAAGACCCTGTGCCCAGATATATTTGGTCCTTGTGGAGCTCCTATCTTTTCTGTATCAGACTAACTCCCCTTCTTTCTTATGATTCCCTGTACTCTGCCAAAGGTTTGGTCATGAGTCTTTGCTTTGAAAACACTGCTAGTTAGAGTCTTTCAGATGCGCTCAGTAGACTCCTGTCATACGTTCAATGCACATCCCATCTGTCTTTCTAAATGAGGATTGATCATCTTACCCCATTTCTGCTCTCTTGATTATCTTTTTTAGGTGTATAGACTTCCTTATGTTTATCATATCTTATAGGTCTATATAAGTGAGTATATACCGTGTTTGTCTTTCTCCTTCTGGGATATTTCACTCAGAATGATCTTTTCTAGATCCCACCATTTGCCTGCAAATTTCATGATTTCCTCCTTTTTGATTGCTAAGTAATATTCCATAGTGTAGAAATACCACAATTTCTGAACCCATTCTTCCGTTGATGGACATCTGGGTTGTTTCCAGGTTCCGGCTATTACAAATAAAGCTGCTATAAACATGGTTGAGCAAGTATCCCTTTTGTGTACTTGAGCAAACTTTGGGTATATACCTAGCAGTGGTATAGCTGGGTCTTGAGGAAGCACTATTCCTAATTGTCTTAGAAAGCGCCAGATAGCTTTCCAGAGTGGTTGTACCAGTTTACATTCCCACCAGCAGTGGAGGAGGGTTCCCCCTTTCTCCACAACCTCTCCAGCATGTGTTGTCACTTGAGTTTTTCATCTTGGCCATTCTTAAGGGTGTAAGGTGATATCTCAGGGTCGTTTTGATTTGCATTTCCCTGATGGCTAATGAAGATGGGCATTTCTTTAAGTGTTTCTCTGCCATTCGATATTCCTCTGTCGAGAATTCTCTGTTTTAGCTCTGTTCCCCATTTTTTAATTGGATTACTTGGTTTGCTGCTTTTCAGCTTCTTTAGTTCTTTGTATATACTGGATATTAGTCCTCTGTCAGATAAAGGGTTAGTGAAGATTCTTTCCCAATCCGTAGGCAGTTGTTTTGTTTTGATGACGGTGTCCTTTGCTTTACAGAAGCTTTTCAGTTTCAGGAGGTCCCATTTATTGATTGTTGCTCTTAGAGCCTGTGCTGTTGGTGTTCTGTTCAGGAAGTTGTCTCCTGTGCCAATGAATTCTAGGCTGTTCCCCACTTTTTTTTTTCCAATTGATTTAGAGTATCTGGTTTTATGTTGAGGTCCTTGATCCACTTTGACTTTAGTTTGGCAGTTAAATTTTTAAAGGTATTTAAAAAAAAAAAACAAAGAACAAAACCAAGGACTCTTAATTCATCTAGAATGTCGATTCTTCACCCAGAATGCAGCCACATCTGTATTGTCCCCAGCAATAGGGCCAGTCTAAGCATCAGTCAAATTAGCCTGCCCTGTAAGTCAGTGAAGAATGAAACATGATGGCTGACACAGGATGGAAAGCAGTGACACAAGGAAAGTCACTTGAGCATTTCCACCTAAAAATAGTTACTACCAAAACATTTTCTGATATGGCTGGAAATGTCCATATATAAGCCTGGTCACTTGTACTTTACACACACATACACGAAGTATAAGTACAGATACATATATACATATACTTGTACATATATATGTACCAGTGTCTAGGAGGGCACCTGGGTGTAAGGCACAGGGTTGAAATGACAGCCCTAGCACATGGAAACATGAGTTCACCAAGGACACCACTGTTAACGTGGGTCAAGCCCGGTGAAGTGTTTATCTGGTCTGTCAAGAAGTCATTCTTGCTGGCTCAGATCTCTAAAATAATAAAGTAGGATATACATTTACCTTTCATTTCCATCTATTTCTTTTGTGAAAACCATAACATAGAGAAGTAAGTTTGTTGTGTCTGTGCAAGTGTTTTGTTCTGTTTTTGAGGCCCTAGTTCTGGGGCACTGTGGTTAAACACCAGGACTAGATGAGTAAAATTGCTACAGGTTATTTCATTTTGACATTAAGATAAATTAAAATAAACTAAATGTTTAAGAAAAATTAGGCTTTCCGATCCGCCATCTGCGGTGGAGCCTCCGCCAAGATGCAGATTTTTGTGAAAACCCTTACAGGGAAGACCATCACACTCAAGGCTGAACCCTGGGACACAATAGAAAATGTAAAGGCCAAGATCCAGAATAAGGAAGGGATTCCTCCTGATCAGCAGAGACTGATCTTTGCTGGGAAGCAGCTGGAAGATGGCCGTACTTTGTCTGACTACAACATTCAAAAGGAGTCCACCCTTCATCTTGTGTTGAGACTCCGTGGTGGTGCTAAGAAAAGGAAGAAGAAGTCTTACGCCACTCCCAAGAAGAATAAGCATAAGAGGAAGGAGGTTAAGTTGGCTGTTCTGAAATACTATAAGGTGGATGAAAATGGCAAAATCAGCCAGCTTCGTCGAGAGTGTCCTTCTGATGAATGTGGTGCTGGAGTTTTCACGGCTAGCCACTTTGACAGACATTACTGTGGCAAGTGTTGTCTGACTTACTGCTTCAACAAACCAGAAGATAAGTAGTTGTGTATGAGGTAATAAAAAGAAGGAACTGAAAAAAAAAGAAAAATTAGATTAAGAAGGTCAAAATTATGGTTCCGGTCATACACAAGTTAGTGTGAGATTAAATACACCTTTTTATATACTAGCAATGTGTAGTCAACGATATACACATATTACTTATAGATATTTTATATTTTATTTTTATATTTTATTTGCTATATTTTGAACAAACGGCAAGAAAAAGCCAATTTTACTAGTTTCATCAAAATGAGAGGATTATAGAAAACAAAAATGTGCTGTATATTTGTTAAAGGTACAAGGGATGTTCTATGTTAAAATCCATTGTCTGTTCACCACAATTGGTACTGTGTTACATATAAGCATTTTGAACAAGTATATATTGTACATTGAGCACACGCACTCCAGGCCTCCTTATCCACGCTCTCAGCCCTCCCCCCATTAGTCTCCTTTGTTCCCCAGTTCAGTTTTGCTTCTGCTTTCCTGCCACCTATGCATATGTGATTTTATGTGTTAAAGCAAAAATCTAGGAACCACAAATGAGAGAGGAGATGCTGTTTATGTTTTGAAGACTGGCTTAATTGCCTTAATGTGATTATCTCTAGTTGGATTTGCTTTCCTGCAGATAACATAAGCTCATTCTTCTTTATGTCTGAAGGAGTCCCGTTGTGTATAGATACCACGTGTTCTTTAACCACCCCTCTGCTGACAGGCACCTAGATTGGTATAATGATGGTTGTTGTGTATACTGCTGCAATGGACGCCGTGCAAGTGTTTCTGTGATGTGTTGAATTAGGGGCTTTGGGTAAACACCCAGGAGTGATGTAGTTGGGTCATATAGTAGATGGGTTTTGATTTTGATTATTTTTTTTTTTTTTACAAACCTCTTGCTAATTTTCTTAGTGGCTGTACCTACCATACATTCCTCTCATTAGTGTCTGTGGGTTGCAGTACACAGCATTTACTGTGGTGAGACATGTTCCTTCTAGTCCTAGTCTTTCCAGACTTTTGGTGGTTTTTTTTTTTAATTCTTTATTAATTATACTTTATTCACTTTGTATCCCCCCTTTGGTTCCCTCCCTCCTCCCGTCTCAATCCCTCCCTTCCTCCACCCTCTGCATGCATGCCCTTTCCCAAGTCCACTGATAGGGGAGATCTTCTTTTCCTTCCTTCTGATCCTAGTCAATTAGGTCTCATCAGGAGTGGCTGCAGTGTCTTCTTCTGTGGCCTGGTAATGCTGCTTCCCCCTCAGGGGGAGGTAATTAAAGAACAGGTCAATCAGTTCATGTCAGAGACAGTCTCTGTTCCTATTACAATGGAACCCACTTGGATACTGAACTGCCATGGGCTACATCTGTGCAGGGGTCTTAGGTTATCTCCATGCATAGTCCCTGGTTGGAGTATCAGTCTCAGGAAAGACCCCTGTGCTCAATTTTTTTGGTTCTGTTGCTCTCCTTGTGGAGTTCCTGTCCTCTCCAGATCTTACTGTTTCCCACTTCTTTCCTAAGATTCTCTGCACTCTGCCCAATGGTTGGCCATAAGTCTCAGCATCTGCATTGATAGTCTGCAGGGCAAAGCCTTTCAAAGGTCCTCTGTGTTCAGTCTCCTGACTTGTTTCCTCTTTTCTCCTTCTTCTGATATCCAGCCTCTTTGCCTTTCTGGATAGGAATTGAGCATTTTAGTAAGAGTCCTCCCTCTTGATTAGTTTCTTTAGGTGTACAGATTTTAGTAGGTTTATCCTATATTATATGTCTATATGAGTGAGTATATACCATGTGCATCTGTCTGCTTCTGGGATAGCTCACTCAGGATGATCTTTTCCAGATCCCACCATTTACCTGAAAATTTCATGATTTCCTTGTTTTTTATTGCTGAGTAATATTCCATTGTGTAGATATATCACAATTTGTGCATCCATTCCTCCACTGAGGGGCATCTGGGCTGTTTCCAGCTTCTGTCTATTACAAATAAAGCTGCTACAAACATGGTTGAGCAAATGTCCTTATTGTGTACTTGAGACTCTTTTGGGTATATGCCTAGGAGTGGTATACTGGATCTTGAAGAAGCTATATTATTAAGTTTATTTCCTCCAGAAGAGCTTCCATGAAATGAAATTACTAGATCAAAGTGCTATGAATATTTTAAAACCCTGATTTCTAAGCATATTTCTAAATAGCTTTGCAAAAAGTTATTAATTTACCCTTACACTAGAAATATGTGAGAATTATAGTATTACCCTAAGCTTAAAGAGCTGCTAATAAGACTACATTACTTTTATTTGTGTTTATTTCATTCCCAGCAGGATAGAAAGTTTTTGCAAGTGCTTATTTATAGCGTATTTGTGCTCTTGTTTTTTATCTGTTGTCTTATCAGTTGGATAGTCTCATCTCTGGTCCTTTCCTTTTATTGCTTTATTCAGGCTCCCATGATTCATTCAGCTACTGGGTAGATGAAAAGTCCCCAGTGGGGCCTGACCAAACCCAAGCTGTCAAACGCCTTGCCCGGATCTCCTTGGTGAAAAAGTTGATGAAGAAATGGTCTGTGACTCAGAACCTGACCTTCCGGGAGCAGCTGGAGGCTGGGATCCGCTACTTTGACCTTCGTGTGTCTTCCAAGCCTGGGGACACTGACCAGGAGATCTACTTCATCCATGGGCTCTTTGGCATCAAGGTTTGGGATGGGTTGATGGAGATTGACGCATTCCTCACTCAGCACCCTCAAGAGATCATCTTTTTGGATTTCAACCACTTCTATGCCATGGATGAGGCCCACCACAAACGTCTGGTTCTACAGATCCAGGAGGCCTTTGGGAACAAGCTGTGCCCAGCCTGCAGTGTGGAAAGCATGACGCTGCAAAGCCTGTGGGAGAAGAAGTACCAGGTAAGAAGAAAGGAGGGATGAGCTTCTGAGAGCAAGAAGTCAACTCTGTGCTTTCCTAGATTGCTACCTGTAAAATAGTTCAACCCAAGGCTTAGGATCTATAGGAGTAAATTTAATTAAAGTACTGAGAGTAGTTCTCACTGTACTTCTACATGACATGCAGTGGAGAGTTCGTCTACACTAACGAAGAGTGCCCAGACTCTGTGAAGCTACAGCAGATTTAGTGGACCTGGTGAAAGCAGGATTAATGCTTGGTTCTAGTTACTTTTCTATTGCTGTGATAAAACATCATAAAGAAAGCCTGTTGGCTTAGGTTTCAAAGGGTTAGAGTCAATGATGACAAAGCAAAGGAATAGCTGTGAGCTTATATTTTGATCCAAAATCATGAGAGAGAGAGAGCGTGCACTAAAAATGGTACACATCTCTTGAAACCTCAAACCCACCTTTAGTGAACACCTCCTCCAACAAGGCCACACCTCCTAATTCATTGAAAACATTTTCACCAACTGGGGTCCAAGAATTCAAATATATGAGCCTACATGTGCCGTTCTTATTCAAACTACTATATCCAACTCCCTGGACCTTATAGACTTGTAGCTATAAGCTATATCATCATGCAAAATGCATTTGATCCAAACTCAAAAGTCCCTATAGTCTTTCACAGTCTCAAAACTGTTTAAAAGTCTGAAGTCTCTTTTGAGATTCAAGGCAGTCTCTTAGATGTAACACCTACAAAAGCAAAAGCAAAAAGCAAATTACATACTTTAAACATGCACTGGCACAGAGTATGCACCACCAATCCCAAAGGGAGGGAAGTGGATATAGTGAGGAAATACTAGACCAAAGCAAGACTAAAACCCAGGAGAGTGACCTCCCAATCCTGTTGCTTCATGTCTAGTGTCAAAGCACTTGCATGGTTTTGTCCCTGCAATGCTTACAACACCCTTCTCTTTCTTGGGCTAGTTACACTCCTTATATGTAGCTCTCTTTGGCAGAAATCCCACGACTCTGGTGACCCAATATCTCCAACACAATCTAGGCTTCACTTTCACAGATTCATTCAATGGCCTGTTGGAGCCTTGATGCGGGACTCCCTTGCCTCCTTCCTGGCTTCAGTGACTCTCCTTAACTATGCAGGAAGATTCCATAACCCCTTTGCTGTATCCTTCATGACTCTGAAATCCAGAGTCACATGGATGACACTGTTTAACGACCAACTTAGCACCATGGAATCAGATTTGTAGCAGCTTTGATTTGTTGTTGCTTTTCTGGAGGGAAAAAAAAATCCTTTTTAGAAGTTGAAAGCTTATCTGGGTGAGGTCCTGCCCTGAGGGCATCTCTCTCTTTTTATTCTATTTATGATCAGGCCTCTCTATATCATGTCTTTCAGCACAAGTCTTGGCACCAACATTAAATTTCTTGGTGCTCTTTTTTTCTCTTTAAACTGTATATTTTGTATGTCTTTTTGCACCACTTGCTCTTTTTCATTGTAGATCTGTGTAAGTGTGATTACCACATGACAGAGTCAATATTAAGCTGTCTGGAAATCTTTCCTCTGCTAAGAAAATTAGTCAAAAACTCTTCAGTTTGGCCTCAGGAAAATTCATAGGAGAAGGACAAAAAGCAGCCACATCCTTACCAAAGAATGATCTCTAGCCCAGTTCCTAATATTGTTCCCCCTGAAACCTCGTGACTTGGCCTCTATAGTCTACATTGATCTCAGCATCTATTAGGGTCTCCCATTAGGCCCATCAGAATTACAGTGTTCAACAGCTTTTCTAATCTGAAATTCCAAAGTCTTCTCTATTCCTCCAAAAATCAGCATAGCCAGGCCTGTCACAGCAAAACTCCACTCCTAGTACCAACTTCTGTCTTCCTTATTTTTCTGTTGCTGAGATAAAACACGATGACCAAGGCAATTATAAAAGAACGTGTTTAATTTGGTTTATGGTTTCAGAGGGTTAGAATACATGATGACAGAGCAAAGGCATGGTGGCAAGAATATTTGAGGGCTCAACACTTAATGCACAATAGTGAGGCAGAGAGAGGGAGAACTGGGAATTGCACAAGCCTTTTGAAACAGACTCCATGTTCAGTGACATGCCTTCTTCAACAAGGACATACTTTCTAATCCTTTCCAATCATTTCCACCAACTTGGAGGACCTAACATTCAGATATATGAGCCTATGTGGGAGGGCATTCTCATTCAAACCACCATACCTGCCAAATATTCCACATTTGTCTGCAATCTGTTTGACATCTAAATTTACTTTTAATGGCTTGGGCAATATCTGCCCAAGGCAAAGTTATGTAATAAACCAGTTGGTCAGTAGAAAACTATTCTGACTCCTCTAAGGTCTACTTACTACCCTTTATCCATGTCTCCATACACAAGTAAAGATGAGTCTCTACACCCCTGAGCAGCATTCTCAGTAAAAGGAAAGGTTTTAGATGCATCCCATTCTGATTCTAAGGTGTGGCAGCAGCAAACAAGAGCTTCTCAAGTGGACAATATCTGATTTAAACTTTTGCCAAGAAAAATTAAAAATATACATTCATCCATCCCGTTAAGCACATTAAGAAAAATGTCTCCTAAAAAGTATTGGATAAGGAGCTCCGGTCCTGATATATGCTAGGCAAGCAGCCCTACCACTGTGACAGATCCCTGGCTCTAAGAAAAACTTATTAAGGAAGTATTTTGGAGGGCCAGAGATATGATGTCTCAGCAGTTAACCTGCTTTGCAATCAAAAAGACAGGTGTTCTGATCCCAGAACCAGCATAATAAGGCGAATGTCCCCCACAAATGCCTATAACTCCAGCTCCTTGAAGGATGAAGACAGGTGTGTCACTATGGCTTGCCAAGCTTCCAGCTTAGCCAAGAAAAGGTGAGTCTCAGGTTCAGGGAGAGACGCTGCCCCAAAGGAATAGGTTAAGAGTAACAGGGGACTCTGGTGTTCCCAACTGGCCTCAGTGTGCATTCAAAGCTTACATGTACATATGCCCATAGGCACACACATACACATACACACACACACTTAAATAAATAATAAAAATACTGAAAAGGAAACATTTAACTAAAGGAAGAACTTCGCTTTGAAAATAAACTCAGTTATTTGTTTATAAATATTTGTTGAACACCAATTATAACTGATTTTTTTTTCAAATATTTATTACATCCCTCCTCCCACACCTAAATTTAATACTGTTCAGACTCATGGGTCTAATTTAATTAATTAATTAACTTAATATGGGGTCTCATCATGTTCCAGTCCCGGCTTGCCTGGAACTCTTGAACAACTGACTTAGTTTTATTAAAGCCACCAGAATTAGATTAAAATGGCTTGATCTTTTTGACAACCCTGAGAGATATAGACATTTGTTATCGGTCTCATTTTGGAGATGGAAAAATTTAGGACTGGGGACACTGAAGTAACTTGCCAAGGAAGCACTGTGCATTGGTGGTGTGGGTCAGAGTTCCTTCACTGGCTGGTTACTCTCTTTAGTATTTCCATAGTTCCTGCTACTCTCGGAGGCCTCACCATAGCCCTTGATGATTTTCACAACTGCTTCTTTGTGCTGAGAAATAAAAAACACTTTCTTTTCATTAATACCCTATTCTTAAAAGGCTCTGCATTGTTCCCATTGAAAAAAGGGGATGTCATTCAAATGTGGGGATAAGGTAAGGTTAAATACAAGATTAGGTAGCACTTTACAATTTAGTGCAGAGATGATAATCTGGATAGTTGACAGACTGCACAATACATAGGCAGGTCCCTGGAGGTCATTGGTCAGCCAGCCTGCCAAACAGAATCAAGAGACTCTGTCCTAAAAGTACTGCTGAGCAGAACAGAAGAGGGTTTGACAGGTTAAAGGACTGCTGCTAACCCTAACCGCGTGAGGCTGAGCCCCAGGACCCACAGTGTAGAAACAGAGGACTGAGCCCTGGATGTTGTCCTCTGGCCTCTGCTTTAAGAGACGTGGGAAGCTGTGAAAGGAAGACACCAACATCAACCTCTAGCTAGCCTCCACACCTGTGTGTGCTCACACATGTGCACCTACACATATGCACACATCCACACTAACAAGTACATACATACATATATAAACACACACACCATACACAACACATAGAAACACATGTGCGCAAAAACACACTAATTTAGCTGCATTATCTACTACAAACCATTCTAAAGTTATGGGGGAAAGAGACTGCAATGATATATTAGAAAAAGGGAAAGTATCCCCAACTAAAATTCTCTGACCTCCTCTGATACCTGTTTTTTCTGTCCTGACTCTAACGGCTGAAAGGAGCACTCAAGGAGAGCCACCAGTCACTGGCCCCATGCTGGGGCCAGGTCACACTTGTGGACAGGCCTTAAATATTCATGTAATGAGCCGCCTTGCAACCCCTGCTCCCCCATCTCACCCCCGCCAAGTGTTTTATTACTGGAATTTAATATCAGGAAGTGCTTTACCACCAGTCACATTCCATTTCCTTAAGATGTAATGATGTCACAGCTCACAGATTGTATATGTGTACCCTAGTAAGATGAGGTTTCTAAGGGCACAGTAAATTAGAGGATTTAGCCCACAGTTTGGAAGTATCTGGGATCTTAATGAGAAGGCAAGAAATACATAACTTGCCAGGCAGTGTTGTCACACACCTTTGGTCCCAGCACTCAGGAGGCAGAAACAGGCGGATCTCTGAGTTTGAGGCCAACGTGATCCAGGACAGCCAGGGCTAAACAGAGAAGCCCTGTCTCAAAATTAAAACAACAACAACAACAACAAAAATATCAAATAAATAGAAAACCAAAACAAACAAACGCGCAACTTTAACAAAATACAAAACAATCAACCTGGACAGGGTGGTGCACACCTGTAATTCCAGCACCTGGGTTGGGGCAAATGTACATCGCTGTGAGTTTGAGCTACTTAACAGGTTCCAGGCCAGACAGTGCTACATAGCAAGATCTGTCTTTAAAAAAAAATACAGTAGGATGGCTCAGGGGTTAAAAGAGCACTAGCTATGAAAATATGATGATCCAAGTTCAACCTCTGAAACATAGTAAAAGGAAAAAACTAACTCCTGAAACTTATACTCTGATGTCCACATGTGTGCCATGGTATGCACACGCCAGCAAACAATTTAATAAAAATAATCTATCAATCCAAGATAATAATAAAGAAAACGATCAATTTGCAGTTGTAAGATGCAGTCACATCTGGTGCTTTATGTGGAATGGAGAAAGGGGTTTTATAATATATTGAAAAGTGGAACAAACCATGAATCTGCATCCCAGAGGCTCCCAGTAAAGGGAGCATCACAGTGAGGTCACCCAAGGGACTGTTCTTAAAAGAAATGAAAATTGACATCTTAGTCTCAAGGGAAAAAGCTAAACATGAACTGCTGAGCTGGAGGAGAGCTGTTTCAAAGAAAAACAGCCCAGGGAGATGCTCCGAACCAGCTCTGTGCGTGTCCCTATGTGTGTCCCTACACCTGTGGACTGTGACCTGGACCCTGGGGGTAGGCTTGCCACTGTCCAGAGTCCCTGCAACCCTCAGATCAGACTACCCAAGAACCCCCAGCACGGAGGACAGAAAGCCCCCTATGTGCAATTTGTACTAATTATACATTTTTGGAGGCAAAGTAGACCTGAGTAGTGTCCTCCAGTGCACAGATGCACAGCCAGGGGGGAGGCATCTTGGGTACCACCTGCTAGGCCTGTCACATGGCTGAAAGGCTGCCAACCCACCCCTACCCCCAGCCTACTGCCCAGGGCAGCTCTCCTTCCAAACTAGTTAGTTCCAATGCCAGGAGGAAATATTTGGGTCTCTCCAGCAATCTGCTTACAATGAGCCTGTGATTAACCTCATTAACACACGTGTTTGCTACAGTCATCATCACTGCTCAGCATTACTCAGAGCCATAAGGAACAAGAAGGGTAGCCATTTACCCTATTTGCAGCCCCCAGTCTGGCACTCCCCACCCCTGGGCCTTCAAAAGGTCAGGCACCTTCATCATCTCCCTGAACACCATGGACATGAGAGGAGCATATGAATCCCTGCCCCTGAGTGCCTGAGAGATTACTCTGAAGATTACAGTCCACAGTGTAAACATGAGCTGGGCATTCCTCTGGGAAGAACTCACCCGTGCCCCCAAGGGGGAAAACTACAGCTCTTTTAGAAAGCCACCCAGCAGAGTTTGGAACTGGGACAATGAGAATAGCAAATCTCTGTCCCCCAGCCGCCTCTCAGAAACTAATTAATGCTGTGGATATAGCTTGCTAATTATTTTCAAAATTACCACCATCTCCAGCGGCCCCATTGGAGGCCCATGGCCTCTACAAGGTCTTCCCTGATGCTAATGGCACAATGCTTTCCTCTCCTGGGAACAGTATTCTCATCAGAGTTAGTGATTACAATTGAAAATCTATTCACTAACAAATGCGTCTACGGTGTTTATCTAAACTCCAAGAGCTAAGTGTTAATTCCATGAGCACTGGAAACATAATTTCTGGACCATGCGAGTAGTTTCAGACTGAGATGCAGAGACTTCCCAGGGAGTGTGTGGATGGAATTTAATAAGGCTGTGTCTGGTTGGTTAAAAAACAACCACAGCAAGAAAACTCCACTTTCTCTCTTCCTTACCTTGAGCTAAAGAATCACATACCCAACCAGTCATTCATGCTAGCAGGAGTATTCTGCTTCTGCAGGGTTGGCCCTGCCTGTCAATTTTCCTCAGGGATATGTCCGTGTCAAGTTCTCTGAAGATTGTCTTAAAATACCATTCATGCTTATCACTAACTCATACTTAATGGAGCTTATTATTCCCTACTAAAATAATTTTATGCATTTATCACAAGGCTTCTATATGAATTTCTCACAGATATGTTTGTTATATGAATAGGTATAATTCCTTTATTTCTTATCATTTTCCTTTATACGCTTGTCCGTTTTGAGCATTTATTTAAAACACATCCGTGAGAAGCTGGTCTCCTGCTTTACCATGCACATAACCAAAACGGCAATCGTCTTCAAGTTAGAGCCAATGAGGTAGGTCAGTGGGTAGGGCATGCCACCAAGACTGATTCCTAGGTCCCACTTGCTTGAAGGTGAGAACCAACTCCCAAAAGTTGTGTCCTGACAATGACACATGTTTTAAGACAATCTGTGTACCACCCCAACCCTCTGCCATATACAAAATAAATAATGTAATAAAAATAAAAACACTCTATGCAAAACACAGCTCTCACCTCAAAGAGAAAAAGAGATAGTTTATTCTTAAGCCAAATAGGAAAGGGCTATGAACACAGACTCAGGTTACCTGGAAAAATGTGTCCACTGTGGAAGTGATCACATGAGATTTGAGTAGCCACAGAGCTAAAGAAAGCCATAATGCAGTTCATTTATCAACATGGGTAGGGACCACAAGTAGGCAGGTTATAGTGAGAGAAGTTATTACAGGTTTCGGATGCAGTCTGTGGGCATTTTTGCTCTTGGAAGCTGGGGCTGTCTGATGAAAAGAAGCCAAAGGTTTTTAACCCGATATCAACAGGATGTTAGGTCAGGCACAGGTGTGAGCAATGGATGGCTTACTGAGAGGATCAAGGCTAGCCCAAGATAACCTGACTGTAGACTTCAGCATTCTCACTCCCCACAATCATGATGTTCTAATCTGTAATTCAGCCTCATAAAACCTTGCACAAAGATGTGGCATTTCTTTTTCAGATTCCATGAACATTTCTGTTACTTCTGAACATGTCTGTCCACTTCCCATCCCCCTACCCCATTCAAATATTCAGCTTTTAGATTTCTCTGCCCTTTTCCTGCTCTGAACATTTCAGGTTCTCATTTTCTACCACTGCCCCTTCTACAAGCAATACCCATTCCTGTGGCCAGGCAAGAAGATTCCAGCACCCTGGGCAAACACCACGAGTGTGCAAAAACTGATTCTCTTCTTGGAGACCACCCTGAGTGAGCGAGCCCCACGTGGAGCCTTCCATGTCTCCCAGGCCATCCTCACCCCGAGAGTGAAGACCATCGCCCGAGGCCTGGTGGGAGGCCTCAAGAACACATTAGTTCACAGGTAAGAGGTGGCTCCTACGCTATACTTAGGATTTATGTAACTGTTTTGTTGGTGTTTGTGGTTGGTTCTTTGGTTGGTTCAGTTCTTGGTTCATTTGGTTGGTTGGTTTCTTGAGACAGTTCAGGCTGGCTTTGAACTCACAATCTTCCTCTCTTTGCTTCACTGACACTGGAATTATAGGTTCACATACTTAGCCCATCCGCCAGAAGTTTACACACACACACACACACACACACACACACACACACACACACACCTTTAGTAAAGTTCTTATCACCTAAGCATGGAGATCTGATTTTAATTTCCAGAACCCCTGCAAAGACAGTCCTGTGCACAGTGAACCCATGTGATTCTAGAATTCCAACACTGGAGAATCAGAAACAACCAGATGCCTGACACTTACTGGCTGGAAAACCTAACTTAGTTGGCAGGAAGAGACTCCCTAAAACAAATCGGATGACACTAAAGATGGAATAGCCACCATGTTGGTCTTCTGGCCTCCCAGACGAGCACAGACACATGCACCTACATGCAGCTATACCTGCACACACATGAACACACACACATCATTTATCTTGATTTTATTCTGAATGCACAACAGTAAAACTTTATGCTCTGAGAATTAAAAGGAAACCAAACAAACTTATAAAACACACTATTTCGAATAGCTGTGGATCCTAGGTGTATTACATTTACATGAATACTGCTCTAAAAATTGTTGTTTTTAACAAAATCTCAATTGTTCGATATTACCAATAAAGACTCAGAAGCTAGATGCTGGGGTGAAAGCCTGCTAGCTCAGAGAGGCAGAGAAAGCACTCAGCTGACCTTCCTCCTCAGCCGATGTCCCAAAAGGAAAAGGAAGCTTCCCCATGCTATCTCAAAAACCCTCAAACTGAATGTCCCTTCCTTCTGCTCCTGTGCATCTCTCTATCCATCCTCCTGACTTCCTCTTACTCTTTATGATTTTTTTGCTCCTGTTCACTCCCTGTCAGCTGGTTGCTTGCCTACCTCTTGATCTATGGTGGGCTTTATTTAATCCTGTTTACAATATGTAAAGAGCTCTTGGGGATTAAAGGTGTGTTCCAGGGCTGAGTACCACCACAACTACAAACAGGTTTTTCCAGTAGACAACACAATATAGGGTTTCACAGTGTGATCACGAAGAATCCTGTGACACTTTGCTAAAAGGTTTGCATTATTCCATATGTACTCACTCTATTTTGATACTATGACAAGCACTCTGAAACAAAGACACTGAGTGTTTTGTTTCTGACACACACCCATCGTGATTCTCTTACTGCATTAAATAGAGGCTGATGCTTCATGCTAGAGACTGAGAGATGGCCCTTCAGCTTTTTTTTTCTTTTCTTTTCTTTTCTCTTCTCTTCTTTTCTTTTCTTTTCTGATGATTATGAGACTTGAGAACCATGCCAAAGTGTCACATACTCCCTTGGGACAGAACTAGGCCTGATACACAGATAAACAGAGATGATCTATTCATTTTGTACGAGATGGTGTTCTTTGTCCTGGGCACCAGAGGATGATGGGTAAAGGATATGAAGAAAATGTATTACATGTATATGCACATGTAGGTACATATATAGATTGTGCATGTGTATATGTATATGACAGAGGGATATTATAAATGTACCTGGCAATGGGCTATTCTTTGTAATGCAAGTGGAAGAAACTAGTGAACTTAGGTTTCCTAAAAATGATATTTACAAGAATCTGTTTGGTTCTTGCGTTCTGGGTAGTGAAAGCTTTGGCTAGTCACATACCCAGTCACAATCATTTGGTTCTGAGTTTGGAGAGCAAGAGTATGGCTATTCGGATAATAGCCATGTGCCTCATCAGGAGTTTAAAAGGCGAGCAACAATGAACAAAGGACATTCATGCTGAGAGCTCCTGATAATGCCAACCATGGACAGAAGCAGAGGCTCCTTTCCATGCAGCGCTTCCAAGTCTCAGCCACATTAACTGTATTCAGCTGTATTCACAGGCTGGCTACGGTGCTGTAGACCTGTATTTCCCAGCATTTGGAAAGCTGAAGCAAGAAAATCGTGAGTTCAAAGTCAGGAGAGGCTATGCCTAGGCTAGACTGACTGATTGCAATCCTCCCACCTCAGTCTCCAAGAGTGTTGGGATTGTAAATGTGAGCTACCATGTCTGGCCAAAACAAAACAAGCAAACAAATGAACAAAACCTTAATTCACTGTGGTATCTCGTTAAGGGACCTAGAATCATACGTTTTCTCTTTTATGTATGTCCATGTTCCCATTCCGTGCTCCTCATGCTTTTGGTAATTTTGTAGCTTAACATTATTTATTTACTCATTCAATAAAATGAAGTTTTCTATATTTCAGGAAAAACAGAAAGAGTACCTAGGAAGAGGCAGATGTAGAGACACAGGATGAGTCCTGTAGCCTTTGCCCCAGGGACGCATGAATACGTCTATAAACCTGTGTGAAGACCACTCCAATGCAAACCCCTATTCCAGACGAAGGATAGGTCTTTTGTTCTAAACAACAGGCACCCTTTTGCAAATGCTTTTATTGATTCTTGAATCCAGGCCAGCCTCTTGAAGGGGAGAAGGGAGGCACCATCTAAGGCACTTTTGGGTCCTCTTTTAAGACAGTACTCAGGGATGCTAAGTGATCCAGCTAAGACTACAGCCCCTTGCAAGAGTCAAGGGCCTGTCCGGTCTGCCCAGCTTTAGCCTGTGTAGTGCTGTGCACTGAGGTGAGCCGAGAAGATGTTGTTGCCCTGTTTCTTTGTGTCCTCAGGCCCATGATTGAGTTAGTAGTGCCGGGGTCTGGTCAGTTCACACCGGTTACAGCTGGTAAGCCCACAGTAGCACTACTCATTTCATGCTTCTTCAGTCTGGCTGCCAATGAATCCCAGCCTCTCTGTTTAGTGGTAATGAAGATAGCAAAGGCAAGGTCTCCCTGCTGGTAGTGAGAATGTATCCCCTGAATGAGTAGGTGTCTTGGCATCCTCACCCTTCCTGATCACGGGTGTATTAGGGGTGTGCTCCTACATTCCTGTGCCTTGCTCATCAGCTGAACGGAGAAACATGGCTCTGGTCAGGAATCTGTTCCCAGATGCCAGGGAATCATATGACTGACATTTCACCACTGAGTAAGCACAGGCCCTCCCCCTGAGGAGTGGCTGTCCTAAGTGGCTAACCAAGCAGGGGTGCTGTCTATCTTATCAACAGTTCACATGCAGGGCAGGGAAGGCAGGGGTGTCTCCCTACCACCAAAGAGGTAGTTTTCTCGGTGGGAAGCTAATCCCCAACTCTCAGATGAACTTTGGACATGAGATTCTGTTCACTTCGGTTTATCATAATGGAAGGAAACCATGAACATAGATAGCCCATTCAGACTGAATTTCTGTTATAGTTTTCCTCAGACTGGGAGACACCAGAAATTCTGAACCGTGGTACTCAACAGTGAAATCAAATGAAGTGAAGGCGATTTTTGCCTAAGACTGAGGACCAAGAGGCCACTGGAACTCTGGAAGGGGGCAAGGGCTGAGTCAGGAGGGCTGCGGTTAAAGACTGTAGGCTCCCTATTAAGGTCACTGAATTATGCTCCCTCTTCCCAAATCCTTGTATTAAAATAATAATCCAACCAGGTGTGGTGGTGCACACCTTTAGACCCAGCACTCCAGAGGCAGAGGCAGAAGGATTTTTATAAATTCAAGCCCACAGAGACCTACATAGTGAGATCCTATATCAGATAGAATAGCACCCTAATCCCCCTGCCTCCAAGAGTAAGTAAATTTGGAGAAACTGTCTTTCAAAGAGGTAACTGAGTACAAAGGCCATTAGGATGGGTCCTAATCCACTCGCACTGAAGCCCAAAGGAAATTGAAACCCAGAGACAACAGACACTGAGCTGGAGGCACAAGCCCGCAACCTTAACACTCCAAGATGCAGAGCACTGGGTACTCAAGGTCATCATTGAATATTTGATAGTGTCTCCAAAATTAACAAACAAAAAGCAAAGAGACCAGAGGGATATGCCCCACAAATAGAGAAAATGTCACATTGTGTGTGTGTGTGTGTGTGTGTGTGTGTGTGTCTGGGGGTGGGGCACAGATCATTGCAAACCAAGGATAAAAGCCTCAAAAAAAAAAGTCCAGCCTGGCAACATCTTTACCTTGGGCTTGCAGCCTCTAGAACAGGAGAAAATATCTCCAATTCTTTGAAGTCAACAGTGTATGTGCTGTTAGTACAGCCCAAGCAACCTAACATTGTCCCAGTGGGCAATGAAATGGCCCTGCGCAAGTTCTTGAGGTCAAATGAAATGGCCCTGCACAAGTTCTTGAGGTCCCTGAGCTGAGCTTTTCTTCACCATTCAAACCAGGAAGTATGGGACTATAACACACACACACACACACACACATACACACGCACACGCACACGCACACACACTCACACGCACACATACACACATATATGTATACACACATAACATATTTCCATATAGTTAGTCCCATATATGTATGTGTATGTGTCCCATATATCCATATGCATTGCCCCCCATATGTGTGTGTGTACACACCCATACACATCCCGAAGCTGAAAATGCCTGTCACAGTGATGACTGGTAAAAAAATGAGGTCATCAACTGAGTTCTTGCTAGGCCTCAAGGTCAAAGGGAAGTTTGAAGTTTTTGACACTCCAAAGTGCTGCAGCCTGTGGGACTGTTGTCAGCCGATCTGGCCGCACCTTTTGCCAAGATCTCTCTTCCTGTCAATGCCAGGAGTTAAGGGGATGAAGTAGATCCTCTTTACAGTGGGTTCTACTTTTCCCCTTACGTCATCCCGGTCATTTGATCCTTAGGGAAGCTTGGCACGTGCAACCCAAAGCCGTCACAGAACTCTTTGTTCCTGGAGACCACGTGTTCTTAGCTTTTCCAAAAAACCTCCATGCATACTCCTGGTGTCTACCAAGGCCTGGCCCCTTCTGCTCTGGGCCCCAGTTGCCTCCATAGTAGCGCTTCCCCAGAAGGACCAGCAGATGGCGCAGGATCTCCAAGCATAAGCACTGAGCTGTTTTGAAGCCTTGAATGCAAGGACTCACTCAATACCACTGTGTCCCTTCAGTGGAGTGCTGTGAATTTTTGGTCTTTGTCTCTAACAGAGTTCTGTGTGTTCAGCCCCTCTTCTCAGCATTTTGTTGGATATATTAAGAAATTCCTTACCCCAGATCCCTCTCTCTACATTTTTACTCTTTTTGTTTATGACCCTTTTTCCTTAGCCAAATACATGACACGTGCTGTAGCAGGCACTGCTCTGAGCATTCTGTGTACTATTGTACTATTGTACTATCTTTCTGACTCGTCCTGTTTTATAGGGGAGAGCAGCCGATGGGACAAGGAATTTTCGTAAATTAAAATCTCCAAGAGTCTGAGCTGAAAATGGAAGGACTCTTGTGCATCACAACCAGCTCTTAAAATACAAATGGAAATTCATCTATAAGCCTTCTTCAGCCCATGGTAGACCGTAGGGCCCACCGATGAGAGAAAAACGTTCTTCACGATAATATGAAAAGAAAAAGGAGGTGAAAAAAATGCAGCTGAGGTCTTAACATCACTTTTTCTAGAAGATCAAGAAGGGAGGGTGCATCATGGCCGAGGGATGACACTTCAGAGGAGAATAGAAATTGGGGGGATGGGGCAGCCAGAGAGAGCATGAGTTATAGAAAAGAAGGGGCCATCGATGTTAGCAAGAGCAAAACAGACCCACAGAATTCCCAGTGTCTCAATCAAGCATCCTGCAACTGTAGGCCAGTTCCCACTGTCCTTTGCTGAACATTTAGTGAGCTGTGTTTACCAAGATGCAAGACAGCCACCTGAGTGGCTTTGACTGCTTTCTTCTGCTCGTCTGTGGTTCCTCACACTCATGTCATGTTAGATTGAAAGTGTTATTTACGTCACGATCTCTGAGCCTCTGTCACTTCGGAAGCCTTCTGTTTATAAAATAACCCAGCAACCGTATTCAAGAGCCAGCTGGTTAAATATTCATCTAAGGAGCTGGGGCAACTAACGCTGTGGAAAGTGAATCCTGACCCTTGTTTTATGCCTTTTGCAAAAAATTATATGCTGATAGTGTTAAAAAGTAAAATTAAAGGTGATCCCCCTGAAGCTTTCAGAAGAAAACCTGGGAAGAAATCTTTGTGAATTGGAAGTAAATAAATTTATTAAGTAACTCACAGAAAAAAAAAAAAGACGGGACACTGGAAAGATGTCTCAGGGGTTAAGAGCACTTAACTGGAGAGGTAGCTCAGCAGAGGACGCTAGTTCAGATCTAAGCTTATAACTTCAGCTCCAGGGTCTCCAACTCCCTCCTCTAGATTCTCTGTACACCATGCACACATCATGCACATATCCTCATAAGGACACATACACACAAATAAATTCGTTTTTAGGAAAAAGAAAAAGAATTGACAAAATGCACCCCCTCAAAATTAAGTAACTCTGGCTCATCAAACTATTTCATTGACAAAAGTAAAGGGAAGCCGCAGGATAGAAGAAACGTTTGCAAGATATATCTGACAAAAGGCCTAGTATTCAAGATGCAAAAATAACTTTTAAGACTCAACATTTAAAAGAAGAAAGGGAGGGCCCTATGAAAATATTTGGCGTGGAAGTTTCAGACACAGAATAAAAATAGAGCAAAAACTTAAAAGTGATTAAAAACTAAGTGGAAAAAACTGTTCACGTGTTGAATAGATACATTCAAGAAGGTACACAAGTGACCAATCTGCATTCGCAGCAATCCTCCTGCTTCAACCTTCCGTGTGCTAGGATTATAGGCATGAGTCACCACACTTGGTTTAGAATAACTAGACTTCAACACACTAATGGGACGAGTTTTCAGGGAGAATATCAGCTATCCAAAGCTTTCCTGCTGTGTTGGTGGGACTGCAGGGTGGAATGGTCCCCTTGAGGAAAGGCCTGGCAGTTTCTTCTAAAACTAACATAAATAAACCCCAATCTGGACCATTTCTGCCCCTTGATTTCTTTCCAAGTAAAATAAAAGATAATGCCTATAAAAAGACTCATAGAAGAATGCCCGTCATAGTTTATTCATAACTCCAAATTGAAAACAATTGGTGTATCCAACAATAGGAAAATGGATAAGCTATGTTGCATTCATACAGTGGGATGCTATATGGAACTATAAAAAAAAATAAAATGCAATTAATCAGATGCATGCTAACAAATGTGAGGGATTTTGTCCATGTTTCCACATGGAGTCAAAAGAAGAGGAGGCATTGACAGGAAGATAGTGGCACATTAGTATGTGGCAAAGTAGTAATACACAGTGGTAAGAAATAGATGGTGGATCCACTTGCTATAAAAATCCAGGAAGCTCTCCATATGTTTGAAAAGTTTCACGAGGAACCCTAAGAACCTCACAATAAGAAGACTGTTGGGTTTGGCCTTATGAGGTCCCACTAGCAGGGCTTGATGTTGGAAGCAAATAGTCTCTTGAATAAGAGAAACCTTGGAAACGTTAGTTCTCTATTGGAATCCTTGGGGATATAAGGCTTATGTGCGTGTAGGCCCAGAGGCTTGTGTGTTTCTGATATACATTCTATAATAACAAAAATGACTTATTTCTACTTCTGGAGCTGTCATTCTGACCCTGCTATCTATCTGTCTGTTCTTTTTGCACCCAACGTTTGTGTAGGAATCTCCCTGCCATCCTTGATTGGGTGAAGACTCAAAAGCCGGGAGCCATGGGCGTTAACATCATCACCTCTGACTTCGTGGACCTGGTGGACTTTGCCACGACTGTGATTGAGTTAAATGACCTTTTAGAGGCCCGAGCTCTGACTAAATGTTGAATTAATAATGTTCTGCTTAATTTGGATGTTGAGGTTGTTGATCCAAGGTAGGATTCTAGAGGGTTCTGGTTAGGATGGCTCATTCCTGGGCAATCATGGCGAAGTGAGGAAAAGAAAGAGGGCCTCCCTTCCCCCCTTTTCTCACATAGCAATTTGGATAAAAATCTAGGGGTTTTCATTGAATTTTCCCCAAATGAGACTTTTAAAAATTCAAGTCTAAGGGAAGAATGCATATTACATATGGTCAAGATCAGGTTCTCCCCAATAGGCATATGATGGCAATCGGAAGATGGAAGTATGATTTCCAGGTTCTGTGGGCTATGCAGTTTCTTAATTGGCCCCCAGCTTCTGTTGTGTTCTGGGGTCATTTGAACCTTTGTGAAGACTAAATCAGAAAAGCATTCCTGGTCAGAAGAATGGTGCATGCGGGCATGGACCACCTCCTAAGAGGTCTCTGCCATCAACCTAGAGCTCTGAGGGGCTCCCAGGAAGCCAAGAACTAGGTCTCTCTTGAACTGTACAGTATCCCCACTTCTCTATGAGAGCAAGATATGTTTATTATCACAGTGTTCTGCCACAGGCTGGCTCTGCATATCTTAGGCTAGAAGTGGTCACCTTAATTCTTCATATAAACCGTGCATACCACCCTTGACATCAGAAACGTATTTCCTTATTTTAAAGTATCGATTCCTTTTGTTTTCTGTTGGGCCCTATCTTTGAAATGAAAGGAACAGTGGTGGGAAGTTTTTCGTGTGAGGGCCCAATAAGAACTAACCATGCATGTTTGTTGCATGCCAGAGTTCTTTGATTCTTAATCTTGTAGCTTTCTCCCCAAATGACTATCAGGCAAGCACCTGCATCATTTTGGCAACGTCCTCTTTGGAGCGAGGTCTTCAAGCCGGATTCTGGAATCACGGTTTATGGTTGTCTGTCTGGGACCCGATCTGCTGCGGGACACATGCTAAGTAGAATGTTTGTCCGAGACACCATGGAAGCTGACACAGGATGTGTGGGAACGTGCAATGGCATTAAAGGAGGAAGTTCCAAGTGGGTTTTGGAGCCAGTCTGTAACTCCTTGCAAACAAGACTACCTCGGGGACATTTAGGGTGACTTGTTATGTCGTCAAGTGAGAAAAAAAGCAATGCTGGAACATTTCCACGTGTTTTTCCATTTGGCCTATTTTCTGTGGTTGTTCTGCCAACTAACTACTACTGCGTGAGGGCTTGGAAACTCAAGGGGGATTTTTTTTTTAATTGATAAGAGGCGCTTTTTGTTAATAAGAGCCCTCTTTTGTTTTCACTTGCTTTGTTTATGTATTTATTGACTTCTTCATTCATAGAGTAAGTATCTGCAGTGTTTCTTGCCTCAAGAACACTCCCAGATGTTTGCTGGACTTTTCCTACCCACGACAGATGCTGCTGTGGTCTTCCACCCAGGCACCGCATGGTGCATCTCAGGGCTGTGAGTGACCTTGGATTTTGCTGTAGTTGTCCTACCCCGCCCCTACCCTGCTGAGGACAATGTATAGATGTGGATTTGATCCAGATCTAAGAAGCTACTGCCAAAGGCATGTAACTGAAAAGCATTGAAAGAAAAGAACTAGGAATAAAAGCTGAGCTCAAACATGAGTATGCCTTCAGCCCCATCTGAGAATTCCTAAGGAAGAATAGAAACAAGCAATCCAGGGTTGGGGTGTGCATTTACAGAGACTGCAGGACCTTATCCTCGAGGTTCTCACATCCATCCTTGATTTCCTGGTCAGGTTGTGCATGCTGACTGCAGTAGGATATCTTGGATGAGCTGTTGAAAACATGCATGCTCCTAATTGTTGATCATCTGGCCTTCTCCCCTTCCCCCTAAAGGAATGTAGGCCTTGACTTTTCACTTCCATAGCTCATGGAGGCCACAGCACAAATGCCTCTGAGAAAACCTGATTTAATGTCTTCTGTTCTTGACTTCTAATTCCTCCGAGGGGGAGAGGCTTCTGTAGTGATCTGTCAAATTTCGCAGAGTCTTCTCTGCACAGAGCTTCGTCATCGCATAGTTGTGTGTACCACCATCATCTTAATGTTCCTTCAGTTACGACACTGAGCTCCACAGAGACTCTCTGAAAACCTTGGCCTCCCCTCGGGTTTTTATTTTTGTTTTTATTGTTGCACCTTGTTTGGCTGGTTGGTTTGGTTTTAAGTCTCGATCAGTTATCAGGGACTAGATCATTCCCCATCTGTTAACCCTGTGTTACTTGGCAAAGAGATAAGGAGGCAAGAGGAGAGTCGCTCTTCTCTGTTTTCTTTGCGCCTCAGCTTTGTCCAGGTGCTTGGTGCTATGGGGCTAGGTGTGTGAGCGTGTGTCTGCACAGGACACCAGTTTCACTTTAAGGCTGCTGACTGTTCCGTGACTTGTTTACTTCATTTTCTCCCTTTGTTCTTAAATGCACAGCTGTACTTCACTTACAACATTTAAGTGCACGCGCTGCGCCATCAGGTGTACCACAGAAGCACAGAACGCTCCCAAGGCCGCATGCGTGGGCCGCTTCTCCCATAGCGAGTACACGTGCGGGCTCCTCCACGCTGCTTCAGGGTTCTAGCCTTGCTGACATTTTGCAAGTCTGAGAGGTAGGGGGAGGATTGGTCACAATTTCTCCCAGTGATCACTCGAATCTCTGCCCCAAGAAAAAGCTTCCAATATCGTAAAGGCTGCATGTATTTTGTTCCTGGAAGACCAACCAGACAGAAACTCAGGTGAGTTGGACAGAGAAAAAAAAAACAAAACAAAAAACAAAACAGAACATAGACCCCATGGCTCATTCTGCAATAGTTACCAGTAAGAATTCTGACCAAAACATATCATGTGTTCCTGAAAATCCTGGGAGTCATTCAGATTAAAACAAACAAACAAAGCTTTCATAGTTTCTCAGAGTCAACTTCAAGAGCATCTAAAGAGCTGCTTAGTTTCACAGACTCGGGGGCCATTTCTATTTGGAAATGCAGCCACATTCTTCATGAGCTTTCTGAACCATCCCAACATAGCCATAGTTCCTTGGTGGCCCAGACCTTTCTAGATTTCCATGGGCTAAAACAGTGTCTCAGGGCTTGAATGTTGTGCTTATCACGAGATCCTTGTAGGTTTTGGATGGAGACAGTGTTTTTAGTAGTGAACAGAAAGGTAAGGATGGAGCTGATAGAAGGGACTGCTGAGTGTGGATTTGATCTGATATCACCGCAGATCTTAGAGGTCATGCAAAAAAAAAAAATGCTTATATTTGCTGCTTGAGATTTGATAGTCATTATTTTCTTTAGTGCTGGGTCCCAGACCCCTGAACTTTTTTAGAACTGTTAATCTAGAGTTTAGAGTTCAAACCCAAGATTTTATACACGTGTAAAGAAAAGCACAAGATCATGACAGACCTTAAGAATTTCAGATATTTTTCATAACCTCACATTCGCATCCGAACATTTATGCTTCTTTCCAGGAAGGCAATGAAGTGAAGCATTCTGAGACTGATACTTTCTGGTGTGTCAGGATAGCCCTGTGATTTTTTTTTTTCAGTCTTTATCAGTAGGAAGCACTCCCAAAGAGACAGCTGCTAGCACAAGTGAAAAGTGATGACCCAGAAGAGGTTAAGGCTAGAAGAAAACTGCTGTTTTCTCTGAGAAGCAAAAGGGCTACAAACTGACATCATTCCAGAAGTTTTATGATGTCCTTGATTGTTATGTTCTGGGAAACAGAACAGGCTAATGAATGGGCCACAGCTACAAGATCTCCTCCCTTAGCTGAGCAACCGATCTTAGGCTAGCCTGTCATTGGTTCTTTCATCTTTAATAATGATGGGCATCTCAGTTGATGGTTCATAAGATAAATAAGGTCCTAGGTCTTGGCTTAAATGCCCTGCACTCTGGGGATGTACCTTTAGCCTGATTCTTCCTTCTGTGCACACGCACAGAGAATATGGCTGGGGTCATGGTCCAAGACTGTGGTATAGCCTGATAGAATTTGACTATGTTTTATACCTTCCGGAGTGCATAAAGTGTGTGGGACTCAAAGAAATCTGCCAAACTGTCGGTGGTCCCCTGAGAGGTGGGCTTTCTCAACATGTCAAGAGGAAACAGTAGACCTTGAGGGTATCAAACACCCAACCTGACAGGAAGCTCATTAGATGCAGTGCAGAAGAGCATGGATGTCCCTGAAGATTTCACTATCTGCTACATCATAACCCTCTTCTGCAGCTGCTTCCTTGTAGCTGGTACCATAGTTTCACAGTGTCACCTTGGGACACGGGAGAGTGAATAACAAGCTGTGTTGATATAAACGTCCCCTTAATTCCAGATGGTTCTAATCAGCTCGTTACTGCCCCGAGAGACCTCCTATGTCCACAACCTTTGGATTCCCCAGCTTCCTGCTACAAACACTGGCAGTAATGGCCATATGTCTGAGCTAGCCTAACTCAGAAGCAGCCCTATAATGAGGCTATTGATTTTTTTTTAATAGCAGAGTTTTAGACACTGTAAAAAAATATTCTATAAGGATATCCTGCTTTAGATTCTGTGTTTTAGCATCAACTCCAGCAAACTTAAAATTTATAAAACCCATTTTTGAACAAAATGGTTTGAATAAACCAATTCCTTCCTCTCTTTGGGGGAAATTCAGAAGCACAGCCTGTTGAGGTGACTGCATCAACAGTCTAGAGGCATTTTTCTGCGGTTGTTTCCCATTCCCTTCATAGAATCCTACTTTCTCCTCTTGTCACCTAGCATCCCCCACCACAGGCCAATGACTTCGTCACAAGATGTTGACAGAGGGCCATGATGGTGCTTCTGACCATGATGGTGGCTCCTTTAGCCTTCTCAAATGCGTTATTCTGCCTCCTGCTCCCACCCAATCATTAGAACTATGTGTCATTGGAGCCCTGAAATTGGGACCAATACATAATTCAGTTGGCACAGGCTCGCTCACAGTGTTAAGCCCACTAAGAAGCATAGCACTTTGAAAAGTCATATAGGCCTTTGGCAGCTCTGTACAGTTGCAGTGTCACACCTGCTATAAGTTTATAGCACTAACAATACAAGAGTTATAGATCTATAGTATCAAGATGATAAATCTTAGATCATATTCTAGAAATAATATTACCTTGCTGCTATTAATTATTACACAAGTATTAATAAGTATTAAATGCAGGTTGTGTATGCATTATTTGTATTATGTATATACCAACTGTAATACTTGGCCTCCCTGATCAGTAATTTAAAATTTCAGAAATTATGATAGTAAAAATAAGTCTTGGTCAGTTCAAATAATTAATGTATCTGATAAATGCTGTAATAGAGATTATATTTTGTCTTCTATTACTTGATTTATCCTGCAGTGCATGTGGTTTGCTAAACTTAAATAATAATCAATTTTATCAGTTTAAGGTTAGGGTTAAAATTGTGCATAGATGCTACTTCATACTCTGAAATGTATTTTGTGGCTTGATTGTCACCTTCATACGTACTTCACTGGCCTTCTCTCCCTCTAGGAAGTAAGTGTTCAGATATATCTCTTCTTTCTTGTAACCTGGATTAAATCACTTGATTCATCCTAAAATATTGTGAAGCCACAATACCTCATTTTAACTGTGAAAAAAAAAAGCGTTAATAAGTCTGATCATACAGTGTGTTTCCTTGTATTTGATTTGAGCCATGTAAGGTTTGAACATAGTAATAAATATGAACCTTTAATAGCCATGTGTCCTTGGTTTGAACGAACATTTTCTTAAAGATCTGTGCCTAACTTTGTTTCAAAGGGCTGAAAATTCAGTATCAAGAAGACTCATCTAAGCCTCTGTGCAATCTCTATGATGGGAAATGTGTGGAATGCGCACGCCATCACATCTGCCATCCTTCTCCAAGCTTCATCCTTAGCACTAATTATTTCTGTTAAAGTTAGCCCAGACCTTAATGGCATCCATAGTCCCACATGATCGCCATCTATGGCCACCCTATTTTGAACAATTGCTAGGTGCAAAATTACTCAGAGGTGACATAGGCATGCATATAATGACTAAAAAAGAGTAACCCTATGTTTCTGTTGCACTGGAGACTACGGAATTTGTCTTCTGTAATTATACAATAAGACAAATTCTGTGAGTTTAATGTGATATCTAGCTCTATTTTATTTTCTCAAACCGACTCCTCATTTATTTTGCCTTATATATTTTCAAAATAGTGAGTCTTTTACAAATCCTTCATATCAGTTTAGCAGAGATCAAATTAACTTTGAGTAACACTGCATCTCATGAAGCCGTATGGTGGAGGAAGTAATCAGGAATGGCGGCGTGTCCGTTAAATCTACCTCTGCAACCTAAGAACAGTGCCACAGTGGGAATTTTCTGCCTGTATCTAGGTGTTGGTTGGTAAAGCTGCCACAACTGTCTCTGGCCAACTTTCATGTGTATCATGGTCAGTGATTCCCACTTAGTTTTTGCTGTTGTTGTTTTTTACTTGTATTCATACATAACGTATGAGTTGTATGAAATACCAGGTTCCACCATTGTAACCTCATGTATGTGGTATAATATGACCAGGCCCAGAAGAAAAACAAGGTCAATATGATCTGTGTGGCATAATTGCAGAGATATTGCTCTCCATTCAGCTTTAGACAAAGCGCTTTGGTGGGGACATTGTTTCTGTAAAAAGAAAGCTCTTACATTGTGTGCAAGAACTCCAAAATACTTAATCACAGATTAATTTATCATGTTACCACCATACTGTACGCATAGCCCATGCATGGACCTTAGGTTCTATATGAACTCCATCACCTTCCAGCTTTGTGACCTTATGCCAAGTCTGAATCTGTATGTCCAGATAGGTCATGGTCCTTAATAAACACACAGCAGCTCTTCCTACTGGAATGAATGATTAGGTAGGAACTAATCAGTCATTGGCCAAAAAAGAGGTAACTTTGGACAGTGTGGTCCATTCATGGGGCTTTGCAGTAAAAAGTGATGCAGGGTACCTAGACTTTGTTCACTCTCATTCCCTTTCTGTGAATCCCTGAGGTTAAGATGCCCAAAGTCCTAGATGTCTCGGTGTATGTGTAACATTTCTCCCCCAAAGGAATTCTTTTAGCCAGCTGCATGTTTTTGTTTCACCCTCTGCAAATCCATTCTTTGTGAGAGAAGGTATGTTATTATTTTGAAGACTTGAAACCTTTCAGTCTCACAGAGGGTAAGATGTTGCAAGCTAGTGACAGTAGCTGTGTGCCTCAGACCTTACCCAGGATGGGCTGGGCAAGTGTCAGACCAGGATGTTTTCACAGCTGGCCAATGTTTGTGGGTAGCATAGAGTTTGGAGTAACATAGAAGTGTTGGCCTCTGTCCACGAACATCACGTGATAGAGACGGCTTAGGCAGTTGGGTAGCTTTAATCAAAGGACCAAGCATCTAAAGAGTAGGATTTATCTCATAGAGAAAGCCTTCTTATGCAATAAGAAGGCTACTGAAAGCTGTTCTTTGTTTAACCCGAGAATTCAGCTGCTGTGGGCCTTGAAGACTTTCTTGTTTGATCCTCGTTGGGTGTTCCTACTGTCTAGGCCCAGGAAACCGCATTTTACTCCTCTGAGAAGCAGAAAAGGAAGAAGACATTAGACTGACTTATGCTAAAGTCACTGGCCTTGTGAACTTACCACACATCAAGGATTAGTTCAGGAGAGCTGAGATGCTGCAAAATAAAAATAATGGACAAAACTCTTAGCTGAATGTGTGCTTCCTTATGATAGAGAGTCTGTAACTTTCATCAGATTTTCAAAAGACAATCTATGTTCTGGGGGCTATAGAGCCTATAACTGCTCCATCAGAGGATCCAACTTTGCTTTCCAGCATCCATGTTGGGTGACCCACAGTCATCTTGACTCTATCTCCTGGGACATTGACATCTGGCTTCTATGGGTACCAACACTCACGTGCATATATCCACACACAGACACACACACATGCACACCATTTACCTGGTCCTCTCACCCTCCATTCCCCCACTAAAAAAAAATTAAGACTTGTGTTAGGTTGTTCAGTATAAAGTCAGAAAAAAAAATCCGATTGAAAAGACCAAACTAAGTCTGAATAATTAGATAGACCACAGCAAGAGGAGAAGCAGTCGTACTGGTAGATACAGTGAGGCTTGGTTGCATTGCACAGGCCTGGACACCATCTCTCAGAGGGGCGTGAGTAAATCAGAGTTCTCCACATGAAGCATACCTAGAGGAAGGATCCAGACATCATGTAACATGTGTAGACGAGCTGTAAGATGGAAACTTATGTGGATATCTAATGTTTTCAAATTGTTATATGACTTACAATTAAGGATTTTTTTTAAATTTTTCTATTTGTATAGGTGTTTTGCCTGTCTATGTCTACACACAGCGTGCATGCACAGTGCCTTCAGAGGCCAGAGGAGGGCAGCGAAACCCCTGGAATGGGCGTGGCAGATAATTGTTAGCAGCCATGTGTAGGATACTGGGAACCAAACCTGGCTCCTCTAAAAGGGCAGTCTCGTTTCTGAACTGCTGAGCCATCTCTCCAGCCCAGATTTAAGTTTCAACTTTTAACAGTTTTAAGACTTCAGATGTAGAGATGGTGGAAGAACACTTGTGCCAGGCTAAAGTTACAGGGGAAAAACAATAAAAGGACAAACAAACCCTGAATAGCTAAAATCTAGGCTCTGAGCCTCTTGAGAGTGCTGTTTCCAACATTTCCACCTGCCTCGCCTGGCACCATGGGTGTAGGGAATAACCAGGGAAAGGACTTACTGCATCAATAAAGGTACTTCCTTGTGGGAGAGTGCAAAAAGCGCTCACTGTCAAGAAGCAAGGCATGTATTATCAATTGCCTCTTGCCACCACAAATTGTACCTAAGTTCATGTCAGAGACAGTCCCTGTTCCCATTACTACAGAACTCACTTGGATACTGAGCTGCCATGAGGTACATCTGTGCAGGGGTTCTAGGTTATCTCCATGCATGGTCCTTGACTGGAGTGTCAGTCTTAAAAAAAGACCCCTGTGCCCAGATTTTTTGGTTCTGTTGCTCTCCTTGTGGAGCAAAGTTTGGCTATGAGTCTCAGCATCTGCTTCCATACCCTGTTGGGTAGAGTTCCTTCTGAGGCCCTCTGTGGTAGGCTTCTGTCCTATTCCCTATTTTTTCTCCCTCTTCAGATGTCTATCCCATTTGCCTTTCTGAATGAGGATTGAGCATCTTACCCAGGGTCCTCCTTTTTGCTTCTATCAGTGGGCTGGGGGAGAGACAGGGGAGAAGGGGGAGGAGAAGGGGGAGGAGAAGGGGGAGGGAGGAAGGGAGGGGACTACAGCTGGGATACTAAGTGAATAAATTGTAATAAAAAAGTTTTAAATGCTGGGGGAAAAAGATATAATGAAGCAAAGCTCTCCTCTCTCATGTAGATTATTCTCTAGGCCTCTGGTCCCCCCCAGACCCAGTGACAGGGTAATCCCTGCTGGTTAGTCAACAGCTCTCAGAGGCTGCTACTTTCTGCCACCACCACCTGGTTCTGCTGTCTGGTTCCGCCACCCAGCTCTCTGGTTGGACTGGAATGGGCCTGGTGTGTATTGATTGGTCAGGCCTGCAACAGAGACAAACACATGTCACTCCTTCATATCTGTCCATACCCCAGACCATTAAGCGAGTTGCTGACTGTGACCAGCAGGGAAGGACACAAAGGGGGGACCTTGCTTTCTTGCCAGGGTAAGAGTGGAAACCTGTGTGGATGCCTCTGGCCCCAGCCCTAGAGCCTGCAACTGAGTCAAGAAAGAAGCTAGGAAAGACTGGACAGGAAAGCAGAAATGGAGGTAGGTAACCTGTATAATCATTGCTCCTTCTTTCAAGATCACAGGACAAACACCTGACTTCACCTCTTACCTGGGATGTCCTCGACAGTGGCCCGCTGAAGGACAGTTGGTAGATATCGGCGTCTGTCAGGATAATTCTGTTACTTGTCCATTAACATATTCTGGAAAGCAAGCTGTATGTCTGCCCGTCTTCTCTTTTCCCGGAAGGTTGTTTACTATTCCTCTACGTGTTTCAAGTTTTACAGAGATTTACTTTCATCTTTCATTATAGGGTATCAGATGGTAATCATGTGATGGATTTCCATCGACTGTGGTCTCACCAACATAGCACTTTGCTCCAGAGTTTTGCTTATATGCTTCTTTCTGCTTACAAGATGTACCAGAGAGGACAGTGCATATAATTCTATAATTCTAAGGATATAGTATCCACTCAGAAGTGACAGGATGTCTCAGAAAAATCACATGCATTTCTCTGCTTTAGAACATAAGGGGTTAAAAAGTCCTGAAATTCCTGGAGCAGAATCAAGCCTATTTACCTAAGCTTATCACCAGAGCAGCCAGGTCAATCATTTACTGACTCAGCACCATTTCCTACCTTTAACGGAGGACCACCAAAGACCTTGCCTAAGCGAGTGTCCCCATAGAACACGCATATGGTTATATGGAAGGCGTTCTCAGAAGCTTGAGCCCGTATGCCTTTCTAACCCCTATGGCCCCTCTGTTCTTTCCAGGGTGGTAAGCACCAGAGCATGTATCAGCTCAGTGATATATTAACTCAAACAAGACTAACACAGAGACCCGATGCCTAGTTCCCTTCAAGCGCAGGAGGCGGGAGCTTTAGAAAGAGCCTCATCTGTCCCTGGATACCCAGGAAAGGTACTCTAGAGGTCCAGCAAGACATTAACTGATTCTTGGAGGAGAATAACATTATGTAGGAAGAATAAGGAAGCGGTAGAAATTTCCTCAATTCTACATATTCCAGAAACTTTCCTTTTAACAAATATGACCCATTCTTCTTTAGTCTGAATGTAACCCCACTAGCTGCAGAAGTGGCTTATTGCCACCACACAGACCTTTCAGGCTTGTGTAATGGTTTCTCCTCTTATGATTAGTAGTCAGGTGTTTGGGAAGCCCAATTCTTCTGAACTCCTTTTAGGGAACAGAATGACCCATGTGCTAGACAAAGTGATGTGTGATATTCATTTGGTCAATCATTTATGGCTAGGATGTGAATACCCCCAGGGGAGGATTGTGGCTGGAATTTTAGTGACCTTGACAGTTAATTTCATGCAGGAATTGAGAGCACTGTAGACCTTAAACCCCACTTGTGATTTGGAGAAAGGCTGGGCTACCTCCCAGAAACATCTTGGAGAATGAGGAAAACTGAATTCTGTGGTGATGCTGTGCAAAATGTTTAATGTGTCTCTAGCTGCAGTCTTGGGTGTGTCTGTAAATGACGCAAGTGACAGAGGCAGTTTTAAAGAAGGCAAAGGCTTCAGAGCATTAAGATATACTCACTAGATTTACCGAGAGTAGTGTAGGCTTCCTTCCAGGACTTACATGTCCTTTTTATGTAACATCTAGCTCTTCCTAGAATGTCAGTGAGGTAGGGTTTTCTGTACCTTGAATACTGGCTAGGCAGAGATTACTGTTGGGATTGACAGGCTTAGCATAAGCACTGTCATTCCTTTTACACATGAGGAAGCTGGAACCACGGAAAGTCAACTATGATGTCTATGATGATGCTGTGGTCAGAGCCAGAGTCACCACTGGACTCACTTCTGCCTTTTTCTCAATCTGTTGTCTCTCTGTGTGTCATAGGCTTGAGAATGCAGAATAGTATATCCGAGAGAGCCAAGACAGCAAGGTTAACAATGCTCACCAACACAGATTATGCTACACTGGTTGTGCCATCTGGGTGTGTACCACTATACCCCAAAGGCACAAGCAGTGGACTACACACTTCTTTGATGGGAGGTAAAGGAAGAAACAGGCAGGAAGCAACAGGAACTACGGCCAGATGTAGCAAACACTTGAGTGTTCTTGATCCTAGTGAACTAAGATCATTCTGAGGTTCAGACTCAGCCCCTCTCATTTCATTCCCTCAATCCCCTGATCCCTCATGGAAGTATAAAATCAGAAAACAAAATGATGCCACCAACATCTCTGGGTACTCAAAAGTATACCTTCTCATGCATCCCAGCTAATGTCTGTTAGCCTAAATCCAAGGGATTTGGTAGAAGGAGGCTTTAAGCAGGAACCATTAACAATCCATTCTATCAAAGCTCCAATATCTGCAACTACATAGACACATGTTGGCTCGGAATCTCAGTTTCTAATGCTGTGAAGAGACACCATGACCACGGCAATTCTTATAAAGAAAAACATTTCATTGAGGCTGGCTTACAGGTTCAGAGACTTAGGATATTATCATTGTGGTGGTGTGCAAATATATGGTACTGGGGAAGGAACAAAGTTCTACAACTGGGTCTTTAGGCAGCAGGAAGAGAGTATGAGAGACACTGGGCCTGACTTGAACATTTGAAACTTCAAAGCCTGCTCCCACCATGACATACTTCCTCCAAAAAAGGGCACACCTCCTAATAGTGCCACTCCCTATGGGCCAAGCATTGAATCACATAAGTCTATGGAGGCCATAGCTATTCAAACTACTTGAGTGGTTTGTTGTTTAAGAAGTAACTAATCTACAGCAACAAGCTTTCCTTTGCCCTCCAGTCCCAAGTTCTGTTGACTTCATATTTCTCTTTAAAATGGCATTAGATGTCTGGCACAAATTTTAAGGCAGCCACAATTCCCAGTATTTACACGATTAAGATAAAGATGTGCCAACATGAAAAGTGGTCAGTTGAACAAGGTTGAACAAAGGATTTCTTCTTTTGACTGGCCTGCCTATACATGCCTCAAGAATATGGCAACAAAGATCTTACAAGTAGGATTTTTTTATTTGAATCATCATGTCCACCTTCTTAGTCAGTTGGCCTCACATGAACTATATTCCTATGTTGTCATTCTTTTCTAAAACTTCAGAAGAAACAGAGAAAGCTGTAGTGGGAAGACAATGTCTCCAAAAAATCTCTCCACCTATATCAAATTTTAGATGAAGAAATGATAAAATGACATTTACTAACCTTTTTAATTAGTTCCAGAAAAACCTATGTAACTTGCCCACATCACAGATTTATGAACATGAGGTAGCCTTTAGGATCTATGTAGTCTGAAAGCCCATACTCTGTGCCACTGCTCAGGGAAACAAGTCTATACAGTAGTAGCTATACTCTGTCTGTTGCCAGTGTAAAAAGGTGAAGAGTTGTTTTCTAAAGCACTTGTTTGGCTCTCAGAGATTATCTTTATTCTCTTCCCTGTTCCCCATCAGATATTTTTTGACCCTGTAGATATATAGAGCCCTTCCTTCTAAAGAAAGTGCCATAAAATAACCAGCAATGCCCACAGGTTTTATTGTGATGCCTTTAAGCAGTTATGACAATTCAGACCTTTGTCACACTCTTCTTTTTGCTTATTTGATTGGGTTTAATGTAATATAGAGGGACAAAAGTTTGTTTTGTTTTCTTTTTTTTTTTTGTTATCACTTGTGCAGGCAGTGATAAGAGCTTTGGCATGCTAGGCAAAACTTACTATCCTCAGTTCTCTACAAGATTTTTTTTTAAGTTGATTTCTGTGGTCACATTGGTCTTAGAGAAAACTCGACTTTTTCAAGACCTTCTTTCTAGTGTCTCCATTGTTTTATTTCATGTCATAACAGCCATTTTAGATAATCACTGTATTTATGTTCTGTCCTTTTAGATAATAAACTTGAGAGTTGATCCCACTAAGAGCTTTTCTCAGTCCTCGCAGCCAATGAGCTAAGAAGCTCTCAAAGTCTTTATTCTATTTTTACTTTTTTTTTTGGTTGTACTACACAAGGATTCTTCTAGATGTTTAAGGCCCCCAAAGGAGAGCAATGAAGCCCACAGCTATTATCAGCCCTGAAAAATGTCAAATGATTACACAACCTGTTCCCAGGCTATAGAGACCCATTCAAACAACAATTCCTTTGCTTTTGACTAGAGTTCTACCAGGTCGGAGCCATAGTCCTGTTACCCTAATTAGATTTGGGAGAGTAAGGAAAATGAAGGCAGCTATTGTTGTTTAATAAAATCTAAGGGCTGAGATCTTTGCCCTTGAGCAAAGCAAAATGAGGAAAAAAATAAAAATACTGCTTCCCAATCTGTGTCCCTTGAGGTAGTTTGTACTGGGGACCCATCGGTGTCTCCAAGTAGTCATCTCCTAGTTGGCCTAGCAACCAAATCTATCCTTTGGGTTTCTATGGACCTTGAGGTTCAGTAAGTTTGAGGTAAGCAACAGAGAAAAATGAAATTCCTATCATGGCCCATCCCAACTTCAAAACTGTTGTACTTCTTCCTCTAGCTTCAAGGTCAATTTTATTTATAGGAACAGTAAAGGAGTGGAATGTAAAAACAATAACAACAATAACAATGTAATTTACCAGAGCTTGAAGAGCTTCCCAAAATGTAAAATGAAAATGAGACTTTCACAGAAACCTCCGACTGTATTTGGAAGGCAGAATTCAAACAGTTTTAATTTTAAGTTTTGCTATACACTGAGGTAACTCATAAATCTTCATATATATAAATGCAAAATATTTCCTACAGAGATTTCTAACTAGGCAGAATGATCTTTTGTCATCACTGGCTTGCTGTTTTCAAGGGTGCATTTCTTAAGAAAAACCTTGGAGAGTGCCTTTGGCTGGCACTCCAGTGGATGTCTGTGGAAAGAGGGATTTCATCCACAGGGCCATTTTGTGGTGTTCTCATTTGGTTTCACAGGGTGAGAAGGTAAAAGCTTGTGGTTAGGATGCATGCATGTTGCAAGAGGAAAGGAAATACAGAGACCAAGCAGGAGAGTTCGCAGGGAAGAGATCTATGGCAAGCTTCTTCACAGCCTAAGAAAATTCCAGTATGACTCTGCCAACTCCAAGGCAATGAAGCCTCAACTTCAAACTCCTGGATGCCACAAAAGCCTAACTTTTTCTTAGCTAGAAATCATGAATTTAAGTGGAAACAATTCCCAGAATCTGAGTGGCCTCCATTGAAATTCGTCTTGTCTTGCATCTGTCTACACTATAGAGATCCCTTATTCTCTGTAGACATATTTTCATGTGTGTAACTTAAGTACATGCAGCAGCAAAAGTCACCCTTATCCTAGCTCCACCATTGTCTCTCTATGTAGGCTTGTGCAAAACATCAGTTTTGTGTCTAGGTTTCATTATTTACTGACGTATATCTTTACATGAACAATCCTTAACATCTGTTGATGGCTTACACTCAGTTTGGCAACAGAAATATGTTAGATACTCTTGTATAAGACCAATTTTGCAGGCCAGGCATGGTGGCGCATTTCTTCAATCCTCGAACTCAGGAGGCAGAAGCAGGAGGATCTCTGTAGGTTGCCATGGTGATGGTGTCCCTTCACAGCATTTTTCTTTTAGAATTCAAAACATTCATTATAAGAATTCTCTTCTTTTAAACTCACTTTGTAGTTAAATGAACACTTATCTACTGACTGTAGGTAAAATTAAGAACAAAAACTATTAAACGATCTAGTTAATCTACATATCCATCTTACTTAATGTTTATCACTTAATCATGTAGCCTATATCTCAATCATTTCTTACATTTATCTTAATTATTCTGAATAGAGATGGAGGAAAAAGCAAGTTATGTAACAAAAGTGAACAAAAAATACTGTATTATCTTTTATAGTATGGATAGTCAATCCCCACTCAGTTATACAACTATGGACTCTATCCAAGACCAGAATTGTATTTTACCATAAATTAAATAACTTCTTTGACAATTTCAGACATCTGTATGATGTGTTTTGGCTGCTCTCACTTTCTTCCTCCCAACCTCCCCCCCCATGCTCCCTCCTCCTATCTTCATGTCTTTTTTGTTGTGAGTATATTAGTTTAAGCATTCCTGTTTGTATGAACATTGATTTAGAATTATTCAATAGGACTTGATGGATTCTCAGTGGAATCAATGACTCACTGCCCCAGAATTCATGAGTAACCAATGGTTCATCAGGTAGGTTCTCCTAAGCTTCTCTAGGACCCATGACTGCCTACAGGCAAGCCCAGGCTTGTACAGGCTCAGTGCACACCCTTGCGGCTGTGAGCTTGTTTTCTTTTCTTTTTTTTTTTTTTGCATTTTTTTTAACTTTTATTAATTACACTTTATTTACTTTGTATCCCCCCCATAAACCCCTACCTCCTCCCCTGCTAATCCCACCTTCCCTCCCCCTTCTCCACACATGCCCCTCCCCAAGACCACTGATAGGGGAGGTCCTCCTCTCCTTCCTTCTGATCCTAGTCTATCAGACCTCATCAGGAGTGGCTGCATTGTCATCTTCTGTGGCCTGGAAAGGCTGCTCCCCTCTAAGGGGGACGTGATCAAAGAGCAGGCCAATCAATTTATATCAGAGTCAGTTCCTGTTCCCATTACTATGAAACCCATTTGGACTGCCATGGGCTACATCTATGTTATTTCCATGCACGGTACTTGGTTGGAGTATGGGTCTCTGGGAAGTTCCCTGTGTTCAAATTTTCTGGTTCTGTTGCTCTCCTTGTGGAGTTCCTGTCTCTCCAGGTCTTACTATTTCCCATTTCTTTCATAAGATTCCAAGCACTCTGCCCAACAGTTGGCCATAAGTCTCAGCATCTGCTTTAATAGTCTGCAGGGCAGAACATTTCAGAGGCCCTCTGTGGGCAGGTTCCTAACTTGTTTCCTGTTTTCTTCTTCTTCTTCTGATGTCCATCCTCTTTGCTTTTTGGGATGGGGATTGAGCATTTTAGTCAGAGTCCTCCCTCTTAATTAGTGTACAGATTTTAGTAGGTTTATCCTATATTATATAATATGTCATATAATATCATATAATGTCATATTATATAATATGCCATGTAATATCATATAATGTCATATTATATAATATGTCATATAATATAGGATAAACCTACTAAAATCTATACACCTAAAGAGCTTGTGTTTTCAATGGCAGTATCATTCCCTAGATATAGGATTTTGCAGTTCTCCCTTCCATCGTCTGGCTCTTACATTCTCCCTGGTCCCTCTTCCTCAATATTCACTGAGTTTGGGGGAGGGGAGCACAAATGCCTTGTTTAGGTGTGAGTATTCAATTGTCTCGTATTCTCAGTACTTTGAGTAGATATGAGTGTCTCGATTCACCGATTTTTATTGGGAAGAAGCTCCTCTGATTAAGGCTAAGGGAAGAATGCTTCTGTGTTTATAAATATAAGTAACTGGAAAGCAATTTGTCACCATATTCATGTAGCTAAAAAAAAACAGTAGTAAGGTCTCCCCTGGAGCCTACATATCAGGCATGAATTCCATTTTATGATGAAAGAATCAAATAAAACGAGAAAGTGGTTGGTTGTTCCTTAGTACATGCTAATGAATGTTAACAAAAACTTTACATAAAAAATATGGAGAGTCTGGTGAATGTCTGCTGCTCTTGCTGAGGCCTCATATGCTGACTCATCCATAACTCCAGTTCCGGGGGATTTTTTAAGCTCTTCTGGCCTTTGCACTGTCTGCCCAACACACGGTACATGTAACTTCATGCAAGCAAACACAAATACACATAAATAAAATAAATAAGCTCCTATGTCTTTCTTACGTTTGTAATTCTCTGTCACCCATTGAGGAGACTAACATCACCCATCTTTGTAGAGAAGGGGCCCATTCAGCTGGCAGATTGCAGTGAACCAGGCTTGAGTTCACATCTAGCTGCAGCCCTGGCATCATGCTGAGCCTTGTCTCACATGTGTCACTAATGAGAGCTTCAGAGAACAGACAGTCCTAACTACTATTTTTCCTTAGTAACTAAACAACAGCTCTTACAGGTGACACAGCCTGCCTGAGGTTAAAGAAACATGGCAGTGCGTCAGATGGAACTTTGTGTATTTTGGAAGAGGGAATGGGTAACCTGAGAAAAAGGTGGACAAGTATGGAGCTGATCCTGGCCTCCACTGAGAAACAGAACAATGGTCAAGAACTTTGGAGGAGTCTGCTCTGTATCCTGAGACCACCCCTGTCGGTCCACCTGCCACTCCCTGAGCCAAGCCAGTAGCCTCACCCAGCCTTACTCATCCAGCTCATTGCTGACTTACACTCGAGTTCCTGTTCCTTCTTGTAAGCTCCCAAGAAAGGCTATTTGTAATGAGGTCCATCAAGGAAGTGAGAATGCATCAAAGATCTTCCCTGAGGGTCCAAGCTGAAAGGGCAGTGTGCTTTGGAGAGGCTCTAATTTCTTCTTGTAATCTGCAGAAATGAAGGTCATCATGATGACTGGCAGGACTGTGGTATTCATTCCAAGCACTGCAATTTTATTTTTCTTTTCTTTTCTTTTTCTTTTTCTTTTTTTTTCTTTTCTTTTTTTTTGCCTCTGGGTTCTTTTATCCTGTGCTCCTTTTCTCCACCTAAAAAGGAAAGGTTACTGCTTGCTCATTATGACACCATGAATTGGGTGAATTGGTTTCTTTTCCTGTGCTGTGATACGTTGCTCTGACAAAAGTGGCTTATGTAGAGGAAAGGTTGTTTGAGGAAGTTTGAAGTACAGTAGTCCATCATGATGAGGAAGTCAGGATGGCAGGAGGTGGAGGCAGTGGGCTACTTTGTATCCACAGTCAGGATGTAGCAAAAGCTGAATGCTAGTACTCAGCTCTTGTCCTAGTTAAGGTTACTATTGCTTCCATGAAACACCATGTTCAAAAGCAACTTGAGGAAATAATCTATTCACCTCATGTTCCACATCATTGTTCATCACTGAAGGAAGTGAGGTCAAGAACTCAACCGGGGCAGGAACCTAGAGGCAGGAGCTGACGCACAGGCCATAGAGGGGTACTGCTTACTGGCTTGCTTCCACTGGCTTGCTCAGCTTGCTTTCTTACAGAACCTAGGACCACCAGCTCTGAGATGGCATAACCCAGAATGGGATAGGCCCTCCCTCATCAATCACTAATTAAGGAAATGTTCCACCAGCTTGCCTACAACCTGATCTTACGGAGACATTTTCTCAATTGAGTTTCCATCATCTTAGATGACTGTGGCTTGTATTAAGTTCACATAAAATTATCCAGCACAGCTAGTTCCCTTTCTCTTTTTTATTCCATCTAAGACCCCATTCAGTGAAGGGTGTCATTCACAATTAAGTTGGCTCTTCATTTTAATTATCCTAATGCAGATAATCCATCACTGGCATGTCAAAAGGCTTGTTCTGTTAAGCTTATAATATTATTAATCAATATTAGCCATCACACAGTGTATAGAAAAAAGCAACCCAGAGAAGTCTGGTTCACAGGAAGCCAATAATTACATTTAACACCAAGGTCTACATAAAATTTCCAATAAAGAAAATGTGGCATAACCATTGACCCTCTTTAGTTTATATTATTTCTTCAAACCCATATTCTCACTGAAGAGGCACAGTCCTTAAGATATTATATATAAATGTTCTTATGTCTCAGGATTTAGAGTCCATGTCACTACCCATTTTTGTCTCATTTGAAGAGAAGTCTTAAATATTGCCATATATTATAATTTTTGGGGTAGGAGCCAGTTCTACTAATTCAATAGGGAGAGTTTGGTCTACCAGCAGGATCTTCAAGTGGCTTTCAATAATAACAACAGAAGCAGTACTAAGTCTTCTTACATCTAAGCTCTTTGTCTATTTCTAATATCTCGTTGACTTCTTGGATAACTTCTCAGGAAGAGGTATTGTTAACTCAATAAATAATGGTTAGTTGATACTGTCCATACCATATTGGCTATAGTCATGTTTAATAATCCATAAAACAAACAAGTGGTCTCCAAGAGGCACCTTTAATGGTTTGAGTTCATTGTCCAGTTGGCAGAATTTACTATCAATCACTTGGGATACAGACCTCTAAGCAAGTGTGTGTGTGGCGGGGGATGGGGGGTGTCTTAATAACATTAATTGAGGAAGAAAGACTCACTCACTCTGAGTGGCACTGTTGCCTGAGTAGGAAATCCTGGATAGTGAGTTCTAGGATAGCCAGAGCTATATAACGATATGCTGTCTTTAAAAATGAATTCTGTTTTCCTATTTTCAAAAGCCTTCTGATTACTCATTCATATAGCTTTTCATAACTTTCACACAGCTACTAATAGCCAAGGAAGCCAGAGTCTATCTGTCTCCCATCTGAGGACAAAGACTCCCTCAATGGTTATGGCATGAATAGCAGAGTTTTCCCAGAAGAGGCAGGACACTTTCACATTTCTATTTTTACTACCCACTGGGCCAAAAGAGTGGGAGGCAGCATTTTAACCAGAAAGGGGGCTTTATACCATAAATTTTCAAGTACTTGCAGACTCTGAGTATCTTGCTGCAGGTGAGATACAACTAAAATAATTTACATTGTGTGTGTGTGTGTGTGTGTGTGTGTGTGTGAGTGTTTGCATAGAAAGACTCCCAATAAGACAAGGACAGTAGATAATTTTATAATAACAAAAAATGTCACAAGGACTATTCCTGGATGTGGTTTGTACAAAACCCAAATACTTGTTTGTTTTCTGGAATTAATTAGTATTCATTTAAAGATTGGACTTGAAGACTTCTAATGATAGCATACACCATGCTTTAAAATTGCTACAACATATTTTGATCATTTTTAGAAAAGGCACACTACAAGAACCTTTGGCATGCAGACAATTCTTCAGTGATATCTAAATAAATCTCAGGGTTGGTTAACTATATGAACTACAGATGTCTTCAGTAACTCATGCAATGCTAGATTACATATCCCATCACCATCTAGATGATTTTAGGTGATGTCATTACAAGGCTAACGAAATTTGAGGAAATTGACCCCCGGATACAGTGACTTGAGCATCATTTGTTCGACTGTGTGCATTGCTTGGATACATGTTTAACTTTATATATCAAACATGTATCCAACCGTGTCTGGTTTTGATTAATCTTTGGCTATTTCCTCTAAAGAGATTAGTTGAGGTCACCACACTTCTCCTTGGAACCCTTATCTGATGAATCTACAATTAGATTCCACTATTCCTCATGCTCATTTGTATCAAAACCTGTCAAGTTCCCCTTTTTCCCCTAGGCCAAGGTCATAACAACATGCTGGGATCAAATGTTTTCCTTTATTCTAGCACAGATCCAATAAGAAGCCATCTTCAGAGTGCCTAATGCATGTTGGACAGTGGACCAAGTGCTAAAGATTCAGGATGAATATGCACTTTGACAGTTGTTCTTAAAAAGTAGACCAATGTCTCATAGAGCAGATGCAGTCATCAGAGCATCATGCAGGGCTGGAAAAGTACCAGGAAATGAACACAGCACAGGCAACTTCCCAGTGGATGGATTTTCAGGAAGACAATTGGAAAAGCTGAGGTCTATGCAGGATTTCAATAATAATAATAATAATAATAATAATAATAATAATAGGACTCATATCCTTCCATTTTAAGAATCAGAATTGGAAGAAAATGTTGCTTTCTTTTAGGAATTTTCCTAACTCTCCTAAAGTTACCAGACTTATGGTAGCCCTGAGGAAGGAGGCTTTGCTCCCTAGAGAGGGAAAGAAAGAGAGAAATCCAGAGAGATAGTTTTAAAATAAAAAGCCGGAAAAAGAGATTGAAATTGTTCTCTTAAGCAGAGTCTGTGCCTGTTGCCTGTCTCTTGAGTGGAAGCATTAATTTAGAAACATTATCTCCAACCCAAACCTTTCACAGTCCCCTGTTCCAAGGGACCTTCTCCCGGTATACAGTCTTGTTATAAATCTAACCTCTACTCAGTTGTGCCTGAATTTTATCCTGGAGCAACTTGAAACAGAAATGGTGAATGAATAGAGCTAGACAAATGACAGAGAGGGCTCCTGATACGCATGGTACACAGAAAACATAAGACTAGACCAAAGAGCAGCCCACCCAGAAAATAGCCCCGGTGGTTCACATTAACTGCCAAATCCAACTTGGACGTAAAGCCCATTTTTGAACAGAGTATCACTCAGAAGGGTAAATTTCATAGCTTTCAACCTAGACTATAGACTCTTACAGTGACCTCCACAAACATTTAAGGTCTGATTGAAAACTTTTATCTCCTTAAGTCGTGTTGATGTTGCCTAAAGTGGGACCAACAGATTGTTGAATTGTCTGTCCGTTTTAGAAAAAGATCATAAACCAAACTTTTAGTGGAACAACTTGCATGTGAGTTTTAGCTTTTCATCTAGCTTGAAATAAAGAATATATGCAAAGGTTAATTAGGCTATGTTTAGCTGTGTTTAAAACTCCTTTTACTAATACAATACCACACGTGAAAATAGAAACAGTGAACTGGGAGAGAATATTTGCCACACAGGCAAAAACTGACTGCTTCTGAGACTTGCTAACTAATTTATGCCACTAAAGTCAGCAGCTGGCTAGAAAGGTGGCTTGAGTAAACTGGAAATTCACAAGTAAGAAAGGTTCATGAGCTGTATCGTGTATACACAGATGCCTCATTAGCAATGAAATGTAGGGAAATGAAAATGATAAGGTAGTATTCTTTACTGATTAAATTGGAAAAAATTGGCTGCTTAGCGAGCGGTATTGATGAACATGTGATATTGTAACTTGAGGAAGTGTCAATTGCTTCAACTTAGTAATTAAGGACACCTTGGCTAGGGAGATAGTTCACTGGGTCAAAGTACTTTGACAGCAAGCTTGATGACCCGAGTCACACAAAAAGCCAGATCCTGTGTCAGGCATGTGTAATCCCAGCCCTCCTACAGCAAGACTGAAGGAGGAAATAGAAGAATCACCCAGAAGGTCTTGGGCCAGATTGGCGTGGAATACACAACACAGATTTAAACACAAGTTATTTTCTGACCTCTAGGCCAGCAGCATGGCAAATGCATGTCTGTACTTGCATGAGCACACACTCACACACTAAATTAAATTAAAATAATTAAGGGACAAATTAAAACCCATAAAGATGTCTTATTGTGGATAAGTTTTGATTTAACAAGGAATAACACACCTCCAAGACTCACCCCCAGTGATATACTTTCACCAGCAAAACTCCACCTCCTAACATTTCCACAACTTTCCAGAGTAGCACTCTCAGCTGGTAACCAGGCATCCAAAACATGTGAAGACATTTCATGTTCAATCCACACTAACTCCAATTTCTGAGGCAACAAGTTTCAGCCAAAGATTAACGTGGAAGGTCGACCTTTTGTGTCAGTCAAGGAATCCCAAATTGCACTTTTTTTATGCACAGTATTTTGAACAAAAGTTCATCTAAGCCTTCTGTAGAGTAAACTGATAACATTCGTGGTTTTAATACTATGGATTTATGTCCATGTGTATTAAAGAGTAGGTAGCAGGGCTGGAGAGATGATTCACTAGCTAAGAGCACATACTGCTCAAAACTCCAGCTCCAGCTTCAGGGATGTCTTATGCCCTCTTCTGGCCTCCTCATGCAACTGCAGGAACATTGGATGCATACACACACAGACATATACTCATAAAAATAGATCTTTTATAGGATTATTTCAGTATGCTTCTTCATTTAGGCATTTTTTGAACAATTGTATTGAAGGTGCTAGGCACAAAAAAAAAGAATGGGTAGGAAAAAAAGCATGAAGCTAGTGCGCAAATGACTAAAATTTGAGAAAGTTACTTAATTCATGATCTATTCTAAATATGTTTATATTTAGGAATAAGAAAAAGAATTAGGGCAAAGGATCCTAGGGGTGGTCTTTGGATGTCCTTGTTCCTCTGCAGGTGTTCCAGTTTGCTCTGCTAAGACAAGTCATCTGGCTCTCCCTCTGGCTAATATTTGGCTTTGCCTAGGGAACCTCTCCTGTAAGGAAGAAACTATTACGTAGCCCAGCCTAGCTGATTGTTCTTGCATTGCTACAAACTTTTCATTTGGATTTCACACCATAACTCTTGCATCAGTAATTTTTTTAAACCTTCATTTGCCATTTCCTGTTTAGTTTTGTTTATTTTTTTATTTTTTTATTTTTGCTGGGTATATCTTTCTATGTAAGTGATCTCAAATCTTGTTTGGATATTTGGAGCAAAAGAGTTTATTGTCTTGTGAGGAACAGTAGCTCCTCTGGTGAGATCACCTGCATGGACACCAGTGCAGTGCAGTTTGTCTCCTGAGTTGCTGATCCTGAGTTGCTGTAGCTAGAGCTCGTGGTTTCAGAATCAGACAAAAGCCTGGAACTGGAAGGAGAAGGGACTTATTGAGAAGAGATAAAACAGTTTTGCTGGGGAAACCACAGAATGAAAGACAATTGTGGGAGGGAACACAGGAAACAAACAAACAAAAAAAAAAAAAAAAAAAAGGAGACAAATGGCATTCCAGCAAGGGTCTCTTTCTGGATGCCACCTCTGATTGCTGCCAAAAACAGCAGCAACAGTGACACCAGCAGCAATAGCCTAAAGCACTTTCTCCATGAAAACTCAGTTTCTGTACCTGATGGTCTCTGCCAGGGAACTAGAGAGGGAAGGAGATCTTGAGGCCAGCATAGCTCAGTGTGTAAAAACACTTGTCACACAAATCCAACAACCTGAGATCCATCCCCCAATCCTGTGAAAAGGTAAATAAATTAAATAAAATTAAAATAAAAGACAGGGAAATCTTGTAGGGAGGCAAGGCAAGCAAAGATGAGAATGTCCATGTCAAATGGTGACCTTAGGAAGTCCTAAGCTGCTGGCTCCTGTTTGTCTTTACTGGGTTTTGTTCTGTTTAGTAGTTTGCAAATGAAGGTATTTGTGTGAGATTAGTGACAGTTATAAAATATTTCATGCTACCTGTTTCTTATTTCTTTCAAAGTCAGACTTTGGGGTTTTTGTCTATTGGGTTTCTTTGTTTGTTTGTTTTTTGAGATAAGGCCCTGTGTTTCTCTGGCTGTCCAGGAACTCACCCTATAGACCAGGCTGGCCTTGAACTAGAGATTCTCCTAAGTGCTGGAATTAAAGGAGTCTGAAACCACCCCAGGCTTCAAAGTCAGGCTTTAAACATGGGGTTTTAGCTAAAATTATTAGTCTGTTTTATTTGTACTTTAAAAAGAAAAAAAGCATGGTTAAGGCAGAAAGGTCTCTTCTGTTAACTTCTATTGAGACATCAGTTTCAAATTACCTAAAAGTTCTTCAGCTTGAAACACACACACACACACACACACACACACACATCTATTTTGAGGAAAATTTACAGATAGACTATTTTAATCACCAACAATGTAAGATGTTTATTTCAAGCATTCTTAAACGGTTTCTTACGCTGTGATGATGCAAAACCAGAAACATGCTTAAGTCAAGGACAAGAAGACATTTCTGGGAAATTCTTAGCCCCTACAAAAGGAACCCCTGCATAAACAAAGATATCCATGTTATGAATACATGAAAGAGAATATGGGTACATATTTTAAAAAATGATTAGTCACAGATCTGGCAAGATGGCTCAGTAGACAAAGGTGTTTGCTGCCAAGCTGGATGACCTAAGTTCTCTTTCTAGACCCAATGGGGTGGAAGGATCTGATTCTAGCCAGTTGCCTTATGGCCTCATGGTTGCCACAACCTCCATATTGTACCGTAGCATGCTCAAGCCTTCCTACACACACACACACACACACACACACACACACACACACACACACAATAAAAATTTAATTGCAGCTCTGGTATGATATGCTTTGCACTAAACTATATTCAGAAATGTGATTCCAGTGCCTTATGGAATCTGACTTTACATTAGCAGATTACAAAAACATCTCTCCTGTTTGTTTTCACCTCCTTCACGTTTCGGCGTCCTGGAGGGTGGTGGTGTTAAATTTAATTTGTCAACCTACATTTAATTTTACAAGAATCTGAATCACTCTGCTGAATAATCAGGAATTGCCTGGCATGGGCTCTGGTGATTCAGATAGAGAAGTCACAGCTGAACTAAAAAAATATGCTGCCAGGAGTATTTTTCCCCCATTTTTCTCCCTTGTAATTTTAATGGTGCAAATGAAAAGACTGTTTTTCTTTTAACAATAGTGTCCTTGTTAAAAGTACTTTAAAACACTGCTCAGCTATACTGACACTGCCTAATTAAGCCTGTAATAGAACAAAGATGCCAACAGTTCTAAATTCAAAGAATGCAACTCCATCTCACAGCAGATAGTAAAGGTGATTTTTTTTCCCCTCAGTATGTAGCTTCATTCCCACTTCAGGAACTCTTGTCCATCAGGCATTTTCTTTCTGAGAAACATCATTAATTTGTAAGACTTACGACAATAGCATATTATTTTCCTCAACAGAGACTGCCATTGAGACTGCAGATTATCATGGCAGCTGTGCAATTAAGTTTTTACAAAGGATTAGGGGGTCATATGAGTCCCTAACAGCTGCACCAGCTAGGAAAAAGCAAGGGTTCCCATATCATATGCTTCTTGGTATGTGGAAGGAAATGATATGATTTTACCCACACAGCAAAGTATTGATATTTTAAGGGAAAATGAAATTAGAAACAGAACCTCATTCAACTGAGTACAAATCACTGCATGACTACAAATGAAGAATGAAAAGAAATATAAAATATTACCTGTTTTTTTTTTTAAAGTGGGGAGGGCTGGAGAGATGGCTCAGAGGTTAAGAGCACTTGCTACTCTTCGAGGGGTCCTGAGTTCAATTCCCAGCAACCACATGGTGGCTCACTACCATCTATAATGTGATATAGTGCCCTCTTCTGCCCTGCAGGCATACATGCAGGCAGAACACTGTATACATTCATACACACACACACACACACACACACACACATATATAAATATATATATAAATATATATTTATATATATAAGTATATATAAATATATATATGTGTGTGTGTAATATATATATATATACACACAATATATATATATATAAAACCTGTTTTCTCAAGATGGCTACCGTATTCTTAGAGGCATGTTTAAAACATCAAAGAAAATTGACTTAAATAAAAAAATTGAATCATGGAAGAAATAGCATGGGGCTATAGCTCAATAGTACAGAGCTGCCTAGCATGTGTGGACCCTGAAAAGAGAGCAAGAGAAGTAGGAGATGGGGAGGGGAGATTGAACAAATGACAATAAGAGAAAAGAAAAATGCAAGTGATTGTTAGCTCACAAGATGCTGTCCAGTGACTGGGCTGGTGTGGAAGTTTGAAGGCAACAAACAACAGGGCTAGATGCTAAAGAAGAAAGCTGCATATTAATAACTCACGAATGCATCTAGGCACAGTCATGCACACCTTTAATGCCAGTAGGGTACTTGGGAGGCAGAGGCAGGCTGATCTCTTTTCATTCAAAGTCAGCTGGTCCTCCCCTGCTCTCTCCCCTTCTCCCTCCTCCTTCTCCCAAAGATAGATAGATAGATAGATAGATAGATAGATAGATAGATAGATAGATAGATGAATGGCTGGCTGGATGGATGGATGGATGGATGGACAGGTAGATGGACAGATAGACAGACAGACAGACAGACATATAAATAGATGATAGACAGATAGATGAATACATAGACAGATAATCAGTAAAGACCTTAAAGACCACTTTGAATTGCACACACGTTTGAACCTAGGAGTTCATCTTCTTCTTCAAGTTTCTTAAACTTACCTTTTAAAAAAGATGTATTTGATGAGCCTTCCAGACGATGAAATTCTCCGATCTTTTTATCCCCTGACTACCAAATGAAAAATATATGTATACTACTGCAAGTCAATCAGTGATCTCAGCAAATAAAACATTAAATAGCAAATGTTTAAAGATATGCAGAGTAACTAAAGTGTGTATGTATGTGTAAGTATGGGGGGATTGTGTGTATGTGAGCAAGTGTGCATATGGGTGTGAGTGTGTGTGTGTGTGTGTGATTTTGTGTTTGTGTGTGTATGTGTTTGTTTTCGTATGTGTAAATGAGGGAAGTGTGTGTGAGCAAGTGAGCCTATGTGTGTGTGAGTTTGTGTGTGTTTGTGTGACTGTGTGTGTATGTGTGTTAGTGTCTACAAACAGTAATCGACAGAATAGAGCAGGCAAGGCCAGAGCTAAAGAGCTGTGCCCCAATGCTTCTTTACACAATGAGCCTTAGAGAAATACCTTGTACGGACTGCTCTAAAAGTGTTAAAGGAAAAAGCAAACTGAGCTGTAGCTCTGAAGCCTCCATGGCTTGTGTATTACTGATTACCACCTTATGTTCAATTCATTTCATAAAGCCTCTAGCTGGAGACATGAGCCATGAATCTTAAGGAGTCCCCTGTGGGTTGTGTAGCAAGACTGAATCAAAACACTCCGTGCCTGGGAAAAATGTAAACTAAGGAGAGGAAGAGATTCTGTGGCAGCAAGGAGGTGGGAAGTCAAAACTGGAGAAAAGACTAAGCTGCACCTCAGAGCACACAGAGATGCACATCAGGCTGTGGGAGATCTCCCCAAAGCGCATGATGGAACGAATACTTCACAAAGTAATTGTGAACTGCCTTGGAGGACCTTGAAGAGAATTACTGAAAACTGTTTGAGCCTTGAGCAAACCACAGAAACAAAGACTACCATATGGGGAATAATCTCGCTGTGCAGCTTAGAGTAGGCGGCCATCCCCCCACCACCAAAGCACAGGCTCTGAAGGCCTCTCTGGGCATTCCTCTGGTCTGTGGAACTCTCTCTCTCTCTTTCTCTTTCTCTCTCTCTCTCTCTCTTCTGTGTGTGTGTGCATGTATGTGTGTGTGTGTAAGTGTGTTGTGTGTGCGTATGTATGTGTTCCCATAGTTGTGCATATTTATAAAGAGAAATATCTGGAGTCCTATTCTAATACATTTTTAAATTCTGAATTTTTCCCCCTCACAGATTCCACACTTTTAAAATGTTTGAGCTAGTGAAATGGATCCAAAGATAAAGGCACTTCTCCCTAATATTAATAATCTGAGTTTGAACTCCAAAACCCATGTGGTGGAAGGATAGAGCCAACTATTGCATGTTGTCCTCTGACACACACACACACACACTCACACACACGCATGTGCGCGCACACACACATACAGACAGACATGCACATAGACAGACAGACAAAATAAATAAATGTGAAAAAAATTTTAAAATATATTGAATGTATAAAGCAACTTCATAAAAATCAATTATAAAACATAATTAGAACTAATAGGTTTTTCATTAACAGTTTATTTATTGGGATACATAGTACATATATTCTAAATATCAGCACCAGAATTTATCAGAAAATTTAACTCTTCATTAAATTATTTTCAATAACATTTCTGTTGTGGGGGGAGGGAGCTGGCACACACCTATAATCCCAGAATTCAAAGGCAGGGGCAGGTGGAACTCTGAGTTCAAGGCCGCCCTCATCTACAAAGCGAGTTCCAGGACAGCCAAGGCTACACCGAGAAACCCTGTCTCGAATAAACAAAGAAAAACTTTCAAATGCTTTGTGCTTTATTTGGTTTGCTTGGCTTTGCTCTGGTACATCTTAAGGAGCCTATAGTTTGGCAATTTCCATAGGGTAAACTCAGTAGGAAGAATTAAACCCAAGGATAAAATCACGGAAGTGTTTCTGATAATGTATTACATACTATATGTAGGCAGGAAGCTTTGCCTGCTGACCCTGTTTCACCAATATGATGCCTGGACCATTCTTAGCCTCTAAGCATCAGCTTCCTGGGAATAGATGTTTATAATTATCATGATTTCCCATTCTAGTTCTATGTGTGTGAGTACTTTGCCCATGTGTATAGCTGTACACACCTCCTTACGTGCCTGATGCCCAGGGATGCTGGGAAAGGGCGCTGGATCTCCTGGAATTGGAGTTACATATTGTTGTGAGCTGCCATGTAGCTGCTAAACGCCGTGCCTCGGTCCTCCAGAAGAGTAGCTCTTACCTGCTGAGCCAGGCCCCTCTGTCATGTTTTAAGAAATAAATGAAGACAAAACAAACTGGCTTTGCAGTGCTGATTGGAATAAAAACGCAATAATAACATGTCCTGAACATGGTAGCTTACAAACAACTTCATTGCTCATAGTTCTGAGAGTTGGGAAGTCCACAGTGGAGATGGTGCATGTCCAAGATCTGGAGATGTTATCTTCTCACACGTGGTAGAACGGCTAACTCAATCTGGAGTCTGTTTTGTAAGGGCACTAATCCTATTCACGAGAGCCCCACCCTCATGACCAACCTAACTCTCAAAGGCTGCACACACTCTCACTTACGTTGGGGATTCAGTTTCAACATCTGAATTTCAGGGGGACAAATCCATCATTGTATGACTGTGAGCTGTCATATGTGTGTGTGTGTGTGTGTGTGTGTGTCGGTGTGTATGTATACATATGTACATATATATGTGTGTATGTATATTGCATGTGTCCACACGTATTCCCCAAAGGGAATATTTATTCAGCATGTTTTCACCACTTGTAATTTATGACAGTAAGAAATGTCATCTACTAAATCCAGAGTTGGCCTTTATCCAAGCCAGTTTTCATGCAGGTTTGTGATGTGTTTTTAACCCAAATTTATAGGTACAGAAATACGTGTTTAAGAAGTTAAATAACTTTCAGTGGCTAGAATGAGATAAGACCAAATTTTGGGCTTAAGTTTGTTGCCAGATTTTTTGTTCTTAATCAATAGGCTATAATTAATTGTCTATCAAGCATTTTCTGTGATTATTGTTGGTTATAAAGTATAATGGCAACAGTATGCAATTTGCTGGATAGAAAACTTAGCATTTGGATCAAATAGGCAAGACCATGGGAAGTCTTGTGTGGTTTTTATTTTATTTTATATGTTTGTGTCTGTAGTTTATGTGTGTGTGGGGGGGGGGTGTGCATGCAAATGTGTGTGAACTTGGAAGACCAAAGTCAATGACCAGTATCTTCCTCAATCACCATCCATGCTATATACTTTTCAACATGGTTTCTCACTGAGCCTGGAACTCACTGATTCATCTAGACCTGTTGACCAACGAGCACTAGGATTCTCTTGTCTCTGCTTATACTCAGTTTTGTGTTCTTCCTATTTTTTGCTCCTTGTTTTTTAGTTAATTAATTTATTTACTTACTTTACATCCTAATCATAGCCTCCTCCCTCCTCTCCTCCAGGTCCCACTCTCCCTCTCTTCCTACTCCCACCTCTACTCCTCAGAAAATGAGATTCCCCTCCCCGCCAGCATCCCACCCCAACACATCAAGTCACATCAGGACTGAGCACATCCTCTTACTCTGTGGCCTGGTGAGGCAGCCCCTCTAGGAGGAAGTAATGGAAAAGCAGGCAACAGAGTCCATGTCAGAGTCAGCCCTGGCTCCTATTACTAGGGAACCCACATGAAGCCTGAACTGCCCATCTGCTATATCTGTGTAGGGAGCCTGTGTTCAGTCCATGCATGATCCTTGGTTGGGTGCTTCAGTCTCCACAATCTCCTTTTGGGCCCTGGTTAGTTGACTCTGTTGGTTTTCTTGTGGAGCTCTTGTCCTCTCTGGGTCCTTCTATCCTTCCCTCAACTCTTCCACAAGACTCCCTGTACTACACACAATGTTTGGCTGTAAGTCTCAGCATCTGTTTTGAATCACTGCTGGGTAGAGACTCTCAGGGGATAAAGCTATGCTAGGATCCTGTCTGCAAGCATAGCAGAGTACCATTAATAGTGTCAGGAGTTGGCTCTCTCCCATGGGGTGGGTCTCACATTGGGCCAGGCATTGGTTGGACATTTCCTCAATCTCTATCTTTATCCCTGCACATCTTGTAGGCACAATAAATTTTGGGTCAAAATTTTTGTGGGTGGGTTGGTGTTCCCCTCCCTTTACTCGGAGTCTGTCTAGTTAGAGGCTGTCTTCTTCTGTATCCAAGACCCCTGCTACTAGGAGTTTCAGCTAGTATATGTAGTTATATATGGCTCTGTGTGTAGCATGTGTGTGATACCTTTAGAGGACAGAAGAGGATGTCATATCTAGTTACAGGTGGCTGGGAGACCTGGCCCCCTCCACATGGGTACTAGGAGCTCAAGTCCTCTAAAACAGTAGAAAGTACTCTTAATTACTTAGACATCTCTCCAGCCCACAGTTTTGAATTTAAGCTCTTGCTCTTTCGCAAATGCCTCTCAGGAGAGACACTACAGGCTGTTCTCCATTCCACACAAATTGTCCCTGCATTTGAGTGTTGCTATCTCAGACTTAAGACTTTAATCCGTGCAGTATATATGCAGTAAATTAATAAGACAGATAGCTACTAGAAATGCTGAGCAAAACTCTTTGGCTACTCAAAAACCACTTCCATCAGCAGAAACCTCTTGCATCTCAAACATTTTTATTTTACCTTATTTGGAGATAGAAAATGGAATCCAGAGATACCACTCCCTAAAATAAGAACTTAATATTCACAAATCTTTGTCAAGATCAAAGAAAAATAGACTCCTGTTTCAAAGATGCTAAGGACAGGTCACATCAATAAGCCCAATTTCTATTATTCTGGCAAGGCCAAATAAAATTTCACACTGTTTTTCAGTGAAGAAAAAAAACACCATCTCCAATAACAAGGAAGGTTTGGGTAACAGACCAGGAAGTGGAGGGATTTTACTGAAAGATTTTTTTTCTCAGTTATTAAGAAGCAGATTTGTGCAGGGCTGCAGGAACTAGCTTACAGTGGCCTCTGGGGATGTGCATGCAGTTTCTTGTTTTCCTCACTGAAAGCAGTGAGGCCAAAGGGGAAGGCAAAGCTTGAATGAGCACACCATGAAAACTCAGTGGCCGCAACTTTCCTTACTTCAGGTTCAGCTCTTCTATGCTCAGAGTGGACTTCTAGGTGAGGAGGGCATGAGGATCCATTAAGATGCTGCTTGGCGCCTTTAAAACTAAGCATATGCGCACACTAATTCCACTCAGCAATTATTTCCCTCGATGCAGAACTAAAGTATTCGACTCCTTGATCCTCTGCTCCATAAAAGAGAATTTGGAGTGAATCATTCACACTGCAAATTGAGCAAGAGATCCTAAAACAGAAATGGGCTCTGGATGCACTTGATACGAGGAGAGACTCACCCCCCTCAGTACAGCTTCCATTCAGAAAGGATCAGACTCTGCTCATGAAATTTATCATACAAGGCAGGCTGTGGGCAAATCCTTCATCCTAAAAAGGACAGAACTCGGAAGGGTAGAGTGGGGAGAATGAGTCACTAGCAGCTGTTGAGAATCATAGTTAGCCTCTATTTTTGATTTAACTCTCCTTTATTTACCTCCAAGGCCAAAGGCTGTCAAACTGTTGCTGCATCAGGATAACTTAAGGACATAAATACTCAAACACTGACTGATGAACCAGATGAATTCAGAGATTCTGAAGCAGTAGATGTGAGTATGACTAGAAGATCTTTCTAGCAAGTTCCCACATGGATGCCACACTTTGGGCAATCCAAGGCCAATGTATTTACATAGGAAACCAGCAAAACATTTCTTAAAAATCAGGTTTTCCATTATAAGCTGAAAGGGACAATGCTGACAGATGGGGGAAGATGTGACAAGGACAAACTTTATCCCCCACCTCACCCATCAGTTTCTGTCCTACGGGTATCAGCTCATTATATGGGTTCTAGTGCCAGATTAGATTTGAACTTGAAATCTCAGTCTACTATCTAAGATGATGAGTCTTTTCAAGCCAGCCACTTACTTTTCTACAGGGAGGCTTGATCGATATGAAATTAGAAATGTGATATGCCTAATTGTTTCAGGTTGTCACGGATATCAGACAAAATTGTTTACAAGCTTTACCAAACTGTCTCAAGCATAATAAGGCCTCAACACAAACCAGGAAAATAAGTACGATGCAATAATTAAACTGACGTTACATTAACAGGATTGTATAGCCAATACATAATGTTTTTAATACTCAAAAATGCTAATCTTTTATCCTAATTTTCAGAGTTTGGGAACTGAGGCACTGAAGGGTTAAGTGCCTTAACCAGGGAGATCTTAGGGAGTGCTCCAGAAATAAGATGCACTCTGTGGGGACTCTAGGGTTGTCATTCTCATCCCTGGTGTCCAAGTGTGATCTGAACCAGATCTAGACAACCCTCCCAAGAACCTGGCCGCATGCCTCTGGATAGAGGGAGGTATTATTTCTCCAGGGCTCCCCTGCTGTCTCTCTCAGCCCCTTTTTGGCCACATACGGCTGTGTGCTGTTTGTGTCTGAAATGGAAAATTTCTGTAACACAATACCCAGCTCTGATCCCCACAGACTCTCAAATAATCTTTTTTTTTTTTTGGTTTGGTTTGGGTTAAAATATGACTTCATGCCCCAGAGCTCTAGCAGATTCATAAACACTACAGAATTCAAACCTGTCTGGTTCTTAAGAATCCTAAAGAATTAATATTGCTTTTCTGAAAAGCAATATTTAAAAAAAAAATGAGAGCAAGGAGTAAGAAGTGAGGAGAACAATGGTGCCAGAGCTAGAGCCCTGAGAGCCTCCTCTTCATCCCCAGCCCAGGAAGGGTACATGATCTCTAATCTAACACTCCCACAATAGCCCAAGGGAAGGCAAAAGCACCGTAGCTGCCTTTAGCTTTATGACTATTCCTGAAATGAGCATTTGGCCATCGGGCAACGGAAACCAAGAACTTCAAAGTTAGATTCGCCAACTCCCTACCACCCTTCCTTTCTGGATGCTCAGCTCTTCACACATTCTGTCTGACGTTGTCCTAGCCCTCTCCGAGCAGTACGGAGGAGTCCCTTTGAGTAGACTTCACGTATGTTGGTATGTATATTTGCTACGACTAATTTGGACTTGAGAGCCCAATCTAGTACCTAAGATGACAATGTTTTTTGAGACAGTCATTTTCTTTTCTTCGTGACAGCTTTGTCATTATAAAATCAGAAATGGGATGTATCTGATCTCATCAGGTTGTCATAAGTATCTAATGGAATCATGTTTAGAAAACTCTGCCACAGAAGTTCCAGCACTGTATGGCTGGCCTTGACACACGCCAGCAACAGGTTTCATGTGGTAGTTAAACTAGCATTAGCATACCAGGACAGTATAGTCAGCATACGGAGATGTTAGTGTCCCACAAAGTCTGAGGCTTCACACTGGTCATCTTTATCTTGTTTCAAGGAAGGGAGTCACGTTAGAATCTGAATTTCACCCTGCAAGACTCACATGTCGAAACCCTAGGCCCCTCTATGCTGCAGTATGAGCCCATTTGTGCCTTCTACCACATAGATACACACTGAGTGGGTATCCTCCATAAGTCAGGGAACATGCTCCACACTAGTCCCCACATTTGCCAGAGCTTTGACTTCAGACTTTCCAGACCTGTGAGAAATAATTTTTTCATAGTTTCTGTGGTCCCAATTTATTATGTATCCATATGACAACCCAGAAAGACTAAACAAACAGTTGTGGTGATATTTGCTTAAGAAAGTATAATGCCCGGTAATGAGGATGTTCTGACAGTGTAGCAGTTGGAGTTGGACACACCCGAACTTGACCCTGATGCCACCTCTTAAGTTGCCTGGCCTTGAGCAAGGTTTGGAATGTCTTTGAAATCCAGCTTTCTTTCGGTGTAGTGGAGATAACAGAACCTGCCTCTTAGGGCTTCAAGGAGGGTATAATGAAGCAATGTTTGGGAAGTACTTGACGTCTGGTCTGCAGCCCAGAAATGGATTCTTCTCTGTGACGGAAAGACCTGCTGACCCCCAATCACTCTACATGATAGAACTGACTGGAATAATTACAACATCTGGGATTCTTATCCAAAATAGTTTTTCAATGACAAGGGCACAAGGGAAAACAATGTGGTCCTTTGTGCATTTTTGTCTCTTGTGCAAACATGGCTTTGTCTGTGATTTTTAAATGGGTGTGCGATTATAAATTTAGGGACATGGGTACCTTGAACCTAGACATCTTTAGCAATCACACTTTTGTCTGACACAGCTCATGGATGCCACAATAGAGTTTTGTCTGTTCTCATAAGGTAGCTGGATCAAGGTGATCCCCCCCACCCCAACACTCATGTTTCTATTTCCAGAAAGCTTAAAATTATGTGCAGGAGGCAGCATCATAAATTCCAGGGATTCGTTTTTTTCTGAGTGTCTTAAAGATGAGCTCCAGAGATGCCCTTAATAAAGGCACAGTCATTCAACACAGGATCTCTGACCTCAAGGCAGGTTCATGTACATTGCTCAGACATGGATCCTCACCTGCCATCCTTTGATTGCTCAGACTCTGTCTTCCCAGTCCTAATTTACACTAGCTGATTGAGAACACGCTAATTCTGTGTGATGTCATTGTTAGAGAAATTGCACAATCTCAGCTGCTGAGAGTTGAAAACCCTCCCCGGGTCTCTCCTTTCCAGAGGCCCAGAAGAACATACCAAAGAGGCTGCTCTTTGTTTCTTGCCAATAGGGATCAAAGTCTAAAGCTTGGCTTCCAAGCAATGCTGGGGTTCATTTTTTTTTTTCTCAGCGGATGTGAAGCACCTTTAACCTTAACCCATAACATCAATGTTTTTAAGCTCTTCCTTCTGACTAATGCACTTCCTAGAGAGTAGAAGAAAGTAGTGGGGTTGGAGTGTCAGGGAGATACCCAGACAGCAGTGTAGAAGGTTATGGAAATGGTGGCTCTTGTAGAATGCCCTCCCTCTCCTCCATGTCACTGGTTCCTTCCAGAACAATACAATTGAAAAAGTGATTTATAGCTGAAGTCCATGCACAAAGCTGTTTTTCAGTTAATAAAATGAACCTCAGATGTCAGGCAGGAAAAACACATTCAGAAATCACTTTTGTGTTAGCCGCCATTAGAAGGGAAAATTAATTTAATATCCATTCCATGCTATTTTAACTCCATTGTTAGATATAAAATTAAGGCTTAAAAGCAAAGAGATAATAAGTTTTCTTCCCTGCTTCCTAAATCATTCTGCAGCATTAGACAGCATCAGATGTGAAGTGAAGATGAGAGCTAGATCACTAGAACCCAAAGCTGTAGAGGGAGCGGGGAGAGCAGGTCCCATTCTTAGAAACTTGGCGTGGAAAAGAAAAGCAGAAAGGGAGGGATGAGTGAAGCAGAATCCACCTTACTCTTTCCTTGTTCCTCTTTCTTCCTCTCCACATGCAGACATCCTCTCAAACTCATGCCAACATATACTCTGCACAAACACCCTTCCACATATGTTCACAAACACCCTCTCACATACAAGAGCAAATATCCTCTCACACATGTGTACTTGTTCATTCAAAGACTTATCCACATACTACAAAGGGAAGACGAATAATCCCGAGTCAGAACACTAGCAGTTTCTAATTTTCTAGTGACACCACCTTCCTCCTATCATCATTTTCTGCAAACTGTGGTTGATTACAATAGTTTTCTCATAAAATGTTGTTGGATCAAATAAAACAGCAAAGTATATTTTCTCTGAACTACAAAACAGTCACTTAATTACTTGGCTCAAGAACCTTTTTAAGAACTGAGTGCAATCAGGGGACCCTCTCTCAAAATTCCCAAGTCTTACATGTGATTTCAGAGGCTTTTCAGATCCTTTGAAGACCTCAGATTAACACCTTTTTCTGAAAGTGCTTGCCTGATATGGAATATTCGACCCAGAAAAGTGTGTTTCCTTGCCAGGAGATAATTTAGAATAATCATCCATTGATCTGGGTAACTATTACTGGGCCCTTGCTACTTACAAGGGGTTCCTCAGACAGAGACACCCTTGGCTTTTTTTTTTCAATTTATTCATTTTATATCCCATTTGAACCCCCTCTTACATCTCCTCCTAGTCCCATCCTTTTTCCCTCTTCCCCTCCATCCCCTTCCCCTAATGTACTGAAAGGGGGAATTCTCCTACCCTGACATCTGACCCTAACTTATCAAGTTTCATCAGGACTAGAAGATAACGGTCAAGGAGAAGCAGTGCAAAGGAGCCTTCTCATGATGCTGTCACCTCATGGCATCTGGCCTTCTGCTTACCCTGCTCAGATAAAGGGCAGTATGGTTGCTTCTGATTTGAGACAAGGATGTGTGAACAAAGACCAAAACACTTTTCCCAGGTCTATGGAAAAGTTTGTTGTTGTTATTTCTCTTCCAAGACTTGATACATAAAAGGGCTTGAGTATAAAAAGCAAAGGGCAGCTGTACTCAACTTTGAATTCCCACAGTCTCCTGACCTAAATCCCTCCAATCAATGGAAAAACATCTGTAAACATCTGTTCTTTTTCCATATTTCACTAAGTATGCCTTTTGCAGATCGTTGCCATTAAATTGGTAAGTCAAATATCTGCTTTCGTAAGACAGAATTTTGGAAGGCATCTTCACTATGAGCAGAAGCTTTTAAAATTTTTCTGTAATTCAGTTACAAGCAAGTTGGACACTATTTAGAGGGCAAAAAGACATATTTTTGTTACCTGAAAACTCAGGTGGGTAATCATAACTTCTATGGTTAGTTGTTCTAGAATTTAATAGAACAGCTCATATACAGTTGTTTATGAACGTACAGTGGAATTTCGACAGTTCTTATAACTTGACGATCTCATTCTCAAGATCTCTCCCTTTGTCACTGTCTGAGGCCCATTGACTGTGCTCCTGATAGGAAATACTCTGTTGCTAACATTCCCTAAATTATTGCATATTGGGGGTCGGCGTCTGGCTACTAAGTTTAAATAGAAATAGTAATTTCTGTAATGCCTTGGGCTTGATTTCTAAAGTTTGTGACACAGTTTTAGATGAACTGGGTGACATAGGGGAGGAAGGAATAGCTAAGTGCTGGTAGCACATGATAAAGACTGAGAATTAGAAGCTCCTTTTGGAAGAGGAGAAAGGATGGCAGATGGTTGATCCCGATTGGTATTTTCCAGGACACGGTTATCAAAAGACAAACCAGCTGGAGACACCTATCCCTGTGAGAAAAAGCCTAGGGAAGCCATTGGTCCCATGAGCTGAGTGATACCCAGGATGACTGCCTAACATAGTTTTGGGTGATTTTCACAGGAAATTTCAGGAAGCAAACGGAACTTTTGCATGAACCTGAGGTAGAAGCTATGTATATGGAGGAACGCTAAGGCTTTTAAACATAAAGTTTTGTTAGGTCAACCTGGACAGCACAATGCCTGGGTTACCAACCCTCAGTGCACTGTAATGTATGTTAAAATGAGATTTACAAGTGCTTGTGGTGCACTCTGTAAACACCAGACTGATGTCATAATGGGTTTGTACAGGGGAGAGTTGTAAGAGGACAACAGGTTAGAGCCATGGGACTAAAACCATACACTAAAGAGAACTCATTTTCTCTGCAGACCACGCTCTACTCCAAGAATGATAGCTGACATGTCAGCTAAAAAAAAAAGGAAAAAAAGGCAGGGAATGTAGGGGAATTCTAGAATGCTGTAAGTTGGCCCATCAGGCAGTCACTTAGCCCTTCCCCCATGCCCTATGATGATGCAGCAACTATTAGAGTCACTGCCACTGTGCAGGCAATGTTAATGGGCTCACATTAACAAAGGTTGGCAAGACTGCCTAAAATTTAACTGTCTTCTTGAACAATCTCATCACCCAAATCCACCCCCAACTTCAGAACTTACTCTGCCTTGCCAGCCCTTTAGCATTGCCTTGCTAAGCCCACGCGCAAAGTCCCGAGAGACAATGCTTGGATTCATGTCTGGAATGCTTCCACATACCATCGAACCCACTCCCACTCTCATCTGCGCCTGAGGAAGAGGCTATGGAGTGCTCAAAGAGCCCTCTGGCCATCAATGAGCAATTTATAGAGTCTTTAATTATGGGCCAATGAAAACAATGCTTTTAGTGAACTGCTGCCTCCCTTTCACCCCTGACCCACGGGCAGACACGTGGCAGTGAGTGCTGCCAGACGGAATTGTTTCTGGAGGTCCACGTTCAACAGGACTTTATTTATGACCCAAGAGCAGTACTCATCCATTAGCCTGTGGCTGGGCTTGCGCTTAGTGTCTAAACAGCTCCAGTCTTGAATGTGAAATCCTTTGGGTTTGGATCAGGCCCTGTCTATGAAGGAGAGAAGGCTTTATCCCCTCCAAGTTCCATTGCCAAGCCCAAAGACTCCAAAGAGGGTGAAGAAGTCAGCCGAAATCATTAGGTAATAAGAACGGTCTGAAAGGGAATCCAAAGCCTAAATAAACATTCTCATTTGGGTCCAATCCTTCGCTCAGCAAGTCTGCCAGACACCATCCTCTTCCCGTTTCCCATCTTCGCAGAGATTAGAAAGATAAACTCTTTTATCTCACCGGTTCCTGCCAGCCAAATGCGGCTTTTCCCCATCTGAACATTTCATAGCTCCAGATCATGCATGTGTTAACTTCTATCCCCAAGTAACAGAGCAGAAGGCGATGATACTTGGCAGAGGTGATGATAGCGTGTTAAAGAATGCTCAGCTTCATAGGAGTGTGATGAACAGTTTGAATTTCTCACTCCCAAGTTTCCCGGGCTGAAGAGTGAGTGCTCCCTCTAAAAGCAGTGTGCAAAGAGTCCTCTGCTCTCAGAACGTGTAACTCTATCTATGTCCTGATGCTTCAGAGAGCTGTTCTTTTTATTTGCTGTGTATGGATTTATCATCACACTGCATGATCTTTAGCCACAACATTCAGGAAGTATTTGGGTAGATGGCTGAGAATTTGACGCAATACATATAGTTAGAACAAAGACGGATAGCACAGTGGCTGAGGAGCCAGCTCTCAGGGGAGAGTGCTAGCTGCTTAAGCATGAGTACCTGAGATTGACTTCAGTACCCAGCAGTGAAAGTTGCCCACTACTGAGTACCCAGTACTCAGTAGTGAAAGTTGGCCATGATGATATACACCTATAATGCCAGTGTTTGGAGGCAGACATAAGAGGGTCTCCTGAGATTGCTGGCTGCCTACTCTAGCCAAATCAGCTAGCTCTGGATCTAGTGAGAAAACATGTCTCAAGAAAATAAGGTAAAGAGCAGTTGAGGAAGACACTAACATTGACCTCTGAACGCCACACAGAGATGCACACACGTGTGCACAAAGATTACTAGCCCTGCTGGCTTGGCTATAACAAGTATGGTAGCTATTTCTGCAACATGGACCAAGGAACCTTCAGAAATCCACTGTCAAATTTTAGTTATTTTACTTCAGAGATTTTCTTTCTTTTCTTTTTTTTTTTTAAAGCACTTTGTTTTCCAGTATTCTCATAAAATACTTTAAAGAAAGAGAAGACTCTCCATTGTGTGGAAAAGTTAGGTAATGAGAAAGACAGTCCAGAGCCACACAGCTGAAGATCTTTGGCAGCATCCCAAGGTCCACGCTTCCTTCTGTTGAAGATGCTTCCTCTGGGAAGGGTTCTCATTACATCATCGATGTACTTTTCCAAATATCAAGCTCCCTGGGGTAGGAAATCTGCCTGGTGAAGCATTTATTATCCCTAAGCAACTTAGTAGTTAGTCGGATCTTTGTAGAAATGAAACTCTTCTTTTTATTTTTCATTTTCCTGGTGTGTGTTTGTATGTGTGTGTTTCCTCTTTTTTTTTAAAGACTACTAATTATTAAGACATCACAAATTTAATTTGACTTTTAATTTGTTACTATTTGTAAGATATCAAAAAATTAATTTGACTTTTAATTTGTTACTATTCTAATGCAAATGTTAAGTGGCTGTCCTTTGAAAAGTTGTGGTTTTCAGGGTTTTTCCTTCAGAAACAATTCTCTTGATTAAGGTATGCACATACACAAACAAACATGCAATATGCCTAACTATATGACTCTAGAAACACACTTGAAAAAGCTGGAAAATATTCATAGCACTTAAATTTACTTTGCCATAAGATTACATTTTACCAATGGGGTAAAATGTATTCAGAGAAAATGACTTCATTAATATTACATCAGAAACTAACCAAGGAGAAAGCACACTTTTTATCCAAGAGCAAGGCCAGAATATACCTCTGAGCTAACAGAGGCCAGAGTAAGGACTCAGTTGGTCAAAGATCTCTCCATGTACAGAGCAGAGTGCCCGTGACAATGGGCCTCCACAGGGCAAGAGGCTGATGAGGCAGCTGTAGCTGGGGTGAGAAAAGACACTGAGGCCAGCGGACTAAGGGCATCCAGGAAAGCTTCACCTACAAGTGTTCAGCAGTCTCCTTATCCATGGATGCTACAGTCAGCCCACTCAGACAAAAGAAAACACTGGCTTTACAGCTATCCTAGGTTAGAGAAAGAAGCTGGTGAGTTGGGTAAACTTTGTAACCTTCCCAGGAAATATGTGAGAAAGAACCATTGTTGTACTTAAAAAAAAGACCAAATAAACAAACAAAAACCTCTTTTATTTACATTTTGTATATCTCTTTCTCCCTACTCCACCCCAATCCCTTCCAACACCCCAACAGCAGGTAGGAGAGAGAAAGGGTTAGTGGGAGAGGGGGCACAGTTCTCTGAGCTGCTTCCTGTTAGTTAGGATCAGTGGGTTCCTTGGAGCCAGTCCAATGCTAGTTTCAGGAGATTACCAACTGCTTGTCTCACTGCACCAACAGCAAGCAGAAACTGCAGGGGTGGGAGGGTTCACAAACAGCAGCCTTCTTCTTTCTTGGGCTCCCCAACACTCGCTGGGCTCTGGCATTTACTCTCTCTCCAGAGTCCTCCGATTTAAACCATCTGCAGCTGGCATGAGGCAAATAGTTTGCTGCTGTGGACCATCTGAATCTGTCCCACAGCCCACACCTGGGATTAAAACAAAAACATGTTTATATCCACAACGTAGCATGAACAAAATGATATATGTAATAAAAAAGTCTGTCTCATGTTCTGAAGGTGGAAACTTCAAGTTCCAGGTGTCAGCACTGCTTGCTCCTTCTGATGGCTGTGGAGGAGACTCTTCTCCTTAGCCCCTGGGGGTTTTCTGGGGACCTTGACTGCCTTTGGCTAGCAGATGTGTCATCCCTGCAGTCCTTCATCTTCCTGTAATATGCTTCCTGTGTACACATATGTCCTGAGTTCAAAGCCACTTTCTTTTTTCTTTTTATTGAAGTAGACTCTTCTCATACAATATATCCTGATGATTACAGTTTCCCCTCCCTCTAATCCTTCAGTTCCTCCCAACCTGCTCTCCTCTCTGGATCCACTTCCTCTCTGCCTCTCAGTAGGAAAGAACAGGCTTCTAAGAGATAACAACCAAACATTACAAAATAAATAATAAGATGAAACAAAGACCATCATATGGAAATTGGACTGAAAACCCAACAGGAGGCACTAGAGTCAGAGACCCACTCATTCTCACACTCAGGAGTCCCATAAAACATACTAACCTAATATCTATAATATATATGCAGAGAACCTGGTACAGACCTGTTCAGGCCCTGTTAAAGCTACCTTCTTAATGAGATCACTCCTTACATATGATTAGAGCATGTCCCATAACCTCATTTTAGCTTGGAGAGATCCTTTCCCCAAATAAGGCCAGATCTACAGATATAATGATTAGGCCTTTAGCATCTATGGGAGAACATGATTAAACCAGTAATAGAAAAGGTCTCTTTCAAAAGCCAGTCCTAGTTCGATAGTCGCCCTTGACCTGCTTAATTCGAAGTTACCTAGCTCAACATAAAAATTAATATTCTTTTACAAAATGAGAAAGGTTCATTATTTTCTCATTTGGTTTTTAATTTTTAAAAATAAATCAGGGAGGCATGATGCCCAGGCTGGCTTCAAACTCACTATATACCTGAGGATGACCTTCAACTTCCGACCTCCCTGCCTCTGTTTCCTTAGTGCTGGGATTACAAGCACATGCCACCATCCCTGGCTTATGTGGTGCTATAAGTGGAGCCTGGGGTTTCGCACATACCGGGCAAGCACTCTACCAGCTGAGCTGCACCCCCAGCTTGCTTGTAATATTTGCATTTTGGCAAACAGCACTTGGAATTTGCTATAGAATACTTCGCATACCCTCCCCCAACCCCAAATCTTGACTGCTATACCTCGATGAAGGCTGTAAATACTCTGAAAACCTATTGCTTTTTCTCTTATACCATGACCTCCCATCCATTTTCATTAATTAGAGCAAGTAATTTGAAGTGGCACAAATTTCTATGGTCTTTTATTATTGTTGTGATTCAAGAAATGACCCTGTTCTGTGGATAGTCTTTTCTAAGTTGGCACAGTAAAAGCTCTATACATTCTCGTTTCAAAATAATTGTTATTGCCAGATATGAAGGCACGCACCTGTAATCCTAGGATTTAGAAAATGGAGGTAATGGGATCTCCAGATTAAGTGCAGCCTGAACTCCATAGTCAGGCCTGTATGGAAGCAAAGAAAGAAACGTTAGACTCTTTATCATAAGAGAGAAAGTGGAGAAAGGGACAGGGTGAGAGTAAGAAGAGAAAAAAATATGCTAATAAAGTAGCCATGAACAGGACCAAGGCTTCTGTGTCTGTTCTGGTTAACCCAGAATCTGAAGGGCTCTTTAAAGCGCGGCCCTTCCTCTGCCCTCTGGTGCAGAAACTTGGAGATAGCTACCCTGGCAGGCACCTGCTTCCTGTGTAACTGTGCTGTGGACCCAGTACAGTGTGAACTTTATATTTTCCTTAACCTTTCCCCAATCCCCAGGAAGACGTTCTCCAGCAGAATGTATAGAGTTGCTTTCTCCTGCAAAAGCCTTTGCCTATACTCTGCTGTGTCCCCACAGCTCATGAAGGGTGATTTCCTAAAGTCAGGGCCTGGCAGGGCCTGCTCTTCTGAAGGAGGGCTGAGTTTGAACGCTCTCCAGAAAGGTGAAGATCCTTAATTGAAACCAAGAATGTTCCTCTGCCCACTCCCCCCACAAGTACAAGTCACAAACTTCTGCTCTTTTCCTTGGTTTAAGCACAGAAACAGACAAGCTCAGTAACTATTTGACTCTAAGAAAGGAACTCGTAAAGGTCTGATGACATCAGTCCTCGATGTAGAAACAGGCAGTGATTTCTATGCAGCGATGGTGTCGCTCAAAATTCAGCATGAAAATGACAACTGACTCTGTTGTACTGAGGTGGGCAATGGGTAGGTCAGAAGGTGAAGTGCTTGCTGGGCAAGCGTGAGGGCCTGAGTTCCGCTTCCCCAGCACTCATGTGAAAACCAAGTGCCATGTCATTCAGGTGAAGAGATAGGGGCTGGGGGATCCTAGAGTTTCGTGGCCATTTGTCTAGCTGCAACTGCTGGCTGCAGGCTCACTGGGAGATCCAGACTCCAAAATTAAAAAAAAAACAAAACAAACAAAACGGAAATGAGAAACAATAGAGGAAGACCTTCAACATCAACTTCTGGCTTCTATGAGAACACATGAACACACAGGTATCTCTCTCTCTCTCTCACACACACACACATACACTTTCCCTAGGATCTGTTCCAAATAACTGCAACCAGTCCCAAGCTCATGAATTTCATTTTCATCGAATTTCCCACATGCCGCTACATCCAGCACATATTACAGTTTGAGAGCTACTGCAAGAACCGGGGATGAGTGAAGACATGCAAGGGAAATGTGAACATGAAGATCAACATGGACTTCTGGGTCCCTTTAGCGGCTCTGCAATCACAGCAGTGTAAAGTAGATGTAAGACTTAGAGACCGACACCCTTGCCACCTGAGGCTCTGTCCCCAGGGCTGTCTTAGCAGTGTTCAGTGGTCCTCTTTATTGGTGGCTGTTTTGGTAAAGCTCAAATGTCTTAGATGAAACCATCAACCTCTCAACAATCAGTGAAGGATGGTGCTGTACCTAAGTAAATGTGTTCACTTCCTAGTACTCCTGTAAGAAAGCTCCGTCAACTGGGTAGCTTGGGCAGCACACATTTTATTATTATTATTATTATTATTATTATTATTATTATTATTATTGTTATATCTCTGTGATGCTGATCTCTCAGGCAAATCATGTTTCTAGAATCTTGTGCTCTCTCCATCACTTTACATGTTACTTGAATTTCTCTTTTGGGGAGACAATGACTTAGCATATTCTATGTCTGGTAGAATATCTATGCTAGATAGGTACGTAACAAACTTTTGTTGATTAAGTAAACTAACATATTTGTATTTTCCACTGCCAAAGAAATATGTAGGAATGACTGAGGCTTATTATTGCACAGTCTTAACATGAGAGCAAACTGGCTGGGTCTACCCCATAGGTTTATTCCTAGTACCACGGGACAGTGGAGTTTCTTCTCAAATGCAGCCAAGTCATGTCTTGAGTTGGAGAGTTTATACAGTCTTTGACCATCCTTCAGTGGAAAAGCTATGCTAACAGAAGGTGCCACAAGAAAACCAAAATGGCTGAATTAGGGAGAAACGTGCAGACGGTATTGATTCTATTCAGTCTCATTCACCCAGGATACAGGATCAGTTATTGATGGCAGTGTTGCAAGGTGTAGATCTCCCCCTCTTGTTGCTCTACGTGTGGGGAAATGTCAGAGAAGAGAAAGCAGTGCCCAACAGAGCTCCTTCATGCCAGACCTCCTTGCTCTGCTCTCTGGCTGAGGGCGGTGGGTGCTCTCAAGTAAGGGATTCACAGAAAAGGCTGTGAGAGGCATCTGGGTTATGGATGTGCTACAAAGATACATTTCACAGGAATATTTCTCCCAATTCACTGTTAGGCGGCAGAATTCCTCTACAAGCTGAGAGCCTTCAAGGCTTGAGAAATTAACAAAGTAGGAGAAAAGAGAAATGATCTTAAGTCCCGGTACTAATGAACAGTTTCCTGGAAATGGATGGTGATCAGATGCTACGATGTTGACGGGCATACATGCCATGGGGCTTAGCACATCTGTTCCTCAATGTCTGAGAAAGTGTCAGGATGAGAAATGTGAGAAGAAATGCAGGGTCCTGAGAAAGGGCATTGCTGCCAGGGTCTCAGTGGTTTTCATCTTTATTTTTTTTCCTGTTTTCATCTTTCAAAAGAATAAAATAAAACAAAGCTGACTTGAAATAATTTCAGTCATATGTGTATCCTAACGCTGCACATTTTTGTCATGTTAACTTCTTGTGATTTCAAAGAACACTGTCAATTTTCTAGGCCCCAAATTCGTGGTGTTTTTAATTTAAACATAGGGTTTGCCAGTCCTAGCCCTAAAAGAAATATTTTCATGATCCAGTTCTTTTATCAACTCCACATCTTGGGTGTGGTTTCATTCCCTAGTCCAGCATCCCTCTGTGCTATTGAGAAACCAAACACCATGGCTGGGAAAATATTCTCAATGAATAAATTCCTTCTTTCATCTCATATCAGGGATGCATAGTGGGGAATGGGTTGGGGGAAAAAAAGAACCTAAATTAAGATTTACATTTAATAGTGTTATGTTTAAGAAAATGAGGGAGCAGGGCTGGACAGATTGCTCATAGTGCATTTGCAGAGAACAGTGGTCACGTTTCTCAACACTTACATGATCATGGCTCAAAGTCATCCATAATTCCATTTCCAGGGGATCTGATCCAGCCTTCTGACTTTCAAAGCCTATCATTCTCTTAACTGGTTGATTCACACTTCAAAACAAGCCTTCAAAAATCAAAGTCTAAACTATTCTGTTAAACTTACTTCTCCCATGGATTAAAAAGGTGGCCAACTGTAGAAGAGAGTTCACTAGAAAGGAACATAGATGAAAGTTTAGGATCTCTAGCGTCTTAGGGTTTTATTGTTGTGAAGAGACACATGACCATGGCAAGTCTTATATAAGAAAGCATTTCATTGGAGATTGCTTACATTCAGAGTTTTTGTCCATCATCATTGTGGTGGGAAAGGTGTTGATATGCAGGCATGGGGCTGGAGAAGAAATCAAGAGCTCTACGTCCAGATCAGCAGGCAGCAGGAAGAGAAAGACAATGGGCCTGGCTTGAGCACTTGAAACCTCAAAGCCCACCTTCAGTGACAACAAAACCTTCACCCATCTTCCTCCAACAAAACCATACTTCCTAATAGTGCCACTCCCTGATGACCAAGCACTCAAATCTATGAGTCTATGGGGGGTATTTCTCTTCAAACCACCACATCTAGTGAACAAGGAAGAGTAGGTGTGGGCAGCATGTGAGTGCTGCAGGAGGACTGGTGAATTTAACATGCCTCTATGAGAATGGGGCTAGGAAACAATTGGATGACATTCAGATCAGATGTTCTATGTTCCTGGTTCAGGCCTTCTTCAAATTCTACCTTTAAATAATACAGCCAAACTTATGTGCAGACTCTCACTAACTTTGAAGGCTAAATAAAAGGAAATATATAGAACTATAATGATCAATAAATGACAGCACAAAAGAAAATAATGAAATTTTGGCCTAAACTCAAACCTAGAGAATAATTATTTTAAATATGCTTTCCCGTCATAAATAAGTGAATGGAGGTATTTGTTTTATTTTTTTACAGTTTTCTGCAATTGCACACTTGGGAACCCATTTATGTCTTATTGTTAAGTTGGTGAGAGCAGATGTTCACTAGTGAACAGATGATCACTAGGTTTCTGGACATAGAACTCATTCTCAAAGAGGCTTTAAATATGCCTCATTGCTCTGCTATAAACTTAGCCCTGGAGAATTCTCAGAGTAGCTGGTACAGAATCTGGAAAATATTTAGTTCTTCTTGGTTTTTTTTTTTTTTTTTTTTTTTCAGAGATTATTGAGTTCCCCTCAACAGCGCCAAAGGCAATTGCTTCTCAGGCCTCTCTGTGACCATGCAAACCCACTCCTGCACTAGCTGAGCCTGTGGTTGCCTTGGGGCAGGGAACTCTAATATCTACTCTTTGAAAGGCCCTTCTACAGTACAGGTTGCTTTCCTGTGTGGACCCCTATGGAATTACCTCTAAGGAGGAGTAGACACAGATTTGGCGAAGATGTTCTTTTAATATATAAATTCCCTTTAAAATCATGCTAAGTATTTCCTTATCAATTAAATGAGATTGGGAAAGAAAGTGGATAGCAAGAGGAAAATGATAGAAAATCAAATTTTCATTCCCTAGCAATGTCTATATGAAAACATATTATCTACACATTCCTTTCTTTCTAGCTAAACCATTTTTAATTAATTTATGGCTTGTGAGACTTGCTATCTATTTCATAAGTTAAATATTAATTTACCCTCTGAGTATGAATTCCTACAACTATGCTTCATTCTGACAGTTCATTCAATTAGAAACTCCATTCAGCATCTCAGAAAATCCAACTTACAGAGGTCAGATGTTTCTTTGCTAAAGGCTAATTCCAGTTGAAGGAAGGAGTTTGCCAGGCGCCACATAGTAAGAACAAATTCAAAGAACATAGGGCCTTTGAGGGTCATAGGGAGTCACAGATCATTCTTTGAGATTTATACCTTTGCTTTTTCTGAAAGTGAGGGAAGCATGGTAACAGAAACATTCTTTAAATTTGGCAACTAGTCCCCACACCAATGACAACTATAGCTTGATCCTATCTGATTTTAGAAGACACAGAAGATAGAAATAGTTTCTCTCTAAAGATGTTCTTGTGAAGCTACTTAAGTGCACTGCTAAAGACAGCAAGATGTTTTTTTTCCTTGGGGTCCTCTGGTCAAGCTAAGTTGGGAAGTAAGTAAATGAAGTCACCGAGGGCCAATCAGATTCTGGGATACAGGCAGCCAAGGGGCTTTGGCTACAAGGCAGCACCATGGTTCAAAACTAGAAGTTCCCAGACCCTGAATATTCCATGAGAAAATGGTAAAGAGAGCCTCACTAAGTAGATACTGTTGATCAAAGCATCTTCCAAAAGATATACTTCTCTCATGTCAAAGGATGCTACTAGTTTCTTCATTCTCAAATCAAGTGACTAATTATCTTACACAGCAGTAATAGGAGGCAATTATTAACACAGAATCATCATAGTTTCCTAAATGTTTTCTTATGTGACAATCTGAATATGCAGGACATAATTTGAAGTTAATATTAACCTTAAAATTTAGGCTCAGCCTTAGGTTCACCATTTTTTTTCTCCTGTTTTGTGACACAGAGCCATTTAGTACAGTATTGGAAAACAGACCTGTCCTCTTCCAAATGTTAACTCACAAAAATGAAAAGACTAAAAGCCCTTTCATTAAAGATGACCACAAACAGCTCTTCCTTTTGCTGTCCATTTTTGTGTGATGTTCCTCAACATTCCCTCCAAAAGATGCTAGTTTGTGGTAACCCTAAAAGCATCATATTCTCAACACATTTGATAGCTATTATCACTATCATGTTAGCTGAATTTCATCTGGTCACACTTCAAAGAAATGTGTGGCATTATTCTGTGGGGCAAAAACTGTGGGTGTGAAAGCTTTTAACTGGTTTGAGGTGTGAAACGTGTGATTTAGCCCCTTACAGATGGTGCATGCTCTTCTCTGTCTTCCTTTCCTCTGGCTCAATTTAAACAGGCTTCTAAGCAAGTCCAGAAAAACTAACAGACAGAAGTAAAAGATGTTGTATACATGCAAGTGTTATAGTTTGTCCCACAACTCAACTAACTTCCTGCCTTGAGGCAGCTATATAAACCTCAGTGAGTACGAGTCTTCCTCTGAAAAATGTAGTTACAATCGTGGGTTCAATTGGTCCTACAAAACATACTTGAAGTACCTACCCCTAGAACCTTAAAACGTGACTGTCTTAGTTACTTTACTTTTCTATTGCTTAGAAGAGATAGTATGACCAAGACAACTTATAGAAGAAATGTCTTATTGGGGCTTACAGTTTCGGAATGAGTCAATGATCATCATAGTTGGGATCATGGAAACAGAAAGGTAGGCATGGCACTGGAGCAGTGGCTGAGAGTCTGCATCCTTATCTGCAAGCTTGAGGCAGAGAACTGAGAATGGTATTGACTTTTGAAACCTCAAAGCTCACCCTCAGTGATGCCCCTCCTTCAATAAGACCACACCTCCTTCCCAAACAGTTCTACCAACTAGAGACCAAGTATTCAAATGTATGAGCCTATAGAGGCCATTCTCTTTCAAACCACCACAGTGACCTTATTTAGAGAGTAGAGTCTTTATGAGGGTAATCAAGTTATTTTTGTCAAATAAAAATATTTGGACATGGGTCCATATATAGGAAACACAAAGATGCCAAGGATCTGCAAGCCAAGGAGAAGAACAGAGAGCAGAGCTTTCCATAAAAGCCCTCAGAAAAACAAAAGGACACTATTTATAGAGTTCCTGCCTTATTGGCTATGAGGAGCCATTTTTGAGATTGAAGTTGACTGTTGGTGGTGCTTTATTATAGGAACCACAAAAAAAAAAAAAAAAAAAAAAAAAAAAACAATAAAAAAACCAACCAACTGATGGTAGATTCAGTTTGTTTGGCCACATTAAAGATTATAGAAAACACACAGTGCCCAACCCACTCTCAGACAAAAAGCTCTAGCTCTACCTTTCCTAGAATACTGCACTTGACCTCAGTTTCCACAAAAGGTATGGCATAATATCATATGAAATGTGCTTTAGTTCCCTTCCTGGCTCCCCAACCTTACAACACCTCCTGCAGAAAATCTATTTACTATGCAGGGCTCAAGTCTGGCCAGGTTGGTTTCAAAAAGTCAAGGTCAAGTGTGAGTCGCTGAATTCAGTTTCCTGTAACTCCAGCTTTAGGGACTCCAATGTCCTCTTCTGGACTCCAAGAGCACTGCATTCAAGTTACACAAATACACACTCACACACATGCGCACATAGGGGTGTGCATACACACACACACACACACCTACACAGACACACAACTTTATGAGTAAAAATAAAATCTTTTTAAAAAGGAGTTCCAGCAAATCTCATGACAGAGTTTATAATCATTAATATCCAAATGACAGCTTAATGGCCAGAATAAAATTAAATTGAGTGTGTTCAAAGTCAATTAAGTAAGCATATTAAAGACCCTCATTCAAGGAACAATCTCCCTGGCCATATTAAAATGCTCACCCTGCTTGGTGTCATGTTGGTGATAATTTAAATGTTTTTCAAAACTGCCAAGATCATCAAACTAGGAAGCAAAAATTACGTTGGTTAACAAAATAAAGATCAAAACTGAGAAGTATTTTACCAGTTGATAAAAATAAAATAGCCAACATTCCATATACTCAAGATTAAGGCCATATGTCTGAGTGGTGACTTTTATTAGTCAAGAATAATACATGCTGAGTTAAAAAAAAAAAAGTCAGAAAATACAAACAAGCAAACAGAAGAAAAAAATGTCAGTATGGTAGTCATTAGGACAGTCTGCAGAAATTGCAATTTTCTGAGATCATTATGGATCACACTTCTCTGCTTCCTTTGAAGTACAACACACTCTTATAATTTTTGTTGAACAACAAAATACCAAAGAGTCATGCACTGTGTGCAAATTGGCCTGAGCTTTTCTTCCTTCAGCAGTAAGACAAACTTCTGAAGCCTCCAGATGCCCAGATCTCTGATAGGCAAGGCCCCTCTTAGCAACCATATTGGCAAGTGCCATACAATAACTCATCTTCTACTGCATTTAATAATTGACATTGGGGCATTATTAGTCACAGTCACATACCCTGACCGCTTTTGAGTGACAAAAAGTATTTCTCAGACTTTTAAAAACATACATGTTATCCATCCATCCACATGTATTATAACCTATTATAACATGCCATCCTCTACTCTGTGGCACATTGGTCCCTTCATTATATTATAAACATTTATTTTTAGTGTGTATGTGTATTTGCATGCTTGAGGCCACATGTGCATGAGGGGGAATGCATGTGCCTCCTCAAACACACTTCATAAACAAAACATAAAATAAAAATAAAGAGGAGTGCAATTAACAAAGATGGATGCTGGCCTCTGACCTCCATACATGTATATGGGCATGTATGATAGTGTATACTCATGCTTATACATGTATATACTACATCCTGCATGTGTGCACATGCACATACACACAAAAGAAAATTATGTTCAGATTCGAGAATGACTAGAAGTGCTAGATCCATTCTATTCACACACACACACACACACACACACACATATTCATTACATGTACAATAGCCTAAGCGCTATCACACTGCAAAAGTGCAGAATCTCAGGCAATCACTCATCCTGCCTGGACTAGTTAATCATTCTGACCTGAAGGAGTTGAACCAAACGTTACTAAATGATTCAAGAGTCCCATAAAAGCTTAAAATGCTGTAATTCTGCTTAATAAATAGGTGATGTTAACTAAAAAAGCAGGTTTCCATATAGAAATTCATGTGCCCACTCTCATAGGTCCTGACCATTTTAATGCCATAGCATACTGATGGCCCCAAAAAGCAAAAAGCAAAGGTTAATTCAAAGGTTCACACATTCATCATTCATTTAAAATATTTTTAGAATTTATCTTGCACCACACACATGCTGGGGACCTAGGATTAAAATACAGTTTGTCTTATCAGAGGTTTCACAATATGGCAGTGAGGACTGCCTTGAACTACTCTGCTATGTTACGATTGTCTTGGATGTCTTCATTGTTGTAACAGGGATAGAAGCCATCTATTCAAGTCACCAAGCAATGGTACAGATGTTCCTAGAATTAATCTTGCACAGTGGCACACGCCACTGTAATCCCAGCACTCAGAAAGAAGAGGCAGGCAGATTGCAGTAAGTTCAAGGCCAACCTGGTCTACAAAGCAAGTTCAGGACTGCCAAGGCTACACAGTGGCTAAGATCAAAAACTCAAGTGACAACACATGCTGGAGAGAATGTGGAGAAAGGGGAACCCTTCTCCATTACTGGTGGGAATGTAAACTTGTCAACTATTTTGGAAATCAATCTGGTGCTTTCTCAGACAATTAGGAATAATGTTTCCTCAAGATACAGCCATACCACTCCTAGGCTTATATTCAAAATATGCTCAAGTACACAACAAGGACATTTGCTCAACCATGTTTGTAGCAGCTTTATTTATAATAGCCAGAAGCTGGAAACAACACAGATATCCTCAGTTGAGAAATGAATACAGAAATTGTGGTACATTTACACAATGGAATACTACTCAGCAATTAAAAATAAAGAAATCATGAAATTTGCAGGCAAATGGTGGGAACTAGAAAAGATCATCCTGAGTGAGGTATCCCAGGAGCAGAAAGATACACAGGGCATATACTCACTCATAAGTGGATATTAGACAAATAATATAGGATAAAATACTAAAATCTGTATACCTAAAGAAGCTAAGCAAGAAGGAGGACTCTGGGTAAGAAGCTCAATCCCCATTCAGAAAGGCAAAGAGAATGGATATCAGAAGAGGGAGAAAACAGGAAATAGGACAGGAGCCTGCCTGAAAGCCTCTGAAAGCCTCTACCCTGCAGGGTATCAAAGCAGATGCTGAGACTCAGCCAAACTTTGGACAGAGTGCAGGGAATCTTATTAAAGAAGGGGGAGATAAGAATAGCTGGAGGGGACAGGAGCTCCGCAAGGAGAGCAACAGAACCAAACAATCTGTTCACAGGTGTGTTTTTTGAGACTGATACTCCAACCAAGGACCATTCTTGGAGATGTCCTAGAACCCCTGCACAGATGTGGCCCATGGCAGCTCAGTATCCAAGTGAGTTCCCTAGTAATGGGAACAGGGACTGTCTCTGACATGAACTGATTGGCCTACTCTTTGATCACTTCCCCCTCAGGGGGGTGCAGCCTTATCAGGCTGCAGAGGAAGACAATTCAGCCACTCCTGATGAGACCTGATAGACTAGGATCAGAAGGAAGGAAAAGAAGGCCTCCCCTATCAGTGGACTTCGGGAGGGGCATTTGTGGAGAAGGAGAAGGAAGGGGGGATTGGGAGGGGAAGAGGGAGGGAGCTACAGGTGGGATACAAAGTGAATAAACTGTAATTAATAAAAATTAAAATTAAAAAAAAACAAGCAAGTAATAGTGAAAAGCCCCCCCCCCCAAAAAAAAGTAGGTTTGTTTATTCAGCTTATCCACATGGAGAAGAGGAACAAAGTGGTCCAGTACCTCCCCAAACTATCTCTAAGGGGTCCTCAGATGAGGTTTAAGTTTAAAGGACAAGAGGTATGCATAGCTAACTAAGCAGTATTAGTCAGGGAGAGTCTCTGTCCGCCATCATTAGGCTTTCCCTCAGACTGACAGCAGGCTTCAGTTATTTCTTTCTCCTAGTGTGAGATTTCTGGAGAAAAAAAAATTTAAGTTCTGAGGAACTGCTTATTGAACAATCTGATAGCAAAAGCAAGGGGCACAAATGTCTCTTTAGATTAGTCTTCAGAGAAAGCCCTTGTTCCCCTTACTAGGGACCCCACTTGGATACTGAGTCTATGGGCTACATCTGAAATGGGGTTTTAGGTCCTCTCCATGCATTATCCTTGGTTGGGGTATCAGTCTCTGCAAGGCTCTTTGATCACCTCCCCCTGGGGGGTGCAGCCTTGCCAGGCCACAGAGAAAGATGATGTAACTAGTTCTAATGAGACCTGATAGGCTAGGGTCAAATAGAAGGGGAGGAGGACCTCCCCTATCAGTGGACTAGGGGAGGGGCTCAGAGGGAGAAGAGGGTGGGAGGGTGGGATTGGGAGGAGAAGAGGGAGGGAGGGTGGGATTGGAAGGAGACGGGGAGGGAGCACAGCTGGGACACAAATAGAAAAAATTTGTAACAAATGATAATTTAAAAAGAAAAATAAATGAATAAATAAAGTTTTTAAAAGAATAGAATTAGTTTTCACTCGGCGGAGACAGTTACAAGGGTGGTACCTAAGCATCTTTCCTGCCTCACCTATTGCACATGCTTCCTTTCCTTCTCACTAGGGCTGCCTGTTAGTTCCACAAAGGCAAACTCAACAGTGCCCCAAGGTTCAAGGCACAGACTGACTGCCTCACAACTACTGGTTTGACATGAAGAACCTGTGGAGGCCCAAATTGTAAAGCATAAACATCCTCCGTAGGTACCTCCTGACAGTTACTTTCTGTGGACATTTTCCATGGTGGCTGGCTTACCTGAGATTTCCCAGAATCATGTGAAAACAAACCTAAACAGACACTCTGTGCTTTTGCTGCCTGTTCAGTAGTAACATGTTTTCTTTCTTTTATTCAGGAGTGACATTTTAAGGGAGGATGCAGTGACGCATCTGTGCTAAGGAGGAGTCACCAGGTGTGTGAGTCACTGATTTGCTGATAAGGGAAGGGGATTATCTGTTATCTCAAGCTACCTGCATGGAGGTTACTCGTGGTCCTCTTAGTGTAGACTCATAGGGCAGGAGCTGACAGCTTAACACTTTAGCGCCCACATTGTAAAATTCTGACTCTTATTATTCTTAGGAATAACCTGGAAGGATCTAATCCAAAGCAAAGGAAGCGACAACCCAGTAGCAGACGGACTCAGCAATAGACACATCCCAGGCCAATAGAGTCTGGACTCATGAAAGGTAGGCTTACTTTGACAGGGGTGGGGGCTGAGGAAGGGCACTACCAAAGGTTAAAAAAAAAAAGCCAAGGAAGAGAAAGCATGTGTCAATATTTCTAACTTTTATCAAGTTTTTGTTTGTTTACTGGGAGACACAGGGAGTGACGCACATGCGCAGAGGAGACCAGGGGACAAGTATCAGTTCTCTTCTTGCATCATGTGGGTCCCAGGACTGAACGAGATCGGCACGCTCCTTCGCCTACCGAGCCATGTCTGTGGCCCCCATAATGTTGTAAATAGCTTGAATCACATGGTCTCTCAATGAGAAGGCCGTTTTAAAGACCATCTATCTGGCTCTTCCCTGTTTTCTTCTCTCCTTTTTCATTCTTTCTCTTTGAACAGTCTGAGGTGAGACAGTGATTTTGGCATGGCTTTCTATACTCAAGAGTGATGCATTCAAAATCAAGATGACAGCTTGGATGAACAGCCGGCAGCCGGATAATGGGTGCTTAGTAAATAAATGCATGCTTCCTCCTCTTGTCGGCAGAGGGACAGCGTGGCAGGGCTATGGACCGCAGAGAGACGTTCTGGGTGCTGTAATAGTTTTATCCCTTGCTAGAGTCAAACATCAGCACATCAAATCCCCATGTGTCACTTTTGCAGACTGAATTGCTCCCAATTATCACAGCAGGGTTTTGGACCAGGCAACAGACAAAACAGTGTCTGTCCCTCATGCCTGTTCAATTGAAGAAGGCTCTGATAAATAACTAATTATACTTAGGGTTCAAGGTTCTGCCAGGCTCCTGGCATCAGATGAGAAGTTTCTTTGAAGAAAAGAGTAGACTTCAATAGAACTCCTTATTAGCCCACACTGTCAGAGGGGCTAATAATATGTTCTGTTGGAACTAGGTGGTCATTTGTTCAACCAACAATTAAGGTAACACCACCGTGGCTGCTTACATAATTGCCTAACACCTCCTTGTGTGGACAGAGGTTAAAAGAACAAAACTGTTTTCCCAATAGATGCACTCGCTGTTAAAGAAGAAAGAAGGGAGGACTGAATAGTCTGTCACAGTGCTGTAGTGGAAGAGGGCACAGGCTCTGAGCCCAGGACATCCTGAGTTCACGTTTCCTTACTAATCGATTTAGGAACATTAACTATAACTTTTCTAAGATGCATTTTTCTCACTATAAAACAGTAATGGTGACGCGCTGCCCTGTGAGGTTAAGAATTACAACAAATAAATTATATGTGTGTTTAGTTTATGCAGAGTCCATACATGGAATAATAATAGATCTATGACTCCTGCCCAGGAGTCCAGGCTACTGTTGCTGGAGTTAGGTGTCCTGAGTATTTTTTTTTTTTTTTTTTTTTTTGCTTTCTCTTTGCTTTTACTAAACAGTATAAAGCCATGCCTTAGGCATCACCATTACATAGAAGGAAACACATCGGTCTCCTAAAACTTGATTTGAAAACCTTGGAAACTATGACTTCTTTGGCTCTCACACTTTCATATTGTTAAGTCTGTGACCTTTTCAGAGTCCAAATCCTTCAAAGCTTTGAGATGATGTCCCGTCATGTCAGAAAGTGCCACCATGCCACGGGTTTGAGGAGCCTATTAGGTATAGAGCCTCCAAGATGCCTTTCGATCTTACTGCCTGAAAGGTGTTCAGGTAGACAAGTACCAGGAGGCAGAAGTCTGGCCTTCTGGCATTTGCTCCTGCTCAGAAATAGACCTGTCGTTGGGTTCCCATAGTGTGAGGGCCTAGCGGAATGTCTGAATAGTCAGCTTTCCTTGTCAGAAATTAAGGCGATTGTACAGATGGTAAATGGCTAATACAAGGACTTCTGCTGTCACAATATGGAAGACAACTCTTTGCCCTTTGGACCTGCCCCCTCATCCCCATCCCAGATGCCTCCTTTCCAACCACTAAAGCAGATTTTCTAAAAATCTTTGGGTAGATGTCTCTCTTCTAATAATGAACTAACAGCTAAAGTCCTTGAAAACTTTACTCTTCACCTTCCCGAAGTTTCCATCCCTCATTAGTGGAATCTTCACACTCCTCATAGCACTTGAGGCATTAGTACTCTCTTCAGGTTGCTGAGTGGTTGCAGATCAGGACTCAGATTGAGACTGAGCCAGTGAACTAATAATATGTCTGTGGCCTCCTCAGCACGGGAGGCAGACTTGGCAGGAGACACTTGTCTGGTGAAGGGAGCATGGAAAAAGGAAGTTACCTGTTCAGGTACCCTGCACCTAAAACAACAAGACAGAGGGAACATAGCAGTCTCCAACCCAAGATGTTCCAGTGTAAAGGCATCTCTCTCTGTGTGTCTCTTGTATGATACAGGGTTTCTCTGTGTAGCCCTGGCTATGCTACAGCTCAGTCTGTAGACCAGGCTGGTCTCAAATTCAGACTTCATCCTGCCTCTGCCACCCACGTCCTGAGATGGGCCACCATGCTTGGCAAGAAGCCACTTTTCACTTGGTTTGCTTTTAAAAAAAATCAACAAAAAGCCATGTCTATTAAATGAAGAAGTAATATAGAGAAGCACATTTTAGAAGTAAACATTTCCACAAACCCAACATATATTATTAATACAATAAAGTAGATCTTCATATTTTAATGTTCATACTCATTTTCTAATATGATTCTATGATCAGCACAGAGTTGCAATCTGTCTTTCTCTAGTGCGTTCTGAACATTTACTATAACCGGCTCTCTGCAATGTGATCTTAATAACCCATGATTTGACTGAACCTTGTCATTTAACCAAACGTGCAATGTCAGTATGCAGGTAGTTTTGAGATTCTCAGTGTTTCATTTTTGTTTTTTAAGTTTGAACGAATAACATAGGAGGTAAATGATTTTCTTAGTCAATACTATTTTCTCAGGAGTCTTAAATAGTGTATTTGTTATGAAAATCTAAACACAAGATTTTATTAATGTGATTAGGGCTTTGATGAAGAACATTCTGTACCAGACTCCTGTTGATCAGGTGCCACAATTTGTTTCCCTAGAGTGGATGTTCTCAGTCCTAGACAAATGACTCTAGGGCTCCATTTTCCTAGGTCAATATTATTAATGCCTACTGACCTGGGCACTTGCATATTTTGTAAATGTGCAGGTCTAGCCTCTGTGACAATTTGTATTATCATAGTCTCTCATTGTTGGTCAATTAAATTGCTTGAAAATGCTATTTTACTAGAATAGCTATTTACAATTCCCGATTTCTGTTTATGCTGAATACTCTTTCACATTTTTCTTGGGCATGTATATTTTTTCTTGTATTAAAGGAAATGTGTGGGGTAAGGGATGTGAGATTGGGCACAGGCAGAGGGATGAGAAACAAGGCACTAGTGGTTAAATGTTAGTCATTACCAAGATATCTGAGCATTTGTCTTCAGTGGTACAGTCGAAACACATCACAAACTAATATATAAACAAGCAAACAAATGCAGATCTTGCGTGTTAGTTGACTCAGGATTCCAATTAAGGCATTTTTTTTGTGCACAGAAAGCCAGTTAAGAGAGGGGATGATATGAATGTTTGGAAGCTACTTATCAATATCAATGGACCCATCCTGAAGAGAGATTAAACAATTCATATTCTGACTAAAATGAGTGTCCGTGTCACCATGACCTAAATTTTTATAGAAATCTGCAGTACTGGGAGAGGATACACTGGGCTGGAAAGCCTCTGATCCTAGGCTATGAATGGCAAAGCATTTGGTTAACACATACTATGCTCCTCTTTGCCTAAGGCCTGTCCATTTTCATCTGATGTTATGAAGCTCAGGGAGGTGGCTTTAGAACCATCTGGAATGCCTTTGCCACCATTGCCTTTGATGGTTCCCAGATGTGTATCGGACCACATGCTTTCCAGCTGTTTTCTATGCACTTCAACCACAGCCCTCTGTTCAACTTTTCTTTTCAGTGACATTCTAATATTACCAATTCTCTACCACCATCACTATTAAAGGACACTAATATATGTTGATGTATGTTTAAGATACCGTAAACATGGGGTATCCAAACAAGCATAGTACCTCAGCCCTCAGATAGCTATGTTTAGTTATGTTTAGTTATCTGGAAAAGAAGGCTTAGCTCTAGCTCCACTCTTGTTGTGAGAAATTACATCTCAATAATGCTGAAGAACCCCTTTTTCCTAAAACAACATGAGGGAGGAATGGCTGGAGAGAGGATGCACTATTTCGGAAATCCATTTTATACCATCATCACATTGTCCAAGCCTTATGCTCCATAACATGCACTTAACATCTCTGTACAGCCACACCTGCTCAATTCTCTCGGTTTTTCTATAGCACACTAGTGTGGGTGCGGGTGTTAAAATCGCACACCTGAATACAGTGATAAATAAATTAATTAATTAAATTAAAAATAAATAAAAAAGCTCCACTGGGAGCTCTACAGAACCACAAGCTTTTCTGCCACAGTCCCTGCTACTCTTCTCCAGTTGCTTTTGTAAGCATGTTTGCCTGTTTTTTACATTATGCCTATGTCTTATTTTTATTTTTAAGCAATTTTGAGATTTTTTTATTTTAAAGGCCTTTTTCCTTATGTTTCCTTTTTCTGTAATTGAAAATAGATTTTTAATACAATATAGTCTAATTATAGTTTCCCTTCCCTCAGCTCCTCCCAGTTTCTTTCCATCTCCTTTCCTATCCCAATCCACACCCTTTCTGTTTCTCATCAGAAAACAAATAGGTAACTAAGGAATAATAATAAAATAAGATAAAACAAAAACCAAACAAATCAGAATAGAACTAAACAAACTAATATGAAAAGGAGGGAGAGGTGCAGAAAATGCATGAGAAACACATATACATGCAAAGAAACACAGGTTAGCACACACAAAATATTCCAACAAAAAACCCCACAAAACTTAAAGTCATAATATATATACAACGAACCTGTAAGGTTAAAAATGAAGAAGAGAAGGAGGCGGAGGAGCCCTCACACAACAATTTTGAGTAAAAGAACCTGTTTGAAATTTCAGAATTCATCTACCTCTCTGAGTGAAATTTTCTCTAACCACCTCTTACTCACAACCCATATCTTTATTTAATGGTGCTCCCTTGGCAAAGCTTTCATTGACTCCTAACCAGAAGTGTCCCTGATCTAGCTCTTATCATACCCTTTATTGATCTTAGCCATGTCACACTTTGTCACTGTCTGTGTGCTGATTCAGTATGTATTTCAGACATTGTCCACATGTGGCCTGTGTCTACCAAATAATAGAAAGCCTAACAGTTAATGAATAAAAACAATGTGAAATTTTTGCAAGGCTTAAGTCTTCTTTAGGCATAGACATAGTAGTCACACTAGATTCTTGAGCAGCGCCATCCTTTCCTAATTCCTAGAGCCCCAGCCATTGTGAGAGCATTTCTGTTTCATATTATCATTGACTGCCATACTTGAAAGCAATTCAATCCATGTGTAAAATTCCATAAGGCAGTCTGTCATGAGACAAAAGCAAAAACGCCTTAGTTCTAAATTTGCTGCCCTCCGCGTCTTTTAAAAATATGTCCTATTTGTGGCATTGCTGATGCTTGGGATACCTCTGTAATATGACAAATATGTTCCCAAGCAGCCTCTGCAACCAGTCTCCATCAGCTCCATACTATCTCAGAAGGCATGGACATGCAAGACCTCCCAAATCTTACAGGCCCTCAGAAAGTCAAGGCTCATTCTCAGTGTGATCGTGAATAGATGGATGGATCCCGAAGCAGGTGGATGGCTCAACAGCAAATTATAACAGAATAGTATTTGACCATCAAAAAAAGGAAGTTGTGATACATTCTGCAACACAGATGAACCTGGGAAACGTTGTGCTAAGTGAAACAAACAAACAAACAAACAAATAAAAAACAGACACAAAAGATCACGTATTACATGATTCCATTACATAAGACATCTAGAAGAGACGAGTCTGTTTCTTAGAAAGAAAGCAGATTTGAGGCTGTGTATAGCTGAGATGGAAGAATGGAGAGGGGCTGCTGATGAATATGGGTTTGTTGGGTTTTATTAGATTGATTATTAGACTGCTGGTCGGTTTGTGAGTTTGTAAAGATACCAAAACCCACTAAACTGATCATTTTGTAAAGTGTGGATATTAAAAGATTAAGTAATTCCATGTAAGGAAATAAACTAACATTGAGACATACAAGACATACAAATTTCCGAGCATGTGTTAAGGTGAGCCTAACGTCAAACACTTGGCTCCTAACTAGGGCTTTCCCCAGTTCATAAAGTGATCTTCCAGAACTGTGTAGAGCACCTCCACCTATAAGATTCCACATAACACTGACCAAGGCAATAGCTACATTCAGTTCTGGTGGCTCTAACCTACCCTGAGTGCTGTTTAAGCAGAGGAACCATCAGGATGAAAACCTTCCAGAAAGTTCCTCGTTTTCTGATACCTTAGATACCATCCAGTAACCTTTGTATCCCAACATTTGCCTGGAAACCCAGAATACCTAGCAAACCTCCCAAGTACTGCAGGAGACCTTGGGATATTTACTTCCTGCTTTCTCCATTTGAATCTGTTTCTAGGCCAGCACAGAGCAAGATGACCTGTGACCTCTTGTGAAATGCTTGGTATTTGTCCTACAGGGAAAACATTAACTGCTAGTAATTGGACTAATAACAAAACAGAGCCATCACAGCTTGTCCTTATATGCTGATCACAGGAGCAGTTCTGCAATTCATTTTCCTTTCCACAGGCATTCATTTGATTCAGTAGAGGGAGGCACTTACACTTATCTCTATTTTAAAGGAGAGGAAATGACCATAGCACTTAAATTTCCACCTTGTAGCTCCTAGTTAATTATTTTCTCTTCTTCTCCTTCAAAGCAATCAAGCAATCTTTCTTACATTTATTTTTCTTACCCCGGGGATATGGGGATATGGATGATGGGAACACAAGCTTTTTTTTTTTTTTTTTTTTTTCGGTCCTGTCAGAAAAAGTTAAAACTTAAGGTCCTTCTTTCAAGGATTTATCATCAGATATCAGATTTAAAATGTGGTTGACACTAGAAAAAGAAAGAGAAGGAATACAAAATTAAATAGGAATATTGTATCAGCGAGTCCCATGGAAGCTAGAGATTTTCAATTTTTTTTCATGGAAACTTTTTTGTGCCATCTCCAGGCCCAGCAGAAGTATGGCCTCTGTCCTAGGTTACTAGAGCAATGCTACCCAGGAGTGGAGAACACTGAGAACAAAGGCCTGCCTTTCTGCTGAGAAGCAAAAAACGCAGCAACCAGCCAATGTTCATGTGCTTCTTCAAACTTCATTTGGATCACAGTGCCTCTCCCTCTGTGATCGCTTTGGAATGGAATGTAAGGTTGTGACTAATCAAGTCTCTGCAATCCCAAGAGCAGTTCTGCTGTAGCCAGGCCTCTAGGGTTCCTGTCAGCTCCGGTCTGATTGAACCTCCCTCCTCCAGGGTACGCCCTCCGATGCTGGCAGAAGCCCTGGGATGGTTCAGAAATAGTCTCACCACCGGCAGCCAGACATCCAGGAATTTGAACCGTGAGACCATATCAAGCCTTCACACTGTCTTTGAATCAGTTTTCAATGAGCTAAAGATAACTGAATGGGGCTCCATCTTGCCTATCAGCAATCGGTGGCTGTGGTGTGGGGGAGGGAGGAGGCAAAAGGGAAAGGAATTCAGGTTCTTTTTTTAAAAGTCTGTAGCAATACATACTGTATGTTGTGCATAACCCCCTAACACACACACACACACACACACACACACATGCCATACCCCAGCACCTCCCTTTTCTCACTCTCTTGTCTCTTGCTCCTGAGAGTCCCCTTTGTGTACCTAGGCAATGTCACTTTTACTTTGATGTCTCACATATACATGACTTTATGTAGCCATATGAAGCCTAGAAACCACCAGTGAGAGAAAACACAGCATTTCTCGTCCTAAGACTACTGAACATCACAGCTTAGTCTCCCTGACGATAGCTATACTAAGGACTTCAGGTACTTAGAATAGGGGATCTCAGCCTTCCTAATGCTGCAACCCTTTAATATAGTTCCTCATGTTGTGGTTACCCCCAGCCATAGAATTATTTTTGTTGCTACTTCATAACTGTATATTTGCTATGTTATGAATCATAATGTAAATATCTAATATGTAAGATATTCAATGTGTGACCCCTGTGAAACAGTCACTGGACTCCCAGAGGGGCCATGACCCACAGGTTGAGAACCACTGGCCTAGAGTGACACAAAATCTTCTAAGTCAATACCTACTTTATAGTCAAGTGTCTGTCCCATGTGGTTTATTGAATAATATTCTGAAAGCAAAATTCAGGATGGCCCTGTGAATACATTTTTATGTCATTGTAACCCTGAAACATTATGTTGAACCATCAAAATCATAGACTGTCTACATATTGAGATATTCTCCTATCATAAGTATACAGCTGTACGATTTTGTTAAATGTATATATTTATTTACCTAGCCACAAAATCCAGTTCAGAATGTTCCAAAAATTCATTCCTTCAGGCCTCCATAGCAGTTAATCCTTTTCCTACTCCCAACTCTAAACAACTTTCAACCTATTCTCTACTGTTTTGCCTTTTTTAGCAATGTCATATAAAATATGACAACCAGCTTCTTTCTTATTCTTTGATCTTGTTTCTCCTCTTTGAGTTCTTAAGATGAAGAAAACCAAAGTCAGAATAGTGAGGAACTTGCTGATAGTGTTCAGTGTGTCAGCACTAAATCCAAGGAAGAGCATGCATTGTAGATTCTCAGTAAGGCACAGGTCCACAAGGCCACCACAGCCCGAGGACACAGAGGACCAATGCAAAAATATGCTTGGGCATCAGAGTTGCTGAAATCTCTAGCTCTGTAGTCTAGGTAACCAACTAAACATCTCTGATGTTCAGTTATCCTCATAGTTTATATGGATTTGCTCAGTGCAGCTAACTGTGTTGTGCTAACTGCTATCTATTTCCTTGCTAGAGCGGGTCCACTTCTTTTTTCTTTTCTTTATTTTATCTTTTTTCTGGTTTTTTATTTTGTTTGCCTTGCCTAATTTTATGTCTTACTCAGTAGTTCTCAGGTATGGATGGACATTCACATCAGCAAGGAAGTATTTAAAAAAATCACCTGTGCCTGGGCCTCGGCCCAGAAATTCTGACTTCACTAGTCAGAGAAGTTTACTGGGTAAAGAGGATCTCAAAGCTTCCCTTGGTTAGAGTAATGTCTATCCAGTGCAAATAGTCCAGGACTGGATTGAAACATGATTTGTCTGGGAGTTCTGGGCAATGACCTCTCAGATATAGACTAGATTGTCTTCACAGTGCCTGATTTCTGACATCTTGGAAGACACAAGGTGAAGAACCCACATGTGTCATGACTTGCTCGTTTCTCTAACCGTTAGGTAATTACACGATCATGCAGGAAGGCTCCTTGTGAGTGACAGGGACTATTTCCACTTAAAAAGAGGCTTTCTTCCATCTACAGGTCCTCTGATGCCTCCTCAGATCCCAGTCAAAGTTAGGTGTTTAAATACATGGCCTGGAGTGGTAGGTGTATTTCTCATAAGCACGAAGTGCAAGATGACACAGGCTGTTCCTCTAACTAAAAGCTCTGCCTACCTAAGAACTTTGGGCACGCCTCTTTGGTCTTCAGTTTATAAAATGAATAGAGTTTATTTTGTGAATGCTAAGTAGTTTTCCAGTTACTGTAATGTTGCAATTTTCATGACTAATATAATAATAATAATCAGATTACTCAAGGTCTTGTTATTAACTTTAGTACTAGTGCTTAAACAAAGAAAAGGAGAAAAGTATATCACAAAATGATAATTTCTTTCTTTATTAAAATTATCACTATATACATGTAAATAATATATTTTGTTTTAATTCTATATTTAAGCTATATTTCCCAAGAAACGTAAGGCCTCTGTACTTTGTAAAAGAAGCAGAGAGTTAATTAATCAAGGATATGCCACAATAATAGATTATTAGCCTGCACAGATAAGGTACTGGCACAGTACTAGTTAATTGATTTGTTAATTGACTAACTATCTTATTATAAAATGGAGCGTGACATTAGCTGGACCCAGTGAAATGATCAGAGGACTTTAGTGATGTGTGGATCCCTGGGAAAATCGCCCATCAGTCCACATAACTACAAGTGCCAGAATAAAGTTCTACTATGGAATTAAAGGGGAGTTTGTTTAAAGAAAGGAAAACAACTTTAAATAGTAAAATAAATATTTTCCTCTGCATGGGGGTGACCTGTGCTCAACCTCTTCCCTGTGAAAATGCTGTCTTCCAGCTTGTGGTTTTGCGGCATGTCAATAATTCTGAAGAGTCTGTCTGCATTCAGCCACTAGCCACTTCCAAGCCACATAGGACTCACTTGCCTGCTTTTCTGCCATAGACATCCACACACTCACTAGGCCCCACTCCTTTTTTTAGAGCTGAGTTTTACTTCTTTAATGTCAACTTATATGTCAGGTGTTTATCACTGAAATACCTGAAGAAGGTCCTCCTTCTTAATTTTTAAGGCATAGTTTGTCAGATCAACAACTCTGCTGTTGACAGGTGCTACAGCTGGAAGAAATTCTGGTCAATGAAATAGCATATATGAAGTAAGAGTCACTGTGAGCTGAATTTATTGGTCTAGTCAACTGCAGAGGATTGAGGGCAGCAGTGATGATATAATCAAGCCTAATACGGGAGGTTAAGTATAGCCCCAAAATGATATAGAGTCCCTGCTAGGCAAGATACGTTAGATAGGTCTGTGGCTACAGTTAACAATATACTTGACATCCTATTATAAGGTTGTTGTTTTTTTTCAGCAGAGCTGAAAATTGAACATTTGCCAGATTCAGCCAATATAGATAGATAGATAGATAGATAGATAGATAGATAGATAGATAGATAGATAGATAGATAGACATAGATAGATAGACAGACAGCAAGAACAAAATAAAGTAGAGTTTGTTATGTTATATCATTTGCTGAAAATCCCAAGGAAGTCCCAAGGGCACTCTGGTTCTAGGCTATCTGGAAAAAATTAGTGACCAAAAAAGCGAAATGAAAAATTCTTCAAACAAAGGCTAGTCACACTGACCAAACACTGAGTGTGTAAGACAGTAAATTTGTGTCCCAGGAGGGGTTTTACTGTACATTTTATGTATGCTACAGAAACCAGATCTATTATTCAAGGTTCCCCTAGTCAACTCAGTCTATCATGGTGAAATACTGCATACTTATGGCTTCAACAACAGAAGTCTTTTTCACACTGATCCATCAATTGGAAGCTCCAAGGTCAGGGTTCCCTCATGGCCAGATCCTGGTGATGGTCTCTTCAGAGCTTGTTTAGTCCAGGTTTGTGATGTGAATAGAGATGGCTCTCTCTCTCTCTCTTCCTATAGGATACCAATCCATAGGCCACACTTGGTTTTGTTTGTTGGTTAGTTGATTGATTGGTTTTGTCTTTTTCCAGACAGGGTTTCTGTGTAGCCTTCGCTGTTCTGAGCTCACTTTGCAGACCAGGCTGGCCTTGGACTGACAGGGATCTGCCTTCCTCTGCCTCCCAGAATGCTGAGATCACAGGCATGCACCACCATGCCTGGCCTTAGACCATACTCGCAGTGTGTGACTGATAAGAGCATTTAGGAAGTGGAGACAGGCGGATCAGGAATTCAAGGTCATCTTGGCTACAGTGTGTTGAAGACTAATCTGGCAATATGAGACCTTGTCTCAAAAGCAAACAAAAAGTAATGAAATGTATAGGAGAAAGGCCCCAAGTATACTCATTTAACCTTAATTACTCTCTAAAAGCCATCTCTTCAAATACAGCCACTTTGGAGAGTAGGACTTCAAGATTTGAATTAGGAGAAATAAACATTCAGCCCATAAGAGTGATACAGGAAGCCATGCATACGATCCCCAAATGAAAAAATTAGTTTCATTCTCCAAAAGCAATGCTTTAGTTAGGGTTTCTGTTGCTGTGATAAAACACCATGACCAAAAAGCAAGTTGGGGAGGAAAGGAGTCATTGGGCTTAAACTTCCACTTTGTAGTCAGTCTTTGGAGAAAGCCGTGATAGGAGCTCAAAACTAGAGGCCAGAGCTGGTGCAAAAGCCAAGTGATTTGGGTTATTGGCTCGGTTATCCTTAATTCTTATAGAAACAAGGGCCACCAGCTCAGGGATAGCCCCACCTCCAGTAGGCTGGGCCCTCCTCCATCAATCATTGGTTAAGAAAATGCCTACAGGCTTGCCTACAGATGGAGCTTATGGAGGTATTTTCTCAACTGAAGCTCCCTCCTGTCTGATGACCCTACCTTGTACCAAGTTGGCATAAAACTAAACAGTAAAAGCAACATATATTTAAAATTACTTTGCATATGCCTTATTAATTATGCTTATTTTTATTATAATTTATTATTTTTTTTTCAGAGATAAGGTCTCACCAATAGAGACCAGGTTGGTTTGGAACCTGTGATCCCACTGCCTATCTTCTGAGAGCTGGAATTGGGTGCCTAAACACACATGCCCAGTTTTTGGCAACAGATTCCTTTGTCCATAGTTAATCTTTTGAAGATAGATAATATGTAATTAAAAGAAAGAAAGGGAGGGAGGGAGGGGAAGGAGGAAAGATTGGAGAGAGAGAGAGCAGTGGAAGGTGAGGTTGGATGATGTGGTAGTGACAATTGCAGGTTCTCCAAGGCAGCAATACCAAAAGACACAAAGAAGATGCTCAAAGAGTTGCCATCCTGGGATACCACACATCCTAGGAAACCCACAGAGTCCTTAAGAGCAGCCATGTCTCATGTCTCATGTGGATTCAAATGTGACCCTTGGTCCAAAAAGACTAGACCAGAGGACCTTCTCATGAGTCATCCAGCAAAGCAGTCTTAGGGTGGTTGAAGCAACTGGTCTTGCCTGTTAAAGCACCCTTAGGAATGTACTGCCTTTAGCATTTAGTGATAAAATCAAAATATCTACAAAAGCAGAAACTTCACCTCAGTTAAGGAGTTTTCCAAGCCCTTCTGTTTGCAGAAAACAGGATGTAGTCATTAGCACAGGAAACTCTAAGCCCCTTCATCGAGCGATAAAAGAATGCATTGGGCTAAAGCCAGGAGAATTCTGGTTTCATGCATGCTTTGCCACCAGTTCTTCTGCTGAACACATGATTTGGTTTCTTAATCAATGAATAAGACATGGCTGGGACAGGGAATCTCAAATTCTATTATACATAAGACTTTGTTATGCAGTTTGTTTTCAGTGTCAACTTCCTGACTTGTAGCCACCCCATCCCCAACACACACACACACACACACACACACACACACACACACACACTAAATAAAACAATAGCAACAAAAACAAACAAACAAACAAACAAAAACACTCAGTTTTGTTTTTCTTGAAAACCCAAGGTCTGGGTTCCAGCATAGCCAGTTCCTGGTTAACCTTTCTTTCTTTCAAGATCTCACCAGCCCCAATTTCATGTTCTTGAGCTCTATCTATGCAAAGCAAGATATTAGCACTATATTTCTGATGTATCCAAAGCAAGTTTTTCAGATATACTTTGCTTACAGTATGCTCAAGGTGACCAAACAACCTAAGAAAGGCTAGGGGAGAAGACTGCAGCATTTTTCTTGCATAGACCTGCCATTTTTCATTAGTGTATATGTTCAAAACATGCCCTAGCATGAAAGAAGATCTCTTGGAATGTTTTCCGTCATTTTTTCTGCTCTCCTTCTTCTCTTCCTGCTCAGAACCTGAGTTCCAAAGCCCAGATTAAAAAGACAAAAACAAACAAAACAAAAAAACAGAAACAAACAAGAGCTTTGCTGATATGGCTTATCTCCAACTGCATTTCCAAAGTCCTCAATGTTCGGGAAAGAAAGGGTTTGTTTGTTTGTTTGTTTGTTTGTTTGTTTGTTTTTTCTTTACAAGGCTCTCAATCCACTCTGAAGATATTGCCAATTGATCAGAATACCAAGTGTGTGTCAAAGGTATTTGCTGTGACCACTGTTTTCAGTTAATGTGAACAGAGCTTAAGACAGCTTCCTTATCTAGGTGTGGTGGCGCACGCTGTAATCTCAGCACTCAGGGAGGCAGAGGCAGGCGAATCTCTGCAAATTCAAGGCCAGTCTGGACTACAAATCCAGTCCAGGACAGCCAGGGCTATACACATAAACACTGTCTCAAAAATGAGGGGTAGAGGAGCTTCCTTGTACAGAGGGTGTTGTACTTGGGTTGTGTCTTTATGAAAGGTAATAAATGACCGATTAAATAAGTATTATTTATTCAGCCTAGCACTCAAAAGGAGAGTACAGAAGAACAGCATAAACTTTTGAGTCATCCAGTGATAACTGGATACTGGCTCTGAACTGACATTAATTCTAGGAGACACTAAAAGAAATTGTGGCCCTTTAGCTAAAGTTGGGGGCTCATGGAGGTCAGGCAATTAATGGAGTTTTGGCTGAAGTCTGATGCACAGGAGGTCCCGTGGCTGCCTGAGCCCATCCTGTGGTTGTTTCCTCAGTTGCAGAATGTATGATTGGAATATATATCCTTAGAAGTTGGCAGAATTCCCACATTGGTTCCTGACCTGTGGAGTGAGGACTATTATGGTTGGAAGGGCCAAATGGAAACCACTGGAGTCGCCTCGATCAGGGAAAATAGTGAACTAAGAATTGTATTGCATCGCCAGAGGAATTGCAAAAATTAGTGCCACCATCAAAGACTTAAAAAAAATGCAGGGGTGGTGGTTTCCACCACATCTCCCTTTAACTGCCCTATCTGACCAGCACAAAAGATAAATGAGTCAAGGAGAATAATAGTTAATTATTGCAAACTAAACCAGGTAGTGACTCTATTGCAGCTACTATACCAGGATGGGTCCTTTACTTGAGCAGATGAACACACCTCCTGGTAGATGCTATGCAGCTCTATATCTAGAAAATGCCCCTTTCTCAATAGCAGTTCATAAGGACCACAGTTCATGAAGCAATCTGCTTCCAGCAGTGTACTTTAATAGTTTTGCCTTGAAGGTAGGTTAACTCTCCAGTCTGGTGTCACAGGTCAGTTTGAAGAGATCTTGATTGTCTGTCTCTCCTACGAAATCTCACAATGGTCCCCTGTATTCCTGACATTATGCTGATTGGACAAGCGTGCAGAAGGTAGCAACCACTTTGGACTTGTTGGGAACACCTATATGCACATTGGAGGATGAGAAATAAACCCAACCAAACTCCAAATGCCTTCTATCCCGTGGAATTTCTGGAAGTTCAGTCAGTTAGAGCATGAGTTAATGAAATACATTTTTTCATAGTGGCTGGTTTCATAATTGAGTTGTCCAACTTCAGAAGGAATCAATGAAGAAAGGAGAAACAATGGCCTCCATAGGGTATTCTCAGTGGACCCCTTGCACTCTAGGAAAATTTCTTCCAACATAAGTGTGTTCACTTAATATGTCACTGTAGAATAGCTCCTCATCAATTTTACTTTCACTGTTAAGTGGTTACAGTGAAAAGTTGTCCTTGAGGAAAAGGCGCAGTTGGGGGTGAGGCAGACCATCAAATAGCACTTGTCTTTACTTTCTGCAAAGAAAGTTAATGAATATAGCTTGGAGTCAGATGAATTAATCTTTTACGTTCCTCCATCTGTACCAATAGCTTACTAAACAGAACAGTCAGCAACTTTCCCTGTAGTAAGCCAGGGGTGAGGGTGGTAGCTTTTAAAAGAAAATGCAGAGAGGCATTAGAAAAACTTGGTTGGTGCTTGATTGATACTATATTAGCTTTACCACATTGCTTCAAGATTTAAAGTATGTGTGTGTGTGAGAGAGAGAGAAAGAGAGAGAGAGAGACAGAGAGTATAAGTGTGCTTAATGTGTGTTTACATGGTATAGTATGTTTGGGTGTCTGAGGATGTCCAACTTTGTGGTTTCCAACTTCCATGTTTATATGAGTTCTATGGATCAAATTCAGGTCATCTGGCTTGCATCATCAGCAAGCACCTCTACCATTTGAGCAAATACATTAGTCAGATATGTATTTATTTTTTCATTATATTAGAAGCATCTCTAATGACAAAAAACACAATTCTTATATGCTGCTTGGTGGAAATTTTCCATTCAAGTAGTTTTTCCATGCACAGAGATAAGATAGAGGTTAGTCACAAAATTTCAGCTTGAAAGAATAGCTTAAAAGGTGTATTATAAAAAAAAAAGGTCTATTATATAACAGTGACTAGAGTTAATCATATTTTATCCTGTTTTATAAAAAATAAATGTGTGTGAGAGTTTTACCTATATGCATATGTGCATACCATTTGTGTGCCTGGTGCCCGGCCAAAAGTGTCACATTCCCCTGGAAATGCAGTAACAAGCATTAGAGAGCTACCACTTGGGTGTTAAGAACTGAACCCAGGTCTTTGTGAGAACAGCACTTGTACTTAATCACTGAGCCATCTCTCCACTCCTAACATTTTGTTTTTAAAAATTATTAAGAGGCTAGATTTTAAGTCTTCTAACAATTAAAAAATAAATAAATGTGTGAGGTAATTCATGTTAATTAGCTACATATGTTAATTATATACATTTCATTCTTTTACAATGTATGCATATTTCAAAAATCATAGTATACATGATAAACCTTTTAGTCTGTCAATTAAAAAGAATGAGTCTACCTTTCTGAAAGAAGATTGAGCATCTTACCCAGAGTCCTCCTTCTTGATTAAGCTCCTTAGGTGTACAGATTTTAGCATTATTATCCTATATTATATGTCTAATATCCACTTGTAAGTGAATATATACCATATGTGTCTTTCTGTTCTGGGATACCTCACTCAGGATGATCTTTTCTAGTTCCCACCATTTGCTTGCAAATTTCATGATTTCCTTGTTTTTAATTGCTGAGTGATATTCCATTGGAAGAGAGAAAAAACAGGGAACAGGATAGGAACCTAACACAGAGGGCCTCTGAAAGACTCTACCCAGCAGGGTCTCAGGGTATGCTGAGACTCATAGCCAAACTTTGGGCAGAGTGCAGAGAATCTTATGAAAAGAAAGGGAGATAGGAAGACCTGGAGGGGACAGAAGTTCCACAAGGAGAGCAACAGAACCAAAAAATCTGGGCACAGGGGTCTTTTCTGAGACCAATATTCCAAATATGGACCACACTTGGAGATAACCTAGAACCCCTGCATAGATGTAGCCCCTGAGAATCCAGAGGGTTCCCCAGTAATAGAAACAGGGACCTTCTCTGACATGAACTCAATGGCTGGCTCTTTGATCACCTCCACCTGAGTGGGGAGCAGCCTTATCAGTCCCCAGAGGAAGACAATAAAGCCAGTCTTGATGAGACCTAATAGACTAGAATCAAATGAAAGGGGAGGAGGATCTCCCCTATCATTAAACTGGGGGAGGGGAATAGGAGAAAAAGGAGGGAGGAAGGTGGAATTGGGAGGGGATGGAGAAGGGGCTACAGCTGGGATACAAAGTGAATAAACTGTAATTAATAAAAATAAAATTAAAATAAAAAATGAATCTAATGTGGTATTTTGGAGGCTTAGGAAGGTTTTGGTTCTTTTGTTCTTTTGCTTGTTTTTTCAAGAGAGGGTTTCTCTGTGTAGCCTTTGCTGTACTGCACTCTCATAGTAGATCAGGCTGGCCTTGAACTCAGAGATATGCCTGCATCTGCCTCCTGAGTGATGGGATTGTAGGCATGCACCACCACACCTGGCTAAGTTTAGTTTTTAAATGGGGAAAGAAAAGGAGAGTCCTCCATTTATTTGGGCTTTTTAGTTTTTAGTCATTCTCTAAGATAAAACCATGAAGGGACAGCTGGAAAGTTAATGGCTTACATTTGAAGCAAACCTATTAGACATGTGTTTTTAACCCAAACTCTTCCGGCTTTCAGGCAGGAGAAAATGTAAATGTTATGAGTAAAACACAGCATGTTATACAAAACTGAAAGTTATACAAAGAGACAGAAGAGCTAAAGGGCAAAGAAAAAGGGTAGCAGAAACTATACTACTGCTATAAAACATCTGGAAAACCTGCACAGCATCTCACCAAGCCAAGGTTTCTTCTTCTTTGCCCCCAGTTCTTGAACTAAATATTTAATGCATTCTGATACCTATAATCTATTGAGATATAACGTTTAAATCACTTAGAGAGATCGTATACTTTTATCAACACCAGGACACTATTATTTGTGGAAGGGGCTTGAACCCAGCAGTGTCCTGATAACAGGATATCTCTTTTATTCCATGTTGTTTGTTTTTATTCCTTTTAAGAGGACTTATGCAATAGAGAATGTTGAGAAGCTAGCTAAAATACCCCCAAACCAAAGTGTCCTAGAAAGAGAATTAGTACTTTCTCTACAGATATACTATACTTTTTCTAACCACTTTTCTCAACCTCATGTTTGTTCTTCAGAAGATACTCCAGCCTCATGTGATGGCTTATATTTGTTTTCTTTTAGTTATTTTCCCCAAAGATAAACAAATGTCAATGAGACTTACATGGCTCGTGATGCATCTATTTATGTTTATCAAATTCATTTTTTGAGTTGGGAAACAAGTGAAGCTGAAGAGATGTCATTGAGGAGCCATAGCTGGCATAGCATGAAATGTCTGGCAGGCTTTAGTGGTCATGAAAGGGAGTATTCAAGTAGACATTCTGGTCAAAAGGAAAACTGGACAAATGTCAAACCATCCTTGGTCTAGTGGCTTCTCTTGGTTTTCCTTGAGTTCTCTGGAGTGTATGTAACCAGATCCTTTTGCCTCTATCTACCACAGAAAGAATCAGGGTTGGCAGGGGAACTTAGCCATTCTTTGTGCAAGTCCCATAGTCCTTCCTTGTTGCGATGATCGATACAGACAGTTTAAAGCACAATTGGTTGCCCATATACTGTCTCTAAATTATTTTTAATTGACCAAGGTATTTAGTCATCTTACATCCTGATCATAGATCACAGCTTCCCCTCCCTCCTCTCTTCTCAGTCCCTCCCTCTCACCTCCTTCCCCGACCATCCATCCCTCCTTCCCCGACCATCCATCCCTCCTTCCCCGACCATCCATCCCTCCTTCCCTTCTCCCCAGAAAACAGGAGACATCTCATGGACATCAATCAGCCCCTGCATATCAAGCCACAGCAATACTAGGCATATCCTTTTCCAGTGAGGCTAGGCAAGGCAGCCCAGTAAGGGGAAAGGGATCCAGAGAGAGAGTCAATGTAGTCAGGGACAGCCTCTGTTTCCAATTTAGGAGTCCCACACGATGACCCAGCTGCACAACTGCTACATATGATCAGAGGGTCTAGGTCCATCTTATCCGTGCTCTTTGGTTGGCAGTTCTGTCTCCCTGAGTCCCATTGTACCCTGTTTAGTTGACTCTGTAGGTTTTCTTGTGGTATCATTGACTCCTCTGGCTCCCTCAATCCTTCCTTCTCCTCTTTCACAGGATTTCCCAAGCTCTACTCAATATTTGTCTGTGGGTCTCTGATTCAGCTTCCAACAGTTGCTAGGTGAAACCCCTCTGACGAAATTTATGCGTCTGAAAGTAGAGCATAATATTAACGGTAGCAGGGGTGGGATCTCTCTCATGACATGGGTCTCAAGATGGACCAGTCATTGGTTGGCCCTCCCCTCAAATTCTGTTCCATCCCCTACCTCTGCATATCCTGTAGGCAGGACAAATTGTGAGTGGAAGGTTTTGTGCTGTGTTACAGGAGATGGACAGTTCAGGTTCCATATGCCCCGTTGCTAGGAGTCTTAGTTAGGGTCACCCTCATAGATTCCTGGAAGTTTCTATTGTCCTAGGTTTATAGATTATTCCAGAGATGCTATTCTGAATCTAGTTGTCTCTCCTAGTACTCTCTCTCTCTCTCTGTCCTCCCTCCATGTCCTCCCTCTTGTTCCCATCCCCAGCTCTTCCCAACCCAATCCCCTCGATGTCTAATCTGTGTCTCCTTATCGGGGAGATTCTAGCATCCTCTCCTTGGGCCCTCCTTGTTACTTAGCTTCTTTGGGTCTATAGTTTGAAACATGGTTATCTTGTACTTTATGACTAATATCAACTTAAAAGTGAGTATATACCATGTTTGTCTGTCTGGGTCAGGGTTACCTCACTCAGAATGATTATTTCTAGTTCCATCCATTTGCCTGTACATTGCATGATGTCATTGTTTTTAATAGTTGAGTAATACTCCATTGTGTAAATGTACCACATTTTAATATCCATTTTAAGTTAAAGGATATCTAGGTTGTTTCTAATTTATGACTATTTCAAATAAAACTGCTGTCAATATAGTTGAGCAAGTATCTTTGTGGTATGGTGGAGCATCTTTTGGGTATACGCCCAGCTGGGTCTTGAGATAGAGCTATTGCCTATTTTCTGAGAAACCACCAGATTGATTTCCAACGTGGTTGCATAACTTTGCACTCCCACTAACAATGAAGGAGTATTCCCCTTGTTCCACATCCTTTCCAACATGTATTGTCACTTGAGTTTTTGATTTGAGCCATTCTGAATGGTGTAAGATGAAATCTCAGAGTTGTTTTGATTTGCATTGCCCTGATGACTAAGGATGCTGAACATTTCTTTTAAGTGGGTCTCAGCCATTAGAAATTCCTCTGTTGAGAATCATCTGTTTAGTTCTGTACCCCATTTTTTAATTGGTTTATTTGGTTTGTTGATGTCTAGTTTCCAAAGTTCCTTATATATTTTGGATGCCAGCCCTCTGTCAGATGTGGAGTTAGTTGGTAAAAATCTTTTTCCATTACCTAAGAGTTAAAAACAAAGCTTGAATTGTAAAGAAACATTTTGGTGTTTTCCAACTTTGATTTTAAAAAAAAAATAGCTTTAATACTTTGTAAATAGGATTCAGATTTAGAATTCTCAGGCTGCTTGGAATTATATAGAATATATTAATGTTGGGAAAATAAGGCTTAGCTTGAAACTTTTCTACTTCCTTTTACTTTCAGTATTAGACCCGTTTTATGCCTCATCATGTCCTGTATAGCTTAAACACATACTCCTTTCACATCTAATCTCTTCCTACATTGGCCACAAATAGTCTCACAACCATCCCTCACCTATAAATGTATAAACAGTTAAAAAAAATAAAACAGATTCTTCCAGGTCCTGAACAGAAAGCATGACTGTAAATTTCCACTTTTAAAGTCCTCAACTTGTGGTAAAGACAGGTCAGAAAGAAGGCTGAAACCATAGAAGCAATGCCAGAGGAGCATGAGCAGTATAAAGGTCTCAAAGTGACACCTGAGGCAGGTATCCTTTGTCCCAAGCCCAGTTGTCACTTTTTATCTTCATGCTACATATCCATGGAGCCTACTAACCATGAATAAGAAATATTTTGCATCTTCCCTGAACATTTATAAATTATTTTCTAGTCACTATTTATCAATGCAGTTTAACAGCTATTCACATAGCATATGCACTGTGCTAAGTATTATAAATCATATAGAAATGCTTTAACTGCAAGGTTTCATAGGTTATATGAAAACACTCTCGCAATTTATGTAAGGGTCAGGATTACCCACACAGTTGTAGCTGCAAATGATACTCTTCCTTCTGTAGCCATCACAGTCCTAATCAGAGTTAGCAGGGGACATGGGAGGGGGTGTCCACCAGCCTAAAACTTTGTGTGGGACACAGGTTCTTCTGTTGGCCTTCTCTGACCAGGTCACAGGGAGTAGTGTGGAACCAGTCCTCAGCGATAACAGGAGACAACTGTACAAGGGGTGATACTTTAATTTATCAACAGCAAGAGCTGCCAAGCTCCTAAGTCACTTTATAATTAAAATAGCAACATATCAGGGGAACAAATTCCAGAGCAAGGCAAGATTCCTCCTTTAAACCTCTGCAGCCAAACTATGCTGTTTGGGAGACTGCAAATTCCATAACTGAGTTTTCTTCCAAGAGCATCAGAAAGTCTCTTTCCCTGTTGACCTCTGGGAAATTCTGCTGCTTCTCCATCTGGGCAGCCAGTGTGAATCTGAGCATAAGGAGAGCAGCTTTACCGATGCTGTTAGGACAAGACCAAAAGGAACACCATCCCATCACTGATAAGATTTTGCTTGCCTTTTGTGAAATCTTCGAGGACTTACCAACCTGGGCCCAGGAGCCTGACAGAGGAATTTTTTCATGGTTCCAAGTCCATGAGGTAAACAGTGTATAGTGGCTGTGTATTAACTCAAGGCTTTCCAGTAAAACAGATCCAATAGGATGAGCCAGAGAATGGAGACAAGAAAAGGAAAGCAAGGAAAGGGACGGAGAGGGGACAAGGGAAAGGGAAAAAAAGAACACAGGAAAAGAGAGGGAGAGGGAAAGGGGAAATTTTAAACAATTTACTCACATATTGATGAAATCTGGAAACTCAATATCTGCAAGGTGGGTTAGCAGGATAAAAATCTATGGAAATTTTTAGTTGTAGTTTAAGCCTAGGGCTGGCAGAAATTTCTTATTTTTCCCTCAAGGTCTCCAATTAATTGAATGAGGGTCAGATCACATTGTGGAGAAATCTGCTTTGTAAAAAGCTCCTTATTAAAAGTTTAAATGTTAAACTCATCCAGAAAGTTCCTTTGCAGCAATATCCAGACTAGTGTTTGACAAAAGTGTCTTGGCCTCCCCAGGTTGACTCGTGAGGCTAACCACCATAGTCTTTACGGCTGAAGCATTCTTGGAAGCACGAGTGGGCAATGCTACGAAAGCTCAAACCATGCTTGCCAAGTGTTGTCAAGTTTTTAAAGTCGTATTTGCACATTTGTTTGTTTGTTAAGGCACTCTAGCTAGGAAAGTACGGGTAGCTTCTGAAAGGCCGACAAGCTGTCTAATGGTCAGGAGCTGCAGATCTGATGTCTGTCCTAGGTTGCTGGCAGGCAAACTGCTCTGGGCTGAAACTATATATAACCTCCATGAGGTAGTAGCTTTACGAGGCATGACCACATTTCCACAGAAACAGTATAATGCTACTTGTCAGGAAACTCTGTATTTGGCAAATTGGGGCAATATACCAAACCTCATAAATGAAAGCAGGTCAGGTTACTTATAATTATACTGATTACCCTTCCAGACCACTTTCTGAGGCCAGACACTGAGGGCATAAGTTTTGTATTTATTTCTTACACGGTGTTTTTCCTGGCTTCTTCTTTGCTTTTCGTTAAAAAAGAGAGTATCTGTCCATATTTGTTTAAAAGGTATTTTTCATAAACGCATGATTTGTGTGTTTCTATGCACACATGCCATTTGAATTAACTCAGGGTTCACTAAGGGTTTTAAATCAAATTTGCCACACTCTATAGACAATCAAATTAGAACTCACAAAATATTTTGTCAAAGAAGATAGAAATAAATTTATAGGCTTGGAAGTGGTAATTCTAAATATGACGATAACAGCATGTCTTCATGCTAACAGGTAGATTACGTATACATCAGTTCTATTTAAATATGAAAGATGGTGCCATTTGTTACTATTGCATTGTTGAAGTTTGAATAGTCTATGAAAGAGTCACAGAAAACAATCCGTGAGGCCAAGACACAAGCAGCTGATTTCCTTGTGAAAAAGACGGGTAGGCTAAAAAGAGTGGCCCTGAAGTTCTTGGTTCTAGGGCTGTCAAGAGATGTGGGATGTTTTGGTAGACGTATAAAGTGACCTTAATTCCTAGAATGGAAAATCATCTTCAGCAGGCACCAAACCACCTCAGATTTCTAGAGTTTGCTCACCATATTTGAAAGTGTCCCATTGCAGCAAAAGTCTAATGCAAAAGGTCAAAGCTGATGTACAGAATTTTTTCTGTAGGTCCCTGGAAACACTGGCAACAGGAAGAAAGGAAAGGGTGACTTCAGACAAATTAAAGCATATTGTTTCAGTTTTTGTCTTCACTCTTCTCTCCTTTATTGAAAAGCCACCTTGTAGCCAATGCCAAGGTCACAAAAACCTGTATTTCTTGCATACTCTATCTCAAACATAGTACTATAAATACGTATAGAAAAGACACTGTTGCTGCCTTTGAACAAATCTGTTTAGCTTTAAATGAAAACAGATACAAATTGTTGTCCCTAGGTATTCCTGCTAAACCTCCTGTGAATTATCAAACCTTTTCACTTTGACTGAATATATGGCAGTGAACACATAAAAGTTACCACCACAGGCTGTATACCAGTTAACCCATTCTGAGGTCCATGAGTATGTAATATAGCATGTGCTCCTGCAAACTAGTTGACCTTGCTCAAATCCCTTTTATAAAATACCATTCAATCTACATGGAATCTATATACACTCTCCTGTGTGCTGTCATTGTTAGATTACTTAAAATACCTAAGACAACGTCACAACTATTTATATAATCATGCTATGTCATTGATGCAGCAAAGACAAGAAAAAAGAGCTCAGAATGTTTAGTAAAGATATAAATTTTTGCAGATATTTTAATTAGTCATGACAGAACCACAGATACAGGCATCTGGCTATACTCATAATATATCTTGTTAAGTACTAGATTTATATAACAACAACACATGGGCAGAGCAGAGAAGTGGCCTCTGACTCAGTAAGCACTTGTCTTTTCTGGGAGGAGCCTCTGTTGTGATATGTCAGGTGGTTCCAGCAATGACATCAGTGGCTAGGGACACTGGCTGCTCATTCAAGGTCTCTTCCAGAGTAGCTGCAAAGCTGGAGACTCGGGCTGAAAGGGAAATGATAGTGGTATAAAAGCCTCACCGCCCCTTTACTTGGGATGGTAGTCATTCCTTGAAAGATTTGTAGTTTTGACAGTTCCCACGGGACCAGACTGGGAGGTAGAATGGGTATTCTAAAATGTGCACAGCATTGTATCCTGGATTTGTGTGCTTGTTCTGTTGCCTTTTAAAAACTTGATAATTTCGCATTTCTACTAACAACTTAAAGCTTTAAATGAAGCTGTACTGCATCATACTGCCTCCAGAAATGCTTCCACCTTTATCACTGTCTGCAAAATCGTGTGTCTGTGTTTCACAAGCCTGTAAGTCCAATAACACCGCTAATCGCTGATCTCAAGAGCCCTCTCAGAGAGGCCAGACACCCGATGGGGTAGTCTGCAAAATCCCCAGGTTAGCTCTGGCCCTTCCACACTGACCAAATATTCTGCTGGCTAGTCTTTCATAAACTTAGCCAAAGGCCTACATATTAACACCTAAACATAGATAGCTAAATCCATAGTAAACAAACAGATGTAAAAGACCTACATTCATGAACATATTTTGAATAGTTAGGACGACCTAGTCATATTGCACAATGAAGACCTGTATAATGAGTTCACATACCACTGAGAAGCTAAAAGAACAATGTGTTTTCTTGATTTCTCTAAGACTGTTCTGCTGTCCATTGCCCCGGGGCAGTTGTGTGGTGTGTGTATGTGGGAGGTGAGGGCAGAGGTGGCAGGAGGGTGAGGCTTTAGTTTCATCTTACATCTCATCTGTCTCTATGTAATACGGGAGCATCTTGGGCCTTTTATAACTTTTCCTTGTCTAGACTGAGTTCCAAGGTGGTATAGACCATTGGTTCCCAACCTTCCTAAAGCTGTGATAAATTAATATAGTTCCTCATGTTGTGGTAATCCCCAACCATGAAATTATTTTTGTTGCTACTTTATAATTGCAATTTTGCTACTGCTGTGAATTTTAATTTAAATATTTTTGGTGATATAGCCTTGCCAAATGGGTCGCAACTCACATCTTGAGAACTGCTGGTATAGAGGCTACCTATCTTGATATAGCCGGAAGAAAGTCTGTTTCTAGACCTTTGCGGTGTTCTGCAAATCTTTGCTGTACTCTTCTGCAGTGTGGCTGATCCAGACTGCTTCCTGGCTGATTACTGTGCTGGCATTGCTGCTGAAGGCAGGCTGCAGCTGGTCGTGTTCATAATTTACAGTGTGCTTCTCTCAGCTCATTTAGGTCCAGGAATTTTCTCCGATGACTCAGTTCTTCCTGAGTCCTCATCAGAGCTGCAGAGCCCACCTGGGGTCTGATTTTTCTCCCCACAACCCCCAGTTTCCAGATCAGGTGTTTGCTTTGGAATTCCCAGCTCAATACTCACATTGCCTCTGACAGGCTGAGCATCTGAGAACTTTCCCCACTCTTCCTGGGTCAAGAGGAAGTACTGAATCTGTCTACGCTACTTGAAGACATTGTTAAAATTCATGTTGTCTGCCCTCTGCTGCTTTGACTTCTATGTAGCCTCAAGGTTTGGCTTGATTTGCATCCCAGCAAAAAAGTTGTGCTGGAGTCATAGCTCTCAATACTTCGGATTGTGATCGCATTTGGAAAGAGAGTCATTTTAAATATTACGAGTCAAGATGAAGTCAAATTGGAGTAAAGTGGGTTTTTATTCCAAATATAACTGGTATCTTTATAAAAAGAAAGGAAGGAGAAAGAAAGAAAGAAAGAAAGAAAGAAAGAAAGAAAGAAAGAAAGAAAGAAAGAAAGAGAGAGAGAGAAAGAACGAAGAAAAGAAAGAAAAAGAAAGATAGTTTGGCATGGTGGCACAAGCCTGTGATCTCAACATTTGGGAGATGAACGCAAGTAGCTCAGAAAGTCAAGGTCATTTATAGGTAGAGTTTGCTAGCTTCACTTCATGAAATACGGACTACATGAGACTCTGTCTCAAAACAACAGAATGATGAGAGAAAAGACGCAGAGAAAATACACCAAGGGAACAACACCATGTCATGATGGAGACAGGCTAAAGTGCTGTGGCCACAAGTCAAGGGCTTCCAAGGATTTGAGTGAAGAAGAAACAAGAGTTCACAGAAAGTATGATCTTACCAGCACCTCAACACTGGACTTCTAACTTCAATCATGAAACAATAAATTCTGTGGTTTTTAATACACCCACCTTATGGACCTTTGCAATAGCAACTCCAGGAAACTAATATTCCATCTAGGACAGAAGTGGGATCTCCTGGAATGAAGCTTCCACTCAAGCAAGAAGCAGGACAGACAATGGGTGCTTCTCTACTTTATGCTGCGCTATATTGCACCAACCTTGTAGCCTTGAAAGCCAGGCATTCATATTATTTCCTGCATGACATGCAATCATCTCTCTTCTCCTGGCAATCCAAAAGTATCCAAAGGGTAAAACTTCCCTTTTTCCTTTTCTATTTGATTCAGAAATTGAAATTCTTTTTTCTAAAATTCAATGATCCAAACCTCTAAGCCCATCTATTGGTATATTAAAAGAAAAACAAATGAAAAAGAAGAAAAAATAAAATTATGAAAAACTTTGCTCTCCAGGAACAGAAAACAAACCTTTTGGGTTTTGAAACTGGCTTTGTTGCAAATTCAAATATCCTACTTCAGATAGCAGAAGTTGGGCCATTCACCTCTCTTGACAATTCTGAGTCTGTGCACACCAGAGGATTATCTTTGGTATCTTTCTGTGGTGAAAGAAAAGTTTCAACATCAAAGATACATGAGAACAGGGCAGTAAGTCTCAAGACCATTGCTCCATTTCTAGACACTGTAACCATGTTGCACTTGAAACATGCAGGTACTCTTGCCATTCCCTCTGGTCCTTCCCCCACTCGCTGTCTCCCACTTCCCTGTGAAAGTTTGAAGCTCCCTATGAAGCTCTTGCAGACACACTGTAAGCTCTGCTGGTCTCATGGAACCAATATGAATATGTGTCCTTACAAAAAAATTGTTATCTGATTCCTTTGATAATTTTGCTTAGTGTGTATGCTAAGACACATGGTGAATTTGTGCTCACTGTATAGATCATTGGTCTTGGCCTTCAGCATCTATTGACCTGTATTCCCATTGTCCTGTCAACAGAGTTGTGAGTTTGGCTGTATATTCTCTCCTTCCCATCTCAGGACACATTTCTCAATGACTTGGTTATTAAAGGGTACTCTCACAACGTTTCCCGTGGTTGGTTCTGGAGTGGGCACAGGACCTAAAACAAAATAGTGTTTCCAAGCAAAAACATTTCTGCACTGCAGGGACACTACACTAGGAAAGACTTTATTACATGGGAGGAGCAAGTTGTCCTGTGCTGCAACTATCAACTGTCATACAATAATGAGAAAAACCATCCTGAGAATAGAGTCTACAGACAGCAAAGACAGAAAGACAGTAAACGTATTGGGTAAATGAACCCAAAGCCCAGGAATTCTATGGTGTTCCATAATATAAGCCAATGTCTTCCATATGCAAACTTTACCTGGACATTTAAAAATATTTTCTGTGTGGAGATGCCACTGAGCAATGTAATGTTTTATGTAGAGAGACATCAGAAACATTGCCTCTGGCTGCTCTTGAACCTGTGGAGAAGCTGTTTCTGGAGTTCCTACTTGTACACCCTGCCTTCATACCAACTCTTGATGGCCTTCTCTACTCTCTGATAACTTAGTATTCAGTCTATATACACCAAAGGAAATCTTTTTGCTTTTAACATTATCAATATTGTATAGTTGAAAAAAATAAAAAAATTCCCTAGTGCTGGGGTTGCAAAGATAGGCAGAATGCTGGAGATTGCTGACCAACTAGTCTAACTGAATTGATGAGCTCCAAGTTCAGTGAGAAACCTATCTCAGGAAACAGGGTTATAGAAATTGTAGAAGACATCCAGTGTTGATTTCTGGTTTCCTCATTCACAAACACCCCACATACACACATCCCCCACCACGACCCATACAACATGCATGCAAATACACACACATACCACACACACACCTGTGTATTTGTACATGCAATACTCACACACATGAATGCATATACATACACTATACACCCACAGAAAGAATATAAATACTAATAAGATAAAAATGTGTATGAACCTACAAATTTCCACTCTTCAGGCACTCACCGTAGACACAAATCACCATAAACCAATCAGACAAACATATAAAAGGTTGTGATTTCTTTTTCTCCTAAATCAGATTCAGCTTCTTAACTGACAATACACACCCACTTTGTTAATATATGAAGACTCTTACTCTATGAAAAGGAAACACCTGTAGGGAGGGTGTAAGATATTTTTTCAGAAGATTCTTCCCTTTAAAAACTCATAATGTAGATAAATACAGTAGAAACTCATATAGCTCATGAATGGAACCGAGAGAGAGAGAAAGTGAGAGAGAGAGATTCTCCATCAAAAAAACATACAGGCTAAACTTCTTATTCTATTAATCCTAAATGCTGCGTCCTATTTTTCACTTGATGTTGTCATTCTGAACTCACTGTAATCATTAACCTGTAAGAGACATAGGAAAGGAGAAGAAGGCTGAGTACATTCAGCTGCCTTGGCATTTGTAGAGTTAATTTTTAAAATAATTATATGGAATAAAATTTGGGCAATCCTTAATTTCATTCATCTGTCACTTCTCTTCAGCATGCTTATTATTATTTATATTAACATCATAACAGTAAGTATCTGATGGTCTTATCAAACAAGTCTTTTAAATAAGGCATAAAAAATATATTCAGATAAACTTCATTGTGATATTTTCTAGAATCATCCAGTTAGTCAGAGGACTAATACATTTTGGATAAGTTCACTCATAAAACTCTTTATTTGTGTTTCAAAAATGGTTTTCAAAGGGATGTGGTAAACTTAAGTACTTATTTCATTTTTCTCATTTGCTTTAACACTGAGAAATTTTGGCAACTTAAGAAGAAATTGCACCCAACATTTCCCTACAAATATGGAGAGTTCTGCATAGAGAAAAACAAAACAAAACAAACAGCATAATAGCATTAGTAGGACAAAGGGGAAACCCTTGAAGACCAGTAGAAATGTCACAAGTGTGCTCCATGCCAAGGTAGGAATGCAAGAACTCTGCCATTCCACATTCCTTTGGCAGTTCTGCCTAGAGGTGTGGTCATGAGCTGATAGAGGGGGAGTGATTTAATCGGCTGAATCAGAGCCCGCTTGGCAGAGAGCTCAGTCTCTCTATTCCAGCCAGCAGCCTACCTCTGGGAGCAAAGCAGGCTACATATCTGTAATTTCTAATTATAGGATGGCACCCTGAGAAGGCTTGCTCAGTGGTTTGGAACCACCCTTCATCACTAATCTCTTTACCTGTTAAAAGCTCAAGTCCACACATTGGCAAAGAGAACTTATCATCATAGCATTTGGGGGTTTCCACTCAGAACTGGAAGGTTTGGAAAGAGCAATGCTAACATGTGTGTCAAAACACAATTCTGATCAATAGATAGCTGCTTATTTGCTTAGAATGAAGGTAAAACAACATGTTAATCTTGTTACTACGGACAGAAGAAAACACATGGTGTTAATGTTTCCAAAAACTAAAACTTAATAACATAAGGCAGTTGGATCTATATGGTGTCCCACTTCTTCATTCTTCACTTGGTCTCGTCACTTTTCAAGCATACCTATGGCCCCTCAGAATCCTGATTTGATATAGCCCTGTACTAATCTGAAAACTGAAGTGAGTAATTGATTCTAATTTCCATGATTTTAAAGGGAATCATCAACAAACGACTCATGGCAGTATTTGGTTAATGTTGAATGAATAATCCAATACAAAGGATCTAAGAAAAATGAATTTTTTTCTGCTATTATCTTAACTGTAGTTTTCAGAATAATCAAAGTGAAAAGTTACTCCATGAATCTGGGTAGAGGCTGTGGCTTGGTGAGCAAACTGCTGTTTAAGAGTGAAGGTGAGAGGATCCCTAGAACCTGCATAAAAGACAGGCAGTCGTGGTGGCCTTCTGTAACCCAGTGCACAGGAGGTAAAGACACAGGGTTTCCAGGGACAAAGTGTCCAGCTGCACCCGGTGAACTGATGGGCTTAGGGTTAGCAAGAGACTCTGCTTTAGCAAAGAAAGTGAAGTGTGCGAAGATGCCTGATGTCAGTCTCTAGGCTATGACCACACACACAAACACACACACGAATGTGCTCCCATACACATATGTACTCATACACACAGACACATATGAAAGTGCTCTCATACACATATGTACACACACCACATACACTTATGGGGAAAAATCTCATCTCAAAAATAAAATTGAAAGTTGAAATAAATGTATATGAATTCACTGTATGCATTTATACATTTAAAATCTGGCCAAGGGAATATTAATTTGATCATATATGTACTTGTAGTCTTTTGTGATTTCAAGGGGCATTAAAAACTGTTTTGATGATCATTTTATTTTTTATTTAATTTATGTTTTTATTCACTTTAGATTCCACTCGTAGCCCCCTTCCTTCTCTCCTCCCGGCCCCATCCTCCCTCCCTCTTCCCACATCTCTCTTCCCCTATTCCTCAGAAAAGGGGACCCCGGGACCTCCCTCCACTACCCACCCACATCAGTTCACCAAGTCGCATCAGGACTGAGCTCATCCTCTTCTCACTTGGTGCCTGGCAAGGCAGCTGTGCCAGTGGGGAGTGATCAAAAAGCCAGCAACAGAGTCCATGTCATAGTCAGGCTGGCTCCCCGTACTAGGGAACCCACATAAACCCTGAGTTGCCCAACTGCTATGTATTTGTAGGGGGCCTAGGTCCAGTCTATGATGGTTCAGATAAGGGGATGACTCTGGTTGAGACTCTCAGTAGCAGGAGTCATGGAGACTGAAGAGGACACCCTCTAACTAGACAGGACTCTTAATGGAGGAAGGGGAACACCAACTCAACAGCAAAAACTTCAACCCAAAATTTACCCTGCCTACAAGATGTGCAGGGATAAAGACAGAGCAGAGACTGAGGAAATGTCGAACCAATGCCTGTCCCAACCTGAGACCCACCCCATGGGAGAGAGCCAACCACTGACTCGATTAATGATACTCGACTATGCTTGCAGACAGGAGCTTAGCATAGCTGTCCTCCGAGAAGCTCCACCCAGCAGTGGATCAAAACAGATGCTGAGACTCACAGCCAAACACTGGGCCAAGCACAGAAAGTCTTGTGGAAGAATGAAGTGAAGGATCATCTTATTTTTAAATAAGAATAAGCAACTTGAAGTGTGGACTTAAAGCTAACCTCAAGATCATCTTAAAGCTGTCGATGGACCTTGTCAAAAGAAATGCTTTGTCAAGTGGTATGAAGCTTTTTATGAAGCCCTGAGTGGGCTCTCAGAATTGGAGCCGGTCAGACAGGCCTGAGTTTCTTGCTCCTCTGTTTGCAGGCTATACATCCTTGGAGGAGTTTTAACTCCATAGGCCTTAGTTTTCTCATAAGGTGGAAAACCACAAGGTGGAAGGCCCTACCACAAACTTTCAGTGTGTGTGGCTGAGGAAATAAACATAATAATATAAACTTCATAGGACCTAGTAGCCCTTGCAGGGCTTGAAGGTGCTGAAAACATAAAAAGCATTCTTTACCCTCACAGGCTTGGAAACAATGAAGAGATAGACACGGAAGTCTGGCAGAAGGAGATAAAAACTCCGTCTCCATTACCCAAAAGCTCCCAAAGTTTGGCACAGCGTAGGTACCTGACAAGGAAGGGGGCCCTGTGAAAGGTGTGCTGCAGGATGATGCGCCCACAGCTGCCTGCCCCTGACCGCCAGGGCTTTCGTGTGTAAAGCGCTTCAAAGGAGCCGGCAACTGTAACTTCTACGGTCAGCTGGCTCCCAGCTATGAAGAATTGGTTTATTTTCCAACACAATAATGAGACAATTGACCCTTCTCAAGGACAGAGTGAGTCAAGTGAGAGAGAGAAGCCAACAGTAACCAAAGTCCACATACTGCAAACACAGAGCCAAGGGAAGCTGCTCTGCCCTGCCCCCCAACACCCGGCACTGCGCAAACTCAGATTGATTTAGAACGGGCACCATTTCCTCTAAGGGACAGAAAAACTGGATCACAAAGAAACCCCCAAATTATGTCTGTCAATGGATCATCATTTGACTTCCTCTCTCTAGCTTTTCCTGTTTGGTTGATCTATGAAGACATGCCACGAATGAAGTTTAAGTACTTTCCGCCCTTGGTTCTGAGAATAGGCCTACCACTGAGCCATACTCGCAGCCCTGGGTAAGCGTCTTCTGAAGACTTTCAAAGTGTTAGCTTCTAAACAACTTTAGCCCTTCCCTTCTACTTTTTCCAGTTAAACCTAGGCAGTATTTATGGCTTCCCTGCCAAGTGCCAACCACTCGGACAATAAAGACTCCCTGATTCCCTGGTTCCCAAAGCATGCAACATCCTTTTTCTCTCAGATGGAAAAGGAAACGTGACAGCTTGCCAGATCAAAGGCAGCACAGACAAATATTTACAATGCTTCTTTCATTCTAATTTCCAATTTTTTTTTTTTCCTAACAGTTAAGTGACGTCTCACCCAGAGTTTAAGGCAAGTGTCCTTAACGTTAGAGCCGAGATACCAACTATAAGAGGTCATGGATTCAGGGGAGAGCCATTTCTCTTCCTTCGCTCTCAGCGGTTGCACCATCTCTCTGAAGCCCCTGAAGGAGAAAGAGGAACTGGGCAAAGGGGTTGGTCAAATCCATGCACCTAAAGAAAAACAAATCAAGACAGCAGAGGGCTTTTCCCACTTCCTACAGTGAAGGCATCACAGTTACTCTTTCCAACCTAGATTCCCAGCTTCCTGGATCTTCTATTTGGAAAAAAAAATGTAATCCTTGTATTTCTTATAATTCTACTGGTTTTCTTTGTTGTTTATATGCATTTAAGAAGATTGCTCATACGATCGATCCTAAACTCACAATACAAATTGTTATACTTGTTTCACGTAGTATCTTACATTTTTCATCACCAAACTGACAGAATTATTATGAGAAAAGGGGCTTGTATATGTCTAATATCTAAAACACGCAGATTCAGGATTGGTTCCCAGCTACAGCTTTTAAGCTAAGCAGCCATGAAGAAATATTGATTAATAATTTTGTCTCCTCCCCACACTGATATTAAATGATGCATAGAAAGCTACTAAAATTCATCTTTACATTCTCTGTATGGCTTCTGGTGGCCAGAGACGACATTCACCCTTTCCCCTCTCACTTCCAGGCCTCCATTAGATGAGTAACAGAAGCGTGAGGTCATTTCTCAAGGAACATCATCACATTTGCAATTTATAATTTTTTTTTGGCCTCCAATACTTTATGATAACAAGAGAAATGGAGGCTGGTATTTCTCATTGAGAAAAGACTGAAAAATTAAAGCAATCCAGTTCTGTATCTTGCCCGTAGTCTGTTGTCTATTATTTCAAAATTATCTGGCTTAAGAGCAGTTATTTCAAAAAGAATACACATGCCTTCATGGGTTTGTATAAATCCTTTATTTCTAAAAGTTGTGAATGAAGAACATGGGGAGAGCGGCTTAGCCCATATCCTGTGCTTATGAGTACAAAGGGCAGTAAAGAGCACAGGAAAACATGCTTTCATGCTTAGTTTTGAAGAGAGGAGGAGAGGACTTTTAGAAATCCCTACATTTACTAAAACTCTCCATGAGACAGAATAAATAAAAGGAAATTGTAAATAGTAAAATCATAAAGACTATTGACTCTACAAAACAATTTGCATATGCATTTTATCGTGTATATGGAATCACTTATACTTATCTGAAGCAATATGAATGAAATATTGAGCAGATTTTTAAAAGGGGCTTTTGTGTATTTCAAGACTGTCTTGCTAGGGTTTGGAGCCAGTGTTCATTTAATGAGGCTTCCAAGTGTTTCTTTTCTTCAAAGCAATCCAAAGGGACAAAGCTAAAGGATGTCTTCTTGGGAGCATATTTCCAGGTTGATGAGCTAATAGAGCCTCTTTTGCAAGCATTTCCTTACAAGCATCAATTTAAATCCATCTGGAGAAGTAATCAGTAGTCCTGTAATAAACTGGCTCTATAACATACCACTATAATACCCCATATGGGATCGATTTTTATAATATGCTTGCACTCTGCTTAATATATTCCAAGATAAAACTGTTCAAAGACAAATTTCAAAATCTATTGTCCTGTATAAGAACAGGCAGACAGAGATACTTATCTATATCCATCTAAATAAACATAGTCAAAATGAATATGGTATAATAATAGTTTTCTATATATCATAGATTAACAATATAAGCAAGTTCAAAGTAGGAAAATGAGATCATAAAAACTAATGTTCAGAAGCAGGATATTACAATGCCTACCAACTCTCATATTCGGGTGGAAAACCGAGAGGTGAATGTTGGTAGAACAGAGAGGTGAGATGGTAGGAGAACCCTTTAGAGAAATATCCCCTCCCCTCCTGGGATCAGGCATCAGGAGGAATGATCTGGGGTTCTGTACGCACAGTGCTGCTCAAGAGCCTTGCTTTCACCTTTCAGCTCTGGCTGTAGTAAGTTAATTCCACATTGAGTCCATGTCTTTTCTGAGTCCTTATGAAAAACCAAAACCTAGAAAGCCTGGCTGGGCACGTCCTTGGCTGCTGCCAACAATTACCACAGCTCTACCCACAATCCAATGCTTTGGCTCAGCCCCAGCTTTATACCCCAAACAATTAATCTACACCTATTCATCAGCCTTACCCAGAATCCAACAATCTGTTCAGACGTTACTTTTTCTGTCAATGCTTCTATTTGCTTGTAATGGTTTGAAATTAGAGAATGTAATGTATTCTCACATTTTCATTAAAAAAAAAAAAAGAAAAGCAGCAAAAGGTAAGATTATACAAATTAATTGGAATAGGTATTTTAGTGTTATGCTATTCTTAGTATCCAGAAGAAAATGACATTTACTTATTGTTTTACTTTTATCACATTTAGGCTTTTTCCCCCCTGCTTCTAACAAAGATCAGATGTCATGTAATAAAAGAGCAGAAGGGGGTAGTAGCTGGCGGAAGAAATGGTACCAGCTGGAGGTGAGGTGAGGGAACAAGGGAAGGCAATAGCAGAACAAAGGGTCATGACACAAGGATGAAGATGTCATGGTGAAGCCCGTCCATCACTCTATGAAAAGAAGAAAAATATCAGATGCCATTGCTGCCATTGACCTCCAACTTGGCTCTTTTCACTTAAATCTCACAGTTCAGCAGAGATTACACAGTAGTAGCCCCGCACAGTATTCCATTTTACCACAGTCTTATTGAAGGTTACTAGGGTTTTTTTTTTTTAATATTGCTTAGCATAGTACACTCTTTTTATCCTTTTTTTCAATATAGCATTGTTAACCTGAGATGGTCCAATTATAAAGTATCCTATATGAACAAATTTTCATAAATATCCAGTTACTGAGATGATTTCTAACATCCTTGTTTCTTAGTCAGAAGTCCTTTATGAATTCCAAGCCGGTTCATCATGACCTTTTAAAACGTTCCTTGCCTTCATAGAATCAGCTTCTCGTTTATTCCTGATCTGACATCCACCCAGCTAATTTTTCTGTGTGCCATCTGGCTTATAATATCCTGAATTTAGTTTCCTGACTGGTTTTCATGTATCCAATCTCTCATTATTCCCACTACCACTAGATGAATCCTGTCAAAACTTACCTTCTGCATGTCTTTAATGTTCTGGTCTTAGCTGTGGAACGGGAGACGCGTCACAGTTAATGGGAACTTCTACTTTTCTTCTTGTTTCTTCTGTGTAAAAATTTGAAAAGAGGGGGTGGAGGGAGGAAAGAAGGAAGAAAGGAAGGAAGGAAAGGAGGAAGGAAGGAAGGAAGGAAGGAAGGAAGGAAGGAAGGAAGGAAGGAAGGAAGGAAGGAAAATGGAAAAAGGAAGAGGAGGGAGGAAAGGAGGGAGAGAGGGAGACAGAGAGGCAGTCAGAGACAGAGACAGGGAGACAAGGGAGACAGAGAGACAGTCGGAGACAAAGATGACAGAGACAGAGACAAACAGAGACAGAGAGAATCTACCACGAACCAGAACATCTGAGACACTATAATGTCTCTTAAATTTTGATCGTGAAATCAATTTCCAAGAAGAGGAAGCCGAAGGCCAAGGACATGGCATATTCTCTACCACACAGCAGTGGCACCGGGGGGGCATGAACTACCACATCCAAATGCTAGTACATGTCCTTACTCTGTTTCCGTTCAAACCAGCAGATGTTCATCCAACACACACCACATGAAAAGCACTTTATTAAGTGCCACAGAGGACAACAGTTTTAAAAGAATGATGTATATCTGACATCTGATAGGGTTTCTTTTCACCAGCAGCACCAGTGCTTTGTGTCAGGTGACCATCCCCCAACAAGAGATGGGTTAAAACAAAAGTTACAGTAGGACACCCCAAAATCCCAGCACTGAAACAACGACAACATTTGAATTGCTCTCAACTCTCATCAGAGGAAACAGCTTGTCTGCCACACCAGGCACCAACCAGAGTCATTCAAGGTCAGGAATAGAAATCACCTGGTCATGCTCACGTGGTGCTGGCTCTCAGCCGGGTCCACAGAGGACCGTCACCAGAAATGCTTCCTGTAGAAACGTCACTGTCATCTTTCCTCTTTTTCACAGCTTAGGTCCAAAGGTGGAAACATCCACCAAGAGCCAGGCAGAAGCCCTTGTCTTCCAATACCTGCTCTCCTTGGAAAGCCCAAAGCATCACTTTCACTGTGTTTTTGGATCTGTCTGAGGGAAGAAGTGAAGCTCTCTACTTCAAGATAGAGGGCTGCCATTGTAACATGGTAGAGGCAGCATGTCAGATGCTGGGTTATCCTAAGGATATAACCCGTACCTGAAAATATGCCAGTGACTTGTCATAGAGAGATAGTTTGGCACCCTCAAGTCTCCCAGTGATTAGCCCTGCTAAGTGCTTAGAGCACTGCCTATAGATAACAACAAGCAAGCAAAACATATTAATTCCTGTATCAATTATCCATTTATAAGAGCAGAAACTTATTAATGAACAGTAGGAAAGTGAAGAGTGATATTGGGCATGGAGGCCTTTGACTGCATAACAGTCCTTATGATGACTTCAGTTATGCTCATTACAGAGCTTTATAACATCCAGCTGCTGCTGATCTGCAATAAAGAGGGGAGGACGGGCAGTAGTATTGCTCCTTTCAGCCTTCTGTAAGGTCATTGCTCTTTACAATGAATGGTAATATACCTTGTATTAAAAAGTAAAGTGTATGCATGACTGGGGGGGGGGGGATCAGGTAGTAAAGTTCTTGTGTAAAGACCTGAATTCAGATTCTCAGCACTCACATCATAAAAAACCATGCATGCCTGTAATTCCAGCACTGAGGATGTAGAGACAGAAGAATCCCAGGGAGTGACTGGCAACAGTTGGTCTAGCTGTATCAGGAAGTTCCTTCAGTGAGAGACCTTGTCTGAAAAACATAAGATGGAGCATGACTGAGGAAGGCAACACACACACACTGACAGAGAGAAAGAGAGAGAGTTGTACCTACACTTACAAACCCTCAGACACAGTCATACACACATACACAGATGTGCGCACACACACACATACACACACACAGACACATGCATGGACACACACACAAGGGGAGATGCTGGAGAGATGGGTCAGCAGTTAAGAATACTTGTTGCTCTTGTAGAGAACTGGTGTTCAATTCCTAGCACCCACATGATGGCTCATGACCATCGATGACTCAAGTTCCAGGAGGTCAGACTTTCTCTTTTGATCTCCACAGGCACCAGGCATGCATGTGGTGCAGGAAATATTCATACAAATAAAATAGAAAGCAAATAAACCTAAAACAAACAAACAAACAAAAAGCAAGTACTAGAGATGTGGGAAGGGAGAAACCCCTCTTTACACCTTGCAGGAATTTTAATTGGTGCAGGCACTGTGGAAGCCAGTGTTAAAGTTTTTTAGAAAAATAAAAATGGACCTACCACACGACCTGGATCTCCCACTCTTGGGTATATACCTGAAAGACTCAAGGCAAATGTAGCAAAGCAATAGTTGTATACTTATGTCTATTGAAGCACAACAATCCAGTTAAGGTATCGGCTTCAGTGTTTCCAGCAGGGGGATGGGTAAAGAAAATGAGGGGCAGATGCGCAGTAGTGCTTTATTTCATTACAAAGAAGGACATCCTTTTCAGAAAAATGGATGCCACCGGAGATCATCACCTTAAGGGGAATAAGTCAGACTCAAAAAGAGAAATGTTGTTTGTTTTCTCTCATTTGTGGATTCTAGATTTTACATAGGTTACATAAAATTGGCTGTGTAAGTCTATGACATACAAAGAGAGGCAAAGTGTCCTGGGAAACAATGAGGATCTACAGAAAATGGGAGAGAAATGCAATGGAGAATATAGTCTGAGTATACAAAGAGCTTGTGCTAAAATGTCTCTGTGAGCGCCGTAACTGTGTTTAATGAATACATGCCAATAACAATAATTTAAAATTAATTTATTTTAAAAATAACAGTAGCAAAAGGGGAGCAAGTTCTGCCAATAAAAAAAAATGCTGGGAAATAGAATGTCTGTTATTTATAAGTTCTTCCAAGGCATGGACACTCAGGGCTAAAAGAAATCTAGACTGTTTCATAGAAAGAAAAATAGGAACTCTCAATGTGATTGATATATTTACACTGGCTCACTGTTGGAGGGGTCACGGGAAAATATCAAGTCACATCTGGGGGAGTTTATTCAGAAGTTATAATGAGGACAAATATTCTCCAATAAGACATGACGATTATGAGGCAGGATAGAGAGGGAGACTGTGGGGTATCTGAGAGTCAAAGGCACCTCTCATCTCAGAGTCTAACTGAAGTTTTTCTTTAGCTGGGAAGCAGAACTCCAGAGCAATCGCCAGCATTGCGGTGAAGGCTGCCAGCACAGAGCTAACAACTCCATACATAGACATTTTGTGTTAAAGCAGCAGTGACGCAGCTCGGTGTTTGAATGTGTGTGACACTGGGCAGGACCCCAGTCTTTTCTCCACTGTTCACATGTGGACACATCTCATTTGCTTCTGTGCGCCTCTTTTTTTTCTTTTAGGTGTCACGCTTAAGCTTGTATTAAAACATTTTTCATAAAATCATCAAATTTTCACCCGCATTGATTCTGAAGGTTGTTAAAAGTGCATTGCTCCATGAATAATTTTCTCTGCCTTCAAAGATACAGGTAATGGAGGTACAGCTCCCCCATGATCTAACTTGGTTTCATGAACCGGCTAGCTTCCTGAAATTCTTTTCAGTGTCAAAGCCATGAACTCTGGTTTGACCTGAGCTGAGGTTCCTAAAACCAAAAGTGACTCTAAAACAATAGTTTTTAACCTTTCTAATGCTTTGACCCGTTAACACAGTTCCTCAAGTTGTGGTGACCCCAACCAACAAAATTATTTTTGTTGCTACTTCAACATTGTAGTTTAGCTACTGTTACTAATAATAATGTAAATACCTGTGTTTTCTGATGCATGATTTTAGATGACCCCTTTGAAAAAGTCATTTGACCTGCAAAGGGATCATGACTGACAGTTTGAGAAACATTTTTCTTGGGCGGCTTCTCTACGTTGCTGAAAGCGATAGTGGGGAATTGTGTTTCCTTTACCTGTATCCCCAGAGGCTGAGAAAGTCATTCACAGAAATTTACACTTTAAGGAACCTTCAGATTCAATGTGGTTGAAAATCAACGATTTTATGCCAAAACAAATTTAATTACCAAAAAAAAAAAAAAAAAAAAAAAAAAAAAGTGCAGGCTTTGCCTTTAAAGAAATCTAAACAAGCATTCTCTTTAATAATCTGGCAGGTTTTTAGGAAATTTCAACCAAGCCTGAGGCAATCGGGTTATTGCCCTCCAAGAAGCGCACTAGAACACAAAGGGGACAGCTGTGTTCCTGGAAGCCTGGTTAGCATTTGCTGGAGGGGGCAGGCTTTTTGACAAACTTACTTGGAAACAAGTCAGATCTGAAATCCATTTTCAGATTGCGCTTCGGATCTAGAAGGAATTCAGAGAAGAGTAAATGGACTAACGTATTCCTATCTTTATGGCTGGCTTCAAAGCTTTCATGCTCCATATAAGATAAAAGCATGACATCACTTACGTGTCCGGCTCCATGCTCAACTAATTAGCCATTTTATATGTCTGGCAAGCTGGATTTTGTTTGTGGTCTCTGTATTTTCGTTTTCCGTGAGTTTTATTCAGCGACGGAGGGACAGAAGATGAGGACATGTACGAGAAGCCACATGCTGTGTTCCTCCAGACCGAGAAAAGGCTAAAGACACCCAACTGGAGCATGTGTTTCGACTGGAGCTTATTGGGACAATTCATTAAACTTGGGCTTTCAAAGTCCGTCTGTAAGGAATTGTTTCCTGATTTGGATCTTTGAGCTGTAGTTTGCTGGAGCGTTTTCTTTGAGGGGGTTACCCATTAGAGTCTGCAGGGGTCTAGGGTACCATCTCCACAGCTCATTTCCAGTGGAGAGGCCAATCTTTGTGCTCTTCTTGAAGTTTGCTTGGTTTATCACTGACTTTCTCGGGTTCCCAATGTAATCTACTCTATCATCTATTGGATATAGTTTTGTTTATTGGTTTCCATTTTCTATTCCTATTGTTTTCTTACACTGTTTATCTAGTACCTCTAGACTACAGCGTCTAGAGTAATGCTTAGGAGTAGCATAGGTAGTTAGCATCCCTACCCCTTTCTTCCTTGAATGGAAGCTCCTCTATTTTCTCATAATGTGCATTTTTGTACAAAGAAAGTGTGTTTAGAAAATATATTACACTGTTGAGTGTTTTTGTTTTTAATCAGGAACAGGGTCATATATTTGTCAAAAGTTTTTGTTTTGTATGGGTCTGGAGATAATCATGTGATTATTCACTAACCTTATATATTTTCTGTCTTTTATTTAGATGAATATATATATTTTTTTGTCACATTGAGTCATTCTTGCACATTGACAGTGCATCTTACCTCGTCATGGTATTTCCTCTTTTTTATTATTGTATTTGTGTGTGTGCTCACTTGTGTGCAACTGTGTGCATATGTGTGCTGGTGCCCACAGAACCCAGAAGAAGGCACTGGACCCTATGGAGCTGAAGTCAGAGGTGGTTATGAGGGGACCAGTATGTGTGCTAGGAACCAAACTCCAATCCTATGCAAGAACAGTGAGTGCTCTTGACCATGGAGCCATCTTTCTAGCCCTGTGGTATATCTTCTAATGTACTACTGGATCCAGTATTCTAAAATGTAACCTAATCATCACATAATATTTGCAGTGATGTTTGATGATCACTAGTAAACATATTTACCTATTAGAATTGGTTTTTTCCATATTGTTTTTAAGTACACAGCATCCATGTCTTTTCTTTTTGATCATAAGACAAGGGAGAGTGTATTATGTAGTAATGGGGAGAACTGATTTTCAGTCCCATAGACCTTGAATGTCTCATGTGATGGCTGATGTCATTATCTCGTCACTGACCATACTTAGCTCTGTGTCAGCCCATTTTAATTTCCTCAAACCTCAACCTTCTTTTTTAAAGATGATTTTGGAGAAGTTTCAACTTTGTAAAATGTACACTTCCTGCAGCTGTGATTTGCCTATGCTGCACATTTCATTAAAATAGAATCACACAGGTCCTGGGAGATACTTCAGTGGGTAAGGGCTCTTGTCCCCAAGTCAACAACCTGAGTTTAATCCCTAAACCCATATGATGAGAACTGAGAAACAAGATCTGCAACTTTTCCTGACTTCCATGCACATAGCTTGGCATATAGGCACCTACATTCATTCACAAATAAATGTTTTAAAATATAGACTCACAAAATATGTCTTCTTTCACTTAACATCATGTGTCTAAGGTTCAGACATAATAGGATATTGTGTGACTGCTGTACAGATAAATTACGTTTGACTTATTTTATTTATGTCCTCCAACACTTAATACAGTATCTATTTCATTATAGAAATCATGCTATGTGTGAGGTGGCATCATATTATGTCCTGGTGTGCATTTCCCTCATGGGTCATGATATAGACATGCAATTTCCTTAAAAATATGACTAATTAGAACATTTAAAGAGTTTAAATTTTGAGAGTTCTTGATATAGTTGGGTGCGGTGGCACACGCCTGTAATCCCAGCACTTGAGAAGGCAAGGACAGGCGAATCTCTGTGAGTTCTAGGCCAGCCTGGTCTACAAAACAAGTCCAGGACAGCCAAAGATACACAGAGAAACCTTGTCTCAAAAACAAACAAAAAACAAAAACAAAAAAATAACCAAACAAACAAAACAAAAACCAAAAAAGAGTTCTTGGTATAGTTTGATATAGTATACATGCAAGTCTACTATTCAATATGTGATTTTCAAATATTTTTTCCTGATTTTGTCTTTTCCCCTTTTGTGATGTAATTGTTTGCAAGCCAAGTGTTTTGCATGCTTTTTAATATCATGTAGCATTCACAGGTCAGCATTTGTCTCCTGTAAGATTTTCTTAGCCTGGTAGACTTTCCATGGAAGATTTGTTCTTGTACTCCATTGACAAAAGGGCTTAGAGAGTGTGAAATCTTCTACTCTTGAGCCTTTCTGACACATGCTCAGTGATCTACCTGCTATCCAAGTTTCTCATTCTATTCATTCTTTTAAAGTGAGTTCTAATAACGACCAGCACTCCAACTCTGTTATTTGGTTTTTATTATTTTTTTATTTTATTTCAGTTTATTTACTTTATACACCAACGGTGCCCCCTCCCTCCTCCTCTTCTCCTCCTCTCCTCCCACTCCCTTCTTCCCCTGCTTCTCCCTTTCCCTCTCCCTTTCCTCTCAGAAAAGGGGAGGCCCCTCCCCCTGTATCAACTCTCCTCAGCACATCAAGTCACATCAGGACATCAGGATTGAGCATATCCTCATCCCCTTCAGGTGATTCTGTTCTTTTTTTAAATTTTTTTAACTTTTATTAATTACACTTTATTCACTTTGTATCCCCCCCCCATAAACCCCTCTCTCCTTCCCTCCTAATCCCACTTTCCCTCCCCCTTCTTCACGTATGCCCCTTCCCAAGTCCACTGAGAGGGGAGGTCCTCCTCTCCTTCCTTCTGATCCTAGTCTATCAGATCTCATCAGGAGTGGCTGCATTGTCATCTTCTGTGACCTGGTAAGGCTGCTCCCCCTCAGAGGGAGGTGATCAAAGAGCAGGCCAATCAGTTTAGTGATTTTGTTCTTAATGATGATTCTCTCTCTCTCTCTCTCTCTCTCTCTCTCTCTCTCCTTTCAGGATCTTTCTTAATCTTTTTCTTTCCTTGATTTCTCTTCCCCCAGTTCCTAAACTAGCTTGGCCTTTTCTCTCCCATCTTAAGAGAAGGCAATGTCTCAAGACCTACCCACTCCATCTCGAATCACTGTCTTTGCTCCTCACTTCAGTTTTTCAGATATATTAGAGCCAAGTAGGTCCAAAGTTGAACTGTTTCACTCCACATCTGGTCCATTTCCTGCATTTCTATTCTCTGATAATGGCCCTCTCATCCATCACTTAGAGAAATGACCAAAAAAGAAAACATAAGATAAGAAAAAAAAAACCTTTCCTCTGTGCTCTCATATCAATACCAATAAATCACACTGTCCTGTTGAGTTTTAGTTCCCATGTATCTCATTCTGTGCCTTTAAAAAGTATGCTTAATTGTGTGTGCATTGCTTTTGCCTGTGTTCTTACAAAATTGTAGGTACCCATGGAGGTCAAACTTATTTGATTCCTCTGGATCTGGAGTTACAGTCAGGTATGAGCCACCCAGTTACTGAGAAGCAAACATGGGTCCTCTGCAAGAGCAGTACACAGTTTTTACCACTGGGTTATCTTTCTAGCTCCATGGGTCTTCCTTTCCTAAATAAATGCCCAGGTTTCTCTTTCTTTCTTTCTTTCTTTCTTTCTTTCTTTCTTTCTTTCTTTCTTTCTTTCTTTCTTTCCTTCCTTCCTTCCTTCCTTCCTTCCTTCCTTCTTTCTTTCTTTCTTTCTTTCTTTCTTTCTTTCTTTCTTTCTCTTTCTTTCTTCCTTTCTTTTCTCTCTTTCTCTCTTTTGCTTTCTTCCTTTCTCTTTCTCTTTCTTTTGCTCTTTCTTCCTTTCTCTCTTTCTCTTTCTTTTGCTCTTTCTTTCCTTCTGTTTTAGATTCTTGCCTCAGAAAATTGTAGACTTTTAATGACATTCTACACTCAGATCTGCCACCATTGAAAAGTAGTCCTCTTTGATACATCAAGAACCTTTTACAATTGCCTGCTCTCTGATCACTTGCCCCTGGCGATGCGGCCTTGCCAGGAAGAGGAAGAGGATCCAGGCAGTCCTGATGAGTCTTGATAAGCTACGGACAGATGGCAATAGTGGAGAACTCCCCCTTTCAGTGGACTAGGGGAAGAGAATGGGGGGGAAAGGAGGGAGGGTGGGACTGGAAGGAGTTGAGGGAGAGGGCTTCAATCATGATATACCATAAATAAATTGTAGAAACAATAAAATAAAATGTTTTTATTACATAAAAGAGCCATTTAAACCAAACATGGTACTTTTTCAGCATTTGACAGGGGGCTTGACTTGATGAAATAATGTACATTTCTGGTTATGTGATTTTCTATAGCTATTAGTCTTCCCTAGCCTCTCTTCCAGTAAGATATAAATGGTTGGGATTAGTCTGAAGCATCATTGTGAGACTAAATTGACAAATTATTTTGCACAGTATATGGGTAAAAAGTAGGAGCCCCCTATGCACTCATACAGTCACCCTATCTTCCCACATCTAAGGAGACACTGGACACATGAAAGCTACAGGGATCCTGCCTGAAAGTCAAGGGTTTCTCAAGAAGTCCTTCAGAACAATATTGGTTTCCTTCTCCATGGTACCAGATTTCGTAAAACCTAAAAGAGACAGTAAAACAAAGTAGCTAAAACAGCAGGTGTTAAATAATAATCACTGAATAAAAAGTAGAAAATAAGTAACAACAAACCAAAGTTTATTGTTCTTTTGACCCAACTATGGCTCACTGCATTAGTCTCCCTTTATTCAAGTTTCCAATTCTTATGTTTTTGGTAGCTCACGGTCAACATATTAAATGAACATATTAAATGAAAAATTCTAGTGAGAAACAACTCGTGTTTTGAATTTCACTCCCTTCTGACTAGCATTATTAAATCTCATTCCATCACTTTTCACCTTGCCTTTGAGATGAACCTTCCCTTTGTCCGGAGCATCCACACCATACTATCCTCTAGTCATCTCTTGGCAGCTGTTTTAGTTATCAGGTTAGTGTTGTATTATATGTCGCACTTGTTATGTTGCTTACTAATGGTCCAAGGAGATAAGATTAGTAATGGTCTGAGTGTGAAATATCCCCTACTTCTGCATGCATTTACCCACCTGGTTCCCATCTGGTGGCCATGTGTGGGAGGAACCTTCTAGACTTGGAGCCGAGCTAGAGGGCATGGGCCATAGGGTCACAGCCCAAGCTTTATAACTCAGCTGAGTTTCTAACTCAGTTTCTTTTCTTCCTGAAAGTTACCGTATACTCTCATTACCAGAACTGTTTCTGTTGCCAGGCCTCTTCCCTGTCAAGATGGACAATAGCCCCTGAACCATGAGTCAGAATAAACTCTTTCACCTTAAGTTGTTTTGTCAGGAATGCTGTCATGGTGATAAAAAAAAAAAAAACCTAGGATGAGGCAATTATGATATGACAAACAAGAGTCTTGGTTTCCTATAAGTGTATGAAAATTTTTAACCTAGTAAGAAAGTAAAAATCATAATCATATACTGTCGATCTACAATAAGTTATTTTTAGAGAACAAGAGAAAATAGTTCATATAACTTTTGTTATAGTGTGTGTTACAATTATATTTTATTATTACTTACTGTTAATCTATTCCTATGCCTAATTTATAAATCATACTTTATCACAGACACGAATGTAAAGGGAACACATGACATATATAGTTTTGGGGCTATCTAAAGTTTCATACTTTCAGAGGAATTCTTTGAATATAGTCCTCTTGGATAAAATAGAGCTATTGTATTTGTTTGCTGGTGGGATTTTGTTTCAGTTTGGTTTGGTTTTTGATTTTTCAAAACTGTGTTTCTTTGTGTAGCCTTGGCTGCCCTGGACTCACTTTATAGACCATGCTAGCCTTGAGCTCACAAAGATCTGCCTGTCTCTGCCTCCTTGAGTACTGAGATTGCAGACTACATTTTTTTTAAGGGTGATAACTAGTCCACCCAAGAAGTGTGCTTTTGTTGATGGTGATGAGGATGATGTTTAAGTGTTGTTTTTCTAAAGGAGAGCCAGTGATAAGATACCATACTGACCCCATAATGTCTGCTTTTCTCCCTGCAACAGCAGTTGGTGTTTTCCAGATGTTTAACATCTGGATTTCACAAATGAAGCATTGTCAACCTTCAGTTTTCATAGGTCAATTCCACTTTCAAGTGCTCAGTCATAGCATGTATTTTTTTTTAACTTGGTGAATGCAGGTTGGCATGGATCCCAAGGTCTCCTCCGAGAATCATCAGGAGATCCTCATGGAAGAGGAAGATGAACCAAGAAAAGAGCCCAAAGATGGTGGAGCTGATGACCCAGAACACCTTGGTGAGTACTTTCTTAGTGTATACATGATTCTTCAAAGTTTTTGGTAAATAGCAAACACCAGTTGAGATTGAACTGTAAATTAGTTACTTTTCTATTGCTGTGGCAAAGCACCATGGCCAAGGTGACTTCTAGAAGAGCGAGCTTATTTGGGCATATGATTCCAGGGGGCTAAGATTCTATCATGGCAGCAGGCGGTAGGCATGGCAGCTGCAGCAGAAGCTGAGAGCTCACATCTTGGAACCATAAGCACTAAGCAGAGAAAGGAAACTAGAAGTAGTTCTGGAGCTTAATCTCTAAAGGGAATGAATCAACTCCACACACACACACACACACACACACACACACTCGTTTGTACACATGCATGCACCCCAAACATACACTTTGTGACATATATCCTCAAACAAGGCTACACCTCCTAAACCTACCAAACCCCAACTGAGTACCGTGAGCTTAAATAAATACATGGGCCCATTGGAGACATTCTCACCCAAACCACTGTAAGTTGGAATCTTCTGCAGAAATATGAGAGTATAAAATATACAAGGAAGATGGAAGACAGCCTGAGGCAGGCAATCTTAGCTCATTGTTCTAGTTAAGTAGTATATTTTTAACGACTGTATTCATTTTTAGTTTATGTGCATTGGTGTTTTGTCTGCATGTATGCCTGTGTGAGGGTGCCAAATCTCCTGGAACTGAAGTTACAGACAGTTATGAGTTGCCATGTAGATACTGGGAATTGAGCCCAGGTTCTCTGGAAAAGCAGTCAGTACTTTTAATCACTGGGCCATCTCTCCAGCCCTAGTTAAGTGGTATTCAGAGTTTCTCACCTCACCCCAAACATGTTGAAGATCAGCTTAAACCAAAGTAGCTATATGTAAAGGATAAGGAAGTAATCCTGATTACTTCAGGTTCTCTCCCTTAACAGCCTGCCATATTCTCTCTCCTCTTCTTACAAGAAGGAATGCTACTATCATAGTAAATTCCTCGCATGCATCCTACTGTTCCCATCTTCACAAGCAGCTTAGCCAGTCAGCCAACTGAAAAGCTATCTTCTTCAGAAAGTTTTTTTCCACATCTGGTCTTGGCTGGGTAGCAAAGAATCAAAGTGTTTCATATTGCTGTGTTGTAATCTTGTCTTTTATGACTAGATCATAGTTAGTCAGCCATACATCAGTCTTTTTGAATCAACATCCACTCAAAAAATGAGTGATACATGGTGTACAGGGAAAGACACCAGGAGCTGGCTCTAACACAACACTGATTTTGCTGTTTCCTCCCAGGAAGGACCAGGTTGTACTCAGATCATTCCTGCTCACAAGGCTTATATATAGCTCTTGTTGAAATCCTCACAAAATATTCCCCGCTATTCAAAAAGAATAAATAAACTCACAGAATGTGTATGTTCCTCATTAATTTTATTCTGTATCAAGTGATTGAGTAACCACAGGACTTGGAGATACTCTAGGTATCTTTTAGATGCCCTGAGATCATCTCTGCACTTCAGAATCCCCTTGTGTCAGGAAACTAATTGCAAATCAGATTTGGGCTTTCATTTAGTCATCCTGCTTAGATCTGAAATCAAGAGGTTAAGTTGAAAGCTTCTATACTAAGGCACTCCAGAAAAAGGAAATAAAAGTAAGCATAAATTCATATTCCCCCCATCCACCTTCCCTTTTTCCTTCTCTCCTTCGCCGATCACTGTATTTGTGTGTCAACAGAGGGAATCCTGTTTCTCTTTTGTGAGAGTTTGCAAGCCTATAATTTATAGGGAATGTGTATCTTGAGACATAAGATAAAAGAGAAAGATTGCAACATAGCAGTATGAAATACTTTGATACTTTGCTACCTAGCCAAGACCAGACATAGAAAAAACTTGTAGGAAATGGGAAGAAGTATGGCAGTCTGTTAGTGGGGAGAGAAACTGAAGGAGCCAGAAGGCAAACTTCCACATCCTGCCTCTCATGCTAGACTGGGGATTCTTGATTCATTTTGTCTCAAACCTAAAGGGCTAGAAGGGGCCGCTGAAGAGTTCCATAGTTACAGCGATGAGATTAGATTTTCACTACAGGTAGCCAGTTTCTATAAATATTCAACAGATATGTGAATTATAGTTATAGTGTTTTTATCATAGTTGAGTCACAGGAGTGGACATGTAGGGGTGAATTAGATCCCTACCCTCACAAAGCTAGAATTTTGTGAAGAGGAAGGGAAAATAATAAAATAACTAAAACCTTTAATTAGTGGCATTGAGATTAGAAGCTTCATTTAGGGAATTATTGTTCCAGTGTTTGGCTGCCTCTAGCTCCTGAGCCTTGACATCCAACCATAAAATCTAGCATCAAAAGATGAATTACTGGGCCCTCAAGATGACTCAGTGGGTAAAGGCATCTGCTGAAAAGCCTGAAGTCTGTGTGCACATGCATACACACACAGATATATGCAACTTTTAAATATTTATCTATTTAATTTTATGTGTGTGAGTGTTTCCCTTACATGTATGTCTGTGTACCTTGTGCATGCCTGATACCAGAGGTCAGAAGAGCATGTCAGATTCCCTAGAAATGGAGTCGTGAACTGTCAGGTGTGATGGGAATCAAACCTTGGTCACCTGAAAGAATAGCAAGTGTTCCTAATACTGAACCATCTCTCCAGCTACAACATGTGTAATTTTAAAAGTTTTAAATTTTAAATTTTCAAGCAAACAAACAAGCTTGAAAAGTTCCTTGGAGATTCCCCCTGCACTCACTTACATCTGAAATCAAAAGCACAGAATCTTAAGTTTGATATGTCCAGTCTTTTTTCCCCCCAACCCGTGGATCTTAGCTTCCCTCTCAGATTCTTATATCTTCCCCTGCTTTGTTGAGTTTTGCACGCAGCACCCACTGTCCATCCATCCTCAGGCCAGATGAGCCTCCGTTGCCCCTTCGCTCTTATGGTTATCTTGACTATCTCAAGAAGTGGGAGCCAAAATCACAGATGGTCAATGAGATGGAGAGAAAAGTAGTGCTGACAGATACTTATGAGGTAAAGCTGACAAGAGCAGGGTGACAGTGTGCTTGCCTGCCATGTGAGAGACCCAATGCCAGCCTCACTGTTGCTGAGCAAACAAAGGGACAAATGGAAATGAGTGGTAGAAGAGACATGATTCAACAGTGGATCGTTACAGAGGGTTAGGAAGAGTGAAGGCTAAAGACATTTTCCAGATGGAGGACTTGGGTGGCTGGGTATGAGGCTGATCTTCCATTAGTTGCAGAACACAATGAAGGAGGACTAGGTGGGCGTGGGGGGAGGTGATAATGATCTGCGCATGTGTGGTCCGCTCTGCTCAAGTGATGTCTCCAGGTTGGTATGCACTGCGTGACCCCCACACTTCTCCACCTGCACCCTGCCATGCTTCTTTCTTGTACTGAAGACTGTGAGGTTTGAGTGGGAAAGAAGGGATTGATATGTCCAATAGACCACAGTGCTCAACCATTTGCAAAGTCACTGAACAGGCTGCATGAAATGCTAGTGGCCCACGAAACCTACAACTTTCTTTCGTGAAGTAATTGCCAGCGAATAACTAGTCCTGGACATGGGCCCCTCAGAACTGCCTTGTAAGGAATTTTCCACATGGATAGTCACTTTGATAACTTTTAGAGGTGGCACCAAAGCAACTTTCTCCACCAAGAAAACACTAACAAGCCTAAGAACCAGTGTTGATTGCTCATTAGCACCCAGTGAGACTCTCAATGTGATTTTCTCACTTTAGCTGTGGGGGGTGAGGGGGCAAGAGAGAAGGTCTTCAGTCCTTATTTAGGATTTTTTTAAGAGGAAATCGATAACCAGAAACTCTCTTCATAATCCTGGTGTAGAAAAGAAATGCACTCTTTAGATGTATTCATATATGCTTCTTGATAATAATGAGTTTATTTCAATATCTGTAACTTTCCTCTTACATATTATTAATTTGTTAAGCTTCTGGAAATGCTAGTTCAATTATTAACAATGAAGGTGCACTTTATTCCTATAATGAGGCTAAAGTTCTGGAGATGTCTTTTGATTGGTGTTTTTAGCTTTGTGGGCTGTTGTTTTGTGAGACAGTCTCACAGAATAAAGTCTCAGTATGTCACCCAGGTTGACACAAAATGCATGATGTCCATGCCAGGCTTTCTAAAAATTATATCACTCTTGTAAATATAATATTGATACCTAGGGAATCAATCTCTGGAAATCAAAAAATAGGAGAATGTCAGTACAATGGGCTTTCGTTCATTTGTTTTAAGTGTGTGTATGTTACCATCTGAACATAAATGTCTTTCAATCATCTTCCTCAGGCATACTTGTAGCTTTCAGAAATTCTTTTTTTTTTTTTTTCAATGCAGTTTATTCAGAAACCTTGAACAATCCTCGGACCCTGGGGAAAGCCAGCCCACAGCTTAAATAGCCTCTGGGTAGCCAACCCAGGCGTGCCACGTGGGCAATGCAGATAGGTCCACATACATGGAAGCAAGCCAGATCCTCGGCCTTAGCCAAATGTGGAATTGTTCGTGACAGAGAGCACTCACCATCGGGAAGGTGGAAGGCGGAAACCAGCTCCATCTTTAAGGCATAGCATTCTGCAGCTCTCTACAGTTCCCCCTTTTTGTTTTAGATGCATCAGGCAAGAGTAGAGGTCTGATCTCTGATATTAGAAATAAATTGGGACTTTGTACCGATGTTCGTTTGGGTGTCATCCACCCAAAGAGCATCAGACCCGTCCGATACCTTTTTCTCAGAGGCGGTACCTGGGGCATCAACCCGCATGCAACCAGACATGCTCTTCTCTGGGTCCAAAGCGGCTGACCCTGAGTGCAGTGCTTAGCCTCGCATCCTGAGCGTAACATTTTAGCTTTTTATGGTATCCAACCATGCTTGGGGAGAATGTCCTGCTTCAATGGCTGTAAAGGCCTGAATGTTCAAGGCTGCATCACACTGTTGTGAGACTCTAATCTCGCATATATACCACAGGCAAACCAAGGAGACCAACACCAGAAGGCCTGCTAACGCTCCCATGCCCGCCCATTCCTTCAGATGATTCATGGCTGCAGCAATCCATGATGATAATCCTGCGGCTAGTCCTGCGTCCACTCTGGTAGAATTTACTGTGAAAATGGCCACTCTCAGCTGCTCCATCGTAGTATCGAATTCTCCAGTCCAATTACCTAAAATATAGCTCGACAATTGTTTAGACAGATTTGCAGCACAGGAAAAATTCTCATGTTATATGCTAGTGACTCAAAGTCCAGCATATTTTCATTGACAGCCAAGTTGAGCGATTTGCCATAGGGTATCAATTTGCTCCTGCACGAGGTCAATCCTCTGATTGAACACCATCAAGCTTCCTTTTAGTTGAGCATTAATTCCTTTATGTACAACTAAGGCATGAGCTACATTGGCTAAATGATTGTTTGTTCTTGAGAATAGTTAGAAATTCAAGTCTAAGGACACAATAGCAGTCATAACATCATTGCTAGTAAAAGAATTACTTCTTTAATCTATTGACACACACTAGACAGTAAAATTTAATATCTATTCAGAGCTAGGGGCCATATCCTGATGGTTTGAATGGCTGTCATTCTCAGTCCCTTCCGAGAAACAATGAAAAGTTCCCTGTAAAGTGGGACATTTGAAAATGATCAAGCAAGCAGGCTTGAGCCTCTTGGGACAAGTTCAGTATATCACTAAATTTCCAGCCCTACTGTCTTAGTCATGATTTGTATTGCTGTGAAGAGACACCATGATCATGTAAACTCTTATAAAAAAAAAAGCATTCAATTAGGGCTGGCTTACAGTCCAGAGGTTTAGTCCATTGTCATCATGGCGGGAAGTATGGCTGCATGCGGACAAACATGGTGCTGGAGGAGCTGAGAGTTCTACACGTAGATGTCCAGGCAGCAAAAAGAGAAGAGACACTGGACTTTGCCTTCCTCTAACAAGGCCACATCTACTCCAACGAGGCCACACCTCCTAATAGTGGCATTCTTTATGGGCCCTATGGGGGCCATTTTCACTCAAACCACCACACCAACACTTGACCCAACAACTAAGTCATAATCATTTCATGCTTACTTCTGTAGCAAGTTTTAAGGTCTCTGATTGTGGAGTCAGTGTAAAATGAGACAAATAAGATGGCAGTGAGAAGAGGGAGAGATTTCAGTGTCCAAAATGGACATCTGAAAATGTTTTGTTGAGCATCTTTGACAAGGGATACCCCTCCAGTTTAACACAGGAAGTAACATCTCTAGGGCTTTGCTGGAGTATAAATTTTGTAGCTGGAACTCATCTTCCTCTTGCATCCTCTCCCTGTATAATCAGAATCTACTTCCTACAGTTACTGTTTCTTCCTGTGTTTGTCAGGCAAGGAAAAACTTACACCAACATAGAGAAAGGAAATGATGTCATTTAAATGGTATTAGATATGAAATTTGGAATTCAGTTCTATGTCTCCCACTCAAATCTGAGGCCCGTTTCTTAGATTTTACCTTCTGCTCCCTCCTCAAGTTCTTTCTCCTCTACAGGCTGTTACCCACGATATCCCAAACCTCCCTGGGACCTACTGTCTTCTTGTAGTGCTCACTCCATAATCTGTCTGGGAAGCCCTTCTCCCGGAATATGAAGGTCAAATGTGCCGTCTTCTTTGAGGAATTCATTGAGCACAGAAACTCTATTTATGCTCATTTGTGTCATGTTATAGTTATATGTTGGTTAGTATCATCCGCACATCTGTGCACACTGAAAGGAACAGAGAGGTTCTTAGAAAAGTTGACTTTGTTTTGACTTCCTTTAAAAAATGTTTTGAACCTTGGTCCCCTCTTCCGAATTATCAGAAGTCTCTAATACATTACACGTATTATTACAGAAGAACTTGAAATTAAGGTAGGCCATAACTAGACATATGGTAAAATTCAGAGAGAAGGAAGAATAAAGACCATAAGAGAGGAGAGAGGCTGTCTTGCCTGCAATATCAAGGAACACAGAGCTGTTATTTCCTGTAATAAAAAGATAACATAGGAAAACCCACCTCTTTGTTTTAAGCCCTCCATGCATGAAACATGCTTATGATTAGAAAAGTGAGCCAGAATAAATGCAGCTGGAATACATTAATTGGTAACACACACAAACACATACGCGCACACAGGCAATGATTCCCTTTCCTTCCGACTACAACATAAACTCACAGAACAAAATGAGATCAAGACACAAAAATACTTTGATGCACAAATTCTTCGGAACAAATGGATTTGGACCTTTCTTTTAATTAGAAGATGAATCTTTTAACGGCTTAAACTTAAAGCAACACTTTGGGGATAATTATCTGATGTATCAAAAATATTAAAAATGAGACATTTTTCATTTTTTTTGTCTTTCTGTGCTCTTGGGAGGCACAGACTTCTATTTTAATTTTGATTCATTTTCTGGTTTTAACCTGAGTAACTAATATGTTATTTATAGTGTAACAAATTAAGTATGTATTTGACAACATGGAGTTAAGAATCTAAACATCCAATAAAGTTATTGGAATAAAAAGACATCAAAGACATAGAAAAGAAAGAAGAGGTAAAAAAAAAATCTTTATTATTATTATACAATAATCTGTTAGATGTTTGCCTATGGCTTCCTGGAAACCAGGATATTAAATGAACATGAGTTTACATAGTTCTCTGTAACACTGATTACAATGAAAATAGATGACAGCTTTTCTAAGAAATAAAAGCACATACATTTTTTTTAAGATAGAGAACAATTGTCCTGGCACTAAGTTCTAAAATGAGTTTATGATATAGCACTCAACTTACCGAAGACAGTGTCCACCATAATGGTCAGTTCTACAGAACAGCAAGATGGTTGCAAGTTTTTCTTCTGAGTGTTTTCTTTGTGCTATTATCTTTTGTGGAAGAAAAAAAATACTGGTACTGACATAATTATCTTAGTTCATAGTATGAGTTCTTCAGAATAGTGATTTATTTCCCTCTGAAGGTAAAAAATGCATTCAAATTGCATGGCTAATAGCAAGTCATGTTTTAAACCTAGGTCTGCCTGCTTCCAAATCAACTCTCTCTCTATTGCACTCTGAAGAGAAAAACTTCGTGATTCTTTAGATAGTTGTGATATTAAAGAAAACAGCAATGTGGACAGTTGATGCAAGTGTAGGAGATGGACTAAAGCTATAAAGATTTTGTAGCTCTCACTGCAGAGAAAGGAAGAGATATACTAATTCAAGGTGTAAAGCTTCAATTAGGCCTAAATAATATTTGTAAATGGCAAAGGACAATTGCAAAATTTCAAAGTGGCTCATATGTGATACCAGCATTGGAAGGTTGAAACAGAAGGAGCATGAATTTGAGTACCATCTGAACTATATGAGATTCTGTCAATAACAATATGCCAATTATATAAATTCCAAATGGAATAACTTACATATGGTTGTTTTTAATGTTTATTTTTGAGATTATCATGCAATGTATTTTTATTATAAATTATATACACATGTGATATATACATACATGTAATATATACATATATCATACATGTATATATAATAAATTACACACTTATATATTTAAAACATACCTTTTCCTTTTCTCAATTCCTCCCAGATTCTCCTCTACAAAATCCAAAACAAAACCAAAAGATACACAAACACACACACACACAGACACACACACAGACACACACACACACACACACACACACACACACACACAACATCAGATTGGATTTATGTTGGCCAACTTCTGGCCTGTCTTAGGCTATTGTTCATATGCCCAGCATCATTCCATTGAGGAAAACAGATTTTCCCCCTCAGCAGCTATCAATTGCAAAAGCTTTTTGGCTAAAGGTGGAAAACTGTGCCTACTCCGTATTCTCCCTGATGGGATCTCACTTGGCTTGAACTCGTGTGTGTGTTGCTTGTGCTCTCTCAGTCTCTGGTAGCTCAGATGTACACCAGGTCTGTTGTGTCTGGAAGACACTGTTTACTGAATTCACCCACCACCTCTGGCTCTTACAATCTATTTATGACTGAGTGCTCCAAAGTCTCTCAGTCTTTTCACATTTTTCATTTGTGGGTCTTTGTGTTAATTATTATCTACTGAAAGAACAAGCTTGTCTGATGAGAACTGAGTGATGCCCTGATTTATATGCATAGCAATATGTCATTAGGAGTCATTTTAATGCTATGTTCATTTAGCAGAATAATAGTAGTGGTTTCCCCCTTAGGGTCCATGACCTGTCTAGACTCAGATTCTTGGCTTCATTAACTGTGGCAGGTATGGTTTCCATCTCTGGAAGCAGGCCTTAAATCCAAACAAAAAGTGGTTAGTTTCCTTCATAACATTTGCACTGCCCTTACAATAGTGGACATATCTTACACAGTTCTCCTTAACAATGGTTACAATTCCCATGTGAAAATAGAGACAGCTTTTGTAAGAGAGGAAAAGTGGGCATATCTTGCAGGCAAGATGCTATGGTAGCTCACAGGGTCCCTAACTGGGTGAAACAGATGGTTGCTCCTATCCTCCAGCAGCATGTTTGAATAGGTATTGAATAAGTAATAGTGGCACTTTTAGGAGCTGTGGTCTTGTTGGAGCAGGTATAGCCTTGTTGGAGGAAGTATGTCACTGTGGGGATGGGCTCTGAGATCTCCTATGCTCAAGGTACTCCAGCACCTGCTTGACACACAGTGTCCTTCTGCTGCCTTTGGATTAAGATGTAGAACTCTCAGCTCCTCCGGCACCATGAAACTGTAAGCCAGCTCCAATTAAATGTCCTTTATAAGACTTGCCATGGTCATGGTGTCCCTTCACAGCAATAAAACCCTAACTAAGGCACATGTGTAAGACCTGCCAGCTCTATGAACAATAAGAAGTAGGGGTGAAGCTTTCTAGTTGAGTACCAGCTCAATTTCTCCATGTTCTATGTTCTTGGTATGTGGTGACTTCAGCAATAGGGTCGAACCATCAGGCCATGAGAGATAACCAACAGTATTAACAATTTTCTTTAATGTTTAACAGGGGAGTCTATGGCCAAGAACCCAAAAGGATGTAACTGAGGGTGTTTCTTTATATGATGTCTAGTTGGGGTATTATCTTTTCCATTACATGGTAACTATACTTAAACTCCCTCTATATATGTATTGTAGAAATAGGAGGCATTAAAGAAAACCCTTTAGTATTGGTTATTCTTCCCATAATCCCTCCTCTACCTTTCCCTCTCATTCCCCATTTCATTTAATCCTGCTATTTTATTTTCCCTTTTATCCTTTTGTAACTTTACATTCTATTTTCCCCTCTCTGGAAGACCCACTCCTCTTCTTTCCTTTGATCCATAACTAGCTACTTAACCTCTGTGGGTATTCTTTTTTTTTAAGATTTATTTATTATATGTATATGCGTGCTCTATCTACATGTACACCTGCATGACAGAAGAAGGCATTAGATCCTAGTATAGAGTGTTGTGAGCCATCTTGTGTTGAGCCACCTTGTGGTTGCTGGGAATTGAACTCAGGACTTCTAGAAGAGAAGACAGTGCTCTTAACCGCTGAGCCATCTCTCCAGTACTTCTGTGCATACCCTAAATAAAACACACATAGCTAAAGCATAAAAACTAACATCTACATGAAAAAGAAAACATGCAATGTTTGTCTTTCTGAGTCCAGGTTACTTCACTTAGTATGATTATTTCTAGCTTTATCCATTTACCCTAAAATTTCAAAATTTTTATTAACACCTAAATAATTCTATTATGTAAATGGAATTTTCATTACCCTTACACCAGTTGATGGACACTTAGGGTGTTTCCAAATTCTGGCTACTAAGAATAGAACAACAATGAATGTGGATGAGCAAATGTCTTTGCAGTAAGATGTAGAGTCCTTTGGTATATGCCCAAGAGTGGTATAGCTGGATCTTGTGGTAAATCAGTTTTTACCTTTTTGAGGAACCTCCTCATTGTAGAGGGATTTTAATCCAGCAGCATGGCTAAACTGGCTGGAATACAGACACACCCTTAGCACACACTTTTAATCACCCGGGCTGAAATGCAGACATGCCCTTAGGACACACCTATAATCCCAAACAATGAAGGTAAAATTAGTTGAAGAAAGCACATTGTTTGAAAGTGATGTCTCATTGAAGAGCAGACAAAGTGACAAATCAGAGTAAGATTTGACAGAATGAACCAAAGATAGGAGACACCCAATTACCATTAGAAGAGAGGAAAAAGAGGAATGAGGAGAGCAGTGCAGAGGGAAAAAAGGAAGGAGGCAGGTTTAGTGGGACAGTTATACAGAAACAGGTTTCAGAGAAAGAGAGAAAGCTAGACACAGGTGAAGACAGGATGAGACAGAGAATGAGAAGGAGCCAGAATATTAGAACAGATTGCTAGAGTTAGTCTAAGAAAAATCAGAGCAATTCAGCCAGAAGCTGAGAGAAGCCAGTTTGAATAAGTCAGCTAGGAGAGGAGTTTGGGTCAGAATAGCTGAGTTGAACTAGCCAGCCAGAATTCTTATTCAGCAGTAAGTCTCAGAGGCTGAAAGCATTCTAAGCCTAGATTAGACTGTACTGAGGGTAGAAGCTTCCAGGACTAGGCTTAGGTTAGCAGACAGAGGCAGTAAGCCATCAAGACAATTACCTCAGGTGAATAAAAGTTATTTTATACCCCCATTGACTCTCATAGTGACTATATCAGTTTGTACACCTGTTAGGAACAGTAAGTGTTGGGCTTTCCCTGAATCATCAGTAACATGTGCTATCATTTGTTTTATTGATCTTAGCCAGTCTGACTAGAATATAAAAATCTCAAAGTAGTTTTAATTTGTGTTTCACTGATGGCTGAGAATATTCAACATTTTCCTCAGCTATTTGTGTATCATCTTTTGAAAGCTTAGCCTATTTTTAAACTGGGTTACTTATTTGTTTGCTTGGTTTTCTTTTTTGATGTTCAATTTGTTTGTTTTTCACTTCTTTATATATTCTACTTACTAACCCTCTGTCGAATGTATTGTTAGTAAATTTTTCCCCATTCACAGGCTGCCTCTTTGCTTGAACTATCCTGTCCTTTGCTATACAAAAGCATTTCAGTTTCATGAGCTCCCATTTATTAATTGTTGTTCTCAGTAAATGTGCTATCAGGGTCTTTTTCAGTGTCAATGAGTTTAAACACATTTCCTACTTTTCTTTCTATCAGATTAATGCTATCAGGTTTTATGCTGAAGATTTTGATCCATTTGTAGTTGATTTTCTTGCAGGGTGATAGATTCGATCTATTTGCATTCTTCTACATTCAGACATCTGGTTTGAGCAGGCACCGTTTGTTGAAGATGCTATCATTTCTCTAATGTATATTTTTTGGCTTCTCTGTCAAAAATCAGGTATCCACGGGTGTGTGGACTCACGTCCAGTTCTTTAATTCTATTTCATTGATCAATGTGTATGTTTGTATGTCAATACCATGTTTTCTTTATTACTATAGCTTTGTAAACAGCTTAAAATCAAGAATGGTAATGCCTCTAGCCATTCTTTACCACCAGAATTACTTCAGCTGCTGTGTGTGACAACACTTTACTTTTCCTCACATGAGAAGTTGAAGAACACGCCAAACAAGAGAAAGTTTTATTACAGTCATTTTGATCCCAGAGAGATAAGCAAGAAAGGAAGGAATGCTGCACAGTTTCTAGCACAGTACCCTACAGAGATGATTAGGAATGGCAGAGACTGGGAGATACAGCTCTGATTTGTGATTAAAGAGGGAATTTTACTTAAAAGAACCCAGAAGTGATTCAGGGAGGTGTCTCAGTTGGGAGAGTGCTTGGCTGGCATGCCCTGGGTCTGGTCCCCAGCATCCCGTAAACTGGCTAGAATGGGGACTACAATCTTAGCATTCAGAATATGCAGGCAAGGGGATTAGAATTCCAAGACCCGTCACAGTTACACAGCCAGCTGGAGTTGCTTAAAATAAGTAAGTGTAAAATAAAATAGGACCTAGGAAATGAAAAGGTAAAAGGCCAGAGCCTAGGTCTTTCTATCATTTAGGCTGTTTTGAAAACATCGTAATAATAAATCAGATACTACAGCTAATAGTGGTTATTTATAGAGTGGCCCCTCCCAAGTGTTAAGACATTAAAGGTCTGATTTTTAACATTTAGTTTATCACTTGCACCTTCAGAATGGATCCCTCCTGTTTTCAGGCTACTTTGATATTATAGAACGAAGGGAAAGCCACACAGATTCACCAGGAGAAGCTCTGCTGCATTTAGTGACTTCAGAAAAAAAAAATCACCTTAAATAAGTACTTTCTAAGAGCCCCTTTCTCTATCTCCAAAACCCTGGAGCATAATTCACATACATTTGAATAAAATGACCCCTTGGCCTTTGAGGAATGTGGTTATCATCAGAGACAGCAGGATGGTGAACATTAGTTTTCACCTACTGATTAGGAATTAGTCACGATGTAGACATTCCTCTGACAGTACTCATGCTAGAGAAGAGGTGAGGTATACAGCAGCATTGAAGGGTATGAGCACTCTACAGTCCTGCTGCCGACACTCAAAAATCTGACTCCATCACCTGAAATGCTTAGGCCAACTTGACCGCTCTGTGCCTCCTTTTCTCACTTACAATGTGAACACAGTAATACAATTAAATTTCCAAATACCATCGAGTATTTAGAAGAATGATCCATACAGTAATTTTTTTTCTTTTCCTTCCTTCCTTCCTTTCTTTTTTTTTTTTTTTAGACAGGGTGTCTCTGTATAGCCCTGGCTGACTCACTTTATAGACCAGGCTGGCCTTGAACTCTTTGATCTGCTTGCCTCTGCCTCTCTGGATCTGTGGATTGTAGCTTGATTATTATTTCTTTAATAGCTAGTATCCACTTATAAGTGAATACACAACATATTTATCATTCTGGGTCTCGGTTACCTTGATCAATGATTTTTTTTTCTAGTAACATTCATTACAAATTTCATGATGCCATTAAAAAAAACAGCTGAATAATACTTGATTGTGTAAATGTACCACATTTTCTTTATACATTCTTTAATTGAGGGACACCTAGGTTGTTTCTAGTTTTTTGTTATCATGAGTAAAGCTGCAATCAGCATAGCTGAGTAAGTGTCCTTGTGGTAGGACAGAGCAGCCTTTTGGGTGTGTGCCCAAGAGCAGTTTAGCTGGATTCTGCGGTAGATCGATTTCCAGTTTTCTGAGGGACGGCCATATTGATCTCCATAGCCAGCCCTTGGTGTTTTGAGTCAGTCTTTACTTGATAGCTCAGGCTGGTCCTAACTTGTTATGAGGCCCAAGCTTGCCTAGAACCCTTGATCCTCCTGCGTCGTGCTCTCAAGCGCTGGTATTGTTGTTACGTAGCACCATACCTGGGAAGAAGCAATCTTACAGTTGCATACTTCCAGCTCCAGGGAACACAGTAAAGGCAACTTCTGACTGGGGTAAACGGGAAGGCGGAAAGTGGAGGCAGGTTTTCTTAAAAATTCTTGAAACGCTTTTTGCTCTAGTTAAGCAAAGGTCACGTGAACGCAGAGGTAAGCAGAGTCGAGAGTGTCTCTACTTTTTACTGAGATGGGATAAATGATTTTAAGTTGTGGAAACGAGGGAAAAGGACAGCGTTTAAGTCATGTGGATTTATTACTGTCGGGCAAACCCTACCACGGGGGCGGGTGGAGAATGCTCTAAAACGCAAAGCACTCTTGTAGATGAGAGGCTGTCACAGAAACTAGAAGTCAAACTTCAGGGACTGGAGAAGTTATTCCGCAGCTAAGAACTGTACTACTCTTGTAGAGGAGTTGAGTTTGGCTGTCAAAACCCATGTCGCATGGTTCGCAACTATTTTCGCCTTCCCTCTTGTACTATTCACGTGCACAAAACACATAAAGGAATAAATAGTAAAAAAAGAAAAAGTATTTAATTTTAAATACTTTTGCTTGCACCAATGAGACATTTTAAATAAGCATTCTGTTAGTGAGTGTACTCATAACGCACTTTGTGTAGATGAAGCAGAGGCTTATTAATTCCCTAGCGGCACTGAAAGCCCCGTTGCTATGCTACAGCCTTGAAGACATCCTTGGTTGTAGCTGAAACAGCTTGCAGGTCCTTGAGCTTTCCTTATGTTATGAATTTCCCCGGTGCTGTTGTCCTTGGTCGGCTTAACCCCACAGGGCCAGAACGTTGCAGAGAGCCACATTTGCCTGGGTCAAGACGGACGGTGGGCCGTGCCTAGCCCACTTCCTGGTCTCACGGGGAAGCAATGTTGCAACAAGTTCACAGCAGGATTGTTTCCACTAGTTACGTTAAATACGTTCTGAGGCCAGCAGCAGCGCGGAGTTTTAAACCCGCCTGACTCCAGCCCTGACCCCAGGCGGTTCCATTGCCATTTGGCACAGCTCCTTTTCTGACGCATCAGGTAAACCTGCCCCGGGGAGAACAGTGTCTGGCAGAGAGGTGCAGTCACCTGGAGTTTCCCAGAGCAGAAGCTCTAACGTGGGGAGTACGTGTGCTCTCTCGTCTCATTTCCACCTTATTTAAAGAAGAAAAGAAAAAGCTAGTCACAAAGGTTTGAGAAAGTGGAGCCGGGTGATGGGACGAGCGGGCAGGTCACTCCAGCAGCCGTAAGAGCAGCAGCAACTTACCAGCGTAAGGGCCCGGAAGGTTTCGGGACTTCTCAGCTGGAACTCCAAGGACCCGCTGCCTTGCCACTAAAGGGGGTCGGGACCAGGAGGGAGCTTCGAGGACTCCACCACTGCGGCCCTACCTAGGGGCGCTGCCCGGGTGTGACACGGAGCAAGCAGTGCGTCTCCTTTCTGTGGCGGCGGGCGCTGGGCTGACTGGTCTCCCAAGGTGAGTAGGGGGCTACGGAGGGCTTGGAGGAGCCGGCTGCGTTGCTTTTGAGCACCCTGGCGGCTCCTTGGAGACATATTCTCCCCCGCACCGGAGTTGGTAGCCGCCGGCCTCGCTGCGGAGGTCGGGGGCGGAGAGGAGGCGGTGGCCGCCCCCACCGGGAGGGGCGCCCAGGGAGCTCTGTGCGCGGCCGTAGAGACTGGCTGCAGGGCTGTGGAGACTGCAGCGGCGGAGGGGACCACGACTGGGACCCCAAGGAGGGAGGGCGGGGGCTAGGGCCAGGCCCAAAGGCAGCAGGACCCGCGGAGAGAGTTGCAGTTCCAGAGAAAGATGAGCTGGTGAGTGGGAGTCCTGGGCGCAGATTTTCTTTGCTTCCCTTGCAGGGTGTAGGGACAAAAGCCCGGGCAGGGGTCGGTAGAGCCCGAACTGTACAGCCCTAGGGTACTCTGTCCCTCATTGTGCATGAGGATGTGGGGTGGAGGGATCGTGGGGAAGGGGTGTCCAGTAGGGGTGACGCTTCCAGCGTGATTGAGTCTAAAAGGCAGGATTTAATTAAGGGTCCGGGAGGCAACTTTTGTGGAAACTCTGGATTACTAAGGCAGAGATCTGGATCCCAGCGGGGGTAAAGTCCACAGCTGGATCCTGAGGAGTACGAGACTCGGGACCTTTCTGAAATAGGCTTCTAGCTGTACTTTGTTTCTAGAACGAGCTTGCGGAGTGAGCCTCCGGACCGAGATTGCCACTGTGAGCCCCTGATTGCGATTCAGCTCTGGTTTCCCTAAACACTGATGATGTGGTGGTCTCTTGCCTATAGCGACGGCAGCTGCCAGTCCGGGTAGCGTTTCGACCCTCGGTTTCACCAGCTCCCTGAGCGGCGGGGAGCAACTGAACTGTTCCTTGATGCTCTCAGTAACTTTGCCCTAGCAAGCAGCGCTTGAAGCGCGGGGAAGGACTTAGCTAACTCCCGCCACCGCCAGGATATTAAAGGGCTGACGGGCTGTCCCTTCCCGGGTTGGGATTTCCTGTTTGAAAGAGCTTCACAAGTCCAACCTCCTTCCAGCGGCTCCTCTTTTACCTTTCGCAATTAAGAGAAGGAAGAGTCCTGCAGCCTTTTATGTGGACTGGCTAGGACTGGAAATCCTTTCGCCCGGCCCAGCCCTCTTCCCTAGAAATCTTCCTTTTGTGGTTCTGAAATATCTCAAGAGTTCTGGGATGCACAGCTAGTCGCAGCCAGTCGCAGCTGGGGGGGTGTCTAGAAAAGACATATAAAACGGAGTCTGCTAGTGTAAATATTTGCCAGCTGCATTTCCCTCTAGTATATGAATGTGTAAGTTACAGATGTAAATTTTCAACTATGATGCTTGTAACTAAGCTTCAAATTTGGACTTAACGTGGGCGTTTGAGATTCCCTCCCCCCGCCCCCTGGACTTCAAACGTCTGAATTTAGCTGGAAGGCTCCAAATATGGTTCACAGATCCATAGGGTTAAACTTTTACCCCTTGGAACACTTGAATGCTTTGTTCCTGGTAGGATAGCAACAGAGTAGTTGGATTTAGGGATAAATAAACCTTTGGAGTAGCCCACTATTTTAACAGAATATGCCTGGTGCCCTTGGCTTCAATTGTGTAAATATTTGTTTGAATAAGGAGCTAAGGTTCTTTGAAAACTAACAGTTGTGTCTTTAGAGGTTCCCACCTCATATCCTGGATGTGGTTGTTTGAAAGGTTTTTATTTAATTTTTCTGATAAATGTATTGTGGGATTTAAACATTGTGTATAATTAAGAAACTGCAGTCTCCAAACATTGGCAAAGGCCTTTGGAAGTGAGGAGAGACGAGTTTTCGCTTTTAGCTAGTGTAGCTTTTACTCCTGAGGCAGGGACATTTGCAAATCCTAGCTCTCTCACAAATGGCAAAATGAGATGTTTGGTTAAGAGCAGTCATCACTGCACTCAATTTTCAGGCTTCAATCTGTTTCCCCGCAGCTGGCAGCTGCTGTTCTTTAGGCTTGAGAATGACTGCAGGGAGGTCTGCCTGTCTGCCGGATCCCTGTTTGGGACAAGCAAGAAAAGCTAGATAAGAAGGTGGTCGAAGTTGCAGCACATCTCTTCAACAACTCTAGCCAAAGCTGACCACTTTAGCTGGCATTTTCAGGAAAGAAAAGCCAAAGTCGATTTGATCGGACTTGATTGAACTTCTTTTCACTACTTTTCCTCAGTGTTGAATGCTCTAAGCATGATGGGTCGTGGAGTATAGTGGAGATTTCACTTGAGGAGTCTTGACTAGTTTTGCATAATTTTTATCAGCTGTTGGGGTTGTGGTTATGGCAACTGACCTTACAGATGACAGGGAAAGACAGGAACTCTGTACACTCTGCAATAATACCTATGTGTATCATAACTTGTCACCAAATCTCCCTGTGCTTAATCATTAGATTGGGAATGCTATCCATTTGAAACACAAACACTTTCCGAGTGATGTGCTCTATCTTACAGCCCTGCAATGAAGTTCTCAGGAAGAAGGGGTGGCTCCTAGCCTGAAGGGAATCTTGGCACAGTGTATTTTCGTCGTCACAAGGGGTGGGAAAGTGCAATCAGCATCCATTGAAGAGATATGTTAAATATCCTGCCACGTCTAGAACACACACAAAACTACCTGGCCCAAGCCCTGTTCTAGAGCACGTCTCCAGCCAGCTGGATGTTAGCAAAGTAGAGATCTGACTTTAATTTAGATCCTCACAAATTTACTTAACTCTTTTTGCTCTCACAGACCACTTCCTGGAAGCCTTTTCATCTTCAGCAGATCCTTCTGCCCTTAGCATTAGGACCCTTAATATCCTGTAGAGATGAAGGATGTTGTTAGGTTTTCTTGATGCTTTTGAATTGACTCAAAATTGAGTTTCCCCACAGCTGGCAGCTGCTTCAGCAATCACTAAATTCAATTCTCACTTCATAGATGATAAGCCCAGGTATTAGAGACTTGCAAGACCTTGAGTGAGTTAGGGACAGACACAGCTCTAGCTGGAACCTGGGATTAGAGAATTTAAAGTTGATGTTTAGTCAAGCTAGATTTAAAAACAAAGAAACAACAACAAACTAAAGAAAAGAAAAAGGTATTCAACTCTTTGTGAGAGTTTAGTAATGCCATTCCCCAAGAGAAAATAAACTCCTGGATGGGGGCAGTGATGCAAGCCTTGGTGACTATGGAGCATATGCTGGGTGTGTGTGACCTGTGACACCACTTCTGAGGCTTGCACTATCTTTTCCAAGTCAAAGTGAGCAACAGATGGTCCCACAGATATAGCAGATGCTGCCTTTGAACGCAGGTACAAAACGGAACATCTGAGGTTTTCCTCCTTTGCTCTCTGTTCAGTGCATTAGGATCAGAGCACATGAATGGCGAGGGTTATCTCAGGCAGAAGGGAAAAGGAGAACCCTCCTGATTATGGAGAGGGAAAGATCAATGGAGGTTGGGTGAGTGGGTGGGTGAGATTTATAAACTAATGAGGTGGCACATGCAATCCATTCAGTTGTGTCAAATTGAAATCTGAAGACAATTCAAGCTTGACTATTTGGGGCAAACTAATTCTATGAGTAAAAGGAACCTTAGAAATCTTACCAGGCTGGGATGTAGCTCAGTTGGTAAAATGCTTGCCTGGCATGCATAGAGCACTAGATTTGGTTCCCAGAATCATAAAAGAAGCAGTGGTGGGAGACGGAGGGTCAGGAATTCAAGGTTATGCTTGATTGCATAGCAAGCTTGAAGCTAACCTAGGCTATATCAGACCCATGTCAAATAAACAGCCAAAACAACTAAGGTATTTTTAACAGCTTGGTAGGTCCCCCATCTATGATCTCAAGATTAAAAAGGCTGAGGTGGGAGGATTGCTATGATTTGAAGGCCAGCCTGGCTATTAATCACTGTTCTTTTGCTGTAAAGAGACACCATGACCATGGAAACTCTTAAAAAAAAAAAACATTTAACTGGAGGCTTGCCTACAGTTTCAAGGGGTTAGTCCATTATCATCAAGGCAGGAAGCTGACAACAGGCATGGCCCTGGAGCAGTAGCTAAGAGCTCTGGGTCCTGATCCACAGGCAGACATGAGGAGAGGGAAAGAGGGAGGGGAGGAAGAAGGAAGGGAGTGGGAGAGACAGACAGACAAAGAGACTGGTCCTGGCATGGACTTTTGAAACCTCAAAGCCCACCTCCAGCTACACACTCGCTCCAAGAAGGCCATAACTCCAGATCCTTCCTAACAGTTCATCAACTGGGGACTAATATATGAGCCTCCAGGGGCCATTTTTCTACAGACCACCCCAGTTACACAGTGAGTGCTAGATCAGTCAGAGCTAGGCCTGGTGAGACTCTTTCTCAAAAAAACAAATTCTCTTATCTGAAACCATTGCCCCCAGCCTTATACATGGTTTGGTAGTGACAGAACAAGAGAAATTTCCTGACTTCTGCTCCACAAATATTATCTTGTTCTAAGTTATTGTTAATTTCTTGGTAGAGTTTCATGCATATGGTATTAGTGAATGGACCCATTTCTAGAAAGGAATTGCCTCAATGGGGTTTTTTTTTTCACTTCTTGTTGTTGATCTTTTGTTATTGTTTTTGTTTGGAGAAAGGGCCCAGGCTGTAGCCCAGGCTGCCCTGGAATCCACTTTGTACCCCAGGCTTTCCTCAAATTTTCCATGACAGCCTCACTGTCCTGATATACTGAGATCACAGACATGAACCACTCTGCCTATCCTCAATGAGCTTTTGTGTATCAGAAAAGTTGTACCTGTATGACTGTATCAGTTGAAAATGTTAACACCCACTAGCTTACACTACTAGGTTTATACATTAGGCCTGTTTTTATGGATTCAAATTGTGGGTGCCAAGTGACCCTCCTGATCCTCAAATCTGGGAGGCAAAGGTTGTGGGGTGCCTCTCCTGGAGGAGGTCAGAGCTTCACATGCTGTGAAGAGATGGTCTTAGGATGGCAACTAGCCAAGGCGTGCACCTCAAAAGGAAGCACCCGGAAACACTGAGGTTACTAACTCTGGAAGGACTGACATTGGAGATCTGCCCCCTGCAGGCTCTTCACTAGAGCATGGAGCAAGCCTTTCCTTTTCAACTTCCATCTGGTCATTCTTGTTCCCTCCTTCTCCTATCATGATATTCTGTCACAATTGGAAACTTTAATAATTAAAGCAGAAAAGAAAAAAAAAAGCCAGTGGTTGAAAATATTTCCTACGACTTGAAGAATGTGTCTCTTGTCTTTTGAAAATAAATAAAGCCAAAGGGAGTAGTTCAGGTTTTCTAATCCCTCTACCATAACATTTGCTAAGCAAGAATTTGTGTTTGTCTCAAAAAGGAAATTAATCTTCCAGAAGTTAACTTGCAAAATAAAATATATGTCTTATGATATTTAGGGATACTTCTTAGACAAAACTGAAAAGCAGCTTTGTGTTGTATCTGCTTTAAAGGCAAGATTTGTAAAGAATTTTCTGGCGGTCAGTGGTCAGGGAGAGAAATCCAAGAGGAAAAACCATCATATCACCACATGGAGGTGTGGGAGTACCAGGGACCACAGCAACTTCCTGGGAAGAAACAGATAAATAACACGAGGTAACAGACCAAATTATATAGATGGTTTTAGTGCATGTAAGAATGACTTCATTAACATGCACAGTTGATTTTTATTACATGGAATGGGTTTCCTTATTGTTCTTTTTGTTTCTTCAAGACGGGGTTTCTGCATAGCCTTGGCTGTCCTGGACTCACTTTGTAGACCAGGCTGGCTCTGACTGACAGAGATCCCCCTGCCTCGGTTTCCCAGAGTGCTGGCATTACAGTTTTGTGTCACCATTCCCAGCCTCCTTATTTTTCAAAATGAGAGGAAGAAAAGGTTAGCACAATCCAGTATTAAGTATTGTCACCTTAAGCAGGGTCAGTGTTTACCAAGACCTTTAGCTAAACAGTCAGTGCATACTAGTGCTTATCTCCTTTGAATGATTGTTTGCACCCTGCTGCTGACTTCTCCAGATTGGCAGTGTGACTGAGGAATTAGCCTATCAAATAATGAAAGGGAAGAAGCTTCTACATGAGTTTTCTAACATTTGTTTCTTGAACCCCTGGCACTGGTGAGTTCAGAGCAGATAATAGTAATGGAAACCAACTCCTGCATTCTTTTGACCAGCTCAGATCCAGTGTGAGTGGTCAAGAGTATTCAAAGGGGCTGGGAGAGAGGTGTCTGGCTGCCATACTGCCTACATGATTGTTGAAGTAGGTTTTCAAAAACAACTTAAGGTTTATTAGGGAAATTGCAGGATATCAGAATGCAGGTAAAATGTGTCTTATATACGCTGCTGAATCAGCTTCTACGCTATACTGCACTAACGTACTTCTGACCAGACCCTTTTCTCATTGTGCTCTGCTGAGATGATTTACCATGCCCTTGGCATGCTGTGGGGAGCAGTGCCAAGGAAAGCTTGCACAATTAGGTAGCTGCTATCTTATCACTAAAGCATGCTTGTGTTCTGTGGTCATTTCCATTTCCTGCATTATGTAACAGGCCCTCTCAGATTATTTAACCAGTAATCTTTAGGAGTATGGAAAGCTGGGGCTCAAGGAATGTCTAGTTGGCTCTCAGAATTTCAGACATTGGCAAATCTCTGTTTCAACAAGGTGGAGCCAGATGAAGCGACTCACTCGGTCTATTATTCCTCTTAGTTGGTGGCCACAGAAAGAGAACTCCCGGCTTGTGTCCTTGGCAAGCTGTCCAGTGTTCTTTGTACTGGATTAGCCATTACAATAAAAATAACATCAGAAAATAACCATTTCCTTCGTTAGGTCTTCTAGATAGAGTTAAAAACAAAACAAAACAAACAAATAGCATTGAGAGCCTAGAGAGATGGCTCAGCAGTTACAATCATTTGCTGCCTTTCTAGACAACCATAGACCTGTATCCCAGTATCCATATCAGTTTTTTCACATCTGCCTTAACTCCAGCTCTAGAAGCTCTGATATCCTTAATAGACATGCAGACACACACACACACACACACACACACACACACACACTCACACACACACACATCTTAGACATTTTCTCTCTCTCCCTCTTCCCACTTCCTCCTCCCTCTCTTTCTCTACTTTCTTTCCTCTCTCCACTTCCTCTTCTCTCCCCTTCTCCCTCACCTCCTAGTCTTAGACTCTCTCTCTTTCTCATTTCTTTCTCCCTCACCCCCTTTCTCTCCTCTCCCCTCTCCAATCTCTTCCCATCCTCTTCTACCTCTGTTTTCCTTCCCCTCTCTTTCCTCTCTTCTTTCTCTCTCTTCTTTCTCCCTCTCCCTCTTTCTTTCCCCTCCCCCTCTCCAATCTCTCCCCTTCTACCTCTGTCTCCCTCCCTCTCTCTTTTTTTCTCTCACTCCCCCCCCCCCCCCCGTCACACAGTAAAAATAAAGATAAAGGTCTTGAAAGAAAAGAGCATTGATTAAAAGCAAATTCAACTTAGTCAATTGTTTCCTGATTTTTACAGTGGCAGGTCTCCCCCGTTTGCTTTCCTGCAGCCAGGAGGCTAAGGGCAGGTTGTGAGAAAAGAGAAAAATTAGGTGTCTTACAGCATCCACTCTGCACAGTCATCTGTCAAAGAAATGAAGAAATTACATCATCATTATTTTAACTTCTTGCTTTGTACTGCGGTTGTGAGCCTCACAGTGATTTTTCTTTTCTGAAAACATTAATTGGGGAGGGTGGGGGCGGGGGAGGTGTGCGGGTGCCTGCCTGTCCATGGCGAGCCTATGGAAGCCAGGAGGTAACTGGAGCTGTTTTCTCCTTCCAACTTCACTCTGAGCACTTTTACTCATTGAGCCACCTCAGTCTGTCCCACAGAGTGACATTTTACTCAACTCACCTCTTGCGTGATGGTGTCGAATAAGATTAGATTGCCTTGTGATGTGGGTACTGCTTCATGCGTGAGGCCACACTCTGTCATGCGTGCAGTGATGAAAGGCAACTAGGCCATGCATTTCTCAGAATGTACTTTTACTGTTACGAAGCACACAACCGCCCATCCATCTCAGTTTTTGAGGCTGGAACTCTTTAGAATATGGAAGGTTTCGTAGTTTCTATGGCCACGTGTACATTTTATTTGTCTGAAGCAATGGGTTTTATTGTTTTTTTTTTTTAAATGTGTACTTACTATGTGTGGTAGGCTCTGTTTGTGATGCATTGTATATGTGGTGAACAGTTGTGTTTGTGTGTGTGTGTGCACATGTGTGTGGATAAGAAAGGTCAACATTAATTGTAAATTGCTGTTTTTTTTATTCCACTGAACCCGGCTGGAACTCCTCAGCCAATCAGTTTGTCTGCATAGTGAACTTTGGGAAACTACTGCTTCCAAACCCTAGTCCTAACACTAGGGTTGCAGACTTGTGCCCCTGTGCCCAGCTTTCATGTGGGTGCTGGCATCTGAACAGCAAGCACCTGGGTCACCTCCCCAGTCCCTGTCTGTTTTGTTTTCATTATATAGTCCAGGCTCCCCTGTGAAGCCTAGGCTGACAGCAGACTCAAGATCCTCATGCCTCTGACTCCTCAACTCCTGCTCATGGCAGTGGTTTTCATTTGGGCACAGATGTTGGTGAGATTTAGGTGTCCTATCTAGCACTATCTTGCAAATCTCTTTAATAGAATGACCTACTTATTTATACTCTTGACAATGCATTTGCTTTCAAATTTCTTCTGGGTACTTTAAAAATCATCTTTTGAAGAATTTGATTTAGTAATAATAAGCTGGTATTCATTCAAGCTGCTAGAACCCACTCTTTTTTTTTTTGTATACTGAGCCACTATAATTTATGTCAATACGTAGATTTTTTTTAATTTATCTTTTTGAAAAAATAATATTTTATTGTGGAAAATGTAAACATTACACAAACTCTAAAACATGCATTAAAAGTGTACTATAGTTTAGGCACTCAAAGAGGCAGAGGCAGGAGGATGGCTATGAGTTTGAGGTCAGCTTGGTATGAAAAGCAAGTCTACATAGATAAACTCTGTCTCAGAAAGAAAGAAAGAAAGAAAGGAAGAAAGAAAGAAAGAAAGAGAGAGAGAGAGGGAGGGAGGGACGGAGGGAGGGAGGGAGAAAGAGAGAGAGAGAGAGAGAAACAGAGAGAGAAAGAAAGAACGGTGTGCTATAGTGAACCTGGCACCTATAGCCCAGATTGTGTACATTCATTATTTTGGTTTCATCTGGAGGCCCCATTTTCCCTCAGATTGTGATTGTGAAGTGTTATAAAGCATGTTCCAAGCACCTAGCTTTTCATCCATAATTTTCAGTGTGACTCTAAATAACTACAATTTCAAAAAAAAAAAAAATGTCATTGCAGCGTGTTTGCAAAGAGCAACCAACCCATCTGATGTTCAGTTAACATTCATTCTGGTTGTCGCAGACATCTTTTTAAGCAGATGGTTGTTGCACATAGCATGCAGCCATGTACATCCATCGCATTTCATTGGTGTGTCTCTTGAGTCTTTTAACCTAGAATAGCTTCTTCTCATGCCTGGATTTTCCCCCCATGTTTTTCTTTTAAGCATACATGTTTAAAAATACATGTTTTTCTTTTAAACTCTTCCCACCACTATACCTTTTCGCGTTCTAGAATTACATGAATGCATTTTTTTTGTGGTGAGGTTTTGTTACTGTTATTGTTACTGTTATTGATCTTACTTTGTAAACCAGGCTGGCCTTGCACTTAGGACCCTCCTGCCTTGGCCTTCCTTGATGGGATTAAAGGTGTGTGCCACCAAAGATGGTCTGAAGGGGTTTTAACAGAGCATTCTTTTTGGCAACATTATTTGGCAGGTAAAGATGCTAGCCTTTACAAAGTTATCTTCTGACCTCCACACGCACACTATGGAATGTGCACCACCCAACACATCCTGCTTGTATGTGCACAGACAACAATAACAATGAGAACATTCTTTTGTTCCTTGTGATTTCTGTCATGAAAGACAGAACACTTTTAATTTGAATAGTATTGAAGTTAAATTTATTATATATTTACTCATTGAATATATATTCTCTTCATGTATTGCTAAAGCTTTTTTAATAGCTCTTTAAACACAAATCGATGAAACTTGCATCTTGATTATTTAGGTAAGACTTGGGACTTTGCCAGTGGGAGGGAACGTCAGTGACCCCCATTTTCTGAGGTTGAATCTGCTTTCTGTCCTCCTCCCCCACTACAAAGACTTATCACAGGAAACAGCAGCCAAATTCCTTGGATAGTCTAAAGAATGTTGTAAAGTTCCTGCAGACAAGCATTTTATTGAAGAGACTAGCACAAAAACTTTAAAAAAAAATCCTATAATTGACCCCTTAGCCTTTTGACTGCGTCTTCTAAGTTCTCAAGAATTCCCAGGAATTAATGAAATCAAATCCAGACTAAATAGCTTCTGAATTGAGAAAATGCCTTATTTGAAGTGTGGTCATTCGCTACTGACTCCTGGGTACCATCTGCAGTGTTTTATGACAGAGTTTAATCTTCGGTACAAGTGGGCTACAAAGGGGGTCTATAAGGAGCTGGAGCTTAGGGTTAGACTCCCTTGTGCTGGCTAGAGGGAGTGGAAACTTCCTTCTCCTTCTATCTGTGTTCACTGTCATTATCATCTCCATGGCTCTCCAATCCCTTCACTTCCTTGTAGAGTCATGTGTAATTATTTTTTCTTTCCTTAATGATCAACCTTCTTTTAGATGGCTTTGAAAAATGATAAAGTAAGAAATAATTAAACAAACAGACAAACAAACAAGGCAAAAGAAAAGCAAGAAACCATGCAGTCGGTGTCCTGAGACATCATCTGGGCATTCTGATCCATGATGGCCCCAACCCTTGCTCCAGTCCTGCTGTTTATCTCCTAAATATTGGTCTGTTCCTAAGGAGGCACTTGTTACAAAGGATTTGTGTATTTTAGGCTGCTGTGGATATGTGGACATTGAGTTCTTGTATGTATATGTGTGCACTTGCTAAGGTTTACAACTGTCTCTTGTAACAGGTACAAACTTCTAGAGTAAAACAAGAACTTCATACAGTTGTTAAAAATACCCCCCCCCCCCCCGCCGGAACTGCTTTTCTTGGAACTTTATGAGATTTTGAAACCTCTTCTTTGGATTATCAACTCTAGATTAGTGAATCTAGTGTTTAATAATTATTTTGCCCAAACAAGCAGATCCTTGAGCAAAGAATATGGTACAAACGAAGAGGGTTGGAATCCATTTGTTAAAGAAATAAGAACCATAAGAGTACTACATCTTCTAACTTTTTTTTTTTAATCCTCTGTCTTGGGATATAAACTCTTGACTGGGGAGGAGGACTTTAAAGGAATAGGGGTTGGAAAGCCAGACTGAGTGGAGAGCAGAGCCAGGTCCTATTGAGATTGAGACTGAGGCAATGGGACAGTCCAGGCTTCTGCTGTGTGGAAGGCTGCGCTACCAGGAAAGGGGGCCTGGACTTGTTTGTGGGGTGGGGTAGGGATAGCGGTTGCAGATGTCTGTGGGGACTTGTAGAGAGGTAAGGCTTGTTTGCAGAGACAAAGGAGTCTGAGCAGTGTAAGTATTTGTAAAGTAGGAGGGCTTGTTTGTAGTAAGGGCACTTCGAAGACCAAAGGTATAGTGGAGAGCGAGGAACATTAGGCTGCAGTTGCACTCTGAAAGGGGACTAGGGGAGAAGCGACTGTTTGTTCCCGGGGCTTCTAATTAGTCTATTCGTCCTCATGCGTTTGATGCCATCAGTAAAAAGACAGGGAGGATTCTGTGTGTCTATTGTTCTTCCTTATGAAGCACAGGCCCTGTGGTTAAAATAGATTTTTTTCAGCTTTTCCCTTCAATCCTTTCAAAGAATCCCCTCAGGCCGCTATCAGCTGCCATTGATTGCCGCAGAAATACCCCTACAGATCTCCTGTGAGGAATGGCACTGTTTCTGAGGGACTTCTTTGGCTGTCCCTGAATTCAATTACTTGCCCTCGGTACACGCTTTAATCCTAACTGTGCCATAGCGTAAACATCAGTGCTGACAGTTAAGCCTGCCTGTGGACCACCAGCGTGCTGGAGAGCCCTAAATACCAGACATGGACCACCATCTGCCACAAACCACATAGGAGCAGCCCCACCTCCCCATCCAGCTCCAGAACCCTGGCAGGACACGGTGCAGACTCAAGCTGTGAGTTTATGGACATTTTGGTCCACACCTTGCAGACTTTTAAAAGATGGTTTTCCTGAAGTTGCTTCTGTTCCCCAACAGCCTAGCAGATTCTGATTTTCTATAGTTAGCTAGTTGCAGTGGTTCTCTGACTAATTCCTGCTGTATCGGGTGAACCTCAGAAGTGTCTACACACACAAACGTAAAACTTGTTTCCAAGTGGGTGTTCTAGTAAGGGGATCAGGGGCTGCCTCCGACATGAACTCAGTGGTCTGCTCTTTGTTCACTTCCCCCTGGAAGGTGCTGCCTTGCCAGGCCAAAGAGGAAGATGATGCAGCCAGCCTGGATGAGACCTGATAGGCTAGGGTCAGATAGAAGGAGGAGGAGGTCCTCCCCTAGCAGAGGGCTAGGGAAAGGTCATAGAGGGAGAAGAGGGAGGGAGGGGGGACTAGGAGGAGACAAGGGAGGGGGCTTCAGAGGAGATACAGAGTGAATAAATTGAAATAAATAAATAAAATAAAAAGAAAATTAAACACTCTTTAAAACACTTTTAAATACCTATTAAGTTATAAAATAAGGTGATTTACTTTTATCAATTCAGGAAAACGAATAAAAAGAGGTGTCACTGCTGTGTATGGTAGGCATCTTCCAAAGTCACTTACTCGGCTAAAAACAGCTGGATGATTGCACCTGTCCACCAGATGTTACGTCCTACTCTCTAACTCAGCAAGTTATTTTCTTTTAATAAGCACTTGTGTGCACCTTCATTAGCTGGGAACGACAGTGCACACAGCTCTGGTGCAGCAGTACCATAACCTCACTTTTGGACAGTTACGGTTTGAATGAGATGGGCTTCATTGTCATCAGATGTGAGTGGAACTGCAGAATCATTTTAAAAACCATTTAAACCAGACCACAGAAAAGCGTCTCTCTGAAGAAATGTTTAACGTTCTTTCAAATTGCTTGTTGAAGTAATTTTCTCCTCTGGGGGAAAAAGTGCTTTGGTGTTTTTTTCTCTCTCTAACATCCTTCAAGAGACTACGTCCTGACTTTCTGGTGTTTTTGATTGACAATAAGATGAATGTGTGTTTTGGGTGATAAAATAACAAGAGTACTGGAAGGATTAAATTTATGGATTGGAAAGTAAATGCAAACGTTTCAACACACATTAACTTCTTTCCTGTTTAGACTTCCCCAAGTTGTCCTTTCTCTCAGATGGGCACCAGATGCCTTCTTTCCTGCTCACAGACCTTCTGTGGCTACGTATAGAAAAGCGTGTGCATCCATCACATCCTTCGGGTCTGTTTTGTTTTCCCAATAACACAATGCAGAGATCTCATAGTTTCACTGAGACCTCTTCTTTGTTCAGGAAAGCCAAAAAGCAAAGAGGGCTGTAAACGCAGGATTTTATTCTAATCCCTTCTGATGTGTTTGCTACCTCCTTCCTTTCTCTTGCTTATGATGCTTTGGCAAGATGTCTTTGCAGCCTTTTCCTTTTCTCCCATTAGCCTAATTCCTTCTTTTCCTTTTCCTAAACTCAATTGTAGTCTCTGATGCATTCTGCCTGCAGTCAAACCCTGCAGGGGGTTTGGAGAGCTAATCAACATATTCCCACATGGATCTCTACCCCAGCCTCTGCTGGACTTGATCACACCCTACACTCCCCCTCCCCAATTCCAAGAGCAATAGGAATTATTGGCCTACAGTTCCTATTCATGTCCAAATTTTAGGTCTCTACTCATGGGATCACACCTCACCTCAGATGAAGTGTGCCCTGGAAATAGGAAAGAAGAGAGGTTTAGAAAGACCACCTGTCTGGCTGATTTTCTCTAGTGTTGAGTTGGTATGCAGGACTAAGAGATACTGAGTTCAGATAAATACGTAAGTATTCCACTAGGCAGACAAATTCAGCTTCAAGAAAAAAACATGAATGAATTATAAACCTGTATCCAAATGATAAATCATCAAAATTGGCATGTTAGTTATTTTTCATTGCTGTGACAAAATGCCTGATAAGAATCCATTTAAGGAAGAAAGGAAGGTTGAGTTTGGGCTTGCTGTTTGAAGGGATACAGTCCACTATGGAAAGGGTAGCATGGTGATAGGAATGAAATTCTGCAGTTCACATTGATCTGCAGTTAGGAAGCTCTGAACCAGAAGTGAGGCTGAGACCAACATCTCAAAACCCTTGCCACAGTGATCTGCTTCCTCTGCCTTCTGAAGTTTCTACACGCATCCCACATAGAGCCACCACTGGCGACCAAGTGTTCAAGCACATGAGAATCGGATCAAGTAAAAAATCAAGGTGGTAGTAGGGGCTATATATTCTAATGTGTTATGACAAGTTAATGTCAAAATCAAAATATTACAACATGTAAATTGGTATGAAATCACTAGTAATATTACCACCCCAAGTAAAAAATCAGTAGCAACTTTTGGTGTAATTTTTTTTCCAGTCTATTGTCACTTCTGTGGGAGAAGGGTAAGCACTGAGGGCAGAAAGATGCTGATTTTTTATGGGAGCAACAGTGAAATAAAAAGAAGTATCAGATTTGGAATACAGACGGAAGATAAGGCTAATTGGGTTCTGTTGATAGATGCAATAAGAGAATAGATATGACAGAGGACATCATAATGACTCAAATTCTACTGAGTGTCTGTAAGAAAACTATTAGCTGTGCACATTATATACACAGATGGTACCTGTGTTTATAATTGATGTTTATGGGTATATATAAAAAAACCTAACTCATTGAATGTTTTAATATATTTTATATGAATGAATTTTATACTATGAAATATACTTGAAATGTTTCATTAAATGATTGCATAGTGTTCAATCTTGTGATGAACTGGAGCTTTTTCCACATATCACTGGGCATTTAGGGTGTTTTTCCAATATAGTAAATAACACTGAAAGTCCTCAGGATCTCTCTCTCTCTCTCTTTTCTTATTTTCTCAGTCCTGAAATATTTAAGTTAGAAGAACTGGCTGAGACTTAATGAAATTTCAAAATGGCAAGCCAACCAAGAATGAATTGAATTAAAAAAAAAAAAAAAAACACCAAGGCTAGGGGTTCTCTTCACTCCTACAAAGAGTATGGCAAGAAATGTCTCAAGTGAGAATAATGTCGCTTTTAAGGTTGGAATTGAATGTATTTGACAAGGGCACTGTCTTGGGCTAGAGGGCCACTGGCCACAGGCAGTGAAAGATTGTAAGACAGCAGGGCCACATCCCACTAGAACCAAACTTTAGGCATAACTTGGATGATTTATGCAAAAATTTAAGCTATTCTCTAAAAGTACATCATTTTAACATACATCCAAATAGAGCTTTGAAGGACAATGAATCCAAGGCAGAATTTTTTGCAGGAGGTGGGGGGTTTGTAGGCAATTCCTGCTATCACCTGGATATAAACAGGGAAATGTTGCTGATCCCAGTCTGTGGGTAAGAAGCAGTTCCATGTTGAGTTGCTTGAATTTTCCTGGGAAATCTGAGGCTAAGAAAAGAGAATGAAGCCTTCCCCCTATGGTATAAGGGTGGTTGGAACTGAAAAAAAAAAACGTTTTGAGTTTTTTGCTTATAAAGCAATGAAAGTCAGCAGGTAAATATAAGGTAAAAATTCCAAATATAATCTTTTTCATCCAACATTAGCATCTCCGGTACCTGAGAGCTAGAGGAGAGTCTTAGCTCTGCATGTATTTCCTGAAACCAAATTATGTTTTTCTTTGTTAAAAATCTAAAGATAATTTCTATCACTCAAACATATAAACATTTTCATTTTCAATGCTAGTTTTAATTTAGGGAAATTTTTGTAGATTAATGCTTTAAGTCAGTGTTTGACTTTAAGGCCCCAAACCTCCAACCATATGCTTATTTTTGAAAAAATATTTACTTGTGGATAATAGAGTCCTAATCTGACCCTTGAGTGATGGGCAGAGTTTGACAGGTAGACCAGAAGGCATAAAATGTTTCTGTTAGCAAAGATAGCTCACTTCCAAGGATAAGTGCAACACTTATGGGGTACCAAAGAATTTCTTCAAATCTAGCAATTTAAGGCTTTTAAATATGCTACCTTGACCATGTGGCAACAATCTTGGGTATGCCCTTTGTTACAGTAACTCTTGTCTCTTTGTGATGAGCACAGGTGCTTTCCGCTTTCCAGCTAGAAAATAAACTTTTACCGTATCCTTCTTAATGAACTGCTTGTTAGCTTTCACATTCTGGATTAGTGTGTAACACAAACTTCTTCCTCTGTCAAGAGAAGACTTTTGTTTCTTCAGGACAGTTTCTGAGCTGGTAATGATTCTAACAGAAACATCTAAAGGGAAAGCCATTGAATGATTCCTTTAGGCACATTCAAGATATTCAGGAAGCAGGTGGTACTCCAAAGACTGGAACACTGAGAGGAAAAGCGCTGTTCTTCTCTACCAGCCTAACCCTGACCCATTATTTCACTAGCGATTGCTTTCCTGAAATACCATTGTTGTAATATTGAGTCATTTTTCTTTTGTACCAAAAATATATATCCCTGATCGGTGGTTTTTATTTTCCACCTTCTAGTACCTTTTCCTATTTTATAACTAAAACTTTCTCCTTTTTCCCTTTTCAGGGTCCTGCAATATTATGGCAGAAGATAGCCAAATACAGAAGCAGCTGGAATTACAAAATAGTAGCTTAGACGAAGGATTTGTGGTACGTTCCCTGGAGAATGAGGCCCAAAATATAATGGAAAGCCTAAGCCCGAGGAAATATTCATCCAGTCTGAAGTTTAAAGCCAATGGGGACTATTCTGGCTCATATTTAACCCTTTCACAACCTGTGTCTTCCAAGAGAAGCCCTTCTCCATTGGGTACCAGTGTCAGGAGCAGTCCCTCCTTGGCCAAAATCCAGGGAAGCAAACAGCTCTATGATGGAACTGACAAAAATATTTCAATGAAACCTCCTACTTCATTCTTTAGCTCTGCAGCCTCTCTTGGCAGCTATCCACTTGGAAGAGCAGATCTGGATCACTGTACCGGTCGGGACAGTGAGAGGTCCTCCCGACTCTCAGAGAAGCCTCCCTATTCCAGATACAGCTCTAGGAATAAATCACACGACAACGTCTACTTTCTCGGGGGGCTGGAAGGAAGAAAAACATCTGGCTCGCTCCTGACCATGTGGAATGGAGGTTCCTTGAGTGGAGCCGGCTCCACGCCCATCAGCAGATCTGGGGCAGCGAGCATGCCTTCAAGCCCAAAGCAAGCCAGGAAGATGAAGCTTCAGGACAACTTGACACTTCAGCCCAGGTTAACCAGGCACAAGGAGCCAGCCTCTGAAAACGTCACTGTGAGAGCCAGAAAGTATTCGGGGAGCAGCCTGGGTAATATGGGTGCCTACAGCAGATCACTTCCCAGGTTGTACAAAGCCTCAGACAACCAGATGTCGCCTCTCAGCTTGCCTCCGAGAAACTCCCTGGGCAATTCCAAACGAGGTCAGTTAGGGGAAAAAGATCTACCTCATAGCATAGTAGATAATGACAATTACCTTAACTTTTCTTCTTTAAGCTCAGGGGCTTCACCCTATAAAGTCGCTCTGTCAGAGGGAAATTCTTATGTAAGCTCCGCCCTCAGTGTCCCTGCCAGCCCTCGAGTGGCCAGGAAGATGCTCCTAGCCTCCACCTCCTCTGATGACTTTGACAGGGCCTCATACTCAGGGACCAGCCCAAGTCATTCCTTCATTTCTGGAGAACCAGACCGAGCCCTTGTGGGCAGGAGGAACTTCTCCTGTGGATCTATGGAGTTTGATGACTCCGATCTGGAGAGCCTAAGACAGTCCTCAGAAACTCCACAGCCTGTCCTTCGAGAACGGAAAAGTAGCATCAGCTCCGTGTCCGGACGTGATGACCTGATGGATTATCACCGACGGCAGAGGGAGGAGAGACTCAAGGAGCAGGAGATGGAGCGACTGGTAACCTCACTCTTTTTTGGCCTCACTGCTCCCCTGACCTGCATCCGCAGGTTTGGAGACCGAGTCCAAGGGTACATGTAGGAGTGTGGAATTTCCGAGCGGACCAGCTCTTTGAGCCTCTTGCTCTCTGTCTCATGTACTCCTTGGCTACTATTCTCATTCACGTATAGGTATTTTGAAATTCACAAAGCTTACCAGAGCCAGAGCCTCCCGGCTTATTTAGCTGTTCCAGAAATTACATTTTTTTTTTTAATTTCTCTCCTTTTCTCTTCCTCACCAACATTTTTTTCCCCATGTGCTGGGGATTAAACTCAAGGACTTGTGTAGACACTAGAAAGTCTGTGAAAAGCTAATGTCTAGTTGTGAATTTTGCTGAATTTCCTCTCTCTCATGAGCTTTTCTTTTAAGACTAGGAGGAAATGATGGTGTTGCTTATGTCATTAGATTCACCAGCATGTATTTAAGACAGAAACAGTAGGTGAGATAATAATGCAGGGATTTGTCAGTACAGTGAGTCGTCTGGAAGGCTGAAGGTTGCTTCCATCTCAGCAATGCTCAGATTTTCTCCACTGTTCGGGTAACACCGCACACCCTTCATCTCTGCCTCTTGCTTCATTTAGCACCTCCAAACCACAAACACAGAATACACTGAGTTCACTCTCTTCTTCAAGCTAAAATGGGCTTATGCTTAAAGTGAAGAATGATTGAAAGTAAAAGTAAAACGGCCCCATTGATGAAGGGGATCATTCCAGGGCAGTTTTCCATTCTCTTTTAGTGGATCTTTGTTTTAGAGTGCATGGCAGAGTCTGTTTTGCTTCACTATAGTGATTGATGACCTCCTCAGTGAGAGGAACTATGGGATGGCAAAGCCAGTTTACAAAAGTATAAGACTATCAAAGCTATTTTAATTGCTCAAAAAAGTATATTGGAATAAGATTTCTCAACCACGTGGAAAAATTGATGAGTGCCTACAGTACAATAAAAGTTGTATTATATGGACAGGAGCATCTACACTATGTAACATTTGTTTGATATTTCAGAACAAGAGGTACATATCACTTAAATTTTTGGTAAGTTTATGCCCTTCCTAACTAAGAGTAGAGGATGAAAACATGTATGCATACTCCTAGGTAATTAAGTATTCATTGTGTATCTCAGTCAGCACTCCAGTATGACATTCCCTTTGTTGTCATAAATCATTACTAGCAATTATTCATAATAACAAAAAGCATTGTTTCTAGGCTTGGTCCTTTGACCCAATTCAGAAGGCAATTTAGTTAAACATCTTGTTTATGAACTAGATGTCTTATACTGTGCTAAGCAACTATTATTAATGAAGTCTGATAATTTACCATGAAATCTAGAAGAGCCTTTTCTGTGGGGTCTCTCAAGAGATCTTCCTTCAGTCTATGTAATAGCTCTTGAATCACAAGGATGAGAAAAACCAACTAGAACTTCATATCCTTTGAGTTTCATCTTTAGCATATGTAAGTGTTGGATAATTTCTCTGTCCAGATTCTCCAAATCTAAGGTCCCTGGCAGGCAGTCCCAACGGCATCATGACAGGAAATGTGGTGAAGCAAAATTGTCCATCTCCAGACCAGGATGTAATGGAAAGAGGAAGACAACAGGGTCCCACAATCCTCCTTAAGGACACACTCCTAACAACTAGAAGTTCTCTGACTATGTAGTAATCTGAATTTCTACCAAGCTTTAAACACATGAGCCTTTGGGATGCTTCAGCTGATGCTATTGTATACTAAAGGAAAAAAACAAAACAAAACAAAACCTTTAGCTCATGCAATAATGGCAGAATTTTGTTTTTTTTTAAATATACAAAGATACATCCCCATTAGCATTAAGCCTGAAAATTACTTTTATATGGTACTAAATCTGTGCTCCAAAAGCTATTTACATAGAACACATTTTTATTGCCCTTTGTAAGCATGAGCTGAAATTCTTCAAAATCCGTCTCATTCCAGTGAATTGAATTTTATATGAATTGTGTTCTTGACATTCTTTTTATTAAAGAAAACAAGACTATGAGTAAATCATAAAAAATGTATCAACTTGGGGCTAGAGAGATGGTTCACTGATTCAGAGCACTTGTTCTGTAAGCGTGAGAAAGTGAGTTCAAATCTCCAGCACCCATGTAAGAAACTAGGTATATCTTCTCATGCTGTAACCTCAGCAATGGGAGACAGAGCCAGGTACTGGAGAGCTCACTGGCCAACCCAGCTGAAATGGTGAATTTCCAGTTCAGTCAGAAATGTTATTGCAAGTCAGTGAGGCAGAAAACCATTGAAGAAGACACTCAACATCCTTTCTTTACTTGCCACTCACTTGCTTACAACCACACACACATAATCAGCATACATACACATACTGCGCACATGTATATCACACATACAGATGTACACCACACTCAAAATAGTATACTTTCTGCCTAACGTTAACATTGCATTATTTTTAAAATTTTATTATTATTATTATTGAGTGTATTATTATTGTTGAGTGTATGCATGAGTATACATATGCCATGGTGTGTGTGTGTATGTGGAGATCAGAGGACAACTTTGTGGAGTTGGTTCTTTCCTTTGTAGGGATCTAATTCAGCAACAAGTGCTTGAACCTACTGAGTCATCTTCCTGGCTCTGTATTACTTTTTCATAGACAGAATGTTCAGGTATTAAAAACCAGTGGAACCAAGATTCATACCTGAAACATACAATTTTTGATTTATTAACTTCTCATCTTAATTGCCTCCTTTCATATTCTGGAATAACCAGGTCATAAAAACAAAAATATTGAATTGAAATATGCTAGAGACTAAAGAACATAAAGATTATATAGAGAGCTTAAACATATGGAGATTAAAGTTTTATGTAGCATAGGCTGTCATTGAGCTCCCTATGTAGCCAAAGCTTCTACCTCACAAGTGCCAGGATTACAGAGGTCACCTGGCCTGGCCTTGACTGTCCAACCCACCTTCTAACAGAACTGTGCTGGTGAGTCAGTAGTTTGCATGAGAAAGGTCTTTTGCTTAAGACAGAAGACTAACCTGTCAGAAGTTGACTTTGTTTTCTTGGAATTTGGGGAATGTTGAATTTATTTAAACACTCTCTAATCTCTATAAACAAATCTGAAAGGCAGGCTCCTGGATTCTTATTTACTGTTGTCCTTGAGAGGCTGGAAAATGTTACCCCTGCACGAAGTGAAAAATTCTCTTTTCTCAAGGACTTAGCATTAGTTCTACTTCTTCAGCCATGGGCCCCAAGTAGACACAGAAATGCAAATTCTTCTCCTTTAAGGCCCGGAGTTCTTTTATTTGATGCAAAAATATATTCCTGGTTAGATACAAACAATCTACAAATTACCAAGAAACACTGCCATCTCTCACTTGTCCAAGGCTGGATTCCAGTCTTAATTGACAGAAAACAACCAAAAACCAGAGCAAAAACCAGAAGCACGGTCACACTGCTACCACCTATGGGGACAGCTAACATCTGTTTGGAAACCTAGCCTGTCACCTATCAAATATATTTAAAAATAAGAAACAAGACCAATAGTAGAGAACCAGGAAAACAAACAGTGACGACAACCCTCTGACATTTTTAATTTATTCCAGAAGACAAAGAAAGATGGGCCCAGCCTGCCAGCTGGTGCAATGCGCTCCACGGCATCAAGGGTCCATTGACTCCTGAGTCAATGTCTACTTGGACATTGCAGTTTCAGAGAGCAAACATACTCTTATATGAAAGTAGAGTGGGTAAAAATACTAATGAGTTATTTAACCCATTAATGCAGAAACCATGCATCAGAAAGCGGGGTCATAATTATAGTATCTAGTATGTTTAACTTAGCTGTGTTTTCTTTTTAAACTTGTTCAATTTTTGTTGAAAACCTAAGATAATTAAAATTATCATTAAAGATGAAACCATAATTATGAACCTCTGAGGGCCTATCAGTGAAATGCAATCACTCCGAGTCTATATTAAGTAGCATCCAACTGCCATGTTATTTGAGAAGTTTTGTTTTTTTTAACATTTTCCTTCCATCTTTCTTGTTCTTAGCTGCCAGTTCATTTTCAGTCCTTATGTATGCCCAGTTCTACACTCCCCATCCCCCACCTCATGATTTTTTTTTTTTTTAGAAACCACTATCAGGCTTCTACTACCTATGAGCGTGTGAGGTCTTGGGATAATTTTGTTCTCATCCAGTATGTACATGTGAGTCTGTGCAGCTTGAGATAACCCTTTCAGCCAGTCAATAGGCATTTCAGGTCTCCCATTTTGAGCTATGGTCCAAGGAGGGCCACCATGCTGACTGACTAGTGAGATGGAGAAAGCATTATAAAGTCAACAGGTTTCATCCATTTGATACGTGAATATTTCCCTGTAATCCAGCTATAGTCATAGTCCCTTATGGTCCAGGTATTTTAAATAAGAGAAAATTAAAAGCTTAAACTTAACCGTCTCAAATAAGCGCATTATTTGGCCACACTGCCAAAAACATCTGCATTCTATTGTGGAGAACCAGCGAATTCCACAAATTGCACTGTGGCAAGGCAGTATTTTCCCTCAAGCTGATGGTAGTCATTTGCAAGGCCTTGGTAAACAGGATTGTTGCGGTTTAGAACTGCGTAGGGCCACATTTGAGGCTTCGTTCCTAAACATGTTGTAATGCAATGCCAGCTCTCATGAGGCACACTATGAAGTCAGGTTTTTTCTGAAAAAAAATTTTTTTGACATATTCTATGAGACTCCCTGAGGCTAAGGTTAGCTTGTTTGGAAGCCACATATCAGTATTTCCATGGTAATTATACATGTCAAACTCAGCAATTCCTTGATATTCGGAAGGTATTTTGTGATTATAGAGCCTCTTAAACCACCTCACAGCCAAAAAAATTTTAATTTGTAAGTGGCCAGGACTGTGTTTACCTTGTTCACTACTGGAGCTTATAGTATTGGAGATACCACATGTATTTGTGTGTGTGTGTGTGTGAGAGAGAGAGAGAGAGAGAGAGAGAGAGAGAGAGAGAGAGAGAGAAAGTAGTTTTGACATCCATTCTAGCTTTACTCATTCTGTGGTCATTGGTTGCATCATTGGTCCCTAGACAATATGAGTTCTGTTCCCCTTTCAGTTGGAAAAATGAAAAGAGTTATTTTTCCTTATTTTGGAAATTTCATGGCATTTCATAATAGAATATTTGGAGGAACAGTATCAATAAAGTATGTGTGTGTCTCTATCTTTCTGTCTTTCATCTTTCTATCATTTATCTATTGGTCTATCTATGTATCTGTCTACCTAGATATATATCATATAATTTTATCTACACACATATATGAATTTATTATGTTGGATTACATGACTGAAGGCTACATAGTCCCATCATGACCCTCTGCATGAGGCAGAGGATCTGGTAGCCTCACAATCCAAGATGGTGGAAGCCACAGAATAAAAGGAGACTAATGATGAGTGCCAGTTTGAGCATGAGGACCTGGAAGCTCTCTTGTGATGATGTGCTTGGTGTGAGTTCTTGTTGAAAGGCTGAAGAAGCTGCTATTCGATATCTGTGGGTGATGACAACAGCAGTAGATGATCTTCTCCAGGAAGAGCGGAACTCAGCTGATAGGCTTCGTTCTTCTTTAGCATTTTGTTCAACTGGGGCCCCAAGGCTTTTAGAAGGTGCCACTGATATTCACAGGGGAAATTTACACACGAATTGATGTCCTACATGCTAGTCATCTCTGGAAATGCCCACAGAGACATAGCTAGACATGTTACTAATCTAGATGTGTCATTTCAATCAAGTTGACAATCAAAATGAACCATGCATTTTTTTCTTTACTGTTTGTTGGTGGGGTTTGTTTGTTTGTTTGTTTGTTTGTTTTGTACTGCCTTGCATAAGGATTGGTGCTCTACAGAGTCCTATGACAACCAAGGCTGTGGATCTCAGTGGGTCCCAGAATCTTGATTATGTTCTGTTGAATAGACCATAAATCTGATGTTTCCAAAATGAAATTACAGTGTAAGTGAGCATATTTAAGAAAGTTTATATTTTATGACATTCATTTGCATATTTTTCAATCTTCTAAGGCAAAATGCAGATGCTGTTTTAAAGATCAGAAAGTTGATGGTTAATATTATTCAGTTTTCTCATTAAGACAAAGTGCGGGAATCCAAAACTAGGGAGCATGGCAAGGCCAAAGCCCTTTCACCTGTAGATGCCTTGTGTGCCTTTCCTGTTCCTGCTTTCCCTGCATCCTTGTTACTCCAGACCCTGAAAAACAGCTTAGAGCATCTAGACCTTTGTGCAGAGCTGGGCGAAGTAAATTCAGTAAGGTTTCTTGGTTGGACAGGAGAAGGAATAATATTTGATGCTAAGAGAATGGTTATTTTTGCTTAATTTTAATATTATTCTTTTTTTTAAATGTTACCAAGAAGGTTCTTAAAACATAAAAGCAAGGTTAAGTATGGAAGATGATTTTTGTCCTCCCAGGCCCTGAAACAGTTCTCCTACCCTATGTAGCCCTTCTCCTTTTTTTTTTTTTTTTATTACTAATGGAAATTGAGCCAGAGAAGCTACAAAGACTGTGAGTGGTTGGTCTGTGAAACAAATAAACTCAGTGGCCCAGGATTTTTAAAGCAATATTTAGAGGTGATGATTGTCTTTTGATATTACAAGTCAGAACAGCCTTTAGTTGATTTGCTCTGAAGGTTCAGACTGATATTGAATCATTTCCGTGGAACCTTTTCTTAGCTTCTGCATTTGAAGTAGCCACTGATTTCCCCACCATTCCTTGTCCTTTTCCAAACAGTCATTCTACACTTTCTTACATTAAGAAAAGCTTCTTTAAAAGTAGAGGAAATTAAGTATATGGCATTGGGCAGAACAGAATTAGGTTGGCAGTTCGGTTATATATGACCAAATAAGCTATGCTTCTAAGTAAGCAGCTTTCCTCAGTCTCTAAGTAAATAAATCTATAAACACTGGGTAATATACAGAACATTGTCTATCATCAGATCACCTTGGCTCGTTGAAGAACAAAGTCAGAGCTTTCTTCATCTTTCAAACGGAAAATTGATGCCATATATGTAGGCATTCATTAAATATTGAAGGAATCGATCATTAACAAGTTAGGACTGCCAAGAATCCTCTGAATTGAAGGAGAAAAGAACTGTTACGCCTTTGCCTTCTTCCTCTCCTATTGGAGACAAATGGGCAGGGGAGGAACACGGAGGGGAGCTTAACAGCTAGTGATCACTTAATGGTCTCACAGAGAGCAACGCAGCACTAAAGACTGTGTAATTCTATATTGCAATAGGCTGCGGCAGTGACTGTTAAAAGCAGGCTCCTCTACAGTGGAGAGCGAACCCCAAGTTCTTATTACAAGCGGCAGTACAAGCTACTGCCTCTTGATGGTGCCATGCATTTAGAAATGCCCCTCAGAAGTCGAGAGCCTAGGAGTCTGAGTCATCAAAGCTTTTCTCTCTCAGGCCACACACCGAACCGAAGGCTGCTTCAACTAAAAAGGGTCCTTACGGCAGTTTATGGAAGAAACCACAGTCTTTTCAAAGTCAATACATGATAAGTCAATACACGAATGCTTGTTTTTAAAATAAGAACAAAGATTTGCAATGGATAGTGTTCTTAAAGCTTGATATTGATGTTTCAAGAAGCAAAGAAACCTACAAGTATCACCATAGAAACACATTTTATCATTTCATTCATGGGAATTGTTTTAGTTGGTTTCTATTGCTGTGATAAGACTCTGGCCAAAAGCAACTCGTGGAGAAAAAGGTTTATTTGGCTTACACTTCCACATCACACCCCCTCATTGAGGGAAGCCAGGGCTGGAATTCAAGCAGGGATCTGAAGACGGAAACAGAAGCAGAGGCCATGGAGAAACACTACTATTTTGCTCTTTATACCATAGAGTTTATAGCTTGCTCCGCCTGCTTTCTTTTAAACTCAAAACTGTTTGCCCAGGGATGGCACTGACCAGAGTGTGCTGGACCCTTTCATGGCGATCATCAGCCAAGAAAATGCTACTGTCTTACCTACAACCCAGTCCAATGGGGAAATTTTCTCAAATGAGGTTCCCTTTTCTCAGATAGTTTGTGTCAAGTCAACAAAAATACAGCCAACACAGGATCTTTTATTTCAGTCACCTCATCATGCAGGTCCAGGCCCATTAGAGGGTATCTGCTTTGAAATATTAAACACTGCATTTTCAGATAATTGTAGAGTCATGTGCAAATAAGAAAATTTCTAAAATTAGAAATTTTAGAACACAGAGCTTCACTGTATCTGTTACTCAGTTTCCTCCAAAGTATAGTGAAATAGCATAGGGGGACAGGACATTCAGACAGTAGAGGCATGCCAGAAGCGCCTGCCATGTTGGCCCTTTTCAGCCACATCTATTTTCCCTTTCATACCCTCTAGAAATGACAAATCTGTTTATCTGAATAATCTTGTTATTTTTATAAGACTGTACAGTAACCTGTAGGTTTGGGTTTTTTCACCTAGCCCTGTTCTATGAAGACTTGAGTCATGGTTTTGTATGCTATCTCTCTTCCATGCTCTAAATAATGCATGATGCAAAGAGAATCCCAGGCTCATACTTACATTTTTTTTGTTTGTTTGTTTGTTTTTGAGACAAGGTCTTACTAGCCCTAACTGGCCTAGAACTGTTATGAATATGAGACTGGTCTCAAACTCACTGAGATATCCCTCCTTCTGCCTTCTAAGTGCTGGGACTAAAGGCCTTCACCAGAACACCAAACTCTTTTTTTTTTGTTTGTTTGTTTTTTTGTTTTATTTTCAGTAGCCCAGGCTGTTTTCCAACTGTTAAATAGCTGAACATAACCTCGACCATCTGATCTTCCTGTCTTTGCTTTGTGCATTCTGGGCGAACATTGTAACAACTGATTTAAGAATTTTGATTATATTATTAATTGTTCATTTTTTTGGGACAGCTTTGTGTGTGTGTGTGTGTGTGTGTGTGTACTTGCACCGTGTCTGCGGAGGTAGAGTACAACTTGCAGGTTCTCCTCTTCCAACATGTGAGTCCTGGGTATTGAATCCAGGTTGTCAGCCTCGCAGTCAGGTGCCACATTGGCTATGTTTTCGTCCTTGTTTTTTTCCCCTCATGTTCCCTACATTCCTAACTAACCTGCCTCTTCTGTCCTCTTCCTGGAGGACTACTCATTTACATAAAACATGCAGAAGTTAGCAAGAATAGGGAAAGAATATGTCTCCTTTATCCTCCCAGGGGCTGAAGTTCGTGAGATTAGCTTTATGATGTTCTGAACAGCCACAGGCTCAGATAAGGTCCATTTGGCTTTCAGGGGAGATCTTTTTTGTGTGGTATGTTCTACTGAAATAGTTTGTTTTGGATAAGTTGATATTTCTCATTCAAAATTACTAAAACTATGTCCTCACTCTGAGATTGTCTTTTGGTTTTGGGGGAAAGACAGAATCTATAGAAAGTGTAGACTTGGCTTAAAAGTGCCATGTCTATTTTATATTTATTGCTCTTTTTCATTATAGAATATAACAGATGATACAGATGGGGTTTAAAGCATGCCAGGCAGACGACAGTTTCACAAATTGTTCCTGGAGAAAAGAAAATGACATCGTTTTCCTAACATTCCCAATGCAGATGCATTTCCTATGCATTAGACTTTGTAGGGTGTTTTTAAATTCTAACATAGAGCATTTCCCGTGTTTTATGGTTCATAACTAACCACATCACAATGATTTTTGGTGATGGGGGGGCAAAAACCCACTCTATCTTTTCCTACATTTTTCTCTGTCTTCTTCAGGCATGAAGAATTTCTGTAGTTTTAGAAGTGGGTAAATAAAGGGTTTTTTTTTTTAGTTATTTATTTTTGTTTTATGTGTATGAACATTTTCTCTATGTGTATGTATGTGTACCACATGCATGCCTGGCACTTTTAAAGACCAAAAAGAGGGTACTGGATCCCCTGAATCTGGAGTTATAGATGGTTGTGAGCCGTACGTGGGGGCTGGGAACTGAACCCGGGTCCCCTAATAAGAGCCACCTCTAACTGCTGAGTCATCTCTGCAGACCCAAGGAGAAAGCAATGATTTTGGTGCCACTCACCAACAGGTTTTCACTGAACAAAATATAATAGTATGTAAAATAATTTAAAATAACTTTTCATCTGGTGTTCTGTAGACTATAATCTTTCAGAAGAAACAAAATGATCCAGAGTTTGGTCTAGCCAAAGCAAAAGCGTAGGCAGAGAATGGTCATGTTAGTGCTGTGGTGGTGAGGTATGGCCAGCACTTAGCTCATATCCCTGGGCAGGAGTTCCTTTGTCACACTCTTCATGTAAAAGTAAAGTGATATGGCAAATTTTCTTTGATGCCGTAGGAAATGTTGTTTTTCTGTCATGAATTTTCTTAATTTTGAACCAATGCATTTTAATAACTAAAATATTTCTCTGTTCACATCTGTTAAAATTGTTGGGCACTTCTAACCAAGGGACACAGCTAGAAATTGAGGTAGAGGCAGTAGGCTTGAGGGAGACACAGTACACATGTGTATGAGGGTAAAATGCATGTTTGGAGAACTGTTTGACTGCTTTATGACATGATACTGAAAGAGCTGCAGGTCTCTGAGTAGATGCGAAGGCAGGAAGTGACACACCGCCCTGGCGTTTGAGTCTTGCGATTACTCAACAGACCTCTGAGGTTCTAAAACAGAGCCAAGGGCAATGTGTATTTGCCACATTATTAATCACCTTCCAACAACTGCAGTTGCCTTCCCAGCAGACACAGCCACACAGTTATTGAACTTTCATTTTGTAGATTTGTTCCTTTCCAGCTCAACTCTACTGATGGCCCAGGGTCAGCACTGTTTAAACCAAGAGCAGCAGAGCCAGATGCTTCCTGGACCTTGAGTCTGAACATAGACTCCCCAGACAGTGTAGACTTCCCAACAGCCTTAATTGAACACTGGAGTTGAGTGTCACATGAAGGTAATTGGTAAAACCAAGCTGTCAAAACCAGTTACTTATCACAGCTTCTTAAGCAGGTGATTTGTCCCAAACTGATAAGAACAGTAGAAAGGCAAGTGTGGGCAAATGGGAAGGCCAGTTACAATGTGAAAGGATGCCTTCTCTACACAACACTTCATTCCTGACACCATCTGCAGGTCCAGGAGGGCCCCACAGCAGCGTCAGAGTCCGTAATTCACTAGAAGTTCTCACAGAACTCTCTGCAGGCAGGAATGGTGGTCACAGTTCTAGGCAGTTGAGGAAACAAATCAATAAACATCATCAAAAGGAAGGAGCATCCAGGGTAGAGTCCAGAGGGCAACAGAACCATGACAGTTATTACTGCCTGCAGAGAGGTCTGTGAGAATGTCTGGTAAATTACTGAATCTCATGCCGGTACTTGCATCATTTTCTCCCAGGGGGGTCGGAATGCACTATTTATTCTACTAGCTATGGACAGTGCGTATGTGGCAGGACACAGACACCAGAGAAACTGTGTCTATAAAGTTTTTATTGAGACTTGGTCATGTGGACATGGCTTATGGATGTTCGATTGACCATATAGTTTTAGTCTTCTGATTGAGTGATAGACCTTGACCCAAGGCTTCCACAGCATATCACATGGTTAGTCTTTCTGCAGTATCCAACCTCGATCTCATATTTATTAGATACTACCAACCCTACTCTAAATGAAGGTCTCTCTTTGGACAAAACTAAATCTCTTCACTAACTGAGGATTCTTTACCAGAATCCTTGTGTCCCTTCTTTCCAAGTTCTGGGCCAGTTTCCTAATGAAATGAAGGTCAAGTTACGGATCATAAATGAGCTCTACAAAGGGAAAAAGGATATATTTTTCTGATAATATATTTCAGAGGTTTCACCTCTGATAATATATTTCAGAGGTTTCACGTAACATAGATCTGTGTTTTCCGGATACTTCATTGTCAGTGTGAATTGATTAAGACCTCTGGAGCAGGAGACTTCCTCTCTGGGGACAAAGACTGATGGAGCCAGCACTAGCTGGTTCAGTCTGTCATAGCTAAGTGAGACATGAAATAAATCATACCTGCTTGTCATACAGGAGTGCCACCCGTGGCTTCTTGCTTTTCATCTGCCAGCAGAAAGCTGAAGACAATGTAATTTGGGGATGGGCAAGAGAAAAGCCATTTTGTCCTGTGCTCAGAAAGTGAAAATGTTAATAACGCAGTTACTAACCTCAAGGGATTTAAATATAGGAATAATTACATACGATAAAAGACTTATAACTATTTAAATGCCGGGATTGCAGGTATACATCACCGTCACCAAGCCAGCCCTTCTTAATTGAGACAGTTAGCATGTGTTTCTAGAATCTTGGCAATTCTTCCTACCTGCTTTGAACTCTACCTCATCACATCCTGCCCCTCGATTTTTGGTCTCCTGCCACTGAGCTGCAGCTCCATCTAAAATCCATAGGTTTTTTTTAAAAGCCTCTGTTAACTGTTGTTTCTATAATTGTTCACTTATTTATGCCTCCTGTTAAAGTATGAGTGAAGAAGGGCTTTTTTTTTTTTTTTCACCAACATACCCTGTACACACCTTTAGGAAGCAAGTAACTTAATAGATTTTTGTGAAACTCAAGATTATCCCTAGCATTAACAATGGAGAAAAGTAGAACTACCCCTTACTTTCAAAAGAGGCATTTTGAAGAGTGAAAAGTACTTCTTTTGACTTACTCATATGTAACAATTACAGAGTGACACGTTTATTCTCTGAAACAATTGATTCAGCATATTATAACAAATCATCTAGCAAGCATTTCATTTCTGTTTATGCATTGGTAGCTGGTTTTCTACATAATTTATTTATTCAGTATTTCCCAGTCTTGTGGGCTAGACCAGTAGATGTTGGCACCACGGAAATGGATGGTTTTACTATCCCATTCAGGGGCTGTAATAGAGCAATGTCACAAATATTCTTCTAAAGTAAAAGGTTTGGGACTGAAAAATTTATTAATAACCCTAAACATTTTTAAATTTTTAATGTTTAATGTCAGAAAATTGCACAGCAATAATTTCATTGCAGTTTTTGAAAGCTATTATGACCCCCTTCAGAAACGCCCTTGCCAATAATAGGACCAGGGACCATCTCTGACATGAACTCATGGGTTTGCTCTTGGATCCCCTCCGCATGAGGGGGGAAGCACCCTTACTAGTCCGCAGAGGAAGACAAAGAAGCCAGTCCTGATGAGACCTGATAGACTATGGTCAGATGGAAAGGGAAGAAGACCTCCCCTATCATTGGACTGGGGGAGGGGCATAGGAGAAGAAGAGGGAGGGAGGGAGGGTGGGATTGGGTGGAGGAGGGGGCTACAGCTGGGATACAAAGCGAATAAACTGTAATTAATAAAATTAAATTAAAAAAATTTTAAAAAGTCCTTGCTATGTGTGGGATACAGAGATGAGGGAAGAGGAAATAAGAAAGCTGAGAGAAATGTCTTTACAATAATTTTGATTTCTAAATACATAGCATCACAGGAATTTTGGCATCGGGACAGGCAGCCTCCAGTCTTCTGAGTGGGAGATTACTGATGTGGGATACTGGGTAGAATGATTTGGAGATCACAGAGTGGGCCAACTCCAGCTATGCCCAATGCAATTCAAAAACTCAAGGGAAACTCAACCTCAGACAGGTGTTTGCATCCTCGCTTAAGGTCATATGGGGAAAGGCAGTGGATCCCCAAGTGATGACTAGTGTGGTACCAGTCACCAGAATGGAGCAAGCTGAAGGAAGCAGTATTTAAAGGGTTGCTTCTGCTCAGGGTTTTCCTTAAAAGGCTTCCTGGAGTGCTCTCTGAAATGTTTTTCAGTCTCTCTTCTGACGCCTTTCTCAGCATCAGCCTATTTCTCTTTGGTGTCACTTTTAAGGGGCTAGTGTGTCTCCACACCACCTGGATTTCTTTTAGATTTGTGAGCAGCAGAGCTGCTAGTGTGTCTGATTCCGTCTGGACAGATTGCCTGTGAATGGGGTGATAAGAATAGAGAGACACATACCAATAGACCTAACTTCCTGTGCACAGGCCTTTGAATACTGTGTTTCACTGTCTGAAATAGCATCCATCTTAGGGCTGGGATCATTTATTGCCTCTGTAATGAAGCAACAGCCCAAGCAGCAAAGGCAACTATTTTGGGAAGGAGATGTGGGAGGGAGGTTTCTGTGTCTCCCAGTCTAGACAGGAGTACCTTTCCTTCATTTGAATATTCTTCTGTTTCCTGGGGCCCTGGTTAATACAAATTGATAAATGCCAGATAATCCCAAATTGCAAGGCCGCTGTGTGCATCTAGTGTGGCGGATGAGGACAGAGACTGAGTTTAGATGCTTAAACCTGAATTGCGGAAAGGGGAGTTTTCTTTGGAGATTCCGTCCCTGGTGCAGATGTTGTGGAGAAAGGGGAAGATGTCCCTAAGCCATGTCCCTTTCTTCTTACCTCTGCCCTCGAAGAGTAGCTTTGTGTATTCCTGTATAGACTTTTCTTAACTGTTGGAGAAGTTTAAAATGTCAATAGATGCTGTGTTCCCTAGTCCCTTCCCATAAAGCTGGGTAGGGCTTGGCAGCCGGTGGCAGCTGCAGAGATATAAAAGGGCCAGAGCTCCTGGATGAAGGGAGTCAGGCTTGGGCAGCTATGAGTGCCTGCCTTGGAGGAGGCCGTGAGGACAGACCCGCAGCTGGAGCCCGGAAGTTCAGGCAGTGACAGGGAGGTGGGAGTTTACAGGGACCAGTTCAATGGACTTTTTGATCAAGTTATTACTCTTTTAGAGGGAGGGGGATACTTCAAAGGGCACACATACGTCAGATCTACTTTAAATGAGTTCTAATTTGTGCCAATGGTGTGCTGAATGGGAACCAGGGAACCACAGTGCTGTGTTACTGCTCTGTTACTACCTTGTCTAAGAACTAACTCTCTGGAATTGTCTTCATACATGAGCTGCACTGGAATGAAAATAAGCAGCACAGTGAAGGACATGTTCCTATTTTATTACCGATTGCATGTTTGTGAAGTGCTTTTCTATGGGGGGCTTTTGAAGTCTCTTTCCAATGTGGTAGAATTTAATCACAACATATGGCCTTCGGTTTGAGTTCTTGTTTTCATTGTGGCATTGGATTTATAAGAGGCTCTCCACTCCACAAGCAGGGCTGTCTAGGCTTATGAGAAGCACTTGGTAAATTATTTCCTGCTGTTCATAACTATGTTATTAATTTGCTTAGAATTATAAATGTCTATGTTTTCATATGGAGTCTGGTGAGGGGTCAGTTAATGAGTGGTATTATTTGAGACACTGACAGCCTGTGGCCTTTTTAATTTTTAAGTAAATAAATTATATTTTATTTTCCAGCCTCATAAATCAAATGTTCAGTGATTTTAGATTTTCAGCTATATTGATGTCTTTCTGTCTGGAGCTGATGTAAAATGTTCTTTATTCTATTGCAACAATTATACATTTTATTTATTTTTTATTTGTGTGTGTGTGTCTGTGAGCAGGAGCATGCAAGGATGCACACACTTGACAGCACACATAGGGAGGTCCGAGGACAACTTGCAGGATCTAGCTCTCTCCCTTCATCATGTAGGTCTTAGGGATTAAACTCGGGTCATCAGACTTGTTCGGATTGCCTTTTCCAGTTGGGCCATCTTTTTAGCCCCATCATACATTTAAAAGATAGCTTTATTCATATAAGAACTGAAGAAGACATTTATATGGTGACCAGTTTTCAAATTTTTGACGTAAGGGAAAAAAAGTGATGACAGAGATGAGCCCTGTGCATTGAAAGATAGTTTAAGTGACATTTTTCTCTTGGTGTGTCTAACAGTAAAAGAATATTTTTCTGTGAAGTTAGAGTGTTCATTTTAAGCACAAGTGTTAAGTCCATAATGTTGGAAGAGCTAGTTATTGTTAAAGGTGGATTAAGAAGAGGAAAAGAAGAGGAAAAGAAGACTAGATAGGAAAATTGTTTTTTGTTTGTTTGTTTGTTTGTTTGTTTAATCTTCGAACTGTTAGAAACTTGATAAACCAAGCAGACGTTTATTGGAATCTGATATATGCTATAGTCAACCCAGGTTTATATAGGTGAAGGTCATATAGCTAGCATGGGGTTTAGGGGAGAAATCAGGAATTACAAACAGTTCCATCTAGGTCCTTTCATGTATCTCTCTATAGAGGATGTTGGAAAGCCAAGTATGGATCATGCATGCCTCTAGTCCCAGCCCACAGGAGACTGGGGGCAGAAGATTATGAGTTTAAGATATATATATCAAGGGATCCAATCTCAAGCAGAAGAGAGGGGAGGGAAGGAGGGAAAGGTAAGGGAAGGAGAGGGATGGGGAGGAAGAGTGGGTGGCTGTCTGTGGACCAGTATGTGAATGAGCCCTCTAGCTCCTGCAGTTGTCTGGGTTCTGTCACCCTCTTTGACCTTGCCTCTTGCCTTGCTGTAGGAGCGGCAGAGGCTGGAGACCATCCTCAGTCTCTGTGCTGAATACACAAAGCCGGAGGGTCGCCGTCTGTCCGCTGGCACCACGGTGGCTGATGTGCAGAAAATCAACAAGGAGCTTGAGAAGCTGCAGCTGTCGGATGAGGAGTCAGTGTTCGAGGAGGCTCTGGTGTGCCCCGAAGCCAGATACAGATGCCACCGGAAGGGCTCCGTCCAGGATGTTGACATTGCGGGCTTCGGGAGCCTCGGTCACAGTGCCAGCTTCCTGGCGGCCTCCAGGAGCGGCAGGAATGATGATCTGCTTGGTGACCTCACCAGAACGCCCCCACCATCCTCGGCTGCGTTTCTGAAAGCATCCAATGAGTCCTCCTACCTCAGCATCCTACCTAAGGTAAGGTTGAGTGCAGAGACCACAGCTGGGCCCTAGGGCCATCACAGGGAAATAAGAGGTTGTTCGCCGGCACTTTGTTGCCATTGGAATGCAGCTTCCATGGAAGAGGTAGTTAGATAACAAAAATACAGCAAATTAGAGAGATCACTGGAAAGCAGTGGTTCTCACCTTTCACAGGAGTACTCTAAGACCATTGGAAAATACAGTTTATTTACATTACCATTCATAACTGTAACAAAATTACAATTATGAAGTAGCAACAAGAATAATTTTATGGCTTGGGACCTCCACAATATGAGGAACTGTATTAAAGGGTCCCGCATTAGGAAGGTTGAGAACCATTTATGTAAAGTAACATTTCCACTGTGAAGATGTAGTTAAGCTGGGGTAAAAAGACGCCTCTCTTCTCTCTGCCCCTCCTGCCTGTAAACTTAAGAAGTGAAGAAAAGCTATGTTTCTTGCTGTCTTGTCTTACTGTCTGTGCATAGATTCGTACTGTTCTTCATGGCCTCCCACCATCGAAGGGGCATTTGTTTATACTGAACTCTCCTGTTTTGTTTTTGAAAATTCTTGTGGAAATTTTTTATCCATTGGAATGAATTCATTAAGCATGCATTAGCTGGGTGAGTTTCATTGTGAAACTTCCACACATGCCTGTAATGTGATTGGATTATGTTTTCATCTCCTCTGTTACCCTTTCTTATTCTCTGTTCCTTTCCAATTTTCTCACCCCACTTTTCTTAATAGTCCCCATTCCACTTGCATGCTCCTCCCATATCATACATGAAACAAAACACGTGAGACTGAGTTATTTCGCTTAACATGGTGATCTCCAGTTTCATACATTGATCTGCTGTGGCATAAATTCTTCCTTCCTTGTGGCTAGATGACATTGCATTGTGTATATATATCCTATTTTCTTTTTGCTTTCATCTGTTGATCAGCACTGAGGCTGATTCATAAGTTAGGTATAATCACCGATGAGACAATACACATGAATGTACAGATTTCTCTGAGGGATGTTGACTTAGAGTCCTTAGGGTATATACTCAGGAGTGGTATAGCTGGATCATATGGAAATTCTATGTTTATTTTTTGAGCCATCTCCATACTGATTATTCATTATATATATATATACACACATTATTTTTATATATGCATTGTAATATATAATATATACAATATGTTATATACATTATAATACATACATTGTTTATAATATATAAAGTATATTATATAGATTATATAATATATAATAACTTATATATTTTACATGGTATATATAATAATGTATTAATATATACATTATTCATTATATATATATCCAAGCTACTCTCCTTTAAGAATATGTCTGCTGTAGGCAATTGAGGAAAGCTGGGAGTGGGAGAGATGCTTTTCCTCAGAGAGGAACACATGTCCAGTACCAAATGGTCAGCCTTGGAAACATATGTGCAAATAACATTATATTGACTCAACAGATTATATTTAAGTGTATAAATATATGTATATAATAACAATGAGTAAGAAAAGAGAGTAGGAGATGATATACGGGAGATTTGAAGGGAGGAAAGGAAAGGGAGAAATGGTATACATCTATTATAATCTCAAAAACAATATAAGAAAAGATTATCTTTCTGCCTCACTCTTTCACTAATATCTTATGGGCACAACTTACTTTCTAGGCACTTGTTAAGGTATTTTACTGTCATAATTCTTAATTTCCCAAACTGATAGATGTTTTAAATTTATCTTTAATTATGCATAAAGTAGGCACCTTTTCATATTCTAAAATATGTTTATTTTGACTTATTTTTTTAACTTAAATTTATTTTTTTTTAATTTATTCACTTTGCATCCCAATTGTAGGCCCCTCCCTCATCTCCTCCAGGTCTCAACCTCCCTTCCTCCTCCCCCAATTCCTTCCCCTTGTTCTCAGAAAGAAGGAGGCCTCCTCCCCTACCATTTGACCCCAGCCTATCAAGTCTCATCCCTTTCCTCTGTGGCCTGGTAAGGTCACCCCAGCCAGGAGGAAGTGACCGAAGAGTAGGCAACAGAGTCCCTGTCAGAGACAGCCCCTGTTCCCCTTACTGGGTCACCAATATGGAGACCGAGCTGCCTATCTGCTACATCTGAGCAGTGGGCCTAGGTCCTCTCCATGCATAGTCATTTTGACCTCTTTTTAAAAGATTTATTTGTCCAAGCTTTACTTAATTATTAAAAAATGCATGTTGGTAGCAAATTAGTCTTCTGTGGTGAGAGGTCTTCCAAGTGGCCTTATTTATGACCCAATTTAGAAATGTAATGGTTTAATATTTACTGGTACTCATAAGTATTACCCAGTCTTCTGATTGCATGCTGCTTTAAAAATATCTTTCAAGACTAGCATGATGGCGCACACCCATAATCCCAGAACTCAGAAAAGCAGAGGCAGGTGGACCTCTGTGAGTTCGAGGCCAGCCTGGTCTACAACATGAATCCAGGACAGCCAAGGCTGTCCAAATTTAAAGATTTTAAAAATGAAGTTTAATGTCATTTTTAGTTTTATTTTTCCCATGCAGGTTAAGAATTTTTGTTTTCTAGGGAAGTTTCCAAAATTTTTCTGCCATATTTTTTACAGCGGGTTAGAATAAAAAATACATTTCATCTAACCAAATTAAGATATCAAAATAAGAGGGTAAATTTATTACCACAAGTATGAGGTGGGATTATTTATTTTTCAATAAGTAATCTAATTAAAGTAAGTTTACTAATTAAAGTAAGTCTTTATATAATGGCATCTTGGAATTTTTGACCCTCCTGGCCACAGAATAATAACAACAAAAGATTCATTAATTTGGTGGTTTTATATGTTTCTTTGTTAGAAGGATATACACTTATTTTTAAATTATTTTGTATGTATAAATGTTTTACCAGCAACCATATCTGTGCAACACATATATGCCTGTTGGCCCTGGAGGGCAAAAGGAGACATTGGTCCCCTGAGACTGGAGTTACAGATGGTTGTGAGTGGCTATGTGGGTGCCAGGATTTGAACCTGTGTCATTTATAAGAGCAACAAGTAGTTTTAACTACTAAGCCACTTTCTCTCCAGCCCAACTATTGGTTCTTTAAGCAAAACATCAAGGATATAATTCAGTGGTCAAAGGCTTCCCTACCATGCACAAAACTCTGGGTTTAGTGGCCAGCACCACCCACAAAACGGAAGAAAGAAAAAAAAATCTGACCAAAAGTGCAAATGTTAATGGTAGCACTCTTGATTTTAACTAGAATTTAACTTCATGGTACTAAGTTCCAGCACTAGTTTCTACATGGAACATTATTCAAGGAAGCTTGTTTGTGTGTTTTTATTTTTGTTAGTTTAACCGTATAGCAGGGCTTTCATACTGGTTGCTCCTTACGCGTTATTGAGTGCCTCTCTATACGTCAGGACTGTCGTGCATTAACTAGTGTCACGCATCCATCACTTCTTTCTCTCACCATATTTCTCTTAGACAAATTCTCAGAACACAAAAATTCTCGAAAGCACATGTGATTTTCCTGCTGGAAAACTGAATGCAATGAGGATGGGAAGGTAAAGGTGGGACTGAGGAATGTAAAATCGTGGGTGGGGGGCTGAAGAGAGGCTCAGTGTAAGAGCACCTGCTGCTCTTCCAGAGAACCTGAGTAATATTCCCAGGATCCACCTGGCAGGAAACAATGGCCTGTCACTCCAGTTTCAGGAAATCAGATGGCCTTGACCTCCATGATCGGAACATGGTACAAGGTACAAAGACATACATGCAAGCAGAACATCTATATACATACATTTAAAATATATATGTATATATGTATATATATTTATTTAGAAGTGTTTGGATACTCAAGCAAAGTATGTGACTCTTTGAAACCTTGGACAATTATCATCAGCCATTTCCTTATAGATTTGTGACTTTCCTTTTTTTTTTTCTTCCTTAGAGATATCAGCTTGATTTATGTTAAAATAGTTGATCTGTGTACTATCTCTAAAGGCCATCTTCTCAGAGAAGGCTTTGACAAGAAAGCTTCTCTAAGGAAACAAATCCTGGTAGATGTTTTCATTTGCTCAAATACGGTCTTGTGGAATTGGAGGCCTTGGAACTTAGCATAGGGTCCTTTGTCCCAGACGGTATTGGTAGATACAGGAAAAACTTCAAACTCATCTCTAAGTGCCACCAGGCACATAAAGGTGCAGGAGAGAGGGCAGTGGGTTTTACAGGATGGGTTTTCAATACTTTTCAAGTACGTCAAGAGTAGAAACAGAAGACCTAGACAAACTTCCTAGGCCGCCTTTTGGGGTGTTCTCTTCCTAACAGTGTGCTCTTGGATTTTTTGCTTAAGAAAGTACAGTGTTTGCTGTTTAGTTAAAACGGTAAGTGGGAAAGTGGAGAAGAACAAAATAAAACACTCAACCCACTTTAAAAAGGATTTTTATAACATTTGGGAAAACTGAAATTTACCCATCTTTACCTGACACTGAGAAATGTTCAAATCCTTGGAAATATGCTCATCCAACTGTCCTCTGTGAAGCTGCCTAGTACCCTTGAGGCAACTGGCTCAGAGGCAGCTCCTGACCCACGTTTTCGGTACTTGTTCCATCTGCAGTGAAAAGCCATGCACTGAAGCAAGCTGCAGGAGGTCTACAGAAAGTGTGTGTCTGTGTGTGTGTATATGTGTTTGGGGGTCTTATGTCTACCCTCTCCTCTTTTTCACTCTGTGGACCTCTCTGTTACCTCAACAGATGGCATATTTACTGATGCACACCACTGAAATAAAGGATATTGTGCTTGAATGTCACTTTTTTGTTACCATATAGTTAATTAAAGCTAATTGTCTGCTGCCACGGATTTGCTTCAACACCGATTTTCTTTATTCTGTTGTTGATTAATGAGATTACAGATTGGTGGATGGAGAAATGCCTCCGTGGTTAAGTACTTGCTGCTCCCACAGAGGATACAAGTTCAGCCCTCGGAGCCCACCTCACATGGCTCACAACTGTTAGAACTCCAGTCCCAGGGGATCTGACACCCTCGTTTTGCCTCCTTGGCCACTGACATGCGTGCAGGCAAGATGCATAAAAATAAATAAATAAATCTTTAAAAAAAAAACCCCACAGCATTCAGTTTTAAAATTCCTCTTGAATAAATTCCAAAAACTTCCAAAAGTCCTCGTGTGCATTTATTGCAAGGTGCACAATATTTGTCTTGTCTATGAAATATGCCCATGGTGTTAAGATTTCTAAGAACTTTGAGTCATGTAAATACTAAGCATTTCCTTCCTCTCTTGTCTTCACTCCTTGCCTACAAAGTGTACAGTTTGCAGACTGTTCATTTGCTTTGTCTTCTCTTAATGCTTTGCTGCTGCTGGTGGCAGATATATTTAAACCGCGGTGGAAGTAGAAACCTAATACGCAACGTTGACCCGACAGGATACGGGCCTTCCGAGGCTTTCCTGCTGCGATGACTGGGCAGTGACTTTGGGTGCCATTCACGGCTAGACATTCCTCCCTGCCTAAACCAAGCCTGGAGACAATAAAGTTCACTCTTGATGATAAATGGGTCAGCTGTAGTTGTACTAGTTGGCAAGACAGTGGATTTAAGATGATAACAACAACAACAATAAACACAAACCTATATATTAAAGCCTGAAATCCCTATTTACCTTTGTTCTAACCTACTGAAATACAGATTTTATTTTATTTGTTTTAAATTTTTCAGATAGCGTCTCTTGAGCCCTGTCTGGCCTGGAACTCGCTATATAGTTCAGGCTGGCCTTAAATGCAAACTCACAGAGATCTACCTGCCTCTGTATCCAGAGTGCTGGGTTTAAAAGTGGGAAATACTACAGTGGACCAATATTGTGAATTTCTAGACATTCAGTCTTCTTTTCGAACGACCAGATAGGGTAAAGAAATGAAGAATGTGGATGAATAATGTAGAATATGACATGATAGATCTATTCTTAAAGTTATATCAGGAATAGCAAACAAATTAAATGAACCCAGTTATATGCACTTAGGTGCAGTGACTAGTTGGTGAATCTAATTACTGTGATATTTGTTTGTTTGTTTGGTTGGTTGCTTGTTTGCATGCTTGCTTTGGTTTGGTTTTCTGAGATCTGGCTGCCTATGTATTACTTGCTATGTAGATCAGGCAGGCCATGAAGTATTTGCAATCTTTCTGCCCCTGCTTCTCATACCCTGGAATTATAAGCATTTACCACCATGACCCATGAATGTTCTTTTTAACTATTAAAGAAGAATACTCAAGAGTTTACTAACCGGGTGCTGTTTTCATATTTAAGTTGTGGAATGTCTGGTCACTGGCTTCTCATCCGAAAATTACATTACTCCAGGAGATACAAGAATGAAATAATATTAGAAAAGCCCCAGCATCTTTTTATTGTACAGAAAGTTTCTATCTCTGTTAGGGTCCAGAAGACAATGAAAGAACCACCCCAAAATTGAGTACCTGCAAACAACAAAAGACTTTTTTTTCTTCAGAAGACCAGCATGCTGGGGCTGTCACCTTCACAAAATGGTGGTGGCCTGAGGGGATTTGAAGGTCTCCTTTAAAGCCAGAGAGGGGAATTCCAATTGTGGCTATGTAAACTCCATGAAGATTGACTCCTGCACGTGGTTGCTACGTGACTTTGATCAGGGCTTGGAGGCTTCTCAGAGCAGTAGCTATGCAATCTTATCTCCCTAGGCCAATGGTCCTGGCCGAGCTGGTTTCTGTGGTTGCCCCTTTTCTGTGGCTTTTCCTGCAATTCTCAGGCTCGTTCTGTCTAGCCATAAAATGAATATTTAACCAGCCCTCTCATCTCCTCTAGGTAACACTCAGGATGGCTATCCAAAAGCCAGGGCAAACGAGGCATTTTCGCTGTTGTCTGTTCATTTTTAAACAGTGGGAATGTTGGGCTTTGTAACGCCATCCACAACATTCTCTTCTTCCCCCAGCATTTATCACTAAATGGGCGAGACTGTGAGAATGCACTATCCCTTCATGTGCTGGATGTTCTCATCACTTTCCATGAAACTTGGTTTTTTTTTTCCATGAAATAAACGGTGGCTAGTGTTCTATTTTCAGTCCTGTTAATGTCTTAACCTTATACAAAGAAGGTGTATAAGACAAGGCGAGTCGAGGGTGAACTAACACAACAGACAAGGCACCCACTAGAGTTTCAAATGTGCCCTTTGACACTGCCATGGCCATGGCAGACTAATGTGCTCTTGTTTTGGAAACAACAACGCAAACAAAACTGATGTTTACCTTGTACTAGAAGCACATGAGTAAGTATAAATTCTCATTCCGTGGTTACCCTGACAGCAGGACCTAGCTGTGTGGCTAGAGGATTAAAGGGCTTCTTTGTATAGGTGGAGCTTAAAAGGAAGATAGCAGCATACTGAGAGATCCCCTGGAGGAAGGTGTCAAAGGTCCTGCATTGTTTCTCTTCCCTACTGTGTGTGTTGAACTTTATAACACTGGAGAAGCCCCTTCGTGTTCTCATGTTCAGGTTGTCTGGATGGACTCTTAGATCTCTGAGCTGTAAAAACAATATGAACTTGTGAATTGAGTTGGCTTGTTGGCTCTCATCTAGGAGTGTAATTGGGTAGTTCAGCGTAGTCTCTATGGAAAAATGCATCAGTTCAATGAAACTGTCCCAGGTATACTCTCAAAATGTCTTTTAATTCATTTATTTTGTTCTCTTTAAAAAAAAATCCCATGTAGCTCAGGCTGGCCCTGACAAGCATATCTCATGTACTTATGTGGAGGAAGAGGCTAAGCCTTGCAGCTGCTTTAATTGGCTAACGGGATAAACTGAAGCATGAATAACCTGTTTCTGTTTTGCTTGCATCCAGACCCCAGAGGATATAGGTGAGGAACACAGGACTCAGGAGTTGGCCGCCATGGAAGATGCCCGGATGGTTATTCTGAACAACCTTGAGGAATTTGAACAGAAAATCAAAGATATAAACGACCAAATGGATGAATCTTCCAGAGAGGTATAATCTAGAAGCTCACCATCTACTGTCACCCGTTTCTCTTTTTTCCCCTATCAGCCTGAAGATGTTTCTGCTCTTTGAGGCACAGGCCTGAGGTACAAACACAGAGAAGTCAATGTGACCAAACATGTGTTCAGGGGGAATCATTTTAGAGGGCCCCACCTTACATTCTCTGAGTGTGCGTGCGTGTGTGTGTGTGTGTGTGTGTGTGTGTGTGAGAGAGAGAGAGAGAGAGAGAGAGAGAGAATCTGATGACATAAACATATTAAGCCAGCTTTAACATACTTTATATCTACCCAAACTTTTTTAGACTGGTATGATATGTGCTTCCTGATTGCAGGATCAATAGCTAAATTAACCTCTATTTATAAACCTCTATTTAAAATTTTCTGAGCATTCTTACTATGAGTTGGTATCATGTTGACCCTATAGAGAGGTTCACATATGAGTTAAACATCAAGCCAACGTTCCGTGGCTTTACAGAACAGGAGGTAGACTCGCTCATATGGGAAAAGTAAAAGGTAGTGGCAGTTTTAATATTACCGCCTTGGAGTGGGACAAAACACAGAATTCTGCCTGGGGTGGGGGTGGTGTGTGCGTGTCAGCACTCACAGGTGGTGTCAATGGCCCCGAGAGTACCATATGGGGATTCTTCACCTGTTGTCTCCTGTGTCCCCCTGGAATCCCCTAGGAATGTGGGCCTCTCCTACAGGGCTGCAGTGACATTTGCTCCTCAGATGCCAGGGACAAACAAGAGCTAGTTGTACCTACAGTAATATATTCCTGAGTTAGAGCCTGAGCAAAAAGGCAAAATATCCCAAAAGGGAAGTAGCAGTAGAAAAGTTAAGTGGTCAGGTAACTAGCTTTTTAAGCCAGTGTATAATAGGATCCCCAGTTCTCTTAGGTAGACCTAAGAAAGGCCTATCATAGGACCCCACGATCTGGCAGGTCAGTGCTGCTTGTTGAGAATCTGATAAACCCGTGGCGGTGGGCAGTAGTTCCTGGAGGTGAGGTGGTTCTGAGCTTTCTTTTATGGCCTTAGCTGGATATGGAATGCGCCCTTTTGGATGGAGAGCAGAAGTCTGAGACGGCTGAGCTCATGAAGGAGAAGGAGATTCTAGATCATCTAAACCGGAAAATCACAGAACTAGAAAAGAACATCGTAGGTGAAAAGACCAAGGTAAACAGACTTCGTAAGAATGTGCTTTTTATGGGAAAATCGGGCATCCCAACTACTGGAATTTAAATGTTAAATGTAATTATATAGTTTGGGGTTGTTTATAATGTGTTCCTAAATAATGTGGCTCTAGAAAAGAAGTCCTAAGGTCCTCTGTTAAACAAACAAACAAATGACCTGCCAGGCACCAGGCAGCAGATACTGAGAAACCCTGTTATCTCATGGCAGTCTGGTTCTACTTAATGAGCGAGTTCCTTTTTCCCATTCACCTTTTATGATTCTCGTGTGTGTGTGTGTGTGTGTGTGTGTGTGTGTGTGTGTGTGTGTTTTAATTTTAAAATAATTTTAATTATCTTTAGTGTATGGAGCATGTTTGTCATTGGGTTGCCTTGGGCAGAGTCAAGCAGACGTGCCTCATTTCTCTTTACTTTTCTGTTCATTAATAAGATGAATGATCAGTTCCCATTCATCTCACCCTTCTGGCCTTGCCATTGTCACCAATGCAAGTGCACTGGTCCTTGAATAAAGCTGTTTCGGGGGAGGTTCCCACACACTGCCAAGTGATCGACAGGCCACAGGTGATACTGTGATGAGGTCTTGTGTATGCTTTCCAGGTCACAGCTTGAAGGTTAGCTGACAGCCTCTAGGGAAAACATGGAAAATTACTTGCAGAACTTAGAATTAAAAGTATTAGTTTGATAGTGAGGAATTTTCCCCCTCTTGGAAATAGTATACATTCCTTTTCTATTATGATTTAGTAACAGCTGAACTAAGCCTAAAATTAAAAATAAAATTCCAAATTGGGTTAGCAAGAAGCAAACAAGCTTTAACACATTCTTTCCTGCCTGCCCTGTTCTCTATGAGGCAGAGAAAAAGAAAAATGATTCAGTTTGAGTAAGTTCTACTGCTCATGTGTGGAAGGAATTTCTACTGAATGTGACTTCCTTTTAAGGCTCTTGTTTGTTGAGACCTGTATGTAAGGGCATTGGATCTTGTGCCAAGGACGGAGCTCAGAATTACTTTGTCAGAAATGGAAGCTGGTGTATACATTCCACTTCATTTTCTGATTTGCCAAACGTCAAAATTAAACTGCTCAGCCTTTTAGTTTCTAACTTTATGAATGCTCCCTCTACAACCATGCCTTTGAAATTCCAAAGAACCTATTTGGATAGTGGGCATGTACTATTTGGATAGTAGCTCACAGTCACGTCAAAGGGTTAACTGTATAAAGCCTGGATGGAGGAGGGTTGGAAAACAGATGGCAAAAGTCCTTACAGCCTAAGTTAGGGTCTCTCAAACCCAAGTGAAAAGCGAGACATTGAGGCACGTGTCTGAAATCCCAGCATTTCTCTAGCAAGTTGGGAGACGGACACAGGAAATTCCCCAAGGAGCTCTCAGGGCAGCTAGCCTGGATATCACAACACAATTGCAGAAAAAGAGAGATCCTGCCTCAAGGAAAGTGGAAGAAAAAGACTAATACCTAATGTCCTTCTGATCCCCAATATATGTGGATGTCTCCTACCACACACACACCGGAAGTCTTGGAGAATGGCTTATCTTCTTTTTCAAAGGCTTTGTATTGAGATAGCCAGAAACCTTGGGTGGTGGCACCAGATGGCCTGTTTTTATGGTATAGTTAGCATTGTACCATTCAAAAGTCCTAATTAAATTAAATTACACTGTTGTGATCATACTGCAGTTAGTTTGTGTCATGGTAGAACTCTTGTGGGACCCAAGAATAGGGCATTACACTCCCTGTGAACACTCTGCCAGCTCCAACCCATGTAACTGCTTATCTTTGCACATCTTGTGTCTTGCTCTATCGTTAGCATCAGATGCACAAAACTAAAGTGAGTTGGGCTAATGCTGGGTCTGACTTCCCCAGGGAAAGCTGTGCTGTATTCAGGACCTAAGATAAAGGTGGAAATCCTGCATCATTGGCAGAAACAAGCCCAGAAGCCACTTCCAACCACCTCCTGACAAGCTATTCAAGAAGGGGGATGTGGGGTGTGGACCAGATCCACAGCTGTTAGGGGATTAGTGGGTCGTGGCAGGTGGAGTTATTGTCTCTCGTCACATGCTGTGGAAAAATCTCAGAAACTGGCTTTGGGTAAGGGGCTCCAAAAGAGGATGGGGGTGGGGGAGGCACCAAGGGGTTGGAAACAAAGACTGAGCCAGATGGTGTCACCATATATTCTAAATAGCCAGACAGAGAGTGACTTACCACTGCTTGTTCTAGCATTTTCTGACACAGGAATTTCCGACTTCTGTGTTCAAATTTCTGGCTCCCCCTGGCCCAGCAGAGAGAAACATTCAATCTTCATCTTCTCTTACCTAAGGAAAGTTTTTCCCTCTCATCAAAGAACACTGCTTGGACACCATTCAAGTACCGTCATCCCAAGCCTCCTTCTCAAGTCTTTCTGCATAATCCTTGCCCGTTTACTACATCTGTACTGTTAGCATACTACATTATTATCTTAGAATATCATTAGTTAAAATAAACAGATACCTTCTCTCCAAATCCTAAATTTTTCAAACAATTTTTTTCCAGTAGACACCACATCTCCATTTGCTGATATGACATCCTTCCTATTCCATTTAGCTTAGTCTCCACTGCTGCATCAAATTTCTTCTAAGACTCCTAAGGATTTCAGTCTCTTGTGGTGAAACTCTTGAGTGGCATTCAATACAGTGGACAGTTTGTTCCCCCCTGAGACAGGTTTTCTCTGTGTAGCCTTGGCTGTGCTGGACTTGCTTTGTAGACCAGGCTGGCTTCTCTGCCTCTGCCTCCCTGAGTGCTAGGATTACAGGCATGCTCCACTGTGCCCATTTCCCACGGCTTTTTTTTTTCCTCTGTGCCTTCTCCAACTTTGCCCTTTGTTTATCCTCTTCCATTGTTTTTTTTCTCTATACTATGGGGGGAGGGGTGTCTACATGTGTGCACGTGTGTACAGGCTTATGAGGGGGCCAGAGGTCAACCTCAGGTGTTGTTCCTCAGGCACCATATGCCTGGCTTTTTAAAAATTACTCTCTGTCTGCTATGGCATGTGTGTGGAGGAGGGATAAGAGAATAGCTTATAGGACCCCACAGCTTATCCACTGTGTCACCGTGTGGATCATAGGGATCAAAATCAGGTCATTGGGCTCGGCAGCAAGTGCTCTCACCTGCTGAGCCATCACACTGGTTCCCACCTCGCTTTTTTGAAGTTGGGTCTCTCACTGGCCAGTGAGTCATCAATTCAGCTAAGCTGGCTGGCCAGTGAGCCCCAGAGCTCACTGCCGCTGCCTCCCCAGTGTGTTGCCACACATGGATTTTTCTCAAATGTGGATTGGGGGGGGGGGATCACTTTATTTTCATGGCAAGTGGTTTATTGACGGAGCTCTCTCCCTGTCTCTCACTCTCTTACTCCTATCTCTCTGCCGTTCATCTACAGTCTGAGCTCAGTTCTTTTATTATCCTGGTGTTTCTTGTACAGCCATGGCTCAGAACAAGCTGGTATGCTGCTAACACACATGCACACCTCTTGCACACAACTTGTGTAGCCCACAGAGATTTCATGCATGTTTTCAACTGAACATATCCATTATGGAACCATTGATCTCCTATTCCTTGTTGGCCCCCTCTGCCTCTTCTCCCACACCTCTTACTCCTTCCCCATACTTCTACCTCCTCCCCAACACCAGCTCCAGTGTTCTGCATCTGAGAACTTTCAGATGATTTTAGCAGCACACTCTTCACCATCACAATCTATGACACAGTGTTTCCCGACATCTCCCCCTGACATTTTCTTTAAATTCAGCAAAGCCCTTTCCTGCACTTTTTGTCTTTTGCCTTCTTCAGGCCATTCCCTTCCCACCTTCATTCAGTCCACTCACTTCACATCAGCCACAGTGATTCCCTCTTAAAATAGAAACCATATCCTAGAATTCCATTGGATTTCATTCAGGTACACTAGGGTGTAGCCTGGGGTATGTTACACACATCTATGTCACAATCCTCACCCCCATTTCACACTGTTTTCACAACGGCTTTCTCACTGTTCTGAGACTCATCCTCTCCCTCACTTCCTCCTGACTCAGGCCATTCTCAGTTGCTGCTTCCTCCCACTTCCTTTCTCATTGTCCATACCTTGTTTCCATCAAGGGCATAGCTTTCCTATTCACTTTTTAGAAAAGCTTTCCCAGTGTTCTCAAGTTGAGAGCATGTCCCTCTCTTGTTCTTCGAGGCTTTTTATCATCACTCTTTATTATTTGCAATTTGGGGGATCGTTAGATGTTTGTTTCCCTCTCTACCCAATGAGACAGAGAAAGGACTGTTGTTTATCTAGCCGGTACTAGCTCCCAGAATATTTCCCAGTGTGCTCTGGGAATATTATCCTCGGACTCCCCTGCTAACATCCAGTCCGGCTGCTAACATCCATCCCAGTCAGGCTGGGCATGACAAAAGGAAACTGAGCCAAACACCTGCTAAAAGAGCTGTGTGCAGCCAAGTGTCAGGACAGCTGGTGCACATGCCAGAGGCCTGTAATCACACTGCCAGTCAAGCCAGAGTGTAAGACAGAAGGAGGAAATGGCCTTTGCCCTTTTGGATTATGTTTCCCTTTCCATACACCTGTTACATTGCTCAGATATAGAGTGGAGAACGAGGAAAGTGAAACCTGAAAAGATATCTCCAATGGGCCAGCTCTGATTCAGATGCTCCTAGCACATCCTGTAATTCTGTTCTACTCTGCTTTATTTTTTTGTGTGGGGGGTATAGGAAGGGAGGGTTAATTTACTTTTATTTCATGGGTACGTGTGTGTTTTCCCTGAAGGTCTGGCTGGGCACCATCTGTGTTAACTCTCTGAAGAATCCAGAGGAGGGCATTAGATCCGCCTAGTACTGGAGTTTGAGATGTTTGGGAGCCATTGTGTGAGGGAGTGAACCCTGGTCCCCTGGAAGAGAAGCCAGTGCTCTTAACTGCTTAGCCATCTCTCCAGGCACCAGCTCAGGATGCTTGCAGACAAGGAAGGTCTAGACACATAGGAAAAAAGTACTTACCATCACAACGGAATTCAGAACTTGATATGAAATTACTGACAGTGCTTCCTTGGCCCTTGAGACTGGTCTTTCATTTTATTTATTTTACCTGATTTGGGGACTCTTATCTTATTTTACTTATTTTAAATTGTATATATTTTATGTGGTATTTATACTAGCACCACATAAAATTTCAACTATACACGTGATTATACATACAAGATAAAATATGGTTATTCTATTACATATTTACTGAACATTTTTCTATTTTTCTATTGGCTCCCCAGTCTAGCCCTTCCCTTCTCATGGGGAACCATGGTCAATTTGTTTCCACGTGACTCTTGAGATAAAGGCCCCCTGCCTGTTGCTGTTCTGGAATAGTAACCATATCACATACACAGCCACCATACAAGTGGATAACCCCTGAACAAATATGAGTTCCTGCCTTAAACATGAGCCCAGAAAAGGGATGTTTGGTTAGTAACGCACTAAGCAAAAAAACTTCATGTTGCATCACATTGAGCAGAGAACAGAGAGGAGAGTGTTTACCTTGATGACAAGGTGGGGAGGCTGCATGCCCAAGCTCCATAAGCCCAAGTGGAGTTGGAAAGGTTGAGAACTCTCCTGCCCTTCCTCTATTCCCTCCCTCCTTTCAGAGCAAAGCTTGATCTGGGAGAAAGTATGGACATGCCCATCTGTTATGTAGGTTTTTCTTCTGTCTTTGTCTATTTTTGGCTATATTAAAAATAGATTTTTTGGCTTTCTCTATTTTGAGATTATCTGTGTTTCCTCTGTGTATCTTAGCATATAAGAAGGAAAATAGTCACTTGAGTTGAAAACGAGATGTGATATTTAAAGGAAAGACCTCACTTCCTTATGTCTGGTAAAGTCTTTTCATTACTCGGATGGTAGTCATAAAACTCAAGCCATCATTTCCTTTGAAGATGAATCTTTTGTTTCTCCCCACAGATACCTTGTGGTACTCTGGACATTCTTGTCTACGCACACTGAACTGTGTACTGATGCGTAGGCCACTGTCCCTCCCACGTACTCCCGAATGGGAGCTGAAATTCTTTGATGGTTTAGGTTTTCTACAATAAGCGAGTACTCCTGCATATGAGGTGGCCACATTTTATTCCTCGTTATTACAATGCCAGCGTACCTGCTGTTTCCTCCCTCTCCTTTCTTCTTGGCTGGTGTTGGAGGAGAGGATGGGGAGCGGGATTAGGGGCAGCAGACTGGCTCACATTCCTCTCAGGTGTTAATACCAGGAGGCCATCACATTTGCCAGGTCACGGTTAGGGTTAGGAGGGACTTACCCTTTCTTTCTTACATTTCAAAGTCAGCTCCCTGGCTAAAGGAAGTGGAACTAAATCATGGTATTTGAGGATTAAACCAACTGGATTCCAGACAAGACTTACTTTTTCTCTAGTGTTTCTTGTTTACAGAAGTCCTCTGTTCTAGCTTTTGTATGTGGAATACCTGTTAACTGTGTAAATAAATGGCAAGTAAGGGGTTACAGGTATGAAACATTGGCTGATCTGTGAGACCATCAGAATGCTCATCTCCCACGAAAACACAGGTTTTTAGGAAATAGACTAGGAAAGGGCTGCTCAGATTGTTTAGGGTGTGCTTTGAATGGCCCTCTCCATGACACTTATGGTTTAGGGACCACAGATTTAAAACACTTGCTAAATCAGTTCCAAACTTGAGCCTGAGTGACTGCCCTATGCTGTGCTGTGAGTTAAAGCATTTGAAAGCTACAAAAGTGGATCTTAATTCTTGATACCCTTCTTTTTAAAAGCTCGTAGAATTGGAAGAACCAGCAAATAAAAGTACAGGAGACTCTGTTATGCTTGAATTTCAGGTAAACAAAGAACACATCTTTAAATCTATATCCCACGCAAATACTTGGATCATGCTTACATAAAAATATGAGTTATTCATTTGAGATCAAGTCTAACTGCATGTCTTTTGTTTTATCTGGCACCTTCTCAGGATGACCTTGAACCACCTGCTTATTGCGAGTTGCAGGCTTACATGTGGTAAAACAATCTTTGTCATTGTCCTTAAGGATATTTTGGGTATGCTATTAGATATTCAGACAGTCAGCAAGTTGAATTTCAGCTTCTTCCCTCAAGAATACAACCAAGAAGAGAGAAAATTTAATGTAAGTCTTCTAACCCAAAGATGGAGCATGATAAGTATTTCTATGTGGCTTGATCTTGGGCTTTTTAAAATGAATACTGGCCACTCTTGTATATAAAGTCAAATTGTTTAGAGTAAACTTATACACACCCCTGATGGTTTGTAGGATTGGAAAGTAGTTATTGGCAGTTGAACTTGGAGTCTAGCGTCCTCCTTGATGATATTGGACTACAGGATCTGTCACAGTTCATTCTTTGCTTGATTCACTCTAAGCATCTCATTTGAATATATTTTTAAAAATCTACATTTGGGCATTTACTTATAAGAGAGGCTTTTTTATGCTATAAAATTGAGACAGTAGTGTCATTTGCTTTAGGAATGTTTTTGGTTTTTTTTTTTTTTTTTTTTTTTTTTTTTTTTTTGTGCGTGTGTTCCCGTGTGAGCATGGGTACTTGTGTGCCATGCTGCTCCTGTGGAGGACAGAAGGCTACCTTCGGTGTTTGTCCTCCTTGTTTGAGGCAGTCTTTGTTCTTTGCAGCACACTCCAGGACAGCTTGCCCCCCAGCTGCCAGAAATTTTCTTCTCTTCACCTCCCATCTCACTAGAGAAGTCCTGGCATTGCAGATACATGCTGCCACATCAGCTTCACATGAGCTCTGGACACTTGAACTCAGGGCCTCAAACTTAAGACCTCTCCCAAGACCTTGAGAACAATATGTGATCAATTTTGAATCAACTTAATGTCTCGCATCATTAGAAAAGTAAAATTGTGATTGCAACTGTAGGAAAAAAATAAAACTGTAGCTGCCATCACCTATCCTAGTGGTAGGAGGCTAAGCCAAGGTTCTCAAGCTGACAACATGGAAGATAACAGAGATTTTTTTTAACGTTTCTTAATCTGTCTTATATCTCTGTATTTGTGGCTAGTCAAGATTTGGGAATAGGATCTGTAAATCCTTAATCCGTTATTCCAATGAGTAACCAGAGCAGTAAACCACTGGACTGAATGCATTTTGCAGTGAAAAGGGAATGAACAATGCTACTTTTGTCTATCACCAGTGCCCTTTTAATCTTTATAGGGTGAATGAACAAATCATCTGCAAAAACAAATATAACCATCTGTCTCCATCCTTGCATCCCACATCCACGGAATCAACTAGTCAAGAGTCTATGATATTAAAAACAACAACAAATATCCGTACTAAACACATGTAGACTTTTCCTGTCTTTATTCTCTGCCCAATCCCTTTTAACAACAGATTGCGCATCATTTGCTTTGTATTAAATATAATGAGTAATCTAGAGGTGATTTAAGCTATGCAGGAGGATTGAGAGGGTTACATGCAAATGCTAGACCATTTTATGTAAGATTTGAGCATTCATGTGTTGACTTTGTTTACCTTGGAGGTCTCTTACTGAAGTTACTGAGGGACAACTGCACATGCCAACATTTATACACTGATTTCTACTTTAATTTACCTGTGATTAACTTAGCATTGACTTTATTTGAGTAGGAAACTTTAGGAAGATCTGACTTAAATATTCAAAACAGGCAGGACCTAGCAATGGGCATTGACCCACCTGAATTTTGCCCATGTATCACCACCAAAAAGACAAACACAGAATGAGAAAGGTCCCTAAAGGAGCAGCATGCCTCTAACCTCACTTTATTCTGTTCTTGTATTTATGAGTGTCCCCTTGTAACCTGAGATTTTGCTGGAGAATACTCTGTCTTTATATAATCTTGCTCTTCAACAAAGCAAAATTTGTTACATTTTAAAGACATTTATTTCTTAAACATTAGTTTTTGTTTTTTTATTTTTCTTAAACATTAGTTTAAATCTTAGAAAGAAAAACCTTTTTAAAAAATTATATTCATTTGATGTTTGGAAAACACCACTATGTCTATTCTCTTTAGAATAGGGAAGTTTACTCTCTTAAACCTGGGAAAGTGAATAACACTCCGTTTTAATAATTTACAGGTAAAAAGCAAGAATCCTGGAACTCTTTAATACTTTTTTCCTTCCTTGGGGAGCTGGTGCATTAATTATAAGTGCCTTCAGTAATTTTCCTTTGAAAACTTCCTGCTCTATCAATAGAACAGAGGAATATTAATTTCTTTCTGGCTCCAAGTTGTTCTACCCAGGGCTTCCAGGAGTGACATCACTTCTGTGATCTGTCTGAACCCACCTGCCACTAATCCTCTTAGCATCCTTCCCCTCACACTTCCTTTGCCCTGGCTTTGGCCCCACTGAGCTCTTGCTCTCGGACCAAAGTAGTGGTCACAGCATTCCTGGTACGCAGAGAAGCTGCAGAAGGTTCTGATGGTGCCTGCTTGCATAATTCTTTTAACCGCACCCTTGTATGGAATTGTGAAACACTTCCAGCATCTCAGATTGAAGGCACTATGTAAACATGAGGTACTTTTTTTTTTTTTACGAGTTCTTTATTTGCGTTCATTATTAACAATTTCAAGCGTTGAGCACATGGAGCAATGATTTGGTAATGTCTTTGGATCTGAGACTTGTGTTGGAGAGCAGTGGCCTTCTGTATTACCTAACATCACATCACTCTTTCCTACAGGACTAACTTAACATTGCAGGTCTTTGTCCTTTGATATTTAATTATAATGCATAGTCCTTTTTTGTTTTTTAAATTTTCTCTCTAGAACTAGAGTTGTTGTCAAGTCTGATGACACAGTATGTAGAAATAGAACTCTTTTTGGATACACATCCTTTGCTGTGAAAATTGAACTGTCATTGATCCCCAGGAAATAAAGAACATCTCCTTAGCCAGAAATCAGCAAGAGTTGTATGCTGCTATTTATATTAAGGGGTAGATATTGACTCTGAAGGTGGTGACAGAATCTGGCAGGTTTAGTATATACTGCTGTCTGTGAACAGTTTCTCTGTTAACTGTACCCTCGCTTTCTCCTAGCCATGCAGTTAAGTAAATGAACCGGTAAAGCCTGGAGAAACTGTCTTGTTGATTGTTAATATTGTAAAATTAGTCTAGATTGATAAATGGGGTAGGCTTTTCAAGTTTATGACTTCTGGGTTCAATCATTTTTAGGAAAATAAGACACATTAATGAAATACCTTTGAAATTTAAAAAGTCACCTTAAAAACTGGAGACTTACCTCGACCTAGGTGGGAGCTAATGTCATAAAGCTTTAGATTTGAACAATAACATCTTTTTCAAGAGTCTAGATATTCATTTATGCAGGAAATCATGGCCATTTGTTTAAAAAAAATCTACAGAATTTTGCATGACTATTTGAAATCTTCACCTTTTTAAAAGGATCTTTTGTGATAAAAGAGGCATAAGTAAGTCATTTAACTTACTGATGAGGGTCAAACCATAGTGGATTTGTTTACACTGAGAGTTAAATACCAGAGAATCTTGCCTAAGTTTCCCTTCAAATGGTGTTGAATTCAAGAGGGGTTCTGTGGGGCTGCCCCACTGCTGTACACAGCATTTGCCAGTTATATCACGGAGTCACTTTGGCATTTGTGGCATGGAGGCATTAGTAGTCTCTGCCCTCTTTTCTTCCCTGGCTTTTGGGATCTTTCCTTCATTTCACATAATCTGTCTTTTCCTTCCTTCCTTCCTTCCTTCCTTCTTTCTTTTTCTTCTTTCCTTACCTTCCCTTTCTTTTCCTGGGAGTGGGTGTCATTGTAAGGAAGCCTGTGTCTGCAGGTTCACTGTCTCAGCTTTGTGTCCAAGCTACCCGATTCCCTCAGTTGCTGCTTGAATCAGTCTAGCAATCATTTCTCTTCTCTCTCTCTCTCTTTCTTGGTGGGATCTTTTCCTCTGAACTTTCTCACTTCGTCTCTCAGCTTTCTCCATGCTTGAACCATTTCAGATGAGAAATGCCAGGAGTGCGCCTAGAGCACTTTTGACCCAAGAACACACTACAGAAATTTCCCAAAGCAGTTTAGCAAACGCTCTAGCAGTTCGGATCACGAAGGTACTTCAAGGTAAATAAACAACGCCCCTCCCACCTGCTTTATCCAGTTTTCTGACAAAGGAATCTTGGCCAGGATAGCATTTGATGTAGCTGGCATATCTTTTGTCCCTTGTGGACTACTGACCAGCGTTCACCCTTTCCATTGCCGCTCTGTATGAGGTAGTAGGAAGGAGGGAAGGAAGAATGGCAAGCAATTGTCCGGCGAAGGAGGCTGTCTGAAGAAGGCAGGATCTTCCATTCTGCTCCTATCTCTTTGCCCTAACCACTAACAAGCTTTGTTTGTTCATTCCTAGTGTATGCTTGTGCCTGTTTGCTACCACCGGGGGATGTTCGCTAGCACCTGCCTGGGGTGTGAAGGTTAATGTCCATCCTTCTATTTTCTGATTTCTGAACTTCAGGAGAAGGTAAAGCTTGATGCTGAGAGGGAAAAACTAGAGAGGCTTCAGGAGCTGTACTCCGAGCAGAAGACCCAGCTGGACAATTGTCCTGAGTCCATGAGGGAGCAGTTACAGCAGCAACTCAAGAGGGTCAGTAGCAAACAGGAATGTATGGTGGCTTGGTTTGTTTGTTTTTTTCCTTGCTATTAAGTTCTGCTTACCTTTGACTTACTACTCCACAGAGCATATGTTTGCCTAAGTTCTAGTTTTTTAGATCCTTAAAAATAGAAATATGCATGCTAACAGTATGTATGATTCCATGTTAAGCAGTTGAAAAATTCCTTGTTAGGATCCTGTCTCCAGTTTATAATGCAGAAATGTCTCTGGAGACTGCCTTGGTAACTGAAGAGAAATTGTTCCTGACTTGTAATCATCACCAAGATTATAGCGTTTAAACCAACTGGCATCTTCCCCTACTGTATCATGAGCACTGTCCTTGAATGTCTTTCCCGTTAGCTTGATTTTATGCTCTTGCTTTAAAATTAGCCTATTCTGTTTGTGTCCCCCACTCTTGACTCTTTTCTTTCTGTTGTTTAGAGACATTAAACTTATTAGCATTATGGTAACAAAACACTAAGATCAAAGATAATAGAATGTTACAGGTTCCTCTGACATCTTTTCAAACAGGCATCAACTCTTAAGAGGGCCGTGGAGCATGGACCTTCTAGTTAAATGTTACCAGCTCAATTCTCCTATCCCCAATTCTGGCAGGGTTTGCTAGAGCCATGATGGTTACTCTCTGAAAAAAAAAAAAAAAAAAAAAAAAAAAAGACTTCATAAGCAGATAACTTCACAAGTGCTGGCACAGCCACATATTATTTTATTATTTCATAGTATCATGACAACTGGGTTGTCTCTGAACCAGCAGCCCAGATCAACAGTGATCCCTGGGAAAAAGGCATTAACATTCCTGCAACTCTCAAGGAATCACAGGAATAGTAATTAGTCCCAAGTGAGCAACAGTTTATGATTTCGCATGAGTGGACAAGAAGGCGCCTATCATTCAAGCTTGATAAGAATGACCAAGTAGAAAATTTAGTTATGATAGCACTCTTGAAAAGAAAATTCTATGACCTTTAATACTTGGTATTTCTTTGAATATTGCTAGGCAATGAGAAATCGCTATAAAAACCATTTCAAGTATTGTAGAGTGCGAAAGACTTGTAGGAAGCTAGGCATGGCACCATGTATGTGGAACCCTAGAAGCCAGCATGGGCTTGATAGTTCCATCCAGCCAAAGCTGCATGGAAAGACTTTGTCTCAAACAACCAAATATTTAAAAGTATCCATTGCAAATAAGTTAACTTACAGCATAACCAATAGCATTTATTTCTTACAATATTATTTAAAGAATGGCAACAAGCTGTCTTTTCCCTTCCCTTATTTTATTCTGGAAGGCTGATCTGGAAAGACAAGAAAAGAAAGCTATCTGTTCCTTTGGAAGCTTTGTTATAAAAAGTTTAGTACTTGTGATGTTATTTTAGTCTGTGATTATGTTATGTCAGTTCACAGAAGAGATGAGAATGCTAAATTCTATACTCATTTCTTGTTTTTTTTAAATTCTATTTAATGCTAATGTTTTGGTGCTATGTTCATGATTTTTGTGTAGGTCCATACAATGCTTATGTACTTTATTCTTTCTTTTCTCTGGTTGTTCATGAATCTGTGTTCTTCATAATCCTTGCTTCTAGATTCCATTAGGAACTTAAGGTGCTTAATATCATTAATTACTGTTTGCGTAAGCTGACTCTTTAGGCTAACTCTTAAGTCTAAGAATCATGACTCAAAGGAGGAAAGGAAATGATACAAATGGTGGCTCCATGAACTAAAACAAAGACTCCTTCCTCATTCGCTCCAAACAGAGGGAAAAATTATGACTCTAGGTCCTTTCCTTAGTTCTCTTAGCTCACCTCATACTAAGAGATCTCACCATTCTGTTGCCTAGGATTGAGGTTTCTGTAACTCTCTACCAGTTTCTTAGGTCACCTCTCACCTCACAGGAAACATATTCATATTAGCAACCTCCTGTGTTCTCACAGCATAGTTCTCTTCAGACTGCAAAAGCTTCCCAAAGGCAAAATAACTAAAGTCAGTAGTCTGTTTTCTGACTAGTTCCACTAGATGGCGAGCCGCATGAAATAAAAAATAAATAAATCGGAGGAACAGCAGCTTCTTAAGCTGTGCTTAAAGACCAGAGCTGAACTGTCTTGGTTGAGCAATGTATGTGCTTGTAACATCTTACCCCTAAATCCTTCTGAAACATGGCTGCTGCTGAGTCCAGTTGCCAGTCTTGGGCTGCCCTCGGTACAGAAGAAAACGCTGAGAGCAAGAGTGACTGTTATTTGCCAGGATAGTTTCTGCTGTTAAAGTGGATGAGGCGGACACCTTAGCTGTGACACTATATCAATGCTGTTTATAGTAATTGTTCCCCAGATCAGTGGTTCTCAACCTGTGGGTCATGACTTCTTGGGGCTGCATTATCAGATATGTACATTATGATTCATAACAGCAGCAAATTGCAGTCATGAAGCAACAACAGAAATAATTTTATGTTTGGGGTCACCACAACATGAGGAACTATATTAAAAGTTCTCAGTACCAGGAAGGTTGAGAACCACTGGTCTAGATTGTTGATTTTGGTGCTTTGACGTTAAAAATACTCTATGCAGCGACACCTATAACTGGGAGTTTCCTGTTCCATCACTGGTGCTAAAGCCCATTTTTCCCATAGTCTAAGAAAAGTTGTTCCACTTCTGTGGATCTCACTGTCTTTCTACGCAAGAGGAAAAGTCGGCGCGGCGCGCTTACCTCTTTCCATATTGCAAAATGAGGAGGAGTGTTTGACTCCGCCGAGTGATATGGGGAGAGGTTTACATGCCCCATGCCCCATTGCAATTCCCCTCCAGAGCTTGCCTTAACCCACGAGATTGTTTCTATGACCACGCCCAGGCAGACCACATTTGTTCTCCTCTTTCTGTTTCTCTGCTGGGCAGTGAAAGCCTAAAGATCATCTGCCTGTAGATGTGTGCCTTATAAACTCTCAAAATAATTTTCACAAGAAAGCAGAAAGGCACAGAATTTTTTTTGATGCAGCTGTTGTGTCTACAGTATCCAGTCAGCCAGTAGAGGGACGTGATCCTGTGATGTCCTCTCAGTGAGTGAAAGTTTTGTTTTATTTTTCATTTAGCTGTTCATGTGCTTGGCTGAGAGCTGTCTGTATCTGTTCTCCTGTCTCAGTGAATCTATGACTGTCTCAAATTCCATTCCAAAATCCTCATTATCTAATTTTTTAAAGGTTTTTTTTTTTCCCTGTAGCTTTTCTTTCAGCATTTAAACAAACAGGGGATAATGGCTTAGGTTGTCTGAGGAGATGGTTGCACTCACAGAATCTGAGTGCTGAGCTTAGCTGAGTTTTCTGCTTTTCTCCCTATTATTTTTATTCAGTAGTTTAAATATTTGCTACAAATCAATGGCTGTCTCTCACGTGTTGTGTTTTAACCACATGTGGAGTAAGCAGCTGGCTAGCATAGGGTGTATAGTGAGCCCTGTGACACTTTAAAGATGATTTCTAAGCTAAGGGGGGGGGACTTGAAATTTTTTATCTTAATTTTCTTTAACCTCAAATTAAGCTTAATTGGAAGACCTTGAGAACTTAATTATATGTGCCTGTATAAGTAATCATATCATCTAGTACACTCTTTCAAGACTACAGACATTTTTCAAAGTACAACACTTTAATTCATATGAGCAAGTAATTCCTTTAGAAATCTCCCATAAGCTGAAAATATTAAGTCTACATTGAGAGGCTGAGATACCCTAGATAGTCTGATGAATGTGTATATGAATTCAAAATTTCTTAAAAGTCTTCATAGTTTACTTTTTAAAATTTGGCCTACATACACACACACACACACACACACACACACACACACACACGCCTCCTGCCAAGACTGAGTCTCACAACTCAAGATCCTTTTGCCTCAACTTCCTGTGTGCTGGGATTATAAACATGTCCTACCACACCCCGCTTTGAATGTTTTTCAATTTGTGTTTTTCCAACTCTTATAATTCCAGATCTAGTGTGCATCATCATAATAACCTTGTTGGTATAGTTTTAACTGTAATTTCATGGCAACTAATAGACTTTATGTGACTCATCTTTACAACATAATTTATAGTAGAGACAGAAAGTTAAAAGTAGAGACAATTCAGTTAAAAAAAACATACTTTATTAGTGAATAAAACCCAGCAGGGGAAGTAATATGGTGACATAGAGTTTATTAAATAACTATTATAAATCCTCTTTGATGATTTAAGTGAACAACAGCAACAGGGAATGTCTTAAATGTCTTGGCTCGGCAGAGCTGTTAGCCACATTGTCCAACTGCCTCTTCCTTTTGGCAAATATTATTTATAATTTAAAAATATTCAACACAGACCACATTTGGAATTCTGGTAGTGGCTCCAAAAGTAAAGGAATATTTTTTAATGGACTTACGAATAGTTTTTACAGCGTGTCCCAACCTCAGCACAAAGGCAACTTATGAATACATTCCTGTTTTTGAGAACACCCAGAGATTGAAGAACACCTATTAATTGTCATCATTTTTGACCTTCTTTCACTCTCTTCAAGCTTCTTCATGGGGTAGTGGTACATAGCTTGTTGAATCTCTGTCTGAGTTAGGGTTACTATTGCGCTGATGAAACTCCATGACCAAAGCAACTTGCAGAGGAAAGGCTGTATTTGACTTACATATCACAAGTCATAATCCAGTGAGGGGAACCAAGCAGAAACTCTAACAGGGCAGGAGCCTGGACACAGAAGCTGATGAAGAGGTCTTGGACATGTGGTGTGGTGCTTGCTTTCTCCTCATGGCCTACCTGGCTTGCTTTCTTATAGAACCCAGAACAACCAACCCAGGATGTCCCCTGCTCCCTCAATATTAATTAATATAATGCCCTACAGGCCTGTCTATGCCCAATCTTAGGAAAGCATTTTCTAAGTCATGGCTTCCTCCTCTCAGATGACTCTAGCTTGGGTCATGTCGGACTCAAACCAGCCAGCACATACTCCTCTCTTCCTGGTGAGAGCTTTAGCACCCCTCTTTCCAATAAAGAGATTTGTGAACAACTGTCATGGATCCATAAAGGCTCAGTGAAAGAATCTTCTCTCCGAATGCCTATTTTAGGAGGTGTGTTTTATAAAACTATGTGTATGTTTATTATGTCTGTGTGTGCATGTGAGGACAGGTGCACTAAAATGTCAATAGAGGGCATTAGATTCCTCTGAAACTGGATTTACAGACAGTTGTGTGTTGCCCAACATGAGTGCTGGGAAGCAAACTCAGGACCTCAGAAGAGCAATATGAGCTTTGAACTGCTGCTCCATCTCTCCAGCCCTCCAAATGATCTTTTAGATAGTCGAGTGTTCACAGCAACTGTGAGGAGAGCTATCAGAAACCCACATGTTGTCTGCTCCACACAGGCATAGGTTTCATTATTATTTTTCCTCGCCAAACTACTCTATTGATTACAATTGCTGAACCTAGAATAACAACATTTCTCAACAGAATTCATGTCCACATGCTAATTTCTTGACACGTGACCCTTCTCTATAATATAGTCAACAATATCATATAATAAATACAATAAACATTTATTGCATGGCCTCTCAAAGCTTATATATTTTAACTTATGTATATATTTGTCCACTTGTGTGTACATTAAAAAACAATTGTCAATAAATTGAGCTGGGTATGAGCACACACCCCTGTAATCCCAGCACTGTAGGTATAAGGCAGGAGGACGATAAACTACAGGTGAACTGGAGGTATACAAAGAGATCCTATCCAAGAGAGAGTGAGGAGGGAGAGAGAGGGGGGGAAAGAGAGGTCAGGAGAGAGGCAAAACAAGAGAAAAAAAGAAGAGGTAAGAAATAAAACTGAAAGGAAAAATAAACACTAAACACAAAGGTTTACTATTTTCTCCTTACACCTCAGTGGGTTGTGTTACCACCATTGTGGTGCATGTACCTTCCTTAAAGACCTTGGTTGTACTTTTGGATTCACTTGTGAGGTATTTTCATCTGTTATTTTGTTTTACAATTCACATGAGAACTGTAGGAAACAGTAATTTTCTTAAGAAATTTGGTCTGTAAAAAATATTTGGGTTGTTTAGGGAGATATTTTTAAACTCCACTGTTCATGTGAGGCCATCTAATGGCTTTAAAGGAAAAAGTTTTGCATACACAGAAAAACTCAAAACTGATGGTTAAGTCAAAACTTCCCTCTTCACCATGCCCCTACCCTTCACCTCTAACAGTGACAGCTGGGATGTCCCTTGTGTTCTAGCCCCACACAATGTTGTAACCAGGCATCTGTATTGGAATGAGTACTTTTAATCATTTCTTCACATCGAGAAGGCTGCAGCCACTCTGGTGTGCTTCATTTTTTATTCCATTTTCTTCAAAGGATGCTGACCTGTTGGATGTTGAGAGCAAACACTTTGAAGACTTAGAGTTCCAGCAGCTTGAGCATGAGAGCCGTCTGGATGAGGAGAAGGAGAACTTGACTCAGCAGCTGCTGCGGGAGGTGGCAGAGTATCAACGGAACATCGTGGCTAGGAAGGTAAATTTGCCAGGTGATGGTTGGTGTGAAAAAATGAAAAGTTACTAGTAACTGTGTGACAGTAATTGTTGTCATTCAGATAGCAATGGATACTTTCCATCTCTGTATCTAAATACCCTTTTGTGTAAATCACATTTGGCCCATTACATATGACAAATAATATACCCTGTACTGTCAGTGTTAGATTGTTTTAGAGGTATTTATGGATAGTACACCCCCGTTTTTTGACTCACATAAAAACCAAGTCATAAACAATCAGCTGTTTGTTTCAAATCAGTTCCTCTGGCAATTGAAATAACTAGATTTAGAATAATTCTATGAATAAATTCTTCTTTTGCATTCTTCTTTCCATTGATTAATAATTCCCAGTGCTAACTGGGAGCCTGCTATTATTAGCAACAGACCAGTAGGAAATCATTCTGATTACTATGGACTCCACTATTCCAGAATTCATAACCATATCCTAGAATATTTTATTAATTGGGTAATATCGAGGAATAAAATTGATGGAGAGAATGAAGAACAGAGAAAGTGACTTCCGGTTTAATGAAGAAATTCTATTGTATTTTTTTCTCCCTGCCAGCATGTTAAATAATCAGCTGTTGATCCAAAACAAGATTTTCTATTGAATCTTGAATCTTTCAGAATAATTTTTCAAATCACATGCACTGCACTGGCTGTCAGTCAAGAAGTATCGAGCCAATGCTTCTTAGCCTTAGGCGATCATGACGGTCCACTGCCAACTAAAATTTGGGCAGTGTTATAGGTTCTAAAGACCTTTTCCTTCTTTGCCCAGGCCAAACTGCCAAACCTTTCGCTGTCTAATATGCGTCTTTCGTTGACTGGATTACTTTTGTCTCCCAGGAAAAAATTTCTGCCTTGAAAAAGCAAGCCAGTCACATCGTTCAGCAGGCTCAGAGGGAACAAGATCACTTTGTGAAAGAAAAGAACAATCTAATAATGATGCTCCAAAGAGTGAGTACTTCCTGTTCAGCAGCAGCTGACAGTAAAAGCACAACTTCCAGCTGGTGGGAGGGGGCTGCCTCTCCCAGCCTAATGCCTTTATGCTCTGAGAAAGCCATTCATATTGATTTTCTTACCTAATCTTCCAAATTGGCAAGACTACTCTCTTATGGTTACCTTCAACTCAGACAGTTAGCAAGGAGGTTTTCATCATGCCCTCTCAACACTCAACATATGAACTATGACAAATCTGTAATTTCTCTTATTTCATTTAAAAAAATCACACTTTTTATTAAATAGTCAAAGATATTCTAACAATGATTTTTGGTAGAGTTAAGGGAAAATACCGCTGTTGAAAATTTGGCTTAAATACTCTGGTGTTTCCAACTTTAATTATTTGTACGTGTGTGTGTGTGTGTGTGTGTGTGTGTGTGTGTGTGTGTGTTCCTCATAAAGGTCACATTGAAGTTAGTTTGATTTAGCTGAATCTGGAGATGTCCCATGGGGCTTGGTTAGAAAAGGGCCAGCCAAGATGAAAAACTCAAGCGATAACACATGCTGAAGAAAGGGGAACCCTCCTCCACTGCTGGTGGGAATGTAAACTGGTACAACCACTCTGGAAAGCTATCTGGCGCTTTCTAAGACAATTAGGAATAGTGCTTCCTCAAGACCCAACTATACCACTGCTAGGTATATACCCAAAGTTCGTTCAAGTACACAAAAGAGATACTTGCTCAACCATGTTTATAGCAGCTTTATTTGTAATAGCCAGAACCTGGAAACAACCCAGATGTCCATCAACGGAGGAATGGGTACAGAAATTGTGGTATTTTTACACAATGGAATACTACTCAGCAATCAAAAAGGAGGAAATCATGAAATTTGCAGGCAAATGGTGGGATCTAGAAAAGATCATTCTGAGTGAAATATCCCAGAAGGAGAAAGACAAACATGGGATATACTCACTTATATAGACCTATAAGATATGATAAACATAATGAAATCTACACCTAAAAAAGATAATCAATTGAGCGGACATGGGGTAAGATGATCAATCCTCATTTAGAAAGACAGATGGGATGTGCATTGAACGTATGACAGGAGTCTACTGAGCGCATCTGAAAGACTAACTAGCAGTGTTTTCAAAGCAAAGACTCATGACCAAACCTTTGGCAGAGTACAGGGAATCATAAGAAGGGGAGTTAGTCTGATGGGGAAAGGATAGGAGCTCCACAAGGACCAAATATATCTGGGCACAGGGTCTTTTCTGAGACTGACATTCAACCAAGGACCATGTATGGATATAACCTAGAACCTCCACTCAGATGTAGCCTGTGGTAGCTCAGTAACCAATTGGTTTCCCAAAGTGAGGGGAACAAGGACTATTTCTAACAGGAACTCAATGACTGGCTCTTTGGTCTCCCCTCCCCCGAAGGGAGGAGCAGTCCTGTTAGGCCACAGAGGAGGGCTTTGCAGCCAGTCCTGAAGATACCTGATAAAACAGGATCAGATGAATGGGGAGGAGGTCCCCCCCCATCAGTGGACTTGGAAAGGGGCACGGTGGAGATGAGGGAGGGAGGGAGGGACTGGGAGGGAATGAGGGATCGGGACATGGCTGGGATACAGAGTTAATAAAATGTAACTGATAAAAAAAAAAAAAAAAGAAAAGGGCCAGCATACTCCAATGGGTCCATGTTCTTATCTGTCCCAGCAAAGAGATGCATTAAAATGATTCCTAGGCCTAAGACTGTGACAGAAAGAAAGAAAGAAAGAAAGAAAGAAAGAAAGAAAGAAAGAAAGAAAGAAAGAAAGAAAGAAAGAAAGAAAGAAAAAGGAAACTAGAGCCACACAATTTGAACATGGTCCCTGGTGTTATTCAGGAGTAAGACACCAGACACCAAAGCTGATGGGGTCTCAGGTGAGAGTCACAACCTGGAAACATTATATTGAGATAGTAAAAATATGGGCTGGACCTGAAGCAGGGAGCAGGGGGAGAATAGAGTCCAGAGTGAAGTGGACAATGATACAACACAATACAAGGGAAACGTGCTTTCCCTTCTCAGCTACGTTCGCTTACGGAAGAAGGGATGGATCCTTTCTGTAGAGTTGCTGGTCCACTTGAGGGGCCTCTGTAGACCGCACACATCCAGGCAGCTTCTTCCTGCTCTTTCAGCTGCTCTTCACCTCTACCCCAGAGCTGATTTTCCCTTTTTACATAATATTCAAAAGCACAACTTAGATTGCATAGTATTATGTATTCTCTTTTAAGAATTATCTTTCTTTAAAAAACAAAAGGTGTATTTATTTTGTGTATATGAGTGCTCTGTATGCCAGAGGAGGCAGTGTAGCTGGTGTGAGCCACCACGTTGGTTGCTGGGAACTGAACTCAGGACCTCTGGAAGAGCAGACAGTGCTGTTAACCACTGAGCCATTCCTCCAGCCTCTATGATGTATTCTTAAATGGTTAATGAACTTTTAAGGGGAAAACAACAAAAATCTTTAAATCATAGATTTTCTTTTTACAAATAAGTAAATGAGGTCACAGATAACATGTTTCCTCATTAAAAATAGATAAAAATTCAATTTGATTATGAAAATCATGGTTTATAAGAAATAAGAATTTTGTTTCCTCCATAACTGATTGATGGTTTTCTTTCAATCTCAATCAACTCACTCACATCAATCAAACTCAACTTCACATTACCTAAAATGATTAGAGTCACTATTAAGTGAAACACTCAAACTCCAGCCAAAATATGGCCATATAAATAAAGCAGCCATGCCTTGCTGGTCTAAGTGTAAAATGCGCTCCTTTGGAAAGCTACATAAAAGTTGGTTTTATAGCTTTAAATGTGTGTCCATCTTGAACCCAGAAACCCTAGTAGATATTTATGCAGGAGAAATGAAAACATGTCTTAATGACTGATGTGTCCAAACACGTGTATAAAACTGCTTGAAGTAGCTTCTGCACAGTAACCCTCCCTCAAACACAAGCCAAACAACCACCAAGAGAAACATGAATTAATAGCATATACTGTGTATATTACAACACTCCTCAGCATGAAGTAGGGGTTAACTATCTATGCATGATAGATAGCACGGTGGAGTAAAGCCAACACAAGAGAGTGTGTGCTGAATGACCCCATGTGTATCATGAGGGAAAACATAGTTCAAGACCAGGAAAGTCAGAGCAGTGCTTGACCGTTGGGCTAGGGGTTGAATGGAAGGGGCCACAAACATTTTTTTTTTTGTCTTGGTTGCAGTGCTTTTCTGTTTGTTAAAAATAATTACACCCAAAGCCTTTGAATTTCCTTGTTATGTAAATTATATCATGGTAAATAATACACGCCATAAATATTTTCCTAGAAGTTGTTTAGTAACTGATTTGCCCAACATGGATTGTGGACCTAAAACATAAAAAAAAAAAAAAAAAAAAAAAAAAAATGAATTCTGTGAAGTTTTCAGAAAAAAAAATGCAGCAATGGATTATGAAATTGTATTACGAGAGGCCACATGCTGTGTGTTATTTGGGAGAAAGAAAATACGCAAAAGATGGAGGCTGAGAAGGTTCTGGGCCACTGAGCTTTCCTCCTTTCATTTTGCTGTTTGTTTTCAGAGAGAGTCTCAGGTAGCCTGTCCTGGCATCCAATTTAACTGTACAGTTGACACTGACCTTGAACTCCTGTTCCTCCTGCCTTCACATCTCAAGTGTTGCAATTGCAGGCAGGCTGGTGCCATCAAACCTGGCTCCTCTTGCCATTTTCTACTTCAATTAGAACATCCTGTCTTTCCCTTAAATCTACTGTCACTTTGTAAAATTCGTCTTGAATGAAAGGTTATCTAACTAAATATGTTTGAGAATTGCTCGTGCGTCATGTCAATAAACAGTAGGTGAGACATCTGAAATGACACGCTTTTACTGAGTATGAGGAAAGGACATAGAAATGGGCATGTCTGGGATTTTGATGTTAGTCTCTAATGCCAGGTCAATGCACTGCTTTTCAGTTGTTTGCTAAGCTGACTCCAAGCTCAATAGGTTTTGCATTTCTTTAGGAAAAGGAGAATCTCTGTAATCTGGAAAAGAAGTACTCCAGCCTGACCGGTGGGAAAGGATTTCCCATTAACCCCAATACTCTGAAAGAGGTAAGCCAGGATTTTCAATGTCTGCTCAGGTCAACTTGGAAATCAGACTTGCCTCAGTTTTGGGTAACAAGTCAACTAAAAAAAGCTTAGATGACTGGCAAAAACTTATAATGCTTGACAAACTCTTGCCTTATAAATGCATCAAGGAGTTCAGGGATTATCTCTGTGTGTAATGTGCATGCATGTTTGTGTGTGTCAAAACACATCTACTTGTCTTGACAGTGACATCGTGAGGTATCTTGGGTCTTGCATTCTCCTTTTTCCTTCCTTCATCCTTTCTCCCCTTTTCTGTTTCTTTTTCTCATGAGTCTTATAAAATATGAAAATGCCTCCAAGTATTTGATAAGATGCTCTATTTTTTTTTCCTTTGGTCTTATTTTTTCCTTCACTTGGGAGCTCCTGTTGTATTAGCCATACATACTGTTTCCTCTCTCGACCCCCACATCACTCTTGACCAAATATTTACTCCCAGAGCTACACTGATAGAACATTTTGATTCTGCTGTGGAAAAGTATGATGGTAATGATAAAGTTACTTTGTATTTATTGACTTAAAAACTAAGGAAAAGTGCTATTTCTACAGAAAAACTTGCCTCACCAAAGAATGCTTTTACTTACAAGTTTTCACATAAAGAAAGCAGAATGAGGAATTTGTAGCTAAAATACTCTCTCCCTCCCCCTCCCTTCCCTCCCTTTCTTTCTCTGTGTGTGTGTTGCATGCGTACATGCTTATTCATGTTTGTTCATGTATATGAAATAAAATGTTCATCACACTAACAGGTGTAACTGGACAGTGGTGGTGCACACCTTTAATCCCAGCACTCAGGAGGCAGAGGCAGGTGGACCTTGTGGGTTCGAGGCCAGCCTGGCCTACAAACTGAGTTCCAGGACAGCCAAGGCTACATAGAGAGGCCCTGTCTCGAAGAAACCAAACAAAACCCTAACAAACACATTATAATAGGTGTGACCAAGTGTGTATCTCAGAAGCATTAAAAAAAAATGTTTCTATAAGAGCCTTGTTAAGTCATATCATTTCATAGTTTTTTTTACTGGGAACACATACCTGGCAAGGTCAGTGAGGTGAGTGTGGCTGTGAATGGAACTTATAGGAATAAGGTAAGATCAGTGAGGTGTAAAGTAGGCCGCGTGAGCAGTGTTAATGAAATACAGCTTGTGTATATTCTGGGAAGTCACTAAATGTTTCCAGGTAGAGAGAGAAAATATTATTTGATACCCATTTTTTTTCTATTTTATTTTTTAAAGATAATTATTTATTATTTATTTATTATACAGTATACAGTTATTTATTATGTATTAATTATATACAGTATTCTGTATTCTGTCTACATGCTAAGATGGTTATGAGCCACCATGTGGTTGCTGGGAATTGAACCTCTGGAAGAGTAGCCAGCAGACACACTCTTAACCTCTGAGCCATCTCTCCATTCCCATATCTGTTTGTTAACTCTGGGCCACTCAGCAAATACTGGGTCAGAGGAAGTAGGAGGAGGTGTAGGAAAACTGATTGGAGATGAGCAGAGTAGTCCAGCCTAGGGCTTGGATTAGGTGCTTAGATCCAGCAATGGTAGTGAGATGGAAAGTTGTTTGGATTTGCATGTATTTTGCAAATAGAACTGAAAGTTCTTGCTGATATATTGGATTTTGTAGTGAGCTGACAAAGGAGCATTCAAGAACAGTGCTATGTTCCCAGTGCTATGTTCAGGGTGAGGGGAAGAGCTAGTGCTTCTTGCTGAGGTATCTGAAGATGAGGAAAGAGGAGGTTTTAGGGAAACTTGGAAGTTGACCCTAAGCACACTTAAGAGGGAGGGCTGTGACAGCCACATGAATTACACTGGCCTTTTGTTCTTTCTGTCTCCTAACCTCTCCTGTCCTATAGATGAGATGTTCTTTGCTTTTTCTGAAGACTCCTGGATGTCAAAGGCTGTACTGGATTTTTGTGTGTCCAGACCATGTGTGTCTATTATCTTCATATTCTCAATAGGTAACAAGAAGCTTTGACTCAGAGGATGTTTTGATTGTCTAGTTTCCAATCGTTTTGTCTTCACTTTCTTCTTCTCTCTTTTCTTTTTTCCCCTTCCTTCCAAAGAATGATCAATTTATAACCAGATTCTTTACAGAGCACTCACCCCTGACAAGGAGAAATCTTTTTGATGCAATTAAATTACAAGAGGGAATTTTCAAAGCCTGACTTTAAAGCTTTCTATCAACCAAGTGAAAGAACAACTCAAAGATTTTAATTTTGTTTATGATACATTACCACAGATAAAATGAAATTGAACAGCCAAATTCATCTCTTCCTTTCTTCAGTTGAAGCACATAAAAATTCACCTAGTACCTGTGTCCTTTTGGCCGTGCAAGACTTCAGGATGTTTTGCTGATAATCGTCAGCTCTATCTTTCTCTGCTTTGTTGTTATGATAGGTTGTCTTTAAAGACTTTCCTTTCCAGCCTAGAGTTTTTGCTACATGGAATCACTTTTTGAAAAGCTAAATGGCATTTCAGTCATTAATGGTCTAAAAATAGAAGCCAAAAGTCAAATTGAACCCACTTTCACTTTCAAAAGCTGTTATTTTATATGCTTTCTTCTTCTTCTTTATATTATTTTATTGGTGTGGCAAAAATCTTGATTGACTTATGGAATTACTTTTTGTGAAAATCATTCTAAGTGCCTTTTCCACAAAGACAGTTTCAGGAGTTTTGATTCGGAGATTTTGAATCCTGGGCATTTTTGTAAAGCCATAGCCAGAACTGAATTACTGAGTTTAAAAGTAACTGGAACTTCTCTGTGCTAACAACAAAGTTAGAGCTGAGTAAACTGCCTTGAATAAAAACACCACATGGCTGCAACTCTCCCCGAGGTCTGTGTTTGTACACACACATGGATGTAAAGACAGGGTTCCCATTTTTATTTGGTTGAAATGTCCAAAACTAAATGCCACTAAAGCTAAGTTGCTATGTTTATAAATGTTTTCCTGATGCAAAACCCATCAGCCTACTCATTCTGGCGCTATAATTTTCAAAAGACAGAAGAGGGAACCATGCATATTTGTGGAAAAGGCTCTTGAAACAAAGCGTGAGTGTCTCTTGGGTATCATATTGTACAATATCTGTGTAAAGATAATGCTATTCCACTGATAGAATGATACTGAGATGTCTGTATATTTGTCGAATGGTCATCTTGATTTCACCAGAAACTCTGTTTTAATACTTGCAATGACATTTTTCAAGATTGAGCACTGCAAAATCTATTTTCATTGCTTATCATTCACTTAATGAAACATTGAGTGGTGCCCGGGATCTGGCTGTGCTGCATTCAGCTAACTCATAGTTTGGAAACATTAATACTCTCGCATGCCTCAGCTTTTGCTTTCTTTGTGTTTAACTTCTGAATTCCTCCTTTTAGGGCTATGTCAGTGTAAATGAGATTAATGAGTCATATGGCAATTCCACGAATCTATCCCCTTCCACTCAGTTCCCCGCTGATGCTGCCGCTGCTGTCACTGAGCCTGCCTCGGCTGTGCCGGTGAGCCAGCCCCAGAGTTCAGAGGTGTGTGGGCATGCGTTTCATTCATTCACTGCTATTCCTCATGTCAGGCATTAACCCATGGTTCACTGAAAATGAGCAAAATGAAGGAGCGTGTTCCGCACGGCCAGAAAGATGCCGAGTTTATTAACTAGACAAGACTTGTTGGGGGAGGGGAAGTTGTTTTACACTAAAAATGTTAGAAACCATGAAATGTGTGCTAATCATGTGGGACTAGACATAACTGCCACCAAATAAGGTCAGTTGTCTTAGCGTTCTAACCAAACCTAATATTCTTATATTCAAAATCATTGCTTTGAATTACCTTCTCAGATGGGATTTGTTGTCTATTTTGCTGGGCAATACAGAATTATGCTTTAATCATTATGGTGCTTTTATAAAGCGTTCTTGGAGAGGCCAATGATGTGAAGTATGAATACCTTTTACTGATTAGATTGCTGGTTGTGTGGGATTTTATCAAGAGGCTAAATGGAAAGATAGTGCCCAACATTTGTGATGTCACAATTAACACACGATAATTCAGAACAATCAGATTACATATTTCATGTCTCTGTCTCATCCATCCTCTCATCTCATGCGGGTGTGTTTGTGTACCTTTTCTTTCTCCTATAAAGCAAAGATCAGCTGTCTATTCTGGATTTATGTTTCCTTCCGCCCTTTCTCCTCATCCTGTCACTCAACCTTCATCAACCCCTTGGCCTGACGTCATGGCTACATCTGTTGATCCTTTTCCTTTAAATGACACACCTCCTCCTCTACCAGCTAAGAAACATAGAAGGCAACAGCAGCAGGAGCAACAGGTAACTAGAAAGATGGACAGAGCGTGAGGGTTTTACCCTGACTAGGAGATCACTTACACGTAGTATCTCTTCATCTTTTCCAAATCTGATTGGCAGACGGGCGAGTTGCAGAGCATTTTTCTCTCTTGCTTTTTTTCTTAAGGATATTTAGTATGGCCTAAGGGTGCTGGGATTAATGAAGTTTTGATATAGTTCAGATCTTCATGCTTTTCAGCTCTCATTCAACAAAATTGGGTGGCATGTCTCATATCTTTCTCAACATGCTGGCAAGTATTTCCATAAAATTCATAGCATGAAGAGTTGTGATGACAACACATTTTTGTTATACATTACTGAAGCCATAGATATCATTCCAGGGCTATGTCCAAAGTTGCTAAGCACGTGAAAGCTCTCCCTTCATTTTCTACTAACCTTGTAGACAACACCTTTAGTGGCAAAACAATCAGTTTTCAAACCTATTTTTTAATGCCCTGTATTAACAGACTAATTTCTTTTTTCAATAAATTATTTAACTTTTATTTTATATACATTGGTGTAAGGGTGTCTGATCTCCTGGAGTTACAGGCAGTTGTGAGCTGCCATGTGGGTACTGGAAATTGAACTCAGGACTTTTTTAAGAGTAGCCAGTGCTCTTACCCACTGAGCCATCTCTCCAGCTCTGAACACACTGTTTTCAATGGTATTTGTTACTTACTTTATTCAATTTTGAAAGTCAAAGCTTAGGAACTCATGCCATTTGGTCACAGAGAGAACAAAAAGCATTCTGGTGCCATTTTCTAGCTAAAATAAGCAATTAATCATCCAAACTTGGACATTTTATTATGGTGATGTGGACTTCCTGGTTGTGAATTTCCATTCTGTCACCTTCTAGCTGCAGGACCTCCCACAAGCTTACCGAATGTCTCTGCATCCCAGATTTCCTCCTTCATAAAATAGAGACAGAATACTTCACAGGATTATTATAACAGCTCAATGAGATCATGAACATGGAGTATCAAACCTGCAAAAAGGAAGTTCCTAATAAGCAATACCTGTAAACATATTGTTGTAAAATTAAGATACAAATATGTGCCATTACTGGCATGCATTAGTTTTTATACATTTCAAAAGCCTGAAACTAGTATGAAAGTGATTTAACCAAAGGACATTTTATTATGGAGTCATTTTATTATCCAAGACATTTTGATGAGTTTAGAGATTCTTGCCTTCAAAATCTGGTTGAAAAGAGAAAAAGATATAGTCTAATGGAGCATTTAACTATGAGAAGTTATTATGGAAACTCCCTGGCCACTATCTTTTAAAATGGAGGTAACCTAGAGGGATGCTATCTCTGAAAACCTTATATGGTTTTGGAGTGTTATATGATTATTATATGATATGTGGGGTTACTATTTTACAAGTTTCCTCTTACTGCCAGTTCTCTTCTTACTCTTCCATTTCCTACTTTTGTCCCCCTCACTGGGGTCTCTGTCACCAGACAGAACTCTGAAGACAGACATAGGGAGTAAAGGATCACGAGCTTGCTTTGGCCACTGGCTGTACTTCCATCCATATAGTGGGACCATCACAACCATGGCGACCACTGTGACAATTTGTAAGCAGCACTATAGAAGTAAATAGTGATTTTCTTTAAGGAAGAAAAAATGTTATAGGGCAGAAATGGATCATTTCGGTTGCCTAGTCACTTCAAATGCTAACTCCAATCTGTTTGTGAACACCAAGATAAGCTGTTAGTGTGAAAGAAATGTCATAACTCAACATCCAGTGCTCCTTTGTGAGTGCATTGCTTCTTCGTTGTGTCACTAATGTGTGTCAGTCAGTCAAGTTTTGCTGTTCTGCTTTGCGTTTGCATTTAAAGCACTTTAGAAGTCTGGAAGAAAGGAAAAAACAGCACAAAGAAGGCCTCTATCTGAGTGACACTTTGCCTCGAAAGAAAACCACACCTTCTCTCTCCCCTCACTTCAGCAGTGCCACAATGGGGAGGAGCACCGCCCCGAAGGTAGGACCCAGAAGAGCCGTGGCCTTCTCTTTCCGGAACATCTTGTTACAGTCTCCAACAAAGGCGAAGGGCTTTAAAACGTAGAAATGCTGAATGCTGTGCCATTGCATTTGCTTGATGGGCAGATATCATAACTCAATTGCCCCTTCTGTCCCATTCAGAGGATATTTGGAATTGCACATTCTGGGCCAAAGAGTGTATTTTCCATCACCACAGTACAGGTGGTGGGTACTCTTCATTCATATGGCTGATGCCCTCTGCCTGTATCCATGCTTAGAAATAACATAGAACATAGGGTCTGAGCTCCAGGAAGAATAGCACTGAACAGTTAGCGGGTGGTGTCTACATGCATGGTGCTGGGCTTTGCCCTTTATGGGAACCTGGCATCACTATATAACAGATGTGCTTACCCACCACTACCCTATTCATATATGGATACACTAAGGAAGAGGAAGCTAAGTGACAAGCCAAAATCCCTCAGCTGGAAACTGGAGGAGTCAGAATAAGAACCTGTATTGTAATGTTGGTGTTTTAAATGTTATTTACATGAAATATTTTGCTTTTTAAAAAGAGTAAGAGCTAGGCATGGTGGCACACACCTGTTATCCCAGCACGAGGGAGGCTGAAGCAGGAGAGTTGGCATGAGTTTGAAGCCTGCCTGGCCTACATATCAAGATCCTATCTCCTAAAGCAAATAAGCCAATGAACGAAACATGCTAAAAAGAGTGCATCTTAGTGGGTTTAGGCATAGCTACGGGTAGACAGAAACTGGGACTTTTGGGCACAAGCTTGCCCCTGTGTTTTTGCATGGTGTGCATGACTTTCTGTTTGTGCACCTGCACTTTTCACCTTATGCATGGGGAGCTTTCGGTCACTCTCACAGTACTTCAGACAAAGTCTTTCCCCGGTAGAGCTTCCTGAGAGAGACAGTGAGTAACAACCCTTTCCCACATGGCATCAAGAAGTAGGACTTAAGACCAGCTGTCACTAACCTTTATATTTACATAGGAACTTTGAAAACAGAGCTGTGAGTGTGTCTTTGAGCACCATTTGCTATGCATTTTACCTTGCCTGAAGGGTTTCCCCCTGCTTCTCCCAGGCTCACCTGCCTCTGGGACAGAGCAACAGCTGTGGTAGCGTGCTTCCTCACTCGCTGGCAACCATGACCAAGGACTCAGAGTCTCGGAGGATGCTCAGAGGTATGTATCCTTTCAACCACATTTCGTGGTTTTCTTTTAAGCATGAGACGTCTCCAGGGGGAGGCGATGAGGACAAAGTCGGGAACATTGGAGGGAAGCTCAACCCATGTCCTAAATTTTCCCAGTAGTGTGTAACTTTTGGGGAAGGATGTGTGTGACATCATCCTTGTACTAAGGTAACACTTCCCTGTCTGCACATAATGCACTGTAAACATGCCTGTTACACTTGATACACAGAGAAATCTTGTCTCGAAGAACAACAACAAAAACAAAAAGAATGATTTTTTTTCTGGGTAGTAAACAACTGTATTTCCAGCACTCAGGAGGCAAAGGCAAAAGGATCACAAATTTGAAGCTGCATAGTGGGACCTCGTATTCAAAAAAAGAAAAGAAAAGAAAAGAAAAAGGTTTGGGAAGAGGGAGAGGAGGCAAGAGGGATCACAAGTTCAAAGCTAGTCTGAGGTAAATAGCAAAAAGAGTTAAAGTAGGTTATAGGATTCATTTAAGGTGTATATTTGTCAATTTAAATAAAATATAATTTAGTTAGACTTCTTATTAAAATTTATTAAGATAAAAATATTTTTAGTATTTACAATAAGCATAGGAGTCTATTTGGGCTTTCACATACTTCAGTTAACTTGAAGATCAATTCTATTTTCTGTTGAACCATTTTTCTGTAGTATTAATAAGCTTCCATTAAAATGTATATTCCGTTCTAGTGGAAGGCATCCAAACTTGGATTGGCCATATAACTGAGACCTTTCTGAATATTTACGAACTTTCCATCCTGCATATTCATGGGCTTTTTGTATTAAGGTGATTCAGGGAAAGGTGGACACTGACGAAGGGATCACAAATGGCTATTCCTAGTATGAAAAGCATTTGCTTAAATGAGAGAGCAAGGAAAGCTAAGCATTGTGCAAAATGCAGAGATTCATGAAGCTGAGACTTGCCGTCAGTTCCATGCAGCAGGGTTCTTGAGAAAAGATGATAGACTAAGTTATCTCTGGCCTACTTTTCTAATCTGCATTCCCTTTAAAGAATGGAAGTTAGTTTTCTAAAGTTAACCCAAAGCAATCTTCTGATGTTATATTATGGATGTAGACTCTGCAAAGACTACAGTCTTATCTTTGGTGCTCTTCTCCCTTGGCATGGCTCTTGTGCACTTGAGAAGACCGTGACTTTAGGCTTTGCTTAGAGCTTCATGTGGCTCTGATGTGATGGCTCTGAGGAAACAAAACTATTACATGTGCTAATCCAAGAGCTGTGTTCTGTGAACTCAGCCTGTTCCCTACCCAGAGAAGGAATGGCCAGGGATGATATTTCTTCAAGCCGCAGCAGATGGTAAAATTGGCAGGAGCTTATACAAAGCCCATATGGGTGTCTCACAGAGACCAGGAGGGGTGAATCATGTATTCGTTTAGAGTTGTTTCAGCAGCACTTGTTGATGTCATTAAAATACCAAATGTGATTAAAATTGCAGTCTGGTCAAAATTTTATCTACTACAATTTCATTATGTCAAATTTAGTAGACTTCTTCGTTTCCTTTTTATGTACACAATTAACTAAAGTGCACCATTTCTTTGCTGCTATTCATAATGGAAACATCAAGAATGATAGTGTAAGTATAAGCATTCTTCAATCAGCACTTTTTTCATAGCACTGACAATGTGAGTCAAAGAACATTGAAAGGAGCTGAGTTCAAAGGCATGAGCTGAGGACCTGGACTCCTGAAGTTGCAATGGTCGTTAGAATTTTTTTTTTTAATAATACAGCTTGTTAACTGTTCTTTGTAAGCTTTAGAACAAATGAAATCTTTGTGCTTTTTTTTTTTTTTTTTGGTTGTTGTTAAATGCAGGAAAGCCCAAGAAAGGTATGACAACCTCCTTGTGTAGTGTTTTGTTTCCAGCAAATTGTCAAATCCTCTTTATGACCTGCTCTGATTTTAAAGTCTACAATGGTGGAGTTTTAGCCTGATTGCTCCTTTTATCTAATAGAGAAAAAAAATGCTGTAATTTTTTTTAAGGAACACAGTGCTCATGGCAGCTGCAGTTCCTTCCAAGACAGCTGCATGACTCTTCTTGTTTGGGCTTTTATAACAAGTTCAGACCATGCAGGGCACATAGATCCTGTGACGGCATTGACTTGTGGGGCTCAGGAGACACAGGAAGAGAAGCATGAGCACTGAATGCCTGCAGGCTCAGTGCCTATCAGGCCAGGTGGACATAAATAAGGCAAGTGGCAGGCTAGAAGGATTTAGGAAGCTCCAACGTAGTTCTTTCACCTAAGCTCATTTGGTAAGAAAGACTTTGGAGACTTAAGAAAAGCGTGAACACGCGGCTTGAATAAAGTGGGTATTGCTGCAGTTAGGCAGCAATACCCAGCATGAGGAAGAACTTGTTATAAAATGTCATGTGCTGGGCATCAAATAATCGAATGGCATCTGAAATTTTGGCTGATCTAATTGTGTTTATGTGTATGGGCGTTTTGCCTGCATGTGTTCTTGTGCACCACACATCTGCCCGGTACCCCAGGAGGACAGAAGAGGGCATCCTGTTTCCTGGATCTGGAACTGTGGACAGCATGTGGCATTTAGGAATCCAACCTAGGTCCTCTGGAAAAACAGCCAGGATGTTCTTAAGCACTGAGCCACCTCTCCAGCCCCTTGAATAGAAAATACTACCCTAAGTTCTTGAATACTATTTGCTACTGTTTGCTTGGGAAAAAAATGATTATATAGATATAATCTTGGTTTTTATTATTATTATCGTTACTATTTTCTCCATCTTGGATATGTGTAAAAGGTTTCCTTTTTTTTTTCTTTTGTAGCAAGTATTTTTTTTAACTATGCATGATGTATAGTGAGCTTTTTAAAAAAATCTTCAGTTTTTCTCTCTAATCGTAGATTGGATGTGAAATGGGACCATCACTTACGTTCATCTGGTGCTATGACTAATATGTCAAAGGGTGCACGTAGGGTGTATAGTTCCCCATCCCCATGTCAGCCTTTCTGACCTTGTATCTTTCCTCTGCCTTCCTCCCCCTCTGTCTGTCGTGAACATTCCTCTGGCTGTGGACTGCCATTAGGAAGAATGAATTCCTCAGCAGGTGAGCTGTGTTAGGTACACTGTCAGAAGCATGCTCTGTTATTACCTAATTCATCCTATTCTCCATATTAAGGCACAGATATCTATTAAAGATAGACTACATATACTTGAAATATGTTAGGAAAACTACTTATCTCATGTGCATAATTCACAAGGGGACTTTGGGCACCAGTAAGCCAGGATTTATTGAAACTGGCATTAAGATTCAGAAAAAAATTACTGAGCTTTGTACTCCAGGCTAATGGCTTGTTTATTTTTGTTTTGTTTTGGGTTTTTTGTTTTGTTTTGTTTTGTTTTGTTTTTTCTGGTACATTCTCTGCTATGAAAGAAGCCTAGACAAGGAGGCTTGCACTCTAGACCTTAGAACTGCTCCTTCACACAATACTTTCAAGAGCTTTCATTTTCTTTATTTTTTTTCTCTTTTCTTTCCACTGAATGTTGTCCTTGCTATGTAATTAAAAAATTAACAACAAAACCAAGTGGATTTGGGTTGAAACCATCTCAAGAGTTTCCCAAGTTAGTTCCTTTGCTCCACCTCAAAATTAGATGCTTTCCTGCCTCATTTGACCACTCAGATAGTTGGAGTTTGTAGACGAAAGGTAAATTCACTCAGCAACGGTGTTAGCTTTGTGGTATGTGAGCAGTGGGTGTCATCAGTGAGCAGGACCCCTGTGTTTCCCTCAGAAGCCTCCCTGAGTGAGTGTCCCAGACTCACTTCATAGACTCAGCCTCGAACTCACAGAGATCCACCTACCTCGACCCAGCACTCTCGGGATCAAAGGCGTGTGACACCTTTCCTGGCTTCTCTTGATTCTCTTAAGCTCTGTTTTTTGGTTTTTCCTCTATAGAAGGTACCCAGGCTGAGCTGCGGTGGTGCACACTTGTAATCCCAGCACTCAGGGAGGCAGAGGCAGGCAGATCTCCGTGAGTTTGAGGCCAGCCTGGTCTACAAAGCGAGTCTAGGACAGCCAAGGCTACACAGAGAAAGCTGGTATCAACAACAACAAAAAGATCGTCGGATTTTAGCTCAAATCCCTAAACCAGCCCACCCAGGTGCAATTCTGAGACTATAAGAGAGAGATTGGTGCCCTTATTTATTGAATCATTTATTTCCTTTATTTTAAAATAAAAAGTGTTTTATTTGTTATCCCAGGCTGACCTGAAACTCACAACAATCTTCCTGCCTCAGCCTCCTGAGTTACAGGTGTGCACCACCATACCATGGCCGTGCCCTTATTTATAATGACAGAATCACTTTTTTAATTTTTTTTTAAATTTGTTCAGCAGAAAACAGCCATCTCAGGTTGACAGCTGTAACAGACAACTATTACCAGCGGCCAGCGTAGAGTAGCTCAATACAGCAGACATCCTGCTCACACTGGAAATAAAAATCTTGCATCAGAAATGGGCTTTGTCCTTTAAGCTGCTGTAGAGTTTTAAGGTCCTTATTCGGTTTTTGAAAATGACCGCTAGAGCCCCACGATGCAGAGTGAACTTCAGCAAATCTGGACTTGGTCTGGTGAGCTGGGGTCCACAAGCGGCAGGACAGGTCATAATGGCTGTTCCTTGTGCGCATGTCTGAAAGCACTGAACTTTATAGCTTCCCGTTCTCAGTGTGCGATGTTTCTGAAGAAAACAAAACGAAACCCAGAACCCTGGAAGCTTGGAAAGGCTAGCCATGCAGTTGTTTGAGAGAATGAGGCTTTGTTTTTGCTATCCCCAGAAGGTGTTAATTCCTCCTCTCTGGGTCTGACTTTTCCTCATTGAAGGAAGCTCCTTGGGGAAGGGAAGGGGTAGGGCTGGGGTAGAAATGACAGCCAGGGTTGTAATTCTCATATGCTCTAAATTACATGGATTTCCTTCAAGGGTTTGTTTTTCACGTTGGGATGAGGACATGTCTTGTGTGTAGTTGTGTGTGTGTGATATGTCTAAAAGTCATAAGGAAATAATTGTGTCGCCTTTTCAAATAATTTCTCTTGTCATTTTCCCTTCCTTTCCTAATGAATATCTGGAAATGATGTAAAAGGAACAATTAATAATTCCAAAAGTTCAAGTGTAAAAGGTAAATATCTGAGTGACTTTTTTTGCCTTTCTTTTAAAAAGTGACGCAAGCTGCACTCTTGGAATGCCTGGCTTTCTTTGATGCCCTGTGCACTGATCACGGCTGGAAAGGGTGTTCTGTGTGGTCTCACAGTGTGCCTGTGTTCTTCACATCCTTCCCTAGTTTTGTGATATGTGGCTTTACCACATGGGTATCAATAATTTACGATCGCAGGTGATGAGAGGGGAGCTCATTTTCCTAGAGATGCATTTAATCTGAATAACACATTTTCACATAGATCTCCAAAACCACACAGAATTCAAAGGGAGTGAAAATATGTCCGTTGTTGCTCCTAATTTTATAGAGCCTTTGGGTGGGTGATATTTTGGTAAGGTATCATGGATGACACTCTCGTTTCTAAAACAAATGTTAAGTCAACAAAATGTTAAGTCAACAGAACCTTTGTTTGGGGTTTTTCATTGTTGTTGTTGCTTTGTTTTTGTTTCCTTTAGACTTTTTGTTTTTAATTAAGGTCATTTTTGAAATGTAGTTTCCAAGAAAAATGCCATATTTAAGTGGTCAACTTGTAAACTCTTAATGAATCTGCAATTAACTCCCTCGGTTAATGGAAAGTAGATTTTTCTCTTATCAGGAAAAGAGGTTATAAACTATGGAAAAGTATTTTGATGAACTTGGGGTTTTTTCACTTCTATTCCTGTTTTCTGTGTACATATGACAGAAAAGTAAAGAGATGGTTTTTAGTGTCCAAAGGTTGCTATAGCAACAACTCAGGGTAAGGCAATGACCTCATTCACCAGCTGTCAGAGTTCAAGGGGAAAGAAAGCACCTTTCATTTATGGTGCTTTTGATCCTCTTGACATCCACATTTTCAAAACATTAGCAGCATCTAGCCAAGGGCTGACTGGGAAAATAGGAAAAAGAAAGCTAGCACCAGGCAAAAAAGTACCATGTATGGGAAGGGTTGTTGACCCTGAATATTTTAAATAAGTAACTGACAGACAAGAGACATCGGAGGAGGAGAAAGACAGAACAAAAGACAGAAACAAAGACCATGAAACAGACAAATGAAGCTTGCATTTGAACCGGATGAAAACATTACAGACACTATGAAATACCCATTTCTCAACTCCTACCCCTGCAGAATTCACTTGCTGTTTTGTAAGTGCTCCTGAAATCTGAACGCTGTTGAAGCAGTGACGGCCCTACAATGCTGACATTGCGCTAGGCTTCACATTGCCTTCACTTACAGCTATTTCTAGAGGATTCCGAGCCTTTAGTTGTGTTTCTGCTTTCTAGGGAGTGTGCGTGCATGTGTGCACGCATGCATGCGTGTGTGTGGGTGGGGGAGGTCTTATCAAGCTGATGTATTATTCTCAGCTATGCTGAGTTGTAGGGGTGAGATTTAAGAAGTGGCAAGTGATCCCACTGACAAACAAAATCCCTCCCATGACCACTTCTTTCAAACCCTTGCTCACACTGGGCATGACACTGTTTCTTTGATCTCCCTGACTTCAGAATATGTTAGGATAGTGTCCAGATTTCATATGCAGGTGTTTCTCCTTTCTGGCTTGAGTCTGTAGATCCGTGAGATTCTGAACTTGATAAATGAGACCTATTTACATATTTATGACTTTCTCCTTAGGTTATAATCACCAGCAGATGAGTGAAGGACAAAGACCGAAACCTGAATTTTACAGCCGCACAGCATCTGAATCGAATGTCTACTTGAATAGCTTCCATTACCCAGATCACAGCTACAGGGACCAGGCCTATGACACATTGAGCCTGGACAGCTCGGATAGTATGGAGACCAGCATCTCTGCCTGCTCACCGGACAATATCTCCAGGTAAGGCTTGGTGAAAACCATCTTCCGGTTTCAAACTTATACTCATCAGGTTGAAACATAACGTCTATCGTGAGCACAGGTTTCAAATATAAAATCTTCAATGGAGAAGTGGGACCCTAGGAAGTTATTTCCTTGTATCATATGTGCCATGTGCAGTATGGTCCATTTTCTCGCTTTGTCACTTTATGCTTGGTTCCTGATTTACACTGTGCATCAAAACTCAAGTTACCTCTGTTCGTAGACTGAAAATTCTGTTTGTGCTTGAGAGAACTATCTACAAGAACACAGTCAAAATTTCAAAAGCTCTGTGACCCTTTTGCTGCGGTAGGGAGAAAGCTTTGGTTATTTATGTAAGGATTTAGCCACTCGCTCTTGTCTTTATCTTTTGAGACAAGCAAAAGTGGTGTTCTGGACTCAGAAGCAACCATGTCTAGATTATAAACGAATGATGGTAGGTTCCCTTTTCTGAAGTCGTGGCCAGAATGCCCCGCCGTCTGCTAGGTAAAGTAAAACCCAGCATGTCAGCCCCAGCCACACCTGCCCTTCCTCTCCTGGCTCTCCGGGGATGAGTCCCACAGCACACTTATAAGGTTGGTGCTTTACATTTCCCAAGTTGGGTTTGGGAAGTCAGTAAGAAGACAAGAGTGAAAACAGGAACCATTGTAGATGACATCCAGGATATTCCTCCATAAGGTAGTTCTAGAATTTAAGCAGAATGAGATTTTTGTAGACTTTGTCCTCAATTACTTGTTTCCTAAGACTATTTTTTTTTCTAATTTATGGGTTAAATGTTTTAAAATGCATTCTCTGAAAGTTCCCACACCTACATATAATGTATTTGAATCATATTCACCCCCATTACTCTCTTCTCCCTCCAACTGCTTCAGAACCTCTTCCACGTCTGGACACCCAAGACCTGTTTTTCTGACCCCCGTGTTTATTGACAGTGTAAATAAAGACGCTGAAAAAGCAAAACCAATGCCAGCCCCAGCCACTTTCTGGTCGTCATAAAAAATGGTGCTTCAACAAAAAATGAAGGCGAACGTGCCCAGAACCAAGTAATTCTATCACTCAACAGATGGCTTTTTGTGACATAATAAACCACAAAACCAAGCTGTGTCACTAGAATTTCAGGATGGAATTACTTACTTAATAGACTTATAATTTGGGGATATTTTAATGTATAGTTTAAAAGAGACTTCGGCACAGCAAAAAAAATTTTTTTTTTTTTTTTTAGTTGTTGATTGTTCTCTGTATCATTTCAAGTAAACCCCGAGGAAGGCACTTCTTCACAGTGCATGTTCCAAACACTATTTCTTGCTTGCGTAGACTTCCTTCATTGTGGTATGTTACAGCATAAGAAAGAGTAAATGTGCTTTTCAAATTTTTTTCTTTTTAGATTTATTTATCTTATGAATATGTGTTTTGCCTGCATATGTGTCTGTATTGTGTGTGTGCGCCTGGCACTTGTGGAGGCCAGAAGAGGGCATCAGATACCCTCGAGTTACCGACAACTGTACACACAGTTAATTACAGTTACAGACAGGTACCACCTGGGTGTCGGGTATTAAACCCAGGTCCTCCAGGAAGGCATAGGATGCTCTTAACCTCTGAGCCATCCCTTTAGTCCATAAAAATGTACTTTTTAAGGTAGTCAGTAGCACAGAAGTAAAGTTCCTAATTTCCCTCTCTACACTTTACACTCCACTTTCTGTTGACCTTATGTTGACTTATGTCCAATTTTTTTGACACTGTGGGTAGGTACTTAGCGATATCTGACCTCTTTGAGCAGCCATTATCTGCAACCTGCAGCACAGTAGGATCAGTCCTGGGTGAAGCAGTTAGGGACAGTAATGGAGGCTGCGCACAATGACTTAACCAGGAAGGGTGATTCGGCAGTAACAGTGTCATACAGAGTTCCAAGGGACAGATGTGTCTCGCCAGATACACACAGAAATGAAAACTATGTGAAGGGACGGATATGTTAATGAGCTTGATTTTGGTAATCATTTTACAACCTATGTACACATTGTAATATCACCACAAATGTGTGCAATTGCCAGACAGGTACTTCATATGATACTGAGGACAACAGGCAAGTAAACAAAAGTGTTACAAAATAGTCAGATCTAAATAATAGAAATTGCATAAAATGTGACAAGCAAGGTGGGCTGTGGTGAGTTTGTTTCTTTTGTATGTAGGTGTGTGTATGTGTGTGTGAGAGAGATGCTGGGCATAGAACCCACAGCCTCACGTACCCTAGGCAAGTGTTCTACCACTCCTCTATAGCTCCAGTCCTAATTTTTTTTTAATTGAGGGAGTTTTAAGACGTGTGATATAGTTGAGACATAAGCCGAACACATTTGCTCATGGACAGCAGCATGGAATATGCATATATTTTTATGCTCTTGTGTGGCTTATGTTCTCAGCTAGGTCAGTAAAATATACAGCCAAATAATGTTCTCAGCTAGGTCAGTAAACTCTGTTCCCTCTCCATCTATGAAGTTGAGTATTGTCAATAAAGAGGATAAAGTCTTTATGCATAAAGTGATTTCTTTTTCTTAAATTCTTGCTATGAAAAGAATACAATGTATCTTTTTGTATTTCACCCAAAAGCTAGTGGAAAGAATAGTATATATATTTTTTAAAAAGAAAATCATTGTATTCTGTTTCTCTGGGGAAAGCGCCTGCCTAAAAATTGGCCCCAGTACACGCTGCGCCCAGTTGTTGGGCTTGTAAGAGTGCAGTGTCCCTTAGGCAGTTCACTCTCCCCCTCTGCTCCTGGTGGGACTGGCAATTTTGAGAAGATAAGTCATGTGTACTATGTTACTGTGGTCCTTCCTCTCTTCAAAAGCACTCTTCGTCCTAGATGTGAGTCATCTTAGGTTTGAGTTTGCCAAAAATAGTTGAGGAGGCTGGGTGTAGTGTCTCACACCTATAAATCCCAGATTTTAAAGGTTGAGGTAGGAGGATAGTGAGTTCTAGGCCAGCCTGGGCAATGTGGAGACTCTGTCCCAAAACTGTTTGTACAGGGCTGGGCAGATAACTCTGTCCATAAAGTACTTGCCACACTAGCATTAGGATCTGAGTTTTATCTCTAGAACTGGTTTAATAGATAGATAGATAGATAGATAGATAGATAGATAGATAGATAGATGCTGAGCATGGTGGCCCAGACTTGCAATCCCAGTTTAGGGAAGACAGAAATCTCTGGGATTACCTGGCCATCCAGCGGAGCCTATTGGGAAGCTTTATGCTAGTGAGAGATTCTTTCTCACTGAGCAAAGTAGAGGGCTCCTGAAGAACAACACCCAAAGTTGACTTCTGGCCCCCACACACGTTTACACACATGTACATGTAACCCACATGAACACACGGACACAGGTATCTGTATACATATATTACTTAGGTGTACTTGATATGATGTACTTTAATAACCCTGAGGGCTCTGTGTGTTCCCCTGTGCACACGTTTTTATGCATTTCTCATGAACGGGCCCTGTGGGCTGGAGTCTGTGCTATGGGACACACATGGAACAGCCTGTCATTCTCAAGTAAACCTAGAAACAAGGCAGGGAGCACAGCACAGTGTGCAGGACACCGTGGGGCTCTCCACGAATGAAACATCAGGATATGTGACCTCTGACCTAGACCCCGGATGGTCACACACCTCCCACTCTTTGGTTTTCCTCCACCTCTTGGGATGATGCTGTTTCAAAGATAATTTTTTTTTTTTTTTGAAGCTCTTGATTTCCTTTGTGCAGTTTCACCATCAAGATGGCGGGTGAGGGCTTTGAACAGAACTGACCGCCGTGCACCCAGTGCGCCTATGCAAGTCCCTCTGACATTGGTGTCATTTAAAAAGCAAAATGCCCACACGTTAAAAGGTACAGCAAGCAGCAGGGGGGCGGGACACAGATTCCTCAGCCAAAGAAAGGGACTTCTTCATAGGTATCATAGAACATGACATAGAACATAGACGTTACATAGAACATTACATAGAACATGACGAGAGTCTGGCTGGTAGACTATTTGAGAGTCAGTAACTGAAGAAAAGGCTCCCGTGGCTGTCGCCATTAGACTTGACAGCTGCAGTTTTGGACAACTGCTTTGTAAGATTTAGCTTTGCTTTCTGTGTTTCTAACTGCTTTACCCCGGTCTTGTGTGCTCCTTTTTGACACCCACATGGTGATAGGACAATGTCAGCTATGATTTTGGGAGATGAACTGATGGGCCTCTTTACACCAATGACTCATGAAAAAGACACTTCCAATTGTATATGCTTTGATTGTGACCTGTAACTTTAGTGTGTGTGTATGTCAGAGGACTTATTACCTTATGGATCTGCACTTGAGTAGCTTCGTCATGACGGCAACTATCAATTGCTCTATAGTCACCCCTCTCACATCAAGTCTACAGAAAACCCCGTTACATCCAGTGTTTGGTGTGTTTCTCAAAACATACTGTTATAGGACTGGAGAGATGGCTCGGGGTTAAGAGCACTCACTGCTCTTCTGCTTTTCCAAAGAACTCGGGTTCAATTCCCAGCACCCACATGGCAGCTCACAAGCTGTTTGTAATTTCAGTTCCAGGGGATCTGACACCCTCACACACACATACACACAGTCAAAACATCAATGCACATAAAATAAAAATAAATGAATCGTTTAAAATATATTAATTCTCTGAGAACTTCACACGTGCACAGAACGCATATTGATCACATTCACCTTCCCCGGCTCCTCTCCTTCGCCAAATGTTCTTAAAAGGCCTTTTTTTTTTTTTTTTTTTTTGCTTTAGTGCCAGCACATCCAATATTGCCAGGATAGAAGAAATGGAGAGACTCTTGAAACAGGCTCACGCGGAGAAGACGAGGCTGCTTGAATCCAGGGTAAGACTGTGAGCTCCTGCCAGGGGTCTGTGGTGGGCAGTGGGGCCGAGGGACCCTGCACAGGACAGCAGCCTTCCTTCAGTGACCACTGCAACCTCAGGAGCCATTCAGCCTCCTCTCACATCCCAAAAGGAAAGGTGATTTCCAAGGTCCTTTACTGAACTTCTGCGCCCCACAACTTCAACTGTGTGCCTGCGTTTTACCCAGACCCAGAAATAATGGAGACTTTCTACTGTATTCCCCTCTTGATGGCCACTTGGGTATTTTGTTTTTTGTTTGTTTGTTTGTTTTTTTTGAAGGAATCGGGAAGAATAACATTTGTGTGTGTGTGTGTGTGTGTGTGTGTGTGTGTGTGTGCATTCACCTGTCCTTCCCAACTCATTCTGACTGCGATATTGTCATATTCAACTCCCACTCCCCCCCCCCCCCCCCGCACGCCATGTTATTGTGACTTTTTTTCAAGCCTGAATCAGAAGAACTTCCTTAGGACTCCCCCCACCCTCCAAACGCCTTTGCATCCTGCCCTGAGGGCACCTCCTTTCCTTTTCCAACTTCCTACCATGCTTCCTCTGCTACCTTCAGCCAGGAAGCTGCAAGCAATAACAGGAATTGGAGGGACCTGTGACCTTCACCCAGAAGAGTCTCCCAGAGAACAGCCTAAGCTGTGCGGCTAGTGCCGCCTGACAGCTTGTGAGACTTTGTTTTGAAAAAGGAAGCACAAAATGCCTGAACGTAGTCACAAGCCAGATTTTCGTAAGATGACCTTTGGCAGCTCTGCAGAGGTGATCATGGTTTGTGTTAGTCCAAGTTATGTGTTTTAAGAAACAAAAATACAAGATGAGAACTGTCTAATGAGGATTGGCGTTTGGGTATTGAGTGAATTGGTCCTTTTCAAGTAAAAATGCCACATTTTAAAATAATTGTCGTTCTGTATGATGATAATTAGGAACGGGAAATGGAAGCCAAAAAACGAGCTCTAGAAGAAGAAAAACGACGCCGAGAAATCCTGGAAAAACGACTGCAAGAGGAAACCAGCCAAAGGCAGAAGTTAATAGAAAAGGAAGTGAAAATACGAGAGAAACAAAGGGCACAGGTTGGTTGGCCAGTGAGGCTGTAGTAGATGTAGGTTGCCCCCTGGTGGCCATTTTGTAAAGGACATTAATTCTGTCTTGGATTACCTAGTATTTGGTGGAATGGTTAAGAGAAAGATGTGGGTTAGTGTGCAGGCTGTGTTCATTTTAGAACTTCTAGGGAACTACCAACCAACTGACACTTTTCTCTACCCACATATGACTCTTATGTGCTACTCAGACACTGGAGAGAAAGAGAGACTTCTATCCATTCTCTGGACATTTAAATAGAGAATGAATATGTTTTGTCTAGCTTTGAAAAGTGCCATTGACGTGGTCATTAAACACACACACAGGGAGACAGAGAGGTGGATGGCCCGCAATTCAGAGCACTTGTTGCTCTTTCAGAGTCCCGGAGTTCTGCTCCCAAGCAGCACTCATGTCTGGCAACTCACAGCTGCCTGTGCCTGTAACTGCAGCTCCACCAGGCCTAATGCCTTTTTCTGGACTCTCCTGGCACCACACTCAAGCACACACATACGCATGTACACACTGGCACACAGAGGCACAGACACACTCGAACACAGGCAGGTGTGCACACACATAATTAAAGGTAAAAAAAAATGAATTAAAAATGTTTAAAAAGAGAGATGACAGATAGATTCCAAGATATCTGTCATCTATCTATCTATCTATCTATCTATCTATCTTATATATGTGTATATATATGTGTTATATCATATATATGTATATGGGGAGGGAAAGGGAAGAAAAGAAAAAAGAAGGTAGAGGAAGGAAAAGAGAAGGGAAAGAAAAGGAAAGGAAAGGGAAGAGAATGGAAGGAAAAAGGAAAGGAAAGGGAAGAAAAGGAAAGAGAAGGGAGGGGAGGGGAAAGGAAGGGATGGAAAAGAAAAAGGAATGGAAGGGAAGGGAAAAGAAAAGGGAAGGGAAGGGAAGGGAAGGGAAGGGAAGGGAAGGGAAGGGAAGGGAAGGGAAGGGAAGGGAAACTAAAGGGAAGGAAAAACTAAAATATTTTATGAGGGGAGGAAAGATTCTATCAGGCAATCTCTAAAAGCAAACTTTCCAAAACAGGATAAATTTAAATTATACCATTCTAGTTTCTTGGTGTGGTGGTCATATTTGTTTTCTTTTTCTATCCACCTAAGACCCCTTTTCTACATCAATCTATAATGCAGGTCCCTTCAATAACCAAACTGAACCAAGTTTAGTAAAAGCATTTATTTGCTTTCACTCTTTCTTGGTTATCATAGATTTGAAATCCCTATTTTTTTTCACTGTAGCTGCAAGGATGAAGACTTTAAAAGTACTATATCATTTAAAGCTCACACCAGCTTCATCAAAGTTGGTCATGTATCTAGTAGACTCTAAGGAAAAGGCATCGTTTCTCTCATCCTCTCTAGTTGCTGACCACTTGGTCCTATGTAAATGACCACTGTCTTTAGAGCTTTGTGTGTGTTCAGGTTTTGATATGCCTGCAGTGGCTGCCTTACAGTAAAGGTAGAATACCGAGGAAAACTGAAAACTGAAATGGATCCTTTTATTGGCTTATGCTCTGTCCTCTGCTGAACTCTGACTGGCAGTGAAGGTCATCCGTGCCTGTTTAATATCTGAAGCCAAACCAAAGGGTAGAATTCTATTTTAATCTTGATTATAAGCTTTCCCTCCAACTACGTGATTAGATCATTTCCCCAGGGCCAAAGCATGGAATTATTTAACAGAATTTGAGAGAGAGAGGGGGAGAGAGAGAGAGAGAGAGAGAGAGAGAGAGAGAGAGAGAGAGAGAGACTGCACCTTTGGAAGCAGCATCCATGGTAATTAGCTCCTGGGATGGTGTGAGTCTTGGCCCTCATCATTAGTAAAACATCTACAGACATCCCTTGGGCCTCTGCTCCTATACAACTCCTAGGTTAGGTCAAATATTAATTCTACCCCTTGGTTTATTTTAGCTTCTCCTTTCAAAGCATGTCTCTGCTTTAAATAGATGAGCTGACATTTTAACTCTGGGGGTATCTTTGGGGGCTGGTACCTACCAAACAGCATCTGCCCAATCAGGCTGTGTTTAGGTCACCTTAGCAGAGACAGCAGAGACATTGTTGTGTTGTGATGGGAGAAAAGAATGCTTTCCTGGGTTGAAGCCTGGTTTTCAGGGAGCAGCTGGATGGCACATGCCTCACTCTCTGCATGGTTTACTGGCTGACTTTTTTGTGAGGTCTTAAATTCCCTCTTCTACCCTTCTGAAGGAGTGGAATCAGCAGGCCTGCTTTTAGCCACCCCTCTCTAAAGTAGCACTCTACATAAAGAACTAGCTGTTCTTTCATCTCCAGACTTGTTATAGTTTCTTGGAAATTCCTAGACACTTTAAGGCTTTGGCTCTACACTTCCTTCTTCATCTAACACAATGCAATCTGAAAGGGAGCAGTTATCTACAGATGAAATGGGGTTTTGCACTTTTCCAGGCTCGTCCTCTGACTCGCTATCTGCCTGTCCGGAAGGAAGACTTTGACTTGCGGAGTCATGTGGAGACTGCAGGCCACAATATTGACACCTGTTTTCACGTGTCAATCACAGAGAAGACCTGCCGAGGATACCTCATCAAAATGGGTGGAAAAATTAAAACGTGGAAAAAACGCTGGTTTGTTTTTGATCGGAATAAGCGAACATTTTCTTATTATGCAGGTGAGTGATGAGACAAGTTGAAGTGATATATTTAAGTCTGTTAAATATAAAAGGGAATTGAAATTCAGTATTTGAACCTAGAAAGTTTGGGAGGCTGAGGCAGGAGGATCATTTGAACCAACCAGTATGAGACTACCGTAGGCAACATGGTGAGATCCTATCTCAAAAAAAAAGAAAAAAAAAAAAAGAAAAGAAACAGAGAAAGAGAAAGTAAATGGATTAATATATATATAATGGCAGCCGGGCAGTGGTGGTGCATACCTTTAATTCCAGCACTTGGGAGACAGAGGCACTAGGCTCTCTGTGAATTCAAGGTCAGCCTGATCTACAGAGTGAGTTACAGGACATCTGGGGCTACACAAAGAAACTCTGTTTTGACACCTCCCACCCCCGAATTCAATGATAACATGGTAGGCATACATTATTTTATATTCACATTTATATAGTTGACTATGATAGAAATTTCACGTTTTACAAACAAAAATCATGTAACTTTTAAAAGTGTGAATTAATCTGTTCTGTCTCTGAAATAAACTAAAGGCCCAAATACACATTAAGGGAATACAATTTTTTAATTAAATTTTTATTTTCATATTAATTACAGTTTATTCACTTTGTATCCCAGCTGTAGGCCTGTCCCTCATCCCCTCCCAATCCCATCCTTCCTACCTCATTTCCTTCTATGCCCCTCTCCAAGTCCACAGATAAGGGTAGTCCTCCTCCCCTTCCATCTGACCGTAGCCTATCAGGTCTCATCAGAAAACTGGCTGCATTTCCTCCTCTGTGGCCTGGTGAGGCTGCTCCCCCATCAGGGGGAGGCAGGAAATACACTTTTACATTAAATCATTGCCCTTTAAACTACAAGGCCAGAAAAAAAAAATATTCCATTCATATGTTGAGTTTTTTCCCCATATGTCCTATTTAAATTACACATAACCAAGGAGTGCTAGTTATCAGTCATTGAGCCATGGTTTATAAGGCAGGCTGATGTTTCAAGCATACAGGGTATAGCTCATCAGCAAACTAAGGAATAGGAAAGCATTCATTAAGCATTGAAAGCACTTTGGGCTTCTTAAATGCTTAGCTGTGAGAAGCACACGCTACTGAATCTTATGAAAATGAAGTGTAATGGGAACACTTACTAAAAAGCCCCTTGGATGAAGCATAGTTTTACATAGCTGCAATTGTGTCACTCAAAGGGTGAAAACAGAAGAACGGTGAGTCTGCTGCCAGTTTGAGCTACAGCTTGAGAGACCCCCATCTCCAAACAACAAAAATAAAAAAATGAGTTAGCATCTATTTACACATGCATTGACTGTGAAACATGTCCACTGTAAGTATTGTTAGTCTAGGCTGAGTCTCTTCAGCTGCTAAGAAGGGGTGGTATCACCCCAGCTTCCAGGTTTTGAGCTGACTGTGGCTGCACTTACACAGCATGCTCAGAGTCAGTTTGCATTGCAGACAGGGTGAGAAACAAGACCCAATGGCTACGAGGAAACACTGCCCAGGGAGTCCCAGGACTGGGGTGGAGAAGAAGAGCCACAGCTGTCAGTGAGGGGCCATTCAGGTGGGCTCCAGTCAGCTCCAAAGCTGCTGGCAGAACAAATGCCTCAGCCCTCAGATGGGTCTTCTTTGTTATCTGGAGCCAATGAGGGTCCACAGTACCAACCTTCCATGCAATAGGAAAGGTGCCTGCTTCATAAGAATCCCAATCTAGCATCCACACAACTGGTAAACATGACTGTGAGGCGTGCTAGTCTTTATAGATCAGCCCTACTCAGAGGGTCCAACAGAAAAGATTAAAGGACTCCAAAGAGAAAGCATCTTCTATAGTCCAAGTGTCCTCTGGTCTGTGAGTCCAATTTTAGCTTTGTGTCCATCCATCAGTTGTGTGGTTCAGGAATTTTACCAACTTCTCCAAACTTCCCTCCCTCTAATGTATGCAAAAGCTATTGCTAAATTGAAACTTTAAGTGGCTGAGTTCCAACTTTATTTTAAATACAAGGTTTATTTTATTTTTTGCCATATTCAGAATGCTAATACCTAAACTGATAAGAAGTAGATTCCTCCATCTCTTTTGCATTCACAGTGGAAGTAACTGAGCCATGGAATGGTCTTGGGTAGATGCTGTCAGCTTGATCCTGCTCACAGCTGTCGGTCATCAGTGGCGTGTACTCTTGGCCCTGCCCCATCTCTTTTCCAAATACCCACCAGTATATGCATAGATCAGTCCCCAACCACTCACTATGATAGTAGCTCAAGCTAACCGACCCAACAAAAGTCACGTCCCCTTAAGCTTATCATTGAGATAAATGGCCTTATGCATATGAACATGCCAACATGAATGCTAAAAGCTTTAAAGAGCAGTAGGCTCCCCTGTTATGCATGAGTTTGGACTCTGGACTTGGCTTTTTGAGAGAGCTTCTAAAGAAAACAGGCATAGAAATGGGTCTGTAAATTGATGGGTGAATGGTGCTGAAAGAGAGAGTGAATTGAAGTACGTCCCGCGCATACTGGCTGTGAGCTGATCCCCCAGCTCACAGCACAGCAGCATGGCTCACGTTTTTCGGAGTACATGCTCCCAGGTGAAAGAGCTAAACACAAAACTTCATCCCCCAGTTCTCTGGCTGTTGCGAACACTCAGTGGCATTTACCTTCATCTGCAGATTTTATCTTACATCTATTGTGAACAAACAAGGCGTTCCCAGAGTTAACTTCAGGATCTTTTCCAAGAAATGTTTGAGAGATACACTGGCCTTCTCTCTCAGCTGACTGTGGTTGGACTCCACTGAGCATGATATTAGTTAAAGCAAGATTATACAAGTTAGAGCAAAAATCAACACATAGAACTCTGGCCCTTGGTCAGTTAAGTTAGGAAAGACTGAGTTAAATGCAACCAAAGTTATAGGTCTGTGTCTCGGGTTCAGTGTTTACAAATAAGCTCCATACTGCTAGTGAGGAAAGGGAGGCATCCACTCAGTAAAAATTTTAAAAATTCAATGAGATTTACGTAAAAAAGTAAATCTCTTTCCTGCCACATGTTTTGGCCTAAATTGGATTGTTTTATGTCTTATCCTGTACATACATACAACAACACACATAGACGGAAAAACACACACACAATTCGATTTTCTTCCTATACTAGGGCTAAAAAACACCTCATGGCCTTGAGTTGTTACGCAAAGCTAAAAATGAGTTATGCTCCTAACTGCTTTCTCACAGTTTGAGTCCAGAGTTATTCAGTCTGCTCATGTCATGCGATGTAATAGGTTTTCTTGTGAATGTGTGCGGATACTCTCGCTTGTTTCAGCAGCTACACTGATTCCACTGTGTGGCTAGCCACCCGGTCAGACTGTTAAAGTTCAAGCAGACACTACCCAGCCACATCTTGGCTAACACAGGTCCAAAGCAGTTGTGGCCTGTGAATAGATGTCACACAATAAAGGTTTGAAGTGAGACTGAAGGAGAGGGTCTGTGTGCCTTTAGCTGCGTCATTCTTCTAGCTGCCCTCTGACAGGGGCTACCTCTTCCAGGTTCCTACCAGTAGCTCCTGCTCATTGCGTCCCTGCTCCTCACACATACAGCCTCAGAAAACCAGGACTTAATAGGCCACCGAGTGGTGTTGGTTGCTTGGTTTGTTGTTTCAGTTGCTATTTTGTTTTGTTCTTTAGTCTCAGTGGTCAGCAGGCAGAGGCAGGCCTGTCAGTTTGAGACTAGCTGGGTCTAAATAGTGAGTTATAGGACAGCCATGGCTATGGAGAGAGAGACCCTGTCTCAAAATTAAATAAATAAAGCATTAGTCTTGTTCTTTAACAAGTATAAGGTGTATCCCGATCGATTCTGCACGTAACCTACCTTATGTCCTTCCAATCCATTAGGTGATTTGTCCTCTACTAAATTCGTGTCTTTTTGTTTTGTGACCCATTGAGTTTAACCAGAGCCATCTGTGGAACCATGGGTTTGAAGCTATCCTGAGCCTGGATGACTCACCTGGGTTATTGCATTTTTCAGGGTATCTGAGATAATTTAAATGCTAGAGAGGTATTTTAATGAGGATAATTAATCATGAACTTACAGTCTTTCTGTTCATTGGTGGTATGAAGTGGTTAACACTCATTTCTCTTTGCAGACAAGCATGAGGCTAAATTAAAAGGAGTGATATACTTTCAGGCCATTGAAGAAGTGTATTATGATCACCTCAAGAATGCTAATAAGGTAAGTATCAATTTCCTAAGTTTCTGAACTTTTTTTTTTTTTTTTTTTGGCACCTAGGGCCTTTTGTATTCCAGGCAGCTATGTTATCCTCAGCCTCCTTTCATGTTCTAGTATGGAGAAAGGGTCTCACTCTGTTGCCCGGACTAGCTTTGAACTTGCAATGCTCCTGCCTTAGCCTCCTGGGTAGTTGTTGTTATGAGCATGTGGAACTATGCCCGGATAACTTCTGCAATTTGGATACGCAATTAAGTTAGGGGAAAGGTTATTAGTAGATTGTGACTTAAAAGTGGTGTTCTTGCAGGATGGACAAATACATTCCGAACAGTGCTGCAAGTTCAAATTGAAAATAAATCATATAAATGATTGTTTTTTTAGGGTAAATTCATGGTGAAATAAAGAAAGGTTCTGGATATAACAATTTAGGAGATACTGAACAGCTACTCTTCAAGCATTTGGGGAAGAAAGTACTTACTATATAGTTAGAAAGGCAAATCATAACTTATCAGGACCCTTGAAAGGCCAAGAATAACCACTGTTATTCACTACGTGTCTCCTATCAATGAGAGACCCACGCTTTACCAACTAGTTAGTGGATCAGTGAGTTCTGCATGAGTTTTTGCATAGAAAGGCCCAGAAGATGGCCCATTTTAAAGGAGGTTTACAGGGTAGCATGGAGCATTATAGCATAGCATAAGTAATACCTTTATAGATTTCTGTCAAGGGAAACTTTTAAAGCAGAAGAAGAACCTTCACATGTCTGTGTTAATGTTCAACGTTCAAAGTGTTCCTTTGACATTCTTTCCTTGTTTTGAATTCCAGAGTCCTAATCCATTACTCACCTTTAGTGTCAAGACACATGACAGAATCTACTACATGGTGGCCCCCTCACCGGAAGCCATGAGGATCTGGATGGATGTTATAGTGACTGGAGCAGAAGGATATACTCACTTCCTGTTGTAGTGAACTTCAGTGGAGGTCCACTTAAGGCCAGACTGCAATAGTTTCCTACAGGAATGAAGCCATATCCAGTCTCAGATGGAAAGGCCTAACACACCCATCCAACCCTTTAGCTGCGTGCACTCAGAACTCTTTTTATACTGGGGAGCCTTTCATAAAAAAGAAAGCAGGGCTTAGAGTGAAGGAACTGGAGCTCCCATGACAAAAGCAAAAACAAAACACTATTTTGATAAAAAGCGTCACGTAGATGCACATTTCTCATAAACCTTTTCTTAATCCGTTGATGTTGGTTAAATAAACTGAACGGTTTACACGATGTCTGTAAATTTGTATTTAGAAATATGAGATTATTTTAGCACCCAGATCATTGCCATTGTTAGTCAACTGCCTTCTTTGTAGGTAGCAGCATTTTATAAAAATAGGCAAATAATGACTTAGAAGGCAGTAGGTTTTAGACATTTTGCCTTAATTTTTAAATACTGCACCAAAACCAAAGACTTGGCTTGACTCTTGTTTAACATCAGTGTTACTCTCTAAATACTCTTTAAAGTGGAATTTTGATTTGATGCTATTTCTATAGTACCTCCCCCGCCACACACACAAGCTACTGTGCAAATACAGTAACCACTTTTTTAAAAGAGTCAAAAATTAAAAGCTCCTTGTTTTAAGAAAAGGCTGTATCAGACAACATCAGGCAGTTTTAATTAAGGAGAGTATTTAGTGGGAGGATCTTTTTCTATTGAAGATCTGTCCATTCCTGGTACTGAGAATAAAAGCAACCAGTAGCCAATTAATTTCCTTTAGACTATCAGATTCCTCTTGCTTACGGGGCAAACCTGTTAACTACACTCTCACATGCCAAAGTTCTGAAACCATCCGTTTCACTGAAAAACAGAATAATTAAAATACCTTTTTCTCAGAAGACAACCAAACTTCAACATAATGCTCTCTATGCTATACCTTCTTACATGTATCTTTACAAGTAGCCTTTGTTTTTAGAGGTTTTTGTCATTGTTGTTGAGTGAGATGACTTCGGGAAAGTCTCTTTTATAATCATTTTTCAAGTGCCATTTATTTTAGTTTTTGTATTTTATGTGTAAGTATGAACGAACTCTTTCCGAACACATGCCAAATGGATAGAAATAGAAAATAATGACGTTACTTACTCATACAAGTGAAGTGACTAGCAATGTTTCCATAAAATTTTGTCAGGCCTGACTGGGTACAGTTTTTTTTTTTTTTAAAGCTTACAGTGTACTTTTATACCTGCATACATGTTACCGATAATACGATTTTGCAACTGGATGATGCAAGGTTTTACTTGAATAATGAGGGACAAAGATCATGACTGTAGGAGGTATTTTTTTTTTTTGTCTGTGATTTTTGCAGCCGTCCCCCTTCAACTCTAGTGATCTAAAACATTAACATGCAATTGCTAAAATTTGGTTGGTTGTTGTAAAGATTTGTCTGTACTGTACTTTCATCTGTACTGTACTTTCCTCACAGGATTATAAGGGTGTTCTAATCAATTTGCATGCCATAAACCTTTTAGTTATCTGTGTGTTAAATGTATGGAGTTTGGATTAAAGTGTTGACTTGATTTCACATTTGAACCTCCTCTCTCTCTCTCTCTCTCTCTCTCTGTCTCTCTCTCAGCAATCACCTATCTGTAACATAACAGAAGCTGAATAAATCGGCAATAGTTACTGGTATTGATATTTGCTGACATTATGATTAGAAATTCATAAAGTAAATAATTGGAAGTGTCCCTGACTTCATTCCTGTTACCAGCAAAAGGTCTGCAAGGGATACCCTGCCTAAAAGGGAAGAGGGGATAATGCAAATGTGAAGGAAAGCTCTGAGACTTTACTTAGTGGAAGGCTTTCTTCTGGATGATTATATCCATCTTGGTGGAGAACTGGCAAAATGGTGTCACATTTGCCAGTTTGCATGAGAAATGGTGTCAGTAGTGCATCCTGAAATCAAGTGGCTGTTTCTATGGGACTGTGAAAACTCCACTTCTGCCATGGATCATACCCATGACTTGAGAGATATAACAGGAAAAGAGTTTTATTGACATCAAGCTAGCAGGTAGAAGGAGAAGGATTTCCATTCAGATTTTATGGCATTTGTGAGGAGTTTCATTTCAGCATATCCAGGTAGACACCTGGCTACTTCATGCAGTAATGAGTTCTCTTGATGATGTTTCTATGCTGTCACTAGGAGTTCTTGTAAGCCTAAAAAGAGGGCATACGGCTACGATTTGTTCCATAATGTTTTATTTTCAGGAGAAGAGGACTTTAATTAGTTACTTTAGGAATGGGGCTTAGAGAAGTGACACAAAATCAAAATGACAAAAAAAAAAAAAAAAGACTAGTGCTAGAAGCAAGTTGACCTGTTCAATCGTCTTCAGTCACTGTATATGGCTCCTGTATGAGACGCTGTAGCTCTCAAGAAAAGGTTCTATTTTGTGTTTCTCCATCAAGCTTCTCCAGTATGTTCTAACAGAACATCTTCTCAAGACTCCAAAGACAAGCCTGTCTCACTGTGCCTACCCTTTGGCACCAGTGGCTGCTCCCAAACCTTTAAAAAGGAAAGTGTCCAAATTAGCTTCTGTCATTGTGACAAGTGGCATGAACAAAGGTAACTTGAGAGAGAAAAGAGTTTGTCTTACTAGTTACCATTCATCACTGAGGAAAACCAAGGCAGGAATTCACAGCAGAGGCTTGAAGCAGAGACCACCAAGGAATATTGCTTACTAACTTGCTTCCAGGCTCACATTCAACTACCTTTCTCATACAGCCCAGGCTCCCTACCAAAGGATGGTACTACCCTCCGTGGGCTGGGTGTTTTTCTATTGGTATTGATTACGCCCCCACACTGCCTTGGTTTTATCTAAAAAAAAAAAAAAAAAAAAAAAATGGTGCTGTTGTAGTTAATACACAACCTTATGAATTAGTGTTTGAAGGAACTCTAGCCAGGGGGAGCATGGCAAACATGCCCTTCTCCCCGATTCCCTCTGCCTTGCTAAAAACTGTTAGATTCCATTCCCAAAACTAGCCACCAAGGTCTATTCCCATATTTGGCCACTTCCTCCTCCAGAGGCTGACTACCAGGGTCCAGCTATCAAAGTATTGAAGTCCTGCAATCAAAATCCCCCTTGTGGCTACCCTAATTAACTTGCCCAATCAAAATTAAACCCCTCATCCTAACATGGGGTTTCCCCTTTTAGCTTTACAAACCGCCGTTTTCCTATGGGCCAGGTCTTTCTCCTCCAGGACAAATACTTCTTCCCTTCTCTCTTGTTCCTTTCCTCTTCTTCCTAATCCCTTAGCTGCTGTCTTTATCTTTTACTCCCTACCCTTTGTTTTTCTGGGGAAATAAATCTCCTCTATGCTGAGAACTTGGTCTTGGTGCGTCAGATACCAGTCCCTTCAGTTTTGGTTTTGGTTTTTTTTAGGATAGTCAAAGGCAGATAGTAGTTCAAAGAGTACTGAAATTTTTGTTTATTGTAATAAACGTGGCCAGTGGCCAGATTGCCTGAGAAAAAGATTGCCACCACCTATCTTTGCTCGTGGCTGCTCATTTGAATTTTTAGCAGTCTGGTGTTTGGGAGAGAGGAAAGAACGTCTGATGGGACTCCAGTGATGTGAATTTAAGATTAAGGTCGCCTCTTAGAAGCCTTTCCCCCATAGGCTGAAATGGAGCCAGGGATAATGGTAATGCAAGAAGCCTAGCAATTTTTGTCACAGGACTTGGGTCCTCCCATCAATGGTTTCCCATCTATGAACGAGGTTCAATTTAACCGTGGCTCCTCGCCAAGAGTTCTGCAGCTTACCGAGGAGAAAGCCGGCCAAGGCCGCCCCAATGTCACAAGCCAAACGCCCTTTGAGGACACTGGACAAACCCAGTAGCGAGACCTGCACGCCAGCACCGCCCTGCGCATGCGCCTCCGCGAGGAGCCGGCAACCCCACGTGACGCAGTTTAGTAACCTTCCTGCGGACTACGCGTGCGTGACCTAGGGACCCGTGACCCGCGCAGGTCTGTAGCTGGCGCAGGGGCAGCTGGGAAGATGGCGGCCTGGGTACCTTGTCCGAGGTGGAGCTGGGCGGCTGTGTCCTTCGGCCGGCACCGAGGCCTGAGCGCATCCCTAACTCTGAAGTCCCCGCGGACGTGGTGGCTCCCAGGTTGGTGTGCGGAAAGCGGGGAACTCGGGCTCTTTCGAACACCCGAAGATCGTCCGGCGCCCGCCCCGCCGAGGGCCGGCTTGGCGCTTCATTCAAAACTGCTCTTTGGCTTTCTCTTGAACGCTTGTTGGCTAAGCTGGGAGAGATTGCTTTCGGCTGAAGCCCTGGGGTGCGACTTACGGTGCCCCTGCGTTCACGGAACCAAATGTCAAGACCAAAGGAGGAAAATTAAGATGCGCATTTAATGGGTTTGGCTCTTAGCTGCTTCTAGGGTTTTACATACTTTGTTAAATGCGTAGCCTTGCCTATCGTTCACTTAAGGACGCATGCAGTATCAAGGCATGTTTGTACATCTAGATGCCATCTTTGGACCTAATATCTGATATTTCTCTTTGAAAGAGCTATAATTACTCTACAGTGGAAACTAGAATTTGGATTAATAATACTCCGTATGAGGTCCTTGGTGTGCTTTTCGCCATACAGATGTTAGATAGCTAACTGCATAGTGCTTAGACTACTAATGTCATTATATAAATTAACATGGTTAATTTTGTAAGTATGTAATCAGTTTATACTTAACTGCACACTAAAAAAAAGTATTATATTGTCCCAGCAAAGTATAGAATGTCAAGTCGTTAACAAGAGTAAAATACTTTTTCTTTAACAGTATTTATTAACTATGTATGCATCACGCTTTCAGCTAATCCTTATTATATAAAGATGATTTATAGATTGAATGCTGAGTGTGTTGTTTGTAGCTCACAAACATAAAATCAAGTTAACTGCTTTGGATGAAACTCATTTGTTGAGAGATAATGCCTGAAAGGGGATAAAAGGAGTATTTGAGTGTTTAATTAAGGAAATGGGAAATAAACTTTGATGCCGATACAGTCTTTTGACCAATGTAAACTGATCCCCAGTCGCCCCCGTTTTTCACCAAGTTTTAAATTTGCCATATTTTTCATGCACTGAAACTTTGAATCTTGTTGACACAAATAAGGGATGGCTTTAAAGCTTCCTGTTCTTTGTGTGTGTTTGGAGAGTGTGTGTAGTTTGCTGGTGTTTGTGAGAAAGATTTTCACTACACAAGCTCTGTCTCTCTTACAATTTGTTGTATAGAACACACTGACCAGGAACTTGTGATGGTCTCCTCCTGCCTGTGCCTCTTGTGTTTTGTGGTTATTGGGGTACACTATCACACTAGACTCTACTTATTTTTTCCAAAAACTAAACTGGACAAATTCAAAATGGAAAAAAAAAATGTTATCAGTACATATGGAAGAGACCCAGAAACTGTCACTAGCAGCATGAAGGAAGGTAGAGGAAGACTGCTCTTCATCCTCCTTCTCCTACTCCTTCTTCTTTTCTTTTTTTGAATGAGGGCTAGCAGGGATGGCTCAGCAAGTAAAGGCACTCACCAGCATTCTTGGATTCACAAGGTGGAAGGAGAGAACCATATTCTGAGTTCCACATACATGCATAGCCTGTGCATACATACACTAAGTAAAATTTTTAAAAAATAAAATAGAGGATTTACTGGTCCAGAAAATTACTATTTGGGAGGATTCAAGCCTTTTTTGAAAGGAAGAAAGTGATTTTTTTCTCCCTTCAAGACAGGGTTTCTCTGTGTAGCCTTGGCTGTCCTGGATTGGCTTTGTAGGCCACCCTGGCCTTGAACTCTGCCTGCTTCTACCTCCCTGAGTGATGAGATTACCACTACCTCCTGGCTCTGGCTCTGATTTTTTAAAGATCCAGTGTTGATTTTATATGGGGGAGATGGGGGGGTGAGAGGTAAACAGTGAAGTGGAGGATAGTCCTGTAAGATTCATCATTTGTCCTGCCATATTTAAATAACCATAAGACCTGTCTGTGTGAAGCCAGCCAACATAAGTAAACACATCAGTTACAGAGGTATATGAGAAGTAGTTTTCCAAGGAAGATACTTGAGCCAGGCTTATTGTTAAAGGAACAGCCTTTTGAAATCTGACTTGGTAAGAAATAATGGTGGTTTGCTACCAGTTTCTTGATATTTCTAGGGAGGATTGCTCTGTGCTAATCTGGTCAAAAAGAGCTCAGCACTTCTGACACCATTCTTTCCTCCATATTTCACAACTCTTGACTATTTTACCTCTGCTTCCTAAATCCTGGGATTGAATGTGCCTTTCACCTTACCAGTTCCCCTTTAAAATAGTTATCTAAAGGCAGGGGAAATAAACAACAACAAAAAATAAAAACACATGCTCTTCTCCCCACACCACCTGCCCATCTGTTCAAAAGTAGAAAACAGGGAATTTCTGAAACATTGTAAAAACAGAAAGGCTACAAGTGGTGTATTTAAAGTTAAATGTTAATTGCTGCTGTTTAGGATAATCATGTGGTGCCAACATGAAGATAGTTTTTGATGAATCTGTCGTTTGTTTCACTGAAATTTCTACCTCATTTATTTTGGAAGAGTATGATTGGGCCTTGCGCCAAGAAGGTAAAATTTTTGATGGAACTTTAAAATTAAAAATTTCATGCTTGAAGCCTATATTGATTTTTCCTATCAAATGCAATGAACTAAAGTTTAAGTTTGAAAATATGTGTGATTTTTCCAAAAATAATTTTCAAACTATAATTCATGCTTTGTTTACTTTGTTTAGCTTGCAGACAAAAGGTATCACTCTCTTTCCTTAAACGGCCAGACCTTCCAAGCCTGGCTTATAAGAGGCTAAAAGGCAAAAGCCCAGGAGTTATCTTCATCCCTGGCTATCGTTCTAATATGAATGGTAAAAAGGCACTGGCAGTTGAGGAGTTTTGCAAATCTCTAGGTCACGCCTTTATAAGGTAGGAAAAATACATTTCAGAGAATATATTACCATTTAGCATTGCAGTAGAGCAGACTGAAGTAAATTCCAGCATGTTACTAGATGAATTTATTTTAGTAGTGTACAGATTTTACTCTTGTGATTCAGGTCTTTAAGGTCTTGGTGCCATGTTGACTGAATTGGCAGGAGAGAGTGTCAAAAGGGAGCTAGTAACTTAGTTCTTTAGATAAAGTAATCTGTGTGGCAAAAAGAAATATACTCATTGGCTTTCTTGCAGTCTCTTGTGAGTATGGGTTTTTTCCCCCGAAGACATAGGACTTCATTAATCACTGTGTGTTACTTTCTAAACTAGATATTTAAGGCTAACAGTATATACTATAGCTCAGGAGTAGAGTATGTGTTTATCACAAAATCCTGGATTCAATCCCTAGCCCAACCCACAAAAAATGTTTTTAGAAAGTAATATAATATTGTAAGATTGATATTGTATAATTTACATTTCTGTTTTCTTTCTCCTTTACTTAATATAATCTGAATGTGTGTGAGCATAAACAAAGATGGGAAGTGGTTACTTAAATATTAATTTTTTATATTCTTTCTCGTTCAGATATTTTAATAAAAATGTATTCATGTAACAAAAATTGTTAGGTTTATCAATGAATTTTTTTATATTTTAATTTTAGGAAGGGAATATAGTTTAATGGGGAAAGCATTGGCATAAAATTGAAATCGTTTTTGGAGGAAGCATTCTTTAAGTAACTAATGAAACAAGTCAGTAATACACAGTAGGCATAAGTTTGTCAAACAATAAAAGAAGGCTGGACTAAAGATAATTTCTGAGTTCTTTTCTAGCACTAACAGCCTGAAAATCTTTTCATCTAAGTGTTAAGAGTAGTACTTTCCCTAATAGTCACTCAGTAATTCTAGAAAATGCAGCTACCTATAAAACCTTTAGGCATTATTTGTTTTATATATTTGCAGAAGTTATATCATAAAGATGGATATAGTCTAATTCTTTTCATCAGACTAGCATAATCATTTTTATTCTCAGAACTATTTTAAAATTTCTTGAGTTAACTTGCTTTGAAGACTGGAACTGAATAATATATTAAGAGTTGTAAGACATTGTACTTACCCTAAAGCAAGGGATAAAAATACATGCAGGTTATTATGCAAAAAGTACTCATCAGAATGTGATTCAAAAGAGAAGAAATTACATAAGGTGAGACACACTGAGGGGGGAAATAGATGGACAAGACTTTACAAAGGAACTCTGGAAAAAAAATAAAGATTTGGGTAGAAGGGCAATGCTTTCAGTGGAGAGAGACCACTGAGAAGACTTCATAATAATCAGAAATATTGCTGCCATTGCTTCTTGTCTATAAAATAATTTCAGTAAAGAAATCAGCATTCTAAGGCTAGGGAGATGGCTCAGTGAAAAAAGCACTTTCTGTACAGGGGTGAAAATTGAGGTTCAGATTTCTAACCCAACTCATGTAAAAGTTGGCTAGCTGTGGCTGCCCACCTGTAACCCCAGCATTTGGGAGGCAGAGAAATCTCTTTCCTAAGTAAGCTGACTAGCCAGACTAGCTGCAACAATGAGAGAGTCTTGGGCTCACTTGGAGGCCCCACCTCAGCATATAAGGTAGAGAGGAATCAAGGAAGATACTTGATGTCAGCCTCTGGCCCCTACAGACATGTCTGCACATGTGCCTGTGTACAATATACATATGTGCATCCCTCACCCATTGAAACACATTCACACACACACCACGACTCACATAAAAATAGCAGACACCGTTTTACCCGTTCTTGAATATCATTTGAGACTGTGAGAACTATTGTCAATTCCAGGCATATTGTAGTTTTCTGCATATTTGATGCTATATAAATATGCATTTATACACAATAGTTTTTCACTACACTTTCTTTAAGTTCTTTTTGTATAACATTGTAATAGTGGTGAGTGTAGCAGCCTTCCAAGTTCACTGTGTGTATATATGATCATGAGTGAACATGACCGTGCTTGCATATATGTAGAAGCAAGGAGACAACCTTGGTTGTTATTTTTCATGAGTCCTCCACCTTATATTCAGAGATGGGGTTTCTCTCACTGGTTTGAAGCTTGTCAGGAAGACTAAATTGTCCAGGGAGCCCCTGATCCACCTTTCTCTGTCTCTTCAGCACAGGTACCGAATGAGGAAAGTTCACCAAATAAAGTGATGTGACTTAAGTAATGACTCGAAGTTTGGTGAGGAAGGAAGACTTTCTAGGCAGTGGAATAGCATACAAAAGCTCCCAGTTATAAAGGGTTTGGCCAGGAATTGGGAGTAGTGCCGAACAAATGGGGGTAATCTATTGACATGATAGAATACTTCATAATTTATTTAATTGGGACCTTGAAGGAAAGGTAAAATTCAGAGATTAGACAGATTTTGAGTGTGGATCCGTAGGGAAATTTAGAAGGAGGAGTTCATGATGAATTGTATTCTAGCCCTAAGTGGTAGTAGGTGCTAGGAAGAAAAGCAGTGACGAAGTACAGAGCTGTGAATGAAGCACAGCTTTAGCATTGGAATGGCCAGAGACAGCTTTTCACAAAGTACAGTGTTTGAACTAAAGAACTGAATGAGGTGAGGGATACCTACTGGATATCTGGAGACAGAAATATGCCAAGTGGAGGTGAACATTCATGATGCCTGCAGGAATGGGGATGGTGCATACCTTTAATTTCACTTTAAAGAGTGAAAGTGAAAACACAGTTGAGAGAAAAAGAGATCACTAAGAAATGAGGTCAGGGAAGTATAGTGAGTGCTTTGAGTTTTATTAACTATACATTAGCATGCATGATGTATTTCATTTAAGAGGATCACTCTGACTGCTCTGGGATAGGCTAAGTGAGAAGAAACTTAGAAGATGACCGCATTGGGCTGGTTGAGATAATAACTTGGACATGCTAGTAGCAATGAAGCGTGCAAGAAAGTGATTGACATGATAGCTACTTGGAAGGTAAGCCAGTAGGATTGCAGAAAATAGGTGTTGACTGATGTTTTACTGTAGTTTAGTTGTAGTAATGAAATATATCCTACTTTGCTTTAAAATCAAAGAAGCAAGCATGGATATATTTCCTCATACAGACTTTTAGGTATAAATATATATTTTTCCGTTTTCCAGGTTTGACTACTCAGGAGTTGGAAGTTCAGATGGTAACTTAGCTGAATGCACAGTGGGGAAATGGAGAAAGGATGTACTTTCTATTATTGATGACATAGCTGAAGGACCACAGGTAATTGTCTTTGTTAAGTAGAATGATTTTTGCCCCAAGCAATATTTATTTGTTTCTTTAGGTATGACAATTGATAATATTTTATCAGTTTTGGTAATTTTGATCTTGGTAAATAATTTTGATTTAAAATTGTCCAATTTTACTTTCTAATAAGCAGTAAGCACTTTTATTGAAAAAAAAAGTTTGTTTTTATAGTTCTAGATGCCAAACATAATTGCATTGCAAAAGTTAATAATATTGGGAGGTAGAGGCAGAGCTCTGCCTCTCTGAGTTAGAGACCAGGCTGGTCTATAAAGCAGGTTCCAGGACATCCAAGACTATACAGTAGAAACCTGTCTCAAAAAACAAAACAAAAATAAGTTAATTATAATTGAATTTTATTTTGTGTTACATATTAAAAGTCTAGTAGTCTAGAATCTACATTAATATAAAAATACAGCGTCTATTCATTTCTATTAAACTATCCCCTAACAGGCTAGTCTGAGAGTCCTCTTTGAAGCCATACGTGTTTGTTTTTAGATACTGGTCGGATCGAGCCTCGGTGGGTGGCTCATGCTACATGCTGCAATTGCACGGCCAGAAAAGGTCGTAGCTCTTATTGGTATAGCTACTGCTGTAGATGGCCTGGTGACACCGTTTCGTTCACTTCCTGTGGAGGTAAGTCATGAGCCATTTGGCAGCGCCAGGGTGTACTTCCTAACTTTCCTCTGCCTTCTCTCTCTCTGTACTTATTCTTTGACTGCTTCTACCTTATTACACTGACCCATCTTTTATCTTCACTTTCCTTTTTTCTTGGTCTCTTAAGGTTTCCTTTTCTCGTGCCTCTCTCTGCCAAATACAAGAACCATGTCAACAAAGTCTGTTTTAGCTATATTTTCTTTATTTCATTTACCTCATGGGATTCCATATCACAGTCTGTTTTACTCTGTTGGTGATGTGTCAATAGTACCTGTTGTTATGTCATACAAGACTGGACTAAATAGGTAAGAAACTACTTCTTTTAGACAGTATATAGACTTGATATTCTGTAGGTAACCGTTATCAGTTAGAGTTAGCACATAAGAGGTAGAACTTATTTTTTTTCTGGCTCAGTTGCTTGGTTAGTATTCTTTTCTACTAACTTTTGTCTTACAGCAGAAGAAAAGCAGTCAGTGCTTTTCATTAATGTTAGCAATTCATAGTAAACATGAAGTTTCTGAAATAACTGGTAAGATGACTTTTTTTTTTTAAGCTCTTGATTGGCTATGTGTTCAGGCAGTGTCCTAGTTGGGGTTTCCATTACTGTGATGAAACACTATGACCAAAAGCAAGTTGGTGGGGGAAAGGGTTACGCTTACACTTCTGCATCATAGATCATCATTGAAGGAACCTGGAGAATGGAGTTGATGCAGAGGCTAGGAAAGGGTATTGCTTACTGGCTTGCTCCTCTTGGCTTGCTCAGCTTGTTTTCTTACAGAAGACAGGACCGAGAGTCCAAGGACGGCACCACCCATAAGGGTCTGGGAGCTCCTCCATCAATCACTAGTTAAGAAAATGCCTTACAGACTTTGAATACAGCCCCATCATATGGAAGCATTTTCTTAATTGAGGTTCCCTTCTTTCACATGACTTTAGACTGTGTCAAGTTCATGTAAAACTATCCAAAACTATACAGACAGTATAGTTATCTGCAAGGACAGTGGAATGAGTAATGTCTGTATTTTTGTGCATTCGTGTTATTTCATTGCATTCACTTGAATTTTCCTCTCGGGTGGAACTAAGTTCCTAGTAGGCCTGAGACATAGAAATTATAAAGAGAAAATGTTGTTTCAAAATGGGCTCCAGACTTATTGATGAACCTGGAATTTCATCCTGAATCAGAAATGGCAGATATGCTCAACAGGCTCCTCCCCACAATAGAGTTTGAGAACCAGTTTTGGAGAAAGGGGCAAGGGAAGGGCTTAAACAATAAAAATAAATATGTAACTTTGAAGAGTAGATTGTGTCCGGTTCCTGCCTCAGGTTCTTTAAGATCTATGCCATGGAGCATTCTAGTTTGTCCTTAGTTCTCAGTTTCTTAAGAAATAGCATTGTTGGAGCTGACGAGCTAGCACAGTGGTTAAATGCTTGTCATATAAGCATGATAATCTGGGTTAACCTCAGACCCATGCTGTTTTGTTTTTTAAAGCTGATAGGCTGGGGAAATAGTACAACAGTTAAAAACACTTGCCACCAGGCCTGACAACCTGAGTTTTGTCCCTGAGACTGCCATGGTAGAAAGAAAACCAACTCATAAAGGCAGTCCTCTCACTTCCACACAAGCACTGTGGCACACACATGCATCCTCACTTTTCCCCCAAAACATGAAAGTAATAATAATTAAAAAAAATAATGCTAGGTATAGTGGTGTACCTTGTAATCCCAGTACTACTAGATCTTCCTGGCTAGCCACCATAGTCTACTGGGTAAATCCCAGGCTAATGAGAGATCTACTTAAAAATACGGGGTGGAGGCAGGCAAAATGACTGAGCTATAAATAAAGATTCTTGCTGTCAATCCTGATAGCCTGAGTTTAATCCCCATAACCCGTATGATGGGGTAAGGGAGCCAACTCCATCACCTCTACACATATGCTGTGGCATGCACACACATAAATAAATATACATGTTTAGAATACTTAGAGAAAACAACATAGGGGTGGAGAGACAACTCAACAGTTAAGATCATCTTCTTTGCCATCATGAAGACTGGAATTAAGACCCCAGCTCCTATGTAACAAGCCCAGGTGTTCCCGCAAACACCTCCAGGCCCAGCTTCAAAGGGGAGGAAGCAGGAGGATCGCCAAGGCTCACTGGCTTCTAGTCTAGCTGAGGAAACAGCATCAACTTCAGGGGTGAGACTAAGTGAAAAATCCCTGCCCTCCTCCTTCCACCTTCATGTGTGTGTTTACTCGTGCACACACCTTCAAATAAGTGACACTCACATGGTTTTTTTTTTTGAAAAGCAAATCAACAGTGGACAGTGTTTCTGAGGAGTATCACCTGAGGTTGTGCACACTGAGCACATAAATTTACCTCAGGAACATCCTGCTCATATTTGCTGTCAGAACTAAACTACAAAGTTGGTCTTCCTTGCACTCATGTCCATAGTTCCCTGTGCTCATGTCTAAATTTGTTTCACTCTTTTTTCTCAATAATAGCTCCCCTGTATGTATGTTGTTTCTACTGTTTCTTTGTGAACTTGAAACTTTGACCCTTGCTTCATCCTCTTGACTCACTAATACAATGCTTTTCATAATAGGAAATTTTCTCAGGGCTATTGCTGCTTGAAAAGGAGTTCCTTAAACATGTTTTTTGTTGTTTGTCTTATAAATGACAAGGTCTGTGCAAATCTTTCTTTTGCATGTGTGTAACTAGATTGCTAAGCATGTGGACTAGGTGGATATTAAAAATCAAATACAAGGTATCTTAGGTAGGGTTTGTACTCCTGTAATAAAACTCTAACCAAAAGCAATTTAGGGAACGGAGGGTTTATTTCATCTTACAGCTCTCAGGTCACAGTGCATCACTGAGGGAGAACTCCAGGAATTCAAAGCAGGAACCTGGAGGCAGGAGCTGAAGCAAAAGCCATGGAGAAATGCTGCTTGCTGGCTTGCTCTTGGTTTCCTTGTGCTGCTTTCTTATACAATTCAGGACTACCTGCCTAGGTATGGTACCACCCACAGGGGGCTGTACCCTCTCACATCAGTCATGAATCAAGACAGAGCCCCACAAACTTGCCTGTAGGCCAGTATTAGGGAGGCATTTTCTCAATTGAAAGTCCTTCTTCCCAAGTGACAATGTGTCAAGGAGATATGGGTCTAAACAGCACCAGAGGGAAGCACAGGACCGTGGGAGCACTACCTCCCATTAACCACTAGCCCTAAGGTGGAGCTGGAGTTGAAAGAAACCGTGAGGTGTCTGTGTGGGTTGTGAGAAACAGCTAGGCTCTGTGCTAGAGGTGGAAGCACTTTTAACTGACGAGTCACCCCTCCAGCCAGTAAATTCCAATTTTTAATTAGAAAAAATATTGAAGGCATATGTTACAGTAAAAAAACAAATCCTCAAAAGATGTGTTAATGTTTCATTTCATCTGAATTTAGAACTGACATTATTGTTTAGTTTTCAGGAAGCATTTCTAAGGCTTTGTTACCCATACCAATAAATTCTTATCACTAGAATGCTGAAAGATAAAAGCTGTGCACTTAAAAAAAATAAAACAAACAAAATAAAAAAACCTTTCTTTCCGAAGGCGGTGGTGGTGCATGCCTTTAATCCCAGCACTTGGGAGGCAGAGGCAGGTGCATCTCTGAGTTCAAGGACAGCCTGGTCTACAGAGTGAGTTCCAGGTCAGGGCTACACAGAGAAACCCTGTCTTTCTACCTACATGTATGTCTATGTGTGATTATTTTGAAATTTCAAAAAAATGATTCTAAGATTTGTTTTATATAAACATCAGTGTCTCAAGACCGATTCACAGAAATTGCTTTACTTTTCCCTTCTGTCTTGCCTTTCAGTTGGGGTAAAATAGAACTTGATGTAAGAACTTGTATGATAGCTAGATCAGTTTGCTTTGATAGAACAATTTGATAAAAAATTTGATAAAACAATTTCTGTGTTTGGTCTTTGAATATGATATGCAACTATAAGCCTGAGTACTCTCCTTTGTAAAGAAGAATAATTCTAGAATTATTACCAGGATTACATGAAATAATATGTATAACGTAACTTGCATGTAGTAAGTGTGTGTGTGTGTATTATTATTATTATTATTATTATTTTTTTTTTTTAATGTAGCTCTGGCTGGCCTGGAACTTGAACTGGCTGGTGTCAAACTGGCAAGGCCACCTACCTCTACCTCAGGAGTTCTGGGATTAAAGGCGTGTGCCCCACCCAGCCCAGTTTTTGGTGATCATTGTTATTCTTGTGTTGCCTCTGTCTTACTTGAGGACTGCCTTTCTCGGATTCAAGTCTGCTACAGGGGTTGTTCATGTGAGTGCTTTTATTTTTCCCACTAGGTGCAAAAGGATATAGAAATGAAAGGCTACTGGACCTTGGCATCTAAATACATCGAAGAAGGATTTTACAACATTCCATACAATTTCATTAAAGAAGCGGAGCACCATTGCTTGTTACATAGCCCCATTCCTGTGGCCTGCCCTGTACGGTTGATCCACGGCATGAAGGACGACTTAGTCCCTTGGCACACATCCCTGCAGGTTGCTGACCGACTGGTCAGCCCAGATGTCGATGTCATCCTGCGGAAACATGGTGATCACAGGTTGAAGGAGAAAGCAGATATTCATCTGCTTGTTTGCACTATTGATGATTTGATTGACAAGCTCTCAACTGTTGTTACTTAGAATCACATTTGTGATTGGTATACACGCTAATGTGTCTAGCAGATTGAAAGAATGGTAAAAAATCAAAGACCCAGATACCTTAGGGTCTTCCCTCTTTTATTTTGTAAATATCCAATATCCAATACGTATTTATTTAATAATGTCTTTGCACAAATACACAATTTGTGACAGAAGTATTAGCTGCTGTTTGGAGAATTTTGTCTTTCCTCTTTGATATTTTTTCCCATTAAAATAGCACCTATTTTTTTATTACAGACATGTTTACCTTTCTTATGCATACTGTAGCTGTGCCACCACTTAATTCTGTTCCCTTCTACCACAATAAAGCTTGAATATTTTGGTGTTTGTTTGGTACCATTATATACGAAAGTTTCTGAAATTCTGATTATAAAATTCAATTCACAAAACAGAGGAAGATGTTTTTTGAAATGATTCTTAAAATGTCTGAAGCATAATAAAGTTGAAAAAAATGAGGCTACCATACTATATTTAAAACTAAAATTACCATTTAGTTTTATGAAAGGTTAAGTTTTATAGTGGTGTAAAAGATATTTCTAAATTTTGAATTATCATTTTTATGGGAGTCTTCCAGTTTTTAAAATTCTTAAGTTTATATATAGAATAATGGATATTATAATATCTAACACTTCTATCATTATATCATTGTACCTCACTCATACACTTCCCACTACTCTGCTGTGTGTCTCGCTCTCTGTTTCCCCCTACACACTTTCTCTCTTCATTCCCCCATGCCTCTAAATGAGAGAAAACGTAAGATACTGTTTCCCTCCCCCACTATTACCCTTTCACACTTCTCTTGTTCCCTGTAGATCTTTCTTTGCACAGCCTACCTTCTCTAGCCATGCCGTATATATGTATTTAAAGCTATATTCTATGTGTGAGAGAAAACACTTTCCTTTTCCTGTTTTTCTTTATGTAATCTCAGTTCCTCCTGTTTTCTTAAAACATGCCTTATAACTAAATGGAATTTTCTAATGATGTAGTATCTTTAATAATGATTGTTAAGACTAAAGAGGAAAATGATCTTTCTGCATTAACCGTGCTTTGAGAGGAATACTTACCAGACTGACTTAAGGCAAATAGGTGGTTACCACTTTAGTTAGGGTGGCAGAGGGGTAGTCAGTAAAGTCAGAAACATAACATGCTTATAGAAGGCCTGGTTTTTAATAACTACTGCAGTATTAATATGTATTAGCCTTTATGTTAAGTTGTGGTTTGTTTGGGTTTTTTAATTATTAATTTTGGCTAGACTTTAGTCTTCATGGGTTATGTCTGTCTATGTTATTAAGTTGACAGCATGACTCAAAATGAGTATGTGTCAGAGACTTAATTTGTCTCATAAATGAGAGAGAGTCGGCATACAATAAATCTGGTTCAAAGGACAGAAGAAGAAAAGGTTGTGACAAAATGTCTGTGCAAGAAAGTATTACAGCTGTTTGGCCAATCTTCCTAAGAAACATATTTTATGAGTTGGCTTTTTGGCTGGCTGGGAATTTTGATTTCAGGGACTCCCACTGTGCCTGATCATAGCACCTTACTGTGCTTATATCAATTCTCTGCAAACACTGGTTTGTGCTGAACCCTGCTTTCTTCCAGGTCCCCAGAATATTGGTCCCAGCATGGGGAGCAAAGACTCAGCTCTGAGTGGCCCCTGTAAAACCCCTTAGCACTGACTCTTAACAAGTTTCCTTGTGGACAGTATCATATGAGCTGTTTGCTGGAGGCCCAATTTCAGCCTGTGTGACTCCAGTGTGGATTCTTGGAAGCTGTCTCCCAGTTTCCCTGGGCTTCACCCCATGTGCCTTTTTCCTTTGCTCACTCTGCTTTAGGTCCTTCCACTCTAATAAATCAGTAGTAAAAGAACTGTATGGTGAGTCCTGTGCATTTTAGCAAGTCTGCACACCTGGGGTGTTCTTGGGGACCTCTGATACACATACAGTTAAACTAATTCATGATTATTCCTTATCCTGAATAGAGGGGACCATGTGAATCCTGTGGGCTGTTACCTTGAGCTAGAATGGGGTCATTTGGGGCCCCCTTTGCTAGGCATGAAGAGTATTGGAAAATGAAGAGGACAAGGGCCCTGCCCATTAGAGTTTTGGGGGGTTAAAATATAATGAGGTGAGAGAGTCCTCAATTATCAAAGCAGCATAGCAGTTAAGGGAGGAACTGGAGCATGGGGATGCATCCCATAAGAGACCCATAGGATGTGTTGATTCAGTATAGGAGTTAAAGTACTAAATGGAGCTTGGCTGTATTCCAGCACAAGTTTGAAATCCATAGTAGCAGTTTTGCCCTTTGTGTTTTAGTTTCCTCATCTGCAAAACTGTATAAATCTAGGTGATAGATAGAACATTTAGAATAGTGACACTCAGGATGTGCAGGCTTCCATATTTTGTCTTCTGCATAGGACATAGTCCAGTGAGGAACTGATGGTCACCAATCCATAATGCTATAGGGGAAAGAGAAAAAAAAAAAAAAAAGGAAACAAGGAAGTAATGGAGCTTCTATAGCCAATGGATATTTGATTTCCTAACAGGAAGATCTTAAATTGGAATGGTATTTTCATTATATTTATACAAATGTTCAATGGCCTACCCTCCTCAATTTTTTTTTTTTTTTAACAAAGGCAAACCTCTAAAATTTAGTTTGGCAGGAGTTGACATCACATAATCACATTCAAATGAGATTAAGATGATATTTTCAACATCAAGTGAAACTTCCATTGCCAGACATGGGTTGCATCTTATGGAGCAGTTGGCCAAAGGGGGTCCCATGAAAATGTCCAAACAATTCAGGCTATTGCCAAGGCTATACCACAAACTCATGGTGTGGCCTTATTGCTGAAGACAATATTTAAATATCTCATTGAACACAGAGAAGTGAAGCTGGTGTCTAACTAGAGTTTTTCACCCCTAATGACGAGAATCCATGGTACTGGTAGGTACTCTTCACACTACCAGAGGAGAAAAGTAACCACCAACACAGCTACACACCCTGTGATCCACAGCAGCAACCTGCCTGTGTGATACACTGAGACAGTAATGGCACACATAAAGCAGTAGCCAACCACTATCTGGATATAAGGCTCACTCCAAGAGACAGAACCCTTGCCTAACATGGCTTGGTGGCTTTTCTAAGACTAGAAAAGCCATGGGCCTACAAGAAAATGAAACTATTGTTTTGCTAAAGGAGCATAGCAGTAAAATGACCCCTAATGACCTTGTGCTCTACTCATTGATAGTGCTCAGCCATCATCAAAGACATATCCACCTCTTGTAATAGATAGGAACTAACACAGAGATCGAAAACCGAACAATGCACAGAGAGATTTGGGGACGCTTAGTCCTAAATGGGTATCTTCATCAACTCCCTCCCTTCAGGGTACTATTTGGAAGAGGAAAGAATAAGAGCAACAGGTAATAGACAACACCAAAGAAACAGCGTCTTTAGATAAAACAGAATTGGCATAACTCACGGAGATCAGTAGCATGCACAGGGGCTGGAGAGGTTCAAGCCAAACAGGGTCCCAGCACTGGGAGGCTTGGAGTGGGAGTGGACAGGAGCTCTCAGCCCTAACCCAGAAGCTATCTCCAGTTGACAACTGCTTGTAAAGGGCAAATTAGCTTTCTTCAATGGAATATCACTGGATATATAAAACACACTTAAGTGGCCCAGCACAGATGGCCAACATGAAAGAAACTCAATGATATTTTGCCAACTTTTTTTGTTATTTCTTATTATGTTGTTTGTCGTTTTTTTTAATATTGTGTGTTTATGGATTTTATTTTTGTGTGTCTATGTGTGTGGGGGGTGTATCTTGTGCTTTTTCTTTATTTCTGTGTTTTTTATTTTGTTTTGTTTTTTTCTTTTAATTGCCTGTTTTCTAAAGCAAGAATGAAGGTGTGGAGTTGGATGGGTGGGGAGGTAAAAAGGATCTAGAAGGAAATAGGGGAAGGGAACTGATCAGAATATAGTATATGAAAAAATATTTTCATTTAAAAAATTGATAGGATTTAGTATAATATTGATGACTCTGTGTGTGTGTGTGTGTGTGTGTGTGTTTTATACTCAGGCCACTTTTCCTGAAACCACTCTGTGCTTTGTATTCAGTGGCATGTGAAGTGCATTGAATGAAATGCATGAACACACAGCAATTTCATGAACCTAATCATCTGTAATTTCAACATGATTTTCAAAGTGACAAGCACTTACCAAACAATTTGAACATATGCAGTGAGAAGAGATATGGAAAATCACCAAGAAAAGGAATGCTAATCAAAGATGTTTAATATCCTTTGCCTTTGCTGATTTCCTGATGCTGATCTAAACAGTATGCAAGTCTTTAAATGGCCAAAAACAAAAACAAACAAACAAACATCTAGAGAAGAAAGATCTCTGAGCAAGGCTGAGGTTTATACAGTATGGTGACAGAGCTAAAAGAGATTCACCATTCCCAGGACAATCCCTGAAGTAAGTTAGCCAAATGGTCACAGTTAAAAAAGAGCAGTGTGTGTGGTGATGTATGCCTCTAATCCCAGCACTTTCGAGGCTGAAGCAGGTGGTTCTCTTGGTTCAAGGCTAGCCTGATCTCCAGAGTGAGTTCTAAGATAGCTAGTGCTACACAGAGAAACCCTGTCTCAAAACAAGACAAGCAAAAACAAAAGAAAGAAAAAGTAAAAACTCATTTTCTAGAAGGGAAAAACATTAAGTACGGCCGTCTCTTGCTATTTCACAGGATTAGTTCCAGCACCCTTTGAGGCTATCAAAATTGCAAAATGCCCCTCCTGTAGAACAAAGCAGTAAGTGCACTGAGCCCATCCACATCACCTGGAACATGAACATTGATTCTAGAGTATGTAAAATAATACGATGCAAAGACAAATATAAATGCTGTATTTCTTAGGGGACAATAAGGAAACATCCACTTTCAAGACCTAATACCCTCTCCTTTTCTTCTCTCCCCACCCCAGGGTGGCCTCAAACTCATGGTCATTCTTCAACCTTCTAATCTTGGAATTACAGGCATGCAGTGCACTGCTAGGCCAGGTCGAGACAAGGGTTTGGTTTGGTTTTGTCTTTTGTTTTAGGTTTTTTCTTTTTTTTTTTAATGTTTTTAGTTGTCTCTTCAATGGGGAATCTTTAGATATGGAGGGCCAACTATCAGTTTTGAAGATCTTTTGGGAAAAAAAGGATATTGTTTACGTTTGTGTATCTATACAAATTCATGTGTGCATGTGCCAGAGGAGGCTAGAAGACCCTGTGATCCCCAGGAACTAGAGTTACTTCATTTATGACAACAACAACAAAAAGATAAACAGACTGTATCTAGAAAAATGCAGGCACTATATTAAACTAAAAATATTTTAGGGAACATGATCTTTCTCATTTTGTCTTGTTCACACTGGTATATTTAGGGAGTTACTGCTACTTTAGCTTTCTTCAACCAACTAAAGAAGCTCACTAGGTCTTCATTCAGAGCTGCCTTCAACAATACAAGATCTGAAGCTTGTCGGTTCCTTTTCAAAGCCTCTGACTCAGCTCCATTTCTCTTTCCAGGATGCTGGTTCCTAGGTTCTGTTGCCATGACAGTGCTATGCCTTTGCTCTTCTGATACAATTTATTGTGGCGAAATCCTCAGCTGATATGCCAGCCTCTTCCTCTCAAAGCACTATTGAGTTCGGACTTACTTTGGCATCATTGATCCTTAAACCTCCCTGAGGAGGTGCCTGAATTCTAAGGACTGCTTCCTTTCTCGCCCAGCTTGTAATGTTAATTTTCCTTAGTTTTGGCCTTGGTACTCTTTCATGTTACTTCTTTGAGCAACATCACCCAGGTTTATGGCTTTAACTACTACCTGTGAGCCAGTTACTCAAGTACGTTGTTACCACTTAGATGTTTCTCTTGAGCACCAGACTCATAAAACACCTGCCCAATGAATGCAGACAGATCGTGGGACTCTCAGAGGAGAAGGATCAAATTTCATTATCTCTCTTCTTTGTCTATTAGCCTACCTGTAAGTCCTTCTGCAGCAAATAGCACCACTAATTTATTCTGCTATACAGTCAGTCAAATGTGCCTCTTTCCTTTTACCCAACTGAGCTCTGGTGATTTTCTTTCTCCTGGAAATGCTCACGCTGTAGTGCACAGCAAATCAATGTAAGGGTAGTAAGTGACCTGGCTTTAAACTGTTGACACTTGCCATTGTCCCTGGGATGTGTATTCTCATCAGGACCAATTTCAAACTGCCTCTGTGACATCTCTGAAAGCAGAGCTGAGAAGAAATGTCCAGGACCACACAATTGCATAATGTTTACCTCCTATAGAAACATAAACATGGCGTCCTCAAGAACGTAGACTATTGGGAAACTAACAAACATAAATAGCAATTTGTTATGTAACCTGTTAACTTAGTGATGCCAGAGTTTCCTAACTGACGCTAAAAATTCTTGACAGTTTAACCACAGACCCTTGCAAGCACACTGCTTTATCATCTGGAGCCTGCCTGATGTTTCAGCCTCAGTTTTCTGTGTATTCCATTTAGCCTCATGATTTGCCTTTTACCTTTAAAAAATAAGTATTAGTTAATAAATTAATACTACTAATACATATTAATGTTAATATTTATTTCATGTGTGGGGGTGTTTTGCTTACATGTGTATCTGTGCACAACTATGTCCACAGAAGCCAGAATAGGTAACAAACAGTTGTTAGCTGCCATTTGGGTGTTGGGAGTCGAACCTGGGTCCTTTGGAAGAGCAGCCAATGCTCTTAACTGCTGAATAATCTCTCTGTACACCTCCCTTTCACCTTTATAAATAAGTTGGCCTTACCAGCAACAATCCACAGCCCTTCTGCTTCATGTTCCCATCTGACAAATACCTATTTATCATTCAGTGTTCAAAGTAGATATTTCCCCTAATTCCCTATTCCCTTCTCCTAGATATATCATGACATCTGGTTGACATTTATTGTTGACAAGTTCAACTTTGGTACTAGATCAACTGAGCATATTTCATTTATTTTTTGTATCTCACATATAAATACAAGCCAAAAAAAAAAAAAAGCTAAAGCTAGGCTTGATGGTTCATGCTTGTAATCTCAGTGATAGAGGGACTGATGAAAGCTCAAAAGTCTATAAGTTGTCCTGAGCTTGGGAGAACCTGTCAAAAAAAATCTTATTGAAACAAATTACTATAATTCTAATAGGCATCCAGAAATTTCAGGGTTGAACTAATTTCCATTGTCATCCACAGAGCATTAAATATTTTTTTCTTCTGAAGGCTTCCTCTGGGATTCTAGACACATATCCTGGTACGGCTCCTCTCCTCTTTGCATGGGCTCCTCTGTAATGCTATGGGCTCAATCATTCATATAAAGCATACCAATTATTTGGTTATAATGTAAAGAAATCTTTGAGCCCAAAAGTTCCAAAAGAAGAGGAGAGTCAGGAGGAATAGAAATGAGCAGAAGGAGCAAGAGGAGCAGGAGGAATAGGAGGAGGAGGAGGAGGAGGAGGAATGTTCTCTTCGAAATCATATCTAGCAGTGGAGAAAGAAGCACTTTCTCTGTGAGCTTACATCCCCCAAGAACCACCATTATTGATGCCAACTGGTGACTTCCACAGTTCTGCAGATGATCTTCCTGCTTTACCGTTTCCTTAAGCTCCAAGTTCTCTGATATGTGTCTGTGTCTGAGGGCCTTCTTCAACTGAGGTTTCACGAAACACCAAGGTATGCATTCCTTAGCTTGCTTTGTCTCCTTAAACTAATGTTCTAAACGCTGGCCTGTTTACTCTCCTCTGTCTGTCTGAGTTCTTTCTCCCCAGGCTCTCACGCACTCACCAGGAAGTTTCTTCAAGCAAACTGGTCATTTACCAGCTAAGGAAGCATGGTTTTATTAGTCCAGGCATCAACTAGCAGGGAGATTTTCTCGGTTCCTGTGTTGTCTGAGAGAAACTTCATGCCAGGCTCTAATCAATTACTCACAGGGACAGTGATTATCTTCGCATTAGAACTGTTTATTGTCTTGAGCAAATTTATCAGCCCGTTGTAAAGCCATATTATTTTTTTTCAAGTCCAGCCTTTTGACACAGTTTAAACACTTGATAAATATTTGTTGAATGAAAGTATGAACCAAAGGACAAACATTTGGAATGCAAGTATCCAAGGACTTAACACAAAAAAAAAAAAAAAAAAAAGCGAAAGTGAGAAGCCACCTTTACCTCCAACCAGCTTATACTGTATGAGAACAAATCGCCAAGCCCTTTAGCTCTTAAGACGCTTTCAGGCCAGCTTAAACCAAATGATTTTCCTCATGTCTTGTTTGCCTGTGTCAGAGTGGAATGACTGTTAAATGCATGTCCCTGGCACTTCTTAACCAAAATAGTCTTTGCAACCCTCCAAAACTTTTAGGGCGCTGACTAGACTTTAGTTTAATTACAAAATTTGCCCTATATGTTTCTTTTAAAAAAATACCATTTAGAAGGTTTATCCCTTGAATAGAGCCAAACCAAGCCACACAGGGGGTTTTTCCAAGGGTTGGAAATTTCTGGATGAAACTGGCTTGATAGCTTATGAGGTAAATGATTGCAGCTTCCAGCGTCCCCCACCCCCACCCAATCCTGTCCGGTAACAACTGTCACTTCAGCGCAAGGTTAAAGTGGTTTGGCTATTCCTGGCAGATGGGCACTTAGCAGAATGGACCCTCCCAGAGGCCCAGGTCCCCTCAGGCAGCTGTGTGGGGCCTTGGATACAACGCTGGGTTCCCCAGTGGCTGGGAAAGGATTCTGCGGCAGAGAAAGAAGCACCCAGCGGGAGGCAGGCAGGCTGGCCTGACAAGGAGTGGGCTGGCTTTGGAGGGCTCTTAGCAACAGCCCTGGTTTGACCCTCCTCAGGCGTGAGAAAAAAATCAAATCAGATCGCCTTGCTTCCAGGCTCCACGCACCGTCAGCTGCCGATTGTCGAGACATCCTTTCTCCCGCCTGTTAATTACCTGCTCTGGGAATCTCACGCAAAGTGCTGCGGAGACGGGGAGCAAGGAACCATCGCCCACTTCCACCCCCACCGGCTGTCTGGGGGTGTCAGGCTCACGAGTGAGTCCGTGTGCATCATCCCGTCTGCCTGAGAAGCAGGACTGTGAGGGGGGTTCCAGCCATCCCACCTCCCCTGGGCCAGCCGGGGCTTTATTCTAGGGTCCCTGGCGCGTGGCTGCGCTTTTCTTTTCCAATTGTAGGTGAAACCCCATTGGCTTCATTGGCTCCTTGATTTAAACCACGCCCGGCTTTCTGCCCGCTTTGCTGCTGCTGGGCTCGGCCTCCCAGCCACATCCCAGCCGGGTTCTCAGGAAGCCCGGGGGCTGCTGTGGCTGCTATTGTGTGGATGCCGCGCGTGTCCTCTCTTCTCTTCCAGAGATGGCTAACAGAGGCCCGAGCTATGGTTTAAGCCGCGAGGTGCAGGAGAAGATCGAGCAGAAGTATGACGCGGACCTGGAGAACAAGCTGGTGGACTGGATCATCCTACAGTGTGCCGAGGACATAGAGCACCCGCCCCCGGGCAGGGCCCATTTTCAGAAATGGTTGATGGACGGGACGGTAAGGCGGCGAGCGGGGAGAGAGATGTTTCTGGGGCGGTGGGCAGGAAAGCCCTCCTGGGGCCCTTTCTATCCATGTGAGGCCCCGGGGGATCCTCTGTTGCCAAGGTCTGGGTCTCCCCGGGAGCGATAGGCATGCCTTTATTGCTCCAGAGATGTACGACTGAGTTTTCTCTGCACAATTCCCTAGCTAGTTTCGAGGATTCTCCACCCATTTGAGTACCAAGCTTTCTCCTGAGCTGTAAGCAAAATTGAAGCCCTTTTGATTCTTCCTTTAGCATAGAGCTAAGTGCTGCCGCGTGATCTCCTCAGCCTTCTTGGTGCATCAGCCTTTCTGGGGCTTTTCTTACCCCCAGGGGGATCCAGCTGGTTAAAGGGTGAAACAAAGGAAGGGAGTCAGGCTAGCCAACTTGTCATCCTCCAGGGAAGCTGAGCTCTGTGGAGATGCTCAGGGTCTCCGAGCGGATGAGTTCCCATGAGCGGAAAGGGAATCCTTATAGGATAACTGCTGTTCTGGCCAGATGCTGTGTGTTTGGGTTCCAGGAGGACCGCTCAGCTGAGTCAAACAAGCCCATCTTTTCTGGCAGGCTGTGATTTGCTGTTACATAACTGCTATCCCACCCATGTGCTGGGCAGCCCAAGGCTTGCCTTCTATGAATTTGTGAGAAGACTCAGTTCAGTTCTTTTTACACATCATAAACTCATCTAGGGTGAGTTAGTGAAGAGAGCACATCCCAGAGAGCAGATCAGAATCCTCCCGTTTCCCCATGAGCCTACAAAGCATCCTCCATTAAGAATGTGAGATCATGTCCTCATCACCCAGCATCATTTCCAAGGAGGGAATTGAGTTTGGACTGTAGGATTGTGGTCAGCTGCTGCCTGGGATTGGGCTCCCCGGGGTCTTCTGTGTTTAGTGTGTATGTGTGTGCGTGCATCTGTGTGTGTGTGTGTGTGTGTGTGTGTGGAGATGCACCATTCACTTCTGAATTGTGACATTTATTGCAAAGGAAAACACTGATTCTCTGTCCCCACACTCCCTTCAGGTCCTGTGCAAGCTGATAAACAGTTTATATCCACCAGGACAAGAACCTATCCCCAAGATCTCAGAGTCAAAGATGGCTTTTAAGCAGATGGAGCAGATCTCTCAGTTCCTGAAAGCGGCCGAGGTCTATGGTGTTAGGACCACTGACATCTTTCAAACAGTGGATCTGTGGGAAGGTAAACAGCCCTTCTGTCCTTGGGTCTGTTTCCCCTGAACTCCTGTTCTCTTTCCTCCTCTTCTCTCTGCCATCTGTTTGTAACAGCCACTTCCATAGGGCTTCCCTGTGCTGCTTGGGGGAGGGGCAGTGTGTTCTCAGCTGCCATCCCAGGAACAGTGCTGGCCTTCCCACTTACGATGGTTTATGGATAGGGGTCCTGGCCTACAGAAGGCACATGCAGAGGTACGGCAAGTACCTCCACACACCAGTGGCTCGTGTGTCCATGAAAGCATCCGCACAGGAGTGAACTGGTTCCACGGATGTCTTTTCCTCTAGTTAGCCTTCCATAACAAATCACCCTTAGTGGAAGAGAAGGGAGACAGGAGTGAGTGAGAGCATTTCTGACTCACCAGCAGTGGGGCTTACAGACAAAGCCATCTGCTGCTCCTCTGTCATTCTGTCTGAGGAAGAAATAGCACTCCATCTTTCTGTTACGCGATTATCCAGAGCATCGTGACTGTATCTTCTAGATGGGCATTCGGCTCAGGGAGACTACTAAATGATTTTTACATTCACATTTGTGAATTGATTTGGTAAGAAAAATCCCACAAAGCTATATAGAGCAAATCTTCTCTCTGGTCAGATAGAGCAGCCCACCACTTTTGTAGGAAATGATGTGGAATGAAAATATTGCCGGATACCAACAGCTATAAGGCTTCAAGGCCCCTTTAGTGAAAAATGTACATCTTAGTCTGTACCGCCCCAGCCAGGCCTTCTTGAGGCACAGGAAGGCTGACTGTCTAACTGCTGATTGATTGACATGCTCATTGTCACTGGTTGTCATCACAGTGCAACCAAAAGGATCCCCCGGGTAGTGGCCCAAATGGCTCTGTGGACAGCAAGAGAGGAATAATGTTACTTTGATGGAGAAGTGTGGGTATTCTAAGGGTGAAACACATTTCCAGCAGAGGGCATCCTACCTCACAAATTATAAAGAAAAAAAGAAAAATCACCTCCTTTATCCTCTCAATTACTTCTAGCCTCTATTCACAGAGAGCTCCTGTTTCGTGAGTAGTCCAAACCTGAGGAAGCCAGGGAACTGACCTTGTATTTTGCTATTAGTTAGAAATTCAGATATCTGAAATGCTGGCTAGGCCGTCACACCTCATAGACATCTGCTTCCAATTCTCCAAGGGATGGCTTCATCGAGGCTTGATTCCCAGGTCAAAATGACGGTGATTCTCCATAGTTGATAACAGTTCCTTCTCCATGGTATTTTCATCACCAGCAGCACAGAGACAAAGAGCTTTTCTGGACAATGCCACACAGTTCTTCTAACTAAAGTATGAGGGAAATGTTTTCAACCTCCCCATAGCACAGATAATGACACCTGCCTGCCCCTGGTTATCTGTGTTCATCACAGAGCTTATACTTACTTCATAGACCTGAGCCTCTGCCCTGGGCTCTAAGGCTCAAACACACGATGTTACTCAGCAGGCTACACCATTCTTTGGCCAGGGCCCATAGTTCTGTTCGTGTGGACTATGGATGCGCTGCTGAGTCATAACAGTGACTAGCTGTTGATGCTGGGGAGGCAGAGGAGGAGAGAGGAGGATGAATCAAAGCTCTGTGAAACAAATAAATAGAGCAAATGAGATAAACCCTGGTGTGCACCCAAGGGCAGGAAGTATGTAAGGGACAGAAGACTGGAGGCATGTGGGAGGTAGGGGCTAAAGGGAGCCTTCCCATCTCTATTTCTGAAGGGCTAGCCTTACTTCCTTTCCCCCTTCATCCAAACACCATGGCGAGAAGCTTTATACTTGTGGTAGGGTACTCAAAACAAGAGAGGGGCAGAGCAGTGGTAATTTGAAATGAACAGAATATGTAGAGCTCTATACACCGGCCACAGCCTGTGGGTGTTAGATACTCCTGGAGAAAGAAGAGAGCTAGGAGGAATAAATGTTGCTGGGGCAACCTGAGAGGTATCTCTGACTATGATAATGCATCTAGATAAAGAGATCAAGACAGACACTAAAAATCATCACTCTCTATACCCTGCCCCAGTGCTGAGGGACAGGACTTTAAATGAGAAGAATCTTCCTAAAGGTGCTGTGATGGGCAGGTCACAGAAACACTAGGTGAGCTACCTAAAAGGTAAAGCTATGCAGGGGAGTGAGCAGGGAAGCTCACTCCAAATGACTTCCTGGAAGCCCCAGAGAGGGCTGAGATTGAAGGAGATGGATTATGTCTCCTGGACAAGAGACTTGCTGTTTCCCAGAATCATTGTCTGAAGCTCAGGCTGGAACTGCTTACCATACTGCAGAGTGTGGGAGTAGAAAGCAGGTTGCTTTGAACAGAGAAGTGGGTGGGGTGGCCTTGGTGGCATAGATGGTGGACTGGGCATGTGAGGCTCCTGGTCCTTTCTGCAGCAGCTGCTTGTAGTGCATGATTTGGTTGATGACTAAACTGTAATCAGAGAGCAGAGTTGGCGTTTGTTTATGTGACGTGTCTGTTCTGTGTGAGGATGTACACACACAGTGCATATCACGTAGATATCAGACATCAGAGTAGCCCTTTGCATAGCTTGTCACATTCTCTCCAACGGAGGCTGCAATCCTGCCCTCACGTTTCAACTACTCCTGCTAAATCCCGGGATTCCCTGCACCATAATTGTGGTGGCTGTGGCTGCTGTGGCTCTTCCCCACTCCACTTTCTAGGCACTTCTCTTCCTCCTCTGCAGGTACTTTCTGCTTGGCTGCTCTCAGTACCCCATTTCCTTTGCTTGGCATGTGCTTCCAAAACGTGGCTCTGTTTGCCCACAGTTGCCCAGTGCCTTTCCAAGCTGCTTCTGTATTGCAGAGCAGCAACCTGCAGGAGCTCAGGTTTGCCAAATGCCTTCTCGTTTAAGCTTCAGTTATCTCATGTAGGCTTGGCCCCAGAAGCACCCATCACCTCCTACGTGCATTGTTTGGAAGAGACCTGGGATCAATAAGGATTCAGCTTTCTTCCAAAAGAAATGTAGGTGACAGCTTGATCATGGGAAGATCCAGACAAAGCTACCAAACCCTACTGGGGAAGGGCCAGAGCAAGCATCATTATTTGTGATGGGGAAAACGAGGACCATTGAAAAGGATGGAAAGGAAGTGAAGACATTTTTCTCTGTGAGGAGAAAAGGTAAAATGATCTGGCAGGTTCCTTTAAGGTTTTTCCCAGATACCTGTAAAAGGGCAAGGATGAGGCTGTTTCAGCTACAACTCACAGGGAAAGGTATTATAGGCAAGCCTGCAGCATCTTTGTAAAGCAGAGATGGGAGAAAGGGAACAACAATAAACCATATCTGCATGTACCTAAGAGGAAGAAAACACGCAGGCAAAAGTGAGTATTCTGGTGTGAGGTCTGGAAAGAAAGACTGCAGTGAGACCATCTTGGGAGGTGTCATGGAGTGCAGGCTCCCAAGTCAGAAACTAGACAGTCTGGATCAAACCTGTGTGTTATTAGTCATCACTTAAAATATCTAAGCCTTGAATTTCTCTTATATCAAATGGGAATAATAAAACCTATTTCATGGAAAGGACCTGGAGAACAAAGGAGGTGATGTGTCACAAATGCTCAGGCGGTGACTGATAAGTTGTACTTTAAGGATTGTCACTGGCCTGCCCTTTCTAGGACTAATACAAGGGGTGGGGACTGGAAAGACACAGATAGGTCCCTCTTTCTAAGATGGACTTGAAGAATAGACACTTATGAACTGATAGGGTTGCCTGAGTGACCTTCACCTTCTCAGCCATTCATACTTTATTGACTTTTTCACTTAGTCGTCATTGAATTTGTCATCTTTCTCCATGATACATTGCATTGCCAATTTCAGACCCAGGAGACCTTGGTAGTATGAAAATAGCGTGGGTTTTAGAGTAGACATGTGGACACCCTTCTCTCCGGTGCTTCCTAGTTGTGCGTCTCTGTTTATCTTGTTCAGCTGCTGAGATCCTTGATTCTCTCCTGTGCACTGGTCCAGCAGCCCTTTCCCCTGAGGTACTGTATGGAGCAAACATGTTAAGCCTCTAGCACAATGCATGGTTCCCAATTGCCTAATAAATGTCGACTTTTCTTCTGGTACTGTAAGCTCATCAGCAATGACCTTTGGGGCGTCTTTGTATAACCACTTAGTGTCAAATGTTAAGGACTCTAAAATGTCAGAGCAGACAAAACTCAAAGAGCAATTGACCTGATTATTCTTCTCCACAATCGCACTGATGGGGCATAATGGATGCATGGTTTTGTGTAGTCTGTTGTCTCTCCTGATGATGGGAGTTGGGAGGTGTTGTTTACGTGGAAGTGTTCAGCCTGCAGGTGTAGAGGACTGTCTCCGGAGGTGTCACTATGTGAGCTTCTCCTCAACAGCAGACTCGGAAGACGAATTTCACCCAGCCTGAGGTGACTTTGGGGATACTGCAGGGTACCTGCAGGGTCCTGAGATATCGCAAATGCCCACTCTTCCACCTTTCCCTTTTCTCATACAGTATATTCTGATTATTGTTTTCCTTCCCTCCACACCTCCTAGTCCCTTGGCATCTTTCCTCCCCTCAAGATCTACTCCTTTTCTGTCTCTTATTAGGAAAACATAGGCTTCTAACAGGACAAAGTAAAATAGAATAAGATGAAGCAAAAATTTTCAGAACAAAGTTGAACACAGCAATTCAATACAAGGAAAAGAGTCCCAAAAGCAGACATAAGAGTCAGAGACTCATTCTCACAGTCAGGAGTCCCAAAAGGACACTAAGTTAATAGTAATAATATATAGGCAAAAAACCTAGTGCAGACCCATGTAAGATTTGCATAGGAATCTTGAATGCAAATTTAAGAGGATAAACTCCTCAGTAGAGCGTCTTTATCTAAAACTCAAATCTTATAAGTGCTAATACTCCTTGAGAGTTAGGACATTACAAGAAGAATTCTGGGCTCTATTCCCCAAAGCGTATTGTTTAATAGTTTGGGGTTTATGGCTGTTTTGATGGTGCTATTATTTTGTAGAAATACAGCACAAAGTGGGTATTATTAGCATTTGGGAGTCTGAGACAGGAGGATCATCTTAAGTTCAAGGTCTGTTTGGGTTACAGAGTAAGGCCCTGCTTGAAAGAGAGAGAGAGACAGAGACAGACAGAGACAGAGATAAAGACTGGGGTGGTTAAGGAGGGATGGAAAACAGAAACAGTGACTGCTACATTGTTAAGTTAATGCTCATCACTACCTGGCACCGAAAAGACTTGCCAGATGACACAAAACAAATTGTCAACCATTCAATCAGCTCTTTTTTCTTAAGAGTTTTTGGTTCAATTTTAGGTTGACAGCCCAATTAGGAGGGAAGTAGATGATTCCTACCCGCCCTGATGCACACATAGTCTCCCCACATCATCCTGACCATCTGGGTGATAGAGATGATGCAGATGTTATGATTTATAAGCCTACACTGACACACTGTTACCACCCAAGGGCCACATTCTACAGGGCTCACTCTTACTGTTGTACTTCTGTGAGCTTGGACAAATGTGTATAGTATTGTTGTAGCATACATTCGTTACCTTAAAAATCCTGTGGCCCATCATTTTATTCTTTTCCATTATCTGTCCCAGGGATCACTGCTCTTCTTACTGTCTCTCTGGTTTTGCTCTTACTAAGTAAGATGTCACAGAGCGCGACACAGTGTGTGATCTCTTCAGATTCTATTATCTCTCTTTTTGTAAATATCAAGTCTATGTCTCATGATGAAGACATAGAAGGATGCAGACAGCCTGTCAGTAGAAGCTTGGCTTCCTCTTGCAGCGTTATTTTCCTTCTCATGGTCAGTGCTATATTCATAGGTCCATCTCCAGGACTGTTACCTTCATACTATGCTGTTAACATATTGATATTCTGTCTTCTAGGATTGTATTGCTTTATTTTTTTTCTGGGAGAATAATTTTGAACAGAAGTACTTGAAGAGTCATAAGCATTTACCAAAGTGTCCAGCATGGCTTTCAGGAAGCAAATTGGTTCTAGGCAGGCAGACTTCCAGCTTCAAATCAAAGTGCTTCTAATGATCATTTTTATTCCTTTGATTTTGTGGAAGATACCTCTGAAAGAAGGAGCTAGTGCTTAGCAAATTTTGCATAATTCTTAGCACATATCAGGCATAATGATGTTGAAAAATTAAAAGAGCCATAAATTTAGAGTGAGGCTTACACACCCACCTGACTATGTAAGAATTGTCTAGGGAGCTTGCCCCAGAATGTGGATATTTAAGGTGCTTAGGTTCTGATGGTCAGGGTAGCTTGGAAGTCACCAGATAAAGCCTGTGTTTCTCAGACTGATGGTTTGAGTCGCCTGTGGATTATTTCCTAAGCTCATTGTAACGGATACTCTTGGTATTTTCCAAATCAATTTCTCATAGAAAAAAAACCCCTCAATATTCAAAATTCATATACTACCTTTGGAGAGGCTCCGCACCCCTGCCTGCCCACTCCCATAAATAAATAGCAAAGCTCTGAGGCAAGGGGTATATGGCCATTTTTTTTCACCTGCATCAGTTTGAAAGGCTTATTGAGAAGGCAGATGTTTCACTTGGCAATGACACCTCAGTTTAGCTTTTGTTGTTTTATACCCAGCACACTGCACAGATCTTTCCTGACCTCACTGTTTTCTAACACGCTTACATATTTGACCCCCGTTGACAGGAATCAGGCTCTATAAGTGGCCCCAGTTCCTGCCACCTGCCCCTTCCATCTAACACTGCACATGTGATTTCAGATTCTAATCTGGAAAGAGGCCAGTTTGGACAAGGGCTGTCTTTCCCATCTTGTCAGTCCAAGAGTTCTGGAACTCTTGACAGAAGTCTCTATCAGAAAACATTCCAGACATGACAATAAAGTGGACTAGCTGTGAGCTAGCTAAAACAAAATATTTCTGGCCACCCAAATTATTTAGAATCTTGGTGATTAACCTGCTTAACATATAAACTCCAAAATATTTTTGAAGTTACTTAGTTGAAGATACAGCAAAATTATTTCAAGACAAAAGCATCCAGTGACGGATGAACATTTAGGGGTTGTTCTCCTTAATGTTACGGTACCCAAGATCAATGCCCTGGGCTCCGGTTTCCTTGTTGGGTGACTTTGAGAGCGGTAACAGATCATCTTCTTGAATTAGCTTTGCTGTCCCCAGATGGGGAGGAGTGACTTCCACTCTCTAATGTTAGGCTCATGTGCGATAGAACATTGAGCCCATAACTTACGTTAAATCTCTTGCTTTGCAGCCTTTCTTTAGAAAATGATGTTTCTAGTCTGTTCTTCTCAAATAACGCCTCTTTGCCTCAGATGTTTCGTCTAGCTCAGTCAGACAGTCACTTCCTTGTCTGCTGGACTGAGAGGAGGGTGAGCACTGTTAACTTTATGTTCCTGGGTTCCTGGGTCTCTAACCTTTGCCTATAGTCCAGGCCCCTCTGAGTTTGTGTGCGAGCGCATTAGCCAGCTACTTGTGACAAGAGCCCATGCTATGGTGGAGCAAAGCTTGTGGTTCACCTGTTGCTTCAGGGTAGTGTTTACAGCTGACTTGCTAAGTGCCCTTCCACATTGCCCCAGATCCTGTATGGATCAGCCCTGTTCATTCTAACTCTCGGAACTATATTCCTGCGCTCTGTGTAAGAACAGGGCTGATTGGCAGACCCTACTTCAGAAAGACTCATTGGTTCTAGGTTCTAGGTTCTCTTTAATAGTTCCCCGTGTAAGAGCACACCCACCCACATCTCTCTGAAGATCATTACTTCAAGCGTATTTTTTTAAATCAGCCTGTTATAGAGTGACAATTACAGAAAGGTGTTTTATCTGTAGAAGAGAAAAAGTTGTTCTAACAGCTATCTCTGCATTTCTTCTCTCCAGATTCTTAGTATTTCTTGTACCCTTCCCCTTTCGACTACTATAGATACTCCATTCTCCATCATCCCAGCTGTTCTCTGAGTCAGAAAGGAGTCTCTACTGACACCATTTCCTTCCTGCACTTATCAGCCATCCTCACCAGGCTCAAACTCTAGGCAATTCCCCTGTAGTGAGTGCTGAAGTGTTGTGGGGGAAGCCTTATGAGGGAAGGAGACTCTTGCCTGTCTTCTTGGGATACATGAACATACTGAATAGGACTTCCCTGAAGGCCATAATTGTTGATTTTATTACAGTTCATGCTCCATTCTCTTACTCCATCTGTGTTACCCCCTTTAATTCTGTATTACCCAGTGGCTGAGCTATAAGAAGATGACCAATGAGACCACAGATGGCTCACTGAGTCTGACATGTGCCTTTAAATAGTTGCTCTTTCTCAGGATCTCACTAGCCTCTCCTCTCTCTCTCATCCCTTCAGTGTTTGCAGCCCTCATTTCTGCTTTGCACAGATCTTTGATCTACTTCTAAGTTGCAGCCCATCCACACAGATAGCATCTTCTCTAGTTTGAGACTTGCCAGTTATCTGAAAAGGAGGAAAGGAGAGAGGGTGGAAGGAGCTGGCTGATTTGAAGGCACAACTGCCTTCCCTATGGGCAGTCTTGTGGCCGTGTCCTCACTCCTTATGCAAGACTACCCTTTTAGTACCTCCACCCCCACTCTGTTCTGTCTTACACATGGGCCAGTGATTTATTGTCTCCATTAGCTCCTTTCATGCATCACATAATACAGGGCTGTCACTGTGACTTGAGTGCTTTCTGTGTTAATTTGCTTTCTCCATTTGCCTGTGCATCAGAGCACTGAGTGAATACTCAATCTGATGAACATGGATGATTTTAGACCCTGGTAACCTAGATAGAGTCAAAGAGAGGAGCCCCCTAGGGTCTGGAGCAGATTCACTGTAAGCGACCAATTTCTCTGCAGTTTCCCTTTCTCTGTCCAGTCACGAGGAAAGTGCTTTCCTGCAGGCCACCACCTCCTGATCAGATCATATAGCTTGCTGAAGCTATGAAAATCAGGCCCAAGGCCAGGGGTGGATCTGTATGTGAGCTGCAAACATATGGAGTGTTATTATACACACACTTGAATGAGAAGGGCCCTCTGGTATAAATAAAATAATTAACATGGTTGGGAGTAGGTTTTATATCAGGGCTACTCTGGGAGTGTTAGTGCTTTTCCCTTGATTGTAGACGTCCTTAGCCTCCTCTACAGCTCCTCTTTCCAAAATTATTGGTCCTGTAATTCTTGGCTTTACTCTCTTCATTGAATTCCAGGGAAGGACATGGCAGCTGTTCAGAGGACTCTGATGGCTCTAGGCAGCGTTGCTGTTACCAAGGATGATGGCTGCTACAGGGGAGAGCCATCCTGGTTTCACAGGTAAGCCCTTCCCTGCCTCCCACATAAGGACAGAGGGAGGACCTGAAAACCTTGGCTATGAAAAACACTCTCTACAAAGAAGCAAACACTTCTGGTCCCACAACAGGGCCCACTGAGCAAGGAAGACTGATGCTGCCATTCTAGCCAACATCCAACTGGAGCAGAGGGTCTTGGGTTTTCCCATTGGTTCTCTGCATTCCCTTTCTCTTGTTTCTTTCTTTCTTTCTTTCTTTCTTTCTTTCTTTCTTTCTTTCTTTCTTTCTTTCTTCTTTTAAATTCTCTCTGTCTCTCTCTCTTTTTTTTGCATCTGATGAATATTAAACATGTCCTTTTGCCAAGTACCATCACAGTTCATAACTGTTACGACAGCAGTTAGACTAATAGCTGCTTCCTTGACTCTCAAAAACGTCTGGGTGATAAATTATATGATTATTTCAGTCTACTAAAAGGGCCTTTTAGGACCTTTTTCTTAAATGATTTCTTGGCAGTGAGAGTAGAGACAGAGCTGTACAAAGTGAGGAGTTTAGTGGCAGATGAAAGGAATGCTTGTAGCAGTTACTTGTTAATTCACTTTATTCATTTTACTAATCTTTTTTTTTTTCATCCTCGAGAAACATAGAAAGGAACTAGCTTATTTCTTTTAGATGACCTTGACCTAAAATTCTCCTTGAAACTCATTGAAATCCTTAGTCTCAGAATTATTAAAGTGACCCACCATGGTCTGTATGGCTCCAAGTCCAAATTTATTTACAGCTAGCTCATTACCAGCATTTGGTGTCCTCTGGGCAGAAAGTATAAATCGCTCCTTGAAAATCCCTAGATTGATTGAGCAGCAAAAACAGAGATTAATGCTCAGTCCTATGGGAGAAAGGTGGAATGGGAATAATGACATGTTTTGTAAGAGGAGTTAGTTTGTAAGAGGAGGAGCTGAATGGATAAGAAAGTAAAGGGCTTAGGTAGCCTAAAGAGGAAGAGGAAGGGAATGAGAGAAACTGAGAGTGAGAGACAGCCATGGATGATGATGATTATCCTTTCTTTCTTTCTTTCTTTCTTTCTTTCTTTCTTTCTTTCTTTCTTTCTTTCTTTCTTTCCTTACTTTCTTTTTTATTTCCTCCTTAGAAATTCTAAGAATCTTCTTTATTATTATTATTATTATTTTTTTAGAAATTCTAAGGATCTTTCTGATTCTTACGGGATAAGGAACTTGTACGTTCCTGTCAGCCACAGCTCAGGGTAGGCCATAGCCCACCATGAGCCACAAGTCAGTCGATCACAGTTCAGGGTAGGCCATAGCTCATGATGGGTCACAGCTCATGATAGAGTTGTAGGTCAAGGTAGAGTCTGCTGGTGTGGTTGATTGCCTCAAGCAGAGCCTGTGGAACCTTAATCTTGAGAAGGATTTGAAACTGTCATGTGACATAATTCCATCTCACTCTTTCCATCCAGGAAAGCCCAACAGAATCGGAGAGGATTTTCAGAGGAGCAGCTTCGCCAGGGTCAGAATGTCATAGGCCTGCAGATGGGCAGCAACAAGGGCGCGTCCCAGGCAGGCATGACGGGGTACGGGATGCCCCGGCAGATCATGTAAGATGCCACAGTTTGCTCCCTGGTAGAGAGGACAAATGTTCCACACCACAGTTCGTGACAAAGAATTAGATAGTCACCTTCTCTTTCTCAAAGCCTTCTGTCCCCTGTTCTTGCAAGTGCTGCATTTCTGCTGAGAGTCCACGCTGCCTACTGCTGCCACCTTTCCTTCCTTTAGAACTATGCAAAGACTCCGCTTCCTGTTTCTGACCACCTGTGCCCTAAGGTCTCTGTTTGTTTGATTATTTATTTATTTATTTGCCAAAAAAATATTTCTCTCCTTGACTTACAGAACAAACCTAATAAACAAATTAGTCTGTGTTGCAGAGTGTAACTTCATTCCTCTTTAGGTACACTGAAGATTGGAATGGTTCCTTCCTTCTAAATGAAGTATCTTCCTTCCATTCAAGAGGTAGTAGATGAGATGAAATTAGCATAAAATAGAACATGAATCAGCTATAAGGATGCTTTTTGCAAGGTTATTGTGTTTATCTTGGTGTTTTCAACAGAAGATATAGAAAGAGTTTTTTCCCAGTAGAGATGGTAAAGTTAGGAGTTCACAAGCACTGTTTTTGACCTATGCATGTTTCTTTAAGTATCTACTTTATGCTTATAATGTTAGACTTTGTAAGAAAGAAAAAGCATCAGGAGCCCTTTATAGGTACCCAGGAAATAATGAATGGATGGTTGGACGGATGGATGGATGGATGGATGGATGGATAGTTTAAAAAGAGCAGCCTTTTGCTTTTCTTGCATGAATTTTCCTCATACAGGATGGATCTCAGAGCTATGCTGACATTTATACAATTTTGTCCCTCTCTGGCCAAGAATGACATAATATGTGGCATTGATATCTACACATTGTTTATAGGAACCAAATGCCTGAAACCCCTGAAAATTGCTCAAGATTGACACTTACTTACTTGCCTTAACACGAATGAATTCTCAAGATTTTTTTTTTCATGGAATGAAATATTAACATAGAAAATGTGCATGGAGACTATCAATTCATCCTACACTTTAAAAATATAGTTAGTAAGATAAAGAAAATATCTTTGTTCACAAAATGAATAATCAACTAATAAGAAAAGGTAAAAAAAATCAATGAGACTATAGAATATTACCACTCTCAGTATTTGGGTGCTAGTGTTTCAGACTGAGTTCTTTGCAGTTCTAGGCTTTCCCAGAGGCTCTGTGTGAACCTTCCTACCTACCCGGGGAGCCCTGTGATCCTTTCCTAGCACCTGTTGAATTGTGCATGGTGTCATCTGACTGCAGCAAACCCTTTCTCTAACCCTACCTTGGAGAGGCCACATGAGAAAAGAGAGACATTGAAGTGAATAAGCCTAGGAGGGATTCCTAGGGAGAAAGTAATTAGGTCCTGGTGTGAGTGTAGATGTAGGAGGCCTGGGAAATACCCTCCATCAGGGAGGGGCAGTTGGAAGCAAGCCTGGAATCTGTGGAGAGAAAATTTTCTGCTCTCTCTAATTTATACTCACAGTCAAGGTACTATATTACCTCAGGGAGCCACTTACTGAAGGGAGCAGAGTCCATCTAGGGATGCAAGCACTACTTTGTACAGAGATAATCGTTTAGAACAAGGCGAGTAAGTATATCAACCGTGGCAAGGGGGAAACACTGGAAATATAAAACAGTAATTCATTACAAAGGAAAAAACCCTCCGTTAGAGAAAGTAACAAAAATAAAATGAACAAAATAAGGTGTGCTAGGCTGGATGGCAAGAACAAACTAGTACATTAGAATAACAAGAAAACACCTCATGGAAATTACCACCCGCCTCTATAAACACAGGTCTGGGATTTAAACTCACGTCTTCACGCTTGCACAGAAAACATGCAGTCAACTAGGGAACTCTCTCCAGCCCTAAGCCTTTAAAGAGTTAAAAGCTGTCACATATAACAAAAAAGAATCACGTTCATCTTTAGACTTCTCAGTAAAACCTTAGGTACATATAGTAATATTTTCAAAGCAGAATTTTCTATCCAGATCAGCGTTTCTCAACTTTTTTAGTGCTGTGACCCTTTACTGCAGTTCCTCATGTTGTGGCAAGCTCAACCATAAAATTATTTTTGTTGCTACTTCATAACTATAATTTTGCTGCTGTTATAAATCACAATGTAAATATCGGCTATGCAAGATGTGAGATCCCTGTGGAAGGGTCGTTTGACACACAGGCTGGGAACCACTGATCTAGACCATTTAAATTTAGAATACTACTTTCAAAATGGTATTATTTCTTATTACGAAATAAAGGACTGCGTGCTTGCCAACGCATTTGTGTGAACGACGGAGAACAACTTTCAGGAATGGGTTCTCTGAACCTCCGAGACATCTCTCCAGCCACATTCTAGTTCTTGAAAAACTCTTTATTCATTTCAGTTTGAAAGGACAATGGTTGGACTAGACTTCAAAGTATATTCAAATCCTTTTATTTATTTATTTCATTCTTTATTTGGCTCCTTTGAAGCAAGTTCTCATGTAACCTAGGCCAAACTTGATCTCCTTTTTTTTTTTTTTTTTTACCCTTCCCATCTGGATTGTAGCCCTCTTCCTCATCTCTCCCAGGTTCTACCCTTCCTCCTTCTTCCCTGCTATCCCCATCTCCTAGTCCTCAGAAAGGGGGAGCCCTCTTCCTCTACCATCTGACCCCAGCTTATCAAGTTTCATCAGGACTGCCTGCATCCTCTTCTTCTGTGGCCTGGTAAGGCCACCCCATCAGGAGGAAGTGATAAAAGAGCTGGCCACTGAGTTCATATCAAAGAGAGCCTCTGTTCCCCTTACTAGGGAACCCATGGTCCTTGGCTAGTGCATCAATATCTGCAGGCCTCGCTGGGTCCAGATTTGTTGACTCTGTTGGTCCTCTTATGGAGCTTCTGTCCCTTCTGGGTCCTTTTATTTCCCCAATATTACCTAGGACTCCCTACATTCTGACAAAAGTTTGGCTGTGAGTCTTAGCATCTGCTTCGATCCAAACTTGAACTCCTCATCTTCCTGCCTCCAGTCACATTCAGTTGTCTAGAATAACCTTGGACTTTCTCTGAAGCTTGGTATGACCTTGAGCTTGGGATCCTCTTCCCTCAGGCTTCTAACTAACTGTGATACAGGCCTGTACGACCAGATGCAGTTTCAAGGCCATGTTTTAAAAGAGCAATTTTTCTCCCCTCTTATATTGTAGACTTATTTAGTACGCTATGCATCTTTTCTAATTGTCTGTGGTGGTGATTGTAAGAGAATAAACTCTGAAGAGTCATTATGCAAACTTCAAGTGTTCTCAGTAATGCCTCTCCTGTGGCCACTAAGACCACAAGTTAGAAGACTCTTGAAGGGGTTCTTTTAAACCTCCAGTGCTCAGCTTTTCTCAGTGTGATGCCAAGAGGATGTTAATTGTAGAAATAGGAATTCTCACATCAGCACAGGGCTGTGCTAGCATGTGAAACAAACAAAAAGCAAAAACATTGGATATTTTTAACATTAATATTTTCCTTGTCACATGGCCAGCTTAAAATTACATATAATATAGCCTGCAATATCTGACTTAATTCTCCATGAAAAGTGATCTTGATTCTAGAAGCTGCTTTGTGCCCATTATATTGTAATTTTGTAAAATAGTCTTGTAATTTGAGGTTGATAGAAGACTCATTCTACCCTCTGGGATAACCTGCACGCACAATTTACCTGTGCTAGCGTGTGTGTTAAGATTATGGTTTTCAGAATTCCACTTGAGTATTTTATGTGAGAGAGCTTATGATTTACTGACTTATAACTCAGCAAAAGCAAAGCTTTGCTTGGCTCTGAGCCTATAACATTCTCAAGACAAACACCAAAATTTTACAGTGTTAAACTAACATGCACTATATCTCTTGACCCTTTCATCCTCATGATCTCTTGGTAGGATGCTCCCTTCAGCTATAACCTGCCCAGAATTAAGCCTTCTTAGGAGCAGGGAGCACAGACATGTTCATAGGGTGTATGTGACATGTGGCATGTCCCAGTAAGAGCAGATGAGGAAGCTGATCATTTCATCATGAAGGATCCTTCTACATGGAAACTACTGAACAGTTTATAATTGAAAATTCATTGGCTATGCTGGGCATGGTGGTACCCACCTACAATTGCATCTCTCCACAAGAAAGAGGATGCCATGAGCTTGTTTGAAGCCAGCCTGGGCTAATAGTGAGGCCTTATCTCAGAAAGCAAATTTAAACAAAATAATGCACAAACAGAAAAAAGAATCCATTGAAAGGGTATGTCATCTCTTATTTAGTCCCCGAATTGTTGAATTTTCTAGTGTTTTCAAATTTCACCATTGAAAATCAAACCATAAGAAATGTCCCTGTAGAGATCTCTGTTTATTCATTTTGTCTAATATTATCAAATTACTGTCCACATTACCAGTTTACGGTCACTCCCACAAAATTGAGCACTGCTAATTTTTCTGACTCTCATTATAATTGTCCTTCTTTAAAAGTTTGTGAATATTTAAAAAATAATCATTTTAGGCCTCAAACAGGGCATTAGTGGAATCCAAGATCCAAGGGCAACTGCTAAGGAATTTACAGTGGCTCAATGCCCTGCTGCAAATCCCAATGTTTTTCATGCCTGCCTCTTGGCACATTAAATTCATGGGCAAGTCATGCTTACAAGGACCCTATGAAGAAGACGGGCTTGGTAAAAACAAAAAGGTTGACTGGTGAGTACTACAAAGCATGGCACCAGAAGAGGAACTATTGTTTCCAGAATTCCACTTGAATACTTTAGGCCAGAGGGCTTAAGTGTATCGTGGTTAATTGATTTATCTCTCAGCACAATCCAAAGCTCTGGTGTGGCTCCCAGCCTGTAAAATACTCTCAAGATATATATGACAACCTTTATAGCCTTGAGCTACTGAGGTAAAGCCAGTTTGAAGGGCAAAGATAAATCTCATAGAGTGCACATTTGTCTAGAGCAAATATTGTCCTACTGACCTTTATTTTAATGAAACACATATTGGATGGCCTTCTTCAGGATAAAGTTAAAATCCATTCTGTTCCATATTCTGGGATCAATAGTTCTTTAAGAAAACATTACATCAGCCTTGTAATGGGATGATCTTGATTCACACAGGTTCAAAAATGACAAATGGTCTGTGAAGAAATCTTGTTTCAGAACAAACTGGAAAGCGAGAAGCTGTGGAGCTTTTCCCTGAGAGATACTGCAGGTTTGATTGAACTGTCCTCTCAGAATACCTTAGCCTGTGTAATTTGTAATGATTGATATCTGTTTCTTACAAGTGTAGAGACTGGGCCTCCAAGTTTAAGGTACCAGAAGTTTTCATGCTTTGCTCTCAGCTTCATTGAGTTATTGCTATATCCCCTGGAGGGGACCAAACCTTTGTCTTCACATAGAAGAAGAAACGAAGGCCTGGAGAGCTGTCTGAAGTCTTTCCCACACAGACTTAATGTCATCAAGAAGAAAGAGCCCTTGTGGTCTAATCATCTTATAAAGGCCCATTTTTAGTCGTTGTGTGTGTGTGTTGGGGCAGAACATGTTTGTGGAGGCCAAAAAGTACCTAAGTGCATCCTCAGGGCTACTGATCACTCTCTCTCAGTGGCTAGGAGCTCCCTACTGAGGCTAGCTAGGTGGCCAGCAAGCAATCCAGGGATCTTCCCCCCCCCTCAGTGTTAGGATTACAAATGTGTATTGCTATAGTATTTTTATGAAGGTACTGAGAATTCAAATCAGGTTTTCATTTTTTTAAGATACAAACTTAACCAAATTGCACCATCTTCCCAGACCTTAGAGGCTCCATTCTTTCTTTTTTAAGCTTTTAAACTTTTCTCTTTTTATATAATCTTACTGAAGGAAAAATAAGGAGTATCAATGAATAACCCTGATTTCCTTACTGTTCCTTATTCTTGAGAATTTCATACATGTCTACTATGAAATATGACCATATTCACCTCCCATTTCTCCCTCTAACTTCCCCATATTCCTCCATAGCACATTGCTCTCCCAAAGGCATCTCTTCAGTTTTTGAATCACTCATTAATTTGGATTAGTATTTCCTATATGTGCATGGGAATGGGACCATCCACCAGGACATGGAAAACCTACCAGTGGGAACACCCTCACAAAAAAGAATAACTCTTTCTCTCCAAGGGCTATCAACTGCCAATGGCTCATCAATAAAGGCTCAGGCTTGGTGAACACCTTCCCCATCAGTGAAAGGCCCCATTCTTAAGGCTAACATTTGGAGATTTTATTTCAGGGAGGAGGAGGTAGGCCTATAAGTGTTAACCTGAATCTCAGAGTGATGCACACATTCAAACTATAGCAGATATTTATATCTCATGTGCTAAAAGTCATACTCTGTCTATATGATCCATATACTTTAACAATTAGGACAATCTCACAATATATTTACATAAATTTTGTTTTTCTAAAAAAGAGAGTAAATCTGAATTTGGGGGGAGACATGGTGGCACATATTATTAATTCCAGCTCTCGGAAAGCAGAGGTACATAGGTCCGTGTGAGTTTGAGGCTAGTTTGGTCTACAGAGAATTTTAGGCCAGCCAGGGCTACAGAGTCAGACCTTGTCTTAAACAAACAAACAAAGAAAGAATTATTAATTCCAGCTCTCGGAAAGCAGAGGTACATAGGTCCGTGTGAGTTTGAGGCTAGTTTGGTCTACAGAGAATTTTAGGCCAGCCAGGGCTACAGAGTCAGACCTTGTCTTAAACAAACAAACAAAGAAAGAATTGTAAATACTGTGATTTCCAAACCTTATGAATGTCACAATACACTGTTACCTTCTGCATCCTAGACCTGGGGCTGGGCTCTAGGGAGTACATGGTACAAACATGGTCTTTGCACTCAAATAGCACTTGGTCTTCCCCCAGAACAAACACACAGTGCAGATTTATTCCAGCGGTAGCTCAGGAAAACACAGATATGTCAATTACCCTGGACTCAGCTTAAGGGGTGGATTTAATACTTTTCTGTGTGGATACAAATAGCCAGCGTTTAATGTAGCTTGTAATACATTGGGAATTTTAAAATGATTTCAGATCAGAATTATTTCTGTAAAGCTACAGAGTTATTATGTAAGTCCTTCTTGTCTTTGGGGTCAGGTAAGTGAGGCATTCTCGGGTACAACATTTAATTTTGAGAAGCAAATGTCTGAAACACTACTCTATATAGCAAAAGAAGCAAGGATCAAGACATTAGACCTTTGGCAATGCTAAAATAACCTAAGTGATTAATTAATAATTAATACAACAGCTAAGATTTTTCTGAGCACCCAGCACATATCAGATTCTATGCTATACTTCAGCTAGCATGACCTGGAGTCCCCCACCTGGTGTGGGTGGCGTGGGTTTATCATGAGAAGCGTCAGGCAGCAAACACCTGCTGTACAGTCACTCCTGACTAGACGGACTGTGGAGAATGACTCTCAAGGTTTGACACCAGCCTTGTAGACAGGTTCCCTCCCCCGCTGTTTTGCTAAAACACCAAGGCAGATGACTGAGTCTGAAGAGCCTTAGCTCAGAGTACAGGGATTTGGCAGCTGTGGGTGACCGTGGGCGGATGCTAACAGAGACGTCTCGTGAAATTCAGCTTAAGAAAGTGGAAAGCTGTCATTGAAGTCAGAATTCTTTCTGGTCTCGTTGATCTCGTGAGGGATCAGTTAGCAGAGGCGTCCGAACACATGCCCCTCACGCCTAAAGAGACAGTAGAAGAATGCCACCAACACCTCAAGAAGCCAGAAGCCTGTTGCAGAAGCAGCAAGACTCCCTGGGTGTCTTTTTTGTGTTAGTAGGACTGTGAACTTAATCAACTGTATTCTGTAATTCTCACGAAAACTGCAACATGAGACTTGCGGAAGACCCTCTGTAAACCAATACTGAATGCTTTCAAGTTTAGGCAAGACTAGAAAAAGATGCCAGTGGGATGAATAAAAAGTAATTTAGTAGCTATAACTCAAACCACACAGAGACATTGTTGGCTGGAACCAAGCTGAACCTATGACTTCAAAGAGAAAACAAAACAAAACAAAAAAAAAAAAACAATACCTAACAAGCTCTGTGTAACCTCTTAGTTAAGAGAGGCAGTGTAAAAAGCCAAAGTTGTTTATGGTATAAAAGACCCAATTTAATTCTGATATGGTTCATCTTTTGGAAGGAGAAACCAGGATGGGAACAAATTCTGTTCCACAGATCACTGACGCTGGTGTTTGGATGTCAGTACCAATATCTGAACTTTGGAGGAAATGAGTAGAACATGTACTTGCTGTTTGTGAATTGTATCAAGGCTGTTGAGGCCATTAGCTGAGTGCAATTTGGAAGGAGGAGCAAGCAGTTGAATAGGATGTTGCTCTGATTGCAGCTCCTGCACGCAGGCGGGGGAATGGTTGTCCTGACAACTACACTAAGGCAGGGAGTATGGAGCAGCGGAAGAGACATGAACTTTCTGGAGGTGCTAATTGCAAGGCAGCGCAGGATTTGACTCCTGACTGACAGTGTTGTGACTCTCCAGGCCAGTAGGGCCCACAGAACACACATCTACAATGTCCTGGAGGGGCGTTTCTATTCATTTTATCAACACTTCTCTGTGCCCAGCATATTTACAATAGTGCTTCATTTCATTCTCTGTGTAATGATCACTCTCATCCTCCATCATTTTTGTATTTTCCTAGTCATTACCTGCCATTCCTTTTTCATATAATGACCTTTTCATGATTTCCAAAATCAATACTTTTTAGGGCAGCAGATACGTTCTTTTATCAAGCAATAAGCTAGTTCAGCACCTACTTTGAGAATGGGGTCATATGTTGCCCAGGAAAGTGACAGCTTTCTGTGAGATTGCTGCTTCCTATGGACCAGGCTGGGGCCTCTAATTGTCTGGTTAAGCCTGTGAGTCAGAGTGCCAATGAAGAAGTTCACACCAATGTCTCTCACTTGATCTTAGCCAAAAGGTCCATAAGGAACGTCCAGCGCTCCTCCATCCAACCACATGTGTAGACTGAATTTTGTACTTCTCATACAAAACAATTTACAAAGAAAAGCAGAACTTTGTAGTGGGGCAATTAAATGAGAACAAAGGGGCTACTAGCTTTCTGCACTTTTATTTTGCCTTTCCCCAGGAATTAATATGGCTGACCATGCACGATTCTTCCTGAACCATCAAAATCCACATGGGGACGGTGGCCATCCAATAAACATCAATGGTGGCTGGCAAACCATCAGAAGCAAGAAGAAGGAATCTGGACATTTCAGAGGAAGCATGGCTCTGCCAACACCTTAATGTCAGATTTCTGGCCTCAAGGACTATGGGACAGCAAGGCTCTGCTGTGGCTGTTTAAATTGCTCAACCTGAGGCAGCATATTATAGAAGTGTAGAGAAGGAAACACACTGTGAGTGCCAAGAATGTAACGTCTTGATTCTCACCTTGCTAACCTTTCAGGGTGTTTGGAGTGAAATGTAGAAAATTAGATGATTTCTTCATCTTTAACCGTGTGGCTCTCGCTTCCTGTAATAGTCTTGTATTCCACAAGCTCAGATTCCCTCAGTTGTCATTTGAACACACTGTGAGAAGAATCTCCACCTGGGTCACATTGTGACACTCCCAAGACCCTTAAGGGGAACAAGGAAGCAACACAAATGAGCTGATGTTCATGCTGCTTTCTAAGCCCAACTTTTATGTCTTCTGCCAGTGCCCGTGAAACAGTGAAAGACTAACCTACTAGCTTGTAGGTAAGGTAGAACCAAACTCCAGATTTAATATAATTCTATCAAGGTTCTCTTTCCTTTCCTGCTATCAAGGCTATTGTTCGAGAGATGATAAGAAAGGGACATTGCCTTGAAAGAACCTGAAGTGTGGTTGGAGATTGGCTAGCTGTGATAATTCGTGAATAAGACAATGCTGAGCTGCCATAACGTACTGCTTGCTCAATTATTATCATTGAGATCTCAAATAGTAGGATGCACCAGATAGCTTTTGAGGCAGAAAAGAACGAGAGATTGTTGTAGGCTGGAAAGCCAAGTTTTCAGGAGCGCTATAAGCAGGTTATAGAACATGGGTAAAATGAACTTAGTGGTGGATACCAGAGAGGAGCACAGTGCCAGGAGAGAGGGATGCTGATGTCATCCTCCTCCATGGTCCAAGCTAATCTTCACATCTCTGAGATCATACATATTGCCTTATGGTGTAATTAGCAGCTTACATACCTCCACTGAGAGCTATTTAAAACAGTGGTATAAGTCATGCGTGCTGGCACATTCTTTTACTCCCAGTACTGGGGGGGGGGAATCCGGTCAGATGGATCCCTGAGTTTGAGGCCAGCATGGTCTACAATGAGTTGCAGGACAGCCAGGACTACACAGAGAAATCCTGTCTCCAAAACCAAACCAAAACAAAACAAAACAAAAAAACAACAAAACCCAAATAAAAGTGCTATATTTTATCATTTAAAAACGTTTGGCACGTGTCACCAAACAGCATGCAATAAATGTATAAGCAGATGAATGAATGGATTGAGAAATCAAGACTGAAAAACGCATGATTTGATGGATCTGTTAGTATGTGTAACAGAAGGACACAGTCAGATGCTTTGCTGTCACGCTAAGAAAGATCTTGAAGAGCAGTCTGGTGGGAGGCACACAGATAAAAAGAGCTACTGTTTGTGAGGGGAAAAAAGTGATGCTGGTGTCATTTTAGGAAGCTTTCTTTTTCAGCATTGAGCACACAAATCAGCTACTGCGTGGATGACGTCTAGAGGAAGAGACCGAATTAACGAGGCTGAGTAGTCCAGATCAAAGATGCTTTGTATTTTTTTCAAAAAACGACCCATGGGTTATGACACAATGCCTTAATATCACAGTCCTTCTTGTGAGTCAAGAGGGAAAGGAAAGCCATCAGTTTATCACAGAGCATTAAGGATGACCTGAGCAACCTTGAGATTCCCACCCCATCCCGAGGGCTGGGCAGTGAGTGGAGATCAGATGGCAAGTCTCTGTGTGTGCATTTGTCGTAGCAGGGGGAAGCAGAGCCTAAGCAGCGGAAACACGCTTGTCAGCTGCTGAAAAGCTGGCCTCTCCTGCAGTCAGGCAAAGATGGACGAGTCACCTCCCACTGTTGGACGCCTCTTTGCCAAGGTCTCAGAACCTTGCTTATGCTGCAAGCATGACTCAGAGCTATCTCTGAGTCTTCGCTATGTAGCAGCTTTGGTGCAGAAAGTTAAAACATTCGCAAGGTTTTCATAGGCTGAATTTACTTTGAGGTTAAGTTCTCCATGACCACTACTGACACCAGGGGAAAAATATTTCTTCTTGGAGCCAGAGCATTGTGTGCTATCTGCTTCCCCCTGCACAGGACCTTTACTGCAGACAAGGACTGTCTTTCCAGCTGCTCATAATGGGAATACCAACCTGCATTGGATCCCTGTGTTGTTGTTGTTTTTTGTGATATGTTCTGGAATTTAAGGGACTCTTTGCCAGAATCTCAGTAACAGCAAACAGTAAAAAGAGTAACGAGGTCATAGAACGCTTGCTCTCCAAGCTGCCTTTAAGCTTGTCTGCCCCATAGCTCAGCTTTCTTCACATCTTTTCAGATCTGTCGCTCTCTAGTGTGTTTCATGCCCAGAGACGAACATTTCTTCACCAACATCTTAGGAAGAAAAATCTCATTGAAAGAAATTAATAGTGTCAACAAATCTACCCATGCTTATATTCCACCCTTAACATTTAACCACACTTGTTTCTGTCATATATCTGTTCACTCAAACTGGAAAAAAAAATTAGTTAAAACATTTCCTTCTCCCCTTTGCTCCCTCATAAACCTCCCATAACCACATCCTCATTCTTCTTCAAATTCAGTTTCTCTTTCTTTAGAAATTAATTGTTATTATATGCATATATGCATTTGTATATTTCTAAACATAACCTGTTGAGTCCATATAATGTTACTGTATGTAGTTTTTAGGACTGACTGTTTGGCACTGGACAACTGATCAGTGTGGCCTTTCCTGGGGAAGGGGAAACCACCTCTGCCTTTCCTGGCTTTACTCAGATGCCTGTAGTTTTTGTGTAGATTTGAGGCCTTATGGGCTTTCCAGATGTCATTTGGCATTCGTGTTTGGGCAGTCATGCTGTCGAGGTTGTCCAGGTGTAGCTTCTGGTATTACTAGGAGACACACTCTCACAACAAACTCTCTGGTCTTCTGGCTCTTAACAATCTTTCTGCCCCACTTTCCACAATGTTCCTTGAGGCTTAGGAGTGGGGAGTGTTTTGTAGATGTATCTCTATAAAATGAAATTATCTTTGGTGGAAAAAAATCACTGAATTCAATGGATCAGTAATGGCTATGAAAAAAATGGGATTTTTTTTATTCAGCTCTGTTTAGATTATGATGTTAACAAAAATAAATATTGCTCACGAACTATTACATATAAAAGCATAATGCCTACATGATAGCTCAGTGCCTACATGAATGTATTGAAGTTTAAATACAAATTAACACCGAGTCATCACATGGAAGATAGAAGTGAAATCATTTAAGTTTCTTTCCTTGTCTTTCCAGTCACTATCTCTATGATTGTTCTGGATCTTCTGTTTAAATCCGGGACTGTGCAGTCCTTCAGGAGTAAATGAAGACAAGCACCCAGAGCCAAGTTAGCTGTAATGATTCAGCAGCTTACCTTTGATCTGGGCAATTGATAGAGTGATGATGAAATAGCAGCCAACCCACGGTTGGCTATATTTTTTACCTTTGGCACATATAATGCAGCATCATATTATCTGGCTGCTCCTTCTCCCCCTTGGTCACATCAGAGAGAAAAAGCAGGGTGTTCGTGGTTTTCATATTGCTGTGGTAAAACACTGTGCAGAAGAGAGTTCCTTTTAGATTACAGTTCCACAGGGAGAGCCCATAAAGGCATGGAAGGCATGGCAGTTTTGTGGCTAGAGCAGGAAACCAAGAGACAGCTTCTTCAGCCCCAAACATGAAGCAGAGTGAGCAAAGTAGAAATGAGGCAAGGCTGTAAGCTCTCAAAGCCCTCCCTGCCACCAGTGAAACAATTCCTTCAGTGAGGCTCTAACTCCTAAAGGTTCCATACCTCCTCAAACAGCACCGCCAACCAGGCATTCAAATACCTGAGCCTCTGGAGGACATTTTTTCATTCAAGTCACAGCAAGGAGGAACTCATTACAGGCTATAAAGACTGACTTTATTGGACATCATTTCAACAAGGGAAAAAGACCAGCATAGAACTCAGCTCAATTGCAGACATAGAAAAGACAGTTAAGTACTTAGAGCCAATAAGTAGATAGGGTTAAAAAGATGGAAAATGCATCAGCAGTAAAGGGGAATCTCTGACGATTGACCTAACAGGATTCTTTCTCAAGGCAGGCTAAGACTTACCTAAGTGTAGAGAACGAACGTGACTAAGTGTCAAAAGTGGTCATACATCAAGCATATGGGGATTTCCATTGAATCACCTTAGCAGGTCTCTTTCAATAACTGGGATAGACCAGCTGAGGAAAGGGTCCAAGGACAAGGTCTATATGGATTATTAATATTTATTATTGATTTATCTTTTACTAAACCAGCTGTATAACCAAATCACCACACAGAGACTAGGATTTATTTAATTAACCTAGAGCACAATGCTGGGCTCTAAGCCTCTAAGCCCACATAGTTTCCTACCATTCAGATTTCCCACATTATACTTGCTTTTAGTCATATCTTAGGTCCGGTTCATCCTTCCTCATGGTTCCAAGTCCTGTCCTGCCAATCTCTGTTCTTCAACCTCCTCCCACTCGCTTCCTTCTCCTCTCCTCTAGACCAGGATGTCCCACCCTATTCTCTCCATTGCACAGAACTGACTGGTTGTTTAATTGACAATTACAGAGAACAAATGGTGGCATGTTTATACACACTTGGGACAGGTGATGCTTAGAATAAACACCACAATGCAATGTCTGGATTGAAACCAGATAGTGGGGTAGAGAAATTGGCATTTGAATAAACAAGGGTAAATATTCCACAAGAATATTATACCAACAGTCTAGTTACAAAGAAAGCTCAGAGGAGCCTGATTAAACATGAGTCAGATAGAGTCTTCACTAGGGACCACTGCCTAGAGAGCACTGCTTGGTACAAGTATGGTACTCATATTAATGGGTAAAATAAGGAATATGGGCTCCATTGTTCTAGAACTAGCAGAATTCAGCAGAGTTAACCATTTAAAAAAGTTAATTTAAAAACTTATTTTAAATTATAAAACCTAAAGCATACAATTGATTCCCAGATGTCTCAGAGAAAGATGTGTTAACTTGTCTGAGTTTCCCCAGCAAGAAAAGGGATTCTGACTGTATCTTCCAGGATTGTTCTTCCTCTTCTTGGATCTGATTTAGATTGCTAAGGGAGAGATGGGAGGAGATTCACATAGGAAAGTCTCCTGGGTCTTCTTAGGATCCCAGACTAAAGGTAGAGAGAGAAAACACTGATGGGCAGAAGATTTCTAAGAGTTGGAGAGCCTAGGGCAGTACTAGAAAGGATTTTAAGAGCATTGAAGAGATACTAACCAGGCAGCAACTTAATCACTTTTTTTTTTGTCTTTCTTTGGAAATAGGGTCTCTATATGTAGTTGAGGATATCTTCAAACTTTGATCCTTCCGTTTCTATCTCCCATGTTCTAGGATTGAGAAGTGTGTTTCCCTACCCAGGTTAATTGCTTCCTTTTTCAAGTGTACAATCAGTAAAGACATTGTGACATAAATAGAATAAATCTGCTGATAGTCTGAACAAAGGAGACTGGTCTTAGGGACCTAGAAAGGCTCAAGGAAGACAGACAAAAAGAGCAAAGGAGGAACATTCTGAAGTTACTTTTAAGATGAGGACACAGAGAGGACAATAGGAAACTGTATGTTTGCTTAACTCAATATTAGTGACATTTATCAATATGTTTGGGCTGTTGGATTGAGTGTCTGGTAGGAAACCGAGCCCTTGGTTCATCATAAATTTACATTCAGAAATCTTTCATTGTTGGGGAAACGCTGAGTGCTAGGTCCCTTTAACTTTACAGTGAAGTAAGGAGACAGCTTCAGTTTCTGAACTGGACCCGGGGAGGTAAGCTGACTCCATTCCCCTGTAAGCTAGCTGAACACAGTGACTGTCTCTCAGTTCTTCTCAAGCGAGTATGTGAGGAAGTGAGTGAACACTGGCCCGCAGACACCCCTACATGGTCAAACACAGAAGCCTGAAAATGGACAAAGAAAATGGTGACACTAACTGCAAGTCCTCAGACCTCAAAGTAAGTACAGGGCGAGAAGCCCTCCGTCTCATCTAAACACTGTGTACTGTTAGCGAAATAAATCCACACGTATGCCAAAAAAGGCAAAAATAAACACTTAATTTTTTTTACAGTAATTAATGGATTTTGTCAACATGAGCTTTGTTTTAAAGGACTGTGGTTGGTAATTGATTAGTACTGTTTTTAGAAAACTCCAGGGGAATTGTACTGATCGCTACGTAAATTCCACTTTAAAATTTAATCAGTAGCGCTAGCTGAAACTGCCTATAATGTGTTCTGGTACTTACAGATCTGGCTTGAGCCTCGGTATTGTATGTGTGTTGGCATTTCTGTACAGTTTTTTAAATCCTTTGGAGTTATGCTTAAAAGTAGCTCGACACCACACCTAACCCATCCTACAGTGGTTTATTTTCTTTCCAAAAGAACAAACTCACCACTTCAAGAAACCACATTAAATGAAGTCTCTCTGGTTCAGTTTCACCAGGAGAGATACAAGCGGCTTTTCATTCCAAGTGTTGACAAGGATGTTTGGCAAAAAAGAATGAGGGCATCATGAATAATGCAAAGTGTACTTGGCCCCATATTATCCCAATTAATTGGCAGGATTAAAGACTGGAAGACATGGGGTTTTGAAGGAAAGAATGAGGAAGGTGGGCGAGAGGATGAGAAAACTATAACAGAGCTACCGGGAGATTACTTCTTTATTATTATTTTCTTTTCTGGATGGCTGCCTTTAAAAGAATGTGTGTTTAAAAGTCATTTCATCACTGGCATTTAGTTACCCTGACATGTATGATTCTTTTTGTCTAAGAAGCTAAACTCTCACACGCATTATTAAAGAATCGACAGCATCAAATGACAGAAGGTGGAGGAGAAACCAAGAGGAGGAAGGAAACAGTTTAATAGTGTATTTTGCCTCCTTTTACGCAACAGAATGCACATATACCAACACTTTTAGCAGGTAATGAGTCATATACTTCACTTCTTGCTTTAACTTAAAATTATTCTTTTATTTATGATTGGGAAACTGACTCACCAATCAGTTTAGTGACTGTCAATGACAAAACAACTGTGTTGACATCTTAGCCTCTAGGCAAGCAAAAAAAAAATCATCACCCCTCTTTAGTTTTTCCCCCTAGTCCAGCAGCAGTCAGGATGTTACAATGAGGAAATCAGTAATTTCTGTGAGAAACTCTCTTGTATTCTTATTTTCAATTTTGCCACCAGAGAGAAATAATAAGAGTATAAGAGAAAAACAGAATAACACAAGCATTTAAAAGCAACAAGCACCTTGGCATGGTAGTGCATTCATGTAATCCTGACATCTAGGACCCTGAGGCAGGGGAATGGTGAGTTCAGGGGCAGCTTGACCTACAAAGTAAGATCTTATAACATGAAACAAATGTCCCCCACTCCCAATCCCTTCTGAAACTCAAGTTAAAAACAAACATTCCCAAAGAAATATACAAAGAAGGTAGTGTCAACCTAGGCATCTGCATACCACAATCCTCTTCTTCTTCTAGCTTGCCAACCTTCAGAACCCTTTGTCTGTTTGGCTCCATGTAGTCAGATCTCTGCTCCGTAGAGTCATTCAATAGGGATGAAATTCTGATGAAAGGGTCTGGGAAGGGTTCCCTGTGGCTGGTACACCATCTACTTTCTTCTCTTCCCACTTTTAAAAGAATGTGTGTGTGTGTGTGTGTGTGTGTGTGTGAGAGAGAGAGAGAGAGAGAGAGAGAGAGAGAGAGAGAGAGAGAGAGTGTACATGTGTGTGCGTGTATGTCTGTGGTCAGAGGATAACTCTCAGGAATTACTCTCCTTCCACTTTTGTGGGCTTAGTGCCATGGTCCTCAATGCATTGGTCACAACCTTTTTGGGGTCCAATGACCATTTCACAGGGGTGGCCTAAGGCCATCAGGAAACACAAATATTTATTTACATTACAATTCACAACAGTAGTAAAATCAATTATGAAGTAGCGACAAAAATAATTTTATTGTTTAATATAGTTCCTTAGGTTGCAGCCTTTGGAAGGTTGAGACCCACTGGTTTAGGAGAATCAACCTCAGGTCCTGAAGCTTGGTAGCAAGTATCTTTATTCACTGAACTATTTTGCCTGCCTCTAATGTCTAGATTTGTCTGCGCTTCAAATTGTAACTGACTGGAAACCACTTACTGCACTCACACAGATAGCTTGACTGACAGGCCTTTTAACACCAATGTTTCTTGCATGAGGCGCTGCTCTTACGCTTGGGATTACCTCTAATCAATAATTTGTCTTTTCTTTGAAAAGATATCCAACATCTCCATTCAGGTGGTCAGTGTCCCAGGGAAGTCACCAGGAAGAAGATCACCCCGAAAACCCATTGGCAGACCCCGGCCCCGCAAGCAGCCCAAGAAGAGAGTTCCCTTTTGGAATGTTCAAAATAAGATCATTCTCTTCACAGTGTTTTTATTCATCCTGGCAGTCACAGCCTGGACACTTCTGTGGCTCTATATCAGTAAGTTGAATTCCACATTCTTTTGAGGGTGGGTGAGTACTGTGTGAAGCAGCAGGCCTAACCAGTCTCTGGACTCTTCTGGTAGAACTGCCCTCATTCCCAGACAGACACACGGTTTCAGAAAATGGAGCTGAGAGTTTAAGGGGAAAGCCAGCAGAATTATCTGCCATTTCTTCTTTATCACCATCACTTTCTTCCCATGGGTGGACAAAAGGAGGAAGAGGCATGAGGGATGGGGAGCAGGAGCTGAAGAGGATGCCCAGGGGGAGTTGACTCACTCATAAATGGAATGCACTTGTAGCTTTTAAAAAATGAATGAAACACTAAGCTGTTTCATTTCCGAATTACTCCCACAGCCTGTTACTAGGCAACGTGAAATTTCTGCCTCCCTGAGCCCCCTTTCATAGAAACATCTTTGTCTCCCAGTAATGTTTTTTGCCCCTGTGACTGCTTTTGTCAATTTGATTAATCTTTGCAGCACATGTGACAACTAGGCTCTTTTTTTACACAGACCTTACTAATTCAGCCTGGTAACTATATCGTTGGCTTACTTGCTTTGGCATCCTCATGTGTATAAAACATTTGATATGAAAAACACTTAATAGCACATAAGCAGAATACATAAATGTAGTCTCAGCCCATGGTTTCTGATATTCTTATAACTTCCTAAAGGATAGTAGATGGAGCTTCTAAGAATATTGGGGTTTTTTTTTTTGTTTTTTTGGTTTTGTAATATTGATGAGATGATTGGTCTCTAGAAGTGCCTAAAAAGACAGAGGAACCAACCAGTCATTGACAGGCTGTATCTTTCCATTCTATGCTGTACTGGAAAGAAGAGAGAGAGGTTAGAGATCCAGTTCAATCTTCAGCGGTTAGTGATTTAGTCAATCACCCCTTAATAAGAGGACATCCATTAAAATACACACAAATCAGGGTTCAGAGCACTTCTCCATTGGTGAGTTTGCTGGGAGGCGCTACGTCCTAGCCCCACAGGGACAGAAGCTTGTAGGCTGGGGCACACCTGGCTTCACCCTGATAAAGAGATTCACCCTAGGGTTCATCTGTGTTCTTTTCAATGTCACTTGTCATAAACTCTGAATAATGTGTAAGTAACAAAATGTCTGAACTATTGTAATGAATCATCACAACTGAAGGGGTTATGAAGGTGTCTGATATGTAGAAGCAGCGTGGATTGCTTGGAGGTACACTCCTTATAGTTGGCACCTGAGGCCAGGGCATCGTTCTCAGTATGATGCAGTACCTCTGTATAGTTACATGGAGTCATTGGATACTCATTTCTATCTGCAGATAATTGGAGAGTAGGTCAGTGAGGAGATAAAACCCACCCATTTGACATCAGAAATGCTATGAGTAGAGAAGCAGCTTGCCTAGATCTGCTCTCAAGGATATTAAAGTGTGACTGTAAGGCAAGAGAATTTCTAGGCAAAGAATCAATGAATAGTCTTGGTCATGCACTTATCCTTATTCATCGATCCTCAATAATTTGTTTGGCATGGTCTAATACTAAGGCAATCTTCAGAATACTTACTGATGCTTTTTCTACTTTTGAAAAGCCCACAAAATGGTTTCCCGAAGAAGGATTTTGGTTATGTTTACATCCTTAAGTGATTATTTTGTAGTTATTGGAGAGGAGCACCCAATGGAGCTTGAGATGAAATTGAGAAAATGCCTTCAGAATGGGCTCCTTGAAGTTCACTTGATAAATTGTGGAAGTGCCAACGTGAGCTGACCTCTGTGATAGGCATAAGATGGACTGATAAATCAGATAGCATTTCTGAGTCCAAGGAGATTATAGACTGGCAGGACAAGTTAAAAAAATGGGCAACACATCTCACATGAACACAGAGCACATATATCTCATGGTTTCCTCGTACCCCAACTGACATATTCGAAATACCCTATAATTAAAGTTTTGGAAAAACATTATAAAGAAGTTGGTTACTTGTATGAAAACCGAGAGGATCATTGAATGGAAACAGAGCAGTAGGGAACACCAGCAAAAAAAAAAAAAAAAATGTTTGATAAGTAAGAATTATTTAATAGAAAACAGGTTAGTTTTGACATATACAGTTTGATCATAGAGGTTAGCCTTAAGAAGCAAGGTAGCCAAGCCAGGGTCTTGTGCCCTGGGCTGAGCTAGAAGAATTAAGTAAATATAACTGGATTTAATGTTAAATTGATCATCTTTGCATTGCTGCTATTCTGACCCTTCTGATCAGAGAAGGGATGTGTGAGATTTTTCAAAATTAAGCAAACAAGCAAACAAACAAATATATTAAAAGTGTCTCCAAAAGCAATTACTAGTTTTAAGTATGAGATTTAGTGAGATAAGAATGAGGGAAGATGATATCCCAAGGTCAAGAACCCAATAATTATCAAACACCAACAAACTAAAGACCCCCCAAAAGTCCTCCCAAACAGGCTTTCTGCCTTTACCCTGTGTTCCTCATCCTTTCACAGAATCACTTCTTTGCTTTGGCCTAAGTGACCCCAAATAGACCCTATAAGAGGGTTGATTCTGTCATTCGTGTAGTCCCATCTTTTAAATCCAACCATCTTTTGTTTAGCCTCACCTGATGGTAGGCCTTGTGCCAGCAAGGGGATATTTTCCATCTCTGTTTCTGCTACTGCATTCTGTTATTCTTCCTCACCAAATGTCTTGAGGTCCAAAGGTAAGCCAAGTGTTTATTATATCAGGAGTTGAGGTAAGACAGTGGTTTCCTCTGCACTCCCTCAGAGAGCTTGAGAGGGCTGCTCCAACGGGGATGGAGGTCTGTTGTGGCAGCACATGACTGCAATGCCAGTACTTGAGAGACAGAGGCAGGGAGACCTGGAGTTTAAGGACTTGGACTGGCCTTGTGAGATGGTCTTGAAAGACCAATGGATGCTCAGTGGAGAGTCCCTGAATCTCATGGGCAAGGTCGTGAGCTTGATTCCCAGCATTCCAGCAAATATTTGTGTAAGAAAAAAATACTTAAAGAGTGAAGAATATCCACGGAAGCTGCTGGAGAGGAGAGAGGCCTTGGAAAGGAAGAGGAGAACTGTGGTGCGGTCCTATATATAGTGCTTGCCTAGCACATGTTCAACCCCCAGTATTGTGAGGGGATGCAAGAGCGACGATTCCAATTCCCCAAGCTACTTCCTCTTTTTCCTGGACCCCGAGTCCATGCAGATGCAACCAGCCCTGTCTCTGTTCATCTGTCAGCAAAGTGCATGTCAAGAAACCTAGCCTTACAGTTCCCAGATTTGAGTAGAAGTGAGCCCGTGCTGAGCCGAAGGCCACACTAGTGAGGATAGCTGCTCCACGTGTTGTGCAGAACGGAAGCGTGGCCTCGCCACTGGGCATTAGGCACACAAGTCAGCCAGGAGCTCAGCAGATGCTCCGAAGAGTCAGGGGGCTTCTTCTCTCTTTCCCCATCATGCTAACTGTACCCCAGACTGTGATGGCACATACTTCTGACCACCTCACAGCTTTCCGATATGCAACTCACGAAAATTGTGTATGTCTTAACCCTCTAGAGACGCTACAATAAAACTCAAGAAATGTAGCTTTCACCTATAAGTCTTCCTTTTAAGTAGTTACCAGTGACAGATAAAATGAATAGAGTGTGTTAGGAACTGTGGTGATTTGTTGCTGTTGGAAAGACACCACTAAGTCCATTTTGAGTTTGACAGGTTACGATGTATCTGCCTAAGATGAAATTATTTTAGGAGACTCCTACCAATGTGCATCATGCTCAGCTGTCCAACCTCCTCATTGCCTTCTCTCTTGTTTTTTTTTTTTTTTTTTTTTTTTTTTTTTTTTTTTTTTTTTCAGGTAAGACAGAGAGCAAAGACGCCTTTTATTTTGTTGGGATGTTCCGCATCACCAACATTGAGTTTCTTCCTGAGTACCGGCAGAAGGAGTCCAGGGAATTTCTCTCCGTGGCAAAGACAGTACAGCAAGTGGTGAGGATGACGGTGCAGGAGCAGGAGGGAGGAGCCTGCTCAGGCTATGGGTTCAGGGGCTTCCTCAGCGTCCTGGCTCAGTGGTACAAAAAGAAAGCTGTCAGAGAGCAACACAAAATTTAGTCCATATGTGCTTTCAAGCATAGTCGCATTTCCTCCTTCTAGTTAGTCTGTCTTCACCGAAAGATACAATCACATTCATTAAGGTGGCTCTTTCAACTTCTATTCTTCTCTGTGGAATAAAGAAATACCATGTGATCTTTAAAATATTATCCAGTTCTGAAGTTCAAACATACTGATTACTTTCTACATATTTATTTCAGCATGGCACTAGCCATCTCTTCACTTTAAAAAATGTGCTTTTTATTCAAATAATAAATAGTATAAAAATTACTAAAATTCAAAAAAATATTTAAAAAGATCATCAGCTTCTCAATACCATTTTCAGAGACAAAGCTCTGATTCCGGCCTGCAAGGACATGAGAGCCCTGAAATATTGGAGTATTAGCATCTGCTCTTAGGGTGTGATATTTTTCTCTTAACGTTTGCATTTCATGTTTCTTATGCAAGCAAATATTCTTTTAAAAGCAAGTATTAACAGTCTCAAAGTTAACAAATCCCTTTTTGTTGGATGCTTAAGCTGTTCTCCAGGGTTGTTTTTTTTTTTTTAACATTATGCATAATACAAAATCAAAACTGTCATAAATTATGCATATCTCTGATTTCTCTTTCAGTTGATTGCCTAAAAGCATCTAGAAAAAAACAAAAAACATCCATTCAGGGCTCGCAGCATAGGGCAAGGTTTTTGCTAATTTGGACTCTTGCAACAATGCAGAGGGTGAAAAATGAGGAGGGGTTTTGAGAAGGACGGCAGTGGTTAGGTAACTTCTCACTGGCTGCCAGCAACTACAGAAGTAAATCCTTCACCTTGCATATAGGTGTACCAGTTATGCCTCAAATTATGCCTACCAGGTAGGCAGGGAGAAACCAAGCCAAACCAATGGAAGCCCAGCAGGTTTAGATGATTTCTTTTTTTTTTTAATCTTTATTTATTTATTTTTAATTAATTACCATTTATTCACTTTGAAGCCCAGCTGTAGCCCCCTCCCTTGCCCCTTCCCAATCTCATCCTCCCTCATCTCCTCCCAAGTCCACTGATAATGAAGGTCCTTCTCCCCTTTTATCTGACCCTAGCTTATCAGGTCTCATCAGGACTGTCTTTCATAGTCTTCCTCTGTGGCCTGGTAAGGCTGTTCTCCCATCAGGGGGAGGTGATCAAAGAGCAAGCCATAGAGCTCATGTCAGAGACAGCCCCTGTTCCCTTCACTAGGGAACCCACTTTGAGACTGAGCTGCCATGGGCTACACCTGTGCAAGGGTTCTAGGTTATCTCCATGCATAGTCCTTGGTTGGAGTATCAGTCTCAGAAAAGACCCCTGGGCCCAGAATTTTTTTGGTTCTGTTGCTCTCCTTGTGGAGCTCCTGTCCCCTCCAGGTATTTCTATCTCCCCCTCCTTTCATAAGATTCCCTGCACTCTGCCCAAAGTTTGGCTATGATTATCAGCATCTGTTTTGATACCTTGCTGGGTAGTCTTTCAGAGACCCTCTGTGGTAGGCTCCTGTCCTGTTCCCTGTTTTCTCCCTCTTCTGATGTCCATCCCATTTGCCTTTGTAAGTGAGGATTGATCACCTTACCCAGGGTCCTCCTTCTTGCTTAGTTTCTTTAGGTGTACAGATTTTAGAATGTTTATACTATATTATATATCTAATATCCACTTATAAGTGAGTGTAAACCATGTGTGTCTTTCTGCTTCTGGGATACCTCACTCAGGATGATCTTTTCTAGTTCCCACCATGTGCCTGCAAATTTCATGATTTCCTTGTTTTTAATTGCTGAGTAGTATTCCGTTGGGTAAACATACCACACTTTCTGTATCCATTCCTTGGTTGAAGGACATCTGGGTTGTTTCCAGATTCTGGCTGTTATGAATAAAGCTGCTATGAACATGGTTGAGGAAATTTCCTTGTTTTATACTTGAGCATTTTTTTTCTCTCTCTCTTGTTCTTTCTTTGCATTCTTTCGAGTCAGGTTTTCTCTGTGTAGCCTTGGCTGACCTGAACTCGATTTGTAGACATGGCTGGCCTCGAACTCACAGAGATCCTCCTGCCTCTGCCTCCTTGAGTACCAGGATTGAACACCAATTAGGCAATATTTGTGTGTGTGTGTGTGTGTGTGTGTGTGTGTGTGTTGCATGGTTACAATCATTCTTCACAGTCTTTTCCACAGTCTTACGGAACTTTTAAGATTTGAGCATTTGGGTGGGTGTTTTTTTCTTTTAGAGTTGGAGAATAGAATGAGTTTAGCTTTAGGAAAGCTTGGTGAGGGCAAAGAGGGTGTTTTTATTGAAAATGGTCTCCTTTGAGAGCCAATTACCAGGTTTTGGACCAGTTGGCTGGGTTGTGGGCACCACGCGCCACCTTGTGGCTAGTATTGGAATTTGTCCTTGGAAATCTGCAGATCTGATACCATGGAAAAAATTTGAATTTGATTTGTTAACTAAGGAGAAAAGTAATGTTAGGAATGGGAAGAAGGCAGGAGTTAAACTCGATGACAGACTTTAAAGACATAAAAAATAATAGTAACTGACAACTCTTTGTAGCAGAATAGAATTGCTCTATGAATTGACTCAGAAGTAATGACTTAATTAAATTCTAGAGATAATGTTTGAGTTTGGAATTAGAAGCCTTCAGTTTGAGGCCTGCTTTCCCCACTACTAGCTGTTGGCATGTGGCCCCAAGAAAACCAAGTTTGGAAGAATTAAGATAATCTCTCTATTTTCAGGTAAACCTCGTTTATACGACATCTGCTTTCTCCAAATTTTATAAGCAGTCTGTGGTTGCAGACGTCAGGTAAGATATGTCCTTTGCTCTGGGATTCTCACCATCTTTGCTATAACCTCTGCTTAAGGTCTCACAAGGACTGAGATTCATCCCACTCAGAAATATTTTGTTGGTGGAGAACACCCCGTCAGCAAAACTAATGACCCAACTGTCTGCCAAGCTGTCACAAGTCTGCCTTTCTCCACCCAGATGGGATCCCAGTTTCAGAGACTTTGGAGAATTATGGTCATGAACACGGCTGCCATGGTGGGTAGCTGGTGGAGAGAAGGATAAGGCAGAGGCCACTACTTTTCAAAATATGTTCAGCGAAAAACTGGCCACTCGAGATTGTCTGAGAAGAAGAAGAAAAATCCCTCTGTAAAATAATATCTTAGGGAAAATCGTCTCCCTGCAGTATAATCACGTTTCTCCCATACCCCCCAGTATAGCTGCAGGGACTCATAAGCCCCCTCCTCCAAGGGCATAGTGAAGTTACTGAGAAACCTTGGAGGGAACCGATACGTTTATGTTCTTTCACTTCCATTTCCAAAGTTATTTGCTACAGAAGCACCACCGTATGTTTCTATGCGGATGCTGGGATCAGCTTGAAAAGAGCACTGGACTCTGCTTTCTAGCTCCACTTGGTTCGAGCTGTGTGTTTCTGAGCTATGGTTGTCCTTAGTTTTCTCATCTGCAGACCTAGAATGTCAGCAGGTTCATTGGAAAAGGCGGATTTAACACTGTGTGGAGACATGCCAAGATACAGAACTGAACTGCCATTATCTGCAGACCTTACTGGTTGATGCCCTTAGAAGAATCTCTGCGCAGATGCAGCTGTACGCAGTAACGCTTCCGGATGTGAACCCAACACAGTGATTAGAACACACATAGTGCTCAGCGCAGTGGTTCATACCTGTAACCCCAGCACTCAGGGAGGCAGAGAAAGGCGGGTCTCTGTTTGAGACCAGCTTGGTCTATAAAGCGAGTTCAGGACAGCCAAGGCTACACAGAGAAACCCTGTCTCAAAACAAACAAACAAACAAACAAAAAAACCAAACCAAACCAAACCAAACAACAACAACAACAAGAACCCACACATAGCATGACTCCTTCTCTTTCCAATCCTTAGAGCAGGACCAAAGACAACCTACGGAAGGGCATTTGGTTCATCTGAAGGATGTGCTCAGTGTCCTTGTATCTGTCAGTTTCTCCTTTCCTGGCAATGTGTATTTTCTAAGCTACACTCTTTTTCTCCCTTTTTCCCGCCCACTATAGTAGTAACAACAAGGGCGGTCTTCTGGTCCACTTTTGGATCGTGTTCGTCATGCCACACGCCAAGGGCCACATCTTCTGTGAGGACTGTGTGGCGGCCATCTTGAAGGACTCCATCCAAACAAGCATCATAAACCGCACCTCTGTGGGGAGCTTGCAGGGTCTGGCTGTGGACATGGACTCTGTGGTACTAAATGGTGACTGTTGGGTAATTCCCTTTTAAGCATTCCTTCAACATCACTTCTGAGATGCTCACTATCAGAGTTAACCTTGTAGGAGCGGCTCTTCTCCCATCCTGGGACAGGGGGTTAGCTGAACATTATCACTGGTGAAGGGAATTTGTAAATGTTAAACACAATATGGTTGGAGAGCAGAATTGTGAACACATACAAAATCATATTTATTAAAGTGTGTTCCTTTGTGTGTTTATGAAGCTGAGGCACCTTCAGACTAAGTCCCTAAGGCAGAAATATCTAGAATAGAAGAATTTTACTGAGGTTTAGCTTATCTTTCCTTTTTTCGTATTGCTGTGACTGGAGACTGAAAGTTTAATTTAGGACTCCGGACAAAGTGGCAATGATTAGAAGGTTTACCGAGGCAAAGTAAAGAAAGAGAATAGAAGAAAGGTCATGAGTGTTCAATGGCAGGCAAGTTCTGCAGAGCTTGAAGAGATGAGGTGAGAACGCAGAAAGGGAACAGGAGAACTGGCTGTCAAAAATCTTTTATTAGAATTACATCTTAAATTGTGTGTGCATCTGTACATACCACAGCATGGCACATATGTGTCGGTTAGAGCTCATCTTGTGGGCTGATTCTCTCCTCCTGTCCTGGAAGGATCAATTTCAGGTTGTTAAGATTGACATCAAGAGCCTTCACCTGCTAAGCCACTTTGGTGCTTCCTGAGTCTTTGCTTATTTAGACTTTTGAGGTTAATGTGAAGTCAAGGTGACACAGACTTTTGTGTGTGAAAACGGGCCCACAGATGTGAAACCTCTTGAGGCCTTTGCACATGTGTATCTAATATGGAAAATACATACCGTAAAAGTTACATCATACACCCAAGTCATGTTCAGGCTAATGGGTCAGATGCCTGCTTTTGGCCCCTATAGGTCTAGTGTCATTTGTGGAAGATCATATTGCAGTAGCTTATAGCAGGACAAACACATGGCCTAAGAACTAAGATGTGTGTTTGGACAGAGTGAAAACAGCTAATCACACATTACTATCTTCTTTGCCTTATTGAGCTAAGGAGAACAGTATGTAAGCATTGTATTGTCATTATTTATTTATTTATTTATTTTTTATTTTTAGCTCTGTGGTTAATTAGAAGCTGGTTAGATGCTTCTTACTATTTCATGAGAGGCCAACATTTGAAATCTGTCTCCCCAGCCCTATTCCCTAATGCTTTGCCTACACCAATGCTTCCAAACAGGCTGTGCCTTATCACACAGAAACACAGTGTCACCATTTTTCTTGACAGCGGAACATTGTGTTACCCAAAATGTCTGTATCTTTCTCTTTTGATACAAGTTTTGCCTGTGTAATATATACACACAAATATACTGGCTATACAGCAGGAGGCTGATATTTGATTGAATGAATGAAAGATCTCTGGTGAAAAATTTCATACTATATTTACTATTTCAGTCATAGAACTAATTACTATTATACACATAGTTGCTTTCTAAGCCATGGATTGTTAAAAATTTGTTGCTATGAATTCATAGAAGCAAATAAAATAGTACCTTGAATTCTCATAGATCCTTAGTTTCAATGGCTGTCATCTCCTGGCTCTCCTATTTAATCATGAAATACTTAGATAACTCTGCTTCTCACTGGGCTATTATGGAGTACAACCCATACCAGATGTGTGTGATTATTTTAAAGAAGGACTGAGAACAATTTTCTAAACAAACAAGTTTCTGGAACTAACAGTCTTTTTTTCTATATTGTTTCAATGCAGCGGGGCTCCGGTCAGATTACTCTTCAACCATAGGATCTGGTAAATTCACAAATTTCTCCTTTACCCCTCATTAGTGGACCCCTCAGATTGCTTATTTTAAAAAAAAGTATGTGATTTTTAATGTTCTTTTAGTTGCAAGTGACAGCAATGTAAGTGCCTTTAGCACAAAAACAACTTGATTGGTGTACTTATTAAGTAGCTGAGGAAAATATGGACTATGGTGGCTTCAGGCATGGTTGAAACCAAGTTATAAAATGAAATGTTGACAGGAATCAATATTTCTACTTTCTTATGTACAGACTTAGTTCTCAAGTGTTTCTTCTGTTATGGTAGCAAATCAAAGCTTAGGCTTGATCATTTCCTCAGACATAGTGGACAACTCCTGCACACAGACTTCATGAAAGTTTTTGTAGCACTCCTGAACGGAATCCCATTTTGCAGATTGGCTGATGTAACCATTCCAAACCAACTTCTTCCACTGTTTGGCCAGTCTGGTCATGTGTCAGATTATAGAATCAGAGGTAAATTTAACCCCAACTAAACTATGGACGAAGTAGAGGCAGTTTCTCAAAGTAATAGGTTCTGTCACCAAAGAGAGGATCATGGAGCTTAGACTGGCGGGGAAAACAGATGTCCTCCATATGACAACACTACTCTGCTATAGAGATTTCTAGAGAGGTCATGCCTTGAGAGGAGGGAGAGGAAGAGAGAGAGCAAGACAGAGGAAAGGGGGAGAGGAGGGAGAGAAACAGGGGCAGAGACTAAGGAAGGGTCCTTCTCCACAGACAAAGGCTGCTCCCAGCACTTCTATGCAGATCACCTGGCCCTCCGCTACCCTCTGGAAATTTCTGCAACCTCAGGACAGCTAATGTGTCACTTCAAGCTGGTGGCTGTAGTAGGTTATCTGATTCGTCTCTCAATCGAGGCCATCCAGCTGGAAGCTGACAACTGTATCACCGACTCCCTGACTGTCTATGACGCCCTCTTGCCCATCCGGAGCGCCACTCTGTACAGGTAAGATGCAGGCTTCTAGTTGTCTGGTGAAAAAGGCTTTCGTATTCTCTATTTACAATTCTTCAGTGCATTCATTGTGACAATGAATAATCTTGATACTTTAATAGCTTTGAAGTGTGTCAGATTTTGTATTTGTTCACTTGCACACAGCACTCTCAAAGTCCACATACAAAGACTTTGGGCAATAGATACAAAATGCGTCAAATATGTTGCATAATTTGACTTCCCCTGTTTATAGAGTAGCAGCTATTGTATCAATAAAACATGAGAATAAATATTCTGTGATGATTATATCACATTAAATGATAAAAAAATCTCTTTAATTACGAAGATGGAATATGCTCAGTACAGAGAAAAATGAGGTCAGAGAAAATAAAAGCAATTACTTTACAATTTTATTCCTCAGCAAATTTCTGTTACATTTTGCATAAATATATTTATTCATATTGTATTTATTAATTATAAAAATATCTGTATCTTAATTTTAAAATTTTAATAGTAAATTTCTGGTCATGGGTGCTTAATATTCAATAAGCTAATGATGGCAACTAAGCTTCATTTAGGCACTATGTTAAAAGAATGTGTGAATTATCTTATTTTGAACAGTATTTACATGTGTCACAGTACACATGTGTGCAGGTGCATTAATATTTTCCTGAGGAACATACATGCAATGAAAAGTAAGTTCACTCATGTCTCCTTTCAGTGATGGCTAGCTTCTTCTCATCCTTCCAGACACTTGGGGCTCTTATCTCATTTTGATCACCACTTCAGAGCAATGGGGCAGCATCAGGACAAGTGTTAAAAGAACCCTAGAATTACATAGATTTAATTGTTATATTGTCTAGCATCTTTCATGCAGCTAATGCATGGAGCTAAGCCATTATGCATTATCCTTATACCCTGTTTGCTCTCAAGGAGAGGCCACGGATGGCCATCTGAGAAAAATCCCTTGGTAGCCATTACTACACAAATGCATTTGTATCTCTTCTGGCTCTATTTCATCTGTAGAGCCTTATGGCCGCTCACTGATGATGGTCTGACTAGCAGAAACTAAGGCAGAAGAACTGAGTGATGGCTCCGGAAATGTGTGGGATGCTGTAGTATGTAGACCACTTATGAAATAAGTAGTTATTCATGTGTTGTTATCTGGCTGCAGAATCTGTGAACCCACAAGAACACTAATGTCATTTGTTTCTACAAATAATCTCATGTTGGTGACACTGAAGTCTCCTTCTGTACGGAGGCTGTCAGGGATCCGGGCGTATTTTGAAGTCATTCCAGAACAAAGTAAGTTCTTTCCAGTTTATACAAGTCACTTGCAATCCTTGTTAAGAAACCACAGTCTTTCTATCCTGGGGCTCTGTTATAATGAAAGTTGTATTAGTCAAGGACCCTGACTCAGAAGAAAGGCAATGCAGTGAATTCAGTCAAGAACTGTTAGCATAAAGATGTTGATTTGGTAACTCAAAAGGGCAAAAGGGAATTGAAAAGGTGATTGGAAGATCAAGGAGAAGATTGGAAGTAGTGTGATTACAAGCTTAGTAGAAGGAGTATGGGGCTGAAGCGCTGGCCTCTTGGCAGGTGTCCCCACTTACCTGCTCCTGGTGTCTGTGAATCCAGCACCATGCTTTAAAGAAAGTAGTCACATGCTAAATGAGGTGTGGAAAACAAATATAGAATGTGTGAAAAATAGGTTAGCTGTGCAAACTGATGACACAACTACTCCACGGCAGGATAGAGACAGACGGAGAGAGAGGGGCATCTGGAAGAATCCAGAGCAGAAAGAGAAATGAAGAGCAGAGAGAGATGGATCATGGCCAGCAGACTAGGCCTGGTTGTGAGAGAAGCAGGAGCAGAGCAGAGAGGTAGAAAGGGAAAGGGAGAGGCTGGGGAGACAGACAGAGAGAGAGAACAGGTGCACAACAGAGAGAGAATGAGTACACAACAGAGAGAGACAGATAGACAGAGATACATACAGAGATTGAGACATAGCAGGCTCATAAGGAGAATGAGTAGCTAGGGGAAGGGAAGCCAGTGAGTTGGAGGGAGGTTAGGGTAAAGGTTAGGATGCTAGCACAGACTTTGCAATGTGTAACAGGTGTTTGTGATAGTGAGAGAGCCTGGAGGCCAGCATCTGCTTTGGTATGCTCATAGACACCAAAGATAGTCATTTGTTCCTTCTGCCAGTGATAAGGGAAATACCATTTTTGTTTTAATGGAGGAAACTGGCTTCCCAAGTTCCTGAGGGACTTGCTGGCTTTTATCTAACTTCCAGAAATCCTCTTATAGTGCAGGCTGAGCTCATTTCTAGATATCTGTACTGCCTTTTGGGGTTTTGGGAACTGGAGTTTCCTTTGGACCTAACATTAGCTAAGTGCATGTTGGGTACCATCTTGTTGAACAGAAAAAAATTAAAAAATGTGCCAGTCCATTAGTCAGGTAAATATGTATGTGTAGAGAAATTCATGCAGTCCTGTCCTTATAATCACATCGTGCTGGACCTTGTGTGTGTGGGTACCTTCTTTCAGAATGTGAAAACACGATAGTGGTCAAGGAAATCAACAGCTTTGAAGGAAAAATTTCAAGTCCATATTACCCAAGCTATTATCCTCCGAAATGCAAGTGCACCTGGAAATTTCAGGTAACCTAGGTCTTCTTGGGGGGGAGGAAATTGTTTTATTTTAGTAAAATTTTAATTTTTAAGTTTTAACAACTCTTAAAACTTTTTCTCACTTAAAATCGCTTAATGCTAGGAAATATAAACCTTATGGAAATATATTATCTGGAAAGTAATTTTTTCATAGTTTACATTTTCTGCTGTCAACTCTACATTCTCTGCTACTCATCTGATTTGACCTTATTTCTCCCATTTATTTTGTTTTTACTTATTTTTAAACTATAAAGGTATATTGCAGGATCAAAGTATTATTTTATTACAGATAGTGCTGCTTCATGTTAGGAATTAAGAAAATAATAAATTTGACTGGGTTACTTACATTCAGTTTGTGGTTAAAGCAAATTGTATTTATATAAAATGTATACATCTCCCTCTGTTGCTTTTTAAGGCGTTGCTCACTGTCTTAGATTTTGGTCGTAAGGCCACTTTTTTTTCTCCTACTTTAGCAGCATATGGAACAGCATATGGAAATGGAAAATGCCATTGAATCATTGCTCACTCAATGCATACTTACGTAATCATTAGTGTGTAACATTGGGTTGGACGTAAACATCAAATACATAGCTTGAACTCATCAGTATGTCACTCAACAGTAAGTGTGGGCCTGGAACTCGAGCAGTAAAATAGACTAGGAATCTGAACTTGAAAAAATAAGTAAATTAATAAAATTCAGCTCTCACATAATGAACCCTCCAGTAGGGGGAGACGGGTGCCAAGCTAACAAGTTGCATATACAGTGAGGCCTCCCTCTTTGTGGGTTTCACATCTGTGCATTCAGTTCAGGGCTTGACAGAGCGTGTACTTGTATTGAACACATAAGATCACATTATTGATATCATTTCCTAAATAACCCAGTGTAACTGCATTTTACAGAATTATTGCGTGGTGCTAGCTATTACGAACAACGTGGATATTTAGAGTCTGTGCAGGCTATGCAAACACTATGCGTTTAATGTAAGGAACTTCAGTTGTCATAGCTTTGGAGACACGAAGAGTCCCCAAACCAACCCTGCTGAGATACTGAAGGACGACTGCATGCGGCTTGTCTCGTGGTGACACAAGTGTAGAGGGGAAAGCAGAGAAGTAAAGGAGTGCGATAGCTTGGGTAGGCAGCTGGAAGTGTGAAGAAAAGCAAGTCAGGGGGTTGTTAAATAGGAGGTTAGAGAAGCCTCAGAGAGAAGAGAGGGGTCTATCCTATGGTTACTGAGGGAAAAGGCTCTGCCTCTAAGGTGGGAACCTGAGGCAGGAGGGAACTCACCACGTGTGATCATTTGTTAGCTATGCAAATTTAATACCGCAAATGATTTTATTATTGTAATCAAACCTTATGATTGATTCAATGTCAGGGTGACAAGTGTCTTTAAGTCATTTATGGTCAAGACTATGGTCATTTATAAAGTAAGTAGCTAGATCCACACCCCTTTCCAGATTTTCAGGATTTAAGATCTCAGATTACTAGAGAGTTGGGTAGATCAGAGAAGAAGAGAGGATAAATGAAAGGGCTAAGAAAGGAGAGGGGATATACACTATTTTCTTCTTCTTCAGTCCCTCCAAAACACAAATGTATCATCTTGAGTTTGTTCAACAAGCAGAATATGGAATGTAACTTTTCCCACAACTCAGTCAAATGTTTGAAATTCCTTTGATGTGAAAATAAATATTGATTCTATAATAACACAGAGATTTAAAATGAAAATCCATAAACACAGTTGTTGTGAGTTTTAGTCAGAGTGTAAACAAGAATATTGGCTTACTTTCTATTTTGCTAGAGGTTGAGGGTTGAGGGCTGAAGAAAAAAAAAAAAAAACTTTATAAAGAAAAGGGCATACCAAACCAGTAAGGGAGTGAGGAATAGTGGAAGGGACATAGAAGGAACCTGAGATTAAGGTCCACCAGCCTTTAGCAGGGTAACTGTGAGCCTTGGGAGTCCCCTCCCCATATCACAGAGGAAACATATGGGATGGCTTGGAAATAAGTTGCTCGTTCCTGCTCCTGTGAAGGAAATATGCTGTCATCTTTGCCATAGAAATTTCCTGTGGTTATTTGAGATAATTTCCTGCTCTTCCTGAGTCTTTCGTATGAGTTTATAATAAGCATGACACGCTGGGCAGAATGTGGCTAAAGTAAAAGACTATGTCATATTTTTGGTCCTACATTTCCTAATTTTCAGAAAGTTACTTATCTTCCATTAGACATGTTTTTCTAATATAAAATAAGAATTGTATTACTGGCCTAACAGGTTTATTAGAGTGTTGACTGTGAAGTGTCTGATTTATTTTCTCTCAAAAATAGGTAATGATGGAAGGCTAACTCTATGTACACTAGAAAGAAGCAACTGTATACATACACATACACATAACACAAAACAACACATAACCAAAATCAAATGCCTCTCAGAACACTATGTCAGTGAATAAAATCAATCTAAAGAAAAATGTAACAGGACTAAATTATACAATTTTTCCCACGACTTTAAAAAATTATTTTGTGTTTTGTGAACCTCCTACATGAGATCTTGGTCTACATCACAACCATGCCTCCCTCTCCACTTCAATCCCTCCCCGTGTTCCCTTGTTCCCAGCCAGATTCATGATCTTTTCTTAAATTATTATTGTATACAACTACCTAGTCCATTTAGTGTTACTCATATATAAATATATCCACAGATAACCACAGATAATCATTTTGAACTGGACAATCTATGCAGGAGATTCTCCATGGGGGGGGAATGATCCTCCCTCTCTCAGTAGCTACTGAACACCTGCAGCTCTTCATGTAGGAGTGGGACCACGGAGAATTTCCATTTCCCAAAATAACATGTCAACTGATGTTGTCATCTTGCTGGTCCTGTACAGGCCGACCTCATGTTGATATTTTGTAGGTATATAGTGTCATTTGGGGGGACACTATCTACCAGCAAGCAAGGGCTTCTGACTCTGATAGGCTTCACTCCTCTTCAGCAGTTTTCTCAGAGCCTTAGGTCATGTTACAGAGGTATCAGTTGAAGTCGGGCATTCCGCAGTCTGCATTTTGACAACTTGTGTCTGTGTAAGATAGTCTTAATCTCTATAAAAAGAAGCTTATTTGAGGAAAAGTGAGAACTACACTTATCTATAAGGATAAGCATTTCGAATACAGTTAGAAATTATATAGATTTAGGAAAATGATGGTAGTAGAGCCTGTGACCTCACCAGTCATGAACAGTTGTTTAGGTTTACAGTACCTGGCATGATTTCCCTCCTATTCATCAGGCCTTCAGTCAAATTAGATAGCTGCTGGTTACCTTGAAGCTAAAAGTGCCACAGTTTCACCAATGGGGATAGCTAGTCATTTTCATGGCTTGTAGATACTATACCTTAGGTAGAACTATGAACTGCTTCTCTGTCTTGGCAGCTTACACAGAACTTTCCAATACTATGAGTGACAGTCCTCAGGGAGGAGCCTTCCAAGTCAATTTCAGTGCAGTTTTTCCAAGTATGTGAAGTATGTGTCTTCTCAATAATAATACTTTACCTTCAAGTTCTGGAAGGAAGCCAAGAACAATGGAAATAGTCTATATTGTTTGGGAGACATCTATTCCTCTGACCAACAGCTACCAAGGAAGTTCACTATGCCTGGTACTGGGGTTTTTGTTAGATAGCACATGGCTCTTGGGAGAAGTACTGGCACTCCATGTGATGTAACCCCATTAAAATACAGTCATAAACACATACATATATACATATATATGCATATATATATACACACACATATATGTATGCACACATATCTGTATTTTTGAGTAACCTTATAGAGTAATGGAATAGGGGACACTATGGCTTTTCTGAATATCCTTATCTCTCCTTTCATTCTCCCCTTGTATTAGCCCTTTGCCACTGCCACTATCTCCATTATCCACACCATAGCATCCATTAACTACTATCCTCCTCTTTAGAGTTCCTTCGCTCCCTCCCTCTATGCTCCATCCCACTAAGGGCTATATAACACAAACAGTAGAACGTCTTTGAGCTGAAAGAATCAATACTGAGCAAGCAAGGACATTTTAACTTGAAATATGTTCTTCTACTGAGCCATTTTTTTTTTCTGACATTGTTTGCTTTTTACAGACTTCCCTCTCAACTCTTGGCATAGCCCTGAAATTCTACAACTATTCCATAACTAAGAAGAGTATGAAGGGCTGTGAGCATGGATGGTGGGAAATTAATGAACACATGTAAGTGATTTTTGGTTGTGAGGAATCATGTGGAAGGTTCCTTGTCCTCTAGGAGTCTGCAGTTTACTGGCAGAGGGAAGCCAAAGATGGAGGAATTCAGAGGTATGTTCATGGCCAGTGGGCACCGGCGGTGATAGCAGAGTTCCAATCCTCTGCCTTACACCTTCTTTATGCTGCTGGACTATTCAAGACTATATTGTACATCTTACAAATGTATTTGCTAAATGAAGTGTTCAAATCTTGGAGCCACTGGGGAAAACAACAAGGGGTTGCTCTGGAGGTTCACAAATAGGAGACTACTAGCTAGTAGACTACAATGCATTGTAGGGGAGGCCTAGCTGACCTAGGTATATGCTAGGACTGGGAAATGGTTCATCAGAAAGAATCTCAGACATAGAGATGCCTGCGATTACTGAATGCACCACTTAGTTCCTAACTCGTTCCTTCAGTATTATTGTTGCTGATTTGCTTCTAAAACTACAACCAGTATTCAAAAATAACAGCTGTGATTGGTTTTGGCGGGAGAATAGCTTCTCAATTAACTCTCAAAGAAGTATCGAGTGAGTTAGTCTTTGCCAGCTAATTCTTTTCTCGTGTTATTTTATGAAACAAAACTTTCTCTTCCTAAGAGCATCCCCCCTTCTCCTTCCTTTCTTTCTTGTTTTTTTTTTTTAATTTTTCTTTTGAGTGTGTGTGTGTGTGTGTGTGTGTGTGTGTAACTGTATGTATACTCATGCTGATATAATGGAAGTTGATGTCAGGTATCTTTCTTTATTACTCTCCATTATAATTTTTGAGACTGTATCTCACTGATACAGGAGTTCACCTTTTTTGTTTGTTTTGTGTTTGTAGCTAGGCCATCTGACCAGCAAGCCGCAATGATTCTCCTACCTCCACATCCCCAGTGCTGAGGTTACAGATGTGTATTACATCTGGCTTTTTATGTAGGTGATGGGGATCCAAACTCAAGTTTCGGTGCTTGCATAGCACGCAGGTACCCACTGAGCCATCTACCCAGCCCTCTAAGAGGTTTTCCTCGAAAAGGAATCTTTTCATTCATTTAGAGACTGTCTTCAAAATAGTCATGACCCTGTGTTCATTGGGAGAGACCTATATGAATCTCATTAAAATTTAGTCTGCACTTGATTTGGAAATACAGCTTGAGCCAAGTATCTGTTTTTATTTTTGTTTTGATTTTTGAGACAGGGTTTCTCTGTGTAGCCCTGGCTGTCCTGGAACTCAGTATTTAGATCAGGCTGGCCTAGAACTCAAAGATATCTGCCTGCTTCTCTAGTGTTGGGATTAAAGGTATATACAATCTTGGGCCCAACTTCAAGTATCTATCATATAGGTTCAAATTCAAACCTTGCCTGCCATCTAATAGCTTATTAAATAGGGAAAATTTTAATCTTTTTTGTTACAGTTATTTTTAAACTTGTTTTTTGCTAGCATTAAATGAAAAGATGCAAATTGTATGTCAAAAGTATATGGCGCATGTTATTAATTCTAACATGCCAAAGGCAAAGGCTCGATGAGTTATGGGATTGCTTGCTCTACCTAGCAAGTTCCAGGCCAGCTAAGGCTACATAGCAAAATTTTCTCATCTAAAGAAAAGAAAAAAAAATACAAAGCAATGTGCCCCGAAAACCTTTAAGAACATTGCATTTGATGTATAATGGAAGTAGAGATCAAAAGCTCACACTCTTACACACCTTTTGTGGAGTTGTGTGCCTGAGAATGACAAACTATTCTTTGCAAAGGGGTGAGGACTTTGCCCCTCTCATAAGTAGCAAGCATGATTCAGGTCTTGTTCCAAGTAGAAGAGTCTCCTCCCAACCAATACCAGGAAAGCTTCTGGCCCCAAATACTTTTCCCCGAAGCAGAGATTTTGAAAGTCCTATCAGATTCATCTGTTTCTGCTAGCTAGAGTCCCTAGCTCTTTCCACACTAGTCCTTTGCATCTAGAGAAGAAAGGCTCTGCTTTATATCACCACTGAGAAGTGGGTCAAAGGAATGCTGGCTGCAATGGGGAAGAAAAAAAAATTCAAATGGTAGTGGGAAGAAATCCAAGGTTCTCCCTGAAATATCAGATAACATAGACTGGGATATTTGTATTCAGGTTAGCTGGATGTGGTATTGGAATCTTAGAGTAGTGAATAATGGCCTTTTTACAATTCCAGAAAATTAGGCCTTTGGTGTCTTAGAAAGTGCTAGCGTCTAGCACTTGGCCAACTTGTGTAACTCTGGTTCAGTGAAAACTTTACTGTTTGATCTTTAACACACTCCTTCGTTTCTTTATTATTCCTTGTCTTGTGTTCATGCAGAGAATGTAAACTGACTTTTACTGGGTTTCTTCAGTCTCTCCCTTTTACTCTTTCATCCCATAAACCACCATCATGTTCCACAGCATACTAATCATCTTCAAACTCCAGCCAAGCATGGGTATAAAGGATTCATTCTCCTTGATCTCCTCCTTAGCATGTGTGCTAGTTAATTTTCTTGTTGCTATGACAAAATATGAGACAGAAAGGAGGAAGGATTTAGTTTGGCTCAAGGTTTCAGGGGATTTCAGTTTGTTGTGACAGAGAAGTCACTGTGCCAGGAGCTGCTCAGTCTGGTTGGCAAAAGCATGGGACAGCTGATCACACTAGAGCTCAGACCAGGAACTAACAATGATGATGACAATGACAGTGACGGCACACAGACACAAGAACAATGTACCCCCTCAGACACTCTCTAACTACCTACTTCTCACTGAGACCTGTCTTGTAAGCAATTAGAACATATCATAACTGTGTCACCAGCTGAGGACCAACTATTTTAAATACATGAACCTGTGGGAGACCCTTCCCATTCAAACCACAGTGATACACCGAGAGGAGCTCACCTTTGCAAGAGAATTCCAGATCTTAACGGCAGGCACAGGATGAAAAGAAATAACCACTTTGAGACACAGATAACACAATGGACGTGCTTTTGAGTACACAATTATATTCACCATGACTAGTTAAAGTATGGTCCTAAAAAGCCTCACTTGGCCTCAGACCCACACGTCTCTTCTGTGTGTTCTAGTAACTGGCTATCTACTATCCTTTCCCGAATTTCAGCCAGCTGTCAAAGACTTCTGACTAATACAGGAAAGCTTTTTTGTTTTCTTCAAGCCTTAAAAGTCATAGCTAGTGCTTCTTCAGGCCAGGCTTACATCTATGGAACCCAAGCAGTTCCCAAATGCTTTGGAAGCCTAGAGTGCTTGGCATTCACAGGTATCAAGTGAGGACATGATCACCCACTCAGTTCGTAAGTCAGCTGTTTCCCATAGAAACTTGACAGGTTTCACACTGGAAAAGCCTTGCCTACACAGAGCAGTGAACGAACTTATCTTGCTGTAAAGTAATATCCTGTGCTCATTAACCACAATGCTCGCATAGTGAGAATTATTAACCAGAGTGACATTTACTCAAAAGAACACTAGCAATCCTGTTGGCGTGATATGACAGGAAGTAAAGAAAAGTCATGGTAAAGAATACTGTGGATACGTGTTACTTCTGTAAAATGTTGCCAAGGACAAGCCCTGCTGTGCATATCAGATTTCAGTTTAGACTGAACTAATCTTGTTGTCTTTTGTCTCCACTGTGGGTGGAATTATTTGCATATTGTCAGCCTGAGCTCACAGATTCTACTCTGCTGTAGAGAGGGGTTCGTGGATAAAAGCGGGCCATCCTTGTGATACATATACAAACTAGGAGAATTCAATCCATTGCTCTACTGATTTGCCCTGTTAGTAAAGAAAGCAAGAGGTCAACAGTGCTGGGTTTATGCTGTTTAGCAAAGGAGAAAACTCGGACAGAATTACCACATCACAGTCCCACAATACAAAGAAGCTGTTATTCTTAGCTCTACCAGAAGCGTCTCTGGTTACGCAGCCTGAATGACCAAAGCTTCAGTGATGCCCGTTGGTGATGGAACAGTCTATGGGACCTCAAGCCACGTGTCCTCCCCTACTCTTGTCTTCTCAGGTACTGTGGTTCCTACATGGATCACGAGACCATTTTCCGAGTGCCCAGCCCCCTGGCCCACATCCAGCTCCAGTGCAGTTCCAGGCTTTCAGACAAGCCACTTTTGGTAGAATATGGCAGTTACAACATCAGTCAACGTAAGTTTGGGATCCATTTCTTAGAAAACCTAATGAGTCCCTAATAATAAAGCAAAGCTAACACTTCTTTATTTCAGACCTTGAGAATTTCAGGAATTAATACTGCCTCATTTTTGTTATATTTATCTTTTTGCTTGTTTGTTTTGTTTTTGTTTTTGTTTTTCAAGACAGGATTTCTCTGTGTAGCCTTAGCTGTCCCAGACTCATTTTATAGACTGGCTGCCCTCAACTCACAGAGATCTACCTGCCTCTGACTCCCTGAGTGCTGGGATTACAGGCACCACTGCTCCTGGCTTTATCTTTTAAAATAGGTAAATTATACACACTACAAAATAACAAAAGAAATATCAAATTATGTATCAGTGATTTATTTTAAATTATAGAAAAAATAACTCTTTGGTATTACTGACTTATAGGTGAAATACAGTTCTTCATATGACTTCTAAAAATATAGAAAAGCCCGCATTTTGGTCTTTCTTTCATTTTTTTAATTTTCTTCACTCACCCTCTTTTTCTCTTTCTTTCTTTTTCATTTTGTTTCTTCCTTTGAGACAAATTCTAACTGTGTATCCCTGGCTAGCCTATGTACACCAGGCTGGTGTTGAACTTGTGGCAAACCTCTTGCCTCATCTTCAACAATATTGGAATAACAGATGTGTGGCACCATACTCATGGTGAGTCTTTGTGTATGTGTGTGTGTGTGCTACTCATAATTCCTTGTGATAACAGTGCTTATACCAAAATACAGTGGGTCTGTGAGTGGCAGTTTGTGTTCTCTTTGGGTGACAATGAGTAGGCAGAACTGCTTGGTTGACAGGGTTCAAACGTCAGCCTGCAGAAAGTTTAAATTTATACAGGAAACCACAGAACATATCCAGGAAGCAGTCCTAGAAAAGACAACTTTTGGGGGAAGTTGTTGAAGCTGCATAATGCAGATAATGTCTTGGAGATATTTTGGATCCCTTTGAAAGGAGACCACCAAAAGTGACGCAGCAGAGAGTCCATGAGGGTGTGAGAGAGCTTCTCTCAATGTTGTTCTACTCTGCCAGTTCTGAGCACACATTCTTCTGGATTCAGTCTTACATTCTGATATTCAGAGTGTTTGAATTTCCAGTGGGGACTGAGGAGCCGCCAAGCTTCTGAGCATGCTTCCCACCCCTTGATGCTGCCCTAGCGGGCTATCTACTCGTCCACTGCCCCCAAGACAGCAGCTGGCCTGACTATGTTCTCTTCCATTCTTTCACACAAGAGAGGAAGGGTTTATTATTTTGGCAGTATTCAGCTATAAGCTCTGGCCAACAGCTTTCCCTTTGATGAATAACCCGGTTAAGTTGGGCGGTGAGGGAGGAGGCAGGAGCCCTGGTCTTTGAGAGCACACATTGGTCTTACTCTCTTCGACTTCTGTAGCATTGTTTTGCCTTTATTCTTTGTTTATTGAAATATTAAAAAAATATCCGCATTCTTAATTGGATGGAGAAATTGTATCATTTCCCCCATTTTTCCTATCAAATCTCTAACCAATTAATAACGTTTTAATTCTTTGCTAAGGTAGTGTGATGACTTTTAGGAACCCCAGCCAAGATTTTCTGTGTTCCTGTTTTGCCTGTAGCTTGTCCTGCTGGATCTTTTAGATGCTCCTCCGGCTTGTGTGTCCCTCAGGCTCAGCGCTGTGATGGAGTGAATGACTGCTTCGATGAAAGTGATGAACTTTTCTGTGGTAGGTGCAATACGACTTCATTACGAACAAATAACTCCTTGGAATCATTGCTGCTGCTGGATGACACCACTCTATGTATTTGCTGTATAACTGTCACTAGCTATCCCAAAACTCAATGGCTTCATGAACTCAATCGTTTATTCTTATGCATTTATGGGTTGCATAGACTCAGCTTAGCTGACTGGCTCAGGTTTAAGCACTGAGCCATTCCATGTTGAGATCTTTGCAGGTTGGGATTATGGCACCTTCTTGCATTGAGCCAAGGTGCTAAAAGTAACAAAAGCGATGAAAAGTGAACAGAAACAGGTGGCTGCCCATAAGGCCTGGCCTTGCAAGGCTTACATCATATTCTGTTGCTCAGAAGAAGTCACATGACTGAGCCCATAGTCAAGGGGGAGGAAAATTTACTTTGCATACATTGGGGATGTGGAAACAGTGGTGTAAGATACCCTGACCCCAGGAAGTAATGTCTCATGGTTAATAACTTAGTCCACCACAACCCTATGTGAAAGCACAGATCTCTCACCTCGAGGAGCTAGCTCAGACTCTCCAAGAAGCAAGTTCAGTGTGATTGCTTATGGGCCACAAGTGTGGTGAACAAACCAGACAGCTTAGCTTAGCTTATTTATTTATTTCTGTTAAAGCTACTTCTTTTTTTCTTATTGAAAAAGTTTTTTTTTCATGTAATATATTTGGATTAGGGTTTCCTCTCCCCCAGTGTCTCTCAGATCCTTGCAATCTCTCCACCCATCCAACTATGCCTTCTTTCTTTCTCTCTCTTTAGAAAACAAGTACCCAATCAAACAAAACAGAATTAAAAAAAATCAATGAAAAAATCCACAAGAAAGACAAGCACGCAAGTATACACACACATGGGGGTAGGGGGAGACAGAAAGAGAGAGAGAGGGAGCAAAACCTGTGAAAACACGCAACTGGAAACCATATCATACAATCAGAAGACCAGTAAGAAAGCAAAGAATAGGAGACACAAACATTTACCAAAATAACTTTGAGTTTGTTTTCTGTTGTCCATCTACTGCTTGGCATGGGACCTGCCCTTAAGTGCAGTTAATATACCCAGTGAGAATCCGCTGGAGATAGCTTCTTGGTTAGCTCATGCTTGCTTTCACCTCTCAGAGCTGGGGTCCAACCTGGCTTGAACCTGTGAAGGCCCTGTGCATTCTGCCACAGTCTCTGTGAGGTCATATGTGTGTCAGTCCCGTTGTGTTTGGAAGACTGTTTCCTTAGAGTCCTCCGGCCCGTGTAGTCTTTTTGCCTCCTGTTCTGCATACACATTGACATCATGCTGGCAATGACTAAGAGATGGATACAGGATATTTCTAGCCTAAGTGGAAAGTTTAGATGTGGATTTTTCACTGTTACTTGCAACCCATTTCTTAATCTATTACTAGTTTACAGGGCGATAGAAAGATAGTTTAAGGACAATATAAAGTTACTGGCAACATTTTTCTCAGGGTTTAATATTCTCCTAACAGAAATGGTATGTAATCTTTCCATGTCTTTGGAGAAACATTACATTTAATATACTATAAAATGACTTGTACCTCTACAACTGTGTATGCATGCATGCATGCATGCGTGTGTGTGGTACTGGGATCAACCTGAGTGCCTTGCATGTGTTAGGCAAGTGCTCTAACATTGAACTACATCTTTAACCCTTTCTACCCTTTTAAACTGACAAACCAAAATAAACCTTAATTCATGGTTCATTTGCAGTCTAAATCTATAAAATCTTCTGTTTCTTAAGAAAACAGATGTTGATGATTTTAGTGACTGAAGGGTTCTTTATTCATTACTGTTCTTTGCTCTGAAGTTCTAGACAGAAGCTATTGCCATTGCTTTTTATATAGTGGAGGAGAAATGCACTGATGAACCAGGCAAAGACAGTAAAACTGATAAATCTCATCATCTAGGAATTGTGGAGAAAACCATCTCTTCTAAAGATACTTGCTGGTACACTGTGCTTGCTGTAGCTATGAAGGGAATTCAAGGAGTAGGTCAAAGAAGAAACAGTGATGTTTCGCGTACTTATCTATCAGAATAAAACTATTTTAAAGTTGTTTCACATGTGGACCACAAGTCTGATATTCTTTAAGATCTCACATTCATTGATATCAATTCACCAAGCTTTTTGTGAGCCCCTATGAATTTTGGTCAGGGACTCGAGGTAGAGAGATGAATGACCCAAAATCTTCCATTTCAATCCACTTTACCTTCTTCAGGAGGGGAGGCAAGTTCAGCTCAGATAACAGCTGGTGAGAATTATTTTTCTTAAAAAAAAAAAAAAGTTTACTTATGCCAGGCATGGCAGAGCATGTCTTTAGTCCTAGCACTCAGAAGGTACAAGCGGGTTGATCTCTGAGTTTGGGGTCATTTTGATCTGCATACTGAGTTCCATGTCAACTAGGATTACACAGTGAGATCTTGTCTCAAAAATAAAACAAAATATGATTGTTTATGATGCAAAGAGTTGAAGTTTCTTTAACCACCAGATTTAAACATGCTTACATGATAAGAAACCAAGATCTGACAAACCCTTTCAGAAGGAATTGTACCAAAGTAAGGAATTATACTAAACGTCTGCTTTCTTCCAGGGACATGTCATTTCAAGGAAAGCACGCTCTCTCACTCTGTTGTATTTGTCATGTTAAGGTTCACACCTTTAGAGGGGCACTATTAGCCATCAGAAAGCCCACCTGATGTCCTGTGTTCATGACCTTTCTGTATTTCATCACAGTGACGACCAAACCCGCCTGCAACACCAGCATCTTCCGGCAGCATGGCCCTCTGGTCTGCGATGGCTTCCGGGACTGCGAGGATGGCCAGGATGAACAGAACTGCACTCGGAGTGAGAAGGATACCCAGGGCTCTGTTCTTCTCTTAGAGCCCCGGTGATCCAGACAGCTCTGCTGCATTCAGAGAAAGCCTCTGCCTCAGTGTCTCAGAGCATTTTTTTATCCCTGATATCTCTTGTTCTGAGAATCCTCCCAATTCTAGAAAACAATGAGATGCTTGTTCACAATGATATAGAGTAGATAGGGTAGAATTGGATGTGCTCCTGTGAAAATACTGGAGCATTTTTTGTGGTTTTACTTGCTTTTCATGCTAGCTGTAGGTTGGACAATGAAGGTCTGTCATAGAGGAGACTGCCAGACACATGAGGACACCTGATGATACCACAGCAGAATGTGACCCCCTAGGTTGTGCACAAATGAACTGTAATTACAACACCTATATATTATTTCTCCCCAACCATCTAAAAGGACTGCATGTGGTGTGGGTTTTGATAATTTTTTTTTCTTGGAGAGTGAGACAAGGCAATAGCCAAAAGGCTATGACCCAAGACCATTAATATGGCCAACTCTTTCGTGTTGAGTTCCCCATGGCTATGGAGAGGCAGTTGGAGTGGATTCTCAGCTGTATTCCACTGGTCTACCTTCAAGTGCATCTCCTTAACGGATGGAAAAATGTCCATGTGGGGGTGCCTCTACTTTCCTCTGCCAGCTTTTCCCTGAGCAGAAAAGAGGGACCCTGCGACTAATACACCTTTCGTAGAGTTCATGTCATTTCCTCAAATCTGTTTTTTACCAGAAACAACAGTAACAAAGCAAAATTCTTCCATCTTTTTGCTCATTTTTAGGCATCCCATGTACCAACAAGACCTTTAAGTGTGGCAATGACATTTGCTTCAGGAAACAAAATGCACAATGTGATGGTATCGTGGATTGTCCTGACGGAAGTGACGAAGAAGGCTGCAGTGTGTAGAAATGGCATCTTTTGATTAGTGTATTCTCTCTTCCTTTCCCCACTGTTTTCATTTTCATTGCTTCTGGGTATGATTCTTCAGCAGAGGGTGCTTGGATCTAGGAAATAATAACATTGGTTATTATTGGTGAACTGACTCTGACATTGTTCCAAAGAAATAAAATCCCTTGAGGTTTGTTCCATCTTCCTTCTTGACAATAGGGGTTAACATAGAGGATGCTTTCCAGTAATCCCAATCAAGAAAAAAAATTTACATTTGTATAAAGCAGTGCAGCCTGGTGGATGTCTTTTAGTTATGACTCTCGATAAGACCAACATTGAGATCCTTTATGCCATGTGCTCTCCTTAATCATGGGGTCTTTCATTAATCACCATATTCAGCCGTATCCATGCCATTACACTGAGAAGCAACAGCTCTGATGACCAGGCTTTTAGTAGAAGTCTACATGTCTTGGACTTAGAAATTCTCTCCTAAATGCCTTTTCAAATTAGCACAACTTCAAAGACATTCTCAGTTCTTTTATATTCAAAACTTACTGTTTCCTTTCCAAACAGCAACCTAACTCCATGGTTTGCTGTTACGTCAGTCCAGCTGTTACTACAGCGACTTCCTCCCCGGCATGCGTCAGTGTGTAGACTCCAAGTCAGGACATGCTCTCAGCAGCACAGGTGTGGTGCCGTGTTGGCGCAGGTTCCAGACCTATAGATTTCCTCTCTGCTAGATAAGCAGGCGATTTCCAACTGTTGACTTGATGAGTCAGTTCCCAACCCAGCCATATATGTGGTCAGATTTCCAGTTCTGTCTCTCTCTCTGGGTTTCTATTTCTATCCACCTTTAGCTCATATGACGCTTCCTCTCCTAAAGGCTGTAGCAGGAGTTCTTCCCTCCTCCACCGCATCGTCGGGGGTTCTGACTCCCAGGAAGGAACCTGGCCTTGGCAGGTCAGCCTCCACTTTGTTGGATCAGCCTACTGTGGTGCCTCAGTCATCTCCAGGGAGTGGCTTCTCTCTGCAGCCCATTGTTTCCATGGAAACAGGTAGACCATCCCAGTCCATACTTTCAAAAGCATACATCTGACCTCCGGTTGTGGGAAAAAAAAAAGCTTCACATTGGAAATTATCAATTTAGTTGGGCTCGTTTATGTCTTTGAGTGGGGGGAACCAGTTGTATGCCCTTTTTGTTTTGTTTTGTTTTAAGGTAGCATTGATATATAGAAAAAGAACACAACAGAAGCACCAAGGTGGGATAGATATGCTTTCATTAGGCTGAGGAAATGGAAATGGGCTTTCAAATCATAGGGGCACACCTAAGTAAGTGTGTGGACTGTGGAGAGGGGCAGTACTGGAAGATGGTTGGAGAGCAGGTGTGGTTCCATGCTCACTCCTGCCCGTCTCAAGAATGAGATTTCCAGGATTTGGGCACATCTCCATCTCCCTCTAGATCCATGCCAGAGTCCCTAGTGGCAAAGTCCACATATGCCCCACAAACAGGGATCCCTTTTGGATGAGGCAGGGAGAGCAGGAAACTAGGACTGGCATCAGAAGGGCTCTGTTTGTCTTTGCCAATGGGGTTATTGAGGAACAGATTCTCTTTTAACTAAGGATAAAGGCTAACCTTAAAAAGAAAAACTTACTTCAACTTTAAACCTATCTGAGTTCTGCTGGATCTGAGGTGAAACAAAACATCTATTATTCTAAAATTTTAAACAAACTATAGCGGCGAGTTTACACGATTTGAGTTGTTTTCCCTGGAACATACAGTATTAGTGTTAATTACTGAAATAGATTCACCAATAAGTAAAATAAATGCTCCAGACATACTCTTTGCCTTAGATTCTTTGAGTGTCTGGTGCATTCATGAGATGTCCATTCAGCTGATTAACGGATACACTTTCTGTGGACCATGCCCTTAGTTTTCTTCCAAAGCTTCTGTGTTTTCTGCATCCATATTCTTTCTGGTTGCTACATTGATTCTGTGGGAGATCAAAACCTAATGAGGGAGCTCCAAGCCCCTCTGGTGAATTGAGCAGGGCCTGAGCAACCACTACACTGATCTGTCAAAATTCTGAGAGTTTTCAGGGAAGTACTCCATTAATGGCCTACTTAAAGCACATTAATGTTTGATCTGTTGATAGCCCCATCATTTGCATTTGGTAAAAGGGCCTCCCCCCCAAAAGTACCCAACTGTCCCTGTGTGTTTACATGATAGTGTTATAAATATAAATAAAGGTATAATAAATTAATTGTACTCACTCATATATGTAGTTCAGGAGATGTTATAAGGCAAGAAACTTTTGAGGTATTTTCTCAAAATACTGTTGAGAGATTTTTCTGCAATATATAACTTGCCACTATGACAACAGCTGACTCCATTGCTGTGTTTAGCAAGGAGACAAGGGGAAGCTTGTGATTTTTGCTATGTCTCTGGACAGAGCCACTGGCTAAGACAGGTCCTCCCTTTCCCATCCTCATGGCTCTGTGGAGTACTTGCTTCCAAGCCATTTATAACTCTGTTCTTCATTCCTTTCCTACCAGGCTGTCTGACCCCACACCATGGACTGCTCACCTTGGGATGTATGTGCAGGGGAATGCCAAGTTTGTCTCTCCAGTGAGAAGGATTGTGGTCCATGAATACTATAACAGCCAGACCTTTGACTATGACATTGCTTTGCTACAGCTCAGTATAGCCTGGCCGGAAACCCTGAAACAGCTCATTCAGCCAATATGTATCCCCTCAGCTGGCCAGAAAGTGCGCAGTGGGGAGAAGTGCTGGGTGACTGGCTGGGGGCGAAGGCGTGAAACAGGTATGTATGAGTGAGTGATCATGGCTCTGCCCTGCAAAGGAAAGACTTCTGGGATAATCTAGAGATGATTTACATATGGAGGGAGTCCCAGTGAAGGGGTATTATCATCTGTGTCTTGTGATCTTCATACCTGCTCTAAAACAAACTAGACAAAACTGATACAGAGAGAGAGAGAGGAATTGTACGAGCAAGGAACAACTGGCCAATATGGGCCCTTTTCAAACTCTGCAGAGGTGCTAGGCAATTCCTTTTTATTTTTAGGATCACTTGTAATCTATAGAAGTGGTTCATTTTTGTAAAGAAGAGAGCTCACATATGCACACCCTACTGTGCCAACCCAGACAACTGTCTGGAAGGTTATGTAAGTGTGTCTCTCACCAGGACTATTGGCCAAGAGATGGGAGTGACAGAGAAATCCAGCCAGGACCCCTCTCCTCAGATGGCAAATTCTGACCCAGGCATCTCAGCATCCTAGAGTTAGTTCAACCTAGGGGGAATTACATTTTGCAAGTAGCTACACACCCAGAAAAGGAACCTTTTTTCAGCATGTAAAAGTCAGGCTCTATGCTGGGAAAACCTCTCTATCAAGTCTGCTTGGTCCATGATTTGTAGCTGAATTTAAATATACAATGGGGAGAAGAATCTGAAACTGCTTGAATGTTTCCCCAAGGGTTAGTGCCTACCTATTGATCCTGGGATCTTGGATCCCTTTGATTTTCCTTTCCAAAAGGGAAATGGCAGATACAGGACACACAATTTTTCAGTTTACACCACAGCTTTGGTTTGGAACCACTGGGGTGGTTTCTTAGATTCTCATTAATGCCTATGGACATGTGGAAGAAATGGTATTCACCACCAAATGGAGTTTGCTGAGTTCTAAGAGTCCTCATAAAGGACGGCAGCTGTTTGCACAGTTGTAACTCAGCTTCTGTGTTATTGTGCCTGGTGATTTCATTATCTTGTTGTCTTAGTTTGCTTTTTCTTTAATTGCTGTGAAAAGCACTATGACAAAAAGCAACTTGAAGAAGAAAGGGTTTATTTCACCCTACTGCGTACAGTCAGTCAGTCCATCATGAAGTGAAGTCAGAGCAAAAATCCAAGGCAGGAACCTGGAGGCAGAAACTGAAAGCAGAGACAATGGAGGGCTGCGGCTTCCTGGCTTGATGCTCAGGCTTACGCTCAGCTACCTTTATTATACATCCCAGGGCCACCTGCCCAGGGGTGATACTGCCCACAGTGTCTGAGTCCCAACCCCATCAATCATCAATTAAGAAAATGCCCCACAGTCTTGTCTACAAGTCAATCGGCTGGGCACAATTTCTAAATTGAGGGTTCGTCTTCTCAGATGACTCCAGCTTTTGTCAAGTTGATAACAGCTAACCAACACTTTCATCATCTGTCACTAGAGGAAGAGAATACCCAAATCATTGAAGAGATGCTTTCTTGATAAGCATGAGTACATACATATGTTTGTAGCCATGCAAGTTAGAAAGGAACTGAAGAAGCTATAGAAAAACAAGATAGTTTTTATGGCTCCTTATAGATTCTCATACATCAGCTTTGTGTGTCTTTTTTGAGGAGCCCTCCTGAAATGTAAACAGTGGTGCTAACAGTTGCTGACCCATGAGCCCACAGGACACGGTGGCACAGGTGTGAAAGTACAGTGGCACAGTGGATAAGGTGATAAAATCAGGCCTTTGACTAGGTCCTGCTGTTACTTGTTGGTTGTGTGTCTTTTCTAAGTCTTCATTTCTTTGGAAGCAAAATGGGGTTAATAGAATTTATCTCAGAGAATCGCTCCCAGGCTGAAGGAAGATAATTCGAGCTGATTGCTCAACTGAAACCTGGAAGAAATGTAGTCCATGATATCTATCCCCAATGTGTCTTGCAGATAATAAAGGCTCCCCTGTTTTGCAGCAAGCAGAGGTAGAGATCATAGATCAAACTGTCTGTGTTTCCACCTATGGGATCATCACTTCTCGGATGCTCTGTGCAGGGGTTATGTCTGGCAAGAGTGATGCCTGCAAAGTAAGTCTTCCTCCTTTCTAATATGTGGTGCCTTCCATAAATTATTTCAAATTTCATCCACACTATACTGAGGCTATCGAGGGCAGACCTTGTCTTTCTTTTATATGAGTTGCCCAGATACTAATTATGATTCAGTTGCCTAAGACCAGAGAAACATTGAGAAAGAAAGGGTTTTAAAAAAAAACAACCATTCGCAGGTCAACAAATACCGAGTGCTTCAGTGTTGTTAACTTGTTCTCTTAACACCAAAACTACAGGATTCATTTACCTGTTACTATGATTCGTAGTCTGAGAAAAGGAAAGAGGAAGGAGGCAGAGATGGAGCACACTCATGTAGGCCCCGTGGTTGCTTTGGGAGAGAGTTGTAGGTTATGCTTTGGGGGAATATTACTTCGATCTTTTCATTCCAATCTGTGCAGATACGTCTATAATTTACAAAGAGCAAATAGGTGATTGATAGTATAAAGAGCACGTGGGGCCTTTCCCACATCTTGCCAACTTAGGTGCAATGCCAGCACCTTATCTTATAATGTTTTCCATCTTTTGAGATTCTATTTATAAGCAAGATTCTTTGTATAAATTCATTCACATCGTCATTTTTATCCCCATTCTGTAGAAGAAGATAAATAGAATCCCCGCCCCCAAAGTTACCCAGCCAGTAGGTGTGATGGGTGGGAATGGGAGCCCTTTACTAATGTTAGCGTATTTCAGATGCTCATAGCAGCTGGCCAACTCCCTAGCTGTGTTCTACATAAGCACCAAGTTTTGAGATTAAATTAGACTTACAGAGCTAGCTCAGCAACGAACATCACAAGCCGGTTTCCCTTTCGTCAGAATTTACGTAAAGAGATGTGAAACATTAAATTGAAATATTAAACAGGGGCATGCCTGCTTCATCTAGAAGCTCTAGCTCTACCAACCTTCCAACGTGCGCACACAAAGCCCAGATATTATATTATACTTAAAGATTCACGCTGTAGGGATTGTTTAAACCTTAAATTATTGCAGTGTTTGTGCTGTGGAGCTGAGATGTCAAAGAACTCTCAGATGAAAACAGTTGGCAGCTGGTGGCTCTTAGGGTTCTTTCAGTGGACCTGGCTAAGTTGTCTTTTCTTCTTTTTCCTTGGGTCAGTGAGCCAACTGCTGAAGCTGAATGGTCCACGGAAGGAAGTCAGCCTTCCAAGATATCTGTGAGGTTTTTATGATGGTGAAATGACCCCAGGCGGTGTTGGGCCTATAGCTAACACTAAGTAGACACTAGTCCCTACCGTTATTACTCTGTTCACCACTACAACACATACTCGGAGGGGTGGGGATTGTGAGAACTGCTTTCTTCTGCATAGTGACTATATACATAAGCAAAACCATTACAGAATGAGACTTTTAAACAGAACCTATTAGACACATAAATGATGGACTTGGTGCTCATGAAACAGAGGTCTTCATGTTTACATTATCTTTTTGTGTAGGGAGATTCAGGTGGGCCTTTGTCTTGTCGAAGAAAGAGTGATGGAAAATGGATTCTGACTGGCATTGTTAGCTGGGGACATGGATGCGGAAGACCAAATTTTCCTGGTGTTTACACAAGAGTGTCAAACTTTGTTTCTTGGATTCATAAGTATGTCCCTTCTCTTTTGTAACTGCACCAGTTGTATTTTTACCTGTGACTTACATGACAGAGATGATACATTTTAAGAATTTAATTATTAATAATAAAATTAATCATTTCAACTGAAAATGTCACATTGAGCACACCTGATATTTGTTGCAAGGCAGACAAATTAAGATGCATTCCATAAAAATTCCCCAAGGATATAATGATCTTTATCCTAAGGTATCAAAATGCTATTGACTCAGGGAGGGAAGAAAACTAAAGTAATGTCACAAACCAAGTCTCTAAGATAAAGTGAGAGCTAAGAGAGATGGGGTCCTTCCTATGTGTTCCAGTGCAACCAGGGGTGCTTACAAGGATTGAGACAAACAGGGCACACAGGCAAGACCTTTCAGGGAAGCCGTACCTGACTCCTAGCAGTCTCACAAAACTCAACGCACAAAACAAAGGTACCTCACAAAGTGAAATAGAGCAAAATTCAGTAAATGGCAGAGGAGGTAGTGACAGCATTGCTTTCCAATCCATTCCATGTGTTCTAGTCACATCACAATGGACAGAATCCATGTGCACAGGGTCCTGTTGTGTACAGAGAAACTGATTCACCCCCCCCCCCCACACACACACAAAACGAAGGATTTGCAGTCTTCACTAAAGTGACAGAAGGCTGCATGGTAAGAGTTGGACTGAAGTGCACCCGTGAGATCCTCTGTCTTGATAGAGGCGGCTGACAGTCAAAGGCCATCGGCATTTTTGGTGAGTGTTCTGAAAGTCACACTTTTCAGGTATGTTATCACCTGGCTTTTGGGTGCGTCTGTGTGTGTGTGTGTGTGTGTGTGTTTTCAAAGCCTTGTAATGCTTGAATAGCTGTAAGTCTACAGTACCTGCTCAACATATTCCACTTCCTGATTTGTCATAATTTAGAGAGTGTCTCACTCCAAAGGCCAGAGTTAACATAGCACCAAACAAGTAAAATGGCAGGAAAAAAAAGAGTATTATTTATTTTCCCTAGAACAAAGTCAAAGGAGGAATAACAACAGGCATCAGAACACTGCACAGAACTGTAGAGAAAATTCAAAAGTAAAAGGAGGGAAAACGGGAAGTATTATTTTCCAAATTAGTAAAGATGACTGAAAAATTCTGTCTACTGTGAGATAATTAATATTTCCAGCTTGCAGAACATAATTTGATTTTCTGAAGAACTCCCCTTGGGATTAAGGATAAACAGCACAATAACAGCATCTATCTGGTGGCTGGTGATATAGCCCTGGGGTAGGACCGTTTGCCTGGGCTAGACTCCTAGCACTGCAAAGAAAAGATACGTTCCTAAATACGTTCTCAATATTTCTGGAGTCCGCAAACTGGTCTTAATAACTGTCTGTGTGGCAGAGAAAGGAATGAAGGAGTACAGTGTTTCTGAACAGAAGGTTGAGAGGCAAGATCCTTGGACCAACACCCATCACACACTTCGCTTTATGCACACAATTCCGGGCTCACTGAGCCAGTTCTGAGCTATGCATGGGGTGTGGAGGGCACTGTCTGCTTACTGATAGGACGTACGTGCTTTTCCCTCAGGAGGGGTGTTCAACGGCCCTCCTCTCAAAGATAAACAATAATCAGTAAATCAGTAACGTTTATGAGTTCTGGCTTCGGCCGGCCATTATCTTCTGTCCGGAGAAACAACACTGCTTGTGCAGAGCTAACTGCTGACTTCCCCAAAAGGCTGCCTTTACTACTGTCAGCCTTACTGATACCGCCCCTATACCTGAATCAGCTTGGAAGGGGAATTATGCGGCTGTGTATTCTTCATCTTCCTGTGCTCAGAAGCCAGCACGCTGCCCGATACACACAAGCTGATTCACAGCTGGTTGTTGACTCGGTAGAAGAACCCTCGCTAGAACTGGAGTAAGCTTCAGCATCCCACCCTCCCTGTAGAAGTCAAAGTTCTTGGGGCGCTCAGCAGGCAGCGCAGTCTAACCCTTCCTTGCCACAGCCCAGCTGGCATTCAGGCCCCGTGAGCCGATCTGCGTTCTACAGGGAGCATTGCAGGCAGCACCCTGAACAAACCAGAAAAACAGCCCTCCTCTGCTCGGGAGCACAAGGAAGCAGGGTCCCACCCGCATCTACCTTTCCTGAGCAAGGTCGGCTAACCCGGGCCGGAGTGCCTCCACTCACTGGCTTCGCCCCTCCCCTCCAGAGGCCCGTCGCCACAGGTCTGTCTGGCTCCGCCCGAGGTCTACCTGCGGAGCCTGGTGGGTGGAGTGTCAACCGAGGAGTCTCCCTGTGTCCTGGACTCTGCACCCTTAGGTGCCTCTCTGAGGAGCCTCTCGGCGGAGCCTCGGTCTCTGCGCTGCCATGGAAGGGTCCAGATCCCCATCGCCCCGGGAAGAGCTAGAGCTGGCGATGCTGGAGGGGCAACCGGAAGAGCAGATGCCTCTCAACAACCTCCAGATGCAGCCTGGCTCCGCAGAGTCGGACCCTAGCCCAGCCCAGGTAAGGACTTAGGACTCTGCCGTGACAGCAGGAAAGGGACCTGACACCACTCAAGGGCGCCAGGGCTCCCTTCCAGCTTCGGAGAAGCGCTAAGAAAGGGAGGCTAAAGAGCGCAAAAACTTTTGGAATTTCTTAGGCTAGACCCCTCTACTACTCTGATCTCGCCCAGGGAGGGACTCTTCAGGAATCCTGGAGTGGGGGGGTGGCTGCTCCTTTCAATGGAGAGAGAAACTTTGGAGCTAGAGGTGGTGTTTGAAAGTTATGTAACTTTTAATGTTTTTTTCCTCCCTTTCTTTTTTAAGTAAAAAAAAAAGTTTGAATTATATTCTCTCTTAACATCGCTCTTTCCCCATCTTTCCCTCTCCCCCGCCCCCTCCCTTCCTCCCTCCCTCCCTTTCCTTCTCTCCTCTCTCTCTTCCTTCCCTCTTTCCCCTCCTCCCTCTCACCACCCCACCACCCCACCCCACGCCTTCTACGGGGCATAGAGAAGTCCACCTCCTCCCCCCTCTACCCAGCTTTATGGTCCTCTGCTCTCCTTCCCACCTTCAAACATTTTCTCCCACTTTGGTCATCGCTTCTTCCGGAATAGAGGTGGGCAAAAAAACCACAAGGAGGAAAGCACTGCTATGCTCAGACTGAGGGTTGACCCTGATGGGTATGTTGGCCCAGTAGAATGGAAATAATATCAAAGTTCTACCTAAGAACTTAGCCTCGCTGTCTTCATCGCTGAGAAAGTCCGTGGTGGTGTGTGGGTTGAACTCTTTTCTGATGTCGTGGCTGAACATTACCCACAGATAAATACTTGTTAAACATGAGAGAGTTTGATTCCGAGTCACCCTTCTTGTGATTAACCCTAAAAGTTAGCTGGAGTTTAACTGGGTACACTCAATTCTCTGGACACAACATTCTAGCCTGAGTTATCTCACCCTACTCCACTTCTATCCCTCTTGGACCCAAGCGGTGCTTTTATTAGAAAATTCACAGTGGTCCACAGGGTTTCCTGGAAATACTATGTGGCAATGTCTTATTTCATAAGTACCTTGGAGACTAAGCTGGCACCTTATGTTTGCATGAAATAGGATCACAGATGAATAAAGTTTGGAAAATAGGGCCTACTGCTAGTGCAAGTGACCGTAATCAGGAGCTTTCTGTATGATTCTCCAGGGCAGTGTCTGGGTATGAGAATTAGAAATATTTGCCTCAAATGGGATGGATATCAGAAGAGGGAGAAAACAGGGAATGGGACAGGAGCCTACCACAGAGGGTCTCTGAAAGACTACCCAGTAGTGTATCAAAGCAGATGCTGAGACTCATAGCCAAACTTTGAGCAGAGTGCAGAGAATCTTACGAAAGAAGGGGGAGATGGAAAGACCTGGAGGGATCAGGAGCTCCACGAGGAGAGCAAAAGAACCAAAAAATCTGGGCCCAGGGGTCTTTTTTGAGACTGATACTTCAACCAAGGACCATGCATGGAGATAACCTAGAACCCCTGTACAGATATAGCCCATGGCAGCTCAGTCTTCAAGTGTGTTCCCTAGTAATGGGAACAGGGACTGTCTCTGGCATGAACTCAGTGGCTGGCTCTTTGATCACCTCCCCCTGAGGGGGAAGCAGCCTTACCAGGCCACAGAGGAAGACAATGCAGCCAATCCTCATGAGACCTGATAAATTAGGGTCAGAGGGAAGGGGAGGAGGACCTCCCCTTCAGTGGACTTGGGAAAGGGGATGGGAGGAGATGAGAGAGGGAGGGATTTGGAGAGGGGCAGGGAAGGAGATGAGAGAGGGAGGGTTGGATTGGGAGGGGGTAAGGGAGGGGTCTATAGCTGGGATACAAAGTGAATAAACTGTAATTAATAAAATTAATTAATGAATTAAAAAAGAAATACTTGCTTCAAGTTAGTTAGGCTTAGCACATCTCCAAAGATTCAGGCATTCTCCAGAAAAAAAAAAAAAAAAAAAGGCATGTGAGCCTGGGCAAGGCTGTGAAATGATGTTAATATCATAAGCTCCATTTAGGCTCTGGGAGCCTTGTACTACCTGTGGACAATGGTTGAGAACATGCCAAATCCATTCCGGGTATCAGAATTTTGTAACTGCTTAGCACCTGCCTTGTAAAGATTATGCTTTCACGTCCTCGTGACTTCCTTCCTAGTCAGATGTACACAGATATGCCAGACATCCTTGTAATTTAGCTTTGTAGGCCACTACAGAGGAAAGTTTCAGCAACTGGTAGAACGGAGTCCTTAGGGCTCCATGAGAACCTGAAGGGCCTTCCAGAAATACTCGATCGGGGGTGTTTTAATAAGGAGAGAGAGATGACACAAAACTCAAACCCTCCCTAAAGTGTTAATTATCCCCTGAGTCTATAGAATAGGTTGAAATGCATTTCAACATGAAAGGGCAATTAATGGGGTTCAGTAAGGACTGGCTAGCACAAGCATGTGATTTAGATGCTTAGGAATTTCTTGTCAAGGTCTTAAGTTGTGTGATAATAGTTCTGAATTTGATACTTATTTAAGTCCCAGTACTTTACAAACCATAAGTTTTAAACTAAGTGCAGTAGTGTAACACATGAAGGCAGTTAATTATTATCAACTTAAAAGGAGCTGCCCTAGTTAGCCTGACCTGTCAACTTGAGACAGCCTAAAATCACCTGACAAGGGAGCCTTGGTTGAGTCATTGTATCGGGATTGTCGATTGATATGGTAGGGTCCAGGCCACCGTTGGGGATATCATTCTTATGGGGTTAGTCCTGGGCTGTAAGAAAACTGGTTAAGCGTGAGCCAGTGTGGGAGCCAACCAGGAGCATTCCTCCATGAATTTTGCTTCAGGTTCCTGCTTTAGAACCTAACTGGACTTTCCTCAATCATGGCCTACAGCTTGGAAGTGTAAGCTAAATAGACTTTTCCTTGTTCCCCTACTAGCTTTTGTACAGAGTGTTGTGTCATAGTGACAGAAAGGAAACTAGAACAGGAGGGTACTGGTTTTCTGGTTTGACATATGGAAGAGCGGAGTGAAGAAACTTCAAGATACAACCAAACTGCTCAAGTTCACTCAGTGGGACCCCCTAAAGTTTGGAATCAGATCTTCAAGATCTCAGATTTACCCTGCTAACTATTAAAAAATATTATATTTATTTCCTCTGTGTGTATGTGTGAGTCTATATGTGCCATGATGCACATACGGAGGGCAGAGGATGGCTTGGTGGAGTCGAGTTTTTCCTTCTATCATGTGTGCCCCCGGGATCAAACTCAGGGTGTCATCCTGCTGAGCCATCTTGCTGACCCCTGCTAACTGATCTTACCGTGCATACGTAAATACATATGGCATGATTTCTATTATTTAATTTATAGTTGCCTTGATTACAAATTGTGTATTACTAATAAATATACACAATTAGGTAGTATAAGCGAGGATCAAATCGACAGATGTGGCTGGTGAGGGACCTGCAGGTGGATGGGAGATTATTGGATGATGGGCCGGGAATGCCACTGAGATCGTGTCATATTAGTGTAGGTATCTTCTTGTTTGGAAGGGCTGGGCTAGGAGAGTATATAAAGAATTTTTCTTCCTGCCTTAATCTGGATTTGGAATGCAGAAGGAAAGGAATGTAAGCCATTGAGTTCCACCTTGCCTACTGTTACCACAGCTTAATACCCTTGGGCTAAAAATTACAAAAGAAATTGTAGGTGATAGGGTGAGGTTGGATTTCTTTCACAGCGCAGGACAGGGGCCCAGACTCAGAGAGATCTTAAGTGGCGGCATCACCATTGTATTAGCAATAAATCAGTAAATTGACCGTTCTGCAGTAACCGAGGTTTATTTGAGCTACCAATGCATTTGAGCTACTGCTATGCATTGTTCAATCTAGTACAAGAATCAGCTTGCTTCTCGGTGTTTAGATAAGAGGTGTGGATCAAATGCCACAGCGAAAATATAAAAGTGCAGATTTTCCTGTTCACTGACAGATTTACCCCTAGTCCTTATAATAACCGCTCCTAACTGAGCCAAGAAGACAAACTTTTTGAACCAGAAATGGGTAGTTCTGCCGATGTGTCCAGATCCTGTATTGATACACATATTTAGTCATTTCCCTGGGGAGATGGTGGATCTCTTGTAGAGTCTTCAGTGAAAATACCTGAAAATTCCATCTAATGCAATTATAGAATGTAATGTGGAGTTTGCAAGCACATATGTAAGGCACCTTGCGGAAGAACTTGCCTGAGGCCTCTAAGCAGATCACCCTAAGCATACAGGAATTAAATCTAACCAGCCTTAAAAGCAAACAAACCCTTAGTAGTTGGACCTGGGCAATCACCCAGGGGCTCTGTGTTGAAGGCTTGGTTTCCAAATGCAACAATGTACAAATGGGGCTTTTGGAAAGTAACTGGATCCTGAGGGCTTTGCCTTTACTTATGGGCCTATCTGTTGCTAGATTCATAGTTTGATTGGAAAATGCTGAATGCATTCAGATTTAGGGCCTACTCGGAAAAAGCATTCTCTGGGGTATGACCTGAAAGGATGTATTTTGTGCCCAACTCCTTCGACCCTTTCTCTCTTTGCTTTCTGAGTGATATGAGGTATACGGCCTCACACGCCCACTGTTGAGATGTTCTGCCATGAGTTAGCTGACCATAGGCTCAAACCACATATCAGTCTGCTGGTCAGTTCTGCCATGAATCATCATGTACTGCTGGTTCCTAGGTTTTTTAATACCTTCAAAAACCCTTCCTTCCATACACAGTGACAAACATCACATGTTCTCACTTGCAAGCTGCAGTTTAAAATGTCGGTCTTAAGAAAGCAGACAGCAGAAGCATCGTTATCAGAGCCAGGGAAGGGAATAGGGGACAGCAGCATGAGGACCCAGTGGTTAATAGGTACAGAAGTATGGTCAAACAGAGGAAATGCTGACTCACAGTGTCCTGTAGCACAGTCGAAAAACTTCATTTCAAAATAGCTAGTAGAGAGGAATTTTCAAGTTCTTAACACACAAAAAGGATAAACATTAAAGGTGATAGGTCAGCAATTACCCCGATTATACCCATTACATATGACACATGGGTTTTGAACTGTCTCAGTGAATGCCAAAAATACATACAATTTCATGTGAGTTAGAAATAAATACATTAAAAAAAAAACTCTAAGAATTAAAATCCTGCCTACTGTCTCCACTTCAGAACCCCCAGGAGGTTTTGGCTAACTTCCTCTCCCCGTTCCACTCTGCCCTGTCTTAAGTTTGATTCGGTGTTGTGTAGCCTCTTGAGCTTAAGGGCCTGATGACCTCAATTCTGCATCACTGGTCTCTAGTAGGACTTTGGGACTATTTTCTGAGACCCAATGACTGCCTCATGGTCTCGCTTTGCTTTCTAGGCTGACAAGAAAAGTCCCTGGAGTCCCTGTAACAAGACTGTGGTTGGGAAATGTAAACTGTGGATGGTCATCGTCGCCATTTTCGCGTGTTTCACTATCGTGATCATTATAAGCTTGTGCCTTATAGGAGGTAAGAGGATTGCAATGACACGTTTGAGGAACTCGTTGAGAGCTTGTGACTCACACTGAAAAGGAAAATGTACTCATGGATATTTTACTATTTATCACATGACTTGAAAAATGGCTTGGGCAGCTGGACATGATGTTTTGCGCCTATAATCCCAAACCCTGGGAGGCTAAGGTGGGAAGGCCTCTCTAGTTAAAGATCAGCCTGGGTTATAGTGTGAGCTTGCGTCCAACGTGCTTGTACACAGTGACATCTTGTCTCAAAAAATGAAACAAAAACACAAAAACCAAACCAACAACAACAACAACAACACCAAAACCCAGACTAAAATAAAATAAAAAAAGAAAAACTGACTTGGAATATGGTGTGTGTGTGTGTGTGTTGCTTGTTTTAAAATAGAATAAATATGAAGATCATTATTTTAATTTAAAAATTTCTCATTGTTTCTTGAAGAGGTTTCTTACACTTAAAATAAGATAGAATTTTTACTAGTTTGAAATTTTGTATCTATGTGTTTGTGTGATGTCAGTCTGTGCTGCAGGAGTACAGAAGAGGGCATTGGATCTTTTGGAACCAGGAAGACAAGCTGTGAGCTTCTCTGTGTGGGTGCTGAGAACTGAACATGAGTCCTCATGCCCTGAGTGCCCCTAACCCCTGAGCCATCTTTCTGATGCTTAAAATTTGGACTTGAACACTAATCTACATTTTATTAATTTTAATACTTGTTTGTTTGAATTTTTCTTATAATTTTTAAAAAGAAAATCATTTCATAGATCTGTCACCATATCTGTCACCAAGTGATAGAATAGTAAATAATATATCTGAGGAAATTTTAAAAGAATTTTACAGAGGCTTGTGGCAATAAGCCAGTGGTTCTCAACCTGTGGGTCATGACCCCCTTGGAGGTCACATACCAAATGTCCTGCATATCAGATATTTACATTATAATTCATAATAGTAGCAAAATTATAGTTGTGAAGTAGCAACGAAATAGTTTCATCGCTTGGTTGTCACCACAGTATGAGGAACTGTATTAAAGGCTGTATTAAAGGCTTGCAGCATTAAGAATGTTGAGAACCACTGGCTGAAAAAGCTGTCACTCTTTTAAGTTATTTAAGAAATAACTACTATATTTGTGTTGGTTATGTCTGTGAAACAAACGTTTACACGACACTAACAATGGACTTTGTATATATTATCTCATTTTATGGCTGTGTGTTTTGAATTAAAAGCAACACAGTTGTAGTCCATTCCCTGGCTTATTATTTATAGTTTGTCAAATGTTCTTCTCTTTTTCTTACTTGCATTTTTATCTCGAAATTGGTTTTTATATTTTAGTCTATAAGGTTTCAGTATTATATTAAGATAATTTTACCAGGTCACTAACAATTTGTGGACATCATTTTATTAAACAATTCCAGTGTATATAGTCCTTCTACAGCATTTTAAAGTCTTTTAGGTTGTTACCATTTTATGAATTATTTCGTGTATTTTTCAAAGATTTTAAGATGCATTAAGCTAGTATACTCCAGTAGGCAAACAGGTTTTGCATCAAAGTAGAGGGAAAACAGAATTGTCTCACTTTGTCTTACTAGTATATGTAAGGGTGGTTCATTCAGAGCTGGGGGACTCTTCAGGTGGTGTGACCTTCAAAAGGTTTGACTCAGGTTCTTGGGTCACAGTATGTCACAAGGACATGGAGCTCTGAGTTTCTCCTGAGGGATTCTTGGTTTTTTGTTTTTGTTTGTTTGTTTTGTTGTGTTGTTTTGTTTTGTTTTTTGTCCCTGGAAGACTTTCACAAAAGCTCAGCCAACTTTCAGCCTTTGACTTTCTCAGCCAAGGAGCATGGCTACTTAGTTAGACATTGTTCAGGTGGGATGGGTGATGCCATGAAGCGGTGAGCTTGCTTTAAGCAGCGAGCATCTCTGAGGCGAGCTGCCCCTCCTCCACCGTGCTGAGGACAATGGCTGGCATTGTTAGAATCATTGACACTGTCTGCACAGCAGCTGCCACAGGTGGATGCTGAAACCAAAGTTGAGTCACAAGGCCTCCTCCCGTCTCAGGTGCTGGGTGCAATCCTGAGAGTTGACTGATTTACCTGGTAGCACTCAAGGAGCCAATCATAAAGCAGGTGGTTTAGTACTCAGGACTTGAAACACAAGCCTGATGCCTATCTATTCTGTAGAAATCACCTGACTTCAACTACAAAAAACAATCTGCAGAGAGTTATTTAGTGTCCCTTAAAACTTCTTTTTGGGAGCTGTGAAACTGTATTGTAAAACGAACAAACAAACAAAAAACCACAAAACTTTCTAATATTATAGTGCAAACTTAATTTGTAATTTGACTGCAAATTTACATTTTTCCATATGTTAATGTCATACAAGAAACCTACAAAAAAAATTCTTTTTTTTTTTTTTTTTTTCCCTTCCAGGGAAGCATTTATTTTATTTGGCATTTTGCCTGTCAGGCTCTAAAGCTTGCAGGAAGAATCATGGTAAACTAAAAAAATGGCAACTGCTTAAAGGACTTTGAATCTGAAAATAATACCTGTTCAGTTACTGTACTGGCTAGTTTTATGTCAACTTGATACAAGCTAGAGTCACTGGAGAGGAAGGAGCCTCAGCTGAGAAAATGCCTTCATAAGATCAGGCTTTAGGCAAGCCTATATGACAGTTTCTTGATTGGAGAGTGATAAGGGAGAGCCCAGCCCATTGTGGGTGGTATTATCCCTGTGCTGGAGGTCCTGGGTTCCAGAAGAAAGCAGGCTGAGCAAGCCTTCAGGGGAAAGCCAGGAAATAGCACTCCCTCTTCGTCTCTGCTCCTGCCTCTGGGTTTCTGCTCTGAGTTCCTGTCCTGATTTTCTTCCATGATGAGGAGTGATGTGGAGGCATAAGTCAAACAAACCAAAACCTTTCTTGCTTTCAGTGATGGAGTTTCACTACAAAAATAGTAACCCTAACTAAGACAGTTAGCATATATCATTATGTCTGTTATATTTTCTTCTTATCTCTGATTTGCAATTTGAAATAATTTGATATCTTTATTTTTAAAAAGACAGTAGCCTTTCTTTAAGTCCTTAACATTATTTTGCTAAAGCACTAAAAATTCAGGGAAGAGTGCAAATGGGACAGTGTAGACCAGAACAGGTTAAAAAGGAGCAAAGGAGCGAGACCTCAGGTTGACCTCTGTGTGAGTGTGCAAGCCGCACCCAGAGCTGCTCTGCTAGTAGTTCTAGGATGACAGCTGGCAGTCGTCAGCCACGGCTCAATCACCAAGCCCACTGATATGATCATGTATTTGCAGAACTTAAGGTAGTGTGTGGGAAATAGGGAAAAGGGTGGGTGTTGAAGAGCCAGGGTTTAAGAATTACTGAGACAAAGAGATTGCTCAGGAGACATATTGCCCAGTCTCCTCCTGCCCTCTCTCAAATCTCTGAAACTCCAGTCTCAAGGCTCTTTAGTTCCCAGACAGGTTGGGCATAGAGATGGGACTAACTATGCAGTTGAAATAGGTGCAGAACAAGACACTGACTGCATCATTACCAAATGGGTAACTAGCTGGGTAATAGGGGAACCATGGCAGGGTTTTAGTGAAGAGGGATAACTGCCGTTGTTAAGACTCTCCTGTATGTGGTGATGTTTAATGAAGGGTGGATGGTGTTGTTGTCCTCAGTCCTCTAAAGACTGAACACTTGCTTTCTTCTAACACTTGGGGTGGGCTTACCTCCTCCTCCTCTGCTCTGGTGTGCACTGAAGTGATAGCTGACTCAGAGTCACGACTCCACTTCATGTGTGGTGTATAGGCTGTGTACACAGTGAAGATAAGATGTCATCACTCTACCAGGCTCTATCGACATTAATTTTTTTTTCTTCAAATTGGCAGTTTTATGGGCAGAATCCAGTGAAGCTTGTTGAATTTGGAGAACTGGTATTGTCCCAGCTCGGTAGAGAACTGTATTAATGGACAATGTCCTTTTCCCTGAAGGACACAGTCTTTGGTGTGAAGAGTAAAGGTATCTTAGTCACTGTTCTATTGCTCTGAAGAGACACCATGACCAAGGCAACTCTTATAAAGCATTTAACTGGGGGCTTGCTTACAGTTTCAAGGTTTAGTCCACTATCATCATGATAGGGAGCATGGCTACATGTAGGCAGGCATGTTGCTGGAGTAGTTGAAAGCTAAATCCTGAATCAAAGGCAAAGAGAGAGAGGAAAAGGGAGAGGAAGAGGCAGAGGAAGAGAGAGAGGGAGGGGGAGGCAGTAGATGAGTCAGAGGGAGAGGGAGAGGAAGAGAGAGAGGGAGAGGGAGAAGAGGGAGAGGGAGGAGAGACAGGGAGAGGAAGAGACAGGAGAGGGAAGAGGCAGAGACTGAGTCAGAGGGAGGGGGAGTGAGAGGGGGAGGGGATGAGGGAGAGGGAGAAGGAGAAGAGACTGGGCCAGGCAGGGGCTTTCAAAACCTTAAAGCCCACCCCTACTGACACACCCCTGCAACAAGACTATGCCCACTCCAAAAGGCCACATATCCTGCTCCTTCCAAATAGCTCATCAGTTGGGTACTAGGCGTGCAAATATATAAAGCTATTGAAGCAATTCTCATTCAAACCACCGTGCCATGGGGGAAAGGGGAAGGGCACACCTTCTTCTTTCCCTCAGAGTCATTTTCTTGGTAGATAATTTGGAAAAATCATTAGGCACTTTTTTTGTTTTGTTTTTTTGTTGTTGTTTTTTTTTTCAATGCAGTTTATTCAGGAACCTTGAACAATCATCTGACCCTGGGGAAAGCCAGCCCACAGCTTAAAATAGCCTCTGGGTAGCCAACCCCAGCGTACCACGTGGGCAATGCAGATAGGTCCACATACATGGAAGCAAGCCAGATCCTCGGCCTTAGCCAAATATGGAGTTGTTCGTGACAGAGAGCACTCACCATCGGGAAGGTGGAAGGTGGAAACCAGCTCCATCTTTAAGGCGCGGCATTACGCAGCTCTCTACAGTTCCCCCTTTTTGTTTAGGCACTTTTAAGGGGTTCCTTTCACTCTGGTACTCTGATTAGGAAGAGTAAGGCCACACTGAGAAGAAACACCAGCTCACAAACAGGTGAATGCTTAGACATGAGGACCCCACATGGCCTCCCCCAGCATTACAGCAACCCATCCAACCTCCTAGCCTTGTGTAGGAAGGATTGAAGGACAGGATTGAGGCAGAAACTTTTTTTCTTAAGATTTTATTTTTCATCATCATCATCATCATTATTGTTTACAATGTATTCACTTTGTATCCTAGTTGTAGCCTCCTCCCTCATTTCCTCAAGGTCCCACCTTCCTTCCCTCTTTCTCCCCTATCCCTCTTCCCTACTGATAGAGAAAATCGAACTTCCCTACTGTCTGACCTAGCTTATCAGGTCCCATCAGGACTGCCTGGATCTTCTTCCTCTGTGGACTGACTAAGTCACTCCTTCAGGGAGAAGTGATCAAGAAGCAGGCAATGGAGTTCAGGTCAGAGACTTTCTTCTCCACTTACTAGGGAACCACATGGAGACTGAGCTGTCTATGGGCTACATCTGAGCAGGGGGTCTAGGTCCTCTCCATGTATGGTCTTTGGTTGACACATCAGTCTCATCAGGCCCTCTGGGCCCTGCTTTTTTTTTTTTTTTTTTTTTTTTTTTTGGCTTTGTTGGTCTTGTGGAGCTCCTGTCCCCTGTGGGTCCTTTTATATCTCTCTTCTTCCATAAGACTCCCTGCTCCAAAGTTTGGCTGTGAGTCTCTGCATCTGCTTCAATCCCCTGCTGGTTGGAGTCTTTTAGAGGACATCTGTGTAGGCTCCAGTCCTGAACCCTCTCTTTTACCACTTCTGCTGTCTATCCTGTTTTCCCTTCTGAGTGAGAATTAAGCTTCTTCCCTAGGGTCCTCCTTCTCATTTAGCATCTTTGGGTCTGTACATTTTAGTATGTTTATCCTATGTTATATGGCTAATATCCACTTATAAGTGAGTATATACCATGTATGTCTCTCTGCTTCTGAGCAACCTCACTCAGGATGATCTTTTCTAGTTTCATCCATTTGCCTGCAAATTACATGATTTCCTTGTTTCTAACAGCTGAGTAGTATTTCATTGTGTAAATATACCACAACTTCTGTATCCATTCTTTGGTTGAGAGACATCTAGTTTGTTTCCAGATTTTGGCTATTTCAAATAAAGCAAAGCAGAGACTTTCTAAGCAATGCTGCACTGAGTGGATTATGTCATTCTTTCACAGAGGGTGAAACTTTCATCTCATTGGCGGCACAAGAACCCGGCTCACTTCTTTCACAAAGAGATACTTCCTGGTTAGGGTGACTCATGGGGTAAATCCTTGGCAGATAGCAGGAACAGCTGTAACCTACAAAGGCCCTTCAGGGCAAGAACTTAATTGCTGTTCCTTAGACCCACTTCTTAAAAGTTACTTCGTATTTCCTCCTGTTAGTCTTTCCATCAAATCTTTGGTGTTCTCCCTCCTTCCCAATACTCAGTTCTTACCTGGGCTCCCTACAAAATATTCTAAGCATCCAAAAGTTCTTCTAAGTGTAGTAGCCTCATATCTCCTTCAAAATAATCCTCCGTGGCATTTGTCATGTCACTGAGGTATTGTTTTCTCTCTTCTTTCACTGGAGATCTCAGAGGTAGGTCTGCCTTGGGATCTTGCTCTCTGAAGTCTTCTAAACTTCCTGTGTCTATTGACCTCACTCTTTTTGTATCAAAGTGACTAGCAATTATGTGATTGTGAAGTCTAACCTTTGTCCTCATTTGGTCCTATTTGTAGCTGTCATCTCTGTCAGTTAGCTTGTACTTCCTGAGTCTACAGAACTCTGTGTCTGTATATATTCATGCATACACACTCAAATGCACTAGAGAGGGTAGAGGGGTATGTGCAAGGTAAGTCTTCCATCACAGACCTGCGTCTTGAAGCTTTCTTAGTTCTCTCTCTCTCTCTCTCTGTTTCTGCTTTTCCCTGTCTCTGTTTCTCTCTCTCTCTCTCTCTCTCTCTCTCTCTCTCTCTCTCTCTCTCTCTTTTCATAGGGTCTGTAGCTCTTACTGGCTTGGAACTCACTATTGAAGACCAGGCTGGTTTCAAACTCACTTGCCTCTCTCTCCCAGGTGTTAAGATTAAAGGCATGTGGTACCCTAGCCAGCTTGTTACCTTTTGTTTTGGACAGGGTATTATCAAATTGCCCAAAACCCATGATCCTCTTGCCTCAGTCTTCTGAGAAGCTGAGATTAGAGGCTTGTGCCATTTGGTTGGATATGGGTTATTTTGCTTTTGGGCCTCTGCACTTGTGTGTCCATGGATCTTTATTTTTTTTTTTTAACTATCTCACCTTTCATATTCTTAATTTTCCTCCCTTGGAAAGCTTGTCTATACCTTAGGCATCAACCTTCTCTTTAAGGAGAGAAATTTGGTTTATGCTTATACAGGCATCCTGTGCTTCAGAGATTTTCTTTGCAAGATATTTCCACTTAGAAATAACTACTACCATTTCCACCATTACCTATGTGAAGCTAGTCTACTTTTATATTCTGCCTCAGTCCTGTTGACTTACTGTAATAAAGTTCTGCTTATAAACACTAGAAATTGATTGCTCATAATTCCAGAGGCTTAGAGGTCAAAGGTCAAGGTGTTAGTAGGTATGCTATTTAGTAGTGACCACTTTCTGGTTGTAGCTGATATCTTACAGCCTTTGGTGAAAGGAGCTAGGCAGGTCTCTGAGGCTTGAAAAAAAAAAAGAGCAATAATCCTATTCAGGATGATAAATCGCAGTAGTAATGGTTTCAACATTTGAATCTGGGAGAACACACACATTCAGAGTATAGCATAGCTCCTCTCTTGTTATTCATCTTTTATAGTTTCAAGGTGACTGAGAAGACCACATTCTCTTGCTTTGCTCACCATCATGCTGTGTAGCTTTAGACAAATTCTCTAACCACCTAGGCCTTTGTTTTTTTTATTGTTGTTATTGTTTGTTTGTTGGTTTTAACACTGGCAAAATAAAAATTTATTCTGAATCTGTTAATTTACCTTGACTAATGAATGCATATTAATTTATTGGCCTGAACAAATTGTACATTTTCTTTAAACTTTTTAAGATGAAAATAATATTGAATTCATAGGACTGACATGAGGTAAGCTTATAAAATGTGAAGTATACTATTTGTACTCAGTGATTACTGCAGTAGCTGTTCTTCCTCTTAGCCAGGCTTGACCAAAGAACCATTTTGATTTATTCTCTCCTTTATTTGGGTAGTAACCAAATCTTTCCAATCATTCGTGAACAGATACTGTCCCACACACTGGGTGAGTCTGGGCTGTATAATTTGTTTGCGTTGCTTTCCATCTTTATCTTCACCTGCAGCATAGGAGTTGATATTTCTGTAGAAGGTCTAGTTTTGGAGATTTAGGTGACTTCCTCAAGATCACATGGCTAGTAAGTACTTAGCCTTGGGTCAAAACTAAGTCTGGCTAATGACAAAGCCAGCTTCATCCTCTGTCTGTCTTCCCCAGTTATTTCCTCTTTCCTCCACTGTTAGGCAAAATAAGCCTCCCAGGATTGTACTCAGTAGCCTTGCCTCCAGTTTCTTCTGGTCCCAACTGGTCCAAAGTATGAGTTGTATTACAAGTCTCCCTACCTTCTTCTAGAGAGACTTCTAACAGTGCTCTACTAAATGCCTGGCATCATCGAGCATTTTAGTAGCTCCCTCTCCACCTCTATGTCTTACAGTAAACTGAAGTTCTGTCATCATGCTCCTTCTACATACTGAGAATGTATCTATGATTTTTAAAGAAACAACTATTTTGGCTCCATAGAAAACATTGCTCATAATAAGTGCCATTAGTTGCATAAAAAGTAGACTGACTGAGCAAGTCTGTTGTTATTTTAGTGAGCACAGTTAAAGGCTATGTCTCTGTAGAGATTCAATGCTACAAGTTATGGATATGTCATCAGAGATGGTACCAGAGACCTCATCTCGAACTTGTCTCTTCTTCGCAGTTGAGTATAGATAGCTCTTGGTTATTGGTGTTTCTATCACATGTTGCATCATTTCTGCTCCTTTCTGAGTCATCGAGAGAAGACTGTGTGGTAGGCAGAGAGCTCACAGACATCTATTGCAGCATCACTCACAGCAGTAGAAAGCTGAAATGCTAAATGTTATGCAATCAAAGAGGATGAGTCTCTTATAAACGTTGCAGAGTTGATTATAACCTGAAAGTAGAGAAATGACCCAATCATGAACATTGTAAACTATAGACTTTTTTCAATGACTTTCTCAATCTTGAGTAATGACTTTGAAAGAATCAAGACAACTACACAAAAGCAGTAACAACAAAAAATGGGACATAAGTGATCTATTCATTAAGGTTTCCAAAATATGATGTGATGCAAATCAGGAGAGGGGCCAGCGATGGACTGTGAGAGGCCCTGGTTTCAATTCCCAGCATGACATAAACAAACAAACAAACAAACAAACAAACAAATAAATGGTATAATAAGGAGGTGGGGAAGAAAGAAGCATTTAATAAAAGGACTTATTAGTCAGTTTTTCTTTACTGTAGACTAAGTATCTTAGCTAAACAACTCAAAAGGAAGAAAGGCTCCTGGTTTCAGATCATGCCACTTGACTTGGTCTCTTTGAGCAGGAAAGTAGACCATCATATGTGGAGTGCATGGTGGAGCAAAGCTGCTTATTTTCTTGCAGTCAGGGAGGAGGGTGGACAGGGCTGGGTCAGACAGGGCCCTGGATATTGCCTTCAAAGGCCTGTACTCAGTGACTTAACTGCCTTGTACTGCTCTTCACCACCGACAATTCTATCACCTCCCAACAGCCCCTTCAGCTGGGAGACAAACCACTAATGCATAAGCCTTTTAGAGGGCATTTAAGTTCTAGACCATAAAAAATGATTATGAGGACTACTTTTCTTTTTGGTGGTGGGATGGGTTATAATTTTCTGCGGTTTTCAAATTTTTGTATAAGGTGGCATACTTTCTACAGCCAGACAAAAATATTCAGTGATCTACAACAAGTAAGGATCCAGGGGTAATCCCCTGTGTATGGGATCCCCCAAATCAGTCAGTGATTTTTCAGGCATTTCCACACTACTCACTCACTGTATATTTAAAATTATGACTACCCATTAAATAAAGATATTTATTGTAACAGAATTCCCAGGACCTTGGGCTCAGGTTTTAGAGTTCTTTTCCAGTGAAGGTACTTGAGACTCAATTTTTACAGCAGTAAGTTGTGACTGAACACATGCAACATCTGTTCTAGATACCCATGAGTCGTTTTATGGAAGGATTTTCACTGGGTGCTGGTCACAAGTCAGAGTGTACCAAATGTTTAGTCCTAAGAAGGAAAGGAGATGTTAACCATGTTGTTAATACAAGTCCATGAGGCACAGTGAGTCACCCTTATAATTCAGGGGTTGATGGGAACTTTTTTAAAATCCAACGTCCATATGCTAGCCAAAAGTCACTCTGAGCAGGCCTTTCCAAGGTTGGCAATCTCAGGCTAGCTCTGCTAAGTCTTTATGGTGCATTCTTTGCCCATAATTTCTCATAAGTTCTGTGTCTCCTTGGGAATAAGTATCTGAATTTTTACATACACTCTCTCTGTGTGTCTCTGTGTCTGTGTCTCTTTCTGTATCTTTGTCTCTTTCTCTGTGCCTCTGTCCCTTTCTGTCTCTGTCTCTGTCTCTGTCCCTCTGTGTGTGTGTGTTTATGTGTTTGTGTGTGTGTGTGTGTGTGTGTGCCTGTATGGAAATCAGAGGAAACCTTGACTGTTATACCTCAGGAGTCATTTGTCTAGCTTTTGAGATGGCATTTCATGTTGGCCTGGGACTCACCAACTAAGCTAGGCTCATTGGCTGATGAACTTTGCAGATATGCCCATCTCCTCCCACAACTGAAATCAGAAGTACATAGCATCATGCTGGGCTTTTTGTTTTGTTTTGTTTTGTTTTGTTTTGTTTGTTTGTCTGTTTCTAGTGTGGTTCCATTTATTTAAAATTCAAAAAAAGCAAAACTAATCTATGTTTACTAAAGCCAGAAAAGACATTCCCTTTTGGGTAGGTTAGTGAGTAGAAGTTTCTTTCAGGAGTTAGTGATAGTTTTTTTTTTTTTGTTTTTGATTTTAATATTTCTATCAATTTCATACAATACATTTTGATCATATAAATCTCCACTCTTCCTCCTAATTCCTATTAGATCCATTCCTATCTTTCCACCCCTTCCCAAATTCATGTCCTTGTATTTTTACTTTTTTGTTTTAATAAATTATGGTGTCTAATTTGTGCTGACCATATACTTCCAGGAATGAGAGTATCTACTGAAGTATAGTTGACCTATCAGGATCACACATTAAAAAACTGTATCTCCCTTCCCTAGAAGCCATTAGCTGCCAATAGCTCTTGGAGGGTGGAGGCTCATGAGTCCCTCTTCTTCCATGCCAGCATGTTGTTCAAGTTGATCTTGGGCAGGTGTTGTGCAGACATCCATGACTGCTATGAGTTCATGAGTGCAGCTGTCCTGTCATGTCTAGAAAACTCCATTCTTGTCTTCCTGACTCCAAGTTCTTACAACCTTTGTGACCCTTCTTCCACAGTTGTTTTTGAACTTTGGTGGTGGGGGAGAGTAATGTATATGTTAAAGTTGTGACTGAGCACTCCACTGAGACATATTCTTTGCACTTTTATCAGTTTTGAATTTCTATCTTCACCACCATCCACTGCAGAAAGAAACTTCTCCAGTGAGGTCAGAGAGCATCACTAATCTATGAAGATAGAGTCGGGAACTTAGAAGCAGAAATGCTGTCACGTCCATTTAGTAGACTCATGATAGTAGATGTTTACTCCTGTGGCGTGAATTCTCTATTCATGGGCTCTTGGCCGGGGTTTACAGTACCAGGTTTGGGTTTTTGTTTTTTGTTTTGTTTTGTTTCCAGTGGAGAAACTCAGTGGGCCTTAAATCTAATCAGAGAATAGTTGGTCACTCCCATAACATTATTGGATCTATTGCATCCATGGGCATACTTTGCCGTACTGGTCACTGTTGTAGTTCACAGGGTTTAACAGTTGAGTAGCACTGTTGAAAATGTTCATTTGTGTATGTATGTGTGTGTTTATGTGTGTATGCATGTACATGTAGAGGCCACAGGTTGACAACATGTGTCCTCTTCAATTGCTCTCCACCCAGATTTTTAAGACAGAGCAGCCCTGCAATTTGTTTGCACTTCTATCACAAACATTGAATTCATTCCATGATGGCCTTCCAAAGTCCAGTAAAAGAGGTATCATGGACAAGAATGGAGGCGAGTCCAGAAAATGAGGTATGAGTCCATGATGCTAAGCATTCCAAGAGACAGGGCATGGGCATGAAGTCATCCCTCCAGCCCGCCTCCCACAGGAGAGGGATGTTGACATACTCTGTTTGCAGAAGGGAAACCAAACTTCACTTGGAGCCCCAGGGCCTGCAGAGCAACACCGAGGACCATGAGCTCAGTGTGGCTTGTGTTCTAATGACTAGAGCTAATTGATTTTTAAAGAGTTTAGAGCTGGAGGAAAGAAGGAAAACCACACAAAGCCAGGAGCCAGGAGCCAGACACTGCACTGACATGCTTATTACAGCTCTTCTGGCCCCGCTCCAGCTTCCCCGGCTTGCCCCACACAGGGGGCCACCTCATCTGCCCTGTGAAAAGCGTGGGCTGTGGAACTAGGTGTTCTCAGACTTCCCCCTCAAATTCTATGTGTCATACGTAACCACTTCTGCCGGCCTGGAATTTAAAGTGATTCCCCTGCTTCTGTTCTGGGATCACAGGTATGCACCACCACATCTGAATTTATTAAATTCAATACTTTATGCTTGTACTTACCTTTATTTTTATCCCCTGAATCTCTTCAGTGACTTACATCGATGAAGATGAAAATGAAATACTCGAATTATCATCAAACAAGACATTCTTTATCATGCTCAAGATTCCAGAGGAGTGTGCTAATGAAGAGGAATTGCAACGCTTGCTCACTGAAAGGGTGATTATATTTCACGTATTGTCTATGGAGGTCTTACCATTGGATTATGAGTTCTGTTGGTACAGTTGGCAAAGAGCTGTAGAGTACGCTGCTTCATTTATGTTAGCAGCAGAAGATGCTCATGAATACAGCTGCTGTCCTGCGAAGCCAGCAAGTGGAATTAGCCTGGCCCGGCCTACAGCTGTGTGCATCCCAAAAGACAGTGTTTCTTCACACATTCTGGTCCTGTATCTCACCCAGCTTCTATTTCTTAAAGACCTATGATGCCAAGTGTCAGGCCCACATAGTACCTGCTTTTGGGGCTCATAATCAAAGTAGGGGGAGCAATCAGGTAGTTACAAAACCATGTTTTATGTCGTTTTGAGTTACATACAGTGTTGTTGGGATTTTGTGTGTGTGTGTGTGTGTGTACACACACATGTGTGCACATGTGGAGACCAGAGGTTGACATTCATCAATTGCTTTCCACTTTATTTTTGAGACAGTTTCTCACTGGGACCCAGAGAACTCCTGGTTTGTCTAGGCTGGCTCACGAGGTGTGCCTCAGGGGTCCTGCTGGCCCTGCTTCCCCAGCACTGTGAATACAGGCAGGTGCTGCCAAGCACATGTAGACAAAATGTACAGAAAAATAAAAATAATGTTTAAGGCCTGGAAAAAGGTAATGCCACAGAGAACCAATAGTTAGTGCCTGAAAATAAAGCCAACCACTCCAAAAAGATAAAATAACAGATGACTCAGAGGTGAGAGGTTCCAAAGAACTGAACACATGGAAGAGCAGGTGCTCCACCTATAGTATGAAAGGCAACATACGCAATGTGAGACATGATCCTACATCCTCTAGATTGGGAAAAGTTTTTAACTCTGTTAAGAAGATGGAGAATGGAACAGGTGTGATCTCAGGGAGAAGAGGGACATGGAGAATGTTCAGCAAGAATGAGTTAGGTTGAAGGTGTACCTGCCTTTGGACCAGTAATTTGATTTCTTGCCATGTACCCCAGGAAGATTCTCAAATGAACGAAATGGTGCATGGAAATGGTTGGGAGTAACAATTCCACCAGCAAAGTTTATGATAGAGACAACATGGAAGGAAGGCACATGGCCATCAGTGGGAAATGGATGGGCTCATGTAATGATGTAATATAGTCTATGCGGGAGCTGGACTGAAGGGCCCCAAGATGTATCTGGCATACATCTCAAATTTAATTTTCAGTAAATAAGCAAGTATTAATTTTGGCAGAATGGTATACATCTATGGTCTTAGCTACTCAGGAGTCTGAGGCAGGAAGATACTGGAGTTTCAGACCAGTCTGAGCAAGACAGTGTCTGAAGAGGGGGGAAAAAAGAACAGCTCTTGGAGGATTCTGTAGAATAGAATACCTTTTATTTGAATGAAAACATAAGTAACATATTGTGATTCTATAAGGAAGTAGTATTTTCTAAATGTAGGCGAAGAAAGGATACACACCAGTGTCAGGATGATGGTTAGTACCAAGGAATGGATAAGGAATGTCGTCAATTCTTAACTTATGCTTTCCAGACTTTTGGTTGTGTGAAAGCACATGTATTCAGCCTTTCTGGTTTTGGCTTTGAGAACTATATTTAGACGAATTTAATGAGTGTAGCACCTTATTTTAAAATGGGCTTCATGTTAGATGGGGCCTCCCAATTGTGGGCTAATGAAAGAAAGTGTTTTGGGCATTTTTAAAGTAGACTGGGCTAGGCCACCATGAGAATGTCAGACACATTAAATACCTTTTTTTTTTTTTTTTGCTTCATAACTGGGTGGTTTTCTTAATTTTAACTTTTTAATATTAATTACAGTTTATTCACTTTGTATCCCAGCTATAGCCCCCTCCCTCATTCCCTCCCAATCCCACCCTTCCTTCCTTCCTTCCTTATCTCCTCCCATGCCCCTCTCCAAGTCCACTGATAGGGTAGGTCCTCCTCCCCTTCCCTCTGACCCTAGCCTATCTGGTCTCTTCAGGACTGGCTGCATTGTCTTCCTCTGTGGCCTGGTAAGGCTGCTCCCCCTTCAGGGGGAGGTGATCAAAGAGTTAGCTTCTGAGTTCATGTCAGAGATAGTCCCTATTTCCCATACTAGGGAACACACTTGGAGACTGAGCTGCCATGGGCTACATCTGTGCAAGGGTTCTAGGTTAACTCCATGCATGGTCCTTGGTTAGAGTATCAGTCTCAGAAAAGACCCCTGGGCCCAGATTTTTTTTTTGGTTCTGTTGCTCTCCTTGTGGAGCTCCTGTCCCTTCCATGTATTTCTGCTTCCTTCTTTCATAAGATTCCCTGCAACCTGCCAAAAGTTTGGCTATGAGCCTCAGCATCTGCTTTGATATGCTGCTGGATAAAGTCTCTCAGAGGCCCTCTATGATAGAATCCTGTCTTGTTTCCTGTTTTCTCCCTCTTCCAATGTCTACCCCATTTGCCTTTCTGAGTGAGGATTGATCATCTTGCCCAGGGTCCTCCTTCTTGCTTAGCTTCTTTAGGTGTACAGATTTTAGTATGTTTATCCTATATTATATGTCTAACATCCACTTATAAGTGAGTATATACCATGTGTGTCTTTCTGCTTCTGGGATACTTCACTCAGGATGATCTTTTCAAGATCCCATCATTTGCCTGCAAAGTTCATGATTTCCTTGTTTTTAATTGCTGCGTAGTATTCCATTGTGTAAAACTACCACAATTTCTGTATCCATTCTTCAGTTGAGGGGCATCTGGGTTGTTTCCAGGTTTTGGCTGTTACACATAAAGCTGCTATGAACACGGTTGAGCAAATGTCCTTGTTGTGTACTTGAGTATATTTTGGATATATGCCTAGGAGTGGTATAGCTGGATCTTGAGGAAGCGCTATTTCTAATTGAGAAAGTGCCAGATTGATTTCCAAAGCGGTTGTACAAGTTGACATTCCCACAAACAATGGAGGAGGGTTCCCCTTTCTCCATAACCTCTCCAGAGTGTATTGTCACTTGAGGTTTTGATCTTAGCTATTCTGATGTATGCAAGGGGAAATCTCAGGGTTATTTTGATTTGCATCTCCCTGATGACTAAGGACATTGTACATTTCTTTAAGTGTTTCTCTGCCATTCAATATTCTTCTATAGAGAATTTTCTGTTTAGCTCTGTACCCCATTTTTAAAATTGGATTACTTGGTTTGTTGGTGTTTATCCTCTTCAGTTCTTTATGTATTGTGGATATTAGCCCTCTGTCAGATATAGGGTTGGTGAAGATCTTTTCCCAATATGTAGGCTGTCATTTTGTTCTGATGACAGTATTCTTTGCTTTACAGAAACTTTTCAGTTTCATGAGGTCCCATTTATTGATTTTTGCTCTTAGAGCTTGTGTTGTTGGTGTTCTGTTTAGGAAATTGTCTTTTGTGCCAATGAGTTCAAGGCTCTTCCCCACTTTTTTTTCTAACAGATTAAATGCATTTTTTCTTTTTTTAATTTTAATTTAATTTTATTTTTAATTACACTTTATTTACTTTGTATCCCCCCTCTAGTTCCCTCCCTCCTCCCCTCTCAATCCCTATCTTCCTCCCCCTTCTTCACGCATGCCCCTCCCCAAGTCCACTGGTAGGGGAGGGTTTCTTTTTCTTCCTACTGATCCTAGTATGTTATGTCTCATCAGAAGTGGCTGCATTGTCTTCCTCTGTGACCTGGTAAGGCTGCTTCCCCCTCAGGGGTTGGTGATCAAAGAGCAGGCCAATCAGTTCATGTCAGAAGCAGTCCCTGTTCCCATTACTATGGAATCCACTCAGCCACTGAACTGCCATGGGCTACATCTGTGCAGGGGTTCTAGGTTATCTCCATGTCTGGTACTTGGTTGGAGTATATGTCTCAGGAAAGACCCCTGTGTTCAAATTTTTTGGTTCTGTTGCTCTCCTTGTGGAGCTCCTATCCTGCAGGGAATCTTATGAAAGAAGTGGGAAATAGTAATATCTGGAGAGGACAGGAGGTTCACAAGGATTAAATGCATTTTTAACTAGCATACAAAATAACATGTTTCCTTATGATATTTTCATATATGGAGTTTTGTCCTGTTTTCCCCACCAGCTGCTTTCTCCTACCATCATTGCTATACTATTCTGCCCCTAGAAGTCCCGCTTCCATTTTCACATGTGTGTTATTAGAGCCTCCCGCCTCCTTCCTCTTAAAGATTCATTTGCCCAATCTTATAGGCTTGTTTGATTTTGTGGCATCTACCTATCTTTACTCCTTCATTTGTATACTTTTGACTTTTGATAATTTCCATCTATGGATTGATTTATTAGGAAATAACCCCATCACAGACTACAAAGCTGTTGCATAGCAAAATGTGAAAGCATGAAGCCTAGGTGGTAGAGACATGGTGTCATCTGTTTTCGGGATGCACACAATTTTTACTGCAAAGCCTCTGTATGTTTGCAATCCATCATTTTGTTCCGTTGACTGGGGAAGTCCTGGACTGGATGCTCAGGGTAGATATTTCTCCTAACAATAACCTTCTCCAGAAAAGAGAAAGGAGTGATGGTCCTGGTGCTAAGTGGCTTGTGCTGAGCTTACTCCTCCCCCGTTTATTTCCTCTACCCAATGGTTGGTGTTGCCTCTATGGGCTCCTGCTGAGGATCACTGATCAAAGGACCACTAAGCTTATCAAGTGTCAGCTCAACTCATAAGTGAAGTTGCGAATTGCCGTTGAGTCCCTTGAACCTTATCAATGAACCCATTTTAATTTTATTATTATTTTTTTTGACAGAGTCTCACTATGTAGCCTTGGCTGACCTAAAACTCACTATGAAGAACAGGCTTACCTTGAACTCATGGGCAGTCTGGCTTTCAAATGTTGGGATTATAGACACGAGCCTGGCTGCCACTGAGACTCTACTACTTGGACCATTTAGAACTCACTTGGGTCTTTACTTGAGCTTTGATTTGTGGTCAGCTTGCCCTTCTTGCTCTCAGGGCAGAGCCCCAGATGAGGCTATCTAGAGTGGAATCTATCTAGAGTGGAATCTTCTTTGTCCTGAAGTCGTTTGCTTCTGGAGGTGCTATGTAAGATGATCCTCAGTGACATGTGTGTTTTTTTCTTGCTGTGTGTTTAGCTCACGGACATGTATAGACAGTCACCAGCTTTGGGTCGTTTTTTCACTTCTGCTGATATCATGGACTTCAGGTAAGAGCACGGAGCTTTACGTCTTGCTATCTTTCTCAGAAGGTCACCCAGCCACCTGCCCAGCTCACCGCCATTTGCCCACAGTGATTTCCCTGAGTCTTGGAGCTAGAAAGGGCTTGCTAGTAGATATCGCAGCACCATGATCAACTAGAGCCTGGAAACTGCGTAGCTCAACTAATAGCTCACAAATCAGAAAAAAAAAAATCAGAAACTAATTATATGACTCAATTAAGGTCATACACGGGGAGGAAAAGCCTGTCCAAGAGAGATATTTCTATTTAACAATAGAAATAAATTAAGGGCAGAAATAGACATAAATCTCAGAGAGTGATGTGCCGGAAGTGGCATGATTCATGTGCTGCAAAAGTGATTTCGGCCGTAACTCTCCTCATACACTATTAAGGACCTAAAGACACACCTGCCAGCCAAGTCTATCTTCTGCCTCCTTTCTTTAGTGTTATCACCAATGACTTAGTACAGTCGCCCCCATAAAATTCACAGTCCTAACAGTTTGCCTTGTTTTTTTCTGTGCACATATTTACTACACACAGGGTCCATATATACTTTTTTCTTTTTAATTTCATAAAATGCTTAATAGTTTGAAGATTTAGACCCAAGTACTTGTGTGTGTTTGTTTGTGAAGGAGTCGTTTAATTAATTATTATTTTACATATCACTGAGATTTCTGGAAGTATTTTGAACAAGATTTATGCGACAAAGCCTTATTGTCAGTTGTTCCTGGGAGCCACTGGGAGGTGGCCATCAAAGTCAGTGTTCTATATTGAGCCATAATACCAGCAGATCTGAGAGAGGAGCCTGGAACACCAGCAGTGACCTGATGAGATAGGATTAGAAAGGGTGTGAAGTCTGATGCTGCCCCCCTTCTTGCTCATATGTCTCTGTAAGCACATGCTGCACAGGGGTGACCCTACTACCTTTAATCACAAGTCACCGGCACAAAAATGGATGTAGGAAAGGGAGAATTGCATAGCTGGACCTCACATGCTTTGCTTCATCCCCTTGACCTGTCTTTCAATTTAAAGATCGCAGTAGAGTTGAGGCAGGAATGATTCCTTCCACCCCAGAGCCTTTTGGATCTTTCCAAGAATCTGTCCTTATGCTATGGACATAAAGGGTCTGGGATTAGTATTCAACAGGTGGGAGTAGATACTGAGAAACCCATCAGAAAACAACTGAGTGAAACAGATCTAGAAATCAGGCCAAGGCTTAGTATTTTTTTAAATTTAATTTTATTTATGTATTTATTTATTATAATTTATTAATTTTGTATCCCCACTGCAGCCCCCTTCCTCATCTTCTCCCTCATGCCCTTTCCCTAGTCTCCTGATAGGGAAGGACCTCCTGCCCTTCTATGTGACCCTAGCTTATCAGGTCTCATCAAGGCTGGCTGCATCATCTTCCTCTCTAGCCTGGCAAGGCCACACCCTCCAGGAGGAGGTGATCAAAGAGACCACCACTGAGTTCATGTCAGAGACAGCCCCTTACTATGGAACCCACTTGGAAACTGAGCAGCCAATGGGCTTCCTTCCTTTGTCCTCTCCAAGCACAGTTCATGGTTGGAGTATCAGTCTCTGCAGGCCCCTCTGGGCCCAGTATTTTGCCTCTGTTGTTCTCTTTGTGGAGCTCCTGTTCCCTACAGGTCTTTCTATCTCCCTCTTATTCCATAAGGATTCCAGCACTCTGCCCAAAGTATGGCCATGAGTCTCAGTATCTTCTTCGATACCCTGATGGGTAGAGTCTTTCAGAGGTCCTCTATGGAAGGCTCCTGTCCTGTTCCTTGTCTTCTATTTTCAATGCCTATCCTTTTTTCCTTTATGAATGAGGATTAAGCATCTTCCCTAGGGTCCTCCTTGTTTTTTTTGTTTTGTTTTGTTTTGTTTTCATCAATTACACTTTATTCATTCTGCATCCCCCCATAAGCCCCTCCCTCCTCCCCTCCCAATCCCACCCTCCCTCCTCCCTCTGCTTGCATGCCACTCCCCAAGTCCACTAATAGGGGAGGTTCTCCTCTCCTTTCTGATCTTAGTCTGTCAGTTCACATCAAAAGTGGCTGCATTGTCCTCTACTATGGCCTGGTAAGGCTGCTCCCCCCCAGAGGGAGGTGAGCTTCGTTAAGACTATAGATTTTAGTATGTTTATCCTATATTATAAGTATATATCATATGTGTCTTTCTGCTTCTGGGTTACCTCACTCAGGATGATCTTTTCTAGTTCCCACCATTTGCCTATAAATTTCATGATTTCCTTGTTTTTAATTGCTGTGTAGTATTCCATTGTGTAAATGTACTACAATTTCTGTATCCATTCTTCAGTTGAGGGGCATCTAGGTTGTTTCCAGATTCTGGCTATTACAAATAAAACTGCTATGAACATAGTTGAACAAATGTCCTTATTGAATGGTGGAGCATCTTTTAAGTATATGCCTAGGAATGGTACAGCTGGATCTTGAGGAAGCACTATTCTTAATTTTCTGAGAAAGCCCCAGATTGATTTCCAAAGTGGTTGTAGAAGTTCACATTCCCATCAGCAATGGAGAAGGGTTCTCAATTCTCCACAACCTCTCCAGCATGGGTTGTCACTTGAGTCTTTGATCTTAGCCATGCTGATGGGTGTAAGGTGAAATCTCAGGGTCGTTTTGATTTGCATTTCCCAAATGACTAAGGATGTTGAACATTTCTTTAAGCATTTCTCTGCCATTCAGTTCTTCTGTAAAGAATTCTCTGTTTAACCCTGTACCCCATATTTTAATTGGATTACTTGGTTTGTTGATGTCTAGCCTCTTCAATTCTTTATATATTGTGGATATTAGTCCTCTGTCAGATATACAGTTGGTGAAGCTCCTTTCCCAGTCTGTAGGCTGTTGTTTTGTTTTGATGACGGTGTCTTTTGCTTTACAGAAGCTTTTCAGTTTCATGAGGTCCCATTTATTGATTATTGATCTTAGAGCCTGTGCTGTTGGTGTTCTGTTCAGGAAGTTCTCTCCCGTGCCAATGAGTTCAAGGCACTTCCCTGCTTTTTCTTCTAAGAGATTTAGTGTGTCTGGTTTTATGTTGAGGTCTTTGATTCACTTGGACTTTAGTTTTGTGCAGGGTGAAAGATCTGGGTCTATTTGCATTTTTCTACATGTAGACATCCAGTTAGACCAGCACCATTTGTTGAAGTTTTTTTTTTTTTTTTTTTAATTATTAGCAGTGGGGCTGGGGAGATGGCTCAGCTGTTGAGAAAACCTCTTGTTCTTCTAGGGGACCTGTGTTCATCTCCCAGCATCCACAATTGGCAGCTCACTTTCCAGCTGCAGCTTCAGGGGATCTAACATTCCTACTTCCCCGCAGAGGGTGGGAGACAGACAGATACACACACACACACACACACACACACACACACACAGAAAGAGAAGAGAGAGGGAGGGAGGGAGGGAGGGAGGGAGGAATGGAGGGAGGGAGGAAAGGAGGGAGGGAGGGAAGAAGGAAGGGAGATTTAAAGCATTTTCTAAAAGAAAACCCCAAGGACTTCAGTGTAAAGAAGTTATGCCTTTGTTTTGTTGTTGTTGTTATTGAGAAAGTGTCTCACATAACCCAGCTGACCTCAAACCCATGTAACCAAGGCTGACCTTGAACTTTGGATTGCCCTGCCTCTACATGCTGGGATTTCAAGCATGTGCCATCATGTCAGATTTTCTGTGTGCTGGGGCTTGAATGCAGGGTTTCTTGCATGCTACGCAAACAATCCACCAACTGAATAACATCCCAGCCCCTCTTCTCTTTTCTTTTTAAAATTTACATGGATTTTTCAAAATATCAACCCTAGTGAAAAGATATCCCTATTCCTGGCATATGGGACATGTATTTGTGTCTACAGAGAGGTCCTGGCCTCTGTCCAGGACTGGCCCAGCATTATCTGAAAGTACCTCTTGCTGCATCAGTTGCTAGCCCCCCTCCATTGATGGAAAGCTCATAGATAAACACCTTCTCTCCAATTTTGTCTTTTATAAATTTACCCAGGGAGACTGGGGTGGTGGCAGCAGACAGGAGGGACAGGGATGGATGGGGCACTCAGCCTCAGTCAGGCAGCTTGATACTCTCACTTAGCTTCCAGCCTCATCTTCTGAAAGCTCACCCAGGGCTGTTTCATCAGTTAGCCCAAATCCTTACCAGTGATCATGCAGGATTGCTTCCTGCCCGCCGTTGCACAGCTAGGGGCCAATTAACAACGCCCACAAACTAGGCTAGCTAGATTAGAGCTCGAAAATGGGCTTTTAACACTGCCTTGACTGGCATCCTGGTAACTGGGTCTTGTCAGCGTCTAAATTTACTCTGTTATTTATTTGGTCCTCAGGGCTTGGCACGCTTCTTTGGTATATGGGACAGTTTACAAAGCATACAGTCATTAGCTATTGTGATATCTGGCCGCAAGGGGGAGCTCATTGCCTATCCTTAGCAGTGCACTGGCCTGATTAATTGCAGACTGAAACTGCTATAAATCTCTCCCTAGGAGCGTCTCTCTGATGTGAGCTCCTGTTAAATTTCTTTTCTCTTCTTTTCTTTTTTTATTGCTGAGTCTAATGTGGGTCATCTTGACCAAACCAATATAATACCTGTGAAAAATTAAACGTTGTGGTAGCATCTAAAGGGCATTAAGTTACTAATTAAGGATAGACCTGTAATTAATTTCACTATAAGAAAAAATTAGAAAAATGTGTCCTGAAGATAAAAGGGTTAGGGCCTCTTCAGGGTTGAAAATTCCTTAGGTTTCCTTACCAAGAGCTTAAAAAAACTGGTCATCATGCCTTAGGGAGATCTCAGAGTGGACACGGGGAATACTCTCTCAAACACAGGAAGTATGATTCGTTGCTGGTACACAGGACATTTTTCTGGGAGATCAAGTTGAGAGCTAGCTTAGGGTAAGAAGCCTTGGGCCAGACCATAACCATTTTTATAGGTTAACTGGTTAAATGTGGGGGAGGGTATGATCAAAGTGTGTGTGTGTGTGTGTGTGTGTGTGTGTGTGTGTGTGTGTGTGTTTCTGTAAACAGTTTAAAAGAACTCGTTAAACTGACCAGCCCTGATGAGAACACATGGTGTCAGCACTGAAAACGTGGAGATGGGAATAGAAGCAGAACTTCAGGGCTCGCCATACAGGATGAAAGGCTATTAGATGGGTTCTATGCCAAGTCACAGTCTGTCTTTATGATAGTTGGGTTGTGTCCTTCCCTTTCAACGGCCACTCTCAGTGGGCCCCGAAAGCGAGAACAGTTGGTGGTGGTTGTGTGATGGGCTGAGGAGGAGGGCTCTAGGAGAGTGCATGCCCCTAGGCTGGTGTACCCTCTGAAGCCGGTTACAGGAAGATGTGGAGCCAAAGAAGCACTAATGCTGAAACTGGTTTCTGAGTTCCAATATGGTTCTGCTTCCTCCTTACGTTTGTCTGTCTACTTTAATGGTTTGGCTTTCAGTCTTGAAAATGCCACGGTGACCTATCACTTGCTGTTTGGAGTTCCATCAGATGATGACGGCTTTATGAAGCACATGCTAAGTGAAGAGTTGGTGCTCGGCATTATGCGACAGAATTTCCACGATAAGAATGTGTCGAGTTGTCAGAGGCTCGGGCTCGACCCAGAATCTCTCCTGCTCTATGGTGAGTAGAGGGAGCAAAGAAATAGGACCTGGAGTGACAGGTGAATGAACTGGGGCAGATGGCTTTGTACTCTACATAGTACAAAGTACAAAGAAGGGTCAAATGTCAAAATGCCCTCGTTAGCCAAAAGGCCACGTCAGCATGTTTAGCAAGATTCATACCGAAATAAATGAGCAACCAACAGACGTTATTTGTCTTTTGAGGAGCAGCCAGCAGGCATGAACATCAGCATATATGGGTGTGTATGTTTGTGCGTGCATGGGAAGAGCTTTTCTCTTCAGAAATGCTGGTGATTCCAGTTCGACTTAAGATTATACACTCAGGCTCAGTGAGAACCGTATGTAAACACAAATGTTCCAAATAATTCTGGCTTTTGAAAATCAGCGACTTCCCTATTTTCACTTCTGTTGCTGTGCTGGAACACAATCTCAGGGCGGCAGGAACTTGAAGTTTCTAGTCACATTGAAACCACAGCCAAGAGCCAGGGGGAAATGAGTGCCCCGTGCTTCGTGCTTGGCTGTTTTCTCTACTCTTACACAGTCCAGGGAGTCAGGCTGGGGAACGGTGCTGCCCAATTTCAGACTGAGTTTTCTCCCATCCATGAAAGCAGTCAACACATTCCTGCACAGACGTACCCATGGGCCAACCTGATCTAGGCAATCCCTCACTGACTTTCTTTGCTCACGTGACTCCAGTTTGGATCAAGTTGACAGTTATAAAACTAAGCATGCAGTGACTTTGGTTTGCCTTTGTTTTCTTTCTAGAATGAAGTGACCAGAAGGAGGAGACAGTCCTCCTACTGATTCGGCACAGATATGAAGTCTGGCTCCATATTCGGAAGGGCAGTTCATGAGAGCTGTCCGAGCCAGAATCAGGAGCTAAAGGCGGTCTGGGGCAGGTCAGAGATCGCACAGCGTGAGGTTCCTGCTGCCTTGGAAGCACTGGCTGCTGCTGTCAGCACACAGATGCTTTTCCTGTAGTGCAAAGATATGCCAGGCTTTGTTTTAGATAGGTTCTGTCAGCCCATGCTGATGGGTCGAGGAGAAGCAGCTTGTCAAGGCAGGGAGGAAGAACCAACCAATTGTTCACTGTAGCACCTATACTTGAGTGGATGGACAACTGAGCTCAGCAGAGCAACATATTATCAACACGTTACATATAGAAATGTGACCAAAGTGTCTTTTTTTTTCTATTTTTTAAAAATTTTTATTAATTACACTTTATTCACTTTCTATCCCCCTGTAGCTCCCTCCCTCCTCTCCTCCCAATCCCACCCTCCTTCCTCCTTCTCCACCCATGCCCCTCCCCAAGTCCACTGATAGGGGAGATCTTCCTCTCCTTCCTTCTGATCCTAGTCCATTAGGTCTCATCAGGATTGGCTGCATTGTCTCCCTCTGTGGCCTGGTAAGGCTGTTCCCCCTTCAGGGGGAGGTGATCAAAGAGTTAGCCTCTGAGTTCATGTCAGAGACAGTCCCTGTTCCCATTACTATGGAGGCCACTTGGATGCTGAACTGCCATGGACTACATCTGTGCAGGGTTTCTAGGTTATCTCTATTCATGGTCCTTGGTTGGAGTATCAGTCTCAGAAAAGACCCCCTGTGCCCAGATTTTTTGGTTTTGATGCTGTCCTTGTGGAGCTTCTGTCCTCTCCAGGTCTTACTATCTACCACTTCTTTCCTAAGATTCCCTGCACTCTACCCAAAGGTTGGCCATAAGTTCCAGCATCTGCTTTGATAGTCTGCAGAGCAGAGCCTTTCAGAGGTCCTCTATGTCAGGCTCCTGACTTGTTCCCTGTTTTTTCCTTCTTCTGATGTCCGTCCTCTTTGCCTTTCTGAATGGGGATTGAGCATTTTAGCCAGAGACCTCCTTCTTGATTAGTTTCTTTAGGTGTACAGATTTTCTTAATTTTTTCTCATCTTTTCATTGTTCCAGAGATGACTCCATGTCTTTTTTTTTTAAACGTATGTCTGTGAGTTTTGAAAAGGCTGCCATCCTTTAAGATTGCCACCCATGTGGGTTATTAATGTTATTATTATAAAAGCCATCAAAGACTGTTTATCTTTCTGCTACTGATATCACAAACTGGCTTTCCATTGCTCAGTGTCAGCAATCTTCCTGTAGGACACAGTTTCTTGAGGTGTCACACATGTGTCTTACTGCAGATGATCACTCAGCAGAGAGTCTCTGTCCTTTTGAAACTGCCAAAAGTGCGTGCCAGGAGGAAGTTAGTGACTGTATCAGTCACCTGTGGGTATAGATTGTCATGAGGGACCAGAATATTTATTTTGTTGAGGATATTGCCTTCCTGGAAATTTTCTAGGAGAGTTTTATTGTTGTATAATGAGAAATTCTCGAGCCTGGTAACTCAGATAGATTAGCTGTGGATGCAGGTCACCATGGCAGACCTCTGTGTATGACTGTGTCAAGTATAGGCTTGCCTTAGGACATGAGGTTCCAAACGTCGTGAATTTGCTTTCTTATTTACCTGCTACATACTATAGTGTTAATAACTGCTATACTGTTATTTATTGTTTCATTTTCAGGATAGTTCCTTAAACTACTGAAACAAGTGGATTTTTCTTCTTCCCCTTTTATTATTATTATTTTTTTAACATGTTAACAGTGAACCTCAGTGTGGCTGTACTTTTTTAAAGTAGTGATGAATTTTAATAGATAATATAACAACACAATAAATTATTTTTGTAACTGTGTTGTCTTCTCATTTGCCTCTCAGGTCTTCCCTCTCCAAGGCCATGTGTTAGGTAGGCATTTTCTTGCAGAAAATGGAGAAGTGATTGTGTGCAAGGAGGCAACTTCCCCCTCTTGTGTGAATAAGGTGAAGCCAGGTTGGACCAGGTTGGGGTGGGGTCAGCTATGTCCTCCTCTCATTTCCAGGGAGAGTAGAAGGGGTCTGCCCCTTTCTTCTTTCTCTGAAGTCCTTAGGTACAGTGCTACAGTGTCAATCTGCAATGTCCCCCTCAGGCTTATGTGTTAAACACATGTTTCCCAGTTAGTGATACTGTTTGGAGAGGCAGTATAACTTTTGAGGGAGGAGGGCTCCCTGGCATAAGGAAACTGATAGAGGAAATCTTTTGAAGGCGATAGCCCAGTCCACTTGGTCCAGGTTTCATTCTCTACTTCCCAGTCCTCCATAACGTGGAATCCCCTGCCAAGCTCTTGCTGCTGTTAACACCACCATGCTTTCTTTGTCACGGTGGCACTGAAACCCTATGTCAAAGATAAATTTCAGTCCCATGAATTGCTTCTTGGATGGGGCTGGATGGGTCTGTTTGTATCTAGGGTTGGGGTTTGGTTTTGTCCCCTGCTCTTTTGGGAAGTATTGACATGTAAATACCTTAGTTCTGATTTTGACCACTTGAACATAGAGAAGAATTTTCAAGGTTTGATTTTTGGGCACAATACATTATAGGAAACTTAAAGCATACAGAGATGTTTGACAAAAACAATTTCATGCACACATACACTGTTTTGTTATAGAAGATGAGTTTTGTGGCCACCACACAGCTTAATGACAGGAATAACGCCTGGATCATCATAAAGTTTCAACAAATGTCTGTGAAATAATTGAAGAATTTGAGGTGAAAAAACTTTTGCTTTCAGGAAGTCATTCAGTTATGGATAGAACACTTGTCTTATTTTCAACAAAATTTCTAACATCTGTCCAACTCTTTTGAGCTTTGCAATTTAAATTTGTTCCCTCTATATTTTTATCTTTTAAATGTACTTATTTATTTAATTTTATTGGTCTATGCTTGAGTGTATGTATATACACCACCTGTGCACTGGAGTCCGAGGAGATCAGACATCAGATCTCCTGGGACTGGAGTTGTAGGCAGTTGTGAATGCCACGATGGTTCTGGGACTGACCCCAGGTCCTCTGCAAGGGTAGCAAGCACTTTGGTCACTGAGCCATCTCTCTAGCCACCTGTAGATTTGTGTGTGTGTGTGTGTGTGTGTGTGTGTGTGTGTGTGATGTGATATGTTTTTGCCCATGCATAGCCGATACCAGTGAAGAAGATAGTAAAAGAAGTTGTTAATGTTATTAGAGAAACAGGACCTGCAGGTATGAAACAGGAAACAGCAGAGAAAAAAAAATAGGCAGGTTTAACTGTAAATAATACAAACTGTAAGGTGGTGGGTGTTCAGAGGAAAGAGTGGTCAGTGAAGTCTTGTTGGAGAAGACTTTGTGTGAGAAGTAGACCCAAGCTGACCCAAAAGCACTGGAGAAATATGACTAAACACGTCCTTTGGTTTTGTTCTATTTTTCAAGACAGTGTTTCAACACTTAACAGTACTATGTGAGAGTCCTGGAACTTACTCTGTAGACCAGGCTGGCCTTGAACTCACAGACATCCACCTGCCTCTGCCTCCTGAGTGCTGGGATTAAAGACGTGCCCCATTATGCCCGGCTTGCCCATTTGTTTCTTATAATAAAGTTAACACGATTTATGTTTGTGTCTTCGCTGCACTTGGGATTGAATCTAGGACTTCATGAATGCCAGACAAGCATTGTACCACTGAACTATATCTCCAGCATTGTTTCCTTTTAGATGGGGATCCTTGACATGAACTCTCAATGTATTTGGAGTGTGATTACTGCACAGGCAGTAGGAACAGTATCCCTGTCTTCCTTTCTCTCTCATTATTAAAGAAAGTATAGGGCACTGTTGTTGCTCTCCTTATTCTGTACATTCTTTAATGTCTTTTCTGAGTTTGTGCCTGTTGACATAGATCCTCAATATCAGAAGGCAGCTCTACAGTTTAGAGCTGGAAGTCAAAGCCTGGAGAGAGAGAGAGAGAGAGGAGTGCATCCTGATGGGTGCCCTGAGCGCATACTCAGGTCATCCTTAGTTGGCCTCAGAATCTGCAAGGAGAAGTAGTGATAAGGAAAGGAATGAATTGAGAGATGTAGCCACCAGACTGTAGAAAACAAATGAAAATGACCCTGTGGCATTTCTTCAGACATTGAAAAAAGAGCTTCTAGGAAAATAGGATAGATTTTTATAGATCCATGTAATAGCTGGCAGAACCAATGTAGCCTCAGATTAAGACAACTTTGTGACCTTCAGAGGCTAGGTGTGGAAAAAGCCAAGCACTTTCAACAAGAGAGAAACTTTCTCTATAGGCTCCTCTGTGACCTGGCCATGGCAACTGTTCCCCCTCCCCCCCCCCACCGCCTTCCATCCTGTTCCCCGCCCCCATGTCCTTCCATCTGTTCCCCTCAAGCCTTCCATTCTGTCCCTCTCTATGTCCTCCACCCAGAGATATTTAAGAGTCCCCAGGCTGTCCTAATCGTGTCAGCATTTGACCTTGTCAGCAGTTCATTTTCCTGCCTTGTTTTTGCCCCTTTCCGATTTCTCTCTTCTTTTTTTAGATATGAGTTGATTCAAAGAATAGGAGTTTATTTATAGGTACTAATATGAATGTGAGCAGAAACCACAAAGCCTTCCCTGGGGTAGTTTGCACTGTGGGCCTCTCCATTTTGTCTGTGTACTGTTTTGAAGCCCTGTACAGGGGAGGGGCATTTCTCACTATAGTTGTGACTTGAAGAGTAAATTAGAAACTCAGCCTCAGTTTCTTTCTCAAGAACTGGGATTGTTTAAGTGAGGAGCCGCATTACTAACTTCCTGGAACAGCACATTGCTCATGCACTCACACACACACACACACACACACACATGGACCTGTGTTGAACACGGATCTGTGTTGATGTGTACTTGCTGCCAAACTGCAGAATTTCATCAGAAATCTTGAATGTGTGGAAAATGGGATCAGCATCGGCCCATGGGTTGCCATTAGTATGTTTTTATTTTTGAGAATTAAGAACATATATGATTAAAATCCCCATTAACCCCCTTGACTTTTCTCACATCTCCCTAACATACCCCCAACTCAACTTCATGCTTCTCTCTCTCTCTCTCTCTCTCTCTCTCTCTCTCTCTCTCTCCCACTAAGTCCAGTTGGAGATGTGTTCGTGTGTATGTATGTGGGGCATCCATTGACTCACAGGGAATTCCAATCACTACACCGTCCACAAAGAATGACCCCTGACCCTTCTCTGCAGCTCCTCCATACCAATAGCTCCTCAGTAAGCATGCTGCTCAATACCGTCCACCCCATCTATACCAGTGGGCAAAGTCTGAGCACAGTGGGAGTGTTTGGACACAAATTATTACTTGCTCTAAAATTGGAGGTAATTTATGTATTATGAAAATACGTAAAAAAAGAAAAAGAAAAAGAAAAAAATACTGCATTTTCTCTTCACTATGTCAAAATACCTGACAGAAGCAATGAGTGAGACAAGGCTTATTTTGACCCAGACATCCAGGGGACACATAGTCCACTATGGTAGGACAGCATGGTGGTGGGAGCTTGCGACAAGGGCATTCACCCTGGCAGATTAGGAAACAGACGGTTTTAGGCAGAACTAGAGCAGAAAGCACCATCGAGTTCCCTGTACCCCCCCAGAGAGTCACATCTGCTATGTAGTTTACAGTCTCAAGGGCTCTGCATCCCTCCTAAACTGTCACCAGCAGGGGAGCAAGTGCTTAAGCACGGGGACTGTGGGGCATTTCACATTCAACAGTATGCTGAGTTCAGTTCTCAGAACCATTTTGCTCAGAACTTTTTCCTTTAATTTATTTATTGCTAATTTTTTTTAAAATCGATATATCATACACAACTTAGTAGGCTTAAATTTTAAATTTCATTTATTATTTGTGGGTGTATATGTGTATGTGTAAGTTAAGCGACGTTCAGAAATCAGTTCTGTCCTTGCACTGTGGGGTCCTAGGATCAAACCCAGGTTGTCAGGTTTGCCCAGTAAACACTTTAATCTCCGAGCTTTCTCACTTGCACTCAGTGTACGGGTGCAATAGTCTGAGCCTCCAAGTAAGCGGGTCAGGCTCAGAGGGAGAAAAGAAACTGAGATTTGAATGGGGTCTGGCCCACATTGTTTCCCACAGGCCAAGTGTTACATCTTGGACCCTTTCCACCTCCATGAACATGACCTTTGAACCTGAGTGACTTCTGGCCAAAGACTAGGCTTCTGTGTGAAAGATGTCTGCAGAAGAAGGAAGCCAGTGGGACCAAGGCCTGTTCAGCTCTTTAGCTGCAGATGATCAACTGGCTTATGTCTCATCAAACTCACCAGAGGATTTCAAGCCACTGAATTTCCTTTCAAAGTGTACTTGGCCTGTTTCGCTTTGTATCATCACTTCATTATGTATCATTTTATTTATTCATTTGTGTGTGGTGTGTCTTGTACATGTTATGCGAGGACCCTGCTACTGAGCTACCTCCCCAAGGCCTTGGAAAACTTTTAAGTAGAAAGTTATTCAGCTTTGAAAACAAAAAGGTATTTAAATACATAATGCATCCTAAGTGCATCTCAACGAATGTCTTGCTGTTTTAGCATCCCTAAAATTAGGACAGTGGCCACGAGGTAAACAAAACAACATCTGGAGGATGCAGGTGTGAATGTACAAATAGTCTCATTTGCTAGCAATTGTTTTCGTCTTGCTCATCTTATTTGCGGTTTAATATTTTCCTGCCATTTTGGTTGGTATCTACTCCCAATGAGTTGTATCAATAACCAAATGCAGTCCTCTTACTGTGATTGTTTAGGGCAGAGGTTGGCAAAATTATTATCCAGAATGGGTTAAACTACAGATATCTTTAGCTTTGTGGAGCCTCTGGTTTGTGTCACAAATCAACTTTAACATGGTTGAGCAACCATAGATAGTATGTAGACAAATCAGTGCAGCTGTGTTTCAAGAAACCTTCATCTACAAAAACAGGCAGTAGGACAGATTTGGTCAGTCACTAGGTTATGCATAGTTGGCTAACTTGGTATAGACACAATTCCAGAAATTCTAAAGAAAAGATGACGGAAAACAAAAAATCAAGCCATTAGACGGATGCTCACAGAGCAGGAGTGTGTGTTATTTTTTCCATGTGGACATTTCACATGGGAAACATCTTTATTTATCCATTATTTATAGAGAAGTTTACTGTATTCCATACAATACATAGCAGGAACACTGACTTGGAAGACAGACTAAAGTTCTGCCACTAATGCTAATAATATACCATTGGGCGAGCGATTTTCTCTCAGTCAGAAAAGAAGCTGATGAGGTTAAAGGCCCTCCAGAAACTTTTTTACTCCACAGTCTCTGATACTGTGAAGATTCTACTGAGGTTTGTGTGGAGGGGTCTGAGCTGTCTCTCAGTGGGAGATCACTTGCCTAGCACGGATGAGGTTTGGGGATGATTTCTTGCACCATAGGAGAAAAACAACTACGAGGGGAAACTCGAAGTTTGAAAATGTAGTTTAAAATTACATTAACAACGATACAGGAAATTCCAAGCCTTGGGGACCATGGCACAAAAGACACTCAGTAAGGGACATATCTTAGGCCCAGGGAGGAAAAGACATACTGCAAGTTCCCTTAATAAGTGGTGTTAGGCTGGAACTTCCTGGTGATGAAAGAATTTCCTCTGGGGACATGTAACATGATGAGTGAGCTTCCCCTGGCCGCAGAGCACAGTTGTGGGGCTCATTCATAGGAACTTAATGAGAAGAACAAAGCCTTTTGTGGTACACCCAGGTGTAGATGCTCGGAGTCCTTCCTGCCAGAGTGTTTTCAGTATCACTTAGAAGCAAAGGTGGTCACTTTTTTTTCCAATGCGACATTCAAGACAATTGGCTAATTTTTTAAATGTTAGCTATTGTCAGACTCTAAAAGGCTTTGTGGTTTGCAGAGTCTGCCCTGCCAAAGTCCTCCAGCAGAAATAAACTGAGGATCTCTGGGCTTCTTGACCGCTTCAACTAGAGGCCCCAACTCCTACTTTTATCTATCAGTGCTAAACAAACTCTAACTTAGTTTCATCACTGTAGATGAGAAAAGTGAGTCTCAAAGGGGGCTGTAGGTGGCCATGGACGCTGAGGGGAATGCAGGGGGAATCTGTTAGGCACAAGAAGTTCGTATTCGTCCTCTGTGGAAGGTAGGGGCAGAGGGGTGGAAGGGAAGCGGAGAACTGAATACTCAGTCTCTGTTCTTATGGCCGACTCTCTGGGCCTCTCAGCCTTGCTAGAGATGTTTTCATAGAACGCCTCAGCAGAGTTGCCTGGGGGTCTTTCTCTGAGGGCTTTGTGATCCACAAGGACGTAGCACAGTTCCTCCGTGTAGGTCTGATTGGCATTGTCCTGCTGGTCAAAGAGGTCAAAGAAGAGCCATCATAAAGATCAGGGCTTTTCCCATTCCATTTGTACTTCAGTAACAACACAGGCCTAATGGGGGTTGAGGAGAGCCTGTCTTCCATCGCCACAGCCTTCTCCATTTCTTGGCCGTTTTTTCCTACATGGCAGCAGGGGCATTCCAAACACTAGACAAGAAGATGGTGTGTTCATGCCACCTACAGCATATAACTGACTTAGTGTGTCCCCTCTAACACGTTCCAGAGCGACCTGTGAGCACCTTGTGTAATTCTCATGGTCTGAGAACACTGGGGGCTTAGATAACTGCTCATCAAGAGACTCTTGGTATTATTGCCGACAGGGTCTCTTGTACCCCATTCAATATGTAGCAGAAGATGACTGTGACTTCTCTTCCTCACTCTTATCTCATGAGAGCCATGGGGTTATGTGTGTCACCAATCCAGTTTATGCTGTGCTGGGGATCACAGCCAGGGCTTCCTGCCTGCTACATAAGCACTCTCTATAAGTTGAATTCCATCTACAGGCTCCACGCTATTATTGTATTATTAATTCAAGGGAAAGTCCACAGGCTTCAGGCTGTTATAGGGAAGGTCTCACTAATGGCAGAATTACAGATATTAAAAATCAGAGGCAGAAATGTAGAGCGGAAAGCATGTGGATGCTGGAGTGAGACTGGGTTTGAATGCTGGCTGGGGTATCTTTCAGCTGCCTGGCTTTGGGGGATATGGCTTCATAGTTGGCTTCTGTGAAGTGAGAGGACACGGTACTACAGTACTGCAATAACATGGGCTGTTGTGAGTTACATGAGATGCCTGTCAAACACTAAACGCATGGCCTGTCATCGGCAAAGCATACAGCAAATGTCAGCTCCCTCCAAAAAGTTATGCGGCAAGAGTGCTGTTGTTGCTGCCACCAGGCCCTGCGAATGGCTTTGGGTTTCTGCCCTAGCATTTACAGTGTTTCTTCCACGTTGAAGTCAGAAGGTGTCTTATTACCTGAATGGGAACTGATGTCATCCCTTCATCTGCAGAAAAAAAAAAAAAACACCCAATGAATCGCAAGTTGGGATGAGACTTCAGGAGGTGGGACTAGCACGTAAGTACAGAAGTCTATAGTGGATCCGTGAGCATCATAGGACAGTCTAAAAAAGCCACAGTAGAGCTTGCTCAGGCTGCTAGAGCCCATAGACTCATAACCAAATCGCAGGCAGAGTGCAGGGAATCATAGGAAAAAAGGGGGCATTAGTAAGACCTGGAGAGGACAGGAGCTCCACAAGGACCAAATATATCTGGGCACAGGGGTCTTTTATGAGACTGTATCTCCAACCAAGGACCATATATGGATATAACCTAGAACCCCTGCTCGGATGTAACCCATGGCAGCTCAGTATCCACATGGGTACCCTAGTAAGGGACTGTCTCTGACATGAACTCAGTGGCTGGCTCTTTGATACCCCCTTCCTCCCCCCCCCCCAGGGAGAATAACCTTGCTAGACCACAGAGGAGGATATTGCAGCCAGCAGCCAGTCCTGGTGAGACCTGATAAGCTGGAGTCAGATGAAAGGGAAGGAGGACTCCCCTATCAGTGGACTTAGAGAGGGGCAGGGAGGAGATGAGGGAGGGTTGGATTGGGAGGGAGTGAGGGAAGGGGCTACAGCTGGGATACAGAGTAAATAAACTGTAATTAATATAAAAATAAAAATTTAATTAAAAAAGTAAAAAAAGAAAGATAGCCTTTGTGTATCTTTGGGCAGCAAATTATACCCCTTCTCTCTTTCCTTATGTGATTCCAATGTGTGTGTACTTGGCAAAATGCACTAGGGAGGCAAACAGAGCAGAAGCAAATCTGTCTTCTCAAGGCTAGGCAGAGAACACATAAGAAAGCATGAAAGACCCACAGAGCAAATAGGAGGAGTTCTTTCTAACAAGTAACATATGGTGGTAGCATAGGGACTGGTGCTCGAGGACAGTTTTCAGAAAAAGGAGCTCGGATGCTCAACATTTATGTTTCTCCAGAAGCAAGACAGGTTTTCAAGAAAGTATTTACTCCAAATGGATTTGCTCTGGACACAGAGCAGAGACACACCTCCCAGGCCTGGCATCCAGCAGAATAAATAGGAAGATAGGAGGCAGAGCTGTCCACAGATGGCATACATGGCTCATGGGTTTATGTTTCTCCTGATACTCAAATCACCATAAACTTTATGGCCATGCGGGAATTCACTAATTCTCATAAGAAAGAACTCTGAATTTTGGCATCCAGGGACTTATTTCTGTTGTGTTTTATTCTGATAGAAATTGGGGTTTGTTGGGATCCATTGTTTCTGGAGTGAAATAGCTCGTGATGGGAGGGCAAGAGGCAGCATTACATACCTACAGAGCTGGTTTCAGAGACTCAGTGTGAGCTATACACTCTACTTTACAGCCAATGAAGGAAAGACAAAATTCCTCCAGTTTTCTTCAATCCCCCACACTTCCTTATTCTCTCTCTTGTATGTGTTGCCACTCTCTAATCACTCCTCAAATCTTGTTTCTTTAACTCCAACACTGATCCATCCCAGCAGCCTGGCAAAGAGGTCTGCTGGCACCAGTTCTTGCCAGGAGTTGTTTTCTCTCTGCCACTGGGCAGGATGATCCCTCCAATGCAAACCTGGTCATCCCTGCCTCTTTTGGAAAACTTCCTCATAATTCCCTGTGGTTCTTAAAGTAAGGACCAGAATATTTAGCCACCCCTTTGTGCCCTAGCTGGCACGTTTGTTGTTCCCAGCTAGTTCCTTCAGTTTCCAGATCAGGCATTGATTGAGGAGTAAGTCATTCTCTGTTTCAGTGAGCTCACAATCTAATGGAAACAAACAAAGGAAAACAAACTCGGAACTGGATAAATTGCAGCAGTATGTGTAGGATTATAGTAGGGAGATATCCTCACCAGGCTTTGGGGAGCACAGAGAAAGAATATTTTAGAAATGTAATTGCATCAAAAGGAAAAAAAAATGATGGGGAAATTATGACTTACTTTGCTTTGGGGACTGTTGTCTGGCTTTAAATGTGCTTATGTTTTTCCTGGAAGAAAGGAATGTAGATGGATTGTTTTAATATTCAGAAGCTCTTAAAACATTTTTCATTACACTAAGAAACTTCAATTTTATCCTTGGTAGATGTTATGTTTTTATAATACCTCTTTCAACATATAGGAATGAAATAATAAGAAAGAGGGAAAACATAAGACGATATTAAGTAAAATACATTCTTGTCTCCTTCTTTTCCTGCTTCTGTTTTGAAATCTGATATGTGCATATGTAATGATAAGAGGTTAAATTGTTGGAGAATATTTTGTCCAAATACTTCTGACAACCCCCCCTTTTGCTTTATATCATGCAAATGGAGGAGCAGGCATTTTTCAGTCCCAGGCCTAACCTGTGACCACCCAAGCACAAAACCAAACACTTTCCATTAAAGTACACTGCATAGAAGATCCCCTGGAAATATGATGGAAGCCCGTTGTCATCCAGTGAGCAAAGATACACTTGTTATAAGCATGGCCCCAGGTGTGGCATGCAAAGTCCAGGTAACGTCATTATCAATCACTTGGTGGTGGTTAGATATTTTTAGCAATCCTTTCACTCCCCAGAGCATCTCAGTTCAGATGATAAGTTATTACCTGGACTACATATTCTCCATGCAGAGAGCAGAAACATGTGCTTCTTTAAAAAGCGACTTGCAGCATGAAGACTCTCAGTATTAACGGGCAGTTTCACTCTTACGTCTGAGGTTTACCCATGTGAGAAGAGGCCACCACCCATGAGACAATTAGTCTTGATTCTTACCACACTGCAGGGGCTGTTTCCTTGACTAATTCTCGGTGGCCTTATCTGGGCTTGGTACCAGGCTGTGGTATAGCCACAAAGAGGAAGGAAGGAGTTCACAGGTACCTTAAAAGGGTTAGTTAGCGAATTAGCTCCTTGTAGCAACACTTTACTTACCAAGGAAGGCAGGAGCATCCTTCAACTATGTGACAGCAACTCCAGCCCCTGAAATATCTGAGAGAGATGACAGGGAGTCAGAGAGCCTGGTTTCTGCAGCTTTGTTAGGGATGACTCCTTCCCTTTGCGGTTTCTGTCCTTATTTCTTAGATGAGTTGGACATAGGGCTATGATGCCATCAGTTTCTAACCAGAAGAATATAAACGTTTCTGCATTATTCTTGTGAGGGAAACAAAGATCTAAACCCCACAATCCCAGTGGTATACTTGACAACTCGTGATGGAATTATCTCCAGAAAGTCAAGGTACAAATGTGTAGACATTTGAGAAATTATTTTGTTTGGGCCAAACAACATCTCCATAGGATGTCACTGACCTCTCGCTAATATCTCCTACCCACCCGCCACTATAATGGACTAATCACATGTTTATCGCCTAGAATGTGAACTTCACAAAGCTGTGAACTATATTCTTTCAATCCATCATGGTTTATTTCACCAGTGAATGCCACCCCATTTGATATACATAAAATTTGTTTTCCATAAATATTTTATGAAGAGAAAACGAGTAGCTGTGAGAACGGCTACTTAAACAAACGGGAGCTCATCAGGTCTACCACCCAAATTCCAGTGGTACAGCTCAGAAAGAAGACTCAAGCTTTCTACGGCAGAAGGTGGAATGCCGACTCTGAACTCAGACATCTGGGATGATGTTTCACTCACTCGCTGTGCTTCTTACTGAATTCAAGGTATAGCTGTCAACCTATAGGGTTTACTATAAAAGCCCTTTTTAATGCACCAGTGTACCAGTGGTATCAAATAAAGAGATTTGGAAAATACTATTTAAAAACGTGCCCTTAGTGAACTTCTCAAATAGTTCCCCCAGAAGGGGCAGCCCAGGAAAGGCTGGCTGTAACCCATGGCCATGGCTGGGTCTACCAGTTTGGCTGAACATTTTGATGGCTTCTAGGTTCTATGTGTTATCAGAGACTTTGGGGCTGCTGGCCATGGCCAGAGTTCTCTCTTCTTTAGGTTGCCCTTAGTGTCCTTTGTGCCCTGTAAACCATTTGCTTTCATCCTCTTCTTTTGTTGTTGAAAGACATCATAGTGAAACTCCAAAGTCTGACGAGTGCCAGGAAAGCAGGTTCACTAAGGGAATACAGAAGTGAAACGAGAGGGAATGGTGGAGTTCTGAGTTACTGGATCCATATTTCTAAATATTTTGAGCCACAATTTCTTAATTTATTTCAGGAAGGTGTAAAGATCATACAAAGCTGATGGTGGGCAAAAGCAAATGTAAGCTGTCCTCTTTTCACATGCTTTCTTACAATGCATTCTTGCATTTTAATATTCGTGTTTTGGTTTGGGGTGAGTTGTGTAAACTGACCACAGCATGTTAAAGACAGCTGAAAAGCAACATCTAAAAATGTGCCTCCCAGTGAGCTAGCCCTGGAGTTCCCTCAGAAAGGATAGCCCACAAAAAGCTGTATTGTAACCATGAATTAGAGACAAAACTGTGACATCGTAGGATTGCAACCCCAAGCCTGTCTTTTCATAAGGCTTCTGTCCTCAAGTCTATAATTTCTCCCTCCCTTGTCATTATTCCTCCATTCCTTCCTCTCCTTCTTATCGAGTGATGTATGTGCATTAATAGATGGCCTATGACACCTCTCAAAATTCATAATTCTCAGCTTGCGTTGAAGAAATGCGGCCTTGGTTGGGAAGGATCTTTGGGTCCCTGCCGCTAGGACAGATTTGGCTTTGTGGTTTGTTTTTAGGTCCTCTCTCAAAAGTACCTCCTGGAACACGGAAAATTGCTGCTAATTCTCTGTAGGTCAGAGAACAACAGAATTTTCCATATTTGGAATTCGTAGACTTGAGGTACTGGTACATTCCAATATTGCATCCTTAATGGTTCCCTAAGACTGGGTAACTCAAAAGGACATGCAGGAAAGATGCATGAAGTTGTGTTATACTCATAGCACCAGCACATACACAAGCACCTTGCCACAAGCTTTCCAACTTGTGACATCGGGGAAATACAGTTAGCTAAGAAATAGAAACTCAATGTGACAAGCCAAGGTAGATATTTGAGCACGAAGGTACTTTATTCTACTAACAACGGGGTTTCAGGTCTTTATTGCAAGGTGTGCCATGGACATATGCATCTGGTTTCCTGTTGCCAAGGATACACAAGGTTTTTAGAATAGCAGCACGTCTCCTGTCCAATGTAGGGATGTCTTGTCTTTCCTGTTCACACTTACTACCGTTATGCCTGGTAGGCCTCAGCTCGACCCTCACAGACTCTCTTTCAGGGGAATTGGGGAGCAAACACTCTCACCTGCCTGTCCGCTGCTTGGCATTTTGGAGTCTCAGATTCCAAGGTGTCCCATGCGTGTCCAGCTGCCACCTAAGACTTAAATATCAGAGATGGGCCGAGTGTTCCCTCCCTTAATTCCCGCTGTAGTTTTATGTTTTTTTTTCTCCAACGTTTTTGTTTCTTTTGCTTATATGCAATCCTGAACTACCTTAGCATTTCCCTCATTGCCCTGCCATCTCTGACTATTCCCTTCTAACGTACGGGTCACAGCCTGTTTCAGATCTAACATCTCTATCACTACAAGGAACAATGCACACCTATGATCTCAAATAATAATAATAATAATAATAATAATAATAATAATAATAATAATAATAAAAGTCCCTGAGAATACACATCGAAAGCCTGGGCCTCTGTCCATTCTCTATTCACTGTGTTTTCAGGGGCTGCATCTACGAATGGGACCCTGTGAGTCATCATCTTTCCCAGAAATTCAGAGGACAAGGGGTAAATCGAAAGGAAATTAAATAAAGGGAATAAATACATTCACTGTTTGGATTGGATTTCTGTTTAATCTTTTGTCTTTCCATTTTCTGGGAGTTGAGAACATGAAGAAATAAAACTGGCAAGCACTTTTAATATATGGCAATCTTTTTTATTTGTTATACTTCATTCAGGTTCAGAACAAGTCCATTGGTTGATGCTGTTGTCCTGTTATTTATGAACAAGGAAACAATTTAGGCAACTTGCTTGAGGAGGAAGGGAAAAAAACCTGGGTTTTCTTTGGGAAAATGCTTCTCTCTAAGACCTTAGACTTCTGCAAGGAGAGATGATTTCCATTGTGTGATCTGCAGAGTAAGGGTGAGCCCACAGGAGTAACAGAGAAAAGATGGAGATGTCAGCTGATGTAAGACCACAACTTACATGAGCACAGGGATGTGAATTCTGGGACAACTGGGCAATTTTAAAGGATACAGTAATCTCTGAGCCATGTACTGAATGTATTGGACTAAGTGTAAACTCATAAGCAACACAAAAATGAGTGTGTGAGTTGGTAAAAGAGGACTGCTAGGTATGAGTGCAGTAAAAGACACCTAGGGGATTTCCAGAGTGGATCCAATCATCTTTAAAATGTAATGAACACAGAACTATAAAAATCTAGGCATAAACTGAAAATTCTTATTTTTGCAATACGTATGAGAAAACCCCATTAAAAAATACAAATACCTTTTTATATCAGAAACAAAATATACTAAACTACAAACAAATCAATGCAAGGCATTACTGGCTCTTTGTAGGTAAAGAAATAGAGATGACTGATGGATAGAGGAGTTAAAGTAAAGACTATGGGTATAATGTTATAACTGTGAGAAAGGGGACTAGCTCATCTCATCTTCTTGTGTGTGTATGTCTATACTTTTCATCTCTCTTGTAATAAATATACATCAGTGTTACAACACTTAGCCAAAGAGCAAAGTTCTGAGACATGAAGGCGCCTGTGTGCCACCCACTGTTTTCTCATCTATGCCATATCTACGTTTTGCTTTCTCTCTCCTTAGGAATGCTTCCAGTCATCTGTGTAGCACTTACTGAGTACCCTCTGTGTGCAAGAAACAAAGGCAGAACCCAGGGCTTCGCAAAGCAGTGAGCATTGAGTAAGAAGTAATCCTTACTTTAGAGGTGTTCACAGCGAGACTGACTGAGACAGTCATTCAGAGTCTTACAGAAGGCTATGGGGAGGAGGGTGGAAAAAGGGTTGGGGAGTCCAGGGCAAATACTCAGGGAAGGACACGGATACTACCAAGCCTAACTGGAATTTTGCATCACCTTGTTTTTCTGTGTTCCCCTTTATATGCTATCTGAGACTGAGGTAGCAAACACAATCCTGTAAGACCCTTTGCCAACGTTCTCTATAGATCACCTCACTTTATACCATAGTCCTCCTATATATTGTCTGTGTTTGCTTTGATCAAATGAAAATGATGGTCTGAAAACTGAGAATGGCTCTGATCAATGAACCTTTCTCAGTCAGGAACTATGCTGCCACCATCCACACTTGGAACCTCTGGGTAGAATTACACTATTATTTCCATTTAAAATGAGTAGATCAAAGTCCAGGAACATGAAGGTAAGTCTTCTCAATAGTCACATGACGTCTCCTTAACCTGCTTGTAAATGTACTAACTGAAGCCTCTTGGTGGCAGGAAATGTACTATTTGTTTTAAATGTATAAAGAACCTGCCTGGACGCTCATCCACTTATTCAGGAATATCAAGAGGAAAGCATCCCTTTCCCCAGTCCCAGATGGACATTACTTAGATGGACAGAGCCTGTCTTTAATGGGCTCTTTCCACAATTCAGCCATTCTCCTCATGCGGGGATTCTGGGTAGAAGGCAAAACCTGTAAGGATGTCTCATGGTGTGTGCCTCAGGAGCCACTGAATTCTTGTCACACTCCTTTCCCATTCCCTTTTCCCTAAGAGCAGCCCCCTTTTTCTCTTCTACCACTGGGTCAGATCCTTGTTCTCCAGAGAAAAGTGAACTTACCCAGTTTTCCTCTGCAGACAGTTCCCCATCAGGCTTCTCAGCACCTTCCCTTGTCTGTTCCTACTTCCTCCTCAGGAGTCTTGAGCCTTGCTCCTTAACAGGCAGTTTTCAACTCACAGTAGGGTCAGAGCAGCTCTGGCCACCTGTTCAGAGAGTCAAAGGGAGGCGGTGCCTGCTGGAGGAGGAGGAGGAGGAGGAGGAGGAGGAGGAGGAGGAGGAGGAGGAGGAGGAGGAGGAGGAGGAGGAGGAGGGCTGGGGGACCATGAGAGGCACATGCACCAGGCTATTAAGCAAACCAGAAACCACTGGTCAGGGAGAGCTTTAGCGTCCCGGGGAGTCCCAGACTTGTCACCACAGAGGGGCTAAGGGTGATTTTCTTTGACAGACAATTTATTAAATCAATGTTTTAGGAAAGTTAAATAAGGGGGACCTTTGTTTAGAAATAAGAAAAAAATTACAAATCCACAAAACAAACAAATAAACAACAATAAAAACAAAACCAGAATCAAAACAGTTTACCTGCAAATATGTAGTCTTTCAAAATTTCTTCACAAGGACATATACTGGGGTAACTTCAGAAACCAGGAAAGTTGAAAGGGACTATTCCTGGGTAAAGGTGGGGGAACAATAGACAGGAGAATAGAAGGGTACAAGTGATTTGATATGGGAAATGGGGAAAATGGAAGCACTCTAAATAGTGTGTGTGTGTAAATCCATAAAAGCAGAGAAAAAGGTAACAGAACTGCCAGGATTATGTGAAAATAATCAGCTCGCCACCTAAAAATACCTATAATTATATAAGTCTGTGTCTGTGTATAAAATATACATATAGTAGTTTAAATAAAAATTTCCTATCAGGGCTGACACCGTTCCCATTAAGAGCCAAAGATCATCTAAGAAAAGCTAAAGCACCGCACATGAGAAGCCTTCTTTTGGGGTGTTGGTCAGGGCTGTCAAAGTAACTCCCCAAGCATATGGCTTTATCGCTATTGCCCTTGGCTGCCCCCTAAAGGTGGAAGGTGAGTCCCTATTGCTGAAGACACCTTGAACTTCAGAGGGCCCAGATGCTCCTGGATCTGGAACTGACCTGAATGCTGCCTCCCTAAAGACTAGCTTTTATGGCACAGAAGGCACCATGCAAACTTCCAAAGAAGGGAGAAAGGCAGCCCTATCTAGATATGATGCCCACGAATCACAATGAGGAGCAGAGTGGCACAATAGTTCTAAGAGAGCGGTAGTGACACATAAACCTTGGTGTTAACCAATAGTTCTTTAACTAGATTTAAGATCCGCTCAACAAGAGGGAAATCATGCCCGGTACTGAAAACTTAGCCAACTCCCAAGAACTAGTGAAGTCACAGATTTTGGAAGAGAACCTCTAGCTGCTACTTTACAAAACCAGGATAATCCCTAGCTACAGACTAAATATTTATCCTTATACCCTCAGAAAAAATATTTCTCACCCCTTCTCAAGGAAATTTCTCTTTGTAACAGAAAACTGGAACCAAACAAAATGCAGAGTTGTGGAGCCCAATTCCAACAAAGGATACAAGCACGACACAACTCCTGCCCCTGAGGCTCAAGGATCATTCCTGGGAAGGGTGTGGGAAGATTTTCAAAGCCAGAGGATCAGAGAGTTTGCTGTGAGATTGTGTCTCCTGGGTTGTCAGAAGCTGCATATAGTTTCTTACCATAAATTTCTTCCATGCATTCTTACCAATTTGACTTCCTAAACATGAACTGAACAAGGACAGCAACAGACATGCTAACATGGACAGAGGAGAGCGCATGAGGCCTTAACCCTACACAAAGGACTACAGGCGACTAAGGAATGCTGAAAGTGGAAGAAATAGTCTTTCCCAGGGAAAAGCATATTCACTTGTTATCCAATCCCAAATAGTAAGCCTTACAAACATTTACACATAACATTACACTGACTAAGTACTTAACTATTTTGAAATATGTATTTATGTGTTACATAGATATAACTGTTTGTGACAACAATTAATGGAAAAAGAGCTCATAAATTTGAAAGAAAGAAAATTTGAACACAGGGAACTTCCCAGAGACTCATACTCCAACCAAGGACTATTCATGGAGATAACCTAGAACCCCTGCACAGATGTAGCCCAGGGCAGTTCAGTGTCCAAGTGGGTTACATAGTAACGGGAAGAGGGACTGCCTCTGACATAATCTGATTGGCCTGCTCTTTGATCACCTCCCTGAGTGGGGAGCAGCCTTACCAGATCATAGTAGAGAACAATGCAGCCACTTTTGATGAGAACTAATAGACTAAGATCAGAAAGGAGAGGAGAACCTCCCCTATCAGTGGACTTGGGGAGTGGCATGCTTGCAGAAAGGGGAGGGAGGGTGGGATTGGGAGGGGAGGAGGGAGGGGCTTATGGGGGGATACAAAATGAATAAAGTGTAATTAATAAAAAATTAAAAAAATTTGAAAGAAAGCAAGGGAGGAAATAGAAGGGAGAAATAATATATAATTATATACATGCTATAATCTCAAAAATAAAATACTTAAAAAATTTACATACAAACACAACAAAATTCAGTAACAAAGTAAAGAAAATATTTGAACAGATTCCTCCCCTAAGATTCTATATGGGTGGCAAATGAGTGTTTAAAAAGGTGGGGAACATGCTAGCTATTAGGAAAGTGTAAATGAAAACCATAGCACAACACCTTCTCATACCTATTAGAATGTCCAATGTCAAAAAGCAAAGTCAGGGGCTGATAATACTCAGTATGGACAATGGATGTGAAAGAACAGAAGGTCTCCTAGGTGGTGTAAAATGGTAGCCTTTGTGCAAATCAATAAGGCACTCTTAAATACAGTTAAAACAGGCCTCCCAAATGAGCCAGAAATCCCATGTTTAGGAATTTTCTAGGTTGGAAATATAATCTCTAAGAATCTGGATTCTGTATATAAAATTTTATCCCAACCTCCCCAATCAAAAACTGGAAATAGACTCTGAAGTTAGTTCATGGGTGAAAAAGTGTTATGTCCACACACTGAAATATTGCCTGGCAGTGAAAAGAATGAACTCTTGAAGTTTGTAACAACTACAACAATTCCAAGTGCTTACCTGAGTGAAAAAAAAACAGACTTATAATACCCTTTTGATGTTCAGGACATGGCAAGGCTGCAGGAGCAGAAAGCAGGCATGCTTGCCAGGAGCTCCCCACTCCTGTGCACATAGGATGGCACTAATTGAGAAATAGGAAGGGATTTTGTTTTTTGTCTTGAGCATAGTGGTTGTATGTCTATGCCATCGTCACTGTTTACAGAATAGTACCAAGGGTGGAATAACTGTATGGAAATTATATTGCAATACAGCAGAAACATAAGTCCCAGCTGAGCAATCATGTTTTTATTCCCCTTTGTTTTTTGTTTTTATGATAATCTTCTGTATGATGGTTATTTCTTGTTTGGTTACTCCTTTGTTCATCCCTTCAACAAGCATATGTTGACAGCCTACTGTGTGCTGAGCACCTTGGGCTCAACAGTGAGCAAAGCAGAGGGAAAATACTTTTATATTTGATCTTGTGTAACACAGAAATCGTATCTAAAGCTAACCAGAAGGATGGGAACTGTTACTGTTTTATTGCTGTAAAAGATCATGAACAAAGCAATTTGTACAGAAGAAAGCCTTTAATGGTGGGCTTGCTCACAGCTTCAGGGGTTCATCATGGTGAGAAGCAAACAGTCATGGCACCGGAGCAGTAGCTGAGAACTTTAGGACCACATCTGTAGACAGCAGGTAGAACAAGGACTTTGCCTGAATTTTGAAAACTCAAAACCTACGTAAGAGACACACCTCCTGTAACAAGGCCACACCTACGTCCTAACCATTTCCAAATGTCTACATTGGCTGTTTATGACCAGAGTTGATGCACTAGGGGTAGTGATTGCAAATCAGTTTGTCTCATAGTCATTTCCATTGTAAGTTTTCAAGCTTCAGTTTTACTCTGACCACTAGATGGCTATATTGAGCTGTGGAAGCGTCAGCTACAAGGCAAGAAGATGTGTTGGTTTTGCAAGGGGGGGCAGTGGGCTTTCTGAGAGTCACAAAAGCTAGCATTTTTTTTTCACGTGAGAATTCCATAGTTATCTTAATACCATTTTCCTGCATTCTGTAGGTGAGTAGGGATAGAAGAGTTCCTGATGCCCTCCTCAGGCTGATGGCCTCACACATTCTTTTCAGGTCTGTACAGCTCTAGGTATGACAGAGATCTAGACATCTGTGACAGGATCATTTTCCTACATCGGTGTCTTACATAGCAGGTACTTTACAAACCAGCCCATGCTTCCAGCCAGACACCACAGTCACTGAAACTGTGGCTGTGTACTTCTCTTCAGTAGCCTAGATTTCCAAAATAGGATGCAGACAACGTAAGCAGCAGACACGTGATTAACTGAGCTCACAACTCTGTAGTGATACGATAAGATGTGAAACCAAGTGAGTTGTCTGAATTCTCTAAGTTCCATTGCTTCCTCTGCTAAATGAGTCTACCCCTTCCCCCAAAATTACTGATGATATCCTCATGAGCTGTTCATCGGTAGAAAGCATCTCTCTCTGGTCCTGATGGTCTCAGATTGAAGGTGGAGCTCTCCATTCTTTGTCTTTTCACTCTTCAATCACTTTCTCCTCCTTCCCATTCCCTCTACTGAGTCTGCATATCTGGTTGATGAGGTTGGAGGCAGAACTCTTTGTGCAGTTCTCCTACCTGATACATTTTGGAAATGGATTAACCGTGTTCTTCTGTTCTGAGCTATGCATCGAGCTTAATGTTAAATGCCTGCATAGTCTGTGTTTCAGTTCTATGAAGAAGGTGGCAACTGCATTCTCATGTCGGCTCTGTCAGCAGTGATGGTGTGTATGTGTGAGTGTGTATGTGTGTGTATGTGTATTCACAGGCACATATGCATGTCTGTAAACAAGTGTAAGTGTGCACATGTGTGTGAGTTTGTGTATCTTTGGGTGTATACATGCAAGTGGGTGTTTTACTCTTTATCTTAATTCTTTTCCTTCTCAGCTGAGAACTCAAGAGGCAGGCCACTCTAATGAGGCCTCTGAAACAATACTACAATGACTGCTTACTCAATAACACTGAGAAAAGGCTGGTTAAGGTCCCTGAAAGGATCAGAACTCATTGTCTTGTACTCAGGACCCATCTGTGACAGGAGTCTGGACACTTGGTTCTTCTGCCTCCATCGTGAGGTGTTGGCATAACATTCAGATTTCCCTAGGCTTGGTCCTGAACATGGGCATTTAAATTTTTATTAACTCTTCAGGTATTCATTTAGAGTTGGTCATGCTGGTGGAATGCACAGCGCAGCAGCTCATTTTCAAGTCTCCATTCTTTCACCTAGAAGTTCTGAGACTTTCTGCAAATTACTCAAAATTTGTCTTCCTTTAGTCCCTCACAAACAGTGAATAAATATACCTACCTTTCATGGTTATTATAATGACCAAGTTTCTGACTAATATATAGTGAAACATACCATATACCCAGTGCTGGTTAGTTTTAAATGTCCCTATGACAAGACTTAGAATCACCCCTCCAGTGAGGGGTGGCCTAGGTGGGCATGTCTGTGGGGCACTGTCTTGGTTGTTAACTGATGTGGAAAGGCCTGGACTGAATGTGAGTGGGATCATCTCATGGGCTGGACCCTGAACTGAGTGTGAATAAAGCTGGATGAGCAGGAAACAAGAAGCAAGAACGAGTATGTTCTCTCTCTGCCCTTCCCTATGGATGCTCTATGAGAACTAAAGTGATGAACTGGGAGTCAGTGAAGTGGTATTTTGATAGTAAGTGGTCAACTAGAGAGAGCAAACCAGGGGTCTATAAGTCTTAGAGTCTTATTTTAAAGTTATTTTCCCCCAATCTAAATGCAGAAACACCACTGTTTGGCGAATTGGTTGGCTAGTGGGAGGTGCTTTAATTCACACTACTGTACAAAGGAAACACGAATTTTGGCTTGTCTCTGGCTCCAGAGATGTTTTCACGGTCATGTTGAGAAGATTGGGCAGCTAATGAAACCTTCTTTTCAGGTTGTTTCGAGGAGACTCCTTAGATGTTAATATTCTCTTCCAACAATTCATCATTTTCTTGTGTCTAAAAATAGATATGGGAACAGAAGTCAAATTTGAACAAGGTATAATGGTTAGCTTTGTCAACCTGATGTACCCTAGAATCATCCGAGAAGGGAGTCTCAGCTAGGGGCTGTCCACATTGGCTTGTGGACATGCTTGTGTGGCACTGCCTCAGTTGAGTTTCTTGATGAGGAGAACTCAGCCTAGTGTGGGCAGTTCCATTCCTTAGGCAGAGGGTCCTGATCTGTTCAGGACAGGGAAGTTGATCTGAGCACAGGCTAAGCGAGAAAGAAGATGAGTGTGTCTACATTTATTTCATCCTGCTCATAAGTGAGGGTATGATGTGAAGTTCTTACCTTTACTTCTAGTCAAAGATAGATTACAATGTAAAATTATAAGCTGAAATAAATCCCTTTCTTTTCCAAGCTGCTGTTTGTCAGGGTAATCTATCACAGCAATGGAAAGGAAACTAGAGAACACGGACTTGCTAGACAGAGGAGGGCTGGTGTGAGACCCGACGTAGCGCAGAAGAGCCAGGCCTGGGACTTTCGCAGTGGTCATTGTGTGCATTCCATTCTGAAGGATCAGAACAACCATCTTGTTGTTGTGACCAAGCTTTAAGGGGTCATCTGGTCTAGTAAAGGAAAACCATTTCTGGGAATGATAGAGGGGAGGAACAAGGGAGTAGGCCCCAAACAGAGCCAGCATCTGACACTTGGGAATGAAAACATCTATTGAACAACACAACTTGATGGTTTTCTCCACACAATTTACTCGTGGTGTTTCTGTCTTTTGTTATATGCCCCATCTTTTCAACACATCTGCTTGAAATAAATGAATAAATATACAAACAAACAAATCTCACACAGTCATTATCTCCCTACCTTGACATCCCCCGTACTAGAACTGCAAGTGAGCCATTTCAAAAACTGATAGACAAGCAGCATTTTTTTTAAAAACAGGTACAAGAACAGTAACTTTTCTGGCTCCTTTTTCATCTCACAGATACGTCATGAGGCCGTATCCTGTAAGATTTGTTAACTGGTCATGTAGCTAAACAGCACACTCTAGACTTTATCTTGTATTTTACCTTACCTGTCTTCCTTACAGTCTCTTTCTCTAACTAAAGTTTTCTTTTGTTATTCTAGTCCTAGGGAGGCTGGCACGGGACTTTCTGAGAAATTTAGTTTAGCCCAGGACAGAAGAGATTGGACTGTCTAATACTGTGCGCTGTGCTTATCAGGAACTGTGACTCTAGGGGCAGACAGCTTTCAGACCGGGAAATTCTAGGTAATTTGCAGAGGTAGTTGTAGCAGTTGCGGCAGCCTCTGGATCTGGCCAAATTCAGCACATGACAGAGTGAGAGGTGCTCAGACTTCAGCCAAGGCAGTTCTTGCTGACGCTTGAATGCTAATAAGATTTTTAAAGAAATCCTCCATCTCTTGAACTTGCTAGCCATTTTTATAATATTTACACGAAAGTATGTTAACAATGCCCATTACACACTAGGCAAAGAGAAACTTTTTGTACTCAAATCTATAAAATGATTAGTAGGTAAAGTCCTTCAGGATAAGAGAAATGCATTGGTAGTTTCCATAAATTACAGACTCTTTTAGATTAATAAAACTTGAAAAAAACTGCTCTCCTTTTACCTCTTCCTGAGCATTCCTCTCATCTTCAAAGCTTTCCTCATCCATTGTTTCAAGTGATTCTCCTACAAAGGAAGAGAGAGTTACTTCATCCCTGGCATTAGTCACACATTTAAGTAAGTCAGCTCTCAGAGTAGATCACATTTAAATTGCAGACGCTTGGGAGCTGTGATCTGACACTGTGGGCTGAAAGGTCACTTTTTTTTTTCAGTGCAGTTTATTCAGGAACCTTGAACAATCCTCGGACCCTGGGGAAAGCCAGCCCACAGCTTAAATAGCCTCTGGGTAGCCAACCCCAGCGTGCCACGTGGGCAATGCAGATAGGTCCACATACATGGAAGCAAGCCAGATCCTCAGCCTTAGCCAAATGTGGAATTGTTCGTGACAGAGAGCGCTCACCATCGGGAAGGTGGAAAGTGGAAACCAGCTTCATCTTTAAGGCATAGCATTCCGCAGCTCTCTATAGTTCCCCCTTTTTGTTTTAGACGCATCAGGCAAGAGTAGAAGTCTGATCTCTGATATTAGAAATAAATTGGGACTTTGTACGAAAGGTCACTTTTGAAAGTGGGTCTAACAGGCTTTACTTGCGAAGTTATGTAACAAGTGCACAGTAGGATTTGAAAACCTGGAGGGGGGAAATCATCTATTACTTTAATATCCTCCAACACTTCTATATTTACATGTATTGGGAGTGCCCGTGTTAGCAATGAGAACCCACATGAAAGTAAAAAGAAGCCATGCTTTCTTGGATTTTTTTAATTTTTATTTTTTTAATATTTTTTAGTTACTAGAAAGGGACAAACAAGCGTGAGAACAGAAACAAAGTTAGTGGTTAAAAATAGGACAGGATATATTTGGCTCTGGAGTATATACAGGGTTTGGTAGAAGTGAGGGAGGGAAGGAGGGAGGGAGAGAGAGACAGAGACAGAGACAGAGACAGAGAGAGAGGTGGGGAGGCAGGATAGAAAAAAGGTATAGTGAAGTCCATGAATGGAGAGCTGTGGGGTAGGCGTGAGGCCTAGGTGGAAGGAACAGTTTGTGAGAATGCCCAAGAATTAGAGACCACTAAGCCTTCTGTTTCAGGGGGACCATTGGTCTCTTGGCATTTCTAGGTTTCTGAGACTGAGGAGCAGAGGTGGCAGCTGCAGAGAGAGTAGACAGTAGCAGACTCAGGACCACGATCTGCAGGTGCTTGATCCCATGGTCAGTAGGCACCGTGTGATGACAGGGTTTTATGCCCACAAAGATGTAAATACTTGGAGGCTGGAGAGATGGCTCAGCACATGAACACATGAACTGTTCTTCCAAGATTTGGTCTCTAGCACCCATGCTGGGCAGTTTACAGTGGCCTACAGCTTCAGCTCCAGCAAGATCCTACACCCCGCCTGCCTTGAGCACCTACACACACGTGCACATACCCACATACAGGCACAGATATGTATGCTTAATTAAAATATATTAAAAAGTTGTACATGTATATCATTATGACATAATAAAGATAAAATTTACAACATTATATTGGCAGTTTTACATGACATATGTCACAGGTCTTTTTCACATTGTAACAAAATATTATTCTAATGATTATGTAATGTTCAATCTTATTGATCGAATTGTTAATTAAGTAGTAACTTGTTATGGTTTCACTAATTCTAATTTTCTATTTTTTTAGTGCTGTCCAATTGTTTTTTTATTCTTTTTTATATCTTTGCAATAAATGTCTAGAAATTGTATTATTTATTCAAAGGTATGAAGCTTATTATCTTTAAGATCTCTACAATTTCATTAATTTATACTAGTACCAATAAAGTAAGAAGGTATATCACATTTACTATTTTTTTTTTCATAAATGAGTCATGTATTTTTTAAAAAAGACTTTTACTATGATGGCTCGTTTTCACTATCAACTTGGATTTAAAATCACCTAAGACATATCTGAGCGTGTCCTGGACTTGCTTTGTAGACCAGGCTGATGCCGAACACAGAAATCCACTTGCCTCTGGCTTCCCCGAGAGCTGGGATTACAGGTACAATCTTGCCAGCTCTGAGTATGTCCTTAAGGAAGTTTCTTGAAAGGTTTTAACTGAGGAGGAGCCACCCTGAGAATAATAGCATCATCCCCTGGTCTGGGGTCCCAGGCTGAATGCAGAGGGAAAGAGCAGACATCAAACTAAGCATGGATTCATCTCTCTCTACTTCCTAACTATGAATGCACAGGGACCAGACACCTCCCTCCTGCTTCTACATCTTCCATGCTGTGATGAGTTATACCCAAACTGAGGGCCAACCTCAAACTCTGTTCCTTTCAGTTGCTTCTTATTAAGTCTTCAGTCACAGCAATGAGAAAAATGCTGAAAGCACTAATGAAGTGGACTAAATATTTATGTTCTTTAAATATTTGCAACATTGAACATTCATTCTTTTTTCTTCCCTCGTCCCTCTCCATCCTTTCTTTTTTTCTCATTTCTCCCCCATCCCTCGCTTCACAGGTTCCACTGTGGAGTCCAGGCTAAATTCAAACTCTGGATCTTCCTGCTTCAGCCTCCTAGGTGCTGAGATTACAGTCATGTACCACTACACCTGGCTTAATATTTCATTTTCAAAGTATATTTCTTCTGTGAGCTGTCCTTTGAAAGTTTCTTTTTTTCTGATCTATACATCCTTTCTTTTATCATAACTTGTTGATTAGTAATATTGATATTAATAGTCAGAATTCCAAAATTGCTTTCTATAAATTTCCAAATTTAGAACACAATTTATCTTTTAGTTGAATGATGCATTGTTATTTATTTAATTATTTAGTTATTAATTTACTTAAATCTATCTTAAATATATTTTTGAAATTCTTCTCAATGATTTATTAGTAGTATTTCTTTTAGAGAACACTCTTGCTACATAACTTATGTTGACAATGTACTTGTAAATCTCTTACCATTTTTTATATGTTATGGTATAGCTAACATTTTCTTTTAGGCGAAAGGCTCACAATTCTGTCGATCATTTTTTACATTATTTTGATAATTATGTAGGTTAATACTCATCAATGAACCATAAATATTTCTAAGTGTAACTGTGATATTGGATATTGGGATGATTGATTTTGGTTTCTGCCAAAGGGTAACTTGATTGGACAGAGGACACCTGTGGCAGACAGTGTCAATAAAATATATTTTCTGGTGTGTCTGTTAAAAAGTTTCCAGGGATTGCTAGGTCTGTAAGGCCGAAGGCATTCAAATCCAAGAAGCAGGACCCCAAAACTTCTTTTATCCGCAGTATTCAATTGTACCATCCATAGGCTTCTCCAAAGGTTGTCTCAGAGTCCAAGCCCAGAATATAATGAAGCAGAGCTTCATATAAAATTTTGGCTTTTCTGTCTCATATACATACTTACTTACATTTTGATTGGGTGCTTTATATTACTGGGCAAGGAGAGTAAAAAAAAAAAGAAAATTGGGATGTGGAGGGAGGGGGAAAAAAGGCTGCAGGAAAGATATGGAGTTGCAGCTACTTAAGGATACTGGCCAGCGCCAGTGTTTGTTTCCTGTTTCTTTCCCTTCCCCAGGCGTGTGTGGAGTATATTTTCCTGGCTGTTTCTGGTTTCTCTTTGCCTCCTAGATGCCATGAGGTAAAACCAAAGCCCACTTGGCTTAAGGTTTCCATGAAGTTATACCCACCTCCATCTTCCAACCCCCATACAAATCTAGAGCCATAGAGCAGGTGAAGAAGAAAGCAGGTAAAACAAAAACAAACAAACAAACAAACAAACAAACAAAACAGATGGCAGCCTCAGAACCATGAACCGAACTGAAGTTCTCCTCCTATAAGTTGTCTGTTTGAGGTTTTCATCATAATGATGAGAAGTTTCATATGTCAAACATGGCAGCTTAAAGAAGCCCTCCATACTCTAGGCAGAATACATGATAACACTATTTCATAAAAGAAAGTACATTCTTACAGTTATACCCAAGACACCTAACTCACTTTTAAGATCTGGCTTGACAGAGACTTTACGAGGTGGGATGTACTTTCTTACGTTCCACCGGAATTTTCTTATAGCGACTGAAGTTTGAATGATCATCACTTTGGTGAAGTCTTCAACGCCTTGTATCTGAAAGTTGACAGAATATACATCAATTTTTGAACGAAGGTTATGCAAGTACACATTGCTCTGGCAAGCCAGTATTCTTAATCCTCAGCCTTCTGATTGCTGGGATGACCGATATTAGTCACAATGCCTGGTTCTGCACATTACACCCTTCCTTCCCTGACACATTTGGGCATGTCATTTCACATAGACTTTATAAAAACCACGCTAGTACAGTTTGCTTTCTTTTTAACAACTGAAGACCAAGGCACACTAATTATCCTGCTGCTTATTCTAACAGCACTTGAGACATATTTCCCTTGATAAACATTAGAAATTGCCAGAGTCTGCCTTTTATATGATTAATGATAGGTGGGTCACTATTGATAATGCATCTTTAAAGCATTGCTCAAAGTCCTTCTTAGGAATGTTTGGGTAAGGATTAAACCAGGTAAGTGCTGTTGAGAATGATCATTCCACAAAAGTGTTCATTCTAAGCATCATTTAGTGTCTTTTCCTCTTTTGAGCTGTTAGTAGCACCCACAGCTGCTGTTCAAGCTTCAGCTCCTGCTGCTTCAGGGAGACCTGGCTCTGATGCTCTAATCATCTACCTCTACAAGCAGCTTGTATCAATGCTACAACATCCCACTCCAGGCAAAACAAGCCTCTGTCAACTTGTGGGGACCATGTCCATCCTGCAGCTATTATCACAGAGGGCAGGAGAGGGAAGCCTTCCCAGTGACTCTGGACAAAGTCACTTGTGATTGGGGTAATGCAAAGCTTGTAATAGGACATAAAAGAGACATGATTAGTGCATGTGAAAGGACTCATTGTTGGTAGAACTGGAAGTCAGGTACACACAGGACTGTAATTAGTATACTACAAGAGGGCCCTATACCCTTTCAGTAAATGAGCTATTTTTCCGTCTCTTAAAGTCATCCTGGGAGGCTCCTCTTGTGTATATTCTCCTTTAGCACTGGAACATAAGGTTCCAATGTTCTCTCCTACTTGTGGGAAATACAGCCAGCAGCGCCAGCTGAGGAAAGAGTAGACAGGACCTGAGCGCTCTAGTGCTAAGGTCGTGGCAATGGTAGTGGCAGCAGCAGAGAGGCTACTGAATAGTTGCAGAGGATAACTAAGGTAGAAATCATAAGAAGCTAAGACGGTGATGGGTGGCTGATGCATCGAAAAATGCTGTGAAGAGCCAAAGGCAAAGGTGAAACTAAGAAGACAGGCAGGCTGCAGTTGCTCCAAGGATTATGGAGCAAAGAGTCCTTTGAACTCAAAACAGTTTAAATAGGAAAGTGTTCAGTTCTAGTTTCATTTTCTGGGTTGGAGGCAAACATCTGCCACTCTGTTTAATGGGGTTCGTCATGACCTCCTACAGTACTGTTGATCCAGTCCTTTTGAAATGTATGGATGCAATTAGAGGGGCCTCTTTTTCTAGTTTGCACTGCACTAAAGGGCAACTATGGCCACAATTCTCTATCTTGCTGTGTTTCATTGGCATTGGCAATGGGTAGACAAAGCTTGTGGCTAGGCCGTTGAGTGTGAAAGCAATCAATGAACACTGCACACGTGGGTGTGGATAAGTCTGCAATAATGGGGTGGAGGGAGGAAAGGAGGAGACAGGAAGGCAGAAAGCATTGTTTGGCGTAAGGCCTATCTCTGTACCTGGTAGCATGTCACAGGAATTAGAAAGGGTGCCTTATAAATTTTTCGCAACTGGCAGTCTTCCGCAGCTCCATGGATGAGGACCACATGGGTTACGGTTTCATCGTAGATGTCGGTTTTCGTGGTCTTGGGTATGTCCCTGATGAAGACATTGCAGAGTTTCAACTGCATCTTATAGTTCCAGTCCTTAAGGAGAAGCACAGCTTCATGTCTGTTATTAGCTCGCAGCCAGTTTCTGCTGTTATGTCTATGCAGGTTTTCTGGGGGAGGGGGTGGGTAGAAAGAATTCAGAAAGACCCCTCTTACCTCAAAAGATAAGTGTTCCCGGATCTTTTGGGCAGTAATGGCAAGTCCAATTTTGTGCCACATATTGTATTTAATGTTAGGACATTTTCTTTCAAAGCCTTCATACAAGTGGCTAATGGGAATAAAATATGTCTGAAAAAGGAAGAAAAAAAGTGAACAATTTGTGCCTACCCATGGCTGGAGAAATATCTGTCAACTCCAGACAGTGACATTCAAGCTAAGGATTAGATGCGTGTTGCTGTCTAAAAAGCTCATAAAATTCATCTTTTGGCTCATCCTTGTAATCTTGCCATAGAAACAATTCCAGAAAGCTGCATGAACCAACAAGGACTTTTTAGTTTGGTTTTTTAAAACTGTGTGTATTTCTGGGTGTAGTCTGCTGTTTGTACAGAGTGAAATTATACCAAACTAAATACCAATTGCTACATTGCATACTTATTTTTATTTTTATTTTTTGGTTATTGTTGTTGAATAATAGCTTTTTATGCTAGCGAGACACAAATCAGCGTAATTAACATATCCCACATCTTATCAACTTACAAGGTTTTGTGCTGAGGACATTACAAATTGGTTCCTTTAACCGTTTTGACATATACTTTGTGATTCCTGTGGTCACTGTGTCGTGCACTGGTGAACTGAACTGTAGCCCTGACCACTACCGTCTCTTCTCTTCACCCTACACATCTTATAACCTCTCTGTGCTCTCTGAGAAAAGCCTGCTGTTTTTCATTCCATGCAGAGGCAAAGAACATGCACTCTTTTTCTTTCTGTTCCTCCTTTGTAACATTTACCCAGTTTCCTTCAAGATCATTCATGTCGATGGAAAATAGAATCTCATTCACTAAAATGTTTTATTTAATTAATGACATTTATGCTGCAAATTAACTAGTTCACACGCAGGCCATCGGCACACCAGTGGAAATCGGGGGACAGGCTGCAGTAGAGTCTCCCCTCCCACCGTGTGGGTTTCAGGGGTGGGGCTCAGGCTATTAGTCTTGATGGCAAGTGCCTGTACCACTGAGCCATCTCTCCAGCCCATCATTCTTTCCAGGGGCTGAACAGAATTTCACAGGACATACGTTTTTCTAAACCATACATCAGCTCCTGGACACTTAGGTTGTTTTTATTTCTATCATCTCCTACCCCATTTTTTTAAATTTTTATTTTTAATTGGCATCTCAATCTGCTCCACTTAGTCCTAAACTTTCCATTTGACCATTTTCATGTTTATAATGTGCTGATATTTCCTATCTTTTCTGTGTTTAAGAGTAGTTTCTCTTTAATTACATATGTTTTCCCTGAGTTCACTGAGTCTGTTTGTACCCACGGCTTTAGTGCCCCATCTGCCCAGTGTATCTTCTGGAAAATATTAATGTTACTTTTTATACAGTGTATCACTTCACCCTATTTTTCATGCCATCTAACACTGCTTAATGTTTATTTTTGTATGTGTAAAAATTACAATCTAAAAAACTTTTTTAAAATTCATGATTACTGATTACACACTGTAGATACGATAGATTCTTCCCTATTTATCTGAATTGCTGAGATTTGTTGCAGGGAGCCATTTATTATCTGACCACTGAGAGTCAGTGCTAGCTGGCACTTATAGTTTGCTTGGGATAATTAATAGGAAGTGTTAGGTATGTTCCAAAACCAGAGTGACATGAAAGTAAATTCACTTTGAAATGTTTCCACTCTGATTCCTGTCAAGGCTGCCTCTCAGCATTGACACAGCGGATCTAGAGAAGGCAGGGCTGGCTCTCAGCATTGATGATGAAGAGCTTCAGAAGGTTACTTCATGTTTGGTCTTCACTTCCATGGTCTATTTTTTTCTGGCTCTTCAGTTGGATACTGGTGGTGTAAAATAGTGTTGTCTTTCTGATGTTTAAGGGAACCTTAAACATCCTTAATCCTTGGCAGTATTTGTTTTTATTTTTTATTTTTTAGATAAGGTGTAGCTTTGGGCTTTGGCTGGCTTAAGTGTCATCCTTTTTTCTTTTTTTTTTATACTAGTACACAATTCATCAGACTCACTGTATTCTGTAGGAAGTCTTTACTTGCTGTATGGTGACTGGAGAATTGTCACCATAGTGTGAGGCAGGGACTTGGGGTGCATTTAAGGGATGCCCTAGTTTCTTTTCTGTTGCTGTGATAAAACACTCTGTTAAAAATAATCTGGACGGAAAGGGTTTATTTGGCTTCCCATTTCAAGTAACAGTCCATCATTTTGGGTAAGTTAGGCAGGAGCTCAAGCATCTGATCACATCACAGCCATGGTCAAAAGCAGAGAGAAGATAAACCCATCTTACAGGCTTGCTCTTAGCTAGCTCTCTTCTTTTTTACTGTTTACAGGTCTCTACCTAGGGAACAGAGCCACCCACAGTGGCCCATCAATTAAAAATCAATATAATCCCTACAGATCACATGCCAGCTTGATACAAGTCATTTCCAATTAAGACTCTATTCCCAGGCGATTCTGGACTGTGTCAAATTGACAATTAAAATGAAATAATGCATGGTCCACCTTATTGATTTGCTTTCTCAGGGCTTTCAGACTTATATTGAACCTGCCTGTTTATAGTGACGGAAAATATTGCCTTGTTTATTTTGTAAGGTTTTGTGCTTGATTGTGGTGGGTTTGCTTTATATACAGTGGCTTCCTAATCGCTTGTTAGTGTTTTCATTCAAATTCTAGTTAACCAGAATATTAGCTGTACATGTTTTACTATGCCATTACTTAAAGATGTTTTTAAAATGTACTAAATAGGATTATCCCACTTAAAAACAATCCATCTAAAGAGGTCTAAAAGGCTCTGTGAGAGACGAGATAGCTGTATAAAATCAATGTCTGAATTACCAGGCTCCAAAAAATAATGTGCATGTGAATACACAGATATGAGCTCCTACATGCATACACATTACATTTAAATCTCCTGTGACTGATATCTAGATGTTCTGTAACTCTTTCAAATGCCAAGCTTCATACAAGTTAGTTGAAATACTCCAGCAACACGATGCTTGTTCCCCCAGGCTCTGCCTTACCTACGCTAAAATGTAAAGAAAAAAAAAATGCCTTTGAGCACTAATCCAGAGACTACCCATCCAAACACCTTGGGCTTGCAGCCTCTTTTCCACTTTTGAAAGTATCTTTTCTTCAAGAAACACATGCTCTTGCTAAAATTCTAGTTCTTCCTTTACCACATCCTTCCCAGCCTTACCTACTCTATCCCTAAAATATATGGCAAATGCTTTTGAACATTGTTACTCTCAGAATAATATCTGAAGACTCCTAAAACTACCCATACTTTTTAACCATTATCTCTTCAGCTCTCTTCCTCTCCTCCCTCTCCTCGCCTCGCCTCCCCTCCCCTCTCCCCTCTCTTCCTCTCCTCTCCTCTCCTCTCCTCCCCTCCCCTCTCCTCCTCTCCTCCCCTCTCCTCTCCCCTCCCCTCCTATCCTTCCCTCCCCTTCTTCTCTTCTCCTCTCCCCTCCCCTCCCCTCCTTCCCTCCCCTTCTTCTCTTCTCTTCTCCTCTCCTCTCCTCTCCTCTCCTCTCCTCTCCTCTCCTCTCCTCTCCTCCCCTCCCCTCCCCTCCCCTCCCCTCCCCTCCCCTCCCCTCCCCTCCCCTCCCCTCCTCTTCTCTTTTCTCTTCTCTTCGACTGTCCCTCTACCTGTTTGTCCCTCTCCCCACTTTTCTCTTGCACACTGTCCCTTGTCTCTCTAGTGGCTCACTCAGTCTATATCTTCTGTCTCTCTTTTCTCCCCCCTCTCACAATAAATTCCCTGTACCTCACCTGCTGCATGGCATGTAATATTTATATAGTAACTTTTGGTGCCTGAGACTCGGTGGGGCTCTTCTGGCAGTGTCTGTCTGGGCATGCTGGAATCCCTCTATATGCCACACTTGTAACAAACTTGATTCCTTTCTCTCCCGCTGCTACACATGCAGGGACCCCACTGTAATCTGCTCCAGCCCCTCGCTAGACTGCATTGTTAGCATCCTTTCAGGTCCAGATGTTTCCTATATCCACGACAGCACTGAAGCAGCTACCCGCAAGTGCTCCAGTCTAACCTTGCAGACTGCGTTAAACTTGACCTGTGTTTTTCCACCTAGGCACAGATGATCTCACAGATCCTGAACAGCAAAAATAGCAGCCTGCTCTTGGAACTTGGCCAACATTCCAGCCTATGGTCCCAAATCAATACCCCAATGTCAGTCAGAAGCAGCCAAAGACTGATTGATTTTTTTTTTCTTTTTGCCTGTTATCCATTTATTTTCAACAAAAAGCTAGGATGCTAGGTCTCTACTTGCTGCTAGGGATGGCTGGCAAACCCCATCTCTACCCTGAACTTTCCAGGGCAGGGGCTTTTACCTCCTCCTCACCATATAATCTGGACATTTTTGTGTTCTTCCTTTCTCTCTCTCTCTCTCTTTCCTCCACCCCTTCCTAATTCCTCATTTTTTCTTTCATGAAACAAAAAGGGAGGAATGTTAGCATGTAAGAAACCTGCCTCTAGGTTGCTTAGCAACCTGACATCATCACCTATAACTTGTCAAATAAAAGCAGTGCAGCATCATGCCTTCCACTTCTCTCTCTCCTCTTCTCTTCTCTCTGCCTGTCCCTCTGCCTGTCTGTCTCCCTTCTCACTTTGCTCTCACATACTTTTCCTTAACTCAGGCTATATCTTCTTTCCTCTGTCCTTCCAACAATAAACTTCCTTGTACCACAGGGGTGGGGGGAATTTCTCCACATAGAACTGCTTATATAAGCATCAAATACTTTATTCACATTAAAATTTCCCAAATTGTCCCCAATATATCTCTTTATACTTGGTTTATTTAACTCATGGCAGTTGCACATGGGTGTCACAGCACTTGTGTCCATTTTTACTGATATTCCCTTGCCTGCTCCCCATTTCCAGTTAATGCCACTGACTTGCTAGACAAGTCATTCATCCTTCAGAATCTTCCACATTTTAAATACAGCAAATGAGTCCCTCTCATTTGCCTCCTTGTATTTCCAGGAAAATCATTTCCAGAAAGTGGTTTTGCCCAGAGGTTTGAAGTGCCTCACCATGTAACCTGGTCCACTCTGATCTGCCTTTCTACCATTCTAGTGCTGACTTGCCTGCTTTCTTATCTTATCATTTATGCCACATTCTTTTCTCTTTCTTGTCCTTGAACTACAAATAAAACATAACATAGCTAGATTAAAGTCTTCATTCAAGTAAGAATTTGCCTAGTCCTAAACTCTATATACATCTTAATGAACTTCTAGCGAGTCAGAATGTGGTATTAATACTTAATACGTCCTACCCAATTTTACTATGGAACAGCTCATATGGCCCAGATTTCTTGGTTAAATTCTTCTTTCATTGTAGGAGGCTCACTTTTGAAATCATTTTGCTAGGGCATTATGTAAAGTATGTATACATTTGTAAATAATGCATGTTCCTTTACCATTTCTGTTTAAAAACACACATTGTCATGGCCCCTTAGGCATATGCTAAGCACTAAAGACATTCTAAGTTTGATACCAGACACTGAATGAGACACAACAGCGAGACAGAGGTGCTGTGTTCCTACCTCCACGACAGTTTTGCACGTGGCAGAATACTGCATCGGCTCATTAGTCAAGCAGTTTAACTCGCCTATTATCTCCCCGCTGAGCAAATACTCTGTGTGAAGGGCTGGCTGCGCCTTGACCTCTGATTCTGAAGGCACTCTTTCCATCTCCTGCTGTGGCTTTGACCTTTTAAGCTGTTAAGAAAACATGGAGGAAAAACAAATATGCCGGTTAATTTCCATCACTCCAACTTTTTGCCATTTCCCTGCTTTAGGTTTAACAATTACCCTGTGACTGCACCATCCTGGAAATAGTTTCCCCTTTGAAGTCAAGTTAGTAAATTAGCAGTGACTTTCACAGAGAATGTTCTGAAACAGGTAGCTCTTTGTGACCTCTCTTGGTAAGCCATTTTGTATCCATTTTAAATGGCTTCATCTTCCACTCCGGGTGAGTCAAGATTGATAAATTTATATTTTTCAGAGATGGTCCTTTATGTAGTTCCTCTTAACTGTTGAAAGGTGTGGTTTGTAAGGGGGCAGGTCATTGGCCATTGTGTCTGGTCTTGGAAGTCATCATTTGCATGCTAACTGTTCCCCTAAGAAAGGACCTTTTTAGTTTGCAGCACGGAAAGTTATTCTTTTTTTTTTTAAGATTTATTTATCTATCTATCTATCTATCTATCTATCTATCTATCTATTTATTATATATACAATGTTCTGTCTGCATGTATGCCTACACCCCAGAAGAGGACACCAGGTCTCATTAAAGACAGTTGTTAGCTGCCATGTGGTTGCTGGGAATTGAACTCATATCTCTGGAAAAGCAGCCAGTGCTCTTAATCTCTAAGTCATCTCTCCAGCCCAGTTGTTAATTCTTAACTTTGCTTAATTTTTCTTAAAAAAAATAACTTGAATCTTCACAACTACATTTGTAACCATCTCTGCTTTACCTTGACCATGCCTGAAATAATTACATAGATTCCTTCTGGCTCATCACCTTCTTCAAATATGTTATTTCCACAGTCAAATGTTACAATTTTTGCTTTTTCCTAAAAAGAAAAAAAAAAGCAATTTGGAACATTGATTTATACTTTAATAGAACTTTTATACAATTAAAGTAGATATTCAACAAGATCTAAGAGACTATGTCAGTTGCAAGTTTGTGAGAGAAAATATGAATTATGCATAGCATACAAAGTAATGTGGAGGTCCACAAATATAAATTTCATATGCAATGCTCATATGAAGAAAAATAACCTAGGAATAAGAATGAAGTGGGAGAAAAGGTTTCATCTAGGTAAAAAGTTACAGGTAGATGCAGAAATGACATGTTCATGTTTCAGATGCTCAGAAATCTAAGTATATAACAATCTATGCTGAATACTTAAGGAGAAGTCTAACTGGCCTTTTGATACTGAACAAGTACTGAAAAGAATACCATTAAAACAAGTCAGGCCTTTTGATTTTTTCATTCCAAAAGCACTCAATGAGTGCATATATTACAGCTTAAGCAAACTTATGAAGTGTGTATTTAAAAGATGAACAGAGATAGACATGTTGACTTCATGTTTGTAATGTGGTTTTTGGGAAGCTGGGTCAGGATAATTGATACTTAGAAGCCAGCTTGGAATATATAGCAATATTCCTTCTCAGAAACAACAATGACAACAAAAGGGAAAGAAAGAAAAGGAAAAAAAAATGACCTAAACAGTGGTGGCAGAGATGCAAAATTACTTGTAACGTACTGTACTTCAGAGTACAGTGTAAATACAGACTGGAATGAATGGTAGTGCATTTCTGACTTCAAACTACAAACAATTAGTCCTACGACCTACATCTCTGACTGCTGGTAGTTCGCAGAAGTACAACAAATAAGGAAAGAATGAAAAAAAGCCTAGGACCAGTGGTCATTTCTAGGAAGTTAAAAAGAACCCATCCAAAGATAGATAGAATTAGAAGAGAGAGTGGTATGTATGGCACCATCGGTAGCTCATCATAAACAGAATAAAGGGCACATGAAACATGGGAGACAGAAGCTGAGGTTTCAGAAGGTGGAGAGGTAGCTAAGAGGCAGCTTGTGTCAGGGCTTTGGGTTGTATTAAAAAAGATGCTCACTGTAGCCCAAATATAGCAAGGGGCAATTACAGAGTTTTTAACTAGTGAGCATCAAGGTGAAATACTTACTGTTCTGTTAATTATTTGCCAGTGCATTAAAGGTATTATCAGAAGGTGAAATTTTTACCTGAATAAAGCATATGGATACAGGATCTTTACTAAGCCACGGGACATAGTCTGGGGATTCTTCAATATTGAGCGGCTGTTTAACGGACTGTAGATCATGCACCTCAATCTTTTTGGCCATGATTAACTAGAAGCACAATATGTAAGAGAGAAGGTGAACCAAACTCATATATACAGAAGGAAGGAGGGAGAAGGAAAAGAAAGAGGAAGCAGAGAGGGAGGAGGAAGAGGAAGAAAAGCAGCTTTTTACTATATTGCATTAGTTGGCCCTCTCCTCTGGAGGGCACTGCAGACCCAATGTACGTAATGCTTTTCCATCCAGTATTGTGGTACTTTGAGTGAGAAATGTCCTTTATAGGCTCAGATATTTAAACACTTGGTTGTCCTAGCTAAGCTCACACATTTGAACACTCGGTCCCCAGTTGGTGCCATTATTTGGTGAGGGCTTAAGAGGTGTGGCCCTGCTGGAGGAACTATGTCACTAGGGGTGGGATTTGAGAGTTCCTAGCCTTGTCCCAAGTCAATTTGCTTTATGTTTGAGGTTGAGGATGTGACCTCTCTGCATCTTCTTCCTACTGCCATGCCTATAGCTCATGGCCGTGCTTCTCTGCTCTGATAAACTTTTATCCCTCAGACCTGTAAGTCCCAATAATATCTACTCAAAACTATGTGTTAATATCTCTTTTCATCTGTGTTTAGTCACTCCATGTTGTGTCTCTGAGATTTACCCGTGGTTGCAGAACATGATTCATACAAGCTCAAGCTGAAGCAATTAAAGTGTCAATCAACAATAGGGAAATCTGTGTAGTCATAGGATATAGTATTATACAACATTGAAGTTGAAGTAAATGAAGCTTTGCTCCTGAAGACCATGGAGCCAGGTGGTCATGAAGTAAGATCTCTGGGACCAAGACATAAGCCACATCTTTCTTCTATTTGTTAGATTTTTCTGTCAGTTTATTACAGTGACAGAAAGCCAAATTTTCCTGCATTGACATACAGGCTTAATGAAATACCATCAGACATTTCAGTCTAAAGTTTAGCAGAAACCACCCCACCATCTTTAAAGTTAATTTGAAAATATAAAGTGCCAGATCTAGTAAAAGTGATCTTGAAGAAGAAAACTGAAAATGCAATCAGAGCGAAGATTTAATAAATACATGTAATATAGATAGTGTGGCTTGGTACAATGATAAATACAACGAAGAAAAAGGATCCAGAAACTTACCCGCCCCCCCTACTCTGTGTGTGTGTGAGAGAGAGAGAGAGAGAGAAAGAGAAACTCACTGAACTTAAGACAGAGAGCCTTAGTGAAGATTCTGGAGTAAAGCAGTCTTTTTCATAAATGGTACTAGGTTGAGTGATTATCCGTGTGGGAAAATGTCCAATTTAATGTAGCATTGTCACACAAGACATTTTTTTTTTTCCTGTTTCTTACAGGGGAAATGTTCCTCTAGTCAGTCTTGAGTTTTCATTTCAAAATCTTTAAGTATTTTTTCTAGTTTTGGCTTTTTTTTTTTTTTTTTTTTTTAGACATAAAGCTTTATTTCTTATTTTTTTTGCCCACAGCTTAAATAGCCTCTGGGTAGCCAACACCAGCGTGCCATGTGGGCAATGCAGATAGGTCCACATACATGGAAGCAAGCCAGATCTTTGGCCTTAGCCAAATGTGGAATTGTTCGTGACAGAGAGCACTCACCATCGGGAAGGTGGAAGGCGGAAACCAGCTCCATCTTTAAGGCGCAGCTTTACGCAGCTCTCTACAGTTCCCCCTTTTTGTTTTAGACGCATCAGGCAAGAGTAGAGGTCTGATCTCTGATATTAGGAATAAATTGGGACTTTGTACTGATGTTCATTTAGATGTCATCCACCCAAAGAGCATCAGACCCGTCCGATACCTTTTTCTCAGAGGCGGGACCTGGGGCATCAACCGGCATGCAATCAGACATGCTCTTCTCTGGGTCCAAAGCGGCTGACCCTGAGTGCAGTGCTTAGCCTCGCATCCTGAGCGTAACATTTTAGCTTTTTATGGTAGCCAACCATGCTTGGGGAGACTGTCCTGCTTCAATGGCTGTAAAGGCCTGAATGGTCATGGCTGCATTACGCTGTTGTGAGACTCTAATCTTGCATATATACCACAGGCAAACCAAGGAGACCAACACCAGAAGGCCTGCTAATGCTCCCATGCCCGCCCATTCCTTCAGATGATTCATGGCTGCAGCAATCCATGATAATAATCCTGTGGTTAGTCCTGCGTCTACTCTGGTAGAATTTACTGTGATAATGGCCACTCACAGCTGCTCCATTACTGCCATCTCATTGACGGCTGTTGGAGCTACTATCGCGGCATTAGCCATGAGTCATATTGTGCAGACTGCTCAGACCCTGAATAATCTTTTAGCCAATGTAGCTCATGCCTTAGATGTACAAAAAGGAATTAATGCTCAACTAAAAGGAGGCTTGATGGTGTTCAATCAGAGGATTGACCTCGTGCAGGAGCAAATTGATACCCTATGGCAAATCGCTCAACTTGGCTGTCAATGAAAGTATGCTGGACTTTGTGTCACTAGCATACAATATGAGAATTTTTCCCGTGCTGCAAAGCTGTCTAAACAATTGTCTAGCCATATTTTAGGTAATTGGACTGGAGAATTCGATACTAGTTTTGGCTTTTTACAGTATCAAGCTTAACAGCATGGGTTCTAGATTCAGAACGCCTGAGTTAGAAGATTGCCTTCTGGGACTAGAGTGAGGGTGCAGTGACAAACAGTGCCTCCAGCCTCTGCTTCCATTATAGCCATACCCCATGGCAGCCAGCTATTTTTCTTTTACTATGTGTAATTCACTTATTTATAGTACTAAGGATTGGACTTGGGGCATTGTTTAGGGTAGGCAAGCGCTCTACCACTGAAGTTTAGCTCCAGCTTCCTCAGTTTCTATTTTTACAATTTTTAAAATTTAATTATGTACGTGTGTGGGGGTATGCTGCATGAGTGCTCACAGAGACTAGAATGTGAGGCCTCACAGAGCTGGAGTTACAGACTATGCTGAGCTGCAGGACATGGGTACTGGAGGCTGAAGTTAGGTGCTCCTAAAGAGATAAGCCATCTCTCCAATCTGTAGTTTCTATTTCATTTTCTTTTCTTTTCTTTTTCCTTTGTTTTCTCTCCCACCTTCCTCCTCCCTCTGCTGCCTCTCTCTCTCTCTCTCTCTCTCTCTCTCTCTCTCTCTCTCTCTCTCTCTTGGTTAAAATCTTTCTACATAGCCATGGCAGGCCTGGAAATTATTTCATAGACCAGGCTGGTCTTGAACCCACAGAGACATGCATACCTCTGCCTCCTGAGTTAATTTCTGTTTCTTACAGAGAACAGTGATAGTGAGAATTCTTTGGCTTTTAGAGATGTTCAGTATCTCTTAAGAAGAGCCATTGAAAAATATCCCTTTTATATCCATAGCTGTTTCAGATCATATTCATGCTTTCTTGAGGATTCTCTGCCCTTTCTAATAATTTATCGAAACACTGTGTGTGGAAATAGATTTTTCTGAAAACCACTTCTTACCTCCAGAAACTGAACTTTTGATGGACCTTGCATCCAAGTTTGTAATAAGTCTTGAGACCATTTAAACCATATACTCAATCTGTACCTAGCACTCAGTCTATATAAGTTTAACCTGCCTTTAAGAAAACAAGGTAACCAACCTTACAATGACTTGGATTTTCCCATGCAATTAGTCTTACAATCCAAGCTAAACATAAGCTTTATTCTTTCATTGCCCTGGCCCAAGATAACATATGCACATTATGGTAGTCATTTACTGAATGCAGGCAATATATTGAAAACAACCTTAAAGAAAACAAGTATCCATCATAAATGTTGGAAGCCACATGTGCCAATATCTTGAAACCATCTGTTTGTGGCTTTTGAATGCCATTCTGGCCAATAGGGGTCATCTAGTAAATGTTTTTTTAACTTTTATTAGTTACACTTTATTCACTTTGTATCCCCCCATAAACCCCTCCCTGCTCCCCTCCTAATCCCACCTCCCCTCCCTTTCTTTACCCATGCCCCTCCCTAAGTCCACTGAGAGGGGAGGTTCCCCTCTCCTTCCTTCTGATCTTAGTCTATCAAATCTCTTCAGGAGTGGCTGCATTGTCATCTTCTGTGTTTTTCCCTCAGAGACTCTAATGAAAAATATCAAGAGATTCCTCATTCCTTTCTCATGCTGTGCTTTTTTGTGCAGTGCAGTCAATATACACAAGGGCAAAGCCCTTGTTTGGAAGGCACAGGGAGAAAAATGGAGAATTCAAATTTGGCCTAGCTTCTGGTCGAAGGTACTGTTTCTTCAGATGTGGCACTGACACATCCTGGGAATTATTTCTGTCACTACTTAGTGGGTGTTTTTGGTTACAAATGTTATTTTCCACACCATGCTTTCTCTACTAGGTCACTTTTAACATATTTCAGTATGTAAAGTTTTACAGTTTATGTGGTACTATGTAAGATTTTAATTAGCAGATAATTACGGGCCCTATAATGAGTGTTTTAGAAAGGTTCCTCCACATAAAGAATTAAAAAAATTATGTAGTATAATGGCTATTTTATAGTTTTAGTGTTATTTTCATAAAAAATTTGAGTCATTTATTGAATTATCTGTCATTTCTTCCAAATTTTCAATATCAGCTTGACATTAGAATTCTGTATATTTTTAGGTTTGCTGCTGGACTCAAGTATGTTCTATTTACTCATGTCTCTCATTTTACTGTAATTTCTCATTATTTTATTATTATAGCATGCCTTACCTTCTGGTGTAAAATATACCTAGTGTAAACTTCCTCTGTTAGCCATTTTTGAACAATCTGCAGTGGCACTAGCGGCATTTGTTTTGTTGTGTAGTCACCATTGGCCTCTACAACTTTGTTTTGTGATATTTTATGTGAATTTTACAGTGCCTATGACTGGCTTATTTTTCTTAACATAGTACTGTTTTCCACAGACCAGTTTACATTCCCGCCAGTTGGGCATAAGGATTCCATTTTCTCTCCATAGGGACGTGGTATTTCCTGCTTCCTGGGGAATTTTGTGCGGCTGTCCTACTTAATGGGAAACGTGTTTTCATTTCAGCTTGTTGTCCCTTTTGTTTTGATTTCCGTTTTCCTGTGTATTAGTAACATTAGGCAAAATTCTACATGCTTATTGGGACATATAGATATCTGTTTTCGGAAAAATGTCTTTTCAGATCGGCACTCATTTTAAAAATCAGGTGTTTTCACCTTTTTTCGATGTCTATCCCATTTGCCTTTCTGAATGAAGACTGATCATCTTGTCCTCTTTCTTGCTTAGCTTCTTTAGCTGTACAGATTATAGTATGTTTATCCTATATGTCTAATATCCACTTATAAGTGAGTATATACCATGTGTGTCTTTCTGCTTCTGGGATACTTCACTCAGAATGATCTTTTCTAGTGCCCACCATTTGCCTGCAAATTTCATGATTTTCTTGTTTTTAATTGCTGAGTAGTATTCCATTGCGTAAATGTACCACAATTGCTGTATCCATTCCTCAATTCCCCATGACTGGGGGAGCAGCCTTACCAGGCCACAGAGGAAGCCTATGAAAGACAGTCCTGAAGAGACCTGATAGGCTATGGTCAGATGGAAGGGAAGGAGTTCCTCCTCTATCAGTGGGCTGGGAAAGGGTCATGGGAGGACGGGATTGGGAGGGAATAAGGGTGGGCTACAGCTGGGATACACAGTGAATAAATTATAATACATAAAAAAATTATATTAAAAATCAAGTGTGGTTAGTTTTACAAAATTTATCTACATATCAATATTTTAAATGTATAGGTTGAAAATATCCTCTCTCACTCTATGGGTCATTTTTAAAAAATTTTATTTTAATTTTTATTAATTACACTTTATTCACTTTGTATCCCCCATAAACCCCTCTCTCTTCCCCTCCCAATTTCACCCTCCTTCCCCCTTCTCCACCCATGCCCCTCCCCAAGTCCACTGATAGGGGAGGTCTTCCTCTCCTCCTTTCTGATCCTAGTCTATCAGGCCTCATCAGGAGTGGCTGCATTGTCTTCCTCTGTTGCCTGGTAAGGCTGCTCCCCCATTAGGGGGAGGTGGTCAAAGAACAGGCCAATCAGTTCATGTCAGAAACAGTCCCTCCTTCCCATTACTATGGAACCCACCTGGATACTGAACTGCTATGGGCTACAATGTGCAGGGGTTCTAGGTTATCTCCATGAATGGTCCTTGGTTGGAGTATCAGTCTCAGAAAAGACCCCTGTGCCCAGACTTTTTGGTTCTGTTGCTCTCCTTGTGGAGCTCCTGTCCTCTCCAGGTCTTAGTATTTCCCACTTCTTTCATAAGATTTCCTGCACTCTGCCCAAAGGTTTGCCATAAGTCTCAACGTCTGCTTTGATACCCTGCAGGAGAGAGCACCCCCTCTGTGGCAAGCTCCTGCCCTGTTCCCTGTTTTCTCCTTCTTCTGATGTCCATCCTCTTTGATTTTTTGAATGGGGATTGAGCATTTTAGCCAGAGTCCTCCTTCTTGCTTAGTTTCTTTATGTGTACAGATTTTAGTAGGTTTATCCTATATTATATGTCTAGTAGCCACTTATGAGTATATACCAAAAGATGCTCAAATATACAATAAGGATATTTGCTCAACCATGTTTGTAGCAGCTTTATTTGTAATAGCCAGAAGCTGGAAACAGCCCAGATGCCCCTCAACTGAGGAATGGATACAGAAATTGCGGTATGTCTACACAATGGAATATTACTCAGCAATAAAAAACAAGGAAATCATGAAATTTGCAGGTAAATGGTGGGAACTGTTAAAGATCATCCTGAATGAGGTATCCCAGAAGCAGAAAGACACACAGGGTATATACTCACTCATAAGTGGGTCACCTTTTTTACAATGGGATAATTTGACACACATTTTAAATGTTTTTTTTCCTCTCTCTCTCTTTTATTTTTTCATGTGCCTTTGGCATTATTTCCAATAAATCAACTTGGTTGGTAATGAACTTTTCATCCTATGTTTTCTTCTTTTAGTTTTATGGTTTTAGATTTTATTTGTAGGCCATGGATGCATTTTAATTATTTTTCTCTGCATAGTTTTAGGAAAAGATCCAACTTCCTCACTTTTTGAAAATAGCATGTGTTTTGATCGTGTTAGTTTTATACATCCTGTTTATCTCTGCCTTCTGTTTGGAGGGCTTAGTTCAAATTTAAGGTACCTTTCTTGAAATTTTTTTCTTTAAGTTTTGCTATCTACACCCCACTTTCTCTTCTCCAACTCCCAATGTGATTTGCGTTTCTCAATTTGAGAGGTTTTTTTTTTCCTACTTTTCTTTTCTAAACACATAGTTTTGTTTGTTTGGTTTTTTTTTTTTTTGGCCCTACATTATTATGTTATTTATTTCTGTTTAGTTTTGTTTTTATGGCAAAGCACTTGGGTTCTTTCTCTTTTGTGTACATTCTTTGGAAACTTTCAGTGACTATCATGAGGAGTACACGTAACATTGTTGAGTGCCAGCACTAAAGTCTGGGTTGGGGCAAGCTTCATTTTCACAGAACACAGAAGAGCCAAAACTTTCAATATCTCTAGTCCCATCCTTCCCAGTTGTTTCTGTCATACTTACTCTGAAAATATGCTATCTTACCTTATTGATTTCAGTACCTTCCATTTTATGTATAATTCCTTCGGACCTGAAAGCCTTGACAATTTCTTTAGCCATATTGAGCATGACATTAATCTCCTCCTTGGTTTTCATAGTGACAGCAATTTCTGGATGATCATACTCTAAGTAACCTGAAGAACAATGCAATATTTTCTGGTAAAATGAGAAGATCATCCTAAGTCCACAAAGTCTAATTTTCTTCACAGGGGCATGTATCCCACTGGCAGGCATCCTAGCATCAATCCCTCACCAGAAGAGCTGGGATTCTGTCATTTTCTTGTCAACACCTACACTTGTTCTAAACTCATGAAAAAGGGATGGAAAGCCCTACCCTAAATTAATGGTTGTGCTGGCTCACCATCTCTGGGCCCTGGAAGCATGCGTGGGGTCACATGTCTGTTAGTCAGGATCCACTTTCCTGTTCAGTTCAAAATGGTATTTTTGACTATTTGCTACATGTTCAGCTATGGTTTCAGATTAAGTCCTATAGCTAGCTCATTTGGGATTATTTGTCCTGTTTCAAATGTAGAAGGCACACCTATCTGTACCTTTCTGTTTCTCTTCTCTAGATTCCTAGATGCCCATTTAAACCTCACCCACTCGTACTAAACACGTGGGCTTTTCCTTAGTCATGACCACTCCCCTGCCCAGCGACTATTTGCCGCACAGCTCTCTCAAGCTTCATTCTCAGGCTCTCTGCGTTCTTTAGCTGTCTGCCATTTCCTGTCCACCCCTGTTTTTACATATGAGCACAATGTTATCAGGGTGTTTTCTCCATGCAGGATTTTTTCTAGATCAGAAGTTCATCCTGGCATGACTCAGAAATGACACATTGGTCAGGTGGGCTTTGAGCTCTCTACACTCCTTAGAGGGATCCCCAGGACTCTTTCTGATTACAGGTCATAAATCCTGGATCTCTGTGGCAATATTCTTTGACTCACTCAGGAAGGCACAAGTTATATTTGGCTTGGAAGGAAAGGGGATTAATATGGTTATAGAATCATGGGATGGTAATGTGAATGGTTTGAACACACACTAAAAACCTGTATTGTGTTAGGCAGAGAGCAATTGTAATGCTCTCAACTCTGCTAATATATTTATTATATGTTAATATAGCTTCACTCCAGAATTACATAAACTAGAAAACACATCATGTAGTTGTTTAAGTTCACCACTTTACTATTGGAATTAAAATTTTGGGGTTGGAGAGATGACCCAGTGGTTAAGAACACTTGCTGCTATTGAGGAAGACCTAGGTTCAACTCCCAGAACCCACAAAAGGACTTTCAACTGTCTGAATCCAGTTCCAGGGCATTCTAACCTTCTTCTGGCTTCCTGCAGAACTGCATGCATTTATGCACAGGAACATATGCAGACAAAACACTCATACACATATAATAAAAACAAATGTTTATGAAAAAAGAAGTATGTTTATCAGCTGAAGGAGTTCTCTGGTTGAGATTTTGGGGTCACTCAAGTATACTATCATATCATCTGTGAATATTCAGTGAAACTTTGACTTCTTTCTTTCTGATTTGTATCCCCTCGATCTCCCTTATTGCTCTAGCTAGGACTTCAAGTACTATGTTGAAGAGATATGGGGAGAGTGGGCAGCCTTGCCTTGTCTCTGATTTCAATGGGATTGATTAAAGTTTCTCTCTGTTGAGTTTGATGTTGGCTATAGGCTTGCTGTATATTGCCTTTACTATGTTTACCCTACATCTGACAGAGGGCTGATATCCAGTATATATAAAGAACTAAAGAAGTCAAAAGGCAATAATTCAAGCAACCCAATTGAAAAATGAGGTATGGAGCTAAACAGAGGATTCTCTGTAGAAGAATATACAATGGCAGAGAAACACATAAAGAGATGCTCAACATCCTTAGCCATCAGAGAGATACAAATCAAAACGACCCTGAGATTTCACCTTTCACCCAACAGAATGGCTAAGATCAAAAACTCAAGTGGCAAAACATGCTGGAAAGGTTGCAGAGAAAGGGGAACCCTCCTCCATTGCTGGTGGAAATATAAACTTGTAAAACCATTTTGAAAATCAATCTGGTGCTTTCTCAGACAATCAGGAATACTGCTTCCTCAAGATCCAGCTATACCACTCCTAAGCATATATCCAAAAGATGCTCAAGTACACAACAAGGACATTTGTTCAACCATGTTTGTAGCAGCTTTATTTGTAATAGCCAGAATCTGGAAACAACCCAGATGTCCCTCAATGGATGAATGGATACAGAAATTGTGGTACTTTTACATGATGGAATACTACTCAGCAATTAAAAACAAGGAAATCATGAATTTTGCAGGCAAATGGTGGGATCTAGAAAAAAAAATCATCCTGAGTGAGATATCCCAGGAACAGAAAGACACATATGGTATATACTCACTTATAAGTGGGTACTAGACCTATAAGATAGGATAAACATACTAAAATCTGTACACCTAAAGAAGATAAACAAGAAAGAGGACCAGGGGTAAGATGATCAATACTCACTTAGAAAGACAAAGGGGATCGACATTGGAAGTAGGAGAAAATAAGTAACAGGACAGGAGCCTACCACAGAGGGCACCTGAAAGACTCTACCTAGCAGTGTATCAAAGCAGATACTGAGACTCATAACCAAACCTTTGGCAGAGTACAGGGAATCATATGAAAGAAGGGGGAGTTAGTATGACCTAGAGGGGACAGGAGCCCCACAAGGTACAAATATATCAGGGCACAGGGGTCTTCTATGAGACTGTTTTTCTAACCAAGAACCATGCATGTATATAACCTAGAATCCCTGCTCTGATGTAGCCCATGGTAGCATGGTAGCTCAGTGGGTTCCCTAAATAAGGGGGATAAGATAAGAATTATTTCTGACAGGAACTCAATGACTGGCTCATTGAGCTTTCCCCTCCCCCCCGCAAGGGAGGAGAAGCCTTACTAGGCCACAGATAAAGACATTGAGACATTGCAGCCAGTCCTGAAGATACCTGATAAGCTAGGGTCAGATGGAAGGGAAGGAGGACCTCCCCTATCAGTGGGCTTGGAAGGGGGTAGGGAGGAGATGAGGGAGGGAGGGAGGGGGGATTGGGAGGGAAAGAGGGAGGGGGCTATGGCTGGGATACAAGTGAATGACCTGGGATTAAAATAAAAAATAATAAAAAAAGAAGTATGTTTCCCCACAGACTTATAAGTTATAATACCCATTTGTTGGTAAAACTTTTTTATAGAATGTATACAATTTACCCTTGTTCATTCAAATGCTGATTTTTCTATCCAACTATCTAGTTTCAATCCAGACATTGCATTGTGATGCTTATTCTAAGCATCACCTGTCTCAAGTGTGTGTAAACATGCCACCATTTGTTCTCTGTAATTGTCAATTAAACAACCAGCCACAAGGCAGAGCAATGGAGAGAATAGGGTGGGACATCCTGGTCCAGAGGGGAGGAGAAGGAAGAAGTGAGAGGAAGAGGAGAGGGAGATCAGCAGCACAGGACTTGGAACCAGGAGGAAAGATAAACTGGACCTAAGATATGACTAAAAGCAAGTATAATGGGTGAAATATAAATGGTAGGAAATTATGCAGTCTTGGAGGTTTAGGATGGAATAATAAATATTATATTCAACAACACCCATTACTTTTATGAGGTTGTCATGATAAGAGATGGTTAAGTTGTGTATCAGAGTGAAGGTACCTACCTAGCTCTTTCATAGCATGTTCCATATTCCTCGTTACCCGCTTTAACAATATCTATAGAATAAAAAAAAAAAAAATGTTATCTTCTTTGGAAAAATAAACCATTACAAAGAAGCTGCGCATTTGTAACTGTTTATTTTTTTAAGTTAATCTGATAACTTAAAAAGCATGATGGAGGTTGTGGAGAGATGTCTCAGCAGTTGAGAGCACTTGCTGTTCTTGCAGAGGATCTGGGTTCAATTCTCAGCACCCACAAAGCAGCTTAGAACTGTCCCTAAGTCTGGTTCTGGGGGATCCAGTGCCCTCTTTTCTGACATCCATGAGCACCAGGCATCTACACTGTGCACAGACACACACGTATGCAAAACACTCATGCACATGAAATAAATGTGTTTTTATGTATGATGGAGAATGTTCTAGGTGTCAGAATGGAATTTAGCCATGAGCTTTCAAATCAGAGACAAAGGGGTGGTTTTCATTCTCAAATGCCCAGAACATTTTACTGAGATATGATAATTGAAAGAATAACAAAAATTTGTTGATATTTTAGAGACCAAAGTCCTTTGTGCCCTCTCCTTTACCCTCTCAAAACACATTGCTAGGGATTAGTCGTGAGAAATGGCAAGGAAACTTAGGAAAACTGGCTTACAATTGGTGAGGAGAAATGCTGCTTTTGTGTTCCACTCAGGGTTAAGTGTACAATATTTTTATAATGCTTGCGGCACACAAAATTTGATATTCAAGTGTTACAAACTGCATTGATGACAAATACTCAATTCCACCTGGCTGTCAAATTTCTAGGTATGTACAACCTTACCTAGAATGTGCTTCAAACTGAGAATAAAAAGTAAAATCTAAAATTCACGTCTAAGAGCTGTCTTTGCCACAGGAGTGTAGGTATGATCAAGCAAATCTCTCTTGGCCCTATTTCTCCTCTGCATAATGAGAGCATGTGATTAGGCACATGAAGATAACTGCAGTTTTCCTTACTCCTTCCTGTCTGTTATTCCACTGCCTTCTGTTTTCCTTACTTTTTATTTGGCTCAAAACCAGATGGAAGCTTTGGGGCATTATGAGGAAGCTTTGCTCATCACCATGGTCCTTGCCTCACACTACTTGCTGACCAAGCTGGAGCCTGTCGTGGGATAGGGTTGAGCATTGCACTTTGATACAAAGGTCCCATCCAAGATCTTCCTAGTGTGGCACAGACTTTTGAGTTAACAAATAAAAAAGTGACTTAGTAATAGAAATGGACCAGCAACCCAGGAGTCAGAGGCTATACCAATGTGTGAAGACCCAGGACATGATGTGTGTTGGCAACAGGGCAGTGAAGGTTTCTCCTCATATTTGGGTTGTCTCTCACCTGTTTAGCCTGTTTGGAACTTGCAATCTGGTCGATTATATTCAGGACATCCATCTCCCCTTGGACATAGCCTTTCAGTATAGCATACCGAAAGGAGATCTGATGGCTCATCCCTTTGTCTATTATTTGCAGCAGCTTTGGTGTTATGAGCTAAAACAAACAAAACAAAACAAAAGCAAAAAACTACTATTAAACATTACCTGTATAACTTTTGTTTATACTGAGATTACTTTGGCCAGAATCTTTCTCTGCTTTGGTATAGGATGTGAACCATTAGCTTCTGCTCCCATGACAGACTCTTGTCCCTGTGAAACCCAGATAAATTCTTTCTTCTGTAAGTCTTTCTTCTATAACCCTCCTTAGTCGTGGTGTTTTATCAAAGCTGTATAAGTCATTAGAATGCTACTATTTTGCAGCCATCCTTCTCTGTAACAAGGGAATGTGTAGATTCTTATGCCATTTATCTTCTAAAAGTATGTTCCATAGGAATAAAGATTACATCTAGTTTCTCTTCATACTCACAGGGTCTACCCTTTGACATAAGTGCTCAGAGTTTTGTGGATATATTTCCAAACCTTTCTTAGACAGATCACCAGTTCTGTATCTATTTAGTAGGCTCTGCATACTTCACATTAGAAAGAATGAACAATAGACTTTGGAATACCATAGACTTGCCATCTTTAGATCCTTAGATTAAGTTGTGTACTAGTATCATTTATTGTCTTGCAAAACACTACACAAGTCAATACTAATGACTGACTACTTTAGGCCTGGTTGATTTAGCTCCTATTCTCAAAAGCATTTCTAAGATTGTATGAGAAAGACATAAACGTTCTATGCTGTGTCTGTACCCATATATCCTCATATGATGCGTCATGGAACAACTTTCCAATCACTTATATAATCCTATAAAAAAATAAGTAACTGCCTTCATACATGTTAAAGCAACATTTATTACAGGTGTAATTTTGATACTGTGATTATATAACATCGATTTCATACAACATGAAATCCGCATTATTTTAGTTTTCGATCTGTGTGAACATGTGCTTTGTCCCTATGAATATTCTGTGTGTTGATTTGTTTTGACTGCTTTTATCTTTTAACTCCTCCAGCAACTGTACAAAGAAGTATTACTTAGAATGCACTAGTATTTACATAAATATAGATTTTCAAGCACTCTGTCTTAAAAGAGAAAGCTGTGATGAGTATCTATAGTTCCACAAGCAAAGCGGATTCATGAGTATTCATAACATAAAATTTAAAAGTTTCATTTGTTAAAAGAGTTAAACGTCCAGACATAAACATCAGCCCACCAGAAAATGTTTTTCCTGAAACAGTTGAGCTAACGTTAAGCTGACACTCCCCGGCAGAGGAAGCTGAAGTCATGTGCTTTCCTTCCTCTTTACCTTCAAGATGCGCAGTGTACGAAGAAGTCGAATCACGTTCATGAAGACCATAGTCTCAGTTATGTCAAAAGTGTAACTAATGGAGTCTGTTTCGATCAGGATCACGTCTATGATGCCCACTAAGGTAATCCCTAGCTCAAAGAGGAGCCAGCTGTGTGAAAAAAATTCCTTCCTCATTGCTGCCATCTGTTGTTACAAAAAGAAATTGCATCATCATGATTTCCACTTACACTTTCTCCCCCCGCCTAAAATTTTGTGATTCTTTGGAGGATTTCACGTCATGACCCTTACCACATTCACTTCCCAGCCCTTCCCTGTTCACTCCGCCCTTGTGTCCCGCCTGCCTCCAGCGAAAACAAAAACCATCCAGTTTGCGGTATCTAGACATTGGGGGTGCGCACGGTCAAAGTCTTAAGTGGCCTGCCCCTTAAATTGAGCTGAGGAACACCCCCACCCCTGACCCTGCAAGAGGAAAACACACATTACCAGTTAGGCCTTTTCCCCTGATCTACCTGTGACTCTAAGTCATAAATACCACCAGCGCTACCACTGACAAGCACGCAAGCACAGGATGCTCACGACTGCATCCTTTAGCCAAGGAAAACTGTCACAACTACTGATGCAGGCTTAATGATACATCACTGGTGTAGATGAAAGACAGGTTTGTCAAATGGCACTGGAGTTGGAAGTCAAGACAAAATCATGCAAAAATAGCAGGGCTCCTTAATTTCAAACAGCCCTAAATGCTACAAGAACCCCCAAAGTCTCTCTCTATTATTTAATTATATCAGATGTGTGATGCTGAGTAGTAAGACAATCCTATGTGTGTGTGTGTGTGTGTGCGTGTAATTCACATGGGCTAAATTTTACTAAATCAGTTCAAGATTTAAAGATTAATTTGGTGAAAGGATGTCTTTTATTCTCATTATTTTGTTCTGTGATGATGTAAGTAAAACTCATTTTTAATACCTTGAAAACTTAAGTAAATGCAAGCATTTTATCAAAAGTGCCTTGGTAATTGCACCAACACTTTTATACCAGTACACTGTAAAGCTGTCGGAAGGCATCACACACACAACACATGCTTGAATATGTACATTTCAGAGATTCCCTTTTGTCCGTTCTTTTTCAGACCATGTGTTCCTGCCTTAGAGTAGTTGGTGTACACAAAACAGACTTCATGGGGTTTGTACGCTTTTTGTTTTGTTTTGATATTTTTTGTTATTAATTTTTGTTTGTTTCATTTTCACCTTTATTTTGAAAGAGAGACAGAGAGAGAGAGGAGAGAGAAAGAAAACATGATATTGGGTAGATACGGAGGTGGCTAGAATCTGGAAGGAATTCAGGAAGGATAAAGAATAAAATAAAAAATATTGTACAAAAATAGATTTAAGGAGAATATTGCCAGTACAGTATAAACTTACTCTGCATCTTTTCATCTACATCATTTAAATTTTTACTTTGGCAAATACAGACTCAATGCCTAAAACATGTCTATTTTCTACTGCTTCTCTCAGCATCACTTTTAAAAATTAAGTTTGTGTGCTTTGAGAAGAGACAGAATTTCAAAATGTTCCCTTAGAAAACTCTAGCTAATGTTGAAATGGGATAAGGAAAATTTTTTGTTCCCATTTCACATATGTATGCACAAATTTTAGATTACCTTAAGGAGAGCCTCTAGAATATAAAAGGCAAGAAAATAGTAGTTAGCACAATTTATTTCTTCTTCATAGATGTCTTTTAAGCGGGATATCCAACAGATTATCATAGGATATGTGTTCATTAATACTGCAAGGTATCCAGTGTACTCAAATTCATCCATAAAGACTATTTTATGGCATATATAAAGAAGATAGTATCTGAAAAAATAAAAAGGGAAGACAATTTTAATCTGACAAAAAATAATTAAATGAATTATTTGGTCAATTCTATTTTACTTAACTGCAACCAGAGAGCCCTGCTCAATTCTAGGCCTTAGCCTCACTAGTTAGGTGTCTACATCCTTAAACAAATCTGATGATAGGTAAGCTAATTTAAAAAAAAAAACTTTCACAGACTAATGGATCAGTGGAATAAAACTGAAGACCCAAAATAAATCTAAATACCTATGGACAACTATTTTTTTTTTTTACAAAGAAGCCAAAATAATGGGAAAAAGACAGCATCTTCAGCAAAGGGTGCTGGTCTAACTAGAAGTCCACATGTAGAAAAATGCAAATAGACCAATATCTATCACTCTGCACAAAAGTAAAGTTCAAGTGGATCAAAGAGCTCAACATAAAACCAGACACACTAAATCTTTTGGGAGAAAAAGTGGGGAAGAGCCTCAAACTTACTGGCACAGGAGACATTCTGAACAGAACACCAACAGCTCATGATCTAAGATCTACAATTAACAAATGCAGCCTCATGAAACTGAAAAGCTTCTGTAAAGCAAAGGACACTGTCAACAGAATAAAACGGCAGCCTACAGACTGGGAAAGGATCTTCACCAACCCTATATCTGACAGAGGGCTAATATCTAGAATATAAAGAACTTTAGAAATTAGACACCAATAAACCAAATAATCCAATTAAAAAATGGGGGACAGAGCTAAGCAGAGATTTCTCAACAGAAATATCGAATGGCAGAGAAACACTTAAAGAAATGCTTAACATCCTTAGTCATCAGGGAAATGCAAATCAAAACAACTCTGAGATTCCATCTTCGACTGATCGCAATGGCTAAGATGAAAAACTCAAGTGACAACACATGCTGGAGAGAATGTAGAGAAAGGTGAACACTCCTCCATTGCTTCTGGGTGTTCAAACTTGTACAACCACTTTGAAAATCAATCTGGTACTTTCTCAGAGAATTGGGAATAGCACTACCTCAAGATCCAGCTATACCACTCCTGGGCATATACCCAAAAGATGCTCCACCATTCAGTAAGGACATTTGCTCAACTGCTACACTAACCCCAGAACCATCTGTGTAGAATAAAAATGTGTTATGCAAGCATAAAATTATGCAAACAGACAAGAAGTCACGTTTCCTACGGGAATCAGCTTCCTGGAAGTCCCTAGCAAGAACCCTAACATGGCCATCTAAGCCAAAAGACTTATTTTAAGTCCCACACTTACTTGGTTCCAGGATTAAATTGATGAGCTTTTTTTGCTGTTTCTCTATGATTCTTGAAACAGTACAATCAACTATTTAAGGAAACATTTCTAATAGATCACTAAAAGCTTTAGCAAATAAGAGTAGAAGGAAAATATAATTTTAGGAGAGGTAATAAATCAGATTCAGCATCAGGAATTGCTTGTGGAAAAACCAAACATTGTAGGTAGTAAAAGGACAAGAGTTTTAGGGCTTTCTAAAGAAAATGTTTAATCAGGATCTGTTAGGATAAATGCTCTGGATATTCCCACTGCAGTAAAGCTACTACAAAACCATTACCTAACACAGGTATTTATGATGAGGCAGAAAGAAGATAGGCAAACATAGGAGGTCAAAAAGTTTTGTGTTATACTATTATGTTTTACAGACAGCTAACTCAAGCATCTTATCTCTAAGGAAAGATTGTAAATCCTTAGCAAGCCAAACAGGAGGAATTCCCCTCGGTGCTTACCTCCAGGGGGGTTGTAAATCTTTAGCCAACCTAGTTCGGAGGATTATTAACAACCCCTAATTAACTAACAATAAACTACGTAAACAGACCACAAGTTTAAGAAGCCCCTGGCCCTCTACTCGCTAAATTGGCAAACAAGTCACTAGTTCTATGTTTGCTCTGCTTAAGAGGCTGTTAGGCCAAGATTTTTTGTAGACACTGCTTCTACCAGGTTACTCTTTCAGTTAAATATAAACTTTATAAATGTTCCGGAGGATATGTCAACTTTAAGGTGCTTCTTTGTAAGATTACTATAAAAGTGTTGGCCTGACTTAAGTAAAACGCAGAAGATCCAAACCAATACCACCTGGTGTGGGTCTGACTGTCATTTCGCCTATCTGTGCCTTCCTGATATCTGAATTCTCTGATTTTCCCACAGACGTGGGGCACCGGAAGGGGCCAGTCGGTGGCACTCAACTATGTTCATAGCAGCTTTATTTTTAATACCCAGAATCTGGAAACGCCTAGATGTCTCTCAACGGAGGAATGGATACAGAAATTGTGGTATTTTTACACAATGGAATACTACTCAGCTATTAAAAACAAGGAAATCATGAAATTTTCAGGCAAATGTATGGAACTAGAAGAGATCATTCTAAGTGAAGTAACCCAGAAACAGAAAGACAGACATGGTATATACTCAGTTGTAAGTGGATATTAGCCATATAATATAGGATAGCCATCTATAGAAATAAAGAAGCTAAACACAAAGGAGGACCCTAGGAAGGATGCTTAAATCTTATTCAGAATGGCAAATAGGATAGATACCAGAAGTGACAGAAGAGCGGAAACAGGATGGGAGCCCACTATAGAGGGTCTTCTGAAAGGATCATCCTCCCCACAGGGGATTGAAGCAGATGCTGAGACTCAGGGACAAAGTTTGGGCAGAGCATGGAGAGTCTTATGGAAGAAGAGGGGGGTGGGGATAGAGGGTCATGGAGGGGAAAGGAGCCCCACAAGGAGACCAACAAAGCTAAAGGATCTGAGCACAGAAGGTCCTGCAGAGATTAATGCACCAAAGGAGGACCATGCATGGAGAGGACCTAGACCCCCTGCCTAGATGTGGCAGTTCAGTCTCCATGTGGATCTCAGAGTGTGAGGATCATGAGCTGCCTCTATTAAGAACTCAGTTGACTGCTCATTGATCACTTGCCCTTGGTGATGCAGCCTTGCCAGGCCATGGAGGAAGAGGCTCCATGCAGTCCTGATGAGACTTAACAAGCTATGGGCAGATGGCAAAATGGTGGAGAAATCCCCTTTCAGTGGACTAGAGGAAGGGGATGGGGGAGAAGACAGATGGAGGGTGGGACTGGAGGGAGTTGAGGGAGGGCCTTCAATTGGAATATAATGAATAAATTATGAAAAAAACAATAAAAATTAAAATTAATAAAAAATTCAATGGACATTTCTTGTGTGGAGAATAAAGGTGTTTCTGGTGCCAAGGGCAGACTACCTTCCTATAAAGTTTTGTTCATGAAGGTCCCTGAGGCACCCCCCCAATACAAAAATCAAACCAAAAAACAAATAAACAAAACCCACCCATACAGACACTTGCTACTGCTACTAGTTGCCTACCAAAACTCCTTTGTAGGACTCTATTGCTTGACACAAATGCCTTGGTCCCAGGATACAGAGAAACCAAGTTGCAAATGAGCTTGAAGCTTCCTTCCTGCTAGGTAGCTCTCATAGTTTCAGAAGGTGGCATGAAGCTTCTGGGGAAAAAATGTCATGACCAGTCTTGCTCAGCTGTGGTAACCATGAGCAACAATGCCGACTGGCCAGGAAGAATGAACCCACCAATGCAACAGTGGTGAGTATATTTTTGGGCCAAACAATTGCTTTCTGATTGGATGTGATGCTCACTCTACATGAGGGAATTTATGTCTGGTATTGTAAACCTGGTCAAAGCTTGTGGCTTGGGAGGTAATAGAAACTAATGGAGAAACCGTTATTGTGCTAAATGAGCATGATGTACCCACCCAGGCCTATCAAAGAGCCGTATTTATGTCTATAGACTAGTGCTACTGTCAGTTTTGGTCAGAGAAGCTTCCTTTTTGCATTTATACAGAGAATAAATGACTGTTAAATACCAGTCCTAAAGAGGTCATATATATCACCACTTGTGGGGCTTAACAAACATCATGGAAGAAGAGGTTAAAAAAATGCAACAGTCAATGACAGTAGGGAGTAGCAAAGAGCACCAACTAACAGATCTAACGTAGCTGCTGTACTCTTGAACTCACAGCATCTGTCATTGCACAAGACCTGGTAAAATGCAACAGTCAATGACAGTAGGGAGTAGCAAAGAACACCAACTACCAGATCTAACGTAGCTGCTGTACTCTTGAACTCACAGCATCTGTCATTGCACAAGACCTGGTATCTAGACCTATCTCAGTAGACTAGGACTGTTGACATGCTGTGATGTCTAAAGTACAGGGTCCCGTCTTCCCTGTGGATGTATATGCAGTTAAGAGCTGGTGGGAGAATGAGAGGGGCATTTCTTCAGTGTTGTAGCTACTTGTAAGTTGTAGATCACAGACTCCAGTTACAAACCCTTGCAATCTTTCCCCTCTAACAGCTCTCACAAGAACCAAGTGAGACAAGCCCCTTCTTTTAAGCTGGGCATTTCCAGATAACAAAACCCAAATGTAGAAGCTGTGTGAACAGAACTGTTTTAGAACATATTTTTTAGGCCCATTGTTCTTCAAGATGCCCCTTATCCAGCAATATCCTTGGGGTCCTTTCAAATTCCTGCCTCATACTGAATTATAAGAAACTGGAATATATGTGAGTCTTGTTGGATGAGATTAGCCCACCGTTGGACCATTTGTGGGACATAACACCTTTCTGCTCCCTCATCTTGCATAAGGGGCCTAAAAGAACTAACTTTTTTTTTTCTATGATTGAGTTGAAGTCTTCCCTTCATCACAACCCTCTCTTCTGGTATCTAGCCCTATCAATCTCCATCTCTCTCAAACTTTGTCACTTAAAAAAAAAAAAACAAAAAACTTAGGTGCAAATGCTCCTGTAAACAAGTTCCTGTCCATGCCGGTGTAAATTCCGGCTCAGGCTCCAGCAGACAACTGTGTTGGCTAGTTGTCTGGTTGTCTGGTAAGTTGGCACAAACCAGAGTCATTTGAGAAGAGGTAACTTTCATTGAGAAAATGCTCCCACCAGATCTGGCCCATGGGGAAGTCTGTGGGGCATTCTCTTGACTAATAATTGATTACTGGTGTGGGAGGGCCCAGGCCACTGTGAGCGGCGTGACTCCTGGGCAGGTGGTTGGAGGGTGTATGAAAAAGGAGGCTCATACGAACCCTTTCTTTGCCGAGTTGATTTTGGTCATAGTGTTTCATTTCAGCAATAGAAACACCAACTAAGACAACAACCCTAAGGAAAGTTATTTTGGGACATACACAGCATATACACATGTACACACATGCACAGGCACACACATGCATGCACATTCACACACATGCACACATGGATATAAAACTAGAAGAGTAGAAGAGTGCAGTTTGGAAGAAGAATTGAAGGGGAGAATATGGATGTATATGAAAATGTCACAAAACATTATTGTATATAATTAACATGCTAATTAGAAAGAACATTAATTGAAGATTTAGCACAGTAGTAGAACATTTACCTAAGCAGATACAGCACTTAAAAATACAAAACACCCCAATCTCCAAAATACAAGCAAAATGTCACTCATATCTTTTTTTTAATTTTTTCAGTTTTTTTTTTAATTTTTTTTATCAGTTACATTTTATTAACTGTATCCCAGCCGTGTCCCGATCCCTCATTCCCTCCCAGTCCCTCCCTCCCTCCCTCATCTCCACCGTGCCCCTTTCCAAGTCCACTGATAGGGGGGACCTCCTCCCCATTCATCTGATCCTGTTTTATCAGGTATCTTCAGGACTGGCTGCAAAGCCCTCCTCTGTGGCCTAACAGGACTGCTCCTCCCTTCGGGGGTGGGGAGACCAAAGAGCCAGTCATTGAGTTCCTGTTAGAAATAGTCCTTGTTCCCCTCACTTTGGGAAACCAATTGGTTACTGAGCTACCACAGGCTACATCTGAGTGGAGGTTCTAGGTTATATCCATACATGGTCCTTGGTTGAATGTCAGTCTCAGAAAAGACCCTGTGCCCAGATATATTTGGTCCTTGTGGAGCTCATATCTTAACTTCTTTTAAGTAATTTTTTGAATATATGTAAGGAATTAAATTAAAGGACTTTAAAATAGTTCACAAACTATTTAGATTAAAATTTAAAAAGAAACTAACTTCCAAAGAGTTACCATCACATTTTCTATTTCAGGATTGCTCACCTTGATGGACTCCCTTTATCTTTTTTAGTATTATACACCCAGTTGAGTAATAGTTTTCTAAGGAAGGAGAGGAGTTTTTTGCTTTCAGAATAATTCTTTATATTCTCAGGACTCATATATCTAGGAGAGAGAGAGAAATCATTAAATGTACATCTTAGTCAGAGATTCTGTTGCTGTGACAAAATGTCATGGGCTAAAAGCAAGTTGGGGAGGAATGGGTTTAATCAGCTTACACTTCCATATGGCTAGTCATTATGGGAAGAAGTCAGGAACTCAAACAGAGCATGATCCTGAAAGCAGGAGCTGATGAAGAGGCCATGAAGGGGTATTGCTTGCTAGCTTACTTCACACGGCTTTCTCAGCCTACATTCTTATAGAACCCAGGACCACCAGCCCAGGGAAAGATCTCACTAACATTTTAGTTCATGGGGGTCAGGCTGGGATAATTCAGCAGTAAGTAAGGCATCTAACCTGCCTCACACATGTTTCCCTTCACAGCAAGTAGCTGGGTTTAAGTGACTACAAAAGGTAAACATATTAATTTGGAGAGGTCGGACTCACAAGTGCATTTCAGTAGCACTTACTGGAAGCTGCTTATACAGTTCTTTCATTTTTTTTTTTAATTGAAGTAGCGCAAATCTGTGAGTGGTGACTTGGTCTTGCGTAGCCAGCCCTCTTGATTTTATGAGGAATTTATCTTCACCAGGTTCTCTTATTATCTTTATCAAAAAGTTCACCAGGCTCTCTGCTCTCTATTTAAAACTGCTGGAAGCCCAAGTGCAAAGGCTGGCTTTGTCCTTCCTCTTGATTGTTTCACTCTGAAATTTATGTAAGGTTTTTGCTTTGTTGTGCTATAGCTTTATTGATATCATCAAAAATGATGACACCATCCGATTCTCTGAAATTCAATATTATGAAGTCATTCCAAGGAGGTTATTGGAAATGTATATAATATGATCATCTATAAATTACAAATAGTTATTAAAAGTAATCTACTATGCTTGGTACATGCTATGGATAAAGCATTAGAAAACATGTGTCTTTAAGGGTCCATGGGATCAGTGTGATGAAATATACAAAGTAACCACCTCAGTAACTGTTGTCATGGATAGGCTAGTAAGAGGACACTCTCCACCATATAAATAGACTTCTGGAGACATATAAATAGAGGGGACATATAAATAGACTTCTGAAGAATTAGGAAACCCTATTGAAAGAATTGTTATCTCAGACAAGGTCTGACAATTTCACAGGATCTTATGAATCTCCAAATTATGTGAGACCAGAACCCTAATTACAAAGTACTTCAGGTTCTTAGATTTTCATTCGATATGAACACATTCACTGCTGAGACCTGACTTAGGAAGGAGTGTGGTCTCTGTGATGGGATAGTTGAGCAGCCTGGCTTTGAATCCCAGCTCTGTGATTTATTAGACAAAGAACCCCAAGCAAGTTATTAAATTTCTCTTCACTTTCCTTCTCTGCATCATGAGGATAACAGGAGCACTAAAAGAAGTTTTGTGAGGTAAAAATAGGTAATGCATGGAACATGTTCAGTCATGTTCAATGCTGTGTGTCTGACACAGCCTTCAGTAAGAATAAACAATATCTTGAAGGCATTGTTTCCTAAGGTGTTGCCTAGGCACTAGAAATATGTTCTGGTACCCCGTGTAAGCCCTCTGCATCTTCTATACTTAGACTTGTTTTTCTTGCCACAGGACACCCCAAGCTGTGGAGCTACCAGGTGATTCTAATCAAGAACTGGCAAAATCAGCTCCTAGGTAGCTGAACAAAGAAATACCCAAAAGTATGATCAGTAGTTCTCTAGCAGGGGAACACAAGGCTGCTACTCTGATATTGCCTGCAGTGTCTGGCATATGTCATATATTGATGTTAAATATGCATCCTATATGTGGGAATTTAATTGTCATAGGTTCCCCAATCCCCTGCATTGTCGCTTCAGTCCATTTGAGTCCTTTCCTCATGTCCACTGTTGACATTCTTGTGTCAATTTCCTCTAAGTCCTCTGCGCATGACTCTCTTTGCCTTAGCACTTGATTTAAAGGCTAAAAAAAAAGTCAAGGCTTTTTTCTCTCTTTAATGCTTTATTTTCTCACATTGCCTCTCCCAGACCATGTAATGACAATGGTTTTTAGAGTGACAATTTTTCAGCCATTTAAAAACTTTCACTGACAATTTTCAGTGTCCTCAGAGGGCATTGTTTTAAAAAGATGAATTTGTCCAGTTCCTTCAATTCTACAAAGGTCATCCACTCATTTCAAAGGTAGGGGTTTAGAGAAAAAAATGGAGACTCTTGAATTATATATGGAAATACTTCAATATATGTTAAGAAACCCAAATTTTAAAAAGCTTTATCTTTCTACCTCAACACATAAAGTGTTGTAATGACTTGCATCGACTGGCTGGAAGTGAAAACTCATGCTCTTGGAGGAAGTCATGCATGAGTAAACCATAATTCTCTTCTCACATACAGCTTTTTCTCTCAACTGTGTGGGTAACACATGTGAATGGACACGAGAATGGTACATCACATTTAGGATGTAGGGACAATACATGCATGTTGGTGGGATGATGATCCAAGCAGGTCTAAGCTGACTCTGGAAACGACCTTAGTGTCATAGCAGCTGGATTTAAGTTTCTTCAGCAGTAAGGAGAAATCTAGATTGGAAGGTATGTCCTAGCTTTGGGTAGACGCTGTGCCAACTGTGTAAACATTTTAAGCACTGTTTACCTGCTTCCTATTTCTAATCATAGATCTTTCATTCCCCTACAAGGGTGACCTGAGGTTGTTCCCCAAAACACCAGCTTTTTTAAGATGATGGATCCAAGGAAATCAGTACCAGCTTACAAGGACATAGTAGCCAGTTGCTACCAGAGGACACGTGTGGTTCATCTGTGCTTTGTGAAGAAGGACCCACGGGGATTAAGGGACACTTGATTCTTATTCAGGTGTTCAGCGAGGCTGAAAGAAAAGGCAGTTTGCTACAGATGAACTTTGCATATGGGAAAAAAAAGGAGAAAAAGACTTTCTTTCAGGGGATGTTTGCCCAAATACAGCAGCCGTAAGGACTCAAGATTGGGACATGGAGAGGGGTTTGTGGTGCAGAGCAGAAGGAGGTTTGTGCAAATAATAGCAGGTGAACGGGGATTACAACATACCACGGCAAAAACTCACACACAGAGTGGCATAGGGTAGAAGCCTCTCTTAATAGCATACTTACTCTCCCTTCCTCTCACCAAAGCTGCCGGCTGCGCCTACCAACACCTGCACTGCACTCTGGGACAGAATCTCATTCCTGTACTGCCGCTGGTAGCTCGCCTGAAAAAAGTTTTGATTAAAGTTATTATGTGAGGGAAGGAGGCAGGGGTTCAAATGGTGGTGACCAGCGTACACCATATCTGAGAGGCACAGGATCTAAAACTCCATAATTGCCGAATGGAGGGACAACTGAAGCCAGATCATCACCATTGAGGCTTCCTGGGAGAGAGGGGACAACAGGTGAGCTGGGACAGTTTGGATCCAGGTCACCTGTGAACATCTCCAGTGACTGAGAGTGGTGAATATTTGAGCCCCCGAACTTCCTTTGTGTCCCAAGCATGAGCATCCCTGCTTGGTGACAGAGAAGGCAGAGGCGGCAGCAGTACGGGCCCTCCCAGGTCTGCGGCTGCAGCAGGCTGTGGCTAGCCTTAGCAGAAGCCTCCTTGCTTGGTGAATGAGACAGCAGAGGCAGCTTTCTCAAGCACAGGCCTCCCTGCCTGGCAGCCAAACAGTGGACACCACTGATCTGATGGATCTCCTATACTTTCATTTGCCCCTATGGGCTCAAATCTGAGGGTAGAAGACAGGGGAACCCCTGTGTTTTCTGATTAGACCTGGAAGCAAGTGAGTGTGTATTCAAGTGAGTGCATGCGGAGCCCCAGATCCAGGGTCCTTCTATGCTAGCAGCCAGACATCTGATCCCTCCCACCCACACCTCCACTGTGGGCAACATAAGGATTCTTGGGACAGCATTCTCAACATTGAAGTCGCTGTTCTGTGGGTCTACCAGTGGAGTCCAGGCAAACAATTCCTAGAGCCCAGACACATCTGAGTAGTGGGAGGACAGTAGGACAGGCCTGTGGCCAACTGAGGCATTCAGGGCACCTGTGCATGTGCACTGCACCCATGAACAGTGCTAGCACCCCCTCCACCCTTCCAGGCATCTACGCTCTAGCACCCTGTCCTTCAAGGCACACTCTCATGCTTGTGCACATGTGCCTTCCACCTTCCTCCCTTAGCTTCAGTTGAAACACAAACATCTACTCTCAAACTAGACCTCTCTCATCTTGCTGAAGAATACTCCAGACACCAGAGATAGATGGACCCAGTCTGAAATACAGACTCCAGGAACAAACAGTGAAGGTTACAGATACACAGATGGATAAAGGTTGGCATAAGAAAACACATCCAGCAAAAAAAAAAAAAAAAAAAAAAAAAAAAAAAACCTACATCATGGCTTCACCAGCAACCCCCAAAATAAATGGATATTTTAATTCTTTGTAAACACAAGAAAATTATCTCAACTCTATGTTTATCCAGTTATTAGAGGCACACAAAGAGGAAACAAACCAAGCTCTCAAAGAAATACAGGCAAATACAGCCAAACAAATAGAGGCACATGTAGAGGAACAGTGAGGAAATGAACAAAGAAATAGAGGTCATCATGGAAAGACAGGAATCCACATTCAAACAGATGAAGGAAATGATGCAAGACATGAAAACAGAATTAGAATCAATAAAGAAAACAATACACACACAAAGAGAGAAAACCCTGGAGCTGGAGAACTTGGACTTGGAAAGGGGCAGAGAGGAGATGAGGGACAAAGAGTGGGATTGGGAAGGAATGAGGGAGGGGGTTACAGCTGAGCTATAAAGTGAATAAACTGTAATTAATATAAAAACAAAAGTAAAACTTATAAAAAAATCAAGTTAACAAACAAACAACAATATCACACACACATACAAACACACACACACACACACACACACACACACACACACACACACCCCTCCTAATATTCTAAATAAGTCTCTTCAGTGCAGGAGTTCTAGGTTATCTCCATGCATGGTCCTTGACTGGAGTATCAGTCTGAGGAAAGACCCCTGGTTCCAAATATTTTGGTTCTGTTACTCTACTTGTGCCCTCTGCTCTTTCTATCTTCCCCATCTTTCATAAAGATTCCCTGCACTCTGCCCAAAGTTTGGCTGTTTCAGCATCTGCTTTGATACCCTGCTGGATAGAGTCTTTCAGAGGCCCTCTGTGGTAGGCTCCTGTCCTGTTTCCTGTTTTATCCTTCTTCCAATATCTGCCCAGTTTGTCTTTTTGAGTGAGGATTGATCATCTTACCCAGGGTCCTCCTTCTTGCTTAGCTTCTTTAGTATGTTTAGCCTATATTATATTTCTAATATCCACTTATAAGTGTGTCTTTCTGCTTCTGGGCACCTTACTCAGGATGATCACAATGAAAGCAGTGCTAAGAGTAAAGTTCAGAGCATTAAGTGCCTCATACAAGCCACTTTATGGCACACCTAAATGCCATAGAAAAAAAAAAGAAGCAGACATGCCCAAGAGAAGTAGACAATTGGAAATAATCAAATTCAGAGCTAAAATCAATGATTTAGAAACAAACAAACAAACAAAAAAACAATCCAAAGAATCAATGAGACCGAAAGCTGGTTCTTTGAGAAAATCAACAAGATAGACAAACCCATAGCCAACCTAACTAAAAGGCAAAGAGAAACTATCCAAATCAACAAAATCAGAAATGAAAAGGCAGACATAACAATAGACACCAAGGAAATCCAAACAATCATTAGGTCTTACTACAAAAGCCGATATGCCACAAAATTTGAAATTCTAATTGAAATGGACAATTTTCTCAATATATTCCATTTAACAAAATTAAGTCAACATCAGGATATAGTCCTATATCCCCCAAAGAAATAGAAGCAGTCATCAGAAGTCTTCCTTCCAAAAAACGCCCAGGGCTAGATTGTTTTAGCAGAGAATTCTACCATATATTCAAGAAGAGCTAAGTCCAATTCTCTTCAAACTGTTCCACAAAATAGAAACAGAAAGAACATTACCAAACTCATTCTATGAGGCCACAGTCACCTAGTTAACTTGATTTTATGGTACTCAATTATGAAATCCATAGATAATGTCATTTTGCAATGTCAAAAGTTTGGGCACACCTAACTACTAAACCATGGTTAGGTAAATTGTAAAGATATTCTTGGTTGGAAATGTTGAAAATATCAACAGAAAACAAAATATCAATGTTTTGAACAATGTGTATTTAATAAGGCATATCTACATAAAGCTGGATATTTATAGAGTAACTAATAAAAATCATTGTCAGGGAAAAATTAAAATTACAAAATACAAAATTAAAGATAACAAATCATGAATAAGAGAGGGCACAAGGTAGGAGAGGGAGGGTAAGAAGCTGGAGGCCTAAGTCAGGGCAGGCCCCTGGCAGGATATGAGGAGGAGTCAAGCAGCGACTCCTGGTAGCAGAGGCCATAAAGGCTGAAGAGCACATCTAACTAGACTAGCCTTCTAGTAGAGGGAGGGGAATTCCAACCCATCTACACACTCTTCAACCCTGAGTTTACCCTACCTACAAGATGTGCAGGGATAAAGATAGAGCAGAGAGAGCAGAGACTGGGGGACTGCCCAGCTAATGCTTGGCCCAACCAAAGACTCATCCTATTGGAGAGAACCAACCCCTGACACTATGAACAATACTCTGCTAAGTTTGAGAGAGGAGCCTGACAGAATTGTCCTTTGAGAGAATTAATCCAGCAGCACCTCAAAACAGATGCTGAGACTCACAGCCAAACATTGGGGGATATGTAGGGAAGTCTTGTGGAAAAGTGGGAGGAAAGAGAGAAGGACCTGAAGTTGCAGGGGCTCCACAAGAAGCCCAACAGAGCCAACCAACCAGGGCCCAGAGATGCTTGCTGAGACTGACCATGCATGAATTGGACTTAGGTCCCTACAAAGGCGCAGTTGATGGGCACCCTCTTTTCTGCACTTCCATGTCTTTACTTTAGAAGCTGCTCAGAGATAGTTCCAGAGAAAATCTCTGATGACTTGCTTTTCTCCATTTACCTCAGGGACCATGGCCCCCTAGAATATAGGATTTCAAAGAGATGGAAGAACTGGCTAAAAAATGAAACAAAACAGGAGAAAACAAAACCTTTCCCTCATGCCCACCTAACTGTGTGTGAGGGCATTTTTCCCCTGCAGATGGTAACACTTAATTGGATGTGACAAGTCAAAAGTCTGCAGGTAGGATTCAGCACCAGGCAGCCATTCATTCATTCACTATAGAACTACTGCTGAGGCTTCAAAGTACTATAGGTGCTTGAGTGAGCTGAAGGGAAAGTGAGGCCTAAGAGAACATGTCTGCCTTGATTACTGCTAAAGAGAGAAAACTCACAGCTTACAGATTTTCCATTTCCCAAGCAGGGTCAGTGAGCAGAAGGCTTAGAATCTTGAATGGTGGCAATGGTTGAAAGATAGGGATTGTTCTGTACTCTAGGAGGACGAACATGGATGCCTTGAAAGGGTCAGCCACAGCGTGCGGTTAAGATGGTGACCTAGATAGAAAGCTGATAGAAAGCTGAAAGGAAGCTAAAGGAAATTGCCCAGAGTCTTGTTCATTGCTGCACCACAGAGCTTCTGTACTTTTGTGTGTGTGTGTGTGTATGTGTGTGTGAGTCTTTTTTTTCTTTTTTTAAAATTTATTCATTTTTATATTAATCACAGGATGTTTACTTTGTATCCCAGTTGTAGCCCCACCCTCATTCCCTGCCAATCCCACCTTCCCTCCATCATCTTCTCCCTGCCCCGTTCCAAGTCTGCTAATAGGGGAGGACCTCCTCCCCTTCTATCTGACCCTAGCTTAGTGTCCAAGTGGGTTCTCTACTAAGGGGAACAGGGACTATTTCTGACATGAACTCAACGGCGAAATCTTCAAACCCCCCCCCCCTGAGGGAGGAGCATCCTTGCTAGGCTACAGAAGAGGACATTGCAGCCAGTCCTGAAGAGACTTGATAAGCTTCTCTACTTTTTAACTAAGATTTGAATGGAAGCACAATAGCTTCTATCTACATTTATTATAGGATTTGGTGGAAATCTTTGAAAAATAACTGGATTAGAATCAGACAGCTGTATCATGGAACCACTTATTTTAAACACAGCTGAAGGCTGCCATGTGCATCTGTGAAATTCCCAAACTAAATACCTTTTTTTGAGATTTTATTTCTTCCCTTTTCTTCCTTCCTTCCTTCCTTCCTTCCTTCCTGCCTTCCTGCCTTCCTGCCTTCCTGCCTTCCTGCCTTCCTTCTTTCCTGCCTTCCTTCTTGTCTCTTTTTCTTCTTTCTTCCATTTTCCTCACTTCCTCACTCAGTCTTTCACTCCCCCCTCTCTCTTCTCAAAGTACTCTTCTGGAACTTTGTACTAGCATGCTCTTGTTGAATTATGTAGGGCGAAGGAATCAAAATATATCTAGCAAGGGAGAACTGTTTGCAACAGTTTTGGGTCCCCAGCATTTCTAAAGGAGTAAAATGTTGAACTTACTATCTGGGCTGACAAGAGACGCCTGTTGGCCAGTTCCATTGCTTCAATGTTGAGGGTCTCATCTATCTCTTTATTGCAATCTGGACATTTCACCTTCTGATGCTCTGTTGTTTCTTCTTGGCTCAACTGATAAAATAAAAAGAAGCAAAAACATAGTACATGGATATCAATATGTTGTTCAGCAAAAACAATCTACAATCTCACAGAAAGTGAAAGAAAATCTGGTAGATACAGAAAAATATCTAATTGCTCCTATTTGCTCAAGTGGTCTCACTACTGACTCAGTTCTATAGGAGATAAAAACCACTGATAGGTGGTTTTCTGGAATTATGGAGTGTTTATAGAAGCTATCCCATGTACAGTCACACTTTGAGCTATTGTTTTTATGTGGTCCCTGACCATCTCAGCATCACTTGTGAATGTGCATTCTCCCATCACCCACTGTGTCAGGACTGGAAAAGATGGGTAGCAATCACAGTGTGCTGCCCTTAGACTTTGGTGACTACTGGTTTAAATGAATCAGTCAAGGCGGAAAAAAAGAAGAGTGAACATTTATTAAATGGATGTAAATATGGAAAATTTATAGCTATAAAAATATAGATAGGACTAGGGCCTTATCTATAGCACAGTAGTCACCCCAGGACTATACCGTAAAGAGAGGACAATGCCAGTACCTGGTCACCTGCTTCTGAAACAAATCAAGTGACAAGGATAGTGTCTTGGGCGCTGCCTTGTGACCAGATGGGGAGTGGAGTGAAAAGGTCTGGTGCCACAATGCGCATCAGACTCTCCAGAGTGGGAGTGGGGAGCTCACTGGAGTTCTAGACCACCCTCATGCAGTCAGACAGGTCAGCAAAATGCCCCAGAGACCCAGTAAAACCGAAGAAGCCTTTGAATCAACTGAGTATTTGTTTAAGCAGAAATTCCAGTTGGATTCCTGGACAAGGCTGGGTTCTGAGTCCCCATCCGTATCTTCAAGCACAGTTTATGAATATGAAATGGACTTGGCATCCATTTCCATAATGTGATGCAGAAAAAGACTACAATGAAAACCGGCATGGCATAGGACATGGAAACAGAAGAACAGCCTTGGGAAAACACAGGGATACTTGCCATTTCCTTGGTGGCAGCTATGACTCAGTGCTGTGGTGAGTACTAGTGTGTGTGTGTGTGTGTGTGTGTGTGTGTGTGTGTGTGTGTGTTTGAATCATGTTCTCCTGTAGTCCTGGCTGACATTCTAAGTGCTTTAAGATGATGAAGTATGTTCTGAGACATTCTTAAGTATTTCTCAGATATAGAAAGTGCTATTTCACTCACAGATAAACTTTTGGTGCTGATCTTGGCCTCTATTTTATATAAAATGCAAGTAACCATACTCTAGGCTGTAGCCAGTGCTTAGAACGTCTAATAACCTAAGTAAATGATGAATAAATAAGTGACTGAGACCATTCTTATTCCTGGTCTTGTGAAAAGAGAATATTTTCTCAGGCTTGCTCTCCTCTTTTTTTTTTTTTTCACAATATCTTTGAAAGGCTGTGCCAATATACTGTTCTCTTTTTAATTGACTTGTACGTCATATGTATGCCAATGGGTTGTGACTTCCACTCTGTCACAGAATAACCATAATATTAAGACATTCTCCTTACTGTTACAGGAAATAGGGAGTGATGAATATGAATTAAAATTATAGACATTTTGAGTTTGAATGAATATTTATGATATGATCTATTTACTGGCATTCATATTTGCCCTAATGGAACAGAGAGATATTGCATGCTTACCGCATAAGGATTTTGAAGTATAATTGCCTTCTCAACCAAGTTCCAGTCAGCATTAGCAAGATCTTTGTCAAATTTGAGTGCTGTGGCTGTAGATTTGGTTAGCTCTTGAAAGTGTTGGAACGTATAATAAACCGATTTATATTTTGTTGATGTGACATCACGCAGACCTTAGGGAAAAGAGCACATGTTACAAACAGCAGAAAAATACTATTTTGATATGAATCATAAAATATCCTTTTGTTCTTTATTTACCAACACTAATCGTTTGTGGTGTGTGTGTGTGAGTGCGTGCTTGTGTGTGTGTACCTGTGCACAGGCATGCTAGCCTTGCATGGTTGTATGTGGAGGGAGGGAACAGGTTGATAGTGAGATGCCTTTTTCAATCACTTCCTCATCTTATTTTTTGAGGCAGGGTCTCTCACTGAACCTGAGGCTTGCTTCTGGGCTGCAGTGGCTGGTCAGTGAGCTCCCGGGATCTGCTTCTCTGCATTTCCCTGTTATAGGGTTACAGGTGCATATGGTTTTTGGCGGGGTGGGCGGGCATGGGTTTCTAGGAATCTAGACCCATGCTTTTATACTCATGCAGCACATACTTTATATACTGATCTATCTCTAAGCCCTACCACTAAGTGTGCTTAAACATTAAAGATTCTACATAAACTCTTATTGGTAAGAAAGGCAGTGGTTCAAAGTTTTTGTACTTGCAGACTTTTGAGATCCAACTGTAAGAGCAATAGTCAATATTTATTGAATGCTTACTATATGCTAGGGAAAGATGACTAACCATTTTGTATGCACTAGTCTTTACCTATCTTGAATTTATTTTATAACTATATTTTATTTATCTATCTATTTTTCAGAGTGAGTCTGTTCTCCCAGTTTTCTAGGTAAAGAAGCAGTACTGTTTGAACTTGATTTTCTTCTTCTTTTGTGCTTGGGTTGGAACTTATGCTGAGGGTTTTCTCATTTCTCAGACATTCACACTGAAGTTCTTGGAACTCAGCTTCCAAAATTATATGGGCAAATAAGTATGTCAGATGAATTACCTGCCATATTATCTGAGGGTCAAATCCCTCTACTGCTTTCTGCCCTTGAGCATACACAGTCTCTATTTTCCTTGGAAAAGTAGCACTTTTTATCTTTTCTCTTTTATTTTGATTATGGCTTATTTTTTATTTCTGTGAGTCACACGAACTCACTTGACTTATTCACGGCTTCTTTTTTTCTTTATTCCTATGTAAACTCTGCCAGGTCAGAAATCTTACCTATCTTCAGAATGTAATACTTCTTACAATAGTGTCTAGTAACTAGATTATTTTTATTAAAAAGTTTGTTGAGTAACTGGATGAACTTATAGTATTCTTCAATTATACTAGGTTAATATAAAAATCTTTAAAAATAACTATATTAGCCTGAAAGGTTTATACATTTTATACAATTTCCTCTCCAATTAGAAAACACCGACATGTATCTAGATAGATTTTGTTGTTGTTGTTTTGCTTTTCAAGACAGGGTTTTTCTGTGTAGCCCTGGCTCTCCTGGACTCACTTTGTAGACTAGGCTGGCCTTGAACTAAGAGAGATCCGCTTGCCTCTGCCTCCCAAGTTCTGGGATTAAAGGCGTGCACCACCACTCTGGCTAGATGAATATTTTATTACCAGTGCTTCATAGAATATTGGAATAATTTTTCTTCCCTCACCATAGTAAATAGTAGGGCTTACCTAGTTTAGTAACTGCCATTGGCAAAATAAATCTATTGACAATCAGGGTAATTAAGCATACTGACACTCCATGAAATAGTATCTAGAATTGAAAAAATATATATTAAATAAATATTCAGGAAATTTATTACAATATATTCTGTATTACAAATTGAACTAGATTGTAACATGCTAACATGATTGTGGCGAATGAGGAGATTATTGGATGTCAGGCAAGAAAAAAGTCATCTGGGGACGCACTATATCCTTGCACATGAGTATCTTCAATCATCTTTTAGGGGGAAAAATAGCTTCAGGACTGTGGTTTTCCTCTTGGGATCTGCAAAGTTCTTTGCAATAATCTCGCCTTAACATGTGGTAAACATGCGCTCTAGTACATTCTGTTAGGACACTCCTTAGATATCTCTACCTGGCCATTTCTTTTCTTTTGCTTCCTGGCATTTTGAAAGGTAACCATATAGAGGGATACAAGGAGACAGAGCCAACTCCCAGCCAGCCGTCTCCTTTAATGAATGGATTCTGGAATAAATAAATAGAAACGATCGAGGGTGTGTCTTGCAACGGCTGCTGTTTAAAATAATTTACAGTTTTTTAATTCATACTCATCTGAAACCCGTTAGACGTGTGAAAGTGGCTGGGTGTCTCTAAGCTGGTACAGGGATAAAAATTTTGATTTTTTTTTTTTTCGCACCAGTCTTGCAGGCACTTGGCTAGAAGCCTTGATCGGGTCCTTGTCTCTTGGCTCTCCCTATAGGTTAGTTCACAACTTTCTCACAATGAACAAACCACAGAACAAGAACCCCTTGCCCCAGAAAAGCCATACGGGGATTGCACTACAAAATTGACACTGAACAGCACTCTCATCAAATGCCCAAATAGGAAAACGTAGCTTTCTTTACTTGAGATTTTTCCCTCTCAGAACCAAGAGTAACATCCGAGTAGGCGAGCAGGAGGGCCATGTTTATGTTGGGTGTCCCTTTCATTTCACTCCACACCATGATGAATGCCCAGCGCCAGCTGAAACCGTGACCAAGTCGAGACAAAATGGGGCTCATTAGCAGAAAGACCAGAAGTCTGGAAGACAAAATGAGTTTTTAAGTTATTTTTCTGGTATACATGTCTTTCTATTTTATTCTATTGTATTTCCAATGAGCCATCTTTCATACACTGTTGTCAAGGCTCCAAAGGAAAGCAAGTGCTATAGAGCTGCACGCATAGAGAATGACTTGTTTTCGTTATTTCTTTGCACTGCTGAGTGGTCAGGTGACCTCATGTCATGTGTGGGCGGTGATTCCACACATGGAAGACAAAGGTTTTGTAACCTCCAGGCTACAATAAGAAGTGGTAAATGGAAAATGAGGGGGAAGGGTCCTTCCTTTCTTTTTTCTTTGCAGTTTCACCTTGCTTGATTTGTCCGTTTAGCTCAGTTCTTTCCCATTCCCCACGTCATTCCCAACTGCTATACCAAATTTTTATGATTATTTGGGACAAGAATTTCGAAGTAGGAGGTTGATCTCAAGAAGCTAATTATCCTAGATGGAAGTAGAATCTTAAATATTTGAATGACAGGTAGCTGTGAGACTCCAGTTATGGCTGGCGTCCTTAGAGTATTTCATCTCCTTTTTATTCAGACTCTTCTGTTTCTTAAGACTGGAAAAAAGGACTGCAAAATTACCAGGGGGACATTTACAAAGAGGGTTTCATTATGATTTCTTAAAGAGCTGTTTCTAATTACAGTCTTAAATTTAAAGACACCATAGCATAATTCTGAGCAAATTCACAAGATTTTCTATTGTTAAGTTATTGCAACCTTGTGCAAAGATAGAGAATACTGGATTAAATATGCCAAATATTAACAGTAGTTTTCTCCTAGTAATCTTAGTAGATTATAAAGCTTTTTATCTTCAGAAAATTTCAAAGCATTTACATTACTCTAAGTTATTTAAAATCTGAGAAAATTCCTGGGCATTACTTTGTCAATGATCACATGAGAAGTTTGAGACAACTAACTATTCAGTCTGATATATGAAATAATTTGGTTATTTTATAAAATAATTTTTAGAAAGCTTCCTATAAACAAAGCTTACATGGTATTCTTACCTTAAAACAATCAGTGTGAAGTAGATATTTAATGAATAATACACATCAGAAAATGATATATATAAATATGTGTGAGCAGGGATTAGAAGTCCAATGAAAGTGAACACCATAAGAAAACCAACAAAGGACAGACAATTCCAGAATCTGCATTTTTGAGAAGAATGAAATATTAACTTACATGTTTATTTTGAAGCTTACCTACATGAGACATTATGCAATTATCAACAATAGAAAGGTAAATGAGGCATTTATTAACACTCAATAAGGATTAAAGTGAATTGTGAAGAAAAGAACACTAAGGCAGATAAACATATAATTTTAAAGCAATTTGAATTAGTTTATTTGTGTAAGTTAGTAACTTGCATTTTCCATTGAGCCTGAAGTCTGAAAGAAATATTTAAGTTGCAGTTGTATGCAGCAGGACATAACAACACAGTAATTGAACAACCAGAAACCATGATTCACATAACTTGAAAGTACTGATAGTAAATCCCCAAGTCCTAACATCACTTACAGCTACTAAAGTGTTAAGCAATATAATTAAGCAGTGGTAGGAATTAGTACAGAAGTGTCAGGGGACAAAAATCACAAGTTTGCCACAAAACCACCTCAGTTCATAGGTAGTAGAGACAAAGAGTCATTCAGTGGTGACAGTGTCCTAGATAAGGACGAAAGGAGTCTACAAAAAGATGAGGGAGACAGTAAAGGGTAACATGATCAGTCATTTGGTTGAGGAGTTGCAGAGCTGTGGGAAATGGAGGGCCAGAGGGAATGAGAACAAAAGATGGGAACTGGAGATCTCTTCCCTCTCAGACAGTAGAGTGGACCTTCTCTAGGATGTTGAAGTAAGCAGTATGAGTTGGCACAATTATCTTTTGTTTCTACCATTTTTAAGAACAGGGCCTGGTGCATGTTATATTTTAAACAGATTCCCGGAATTGAGATTATACAGTAGCTTTTACATGTCTGTGAAAGTGAGCGGCTCAGATAAGATGGTGGGCAGTTCATAGGAGGGGGGAAGCATTGGAAAACGAAAGCCAGAAGTTTATGTTTATCACACCATTAGAGGAATAATGTCAGAGTAATGTTCGCCAGAGTCACAGAGATAAACGGCCGAAATCTTCACTAAAAGGGATGTGAGTTAGTAGGAAAATAGACTCAATGCAAATTCAAGATTAGGTGACCTGTTTTGTCTAAAATTATGCAGCAATGAATGTTACAGAGAAATGAATGGGATAATTTACATATCACTGCCTTAATCACAACATGTAGATATTATGATGGTTGTAATTTCATAGCTTCCAGTGTATAAAACAAAGTGAAAATAGAATGGCCACTCACTCGAGGAGAAATGCTTCAACTCCTGGTTTAAAACTTGTAGAATTTAGAAAAAGTCCGATGATAGCCAGAGTAAATATTCCAGACATCCCAACTAGCTCACCTAATTTTAGAATGAACAACAACAAAAGGATCAACTCAAATGGTAGCATGATCTCCGCTGGAGGTGAACATGTCAGCTTTTGTGGCTTTACACAGACGTTACATTATTCTCTGTGTACAGGTGTTCATACTTTTTACATTTTTTGATAATAATATTTGAACAAAAATATTCCACTTGAAAAAAATTCACAAATGTTTTCATAGCTATCTCTTTTCTGAGGATGTTTTTATTGTGACTCTTTCTATGTAATTTAGTGTAAAGCATGAGTCCTCCCACTTACAAACATAAAAGATGAGGTACAGGACCGAAAAGATGAGAGTGATGTGATTGACGTCATCACCAAAAATGGTAGCCATCCATAACTGAATCAGTTTTGTACTTAAGATTCCAACCATGAAGCTTTCAATAAGATACGACCAAGTTGTAGTTAGTAAATTATGGGCTACAAGAAAAGAGAGAAATGAAAACTGTTAATAGAACTCACATGAATTTCATATTAAATGATGTGCTAATCAAGTTTTCTCTTGTTATCATTACAGTTAGTTCTATTGCAATGATCACTGAAATACAGAGATCCCTTCAAGAGACTGAATTTCCTGGGCTATATGTTAGTCCTGTTTGTAGTTCCTTAAGGACCCTCCATGCCATTTTCCTATGGCTGAATTAATTTACACCAATGGTGCATCGGAGTGCCTTTCCTTCACACACTCACCAGCATCTGGTAGGCCTTTTATTTTTAATCAATTTTTTCCTAAGTACATAAACATAACCTGCTCAGTCTGTATAATGTTACTTGTATGGAGTGTGGAGGGAGGAAAGAGGAGAAAATGGTGTAATTTTAATTAAAAATAGTTTAACAGACATTACTCTTTTCTTTTATTTGGAAGTATGTTTTAGTTACATCTATGTCTGTGCTCAATGTTTGTGCGTAGTGCCTGAGGAGGTCAGAAGAAGGTGTTGGAATCTCTGAAACTAGAGTGACAAATGGCAGAGAGCAAACGTGGGTGCTAGGAATAAAACCTAGGTCCTCTGGAAGAACAGGCCATGTCCTTAATCATGGAGCCATCTCTCCAGTCCCAAGTCTTATATTTCTTTGTTTTTATAAGTGTCATTTCAGTACGTTTAAGGTGATATCTTATTGTGTGCATTGTTTGTATTTCCGTAATTATTGATGTCATTAATGGCTGAGTATGTTTACATGCCTAGCGTACATTTGTATGTCTTCCTTAGAGAAACATTTGTTCATCTGTGTCTTAGTCACCATTCTATTGCTGTGAAGAGACACCAGCACCAAGGCAACTTACAAAAGAAGGCATTTAACTGGGAACTGCTTACAGTTTCGAGTTAGTCCATAGCCATTATGGAAAGGAGCACGGTGGCAGGCAGACAGGCTGAAGCAGTAGCTCAAAGCTTACAGCCTGATCATTGGTAGAGGCAGAGAGAGAGAGAGAGGGAGAGAAAGAGATCTTGGTATGGGTTTTTGAACCCTCAAAGCCTACTCTTAGTGACACACCTTGTACAGCAAGGCCACATCTATTAACCCTTCCTAAACTGTCCATTGACTGGGAACTAAGCATTCAAATATATGAGCTTGTGAGGACCATGTTCATTCAAACTACCACAATTTTCTTTTCCCATTTAAATTTATCATCATCAACACCATCAACACCACTACCACCACCATTATCATCACCACCACCACCATTACCACCACCATAATCATTACCACCACCACTTTCATCACTACCATCATCATCACCATCATCACCTTCATAATCACCACCATCACCATCATCATCCCCACCACCACCATCACCTTTATTACCACCACTATCACCATCATCATCCCCACCACCACCATCACCTTTATTACCACCACTATCACCATCATCATCACCACCACCACCATCATCACCACTACCACCACCATCACTACCAAATCATCATCATATATGTGCATGTCAGCATGCTACAGCATGCATATGAAGGTCAGAGGACAACTTTGAGTAGTCAGTTCTTTCCTTCCACCTTTATGTGGCTTTTAAGGATCAAATTTAGGTCACTAGGCTTGTGTGTCAAATTCTTTTACTCACTGAACTGCTTCACCATCTCTGGTCTTCTAAAATTGGAAATATGTACTTCCAAGATATGGAGAAAACTTTAATGTCCATCAGTAGGGGGATGGATGAAGAACATTTAATGTATATGTATATGGGAATAATATGTGGTCTTTAAAAAGAAAAAAAAATCCTGTCATCCACACTAGTATGGTTTCACTTAAAAGCTATTATGCTTAGAGAAACAAGCCAGGCACAGAAAGACAAATATCAAAATACCACATGATCACATATATATGTTATATGATTACATATATTACGTTTCATACACATACACATTCAGAATCTAATAAAATTGAACTCATACAAGTAGAAAGATGGATGATGGCTGCGGTGGGCTGGGGTTGGTGTAAGAGGAGAGAGTGGTGTATGTTTAGTTCAGATGGGAGTAAGTTTGGGGATCGATTACATACAATTGAACTACAGTTTTCCTTGTAAAAGTTAATTACATCTTTATAACACTCAAGTTAAATAAGGTAAAAACTCTGGCTGTATATCAAAATAATTAAAAAAAGTAAATTTCAAATGTCTCACCACAAAACACCACAAGCAAGCAAGGCAATAATATGGTAACCTACTTGGTTCAATCATCTTCATCACTCAAGTTACATACACAGATCAGAACATCAGTTTTGCCCATTACACACACACAAGTATGACAGGTTAGGTAAAAAATGTATTACTTGAAATTTGCTCATTATATCTGTTATATGCATGGTATTTTCTTATTTCTAAACTGAAAGAATGTCTATTTAAATACTAACATCTAGGGCCAGTGAGATGACCCAGTAGATAGAGATGCTTGTGACCATGCCTCATTTTCTGAGTTTAACACCTAGAACCCTCATGGTGGAAAAGGACTACTACAAATTGTCTACTAATCTTATGTGCAATGGCGCACACACACAAACACACACACTGATATACATACAAGTGTGAATGCAGTGACACATATGCACATTAATGTAAACACTGAAGGTCACATTTGGTCAGCTGGACAGATTCTTTGGTCAGATGGTACAATCTTGGAGATAAAAGGAATTATTGTCAAGAAAGAAATATCATAAAGGAAGAGGAAGTCTTAGCCTCCTGGAGCAATTGTTCTACATCTAATGGAATGTGGCTTGGAAAAAAGAAAATGATGCTTCTGAGTCAGTTATGACTTAGATCTCGAATGTTCCATGTGGACACATGTTTTGAACGGTGCTTGGTTAGTTTGTGGCACTGTTTTGGGTGCTGTAGTGCCTTTTGGAGGTGGGGTCTGGCTGGCTGAGGTAAGCCACTAGAGGTAATGCCTGGCTCCTGTCCTGGTCTCTGTCCCCTTCTTCATTGCTGGTAGCAAGCTCCTGTCACTGTGTATCGCATCACTCCCCCATGTTTTCCCATTAAGATGGACTGCAACCTTCTGCAACCACAAGCTGAAATCAGTATTTCCTCACAAGCATTGTTTCTGAAAGGCGTTTGGCACGGCAATGCCAAAGCGTAACACAGGCTCTCTGCCCAGTCAGTTCCTTATATTTGTTCACCTGTCAAACTGACCGACTAATTCTTTATTGGACCGTCTATTTGTTTTCTTTTCGTGAAAGCAGTTCTTCATTATATATTTCTACACACAATTCTTTGTGCTTCTCTGATTTCTTAAGTTCTAAAGACAGTTTTTCTACTATTTTATTGTTTAGTGTTGTTGATGATTTATTTTATTTTATTTTTGCTTGCCATTTCTTCATTTGTACCGAGAGACAGTGTCATATAGCCCAAGCTGGCATTGAATTCAATATGGAGCTAAGGCTTCTGATAACTGATCCCCCTGCCTCCACCTCCCATGAGATGGCTAAATGTGGACAGTGGATCCTGAGTTGGCTCTCTGGTGTGGCCAATGAGGGAAAATGTGTTCTTTTATGAACCCTTGTCCATTGGCGGGTAGGGTATCATCAATATGGTTGAAGCGATTTGGATTCCGTCCCACCTGGACTCATTCCCACAGCTAAATAGAAAGCATGAATCTTAGATATGTTAGTAGAAAGAGGAATATCCCTGGGGATAGTGCGAGTATGGCAGAGGAACTCTGTGAATGGTCCTGTAACCACGTGAGGTCTAAACATACAAATGAGTCCAGCAACACCTGCTACCAGAAAAGAAGGTGACAATGGGGGCTGGAGAGATGGCTTGGAGGTTAAGAGCACTGACGACTCTCCCAGCACCCACATGGCAGCTCATAACTGTCTGTAACTCCTGCTCCAGGGGGCCTGATACCCTCACACAGACATATGTACATAAAATAAAAATTAAATTATAAAGAAGAAGATGGTTTGTGAAGCATGAAGGAATGAAACTTCTCAAGGTACAATTGTTCCACTCACTGGGTTCTGATGCCCTCTGTAGTGTTATCCTAGTGTAGGAATGGTCCCCAATAGGCTAAGTAAGATAAGCTACAAACACTGAATAATGTACAAATGCCAATACGATAAAAGGCAGCTACCTTTTAGTATTGTCATGAGAGTATTTTTAGTCATGGAAATCCTTAGAGTGCTGTGGAGCTCCTTCTCCCACTACCCACTCATTTAGAAACTGCACATTGAGAACAATATTCCAGAAGAAGATGCAAAAATTTTGATCAGAACTGAGCACTATGGTGCTAGGGATTGTTGAAAACATTAGATTTCTTTTCTTGGTTGATAAGTTCACAAGTGTATAATTACAATCATCCATTTATAATGCCTCTCTGTCATTTATTTATGTGCATATGATTTAAAGGAAGAAAGACACGCATGATTCAGAGTGATGTTGGAAAGCTATATTGTAGAGCTAGTGAGCACACTGAAGTCACTGCTTTCAAGCTCTGCTTCTCAGCTCTGTAGATGAATGAATAGCTCCCTTTCTCTTCTTCAGTGAAACTCTTAGGAGATGCTGTCAAGGCTGAGGGAGAAGGATCAGCCTCATATTTTTATGACTGGATTAACGACTGGCTTATCTTCTAAGCTGTTTTATTTATTTTTCTGGGTTGGAGATGCACAGTAGAAAACAAAATAACAGCAGCAATAACAACAGACTTCCATCACATTGTTTGGAGCATGCCTGCTCAAGGCTCCTCTCACCTCAGCCTACAGCTCAGTCACCATAAGGGTGAAAAGAAAAAACGCTACATAAAGGTCAACTCCCTTCCAGTACTTGATATTTTCTATAAGCATAATTTACAATAAGATACAACATTCATGACTCTTTTAAGAAAACAATTCAGCTTTTAAGAAGTTAAAAAAATATATCCTTACCTAGAGTATGGTTCTCCTGCTTTGACTTGAAGCTGACGTGCACAACACCACTGTATATAATTAAGGATATAACTGAGGTCAGCAGACTCTCTCCATTAATTAAATTTGTGAGGCTTCTAGAAAGACCTACAAATGTCAAAGAAGAGAAAACGGCACCCATATTACAGAATTAAATTGTATTAGCTCACAAGAGGACATCCTTTGCTATGGATTTGTGTCAACTAAACTGTCAATCATGTTGGGAAAAAAAACAAACAAGTAATTTACCAACTCCAAGTCTCTACCATCATAATCAAATAACAAATTACAGTTCATTATGTTCATGTCAGTAATATATTAAGTTGATAACTTGTTCTTTCTTTCAAAACATTAGTCACATCATGAAATTTATTAATGTAAAGAATTTAATTACTTGGTTACATAGGCGAACTTCTTATAAGTCAGATGCATTTAAAATGAGATAAAAAGTGATGACTGAAGGATAAAGTAAATTCACAGGCCAAGGTCTTATATAACACAGAATAAAAATAAAACAACAAGATATCTATCTATCTATAATTAAAAACTGGCTGACTTTTCCATGTATTCTTTTTAATGGCTTTAGCATCAGGTTTCATGAACAAAGAACATTTTAAAATGGCCTACTTCCATCCTAATTTTCTTCTATTTATCATGGTATTCTAAGCCTAAGTATCTGCTAGTTAATTATACATTCCCTTTCCCATTAAATATGCCACTACTGGCAAGATTCTAAGTGTGAGTCTCTTTAGTGACTTGAGAGCCATAAGTCAGTGCTATTATATAGGAACATTCCTTATAAGAAATGTCTTGTTCTATAACTACAGTCACAATCTACCCATGGTCAGTCTGCTGATAGAAGAGAGGTCTGGGTACTGTGTTCTTCTCATAATGCCACTGTGTTAATGCTCCAGTTCCTCGTTCTTCTAACAGCCATGACTATTACTCTTAACATTACACCAATAAATCCAGTCTAGGTGGTTACCAGATTGAGGGATTTTGGCCTCCTTTCTCCTGTAACCATCATGGGAGTATCCCCTTGCTATGCTACTGCAGGAAGTGGGAGGTATATGGAAGAAAGGTGAATCACATGGTTTCCAGATGTTCATTGTCTGCCGATTGTAGATGAATGGGTAAACTAGGCAAGACCATCAAGCTTGATTTTTGTTCTCAGAACCGCCACACCCATGACAAATAATTGCTTTCAGGTACCATATCGGGGTGTTCATTAGTCATCAAAAACTACTATTGTATAATTACTCCAGTTCATAAAATACAACTAGCTCAGCAAATAGTGCCTGTTTTAAAATGAATATCCAATTTGGACTCAAGGAAAGAAAAGAAAAAAAAGGAAACCTCAAGACAATGAAAATGTATTCATACCCTCCACAGACATACACTTTTCTCCTTAGGCAGATTAGATTTTTATCAATAATGTACAATTGTATATGACTTATACAAGTACATAAACAAAAGAACACATTTATACAGTTTTAAAATATTTGGAGGATAGAGACACAGTGGACTCAGTATATTGCTTGTGTGCATGAGGACCTGAGCTGAATCTCCTGAACCCATGTGAAAAATCTGGCCATATGCACCTTTCACCCCAGTTCTTGGTGAGAGGAAACAGCTAGTTCCCTGGCTCCCTGACCAAACAGGCAAGCCAAACTGGTGAGTTTCCAGTTAGTGATAGGCCCTCTCTCAAGTGATCTGAAAGATTATCAGAATGGTGATTTCTGAGGTTCTTCTCAGGCCTCCAGGGGCACATGTCCACTTGTGCCTCAGCTGAACACACTCAAGTACTCAAATGCACAGAATCTTGTTTTTCAAGACCAAGCAAAAATGATACTATGAGAAAACCCCTTTTACAAATATTTTTGAAAGACTCAAATTTAGAAGTAGCAGCAAGACTGTTAATATTTATGAGATTAGCCTTCCATGATAAACTGCTTAGATTATTGTAATTTTTTAAAAAAAAACAAGGAAAAATTCAGTGGACTATTACAGTTTGAGATTCAGAGATGAAAGCATGGGCGGCATTGTATTCTCAGTGTGTTGGTAAAATGTTATTTTTTAATGTATACACCTTACCCTTGTTCATTTAAATACTGATTTCTCTCTCACCCCACCCCCAACTCTCTGGTTTCAATCCAGATATTGCATTGTGATACTCATTCTAAGCATCCTGTCTCAACTCTTGTGTAAACAGGAACAAAATAAAGCAACTAAACACAATGTTGAGCAGGGAGGAGCCAGAGGACAGGAAAGAGAGGAGGAGCCAGAAGGCAGGAGAGAAGTGGGAAGAGAAGGAGAAGGAGGAGGAGGAAGGGGCAAGAGGAGAGTGAGGAGAGGAAGCTGGAGGAGAGATCTTGGAGGACATGGTGCATGAACCAGACCTAAGATTTCAGAAAAAGCAAGTATAATGTGGGAAATCTAAATGTTAGGAAACTGAGGGCTTGCAGGTTTAGGAGGGAGTAAATATTGCCCAGCATTATGTTCTAGGTTAACTAAAAACCCAGTCTCTGCATGGTGATTTGGTTATACAGCTGCTGAAGATTAACAACAGCATTATCAGAAGATAAATCAATAGTAAATGTTAATCATCTATTACAACATCGGTGTCTTAAAAATGTATGTCTTTTGAGTAGAGAAGTGCTAGATTGGTGAAACTCACAAAAGGTAGGAATCTGGAAAAACAGTATAGAGAAGATGTGAGAACTCACAGATTCTGCCTTGCTTTAATTTAGAGATAGGATCTCCTTATGTTGCTTAGGATGGCCTTGAACTAATGATCCTCATGCCTCAGGCTCCTATGTTCTAGGATTCCAGTTGTGTATCACCCAGTTAAGATCATTCTTCTCTAAAAGTCTCACTTGAGGTAGAGCACTATGGCAGAATGCTTGCCTATCATGTTGGAAAACCCATATTCCATTCTTAGTTATCAGAAAACAAATGTGTAAAATAAAATAAATACATTCTCCCTTTACTATCTAAATCTCTTTGTCCTGAAGGCTCGAGTTTCCTTTATTTGGGTACTTACACTCGACATGTCTATTTGTACTTGTTAAGAACAGCCCTGTTTCGTTTATCTGTCCACAAAGTAGAAATAAAATTGACAAGAATGTGTGTGTGCTGTCAGTGTGCATATGTGTGGGTACATACCCATAGTTAATCCATATGAATATTCGATCTAAAATAAAACTCTAGTGCCCATTATTAACAAATGAATACAGGGGGAAACTGGGTTATTTTTCCTGTACAAGATTCTGGATTATTTTGCTTTTCTGAACTACTTACCTTATTATTTTTTTGTCTAAATATAGATTTGTTCATCCTAAAATAGTATATATCACAACAATTCTGAGTGGTAATTTTATTGGCTTCTATTCTTCTGGCTTTTGAGTAATATTGATGGTGACTACAAAGAACCTTTTAAATGGCATTATCCAATTGACTGTCTTCAAAGGAAAATGAATAATAAGCAAAAGAAAACTGATTACAGTGTGTATGCGTAATGTCAGTGCAAGGTAGGTATGACCCTACTCCATGCTGGGAAACTGCTCTCTTGAGATGCAAGATGAGCATTTCACTAGACTTTCCTTCTCCCCTAAGCATCGCTTGCAGAATATATGCCAGTCTTCCATATCCTCCAGTCTCTTCCCACACCACTGCATGTAGTGAAAATCCATCTCTAGCAAAGGATCGTAACATGAAGATGAGTTATCTATAAAATATGTCTTTGGTATAGGAAAGGAAAAGAGATGAGAAAGGGGTACCTACCCAGGTCTCTTATGGAGGCTGAAGTCAGCATAGGATCTGAACTTACAAGAACAGCTGAAAAGAGTAACCAGGGGACAGTCTTCAGAGATAATTTATTCACAGATTGCAGATACCAAAGTATTAAGGTGTAATTAATCACAAATCCAGGAATTGTAATTAAGAGTATCTGCAAAGACATTTGATGGTAGAAAGATCAGATTGCTTTTGCATTCTGTTTTGAAAAAGCAGACGACCCGACAGGGAACTGGCTAGCAGTGTGGCCACCTGGCTCACTTTGCTAGAACAATGCCCCCATCCCCCAATTCCCACCTAAACAGAGATACAGAAAGTGGTTGAGCAAAGCTCTTCTGGGCCAACCTACACCACGTTGAAGGCACTGTTCTCTGCTGCTACTGCTATCTTATTCTCCATGCCTCCTGGTCATTTGTTTGAGCTCCATGTGCTTGGTTTTGAGTTAAAAATGCATTGCTTCTGATGGGGCTTACTCAAGAGCCTTCTATTTATAAAACTATTTTCATAGCTTTGGAAGATGTGTGTGCACAGCTCTGTGTGTGTGTGTGTGTGTGTGTTCAGGTATGTTTTATCTCAGTGTCTTTCCTCAATAGAGCCCTCATGTCTTGGTCCCTAGGAGCCACTGCAATTTGGGCTACAGTTGCTTTCTCAGCACTGTTGCTGTTCCCGGCAGTTGTAGCTGTAGATGATAGGGATTTAAAACTGGATGTTTTTAATCAAATTCTTCCTTCATAGAGACAATACACTTCATAGTCACATTCTTAAAAATTTCCAGAGCTAAAATGATAATTGGTATAATGTTCTGCCATTAAAATAGTCAAAAATTGTTTATTTTTTTCCCCATGGCTTTACCCTGAGCTTTTAATATAATAGAACACTGTTACTATACGTTTTCTTTTTTCTTCTAGATACAAAGCTGAAGTTACCACTCAGGTACCTTATGCTCCCTCCTCCTCCAGTTCTTTATTTTCTATAAATATATATATATTATATATAAAAATTTATAATCTACAAATAACTAACATCGTTCGTGAATGGAGAGTAATGTGAAAACAGAGCTGTTACCTGCCACAGTAACTTTTGAAGCATGTATATATCCATGTCAAACGCAACGTTAAAGATAATTACCGGCGTAAATATACCAAAAAACATGTCTGGATCCATCCACTGTATGGTGTCTGCATATACCTGGATCTAGTAATATAAAATTGATTATTCTCATATGTTCGCCCTTTGTTAGCACAGAACACATCCCAGAGGCCTTCTCTAGCAGCAGAGAAAGAAAGTTTTAGATAGAAAAAAAAAATTTTTTTTTGAGGGATGAAGTCTTACTGTGCTGGGTATTCCGATCTTTCCATCTGATAGACAGATGCAAACATCTAACAGAAGAGATGACACACAACTCTGAGGCCCTTTCAAAGGGCGGATAGAGGAAACAGACTGAGACAGGAAGTAAAGCACACATAGTGGATTTACAGGTACAAAGAGAGGGAAAGCTTTTCTAGTAAGTGGGTTTTCACACATAAGACTCCTCAAATGAATAAATGATCTCATGAAGCCCCAGAACCTACAAGTAGCCATATTTAATCAGTATCTGTGAACGAATGAGAAGCCTCGCTGGAGCCAACGTGAGAACGTTCTGTGAGCACTGAAATAACTGGTTGTGTCCCTCCTGATGCCCTTTGACATCAGTGGGTTGTATTAGGAGCATCATTCCTTTCACTTTCCTTCTGATGGGGCCTACCACACACACAGATGTCACCTGGCTTCCATGACACCTGGATAGTAAGAGAGCACTTGCCTGTAATATCAGAGTTTTGAAAACAGGTGCAGGAGAAAGTTCATTCTCCCCTGCTATCAATGTGAAGGCCTTTTATCTCTGGCCCAGGTCTGTACTTTTTCTCCTATGGCAGGCTGGCTTATTAGCTTGCAGAGTACTATTTTAGACAGGCCACCTTTATCCACAAAAGACATTTTTCTTTGGAGGTTTTAGAAGTACTTAAAGTGTACTTATGTCAAAATAGTGATTAGGTAGGTGAACAATTCAGTTTGTGTTCTTGCACAGACAGTCTCTTTTAACAATACTGGCTATATCTGAAAAGGTCCATCATTTTCACACCATGTGACTGACTGACTAAAGTGGTCATTGGCTAAATTTAGCTCTTGGGCTAAATGTGACTCATTTATGTTTTGAGGATGTTTGCTTTCAAACCACCATGACAGAGTTCAGTAGCAGGAACAGAGATCACAGAGCTTGCACAATGTAAACAATTTATATTAAGGCCTCTGACAAAAGGAAAAGCTTTTCCACGAGTTTCTGAATCAGAGGAATGATTGATGTGCCAGGAATAAAGTCTACATTTCTTTTAGTAAGTATTCTCTCCTGTCTCCAAGATCCGAGCTGTTCCTAATGTTGTCACTTCCTTGTCTAAAACTAGTTTGTCTTCATCATTTTCATTTCAAGGAATAGGCTCAGTTTATCTTTCTCACTTTGTCTTGTCCTCTACACACTTAGAGACTAGCATGTTTATGGAAAATTTATAAAACATTTTAAACCGAGGCAACACTATTGGGCCTATCAGAATTATCTTACTACCAGAATCCTTTGCTAGCAACTGCAAGTTTCCCCAATCAAGTTCTTGTCTTTTGAATTCTACTCTATCCTCAATAGCTATAAACATACTCCCTTCCAGCTACTGATGTGTTTTCAGACTGTGGGCCTTGATCCTTCAGTGTTGTTACTTTTCTACATCACAAGCATTCATTGCTTGTTTGAGTTGAAGGAGATGCGTCTTTTTTCAAATTTTCTTTAGCTTTCTTTGCATTTATGCAATTCTTAAATAAAATATTGATATTCATTTTTTCCTCTTTTTTTAATTTTTCATCAATTACACTTTATTCATTCTGCATCCCCCCATAAGCCCCTCCCTCCTCCCATCCTGATCCCACCCTACCTCCTCCCTCTGCATGCATGCCACTCCCCAAGTCCACAGATAGGGGAGGTTCTCCTCTCCTTTCTGATCTTAGTCTGTCAGTTCACATCAAAAGTGGCTTTATTGTCCTCTACTATGGCCTGGTAAGGCTGCTCCCCCCCAGGGGAACGTGATCAAAGAGCAGGCCAATCAGATTATGTCAGAGGCAGTCCCTCTTCACATTATTATGTAACCCAATTGGACTCTGAACTGCCCTGGGCTACATCTGTGCAGGGGTTCTGGGTTATCTCTATGAATAGTCCTTGGTTGGAGTATGAGTCTCTGGGAAGTTGTCTGTGTTCAAATTTTCTTGTTCTGTTGCTCTCCTTGTGGAGACCCTGTCCTCTCCAGCTCTTACTATTTCCCAGTTCTTACCTAAAATTCCATTCACTCTGCCCAACAGTTGCCCATCAGGCTCAGCATCTGCTTTGATAGTCTGTAGGGCAGAGGCTTTCAGAGGCCCTCTGTGGTAGGTTCCTAGGTTGTTTCCTGTTTTCTTCTTCTTCTGATGTCCATCCTCTTTGCCTTTCCGGATGGGGATTGGACATTTTAGTTAGGGTCCTTTCTCTTGCTTAGTTTCTTTAGATGCACAGGTTTTAGTGGGTTTGTCCTATTTTGTATGTCTATATGAGTGAGTATATACCATGTGTGTCTTTTTGCTTTTGGGACAACTCACTCAGGATGATCCTTTCCAGATCCCACCATTTACCTGCAAATTTCATGATTTCCTTATTTTTCATTGCTGAGTAATATTCCATTGTGTAGATGTACCACAATTTCTGCATCCATTCTTCAGTTGAGGGGCATCTGGGTTGTTTCCAGATTCTGGCTATTACAAATAAAGCTGCTACAAACATGGTTGAGTAAATGTCCTTTTTGTGTACTTGAGCCTCTTTTGGATATATGCCTAGGAGTGGTATGGCTGGATCTTGGGGAAGCACTATTCCTAGTTGTCTGAGAAAGCTCCAGATTGACTTCCAGAGTGGTTGTACAAGTTTACATTCCCACCAGCAGTGGAGAAGGGTTCCCCTATCTCCATAACCTCTCCAGCATGTGTTGTCACTTGAGTTTTTGATCTTGGCCATTCTCATGGGTGTAAGGTGAAATCTCAGGGTTGTTTTGATTTGCATTTCCCTAATGGCTAGTGAGGTTGAGCATTTCTTTTTAAGTGCTTCTCTGCCATTCGATATTCCTCTACAGAGAATTCTGTTTAGCTCTGTTCCCCATTTTTTAAGTGGATTACTTGGTTTGCTGCTTTTCAGCTTCTTTAGTTCTTCATATATACTGGATATGAGTCCTCTGTCAGATAAAGGGTTGGTGAAGATTCTTTCCCAATCTGTAGGCGGTCGCTTTGTTTTGATGACGGTGTCCTTTGCTTTGAAGAAGCTTTTCAGTTTCATGAGGTCCCATTTATTGAATGTTGCTCTTAGAGCCTGTGCTGTTGGTGTTCTGTTCAGGAAGTTTTCTCCTGTACCAATGAGTTCTAGAGTATTTCCCACTTTTTTTTCAAGCCGATTTAATGTGTCTGGTTTTATGTTGAGGTCTTTGATCCACTAGGACTTCAGTTTTGTGCAGGGTGATAAGTATGGATCTATTTTCATTTTTCTACATGTAGACATCCAGTTGGACCAGCACCATTTGTTGAAGATGCTATCTTTTTTCCACTGAATGGTTTTGGCATCTTTGTCAAAGATCAGGTGTCCATAAGTGTGTGGGTTTATTTCTGGGTCCTCTGTTCGGTTCCATTGATCCACCATTCTGTTTCTATGCCAGTACCATGCAGTTTTTAAAACTGTTGCTCTATAGTACAACTTAAGATCAGGGATGGAGATACCTCCAGAAGATCTTTTATTGTAGAGGATTGTTTTAGCAATTCTGGGTTTCTTGTTATTCCATATGAAGTTGAGAATTTTTCTTTCCAGGTCTGTAAAGAATTGTGTTGGTAATTTGATGGGCATTGCATTGAATCTGTAGATTGCTTTTGGTAAGAGGGCCATTTTTACTATGTTAATCTTGCCAAGCCATGAGCATGGGAGATCTTTCCATCTTCTCATATCTTCTTCTAATTCTTTATTCAGAGACTTGAAATTTTTTTCATACAAGTCTTTGACTTCCTTGGTTAGGGTTACTCCGAGGTACCTTATGTCATTTGTGGCTATTGTGAAGGGTGTTGTTTCCCTAATTTCTTTCTCAGCCCTTTTGTCTTTTGTATACAGGAGGGCTACTGATTTTTTTGAGTTAATTTTGTATCCGGCCACTTTGCTGAAGGTGTTTATCAGCTGTAGGAGTTCCCTGGTAGAGTTTTTGGGGTCACTCACATATACTACCATATCATCTGCAAATAGTGATAATTTGACTTCTTCCTTTCCAATTTGTATCCCCTTGATCTCCTTCAACTGTCTTATTTCTCTAGCAAGGACTTCCAACACTATGTTGAAGAGATATGGAGAGAGTGGGCAGCCTTGTCTTGTCCCTGATTTTAGTGGGATTGCTTTAAGTTTCTCTCCATTCAGTTTGATGTTGGCTATAGGCTTGCTGTATATCGCCTTTACTATGTTTAGATATGTGCCTTGTATCCCTGATCTCGCCAATACTTTAGACATGAATGGATGTTGGATTTTGTCAAATGCTTTTTCAGCATCTAGGGAGATTATCATGTGGTTTTTTTTCTTTCAGTTTGTTTATATGGTGGATCACATTGATGGATTTCCGTATATTGAACCACCCCTGCATACCTGGGATGAAGCCTACTTGGTCATAGTGGATAATATCTTTAATGTGTTCTTGGATTCGGTTTGCAAGTATTTTATTAAGTATTTTTGCATCAATGTTCATAAGGGAGATTGGCCTGAAATTCTCTTTCTTTGTTGAGTTTTTGTGAGGTTTAGGTACCAAGGTGACTGTGGCTTCATAGAATGAGTTTGGTAATGTTCCTTCTGTTTCTATTTTGTGGAATAGTTTGAAGAGAATTGGTGTTAGCTCTTCTTTGAAGGTTTGGTAGAATTCTGCGCTGAAGCCATCTGGTCCTGGGCTTTTTTTGGATGGGAGACTTGATGACCGCTTCTATTTCTTTGGGGGATATAGGACTATTTAGTTGATTTACCTGGTCCTGATTCAGCTTTGGTAAGTCAAATCGATCAAGAAAATTGTCCATTTCATTTAGATTTTCAAATTTTGTGGCATATAGACTTTTGAAGTAAGTCCTAATGATTGTTTGGATTTCCTCAGTGTCTGTAGTTATATCCCCCTTTTCATTTCTGATTTTGTTGATTTGGGTGGTGTCTCTCTGCCTTTTAGTTAGCTTGGCTAAGGGTTTGTCTATCTTGTTGATTTTCTCAAAGAACCAGCTCTTGGTTTCATTGATTTTTCGAATTGTTTTATTTGTTTCCAATTGATTGATTTCAGCCCTGAGTTTGATTATTTCCAGCCGTCTACTCCTTCTTGGTGTGTCTGCTTCTTCTTTTTCTAGGGTTTTTAAGTGAGCCATTAAGGTGCTTGAATGAGCTGTCTCAAATTTCTTCTTGAAGGCACTTAGTGCTATGAACTTTCCTCTTAGCACTGCTTTCATTGTGTCCCATAAGTTTGGGTATGTTGTGTCTTCATTTTCATTGATTTCTAGGAAGACTTTAATTTCTTTCTTTATTTCTTCCCTGACCCAGCTGTCATTTAGTAACAAGTTGTTCAGTTTCCATGTGTGTGTCGGCTTTTTGCTATTTCTGTTATTGTTGAGGTCCAACTTTATTCCATGGTTATCAGACAAGATACAAGGGATTATTTCAATCTTCTTGTATCTGTTGAGGCTTGCTTTGTGATGCACTATATGGTCTATTTTGGAGAAGGTTCCATGAGGTGCTGAGAAGAAGGTAAATTCTTTTGTGTTTGGGTGTAAAGTTCTGTAAATGTCTGTTGGGTCTATTTGATTCATGACCTCTGTCAGAGACATTGTTTCTTTGTTTAATTTCTGTTTTGTTGACCTGTCCTTTGTTGAGAGTGGGGTGTTGAAGTCTCCCCCTATTAATGTGTGGGGATCTATATGTGCTTTAAATTTTATTAATGTTTCTTTAACAAATGTGGGTGCTCTTGTATTTGGGGCATAGATGTTCAGGATTGTGATGTCTTCCTGGTGGAATTTTCCCTTGATGAGTATGAAGTGTCCTTCCCCATCTGTATTGATCAATTTTGGTTGAAAGTCTATTTTATCAGATATTAGAATGGCTACTCCTGTTTGCTTCTTGGGTCTGTTTGCTTGGAAAGTCGTCTTCCAGCCCTTTACCCTCAGGTAATGTCTATCTTTGTGTCTTAGGTTTGTTTCTTGTATGCAACAGATTGCTGGGTTTTGTTTATGTATCCATTCTGTTAATCTGTGTCTTTTTATTGGAGAGTTGAGTCCATTGATGTTGAGAGAGATTAATGACCAGTGGCTGCTAGATCCCTTGATTTTTGATGTTGGCTGTGGTCATAAGGTTGTGTGCTTGGTTGCTTTTTGTTTTACTGAAGTGAGGTTATTTATTTCCTGTGTTTTCTTGAATGTAGCTAGTTTTCCTGGGTTGTATTTTCCCTTCTAGTGTCTTCTGTAATGCTGGATTTGTTTGTAGGTATTGTTGAAATTTGTTTTTGTCATTGAATATCTTGTTTTCTCTATCTATGAGGACTGAGAGTTTTGCGGGGTATAGTAGCCTGGGCTGACATCTGTGTTCTCTTAGGGTCTGCATGATATCCGTCCAGGCCCTTCTGGCTTTCATAGTCTCTGTTGAAAAGTCAGGTGTAATTCTAATGGGTTTGCCATTATATGTTACTTGGCCTTTTTCCCTTACAGCTTTTAGTATTTTTTCTTTGTTCTGTATACTTACTGTTTTGATTATTATGTGGCGGGAGGATTTTCTTTTCTGGTCAAATTTGTTGGGCATTCTGTAGGCCTCATGTATTCTAATTGGCCTCTTCTTTAGCTTGGGGAAATTTTCTTCAATGATTTTGTTGAAAATATTTTCTGGGCCTTGGAGAAGGGAGTCTTCTTTTTCCTCTATACCTATTATTCTTAGGTTTTGTCTTTTCATATTGTCTTGCATTTCTTGGACGGTCTGTGTCAGGAATTTTTCGGATTTAACATTTTCTTTGACAGATACATCGATTTCTTCCATTGTATCTTCTACACCTGAGATTCTTTCTTCCATCTCTTGTAGTCTGTTGGTTATGCTTACCTCTGTAGTTCCTGTTTTCTTCCCTAGATTCTTCCTTTCCATTATTTCCTCCTTTTGTGTTTTCTTTAATTTTTCCAATTCTATCTTCAGGTCTTGAGTTGTTTTGTTTACTTCCTTCACCTGTCTGATTGTACTTTCCTGTTTTTCTTTTAGTTCCTTCAACTCTTTCTTTTATTTCATTCAGTGCTTTAAGCATTTCCTTTCTAAAGGCCATAAACTGTTTGGCTGCAGCTTCCTCTATTTCTTTACGGATGGCAATATTCTGTTTGAGTTTATCTTCCTCTATGTCTTTACGTATCTTATTTGTTTCCTCTGTTATCATCTTCATGAGCATAGTTGTAGGTCATCTTCTTGGATTTCAGTTATGCTGGGGTGTCCAGGGCTACTTGCCCCTGGGTAACTGGGTTCTGGAGATGCCATATTGCTCTGTCTTTTGTTGCTTGAGCTTTTATGCTGGCCTCTACCCATTGTGCTCTCTTAGGTGTTTGGTGTTATTTTCTGGTGGTTCCTGGGGATCCTGTGGTGGAGAGAATTCCCTTTGCAGAAAGCTGGTTTTTCCTGAAGGATGTCTTCTCAGCTTTTTGGGTATAGTCCCTGGATGGCTGGTGTTTTTTCAGGAGTTGCTCACCTCAGGGATATAGACCTGAGTGGTAACTGTGGTCTTTGTTAGTCGAGAGGGTTCTCCTCTCACCCAGGGAAGTCCTGAGGGCAGCTGCCCTGTTTCTGGGTTTCTTGTTGTAAATTTAATGATCAGCTGCTGTGACCCAGTTGGACATCAGGCGAGTAGCAACTGTTTGTGCCTGTGTCTGGAGCACAGCTGAGTGATGGCCCCACTGGTCTGCTAGACTGCTAGACTTTTTCTAGGGAAGGATTGGGTGATTTAAGTCAGTACAGTCTCCTTCCTTCCCTGTGGATTCTCTGGAGACACAGACTCCAGTCTTTTTTGCCCTGGTGCACACTGCTCAGTCTCCGCCAGCTGTCTGGTGTGCAGAAACTGCCTGTGTCTGCCTTTGCGGCCTTTGGGAGCCTGGGTGCCTCCCTAAGCTGGGTAATTTTCCGGGGACCTTTTCAGGCTGGGGGTGTCGGCTGAGTGCTCTGAGATCAGACCAGCCGTTTCCCTCCCTGTGTGTTTGCATCGGACAGTGAAACTCATTTGCTGGTGCCCTGGTGCCCACAGTTCTATCTCAGGCGGCGAATCAGGCGCGCAGGCAGGGCTTTGTGCTGGAGCCTGGGTCTCGGGCTCTGGCTCCGGGCTGGGTCCTGGGGTGCCCGTGGAACCCGAGTCTTTTTCAGGGGATGTCTGGGTGACCTAAGGCCGGTCCCAATCATTTCCTGTACCCTGGGGTTATCTCTCGATTGAAAATTCCAGTCTCTGATAGTGTGGTGCGCACGGTTCAGTCTGGGACCATGACCAGAGACACTGGCTTGTGGCTCTGGGCTGGGGCTAGGGCTGGCGGCCGGCAGCCAAGCATCTGGCGGAACCAGGATCTCTTCCGCGGTTTAGCTGGGTGAGTTAAAAGCTGATTGAATCCCCCACCGTGGGGTATCCTCTCACCTGGGAAACACAATGACTGTGTTTTATGGCCGCAAGTTCTGATTACTGGTCACTGTGCTAATCCTGCTGCTGCTGCTCAGAATGAGAGTCCTCCTGGCACTGCCATCTTGCCCCTCCCCCTTCGATATTCATTTATTATACATACCTGGGTAGATGCAAAGCTCAGAATTTCAAAACAGCATCCAATTAAAAATAGTATCACAGGAAGAGGAATTGGGAAATCTTTCAGATGCATGTTCAAAAATGCTGCAAAAAGTATACATGTTACTCATAGGCAATACCTTATTTACAGACTTGTGCTATTATGTTATATGACTTCTAAATTCCAACAAAGTACAATTGTATCTACTACTAATTTATTGTTTGTGTGTGATCAAGACCCTCTCTGATGGTTAAAGATACAAAAACCATTGTGATCATTAATTTATCAGCTTTCTGCTTAATGACTCTTATGATGGATTACATTTCTTTAGATAAGTATTGATAGAAACCATTGATTCTTGGTTTATTAAAACAGTTGCAATAGCTTTTTTTTTTTGGAAAGTAACTTTTTTATTTTTTTAAGGAATTTAATTTTTTTTATTAATTACACTTTATTTACTTTGTATTCCCCCTGTAGTTCCCTCCCTCTTCCTCTCCCAGTCACTCCCTTCTTCCTCCTTCTCCACACATGCCCCTCCCCAAGTCCATTGGTAGGAGAGGTTTTCTTTTCCTTCCTTCTGATCCTAGTCTGTTAGGTCTCATCAGAAGTGGCTGCATTGTCTTCTTCTGTGGCCTGGTAAGGCTGCTCCCCCCTCAGGGGGAGGTGATCAAAGAGCAGGCCAATCAGTTCATGTCAGAGGCAGTCCCTCTTCCCATTACTATGGAACCCACTTGGACACTGAACTGTCATGGGTACATCTATGCAGGGGTCGTGGGTTATCTCCATGAATGCTACTTGGTTAGAGTATCAGTCTCAGGGAAGACCCATGTGCCCAGATTTTTTGGATCTGTTGCTCTCCTTGTGGTGTTCCTGTCCCCTCTGGGTCTTACTAACTTCCACTTCTTTCATAAGATTCCCTGAAATCTCCTCAAAGTTTGGCCATAAGTCTCAGCATCTGCTCTGATAGTCTGCAGGGCAGAGCCTTTCAGAGGCCCTCTGTGGCATGCTCCTAACTTGTTCCCTGTTTTCTCATTCTTCTGATGTCCATCCTCTTTGCCATTCTGGATGGGGATTGAGCATTTTACCCAGAGTTCTCCCTCTTGATTAGTTTCTTTAGGTGTACAGATTTTAGTAGGTTTATCCTATATTATGCAATAGCTTTTATAGCCATTATAAATCACTGTTTCATATGCAGTTTTTCAGGAAAAGGGTATATCTGACACTGAACAAACCTCTTGGCTTTGGAACCAGGAAAAAACTAGCTGTAATTTTCCCAACAGCAAAACTGTGCTGGCTGCTTGCCTTTTTTGTGAAAGGGCAGCACCTGAAAGTATGATGAGTAAAATGGGAATTTTTTTTCCTGATTCTTTTAATATACTCTCTACAAGGGAAGTGAAGAAAAACACATATCCAGTTTGGTCTTCTTGTTTTGTTGTTGTTGTTTTTTTTTTCCTTTTATAAACGGGAAGAGTAGGTATATCATTTTGATAGAACTTCTGAAACCCTCTATATAGACCTTTGATTCTCCTATTTCCTTTACTTATAATAGTTCCTGAGAGCTAAGTCTTACCCATTAGGACTTGTACTGTAATGTTTTAACCGGACAGAGATGAAGGACAGTGATGACACAGGAGACATCTATTCCCAGGAGCAGGGTATTGTTTATTTTCAGTTGAAAATATTATAGTAAATATGAATTTATAAAATTCTAATTTTCTATTACTGTTACTTTCCTGAATTCTGTATGATAGCACCTAGAATACCTATCCATAGACTATGAAGAGAGGGTGTCTTAGCTTACCTCCAATAGTACAAATCAAAGACAGTATCAGGATGATTTCAGGGAGGTCCTGGGGAGTGCTCAGAAACACACTTTTGAGAAGATCCAGCCATGCACTACTTAGTTTGACACTTTGAGTTGTAGTCAAATTCTCAGCACTTTCTTCTATACCCATGTTTAATTACAGTCCTTCTGCCTCTCACTCTATATCTTTCTGCAAAACTCAGAGGGGACCAAACGGAGTAGGGATTTTCGTTTTGGTGGTCTCCTAATGATTTGCTAAAAGACAAGAAAATCACATATTTCTGCTTTAATTATCTCAAGTTCTCACTCATGGTCTGCAAACATTAGGGAGGCCTCTACTTCTTGTGATACTTCCATATGAAATGTAAAATGCAGAATCCTGGAATATCATAAATACTCATCAATGCTGTATATCCTTTCACAGTCCTGAGTGGTACCCAGTCATCACCCTTCCAGAGCTTCGGTAACTACCTAAAATGATGCTTCACAGAACCCTTCCCCCACCATTGAGACCAAAGGCTGGAGAGATTAGTCATCTCTCGGGATGGAACACTGAGAGATTTGTTCTCAGCTCATCAACCAATCTGAATTGATAAAGGACCATTTAGACTTTCATGTTCATTTTTACCAGACAGCATGATAGTAGCAAGGACTTTCTTTAATCTCAAGCATAGCACCAACCAGCAGGCCATGTCTCTGATAAGAGTTTAAGGCAATGAACAATAGCCCCATTCAGAGACTTATCTCTTCTCAATGTATGACAGTTTTAACTTCCTTCAAGGAATCATAGCTTGTGGGGCAGGACAAGGACAGGCTGACCTCAAAGATATAATATATATATTATATATGGAATTATATATATATATATATGCATATATATATATATACAATGTTTACAGTAATTGGATCACAAGAACACAAACTCCATGATCAAGCTGCTTGGATGCAGAGGTTTGGCCAGCTTCTCTTTATAGTTTGAAAGCCTGTTTTCTCCAAATCCATTGACTTGTTTTAAAAATCTGTTTAATTTTCTAACCAGTGTAACTATTCTCTGCGTTTTTTTTTTCTGAAGCCAAGTTCTGATTGTGATTAGGTTTTTGTGACAAACAAGTCTATAATCAGAAATACATCTTCAGTCAGCCTATTTTGCTATTTGTAGCAGGGAGTGTAATCACTTACCATGTGGAACAATGCTACACCTATGTAAAATGATGCTGCCAAGAGCATCCTATAAGAGCTGCACTTTGAGTCATTTTGGGGAAGGTCTATGGGATGAAAATTTCCTATAAACTGGGTGAATCATGGGCAGTTCTGTCACTGGGCATCTCAATATATCTTATCTACAGTGAGAGCAAGCCTAAGTAAATGATACTGTGCTGGACATAAAAGTCTAAAAGAGCTTGTTAAGTGAGAGTGTATCTGTATCTGTCTCACTTAGTTGTTTTATCTATTTGTCATCTATTATTTACTTATTGTTGTTCATTTATTTATTTTTGAGGCAGGGTAGCTCTAGCTGGTCTCAAACTCATAGAGATTTGACTGCCTCTGCTACTCTGAAAGTTGTGTGACTCTACAACTGGCCATTTCATTTGTAATCTTGATACTCTTTTGTGTTTAATAGAACCATGGGATCCAGTTGAGAGCACATTAGTCAGGTTACCAGAACACTGAGCCCTAAATATAAGTAAGGATCAGATAAGATTCTAGAATTGGTGTCTGGTGTGTGTGTGTGTGTGTGTGTGTGTGTGTGTGTGTTTATTTTCATAAAAGAATATCTACTTTTCTTAATGTATCATGAGCTTGAGATAAGGCTAAATATGTGGCTTAGTTGCTGCAAGTCTAGTTTAGTATGTACAAAGCCTTGGCTTCAATCCTCACATAGCAGAAACAAATCAAGGTGATGCATGCCTTGGACGTGGAGCTACAAGTATAAGAAGTTCAAGATCTCTTCCATTGCTTCTGGTATCTATCCTGTTTGCCAGTCTGAATGAGATTTAAACATCCTCTCTACAGTCCTCCTTAGTGTTTAGCTTCTTTAGGTCTGTAGATGGCTATCCTATATTATACAACTAATTTCAGCTTATTAGTGAGTATACACCATGGCTGTCTTTCTGCTTCTGGGTTACCTCACTCAGAGGGTCCTCTGAAAGGAGTCACGCATCAGGGGATCAAAGTAGATGCTGAGACTCAGTGCCAAACTTTGGGCAGAGTGCAGGGAGTCTTATGGAGCAAAGGGGGTAGGATTAGAGGGATATGGAGGGGACAGGAATCCCACAAGAAGACCAACAAAGTTAAAGTATCTGAGCCCAGAGGGTCCTGTAGAGACTGATGCGCCAATGGAGGACCATGCATGGAGAGGACCTAGACCCCCTGCTCAGATGTGGCCGATTGGCAGCTCAGTCTCCATGTGGATCTCTGAGTGAGGGGAGCAGGGGTTGCCTCTATCATGTTGACTTCTTGTTGGTCTTTTGTCCCTGGTGATGTAGCCTTGCCAGGCCACGGAGGAAGAGGATCCAAGCAGTCCTGATGAGACTTGACAAGCTATGGGCAGATGGCAGTGGTGGAGAACTCCCCCTTTCAGTAAAGTAGGGGAAGGGGATAAAAGGATAGAGGAATGGAGGGTGGGACTAGGGGAACAGAGGGAAGGAGCTTCAATTGGGAGCACAATTTATGATGAATAAATTGTGAAGAAAAAATAAAAATTAAAAAATCTTAAAAGTTCAAGATCATCCTTAGTCACATAGCAAATTCAGTGACAGACTGAGTTACATGAGAGCCTGCCTCACAGAAAAAAGGAAAAAGGGAAAAAAGGGGCTTGAGGTTGACCTGGAAACACTCAGCTGTCTCTGGAGTAAGAGAAGCTTCATCTCAGCAACAACACAAATCATTTGCAAAGCAGAAAAGAAGAAAATCCTGATTCCTGGTACAACAGTAAGAGTTGAATGCAATCGCTCCATCGTGCCTCCTGAGGCTTGGAAACTATGCAAGTTCAATTGTGATCCTTCCTGCGTGCTTTTAGAGCTTAAAGCGGAATGGAGCACAGAGTCTCAATTCTAAAATCATTTACCTTAGCGTCTACAAATTCAGTTCTAATAAACCAGTTTCATAAAATTATAAACTTAACTCACATTCTGATTATTTCTGAATTTCAGAGATACCCGAGATTAAAGTTCAACACAATTTTTTAATGTGGTGTTTCTGGTGTGGTAGATGTTTCAGCTGCAAATTTTATGATTTGACTTAAAATATACTAAATAGTCATTTCCTAAGAAAATGCTTCATCTTAAATTAGCTTGTAAATGCTAATATTAGTGTTTTTTTAATGTATTTACTTTTATTTTTATGTGCAGTGGTGTTTGCCTGCATATACGTCTATGTGAGAATGTCAGACCTTGGATTTGAACTCAGGTCATCTGGAAGGGTAGTCAGTGCCATTTGCTACTGCGCCATATCTCCAGCAACCAATGGTACAATTCTTTAATATTTGAAAGATATGTGTAAAAAAGCTACCATGAGAACAACCAGGTTTAAAGCGCATTCAAAACTTCTTCAGAATAAAGCAGCTTTATATCAATTTATATCAATTTCTGGGATCAAACCTCATTATGAAAAAAAATTTCCTGCATATTTTCAGACTTTAGTTCACCAATGAAATGGTTTGTTATTCCTTGCAAATGGCAATATTAATGTCTGCCCTCTCAGAAATAGCATGTAGATTACCCTTACCAGCATCTAAGGCAATACTCCAAGATTCCCTTTCTCATAACATGAAAGTCACATTCATTCACTTTGTACTTGCATTTTTTTTCCATTACTATTTTTGTAGGTATATGGAGACAGAAAAGAGTTTGCTGTGGGTCCCTACTCCTATGAGCAAACTATAAAGCTCAAAAACATGATTGGGAGTGCATACAACCCCCAATGTCCCAATGTCTGCTCAGTAAACTCTGAGACATTAAACTGCTTTCGTACTCACTTATCCTGGACATGGAAATTACTCCTCAGTAGTGCTGGTCACTCGTACTGAACAGCTTTAGTTCACAATCCTCCAACCTGCTTTCAATGTAAAGTCATTATCCACATGGCTGTGAGCAGTTTTGAAAGAACTGATATAAAAAGTATAATGGAGGTCCTTCTCCCCTTCTATTTGACCCCAGTCTATCAGGTCTCATCAGGATTGGCTTCATTGTCTTCCTCTGGGGCCTGGTAAGGCTGCTCCCCACTCAGGGGGAGGTGATCAGAGAGCAGGCCAATCAGTTCATGTCAGAGAGTCCTTGCTCCTTTTACTAGGGTACCCACTTGGAGACTGAGCCTATGGGCTACATCTGAGCCATAAAGGGGAGGGGCATAGGGAGTAAAGAGGGATGGAGAGAAGGATTCGAAAGAGATGAGTGAGGGGGACACAGAAGGGATAAAAATGGAATAAATTGTAATAAATGATAATAAAAAATAAAATATGAAAAAAAATATAATGGAGGAGGAGCATGGCAGAAATTCACCCCGAGACCGTTGATCTTAGGGAGTCTTTGGTTGCAATGAGAAAGGTAGAAGGGCCTAGAGGGAATAGTCAACTGGAAAGGCAAGTGGTGCGGCTTTCTTTGATCCTCCAGGAGAGGAGGTTCGGAACCAAGTAACAGTGGGAAAGGTCAACTCCTATAAATAGAAACTACAGGAGGGCTCACCATCCAGAGCCCAGGAGTGTCCAGGAGAATGTGAGAAGCAGAGGCCAGGAACATCCTCTCACTCCAGAACAGTCCAAAGCCAACTGCAACCTCACTGACAGTTACTTCCTCCAAGCCCCGCCCCTACTATCTGCCTATTGGCTGTAGATTCACAACTCCCGACTTGATTGGCTCAGATAAACAGCATCCATTTTGCGTATATTAAAGGTATTTTAAAAGTATAAAACTGTTTTGTTTTGTTTTTTTAATAAGAAGGAATTATGAAAAGAAACCTCCAGAAACTGTATTATTTGTGGTCATTTACGCTGTAGCAGAGTGAGTTTTTGGCTATGAACCCATGGACTGTGTTTTCTCTGAATTCAGGAAATAGGAAGTCTTTTGGATAGGGTAATTTTGTACATACTTTGAATGCAGGAACTCTGATTGCTGTGATTGAAGCTTGGGGTTGGGTCCTTGGTTCTGGGCACATAAAAATTGTAATCAAGAATCACAGGGAAAATAGGTTCTTTGTCACTGTGGGGCAAGAGTAAAGATGGTTTCAGGTGACATATTCATGAATCTTTTGAAGTATAAATAAGGAATAATTCCACTGCAACTATTTAGCAGTATTATTATGGATCAAGGTTTTTGCTTTTCTTCTTCTTCTTCTTCTTCTTCTTCTTCTTCTTCTTCTTCTTCTCTTCTTCTTCTTCTTCTTCTTCTTCTTCTTCTTCTTCTTCTTCATAATTTTTTTACTTTGCATCCTAGTAGTAGCACACCCCGGACCCCCATCTTCTCCCAGTCAAGTTTTATACTTTTGCATTTTTGCTTGTATTTGTAGGTGTTCTCTAGAGGAAGGGAACCTGTATGTATATTCTAATTTGTGGCTAGCTGAGATTCAAACCAATCATCACAGTATTCTAAGAAAATGTTTCGAAAGAAATTATGTAATGCTTTCTAACTCTGGGTCGTATTTTTCTTTATTAGTTTTTTTTTTTGTTTTTTGTTTTTGTTTTGTTTTGTTTTTACATGTAGGAGAGCACTTTATATTCTGACTCACACAGATTTTGTGTGGGTATTTACATCCCTGTGAGAACGAATGAAGAGAGAAATGCAGGCTTGGGAAATGCAAGAGTAAGTGCAGAGTACTCTGTACATGGTCATTTTGGCACTCAGCATTTCCAGCCTCAGACAGCCTGACTGCTCCAAACAGTAGGGATCATTGAAAGGAATTATTTCTACAAGTTAAAAGTGTAAATCCATTTTAGCCAATGGTCAAATAAACCATGAAATAATTTTAAAACTGATTAAATGCGTATAAAATTTTAATGAAATAAGAGTTAAGATTATTTCTGACTCAATCTGATCAGAAAATAGGAACACCTCTACCTTAGGACCCAGCCATACCATCCCTGGTCATATAAAGATGTTCCACCATACAGCAAGGACACTTGCTCATCCATGTTCATGGCGGCTTTATTCATCATAGTCAGAAATTGGAAACAACTCAGATATCCTTCAGCTGAAGAATGGATAAAGAAACTGTGGTACATTTACACAATGGAATACTATCCAGCTATTAAAAATAAAGACATCTTGAATTTTGCGGGCAAATGGATGGATCTGGACAAGATCATTTTGAGTGAGGTAACCCAGTCCCAGAAAGACAAGCATGATATGTACTCATTTATAAGCGGTTATTCACTATATAAAACAGGATAACCACACTACAATTCACAGATCTAAAGATATTAAGCAACAAGGAGCACACTAGGGAAGATGTTTAATTCTCATTCAGAAAGGCAAATAAAAGAAATGACTGAGGCAGTTGAAGAGAAGGAACAGGATGGGAGCCTACTATAGATGTCATTTGAAAGACTTCACCCACCAGGGGATCAAAGCTGATGCTGAGACTCACACCCAAACTTTGGGCAGAACACAGGGAGTATAATGGAAGAGGAGGGGGATAATAGGATCCAAAGAAGATAGGAGCTCCAGGAAAAGGCCAAAAGAGCCAAAAATCTGAGCCCAGGGTGGCTTGTGGAGGCTGATGCACTAACCAAGAACCATGCATGGAGAGGACTTAGAACCCCTGCTCTGAGGTAGCTTAATCTCCATGTCAGTTCCCTGGTAAGGGGACCAGGAGCTTTCTAGGACATTGACTCTGTTGCCTGCTCTTTGATCACTTCCCCTTGGCTGGGCAGCTTTGCTAGGCCACAGAGAAAGAGGAAGCAGGCAATCCTAATGAGACTTGATAGGCTGGGATCAATTGGTAGGGGGGGGAAGGTCTAGTCTTTTCAGAGGACTAGGACAGAGGAAAGAGGGAGGGAGGGTGAGACTGGGCTAAGATGAGTGAGGGGGTAAGATCCAGATGTAAAGTCAATAAATTTTAAAAAAAGATAATTTCTGACTAAACATTTAGATGGAAATTAAAAGGACTGAATGCATATTTTATACTAGAGACAGAATTCGATTACTAAAGAAAATAACATGTATATATTTGACTTACAGGAAGATTATTGATATTGACACTTGCTCATTGAGTGGGTCTCATAAAGACTTTGTTTTGAGTGGACTATGTAGTTTGACCATACTTACCTCCCATACCTCTCCTTTCTGTCTCTTCTCATTTTTTTCCTTTTGGCTTCTCACTACTGTCTTTCCTTTCTACAGACTCTTTCTACTTTCAAGTTATATATAGAGAGATGCATACATATGGTTTACATATCTGTACCAAATCTAAGATACACAAATAGGAGAAAATTTGACTTTTGTCTTTCTCAGGCTGGCTTACTTTGCCTATATATTGATGGCTGGTTCCATCATCTTCCCAGCAGTCATTCTTTAGTTATTTATTTTTAATGTCCCCTCCTCCTCCTCTCTCTCTCTCTCTCTCTCTCTCTCTCTCTCTCTCTCTCTCTCTCTCAAGACAGGGTTTGTTAGTGCAGCCTTGGATGTCTTGGAACTCACTCTGTAGACCAGGCTGGCCTTCAATTGAACTCAGTGATCCACCTGCCTCTGTTTTGTTGAGTGGTGGGATTAAAGGCATGCACCACCACTGCCTGACATTGATGACATTCTTTATGAGTAAGTCTTGATTAAGTTATATAAAACTCAGGCAGTTGTTGGAAATAAGCCAATGAGTTTAAAGATTGAAGAAAAACGAAGTAGATGACTAACTTTTGGGTGGCTAAGTAGAAAGAAAGTACAGTACAGTCTCCTTTTTGGAAGTTCAGCTAGCAAAGAAGATATTGTGACTGTTAGTGAAACTTTCACCAGTAAATTCAATGGACTTTTCACTCCAATGCATTCTCCTTCATTTATTGCTTCTTCTCTGCACACAAGAATCAGGTAAGTCTTTATGTCATTTTACAAATATTTATTGGGATGCCAATAGCAAACAAATACCATGTTACAGGACATTTGTTTTTAGCCAGGTAGTTAAAAGGGATGTGTGCGTGGTTCTGTGTGTTAATCACAGATGCATATAATCACTCAGCTAGCAAATCATGTAATGGTAGCATATTTGAAACAATGGCTATAGAAAATGGGAGCAGGGTGAGAATGAAGGCAGGTATACAGCTTCTGAGGTATGTACAACTTGCTGAAGCTGATAGCTTCCTCTTTGTCTCTTTTATGTAATTGTAAATTAGAAAACCTGCTCATTCAGGCCTTTACAGCAATTGAAGCAGGACATTCTCCCCAAGCATGGTTGGATACCATAAAAAGCTAAAATGATACGCTCAGGATGCGAGGCTAAGCACTGCACTCAGGGTCAGCCGCTTTGGACCCAGAGAAGAGCATGTCTGATTGCATGCGGGTTGATGCCCCAGGTCCCGCCTCTGAGAAAAAGGTATTGGACGGGTCTGATGCTCTTTGGGTGGATGACACCTAAATGAACATCTGTACAAAGTCCCAATTTATTTCTAATATCAGAGATCAGACCTCTACTCTTGCCTGATGCGTCTAAAACAAAAAGGGGGAACTGTAGAGAGCTGCGGAATGCTATGCCTTAAAGATGGAGCTGGTTTCCGCCTTCCACCTTCCCGATGGTGAGTGCTGTCTGTCACGAACAACTCCACATTTGGCTAAGGCCGAGGATCTGGCTTGCTTCCATGTATGTGGACCTATCTGCATTGCCCCCGTGGCACGCCTGGGTTGGCTACCCAGAGGCTATTTAAGCTGTGGGCTGGCTTTCCCCGGGGTCCGAGGATTGTTCAATGTTCCTGAATAAACTGCAGTGAAAAAAAAAAAAAAAAAAGAAAACCTGCTAGAAGCAAAGACTCTCCTTACAGTATCTGTCTGTTTCTTTGAATTATGCCTGTGTTCACAGTACAGCAATGTACACATGTTTTACATTTAAGACTGACTTGCTTCATGACTCCTTTGTTCATTAAGACTTTTTTTGTTATTGGGCAAGCCAACAAATAATTTGCTTTATGTATTTGCCTATTATTACAAGCTGACCTAATTTAAGAACTTAACGAATGTCTTTATTTTCTGCTCATTATGAGTGACTGAAATAACAGCATTTAACCCACCAGTTTTCTTCAGGTTAAGGTAATAACCGGTGCTCTTTAAGAACTGGGGTGAACAGTCTCATGAGGTGGCTCAGTAGTTAAGATTCAAGAGTAAATAACAATCCATTGAGGCTCCAAGTTCTGTTCTAAGTCCCTACAACAGGAGACTTACAATTACTAGTAAATCAAGCTCTAGGGGATCCAAGACCTCTTCTATCCTGTGTGATTATCTCCACTCATGGGCACATACCCTGACCAAAAATGTAACTGAAAACCTAGAATTATATCTCTAGAAAATACTTGAGGAGAGGAAACAAAAACCAAGGTAAACACAGAAGAGGGGCTGGGGTTTAGTGATAAAGCTTCTGGGCATGATGGAGATCCTGGGTTCCATCTTACCAGCAAGTGATGGAATCTTATATAAGATGTGGAAAATAGTAAGAGCTGTAGAGGACAGGAACTCCACAAGGAGAGCAACAGAACCAGAAAATTTGAACACAGGGAACTTCCCAGAGACTCATACTCCAACCAAGGACTATTCATGGAGATAACCTAGAACCCCTCCACAGATGTAGCCCATAGCAGTTTTGTGTCCAAGTGGGTTACATAGTAATGGGAAGAGTCACTGCCTCTGACATAATCTGATTGGCCTGCTCTTTGATCACCCCCCCTGGGGGGGGAGCAGCCTTACTACACCACAGATGACAATGCATCCACTCCTGATGGGATATGATAGACTAAGATCAGAAGGAAGGAGAAAAGGACCTCCTCTATCAATGGACTTGGGGAGGGGCATATGGGGGGATACAAAGTGAATAAAGTGTAATTAATGAAAAAATGCACAATGGGGGGATTCTTCTCTCAGGAAAGAGGTAAAACTATAGACAAGAGAACATGGGGGCAAGTGATGATGAGGGACAAAGCAGTACAGAAACTGTTGTGAAAGCATTGATGGACAGTTGGGTTGTTCCTTTTTTTTTTTTTGGAAAGTTTGGTTTTTCATGTGTATTGTTCAATCCTTCCCTGAAAGCAAAGAACAAACTACTTAAGCAAATTATAACGTTTGTGGTTACTTTAAATTGTCACATGACCTCATGTTCTCATTTTATTCAATACTGTGAGGCAAGAAACATTAGTTAAGCCTATCATGGACATGAAACACTGAGGTGCAGGAAAGTAAAAGATTGCTAGAAGACCCCAGTACTACAGAACAGCCCATGTAAAGCATGAACACAGTAGTATTTCTTTACCAACATAGTGTTTCTCTAACAGCAAAACTGCCACATTTGTTTGAGACATATTTTATGCTTTTGTACAGCTTAGATTCACTACATTTATTTGGAAGACTATTTGATACCAAGTTGCTTGTAGTCTTACATCCTGAGCCTGGAGAGTGTCATTTCCTATTATGCAGAAAGGGCAGATAAAATCATAGTCATAAGGCAAAAAGAAGTGCTATTAGTAACTCTGGGGTAGTGTGGATCTATTTTTCTGTAAAAACTGGACCTCATTTTCCGAGTATTCACAGAGGATAAAGTATAAGAATTATATCTCTCTCAATCAGTTCCTCACCCTGTGTGTACCTGCCTGTCTCTCTTACTCTCTGTCTCTCTGTCTTCTCTCTCTCCCTCTGTGTGTGGGTGGGTGTGTCTGTCTATTTGTCTGTCTTTCTCCTACTCCATAAAGGCCTTGAATGTGCCAGACAACTGATACTGTACATAGGATACTCAGCATTTTCCTTTTTGGTGAGACACAGTCTCAACTATGGATCGTTGGTTGGTCTTGAATGCACATTCTTACTTCCTCAGTCTGGAGTGTGTCAGTACACAGGCCTCATTTTTTATGGAGCAGAGGAGGCAACTAAGCTGGTAATCATGAGGCAGAGAGACAATTGTTGATAGAATATACTGCAGATGTATGAACGAATATATCCCTTAAAAATGGACCTCATTTTCAGAGTCATTGCTGACGATAAAACATAACGATTATGAGACTGCATTCCTCAGAGGAGACGTGACCATCTTCTGCAACTTGACAAGTCTGGCAAATGTTGAGCAAATCACCTGGCAAAAGATCCAAGGCTCTTTGCCTCAAAATATTGGCACTTACAGTCGCAAATACGGGGAAAAGATCCTCCCACCATATGTAAACAGGCTACACTGCAAGATCCTGGAACCCAGCGCCTCCTTCATAACTATCCAGAAAGTGACATTTGAAGATAAAACCTGCTACAAGTGTCTGATGAACACTTTTCCATATGGCAGCCATGGAGGACAAACCTGTCTTAACATTTTAAGTATTTAAACCCTTTCTCTATGATACTATTATAGGGGTAGACATTGTGAAGTTGTAGCTTTTAAGAACACTGTCCAAGGGAAGAAAGTTTGGCAAGGAGAAGCTGATGGTGATGAGTCCAAGTTACTTAGAAAGAAAAAAAAAAAAAAAAAAAAAAAAAACACCGTGAAGACCAATGGAGACTGTGTGTTAAGGCAGGACCTTCCCCTACCTCACATCACTTCATCACAGTATGCTATATTGGTCTCCATTAAGTGGAGGAAACCCCAAAACAGAATCGGAACTTTGCTATTAAAGTGAGGAGAAGATAAGAGAAAGCAGACAGCAGAGAAGAACAAGGGAAGGTGAAAACTAAGAGAATTAGGTCTCTCTAGTCTTGAAATGAGTACAATGTCACAGGACTAGTGAGAACACCAGAGTTCCTTCTTGTGCAGCCTAAGTGTGAAGTGCTTGGATGTGTGTAATATAATGTACAATCACTTGGACATTGAGACAGCAGTGAGTGGACAGGGGAACAGGTATTGGAAGGTTTACGACATGTATAGGGAGGTATCTGTCAGGAATATGCTTTCAGCAATTATGTGTCATACAAGTTAGGAAAGCCATTCTTTAACAGCAGAGTGTTTAGTATAACTTGCTTTTGTATTAATTTTGCTTTTCTTTCTGCCTTAGCTGTATCTGAGTTAGTAACTGAACTCCAGTCTGTTCCTGGCTCTGAAGATCTCCATCATCTTCATTGTTCAGCTCTGGGAAAGCCTGCCCCTGGAATCTCAATTCACCCTTCACAAGCTATAGTGTCCACAGAAGAGTATTCTGTTCAGAACCGCAATACCACAGTGACTGTCACTAAAAGCTACAACATCTCTTTGAAAACTGTGATGTCCTTGGGTCTCCATAACCTGGTTGTGTCCATGACTCACCCGCTAAGACATGAAGAGAAGATAGTTCCTCTGCCATTACATCAAGAAAGTGAGTAAATGTGACAGGATAATCAAAGGGAACACTTGATGCTGGGAAAATAGCATAGTTTGTAGAAGGCTTGCCATGAAAGCATGGAATCCCAAGTTAGAAGCCCAGCACTGACATAAATAGCCAAGCATGTGTGTGTGCTTGTGATCCCAATGTTGGACAGGCATGGGAAGGCAAAAACTCTGGGAATCACTGGCCAAATAACCTAATCAGTTACCCTAATCAGTGAAAGTCTCTAAGATAAAGAAAATAATGCTAACAGAAACACAAGTTGAACAGCAATTCTGGTTGATATCTAGCTTCCATGACATATACATTTACACACACATGCATACACTCACAACACATGCACACAAACAAACATACACACATATATGCATGCACTTACAAATGCAAAAAAAACTTGCACACATATACACACATAAGAGAAAGTGAGAGGAGAGATATTTATCTTTAAAAAAACCTATTTCTGAAGAAGTAAACCAATACACATAAGATTAAGGAATCAAACACTGAAGCCAGGCATAGTAGCACACATCCTTAATTCCATCACCTGGGAGGTGAAAAACAAGTATCTTTGTGAGTTCAGGGCCAACCTGGTCTACATAGGGTGCATCATGACAACTAGAGCTATAGAGAGAGATCCTGCCTAAAAAACAAAACAAAATAAAACAAAACCTTCATTTTGTTAGCCCATTTTTAAAACTTGAATTTGGGGGTTTTGTTTGTTTGTTCATCTGTTTGTTTTGCAATTCTTTGTAAATTCTTGGTGTTAGCCCATGTCTGAAATGAAATGAAGCCATGGGCCATGAGTTCTGAAAAATTCTGTGACTGTGAGGAAAGTTTTCTATTTCACACAGTCCCGTCTGTTTGCTCTTGGGCTATTTCCTGTGTTGTTGGACTTCTGCTCAGAAAGTTCTTGTCTACACCAAATTTTTTCTGCTTTGTTTTTGCTAATTTGAACTTTCTCGTCTCACTCTATAGCCCAGGCCTGATAGCAATTTTCAGTCTTTTTGTTCCAGCTTCCCATTAGCTGTAATGGCAGGCCTATATTACTGGTACGGCCTTTCTAAATATCTTCAATCTGAAGGGTACTATTTTTTTATTATTCCTGAAGGAAAATGATTCTTATTTCTTCAAATAAGTGTCTGCATAGCCTTCCACTCTTTTATTTCATTGTTTATGCTGGTTCCAAATTAGCAACACTTTTAACCCTGGTAACTTATATGATTTCTCCTTACATTTCTTTCATTTATGAATCATAAACTGTACAAATTTAGTTGACTTAAGAACTTGCCTGGGTGGCTGGGGACCCACATGTAACACAGTAGTGGTCACTAATTGGAAAGCACTGCATGGTAGTGTGCACATGAGAAAGAAAGGGAGCTGAAAATCCCTCAGCCAGTAATGCTATCACACTTTCCCATTAGAATGACCTTAATCTACTCACAAGGGACTGCCATCATGCCCTAAGCTTGTCTTGAAGGTTGCACCTTTTGATACTGTTGCATTGGCAATTAACTTTCTCTTTTGTTATCATGCAAAGAATTAGATTTCATCATGGAATTTCCATATTTATGTGCCATTATACTTTGTTTTAATTTGTCTTCCTCCTTCACTGCCCTGTCCCTATTGTCTTTGTTTGTCCTTTTCACCAGTTCCAGTATTATTTGCTCTAATGTTTCACTTATTTATATCCCACTTGGGGCTTTAGGGTTTTCCAAATGTCCTTTTTCAAAGAGGGGGGTTGAGTAGGGACGAAACAAGCCAGGGGCCTTGTACATGCTGGGGTAGTACTACAAAATAGAATTGGACATATCTCTTTTTGCCCTTCCTTTCCCTTCACTTCCCTTCTCTTCTATTCCCTTCCTCCCTTGCTCCCTCCCTCTAACCCTCTCTCTCTCTGTGTCTCTCTGTTTCCTCATTTTCTCTCTGTCTCTGTCTTGGTCTTTCTTTCTTTCTTTCTTTCTTTCTTTCTTTCTTTCTTTCTTTCTGGTTTTCTTTCTTAATTTTTTTAGGAACTTATTAAGTTGCCTGCTTTGACCTTGAACTTTCTCGTCTCACTCTATAGCCCAGGCCTGATAGCAATTTTCAGTCTTTTTGCTCCAGCTTCCCATTAGCTGTAATGGCAGGCCTATATTACTGGTACAGCCTTTCTAAATATCTTCAATCTGAAGGGTACTATTTTTTTATTACTCCTGAAGGGAAATGATTCTTATTTCTTCAAATAAGTGTCTACATAGTCTTCCACTCTTTTATTTCATTGTTTATGCTGGTTTCTGTTGTACATCCATGAAATTGCACACACGATTAAGTTTCTAGGTTTTCCACTTGTTTTCAACAATTTTATTTTTATGCTATCGACACACTAAACAACTAATTCATTGATAGTATTCAAGTCAATTACTTTTAATATATTTACAAGGTTAACAGCCTTTTGTAAAAACATCATAGAACATCTTTATGAGCTCTTTTTATCCTTAGAAAATAGCTTTTATAAGGATAGAATTTGCCCTATTAATGAGTATGATTTGAAGGTTGGTGTTTTCTAAGTACTCTTCAATAATCACTACTGTGTAATTACAGGAGATTTCTGCCACTCCCTGAAGAAACCAAACACCTTCTAGCAGTGGCAAAATTTTCAATGAATGAATGGAGTGGCCTCCCCATTGTCTGGTAGTCACTAACTTATTTTCTATGCTGATGGATTTATCGGTTATGGATACTTCCCTGAATACAATACTACTCCATGTGGCTATTTGGGTATGCTTTCTTTCACATAGCATAATTTTCAATGTTAATCCATGTGGCGACATGTAGCAATACTTCAATTTTCATATGAGTCAAAAGAATTCTATAATATAGATGCACCACACTTCATTTATGTATTCATCATTTGAAAGCTATTTGAATTATTTATATTTTTGGCTGCTATGAAATATTCTTTTTGAGCATTTATGCACAAGGTTTTATTTAAACATGTATTTTAATTTACCTGGTAATAATACATCCAGAAGTAGATTTGTGGGTTATATGGTAGATTAAATGTTCTGTGTTTTCAGGAGCTGCCATGGGTCAAACTGTTTTAAGTTCCCAGCAGCCATGTAAGTTTGGGTTTTGTTTGCATCCTGCCAATACTATAATCAAAAATGATTATAGCCATATAATAGGTATAAAGAAGTATCTTATGTCATATATATATATTCTGTCATATGTATCAAATGACAGAAGTATCTTATGTCATATGATACATAAGTATCATATGTCTTATGTCATGTTCATATGAGTTGAATCGTACATAGACTTTTTGTAATGAATCATCTTATAATATCATCCTCCAAAGTACATTTACTTTTGTTCTATATGAGTGTTTATGGTAGGCATAGTGTCCTAAGTCTTGTTAAGAATAGAAAGGAAAGGGCTAGGGCTATGGCTCAGTGAGAAAGTGCTTACTTGTCATGGGCAAGGCACTGCGTTTGATCTCTAACAATGATGTAAAAATGATGTAAAAATAGAAACAGTTTAAAATATGCGTCTTTATAACTCTGTCCATCCATTGATGGGCTTTATTTCCAGTAGTACAAGACTATCATTTTTGATCTTCATCATACTCTTAGATCAAGTGGAATCCCTTAGATCTGGGTTTCTTATTAAGTGTTTTTCTATCACCTCTTCCAAAAGAGGGCTAACAATGACGTTCATGTTCTAAACTTTGGCTTTATTTTCATAATCCCACATATTAGGGTAAACATTGTGAACACGAAATGGAAGTACAGTTATGGTAACTGACTCATTCTCATATCTTACTCTCATAACATCTCAATCATTCTATTCTAATTTCTAATTATTTATTTCTTAACACCCTCTTACTCATTTGATATTTTACAGTCAATAGGATAATTTGTTTCTACCAATATTACCATTGCCTTCAAGCTAGTTTTAATCTGTTTCAAGCTTCAGAATCTTGTTCTGTCAGTTTGTTTCTTGTTTGACTAACCAACGATACTGTCATTGTCCTCATAGTTAATACAGATAATTGCTGTGGAAGTCGCCCATTGGATGCTTTTCTTAATGGCTGTATCAATTAACATGCTTGAGTGAATCATTATATTGGTGACAATCAATAATTATTGCCTATATTATGGGTAATTCAATAAGACTAAATCTCATATAAAACTGAATAACATTTGAACATATCAGGAGTATCCTAACAAAAATCACAAGACTCAAAACTTTTACAAACTAAGGGGTTGCTCTGCTTTCCAACTGTCAAGACTATTCTTCTCTCAGATTCTCAACAATATACTTTCTAAACTGGAAGGGATTTTGAACTTTCTTTCTAGTTCCCTTCCAACATTTTATTTGGATTTATGGCAAAATATACTCAATAGTACCTGAGAATTCTGGAGCAACCAGAACAGTGTCAACTGTTCTCTAACGTCAAAAAAAAAAAAATGTCACTCCATAGACCAGAGAGCTGGTTACTATATTGCTATGAGGATTACCACACTGATATATGAATACATTATTGGGAATTATAAATACCTGTATGAAATGAAGCATTCCTGGATTTCCATTGATCATCAAAGAACTCAGCATGCAGGGTTTCATCAACTCTGTGCTGTCTGTAGATCACCAGCTTTTGATTGAGCTTTATTGCCCAAAGCATATTATACTATATACCTTGATCTCTATTTCTGGATGATTTTGAAATTAGTGAATGCATTTCAGACTTCAGAATGCTAAGGTAAACAGGCGATGAAATTCTGCTTTGTTGGAATTGCCTTCAGAAAAGAGGTTATATTTCAATGTTAAATTCTCTATGTTCAAACTCCTTCACCTATCTAAAATGATTATGTAGCATCTTATTAAAAAAGAATAGTAAAAACTATATAGAACTGCATCTGTGCAGTCAAAGGTAAAGCCAATGTTGCTTGTTGAAATGCACACACTTTCCTAATTATATTCAAGGGAAGAAGAAACTGCTTTCTAGGATCTTACTTTTCATTCCATGGTAATGAGAAAGCATCTTATAACGTAAATTTGAATGTCAATTAAATTGTAGCCAGTAAAAAAAAAAGTACTTACTTATTTATTACAAATCAAAGCCTCAAGATGGAAGTGCAGTGTAACCAGAAAAATAATATTTCTGGTTTGTATTTTTCAGGGATCATGAATCATTTTTCAAAACTAATGTCACCTGCAACTGTAGTCATCATTTTGTGCTTCATTTCATGTATCATCATTGCTGCTCGCTGTGTTTCTTTACAAAAGAAAAGGTAAGGTATAGGATAATGGAATAACAGAGACAGTAGGTACAATGGAAATACTTGGAAATATTATTTATTAAAATTTCTAAGGTATCTGGAAAAATCTTTCATGAAGAGAGTAGTGAAGGAAAACACGTTTCCATATGCTGGACAGCTTCTGACATCACATGGTTATAAAAGTAGAGCACTGGCAAGCATTTTCTTTATGGTAAATGAGTATAATACTTTTCTCAAAGAAAAATTGTATATTTTTATTTTATGTGTATGTGTGTTCTGCTTGTGTGTGTGTCTACCCTACCTGTGTGCTTGTTGCCTGTGGAGGCCAGAGAGTGTGTTAAAACTAGAGTTACAGGCAGACAAAGCCACCATGTGGGTGTGGGGAACTGAACCAGGCTCCTCTGAACAAGCTGCAAATGCTCTGAACTGCTGAGCCATTTCTCCAGCCCAAGATGAAGAGTCTTACTGGGAACAGATTTCAGAGGAGACAGCACAGAGCCCAGGGCAGTAAGTGGAGAGAGAATTTGAATGCCAAAACAACAAACCAACAAATAACAACAAAATAATACCTAAGGCAGATTCAACTGAGATATAAGGTGAAACGAAGATCTTATTTTAAAGGATTAATACAATAAAATACTTAGACACTTATCCAGCTCTCCTGGCGGACAGCACTGCATGATGGGAGAGGAATGGAAATAGGAAAATACTAGGCAGTGGCAGAATGACCTATAGATATAATTGGTAACATGTGATTTTTTTAGTGTAATTATATATTATGTAAGTAAGTAATAAGTAAGTATGTAAATAAATAAATAACCCTGTAAGGGTTTTGTGCTGCACCATCTCAATCCAAGGATATATATAAACCAAAGAAGCTTGAGAATCTGATCTATAATCTATAGAGCTCTCTCACTGGGATGTGGAAGAGCTGCCTTAGAAAACAAGAGCCAAAGAGCATATTGAAGAGACTGCTACACTACTCTGGATGGAAGATGATAACTATATGAAAAAGACAGAAGGGGGGGCGATTTAAGGTTATGCTTAGAACAGAAAGATTTCCTGAGTGATAGCTTTGGAGAAGGAGAAAAAATACTTATCTTACACACCTTAAGTGTTCTAGCATTTAAGAAAACTTGTATAAATATGTGAGAGAATAGAGGAAGAACAAGAATTGAATCGAGGATTATGAAGTCTGTTTGAAGTCTGGTGTGGTGGCACTTGACTGTAATCCCAGCTCTCTGGGAGGCTGAGGCAGGTGGATCTCTGTGAATTCGAGGCCAAGACAGTGAGTCCAAGACAGCCTAGGCTACTCAGAGAATCCCTGTCTTGAAAAACAAAAACAAACATACAAAAAAAAATTCTGTCTGAACGCTGTAAAATTTAAATGCCTATTTTATACCCCAGGGCATGTGTTAATTAAATATCTAAATGCATGAATCTAGTGTTTGTGGAGCTATGGTAAGTTTTGTAATATAGAGAATATGATCTTCATGGAGATAGATTATAATCTATTGCTCTCATGACTTTAAAGTGAAAACAATAGGCAAGTTCTAGTATTTTGGTCAATTGCTCAAAGAGATTGTGTATAAATTCTAATTGGCAGCGGTCTCTTACAATGTGCAGCCAAGAGGGGGAGTGTTTGGTCAGTGTTCGGTTTATTCCTGTAATAGTCAGAGAACGTGCCTGAACCATCATCAACACAGATGCCTAGCCCACTATCAACACTGTTGCCCACAGCAGCAGAGACAGAGAACATAACGAGCCACCATGACAGACATAACTGAAAGTATGCAATATTTTTTTCTGTCACTAGATATTTGTTATGATGTAACATTCCAAATTAAGTCATGCTTTGGCTATCAGCAATTATCATTTTAGAAATAAGTGGAGACAAATATTTAATTATAGAATCCTATTCCAGGAACAGTAAATTCAAGTGAGTTTTTATTAATATTAATGTATTTATGTTTTGAAATTAAAATTAGACTTATTGGAACTGATATATTAAAATTATAGATGTTTCTGGAGTGCCACATGTATTTTGTTAACAGGTTTGAAATATCCGTTTACTCAGACATTTATTATTTATATCTAAAACTTTTCAGATAATTTCTACCAGGTTTTAAAAATATACAGCATAAGGTGGGTAGTGTTGGAGGGTATCTTTAATCCCAGCACTCAGGAGGCAGAAGCAGGCAGATCTCTGTGAGTTCAAGGCCAGCCTAGTTTGCAGAGCCAGTTCCAGGTCAGCTGGGGCTTTACAGAGAAACCCAGTCCTGAATAACCTCTGGCTTATGCTGTATATTTTTAAAACCTAGTAGTCCATGGAGTAAGCTGCTGTCTTCTGGTAGCTTTGATGTGCATTTCCCTGATGACTAGTGATGTTAAGATTTTTTTTTCTTGTATACTCCTTAGCCACTTTGTATGCTTTCCTTGATAGATGTATATTTAGGTTTATTACCTGTAAAATCAAGTAGTTTATTTTTCTTAAGTTCCTTCAAATATCAAACCCTTGTCAGATGTGGAGTGGGCAAACATTTTCTTCTTTTCTGAAGATGGTCTCTTTACTGTTATTGATGGCTGTTTTTTGAGGGTTATTCAATTTCCCTGACAGTATTTCCAAAAAACACTGTTCTTTCCCATTTTTTTTGTGTGTGTGACCTCAGCACCTTTATTGAAAATCATGTCTTCGTAGATGTGTGGGTTTACCACAGAGTATCAAGGATTCTGGTGATCTATGGGTCTGTTTCTTGCAAATATTGTGCTGTTTTGTTAACTACCGCTTCATATTTTGAAGTCAGGAGGTGAAGTGCCTACTGACAGGTGATGAGGTTTCACTGTTCCAGACACATTTTGGGTCTTTTTACATTATTTTTCATTATCGTTATTATTATTACACTTTATTCTTTGCATTCCAGTTGTAGCCCCCTCTCTGATCTCCTCCCTGTTCCACCCTTCCATCCTCCCTTTCCCCTTTCCCTCTTCTTTAGTCCACTGATAGGAGAAGTCCTGGTCCCATCAGGACTGCCTGGATCCTCTTCCTCTGTGGCCTGTCTGGGTTACCCCACCAGGGAATAGTGATTAAGGAGCAGGGAACCAAATTCATGTCAGAGACTGTCTCTTCTGCTCTTACTAGGGACCCACATGGAAACTGAGTTTTCTATGTGCCACATCTGAGCATGGGGACTAGGTCTTCTCCATGCATGGTCTTTGATGGAGCAGTCTCTGTAGTCCTCCATGGGCCCAACCTTTTGAGTGGGGGGGGCTTTATTGGTCTCCTTGTGTGGCTCCTGTCATCTCTGGATACTTTTATATCCCTCTTCTTCTAAGAGAATCCCTGTTCTCTGTCCAAAGTTTGGCTGTGAGTCTCAACATCTGCTTTGATCCCCAGCTGGGTGGAGTCTTTTAGAGGACATCTGTGGTAGGCTCCTGTCCTGTTCCCTCTCTTCTACCACTTCTGCTGTCTACCCTGGTTTTCCTTTTGAATGAGAAAATTAAGTTTACTTGTTGTTTAACTTTGTTAGGTCTGCAGATTTTAGTATGCTTATCCTATGTTAAATGGCTAATATCCACTTATAAGTCAGTATATATCATGTGTGACTTTCTGCTTCTGGGTTGACTCATTCAGGATGATCTTTTCTAGTTCCCACTTTTGCCTGAAAATTTCATGATTTCCTTGGTTTTGATAGCTGAGTTGCATTCCACTATGTAAGTGTACAACAATTTCTGCATCCATTTCTTTGGTTTAGGGATATCTAGGTTGTTTCCAGGTACTGGCTATTATGAATAAAGCAGATATGAACATACTTGAGTGAATGTGCTTGCATAGTTGAGCATCTTTCAGATATTTGCCCAAAAGGGGTATAGCTGTGTCTTGAGGTAGCGCTGCTCCCAGTTGTCTGAGAAAGCGCCAGATTAATTTCCAAAGTGGTCGTACACGTTCACACTGTCACCAGCAATGGAGGAGGTTTTCCAGTTCTCCACATTCTTTCCATCAGTGTAATCCACGACACGAACTAATTGAAAGAAAAACAAAAAAACAAGTGATCATCTCATTAGATTCTGAAAAGCATTTGACAAAATCCAACACTTCTTCAGGTTTAAAGTTTTGGATAGATACAAGGCACATACCTAAATAGAGTAAAGGCAATATACAGCAAGCCTACAGCCAACATCAAACTAAACGGAGAGAAACTTAAAGCAATCCCACTGAAATCAGGGACAAGGCTAGGGAGCCCACTCTCTATACTTCTCTTCAACATAGTGCTTGAATTCTAGCTAGAGCAATAAGACAACTAAAGGAGATCAAGGGGATAGATATCAGAAAGGAAGAGGTCAAAGTGTCACTATTTGCAGATGATATGATAGTATACATGAATGATCCCAAAAAATTCAACCAGAACTCCTTCTGCTGATAAACACCATCAGGAAAGTGGCTGGATACTAATTAACTCAAAAAATAAAAAATAAATAGCCCTGTAGTATGTGAAAGACAAAAGGGCTGAGAAAGAAATTAGGGAAACTACACCCTTCATAGTAGCCACAAATAATATAAAAAACTTGGTGTGGCTCTCACCATGCAAGTAAAAGACCTGTTTGAAAAATACTTATAGTCTCTGAAGAAAGAAATTGTAGAAGATATCAGAAGATAGAGAGATCTCCATGTTCATAGATCAGTAGGATAAACATAGTGAAAATGGCCATCCTATCCAAAGCAATCTGCAGATTCAATGCAATTCTCATCAAATTAAGAGGAGGTCCCCCCTATCAGTGGACTTGGAAAGGGGCACGGTGGAGATGAGGGAGGGAGGGAGGGACTGGGAGGGAATGAGGGATCGGGACACGGCTGGGATACAGAGTTAATAAAATGTAACTGATAAAAAAAAAGAATAGATGAAAATGAACAGATAATCTGTGATAAATTTGAATTTTGCAGTATATAACTATTATTTGAATAAAAATTATCTAATAAATACAAAAAATAGATAAAAGCAAAAAAAAAAAAAAGAATGAAATTCTTTACAGGCCTTGAAAAAACAATTCTCAATTTCAGAACCCTATAAATTCATAACCCAAGAAAAAAATGCTATAGTGATCCACACTTCCATTTATTAAAATACTGCTTTTGAGAATGTTTTCAATTAGTCGTGACATACATCTTCTCTGTATTGTATGCTTACTTACATCTTTTTCATTCTCTTCTTGTATACCTCAGCTCTTGAATCTAGGACCAACACTTAACTACATTTAAAGGAAAACAATGGCCAGTAAAATATCATTTACCTGCCAATGAAATAATAAGAACAAAAAAGTTCACTATAAAATAAGAGGAAGATGTATTCTATGGTAAAATTCAAAGGTAACAGAGTAGAATGGGGTACACACACACACACACACACACACACACATTTTTATTGGCATGCACTTAAGAAATGCCATCGATAAGAAAAAAAAATGGTGGTACCAACATAAAAATAACCTGCAAGCCAGGTATGGTGGCTCATGTTTGTAAGCTCAGTACTTGGGAAGCTAAGGCAGATTTATTGAAACAAGCTTGAGGGCAAACCTGGTTTCACAGTGAGTCCCAGACCAGCTTGGTTCTTAGAATTAGATCCTGCCTCAATTAACTGATTCAATCAATTCATCCATTAAATGAATAAATAAATGAATAATATGTTGTTATGAGTATTATAAATAAGCACTTATGACATAGGGTATTTATACTCTAGGCCCACAGACAGCAGTGAGAATGAAAAAACTGTGAGTATACACAATAACAGACTTCCACACCTGTGGTGGAGTTAAGGATGCAGACACAAGTGGAGGCCTAGGGTATGAAGTGTTCACATCACCTTCACAAACGAGCAAGCCTAGGCTATGACGTCAGGTGTAGGAAAATGGCCCATGGTGGAATGTGGTGATATGGTGATGTGAGAATGGGCAGAAGGGTGAAGCAGGCTCTGTAGAGCTGGGTTTGTTAATTTAAAAACATTTAGGTTCTTTGTAGACACCAGTTCAAGCTCCCCATGTTCAATGAATTCTGTCTTCAACAATGGGCCCTTCGTGGGAGTTTGTGGAGAGCAACATATAGACTTGGTAACAGCCTGGATTGTTTAGAATTCCCATGGGGCCCCTTTGGCCAACAACTCAATTAGATGTAACTTAATCCTGGTACTGGAAGCTTCACTTGATGATGAGACATGAGCAAGTGAGTCTCTGTAGCTCCTGTTAGTGATTTCGTTTAAATCACCTTTATATATGTATATATTTTATGAAGTTTCTTTTATATTACGGTTCTATACCATCTCTTGATTGCTAATTAATTTTATCTGTATTTCCTCATATTCTCTTCTCCAAACCTCCCTACACTCCCTATGCCCAATTTACTTTCCCATTCTACCACTCTTCATTTACCAATAACTTTCTAGTCTATTCTCCTTTTAATGAGATCTGTTTTCCATTCCCTTATTCTTTTCACACTCTCTGTGGCTCTACTGATTGGAGAAGCTAATTTCTACATGTAACTTAATATGTACCATATATGTCTTTCTGAGTATGTGTTACCTCACTGAGGTTGATTTTTTTTAAGTTCCATTCATTTATTTAAAATATTTGTGATGGGGGTTGAAGACATGTTTGCATATGTCTGTGTGTGCGTCTGGGGGGAGTAGCCTTCACTGCCTTGGACTTCTTTCAAAGACTAGGCTGGCATTGAACTCACAGAAATCCACCTGCCTTTGCTTCCCCAAGTGCTCATATTACAGGCATGTGCCACTGTTTTCAGTTTCATGATGTCATTTTTTAATGAGTTAGTAATACTCCATTATTTAAGTGTACCACATTTTCTTTTCCATTCTTCTGTTAAGGCACATCTAGATTGTTTCCAAATTTTGGCTATTATTAATAGAGCAGTAATGAACGTAGTTGAGCAAGTGTCTCTGTAGTACAATGAAGTGCGCTTTGGCTATAGGCCAAAGAGTGGTAGAGCAGGATTTTGATGAGATAGTTTAAGTTCCATCTTACTCCATAACCGCACCACAGTGATTTCCATAGCAGCGTTATGGGTTTGAGTTTGCACTCCCAACAGCAATGGCTGCGTGTTCCTTACTCCACATCCTCTCCAGCATGAGCTGTCTGTCACTTGTGTTACTGATCTTGCCAAAGCAGTTTTGATTTGCATTTCAGTGATGCCAGGATATTAAACATTTCTTCAAATTCCTTCTTCTTGAAAGTTTTCTGTATAGAGAAAATTTTAATTGGGTTATTTGTTTTCATGATATCTAGTGTCTTATATATTTTGGATGTCACTCCTCTCTCTGATGTGTAGTCAGAAAAAAAGAATAAAGTGGTCTGTAGGCTGCTGATTTGTCTGAGTGAAAGTGTTCTTTGCTGAGATGAAGCTTCAAAGTCTCATGAGGTCTCATTAATTGTTGAACTTACCATCTGTGCTTATTAGGTTCTGTTTAAAGGTCCTTCCCTGTACCAATGAGTTCAAGGATTTTCCACACTATAGAGCCTTCACCCCTATAGTCTAGAATCCTTGGTACAATAAGGTATTCTATGCACTATCAAAGATAAATGTAAACACCAAAGTAGTCAAAAAACCCTATGCAGTGGTGTATTGCTTATATATACTAGGACAATGGTGGCGCAAAGCTAGTGTGAATAAGCAACCAATAACTGACTTGACTTAAGGCCTACTCCATGAGATGAAACCCATACTAGACACTGCTTCGGTGACTCAGAACCTGAGTCTAGCTATCCCAGGATCTTATGGTAAAACCAAATAATACTGATCTAAAAGAAGTATGTGGGGGGAGGATGAGTGATAACATGACTCCTAATGATATTTTGCTATTCTCATAGATTACTGTTTTGTGTAACCATCATCAGGGCATCTTTTTCAAGATGGGAGCAAATATAACGACTCAGACATTATGCAGAGAGTGAGAAACCTTGGAATGCTCAGCTTCAAATCTCCATCAAATCCCTCCAATCAAAGCTCAGAGGACTCTGCACAAGTGGAGGGCAGAAAGAGTTGGAAGAACCAGAGAGGAATGGAGAACTTAAAAACAAACAAACAACAACAACAACAACAAACAACACACAAGGCCTTCTAATTTGCCATCAAAATGCTCACATGAGCTCACAGCGATTGAAACTGCAGGCACAGAGCTTGCCCAGGTCTGCACCAGGTCCTCTGCACATATACTATGGTTTCCAGTTTAGTGTATTCATGGAATTTCTGAGGGTACAAATTTTCCTGTCTCTGATTCTGTGCTTTTTCTTGGCCTCTTTCCCTTCCGTTGGTTTGTCTTGTCCAAATTTGATGTGATAATATTTGTTTTATTATATTGCATTTTGAAAAAAGTGAATAGAGGAAGAAAGGAAGGAAGGAAGAGGAAGGAAGGAAGGAAGGAAGGAAGGAAGGAAGGAAGGAAGGAAGGAAGGAAGGAAGGAAGGAAGACATGAAAACAGGCACTAAAGTAAAGGCTAACAACTGAACTGTCACTTACACCTGCTGGGAAAAGGAAAAGTAGTTTTGTTCAACAGAGAGTGACACAGGGTATGTCAACCACTTTAATCAGGCCTCATGTTCAACAGTAGCTGATCAACTTTTTAATGGACTAAACAGATAATGTTGTATGCTTTCATTTGGTTATAGTCTGTTAGAGACTTAATCTTTTTTTTTTCATTTTCAGTGTTGTTTCATTTCAATAAAGCCAAACTGCCTAATACTTCTCAAGTAGTACCACTTCCTGATGACTAAGCATTCAACTATAAGAGCCTATGGGGGCTATTTTTATTCAAACTACCATACTCTCTAAAGAAATGGGATCTATCATCAGAGTTATAAAGCAAAAATCTGATAAGTTAATGATCATATCAATTCTGTATGCTTTAAGCATGAGAGGGACTCTCAATCATTTGTGAATTCTAAATAAGTAGTAGATACTGTTTATTTAACTTCATTGATATTAAAGAAAACTTATAATAGTAAAAGCCTGTGACTATGATATCACATTGATTATCAATAAGCAGTGTACACTTTGCAGAATTTTTAAACATATATCTGCAAGCTTTCCCAATTTTTTCCTGTAAAACTATTGAATTGGATGCTATTTCAAAATATTGAGTTGTTTACCCAGATATGTATAATAAATTCATATCGGATCTATATCTAAGAATTGCATGAAAGAAAAAAAGAAACCTAAAGAATTTCTGAGAAAGGACTCATCTACAGTCAGGAAGCAGATAGAGGTAAATGTTGCTGCTCACCTCTCTTTCTCCATTTATTCAATTTGGGGTCTAGTCCATGGAATGGTTCTTCCTCTATTCAAGGTGAGTCTTTCTCTCTCAAGGAACCCAATGTGAAACCAGTTCTAAACTATCAGAGAAGCATAATTGTGTTTCTCAGAATCTTCAACTGTAAGCAGGCTGAACTATTCTGTTACATATGCAAAACTCAGGAGCAGAACAATCAATTCTTATTTTACACAATCAGCAAACTCATCTTGTGATTATTTTTCCAATTTCAGAATGTATAATTATGACAGATTTACTTAAATTTTGACAGAACTCACATTAGACCTTGTGACATGGAGTAAGGATTGGAAAAGCTATATTGAAACCTATAGAGTTGCCTCTGCCAAGGAAAATAGGGAATCAAAAACACTAATCACATCCCTAGAGAAATTGCAAAAATTAGTACCAGGATTAAGAAAGATTCAGAGGTGGTGGTTCCCACCTCAACTCCCTTTACTCTCCCATCTGGCCAGTGCAGAAAAGAGATTGATCATGAAGAATGGCAGTTGACCATCAAAAACCTCAATCAGGTATTGACTCAGATTCCAGATGCTATATGAGCTGTGTTGTCTTTACTTGATCAGATTAACATATCACCCAGTATATGGTATCCTCCAAAGCTTTGCTAAAAGACAAGAAAATCACACATTTCTCCTTTAATTATCTCAAATCCTCACTCATGGTCTATAAACATTAGGGATGCCTCTCCTTTCTGTGATACTTCCAACTGAAATGAAATGGAAAACAAGAATCCCAGGTGATAGAGACTAACCAGTGATGAAAAGTATCCTTTCACAGTCCTGAGTGCTACCATGCCCTTGTGCAGCTACCAAAAAGGAACACTTTTCCAACCATTGAGAGCACAAACTGGTGCGTGTTAGTCATGTCTGGGAACAGACACTGAGAGGATCACTCTCAACTCATCCAACTGTCTGAACTGATAACGGGACATTTAGACTTTCATGTTCATTTTACCCAGACCATGCTGATAGCATCAAGACCTTTCTTTTGTCTCAAGTGGAGTACAGCAGGCCATGAGTCTAATAAAAGTTTAAAATACTGAACAATAGCCACATCCAGGTACTTATCTTTTCCTAGTATAAGACAATTTCACATCAGAGGTCTAAAGCTTCAGAAGCCAGGTTGACAACCAGTGTGAGTGTATTTGTGAATCTGTGAGTGGGTGTGTCTGTACCTGTGTGTGTGGTGTGATACTTTTCTAGTTGTAAAATATTTTGAGAGTGAAATTAAAGTAATATATGCTTATCGTTAACATTGAAATAAATATGTAAACGAAATAGATACAAAGCCATTCTCATGAGTCTCATCGATTGTGGCTTCTGCACTTTCTTTAAACTGATGAGCTCATTTTTTCCCATAAGGAGCAGCATGCTCATTTCTCCCTGTTCCTGTACCATCAGCCTCAATTAGGACTCTACACAATGTTTACAGTGACTGGATCATATCAGTACAATATCCATGATGAGGTTGCCTGGACACAGAGGCTTGGCCAGATGCTCTTTGAGTAAAGCCTGCTTTCTCCAATGCCATTGTGTTGTTTTCAAATCTATTTCATTTCCTAGCCTGGGTAACTCCTCTCTCTGGGTTTATTATTTTATGAAATCCCCTGGGGAGCTATAAGGATGTTGAGTAGTGCACCCAGAGATCTCATAAATGTCCTAGGTGATTTTCATAACCAGCTTTTTAACAATCACTGCAACTGTCCCCATTCAAGGGAAACAATTGCTCACTTTTCAGTCTCAAAGCCAAGTTCTGATTTTAATTAGGTTTTGTGACAAAGATGCCTATACTCATAAATACATGTGTAGACAGTAGATTTTGTTATTTGTAGCAGTTAGGGTAATTAGCCTGTGGAACCAAGGTGGCACCTAGGTAAAATTATGTTTCAAAGAACTCTCTAGAACCTCTGGGATTTGGGTCATCTTGGAATTGTCTAGGGCAATGGTTCTTAAGTTTCCTAATGTTGCAATCCCTAAACAGAGCTTCATGTTGTGGTGACCCGAACCATAAATTGTTTTGTTGTTGTTGCTACTTCATAACTCTATTTTCCTACTGTTGTGACTTGTAATGTCCATTTCTGAAATGCCGATATCTTAGGTGATCCCTGTGTAAGGCTCTCTGACTCCCAAAAGGACATGGGAAGGAAAAGCATGTCCTCATCCTGGAGCCTTACTGGAACTTCTCCAGCTCAGAATGAAGAGTCTCAGAACAATTTACAACATTTGAGATGAAAAGTACTAGCCTCAAGGTATAATTTCTCTCAAGTTTTATGTTGAAATAGCAATGAACCAGGCTTAGGGCCTGAACATGTATAAGTTTAAATAGGTCCCCATCCTTTTCCTTTCTTCTTTCTTTCTTTCTTTTGCTTTTTCCTGGACAGTCTCTTAAAATAGCAGACAAGGCCAACTTTTAAATTTTATTCCTACTAAGATGTGTCTGAACATGGAAGTATGAAAAGTTGCCCTGCTGGGAATAGAGTAGGTCATTGATAAAAGTAGATTTGGTGGTTTTGAGTAGGTATGGCTTCCATAGATTCACGTATTTTGAATATTTGGCCCATAGGGAGTGGCACTATTAGGAGGTGTAGCTTTCTTCGAGAATGTGTGGCTTTGGTGGAGGAAGAGTGTCACTGAGGAAGCAGGCTTTGAAAACTTGTATATATGCTCAAGCGATGTACAATGACACAGTCTCCTCCCTGCTGCCTGTGGATCAAGATGTAGAACTCTCAGCTGTTTCTCCAGCACCATGTTGACATGCATACTGCAATGCTTCCCAATATGATGACAATGGACTAACCATTTGAAATTGTAAGTGAACCAAAATTAAATGTTTTTGTTTATAAGAGTTGCCTGGGTCATGGTGTCTTTTCACAGCAATGAAACCTTAACAAAATAGTAGTTAAGAAACTTCTCCCTTAGATTCTGCCTCAACAGAAACAAATTGAAAAAAAAAAAACAACTGTGGCTCACATATTAGTCATATAGTATAGGATAAATGCACTAAAATCTGTAGTCCTAAAGAAGCTAAGCAACAAAGAGGACCCTGAAGAAGAGACCCTCATTCAAAAGGGCAAATGGAATAGACATCAGAAGTAGGAGAAGAGAAGGAACAGGACAAAAGCCTATCACCGAGGACTGCTGAATGACTCTACCCACCAGGGTATTGAAGGAGATACTGAGGCACATAGCCAAACTTTGGGCAGAGTGTCAGCAACCTTATGGAAGAATAGGGAGGTAGAAAGACTTGGAGGGAACAGGAGCTCCACAGGAAGAACAACAAAACCAAAAAATTTGGGCACAGGGGTCTTATGTGAGACTGATGCTCCAACCAAGGACCGTGCATGGAGATAACCTAGAACCCCTGCACAGATGTAGCCCACGACAGCTCAGTATGCAAGAGGGTTCCCTAATAAGGGGAACAGGGACTGTCTATGATATGAACTCAGTGGCTGGCTCTTTGATCACCTCCCCGTAAGGGATGCAGCCTTGCAAGACCACTGAGGAAGATGATGCAGCCAGCCTGATGAGACCTGATAGGATAGAGTCAGATAAAAGGGGAGGAGGTCCTCCACTTTCAGAGGACTATGGAAAGGGCATAGGGGGAGGAAAGGGATGGTGTGTGGCACCAGAAAGAGACAAGGAAGGGGACTGGAGCAGGGATACAATGTGAATAAATTATAATGAATAAAGAAAGAAATAGGTCATGAGTCTTTGCTTTGAAAACACTGCTAGTTAGAGTCTTTCAGATGCGCTCAGTAGACTCCTGTCATACATGCAATGCCCATCCCATCTGTCTTTCTAAACGAGGATTGATCATCTTACCAAAGCAAAGACTCATGACCAAACCTTTGGCAGAGTACAGGGAATCATAAGAAAGAAGGGGAGTTAGTCTGATGGGGAAAGGATAGGAGCTCCACAAGGTCCAAATATATCTTGGCACAGGGTCTTTTCTGAGACTGACATTCAACCAAGGACCATGTATGGATATAACCTAGAACCTCCACTCAGATGTAGCCTGTGGTAGCTCAGTAACCAATTGGTTTCCCAAAGTGAGGGGAACAAGGACTATTTCTAACAGGAACTCAATGACTGGCTCTTTGGTCTCCCCACCCCCGAAGGAAGGAGCAGTCCTGTTAGGCCACAGAGGAGGGCTTTGCAGCCAGTCCTGAAGATACCTGATAAAACAGGATCAGATGAATGGGGAGGAGGTCCCCCCTATCAGTGGACTTGGAAAGGGGCACGGTGGAGATGAGGGAGGGAGGAAGGGACTGGGAGGGAATGAGGGATCATGACACGGCTGGGATACAGAGTTAATAAAATGTAACTGATAAAAAAATAATAATAAAATAAAAAAATAAAAATAAAAATAAAAAAAGAAAGAAATAGGAAAATAAGACAATTAAAAAAAAGTCTGTGGGTCACAGCTGTATGAATAAATATTTGTCTTTTTATGACTGTAGATATTGATCTTACCTTTATTCTCTTACACTCTTTGTAGTAATAATATCTAATCCATTTCCCACCATATGGTGAAGCAGATATGCACTTCAACTAAAAGCCATCTGTACTCAGATAAGAAAGTGGGAGGTTATGAGGATGGCCATAGCTGAGACTCCTAGCAGCAGTGGTTAAGGAACCTGAAGTTACCATCTCCTGTGGCCAGGTGGGACTTCTAATGGAGTGAGGTAGACACCAACCCACCCATGAAACCTTCAACCCGAAAGTTGTCTTGCTTAGAAGAAGTGTAGGGATAAAGATAGAACCGGTATTGAGAAATTGGCAAATCAATGACTAGCCCAACTTGAGACCATACCACGGAGAGAGCCAAGCCCTGTCACTGTTAATTTTAATTATACACTGCTATGCTTACAAACAGGAGTATAGCAGAACTGTCTTCTGAGCGGCTTCATCCTGCATCTAATGGAAACAGATGCAGAGACCCACAGCCAAGCAATAGGCTGAGAGCAAGGAGTCTATTTTTTTTTTAGTTACATTTTATTAACTCTGTATCCCAGCTGTATCCTGCTCCCTCATCCCTCCCTCATCCCTCCCTCCCAATCCCTCTCTCCCTCCCTCATCGCCTTCCTTCCCCTTTCCAAGTCCACTGCTTGGGGAGGACCTCCTCCCCTTTCATCTGACCCTGTTTTATCAGGTATCTTCAGGACTGGCTGCAAACTCCTGCTCTGTGGCCTAGCAGGACTGCTCCTCCTTTGGGGGGGGGGGGGCGGGGTCAAAGAGCCTGCCATTGAGTTTCTGTCGGAAATAGTCCCTGTTCCCCTTACTATGGGAAACAAATTGGTTACTGAGCTACCAGCAGGGAGTCTTATGGAAAAGTGGGAGGAGGGCAAAGGAAACCCAGGGATCAAGAACACCACAAAAGACCTACAGAGTGAAGTAACCTTGGCCCATGAGGGCTCACAGAGACTCAACCAACAACCAAAGAGCACGCACTGGCTGGACCTAGACCCCTAGCACCTATGTAACAGATGTGCAGTCTGGACAACTTGTAGATACCCTAACAAGGAGAGTAGGGACTGTCTCTGACTCTGTTTCCCCTAGTTGGGCCGCCTAGTCAGGCCTCAGTGGAAGAGGATATGTTTAGTTGGTAGTTGAACTATTGGGAGAATGGGAGTTGAGGGCCTCCCATTCTCTGAGAAAAAAGGATGTGGGGAGTGGGGAAAAGAGACCTGAGGGTGGGACAGGGAGGAGAAGATTCTCCTGATTCTCCATCACAGACAGAACTGTGTGCCCCCAAGGCATCAAAGACTGGGTTTCCCTGTCCGAAGAAAACCTCACAGGGAGGGAAATGGCTTAGAGCACTCAGCCACCCCCTTCCCCCAGCACACACAGGAAAGTTCTCGGGGGGAAGAAGTCTCAGGTTCATGCCCAGGCACTATCTTGGAGCCACCATCCTCCAGTGCCTGCATGCTCTACATGCCACCCCAAACGCCACAGAGTAGGCCTTCCTGTTGGGAGAAAAACTTCATGGTGGGGGAAACATCTGGCCCTACCCCTCAGGACACCTAGCTCCTGAAAAGTTTCTGTTATCCACAGGCTCCAGACTCTAGCCTCCAGCTACACACATGAGAGCAGAGCTCACCTGCCAGACTACAGCTTGGGTACTGGGGCACAGAACCCCAACCTCAGACCTACAGAAGCCTGGGTTCCCCGAGATCAACCCCCAGATACAGCTCCAAGGGACAGCCAGTTATCCCTAACAAAACTGACCAAACCACGGGACACCCAAGTGATAGCAGCAGATCACCAAATTTACAGCAAGAAACCCAGAAGCAGGGCAGCTGTCTCCAGGACTTCCCCAGGTGAGAGGAGAGCCCTCTTGACTAACAAGGACCACAGTTACCACTCAGGTCTGTATTCCTGAGGTGAGCTGTGGCAATTCCTGAAAAACACCAGCCATTCAGTGACGATACCCAAAAAGCTGAGGAGGCCTCCTTCCGGAAAAATCTTCTTCCTGCCAAGGGGATTCTCCCAACCACAGGATTCCAGGAACCAGCAGAAACTAACACCCAACACCTAAGATAGCCAGTGTAAAAGGCTCAACCAACAAAAGACAGAGCAAAATGGCATCTCCAGAACTCAGTTATCCAGAAGCAAGCAGCCCTGGACACCCCAGCATAATTAAAATTCAAGAAGATGACCTAACATCTATGCTATTATAAAGAGGTTAATAGAGGAAACAAATAAAATGTGTAAAGAACTAGAGGAAGATTAAGTCAAATGGATTATGATCATCCATAAGCAAATACAGGAAGTTGTAGCCAAACAGTTTGTGACCTTTAGAGAGGAAATACTTAAATCTCTGAAAGAAATAAAAGAAACAGAGGATTGTTCAAACAAACAGATGAAGGAATTGAAGGATAAACAGGAAAATACAGTCAGGTGATGGAAATCAACAAAATGACTCAAGATCTGAAGATAGAATTGAAAAAAATTAAAGAAAACACAAATGGAGGAAACTGTGGAGAGAAAGAACTTAGGGAAGAAAACAGTGATTACAGAGATAAGCATAACCAATAGACTACAAGAGATGCAAGAAAGAATCTCAGGTGTGGAAGATACAATGGAAGAAATCGATGTATCTAGCAAAGGAAATCTTAAAATCTAAAAAAATTCCTGACACAAATCATCCAAGAAATCCAAGACAACATGAAAAGACAAAACCTAAAAATAATAGGAATACAGGAAAAAGAAGATTCCCTCCTCCAAGGCCCAAAAAATATTTTCAACAAAATCATTGAAGAAAATTTCCCCAACTTAAAGGAGAGGCCTACAGAACACCCAATAAATTAGACCAGAAAAGAAAATCCTCCCACCACATAATAATCAAAACAGTAAGTATACAGAACAAAGAAAAAATACTAAAAGCTGCAAGGAAAAAAGGCCAACTAGCATATAATGGCAAACCCATCAGAATCACACCTGACTTTTCAACAGAGACCATGAAAGCCAGAAGGGCCTGGACGGATATCATGCAGACCCTAAGAGAACACAGATGTCAGTCCAGGCTACTATACTCAGAAAAACTCTCAGTCTTCATAGATGGAGAAAACAAGATATTCAATGACAAAAACAAATTTCAACAATACCTAAACACAAATCCAAAATTACAGAAGACACTAAAAGGGAAAATACAACCCAAGAAAATTAACTGCTTTCAAGAAAACACGGGAAATAATTAACCTCACTACAGTAAAACAAAAAGTAACCAAGTACACAAACACTACCACAGCCAACATCAAAATCAAAGGATCTAACAGCCACTGGTCATTAATCTCTATCAACATCAATGGACTCAATTCTCCAATAAAAAGACACAAACTAACAGAATGGATGCATAAACAAGACCCAAAAATCTGTTGCATATAAGAGACACACCTAAGTCACAAAGATAGACATTACCTGAGGGTAAAGGGCTGGAAGACAGTTTTCCAAGCAAATGGACCCAAGAAGCAAGCCAGAGTAGCCATTCCAATATCTGATAAAATAGATTTTCAATCAAAATTAATGAAAAGAGATGAGAAAGGAAACTTCATACTCATCAAGGGAAAAGGGTATATTCCACCAGGAAGATACCACAATCCTGAACATCTATGCCCCAAATACAAGGGCACCCACATTTGTAAAAGAAACTTTAATAAAACTGAAACCACACATAAACCCCCACACATTAATACTGGGAGACTTCAACACCCCACTCTCAACAAAGGACAGGTCAACAAAACAGAAATTAAACAAAGAAACAATGTCTCTCACAGAGGTCATGAATCAAATGGACCTAACAGACATCTACAGAATCTTACACCCAAACACAAAAGAATTTACCTTCTTCTCAGCACCTCATGGAACCATCTCCAAAATAGACCATATGATTGGTCACAAAGCAAGCCTCAACAGATACAAGAATTGAAATAATCCCTTGTATCCTATCTGATCACCAAGGACTAAAGCTGGACCTCAACAACAGCAGAAATAGCAAAAAGCCTACATACACATGGAAACTGAACAACTTGATACTAAATGACAGCTGGGTCAGGGAAGAAATAAAGAAAGAAATTAAAGTCTTCCTAGAATTCAATGAAAATGAATACACAACATATCCAAACTCATGGGACACAATGAAAGCAGTGTTAAGAGGAAGGTTCATAGCACTAAGTGCCTTCAAGAAGAAATTTGAGACAGCGCATTCAAGCAACTTAATGGCTTACCTGAAAGCCTCCCCCACACACACACACAAAAAAAAATAAGCAGACACACCAAAAAGAAGTAGACTGCTGGAAATAATCAAACTCAGGGCTGAAATCAATTAGAAACAAATAAAACTATTCAAAGAATCAATGAAACCAAGAGCTGGTTCTTTGAGAAAATCAACAAGATAGTCAAACCCTTAGCCAAACTAACTAAAAGGCAGAGAGACACTATCCAAATTAACAAAATCAGAAATGAAAAGGGGACATAACAATAGACTCTGAGGAAATCCAAACAATCATTAGGACTTACTTCAAAAGTCTATATGTCACAAAATTTGAAAATCTAAATGAAATGGACAATTTTCTTGATCAATTCCACTTACCAAAGCTGAATCAAGAACAGGTAAATCAATTAAATAGTCCTATATCACCCCCAAGGAAATAGAAGTGGTCATCAAAAGTCTCCCATCCATAAAAAAGCCCAGGACCAGATGGTTTCAGTGCAGAATTCTACCAGACCTTCAAAGAAGAACTAACTCCAGTTCTCTTCAAACTATTCCACAAAATAGAAACAGAAGGAACATTACCAAACTCATTCTATGAAGCCACAGTCACCTTGGTACCTAAACCTCACAAAGACCCAACAAAGAAAGAGAATTTCAGGCCAATCTCCCTTATGAACATTGATGCAAAAATACTCAACAAAATACTTGCAAACCGAATACAAGAACACATTAAAGATGTCATCCACTATGACCAAGTAGTCTTCATCCCAGGTATGCAGGGGTGGTTCAATATACAGAAATACATCAAGGTGATCCACCATATTAACAAACTGAAAGAAAGAAAAAGCACATGATCATCTTCTTAGATGATGAAAAAGCACTTGACAAAATCCAACATCCATTCATGTTCAAAGTATTGGAGAGATCAGGGATACAAGGCACATATTTAAACATAGTAAAGGCGATATACAGCAAGCCTATAGCCAACATCAAACTCAATGGAGAGAAACTTAAAGCAATCCCACTGAAATCACGGACAAGGCAAGGATGCACACTCTCTCCATATTTCTTTAACATAGTTCTGGAAGTCCTTGCTAGAGCAATAAGACAATTGAAGGGGATACAAATCAAGGGGATATAAATCAAAGGGATACAAATCAGAAAGGAAGAAGTCAAAGTATCACTATTTGCAGATGATATGATAGTATACATGAGTGACCCCAAAAATTCTACCCAGGAACTCCTACAGCTAATAAATACCTTCAGCAAAGTAGCTGGATGAAAAATTAACTCAAAAAAAAATCAGTAGCCCTCCTTTATACAAAAGACAAAAGGGCTGAGTAAGAAATTAGGGAAACAACACCCTTCACAATAGCCACAAACGACTTACAGTACTTTAGTGTGACCCTAACCAAGCAAGTCAAAGCCTTGTATGAAAAAAATTTCAAGTCTCTGAAGAAAGAATTAGAAGAAGATATCAGAAGATGTAAAGATATCACATGCTCATGGCTTGGCAGGATTAACATAGTAAAAATGGTCATCTTACCAAAAGCAATCTACAGATTCAATGCAATTCCCAACAAATTACCAACACAATTCTTTACAGACCTTGAAAGAAAAATTTTCAACTTCATATGGAATAACAAGAAACCCAGAATTGCTAAAACAATCCTCCATAATAAAAGATTGTCCTGACCTGCAGAACTTCAGTGTGGAACCTGGAGGGAGTGTGGGAATAGGATGGAATAGGAGACACGAAGAATGGAGACAAGACTGAATTCTGATCAAGTCTTGGTTTATTGTATTTTAGGTTACAGCTTATAAAGAGTAAGAATGGGCAACTCAAGGGGAAGAACTAGTTTCAGTGAAAATCACAAAGCAGGATACTTTCAAGGAAATTCTAAAAAGTAGGAGGACAGTTCTCAGGTAAGCTGGAGGCAAGTTCTCATATGCATACCTTGCCAAATCTAAACAGTTAAACAAACCTCTATCAAGCTCAAAGCAGCACCTGCAGTCCAGGGATGGAAACTCACTGTACCATGCAAGGCACAATATGCATTATAGATTCCAAGAAGACAGGAGTCAAACAACCATTCTATGGCTTCACACAAAAACTCTTCTGGTGCTATCTCCACTGATCTCAAGCAGTACTATAGAGCAACAGTAATAAAAACTGCATGGTACTGGCATAGAAACAGAATGGTGGATCAATGGAACCAAACAGAAGACCCAGAAATAAACCCACACATTTATGGACATCTGATTTTTGACAAAGATGCCAAAACCATACAATGGAAAAAAGATAGCATCTTCAACAAATGGTGCTGGTCTATCTGGTTGTCTACATGCAGAAAAATGAAAATAGATCGATCCGTACTTATTACCCTGCACAAAACTAAACTCCAAGTGGATCAAAGACCTTAACATAAAACCAGAGACACTAAATCTGTTAAAAGAAAAACTGGGAAAGAGCCTGGAACTCATTGGCACAGGAGAGAACTTCTTGAACAGAACACTGACAGCACAGGCTCTAAGAGCAACAATCAATAAATGGGACCTCATGAAACTGAAAAGCTTCTCTAAAGCAAAGGACACTGTCATCAAAACTAAATGACTGCCTACAGACTGGGAAAGGATCTTCACCAACCCTATATCAGGCAGAGGGCTAATATCCAGAATATATAAAGAACTCAAGAAGTTAAACAGCAACCAATTAAGTAATCCAATTAAAAAATGGGTTACAGAAATAAACAGAATTCTCAATAGAGGAATACTGAATGGCAGAGAAACACTTAAAGAAATATTCGACATCCTTATTCATCAGGGAAATGCAAATCAAAACGACCCTGAGATTTCACCTTACACCCATCAGAATGGCTAAGATGAATAACTCAAGTGACAACACATGCTGGAGAGGATGTGGAGAAAGAGGAACCCTCCTCCACTTCTGGTGGGAATGTAAACTTATACAACCACTTTGGAAATCAATCATGTGCTTTTTCAGACAATTTGGAATAGCGCTTCCTTAAGATCCAGCTATACCACTGCTAGGCATATATCCAAAAGATGTTTAAGTATACAACAAGGACATCTGCACAACCATGTTTGTAGCAGCTTTATTTGTCATAGCCAGAAGCTGGAAACAGCCCAGATGCCCCTCAGTTGAGGAATGGATATAGAAATTGTGGTACATTTACACAATGGAATATTCCTCAGCGATTAAAAAAAAAAAAAAAGGAAATCATGAAATTTTCAGGTAAATGATGGGAACTGGAAAAGATCATCCTGAGTGAGGTATCCCAGAAGCAGAAACACACACAGGGTATATACTCACTCATAAGTGTATACTAGACATAATATAAGATAAACAAACTAAAATCTGTACACCTAAAAAGCTAATCAGGATGGAGGACTCTGGCTAAGATGCTCAATCCCCATTCAGAAAGGCAAAGAGGATGGACATCAGAGGAGGCAGAAAACAGGGAACAGGACAGGAGCCTACCACAAATGGCCTCTGAAAGGCTGTACCCTGCAGAGTATTGAGGCAGATGTTAAGACTCACAGGCAATCTTTGGGCAGAGTACAGGGAACCTTATGAAAGAAGTGGAGACAGTAAGTCCTGGAGAGGACATGAGCTCCACAAGGACAGTGACAGATCCTAAAAGTCTGGGCACAGGGGTCTTTTCTGAAACTGATACTCCAGCCAAGGACCACTCATAGAGATGGCCTGGAACCCCTGCACAGAGGCAGCCTATGGCAGTTCAGTATCCAAGTGACCTCCATAGTAATGAGAACAGGGACTCTCTCTGGCCTGCTCTTTGATCACCTTCCCCTGAAGGGGGAGCAAACTTACCAGGCCACAGAAGAAGACAATGCAGCCACTCCTGATGAGACCTGATAGATTAGGGTCAGAGGGAAGGGGAGGAGGACCTGCCTTTTCAGTGGACTGGGAGAGGGACATGGGTGGGGAAGAGGGAGGGTGAGATTGGGAGGGGAGGAGGGAGGTACAGAGAGGATACAAAGTGAATAAACTGAAATTAATAAAAATAAAAATAATTAAAAAATAAAAAATGAATCCACTTCATTCCTGTGAATGAATGAAGTGGCTCCTCATTTCACCTAGACTTGTATCATTCTCCTTCTGTAGATATACTCTTCATTTTTGTCCAATTTGTAAATCTACACACTAACTACTGCTCTTTTATGTCTTGTTCAATCTCTGCCCCTAATACAAAGAAACTGGGAATTGTATCATAGAAGAATCTCAGCGTCTCCTCCAGAAGATAAGAAAAAACAAACAAACAAACAAAAAAAACCTAGAGGATAAGAGCAAGAAAATACCAAAAAAAAGTTGCAAAGGAGTTTAATTTATAATAATTTTTACCAAATTTTCTAAGAATCTCACATATGAACACTATATGCATAATTTTCCTTCCCTTTCCTCACTCCACTCCCTCCTCTCTTCTTCATCCCACCCTTCCTCTCAAACTCATCCACTGTGTCTTCTGAGTATCTGAAACTCCAACTCACAGAGATATGACTATTTTTGCCTCCTGAATACGGAGTTTAAAGTTGTGCAGCATCCCGCCTTGGCAGATCTCAAGACTTCCAGCCTTGGGTTTGGCACCGCCCACAATAGACTGAGCCCTGTTAATGAACAACCTTTTGACGGGAAGCTTTGGAAGAGGAGCTGTGCATTGCAGTCTCCTTTTACAGCTCAGCTATGATAAGATATTTTGACTTTAGCGACAACTTTAACCAACAGATTCAATGGACTTTTTATTCTTTTGTCTTCTCCGTCTTTTAATGCTTACTCTCTGTGCCCAAGAATCAGGTAAGGCTATTTTTCTTTTATAGATGTTTAGCTGGAAGTGCGTGGCAAATAAATACTAGGTCACAGGACGTTTCCTTTTATCCCAGTAGGTAAAGAAGAAAATAGGCTAGGGTCTGTGTGTTAATCATACTCCTTTATAATCACACAGGAGCAAATCATTACATGTGAAACAATGACTGTAGAAAATGGAAGATGAGTGAGGATGGCAGCAGGCTTACAGCTTCTCAGGCTTACAACTTGCTCAAATTAGACAGTTGTCTCTTTATCTGCTTTATGCAACTACAATGGAAGGAGGCCAGCAAAATATCTCTTCACAACATCTTTTTTTTTTAATTACACCCTGTGTTCACAGTCAACAGCATGCAGACCTTTTAATGTTAAGAATGACTTGTTTTGAGCCTCTTCTTGGTAATTAAAAGCTTTTTTATGATATGAGCAAACCTACAAATAATTTGCCTTATAGATTTCTCTGTCATAACAAACTGACCTAATGTAAGAATTCAACAACTATTGTCGTATTTTCTGTTCATTGTGAATGACTGAGTTAACAATATTTATTCCATCACTTTTCTTCGGGGTAAGGCAATCACTGGCGTTCTTTAAGAAATCAGGTGAGGAGTCTTGAAGTTGGTTCAGTAGGTAAGAGTTAGGGGCACATGATACTCAGCTGAAGGACACAAGTTCTGTTCCAAGAATAGAAGGAGGTTCAAAGCACCTGTCAATCCAGCTCCAGGGGATCCAAAAACTTCTTCTATCCTCTTGGGGTGCATGCATTCAAGGACACATACCACATGCCACAAGAATAATTTAAAAAATAATATACTGTTCTGACATACAAATCAGGAGCAGAAACAACAACCAAAGGAAAATAAACAGAAAAGAGGCCCTGAGGTTTAAAAATAAAGATTTTGCTTAGCATGAGTGAGGTTCTGGGTTCAATCCCTAGCACCAATAAATAATAAAGTAGTCAATAAAATGCATACTGGGGAAGACTTCTGTCATGAAATAGCTCACAACTCTAAAGCAGAAGAGAACCTGGGACCAAACAATGATGAGGGACAAAGCAATACAGAAACTGCTGTGGATTCAATGATGGACAGCTCCGTTGTTGCTTTTTTGTTGTAGCTAGTTTGGTTTTTCATGTGTTGAATTCTCCCCTGAAGGCAAGGACCAAACTACCTAAATTGTTTGAGGTGGCTTATAACTGTCAGATGGCCTCTTGTTCTCATTTTATTCTACACTGTGAAGCAGGTAATGTTAAGCCTGTTATGGAGACGAAAACGCTGAGGTGCAGGAAAGTAATACAATGCTAGAAGACCACAGTCATACAGATGAGACCAGGTAAAGCTGAGCACAGAACTGACTGGTAAACACAGGGTTTCTCAAAACAATAAACTTGCCTCATGAATTTGAGACATTGGTGATGCTTTTTTTTTTTTTTTTTTTTTTTTTCACATTTAGATTCTTTATTTGCACTCCAGGTGCTGAACTGGGCGCAGGGCCCACGGGAGGCTCTTTACACAGGGCGTGGGGTCCCCTGGGAAACACGCGTGTCATGAGCTCGTAAGGGAGGGTGACAGGGTCCCCTGGCGCGCCCACGCGTGTCAGGCCATGAACTCGTAGGGGATGGGCTCCAGCAGCTCGGGCTCCTTCCCGTTGGTCCTCACGAAGTGCGAAGTGCGCGTCGCATGGCGGCGCCGGCTGGCGCTTGAGCTGCACCCAGGTCCCCAGCTCGCGGGCCTCGCGCTTGCGCCGCTCGTTGTCCTTGACACGGCGCAGGAAGCTGTCGCGGATCTTCGAGTGTTTCATTTTCTCGATGCGCACGTTGATGCGCTTGGCCAGGATGCGGCCCTTGACCTGCTTGTTGACGATGATGCCCACGGCGTGCTGCGTCACGTTGTACACGCGGCCCGTCTTCCCGTGGTAGCACTTGTGCGGCATGCCCTTCTGCACCGTGCCCATGCCCTTGATGGCCACGATATCGCCCTTCTTGTAGATGCGCATGTAAGTGGCCAGGGGCACCACGCCGTGCTTGCGGAAGGGCCACGAGAACATGTAGCGGGTCCCGCGCCTCTTGCCCTTGGTGTTGGTCATGGTCACGCCAAGTCACGGACCGTCACGCCTGCAAGATGGCGGCCGCGAGGAGGAAAAAAAGCTGGTGATGCTTTTTTAACAGCCTAGACTCACTGTGTTTACTAAGAAAATACTTGATACAAAGTTGCGTGTGATTTGATCATGAAGAAGGAATGAGTGGATTACATATGACATTATATGAATAGAGTTGATCAAGCTGTGTGGTTGGGTTTTTTAAGCAGACAGTAGGGAAATGGATAATAATCCACAGCAGCAGTATTTAGACCTCTCTCTCTCTCTCTCTCTCTCTCTCTCTCTCTCTCTCTCTCTCAGTACAGTATGAAGTAAATTCATTAAATAAATTTGGATTACATCTCATGTGAGGTGACAATAAAATAACAAGGAAGTAGATAAACAAAGTTTGAAGAATGAGTATTTCAAAGGTTTAAATATAAATTTAAAACACATGAGACGGAGACAGGCTGAGGCTGGTGTTGGAGCTGGTGATGGCCAAGTACAAGGTCAACTTTCCTCCCAATATTCACTTTCTTTTGTATAATTCTTCTACATTCATCATAACTGGTTCATAAAATATGGTGAACAGTTGACTTGAATCGTGTCTCTGCCTTGATCTTTTGCAGTTTTTGCTCTGGGGAGACTGTTCTCCATTTGGTGAAGATACAATCTATTGCACCCATCCAGCAAAAGACAGCAAGATTTCTTTCCTTTTATTCTCCATAGCCTGTCTTACTACACTATGGGTTTGTTTGTTTGTTTAATTTTTTAATTTTTATTATTAGTTGCATTTTATTAAATCTGTATCCCAGCTTGTATCCCGCTCTCTCATTCCTTCCCAATCCCACCCTCTCTCCCTCATCTCCTCCCTGCCCCTTTCCAAGTCCACTGATTGGGGAGGACCTCCTCCCCTTTCATCTGACCCTGTTTATCAGGTATCTTCAGGACTGGCTGCAAAGTCCTCCTCTGTGGCCTTGTTTAATCTGTTGTTGATTTGAAGAATAGACGACCGGTATCATTTTCGTTTGTTTCTTGTTTCTCTTATTCATTAATAAGTTGAATCACATTTCTAGAGAAAATGTAGCTCATTAAATCTCAATGCATAATGAATTTCTTTGTGTAATACTATAATTTACTTATATAATCTATTATTTTTAATATAATATTTTATTAATTATTCGAGAATTTCATATAATGAATTTTGATCATACTTAACACTCACTCCTACTCCTGTCAGATCCACCCTCACCTCCCCATAATAAATTCATATGCTTTTAAAAAAAGAACCTACTGCATCCTAATTGTCCTGCCCCTTTACCCATGAGTGTGGGTCCATCCACTACAGTGTGTCATGAAGTATATACTAGATTTGCAATCCGGTTTTGATCATGACAATAAAGTTCCAGGAGCATCATGTTTCATGTTTTTGCAGAACACACGCATGCCCTTCTTTAGATTCATGTTACGAGTAGTCTTACTGCTTGTAGAGATGCTTGTGGTCAGTGATAAAATAGCCACAGGGGTTTCCACTGAGTACCCACAGAACTAACACTCCCTTCAGCAGAGCGTGTGAGCTGTGTTATCTATGCACATTCTCAATCAAACTTTATATTGTTTGCTTTCATTTAGACATTTGGTGTATGTAGCCCTCATTTCCTTGATAATCAAGTTGAACAAATAAAATGGTAATCATTAGATAGAGAGACAGAGGCTTTTTGAATATCTCACTGTAATATGGAAATATATATCTCCTAACACTGGCTCTCATTTAGCGTCTTCACAGTGGATAAAGGATGAGAATTATGAGATGGTTGTCCTGGGAGGATATATATATATATGTCCCGATTTGATTGACTGATGAGAACAGAGTCCCATTTATCTATATTAAAGGGATTTAAAACTAGACAGTTGTGTTCACTGAAAACATAATGAGAAACTAAAAAGAAATCCCAGAAATGGTATTGTTTATGTATAGTTCAGCTGTGACATAGTGAGTTTCTGGCCACACACCTACAGGCCATGTTTTTTCTGCTTTTTTAAAGTAGGAGGAAGTCTTCTGTGTAGGGTGGGGTTGTAGATATTTTGAAATGTAAAAACCACAGTTCATGGGTTAACAGCTTTGGATTGGGGTCCGTTCTGGGCAAATAAAGAATGCAATGAAAAATGAAAAGGAAAGTGACTTCTCATCCATGCTGGGACAAATATGAAAATGGTTTCAATAGTAGAGACACATTTGTGTATTTTTTTGAAATATATATAAAGAGTAATCCGATTGAAAGTATATACTAGTATTTTGTTGGGATCAAGTTTTGTATTTTTTCATTCATGGTTGTATAGTCACTGTTGTCTAGATAAACAGAACCTGTAGGATGAATATTGTATATTATAATTTGTGCCTAGTTGAGATTCCAACCAACCATCACACTCTTTTAAGAAAATATTTGGGGACACATTTCATAATGATTTCCAACTCTAGGTCATTTTTTTGGCATGTAGGGGACCACTTTATATTCTGACTCACAGAAATATTTTTTCTTTTTTTTTCTTTATTAATTACACTTTATTCACTTTGTATCTCCCCTGTGGTTTCCTCCCTCCTCCCATCCCTCCCTTCTTCCACCCTCTGCATGCATGCCCCTCCCCAAGTCCACTGATAGGGGAGGTCTTCTTTTCCTTCCTTCTGATCCTAGTCAATTAGGTCTCATCAGGAGTGGCTGCATTGTCTTCTTCTGTGGTTCTTTGAGAAAATCAACAAGATGGACAAACCCTTAGCCAAACTAACTAAAAGGCAGAGAGACAATATCCAAATTAACAAAATCAGAAACAAAAGGGGGGGAAATAACCACAGACAATGCAGCCACACAAAGTTTTTCTGAGGCTATTTTGGTGCTGTGGAAAGGAATGAATAGAGAAATGAGAGTCTAGGGAACTAAAAGAGTAATGCAGAGAAGGAGATGTTGTTGTCTATTTGGATGTGTGAGAAGCATTCGCAGCCTTATATAGTCTGATGGCCCCAAACAACGTAGCTCAGTGAAGAAAATTATCTCCATAAATTAACAGTGTAAATCCATTTTAGCAAATAGTCAAAGAAATCATGAAAAAAATTAAAACCGATTAACTACTATAAATTTTTAATAAAATAGAAGTTAAGATTGTGTCGTCAAAATGGAAGTTATGAGGATTGACTGCATATCTTATGTTAGAAATAGAATCAGATTAAATGAAATAACGTTTATATGCTTACACTTACAGAATGATTGCTGTTATTGACATATATTCGTTGTGTGGGTTTCATAACGACAATTATCTTTTCAGTGAACCAAGTAGCTTAAACATATTCATCACCCATAACTTCCCCTTTCCCTGTCTTCCCTTGTTCTCCTTTGTCTTTTCACTATTCCCCTTGCTTTCCTGCTTTCATGTCATGTACAGAAATACATACATGTAGAATACATACACACACACACAAAGAAAAAAACAAGGGTTTACAAAGAATAGAAAACTTGACATTTGCCTTTCTGAAGATGGATTGTTTTACTTATATGTGGGTGGATGGTTGGCTTAATCTTGAGCAAAGTCACTTGTTCACTAATTAATTAATTTATTTACACCCTTATTGAAATTTCCCTTCCCTTCTTCTTCCCAGTCCTCTTCTCTCATCTCACCTTTCCTATACCCCCATCCCTTTCTCCTCAGAGAAGGAGAGACTCCACATGGATATCAACCCACCTTGGCATATCAAATTGAGGTAGGACTGAGTGCATCTTCTTCTGTTGAGGCTAGACAAGGCTCTGGTGCATTTACACAATGGAATATTACTCATTTATTAAAAATAAGAAAATCATGAAATTGGCAGGCAAATGGATGGAATTAGAAAAGATCATACTGAGTGAAGTAACCCAGATCCAGAAAGACACACGTAATATGAGTTCACTTATAAGCAGATTAATAGCCATATAATACAGAATAAACGTACTAAAATTCACAGAGCCAAAAGAGATAAGTAACAAGGAAGCCCCCAAGAAGGATGTTTAAATATCACTCAGCAAGGGAAAACTGACAGTGGAAGCAGTTGAAGAGAGGGAACAAGGTAAGAGAGGGAGCTCAGAGAGAAATGGTGGTGGAGATTAGACCTGGGGAGAACAGGGGCAGGAGGACAGCAGATCTACAGAAAGTAGAGAGACCATGGGTAGGGGCATCTCTGTGACAAACTGGAGACCTACAACAGAGTAGGCTCCTGGAAGGATATAGGGATGACTCTAGCTGAAACTCCTAGTAGCAGGAGTCATGGAGACTAAAGAGGACACCCTCTAACTAGATAGGACTCCTAGTGGAGGTAGGGAAACACCAAACCACCCACAAAAACTTTGACCCAAAATTTACACTGCCTACAAGATGCTCAGGATAAAGATAGACCAGAAAGTGAAGGAATGTTCAACCAATGTCTGGCCCAAGGGAAAAAGCCAACCCCTGACACTATTAATGATACTCTGCCCTGCTTGCAGACAGGAGCTGTCCTCTGAGAGTCTCCACCCAGCAGCAGGTTGAAACAAATGCTAAGACTTGGAGCTGAACATTGGGCAAAGTGTAGGAAGTCTTGTACAAAAGTTGGGGAAATGATAATAGGACCTGAAGGTGACAGGAGCTCCAGAAGAAGACCAACAGAGCCAACAAACCAAAGGGTTTGTGGTGATGTAAGCACCAACCAAAGACCAAGCATGGTATAGAACTAGGCTCCCTACACAGATGTAGCTGATGGGCAGCTCAGATTTCATGTGGGTTTCCTAGTAAGAGGAACAGGGACTGCCTGTGGACATGGACTCTGTTGCCTGTTTTTCGATCACATTTCCCTGGTGGGGCTGCCTCTCCAAGCCACAGGGAAAGAGGATGCCCTCAGTCCTAATGTGACTTGATGTGTTGGGGTGGGCTGGTGGTGGGGGCTCCCCTTTCTGCGGAGTAGAGAAGGGGAATAGGAGAAAGACAGAAAGAGGGTGGGACAGGGAGGAGAGGAGTAAAGGGGCTATGTGAAGTGAATAAGTAATAAATAAATAATTTAAAAATAAAGCTTTTTTAATGGTTCTTTTAAAATTTTGTACAAAGGGTTTTGATCGTATTCACCCATTCCTAAACTCTTTCCAGATCCACCCTCCTCTTCCCTATTTACCCAGTTCTTAGCTCTGTCTTGTGGTTTGTTTGGTTCATTAGTTGATTTGGATGCTGGAGGTTTTGGTGTGTTTGGTTTGGTTTGGTTTGATTGTATTTGTTGTTTGTGTATTGTTTATTGGTTGGATGGTTGGTTTGACTATGGAGGAAGGTAATGTGAATATGTTTTTGAAATGTAGACTGACTACTGGTTCCAGTGAAGAAAAGGCAAGGCCAGTTGCATTTTTCAGAGAATAGCATTATTTTCTAGTTCAAGGTCATATTTCAAGTTCCCCATACTTTATTTGGGTGGTTGCGTTTACTTTTGTTTAGATAAGAAAGTAATAGAGGAAGAATAGTGAGAACATGGGAAGTGAAAGGACCTTTGAGTTAAAACACAATTTACAATATTTGATATTAAGGTAAAAAAAACAAACAAAAAAGGTTACTAGCATAAAGATATGATTCCTTTCATATACATATATTTTATATTAAAGTAGTAATAAACCAGGCCTAAGGCCTGAACATATATGACTGTGAGTAGAATCTTATCCTTTTTTTTCTATACACTTTCTAAAAATCCCAGAAAAGACTACTAAACTAAAAATCTTTTCTACCAGGATGTGTCTACAAATAATTTGCCTTATGATTTCTTTATCTTTAAAAACTGACCTAATTTAAGAATTAGAAAATGTTTTATTATTTTCTGAATGATTGAATTAACAGCATTTAATCCCTTAGTTTTCCACAGGTTAATGAATTGACTAGTGTTCTTTAAGAATTTGGGGAAGGAGTTTTGAGAGGCTCAAGAGTTAGGAGCACATAGTACTCAATAGGAGGACTCAAGCTGTGTCCTGAGAACTTGTCAGGAGGTTGGCAAGCACGTGTAAATGTAACTCCAGGGGATACACAAACATCTTGAATCTTCTGAGAGCACATGTGCTGAAAAACACATACCCATGTCACAAGCATTATTTTAAAGGTTAAATAAATTTCTCAAAAATAAGTTCAAGAGCAGGAATAAAGATATGGTAACCTCCATATATCTACATGTGCATATTTGGAGAGCAGAACTTGGGAATAAATGATGACGAGGGGCAAAGCAGTACAGAAATTGCTGTAGAATCATTGATGGGCAGCTTGTATGTTACTGTTGTTGTTGCTCGTTTGGGATTTCATCTGTACTATTTAACCATTCCCTGAAGGCGAGGACCAAACTACCTATGGAAACAAAAACATTTGTGGTGACATGACTTCTGTTCCCATTTTATTCAACACTGTGAGGCAGGTAACATTAAGCCTATTAATATTAATGGCAATGAAAATACTGAGGTCCAGGAAAGCAAAAGCTTGCTATAAGACTACAGTACTACAGATCAGCTCATGTAAAGTGTGAGCAGAAAACTGACTAATAAACACAGGGTTTTAGTCAACAACAAACTTGTCTCATTCATTTGAGACTTTCATGATGCTTTTGTGCTGATTAGATCCACATTTATTTTGAAAATATTTGCTACAAAGTTGCTTGTAATTTGATCATGAAAATGAAATAAGTGAAAAGCTTATGATATAGTATGAGTAAGGTAAATCAAGGTATGTGGTTGGGTTTTTAGAATGTTCCACAGAAGTATTGAAGTATATGTCACTTAACAATGGGTGTCATTTTCAGAGACATTGCAGATGATAAAACATAAAAATTATGAGACTGCAGTCCTTGGGAGAAACGTGACCATCTTCTGCAACTTGACAAGTCTGTCAAATGTTGAGCAAATCACCTGGCAAAAGATCCAAGGCTCTTTGCCTCAAAATATTGGCACTTACAGTCGCAAATACGGGGAAAAGATCCTCCCACCATATGAAAACAGGCTGCACTGCAAGATCCTGGAACCCAGCGCCTCCTTCATAACTATCCAGGAAGTGACATTTGAAGATGAAGCCTGCTACAAGTGTCTTATGAACACTTTTCCACATGGTAGTCATGGAGAACAAACCTGTCTTAACATTTTAGGTATCTAATGTTATATATAGGTTCCCATAATGGGGGTAGATATCATGGAGTTACAGTTTGTAAGGACATTGTCCAGAGAAAGAAAGTTAGACAAAGAGAAGCTGATGGTGATGAGTCCAAGTTATTTAGACAGGGAAACATAATGCAGCCCTATAAAAATATCTTTTATTTGCTTGAAGTAATTCTCATCTCAGTTGCTTACTACCTTCATCTACTAAACGAAGCCTAGACCTAGAAGCTTCTAGCCTTCATACAATTGTATCTAGGCCTACAATGTTTTTAGCCTCTGGGACTTATTGCTGAGCAGGCTCACTTCTAGTTCTTTCTGAACTCTGGCTGGCTGGCTCAATTCAGTTATTCTAGTTCAAACTCTTCTCCAAGCTGATTGATTCAATCTGGCTTCTCTCAGCTTCGGACTAAATTTCTCTGCTTGGCTTCATACTAACTTTGGCAATATGTTCTGATCTTCTGGCTTCTTCTCATTCTCTGGTTCATTCTGTCTCCCCATGTGTCTATCTCATTCTCTTTCTGTGACCTGTCTCTGTAACTGACCCATTAAACTGCCATGAACTCAACTCCACAGCACTGCCTCTCAACTCACAGCCTCAGCCAAACTGCCACAACAGAACTAATCAGTTCTAATCGGAGATCTTCATGTCTCTGTCTCTTGGGTGCTGGGATTAAAGGTGTGTACCACCACATCTGGATCTAAGCTTTTCTTTTCCTAAAACTTGCTCTATACCAGATGGTTTTGTACTCAGAGATCTGCTTGCCTCTGTCTTCTTGGATTAAAGGCATGTTTGTATTCTAGCCAGAACATTCAGACCTAGTAGGTCTTTGGATATGATCTCTTGCCAGAGGAGCCATGTTCTAGATTAAAACTCCTCTAAAGAGACTAATAGAAATTGTGTGTTCAGGCAGGATTTTTTTTCTTCTTCACATCATTTCTTTACATTATGCTGTCCTGGCTTCCATCAAGAGGAGAAAACCCAAGAAGAGTATTGGAATGTTACTGTGCTATAAGAAAGATATGAGAAAAGAAAGAGACAGCAGACTAGAACAAGGAAAGGTGAAAATGAAGGAAATGAGAGGACTCCAGTCTTCAAAGAAGCAAAATGTCACAAGGCTAGTGAGAACACCAGCATTCCTTATTGTGTAGCTATATGTGTAAAGTGCTGGGATGTGCATGATATAATGCATACTCCATGGAAGTTGAGACCGCAGCCAGTGAACAGAAGAACAGGTACTGGAAGTGTTATGATGTGTGGGGGTAGGAATCTGATACGGCTGTGTTTTCAGCTTTTAGGTGTCATATAAAACACCACTCTTCAACAACAGAGAATTTGGTATAACTTGCTTTTGTATTAATTTTGTTTCCCTCTCTGCCTTAGCTGTATCTGAGTTAGTAACTGAACTCCAGTCTGTTCCTGGCTCTGAAGATCTCCATCATCTTCATTGTTCAGCTGTGGGAAAGCCTGCCCCTGGAATCTCAATTCACCCCTCAGGAGTCATAGTGTCCACAGAAGCGTACACTCTTCAGAACCTCAATACCACAGTGACTGTCACTAAAAGCTACAACATCTCTTTGAAAACTGTGATGTCCTTGGGTCTCCATAACCTGGTTGTGTCCATGACTCACCCCGTAAGACAGGAAGAGAAGATAGTTCCTCTGCCAGTACATCAAGAAAGTGAGTAGATGAGACGCTGAAATCAAGGGGGACAATTGACATGGGGAAAGAGGCTTATTCTGTAAAATACTTGCCAGGAAAGCAAGGAAACCCAAGTTCAATGCCCAGCACCCACGTGAAAATTCTGGCATGGTGTGTGTGTGATGCTGGGGAGGCAAGAATAGACAAATATCTGATGTTCATTAGCCCGCCATCTTAGAATAACCAGGGATAACTGGGAGTGACACAAGTTGGACAACACTTCTTATTGATCTCTGACTTCCATAGTACACACGTTTATACAACACACACACATAAACAGACACAGGCACATATGAAAAAGAGTGCAGAGATATTTATCTTTAAAAATATCTATCTTCAAAAATCTGTTGTAAGAAATAATTGTATAAATCAAGTAATTTTGGTGCTACCCAAGCAAGGGCTGTTAGCTACCCTGATCATGACAGCCAAAGAGGGGTGGTGCCAGCTCATGGTAGGCAAGGGAAGGAGGCAGCTTAGCACAGTGCCTCAGGTGACAGTCCTGACCAGGGATAACGTCCTGGCCTTTGGTGGTGACCCAGGTCTGGGGCATCAGCATAGCCCACGACTATGATAGGACCACAGACCGGGACATGGACCCCAGCAGCAGGATGAGCTCAGATGGCCCCATGGCCCCAGGTGGCAGTGCAGGGCACTCAGGTTAGCACATCCTTCTGTGGTAGCATGGTCCTCAGACATCCACGTGGTCTCTGGTGGCATCCCTCACCACAGACATCTGCTTAGCCTTTGGTGGTAACTTGGGCCACAGACATTGAAACAGACCGTAACTGCAGTAGGATTGTAGACTCAGATATGGACCCTTTGTTGGCAGCTGGAGCCAGGGCCTCACCATGTCCTCATTGGTTACACAGGCTCATCGTATCTGCCTGTTCCTTACTGCTGTTGACTCTCCAGTTCCACCTTTCTCTACAGTGTATAAAACTTGTCTCCCATCCCTCCACTGAACACTCCATCTTTCCCACCTCTCCATCACACACTGGTCCACCTTAATGATGCACACAACAGGGCACTTAGTTGTCTTTCCTTGGACTGCTGTGGTGTGACTGTGTGTTTTAAGTAATATTTCCATAGCACTTTAATTCTTGTTAGGTAGATCTTGTTCTTTTCATAAATTTGGTTTTAGCCACTGACATTTCCTCATTTTTAAATTTAAATTTTAAATTAGTATATGACATGCTAGATAGTGTAATGACATTTTTAAACAAAGTGACATTTTTATCATTTTCCTTCCTCCCAGTTCCTCCACACCCTTTTCACTTCCTGCTTCCTGCCTTAGAGCTTACTGGTTCCCAGGTTTTTTACTTCTTACATAAGTATGTTTCCTTGTGTCCACACTGCTTCTCCTCCCCATCACTGTTACTCTTTCTCAGTCTTTTCAAGGATTTTAGACTTTACTGTTGCTGAAAATATTGCTTATTTTTAGGCCTATGTTTATCATTAACCCACTAAAAATGATAACAGACACTTGATAGATTTTATGATATTTACCTAGGTGGGGAAGGTAACTCCACCTACACTATCTCATATATTCCAGCTCCTCTCCCATGCCATCTGCCCTAACCATTCCTCTCTGGTTAATATATAGATGGAATTTTGTCCATAACTCCACAAATATTTGCTTTTTCTTCATCTGAGTATCTTATTCCATCTACGCCATTCTTGGAGTTCTTCTGCCACTTGGTTTTCTCCCCCAACTAACACCTAGTGGCTTCTTCCTCTTTTCGTCCGTATCTACTTTCCAAGATCCTCTTTTGTCCAGACCATAGAACCTCAGCTCTGCCCACCTCACCTTTGTCCTGCCAAGGATGGCTTTTTATTAGTCAAACAGGAATAATTTCTTAGGCAATGTTTACCACATGGACATGTGTATCTGAGAAAGTGCTTGTCCGGGCTGGGACCTGATCTTGGGAGCCAGTAATTATCACTAAAATACATGGCCCAGACCAACCCCCAACACTTTGCCCACACTTACTCTCGTGTATAATCTTACACAGACAGACACACACACACATACACACAGGATAGAACCCACTTATGAGACTGAATATGGATTTTGTCATTCTGATTTTGTTTTTCCCTTGCTCAATGATGATGCTTTCCATAGCCATCAAATTTTCTCCATACTTCATGATTTTAATGTTATTTACAACTGAATAATGTTATAATGTCTGTACATACCACATTTTTAAGTGATTTTTTTCACCTGTTGATAGACATCTAGTCTGTGAGTGTAACAGCAATAAGCATATGCCCAGGAATGTACAGCTGGGTCACTTGGTAGTTTTATTTTTCATTTCTTGCAGAGCCTCCAAACCAGTTTTTATACTATCTGTATTAATTTGCATCACTACTAGTGGTGAGTCAACATTCCTCTTTTCCCCATATCCCCTTGAACATCTGCTTTCAGGTTTTGGGTTTGTTTGTTTGTTTTTATTAGTTCTCTGATGGGGTGAAGTGGTGTCTCAATGTAGTTTAAATTTGCATTTCCCTGAAGAATGGGAATATTGAGGACTTTAAAAAATACTCACTGGAGGGATTGAAAGATGGTTAAGTGATTAAGAACACTGGTTGCTTAGCCATTCTGATGGGTGTCAGATGAAATCTCAGGGTCGTTTTGATTTGCATCTCTCTGATGGCTAAGGATGTTGAACATTTCTTTAAGTGTTTCTCTGCCATTCTATATTCCTCTACTGAGAATTCTCTGTTTAGCTCCATACCCCATTTTTTTTAATCGGATTGCTTGGTTTGTTGCTTTTTAACTTTTTTATTTCTTTATATATTCTGGATATCAACCCTCTGTCAGATATAGGGTTGGTGAACATTCTTCCCAAATATATCTGGGCACAGGGGTCTTTTATGAGACTGTTTCTCCAACCAAGGACCATGTATGGATATAACCTAGAACCTCTGCTCAGATGTTGCCCATGGTAGCTCAATATCTAAGTGGGTACCCTAATAAGGGGAACAGGGCTGCTTCTGACACTAATTCAATGGCGGGCTCTTTGACCTCCCCCACTTCCCCGAGGGAGGAGCAGCCCTGCTAGGCCACAGAGGAGGACTTTGCAGAAGATACCTGATAAAACAGGGTCAGATGAAAGGGGAGGAGGTCCTCCCATATCAGTGGATTTGGAAAGGGGCAGGGAGGAGATGAGGGAGGGAGGGTGGGATTGGGAGGGAATGAGCGAGTGGGATACAGCAGGGATACAAAGTTAACAAAGTGTAACTAATATTAAAAAAAAATAAAAAATAAATTAAAAAAGAGCACTGGTTGCTCTTGCAAAGGATGGGATTAGATTCTTAGCACCTACATAGCAGTTTATTCTCTTTATATCCCAGCTGTAGCGCCCCCTCCCCCAATTCCCTCCCAATCTCACTCTTCCTTCCTCTTCTCCTCCCATTCCCCTCTCTAAGTCCACTGATAGGGGAGGTCCTCCTCCAGTTCCATCTGACCCTAGCCTATCAGATCTCATCGGAACTGGCTGCATTGTCCTCTTCTGTGGCCTGGCAAGGCAGCTTCCCACCAAGGGGGGGTGGGTGTCAAAGAGCCAGCCACTGAGTTCATGTCTGAGACAGTCCCTGTTCCCCTTACTAGAGAATCCAATTAGAGACTGAGCTACAACTAAGCAGGGGTTCTACGTTATATCTATGAACAATCCTTAGTTGGAGTATCACTCTTAGAAAAGACCCCTGTGCCGAGATATTTTGGTTCTGTTGCTTTCCTTGTGGAGCTCCTGTCCTCTCCAGGTCCCACTATCTCCCCCCTCTTTCATAGGATTCCCTGCACTCTGCCCAATGTTTGGTTACAAGTCTTAGCATCTGCTTTGATACACTGCTAGGCAGAGACTTTCAGAGGCCCTCTCTGATAGGCTCCTGTCCTGTTTCCTGTTTTCTCCTTCTTCCAATGTCCATCCCATTTGTCTTTCTGAGTGAGGACTGATAATCTTACCCAGGAACTTCCTTCTTGCTTAGTTTCTTTAGGTATACAGATTTTAGTATGTTTATCCTATATTACAGGTCTAGAATCCACTTAAAAGTGAGTATATACTATGTGTGTCTTTCTGCTTGTAGGATACCTCACACTGGATGATCTTTTCTAGATCCTACCATTTGACTGAAATTTTCATGATTTCCTTGTTTTTAATTGCTGAGTTTATTCTGTTGTGTAAATGTACCACAATTTCTGTATCCATTCCTCAGTTGAGGGTCATCTGGGTTGTTTCCAGCTTCAGGCTATTATGAATAAAGCTGCTACAAACATGGTTGAGCAAATGTCCTTGTTGTATAGTTGAGCATATTTTGAATATATGCCCAGGAGTGGTATAGCTGGATCTTGAGGAAGCACTATTCCTAATTGTCTGAGAAAGTGCCAGATTGATTTCCAAGTGGTTGTACAAGTTTACATTCCCACCATCAATGGAGGAGGGCTCCCCTTTCTCCACAACCTCGCCAGCATGTGTTGTGTCTTGAGTTTTTGATCTAGCCATTCTGATGGGTGTAAAGTGAAAGCTCAGGGTTATTTTGATTTGAATCTCCCTGATGACTAAGTATGTTGAGCATTTCTTTAAGTGTTTGACTGAGACAATTATAAATAATACAAATTTAATTGACATAAATTCTAGTGAAAGGATAGGAAATGCGAGACTAGGGGCCTACATGTAGCACAGTGCTGGTCACTGATTGGAAGGCATTACATGGAAGGGTGCACCATGAGAACAAACGGGAGCTGGAGATTCCCTGTGCCAGTAATGGTATCACAATGGCTCATTCCCATTATAATGGCCTCAAGCTACTCACAAGGGATGCCACCATGACCTAAGCATATCTTGAAGGTTGTACCTTTTGATATCATTTCATTGTCAATTCAATTTCCTCTTCCTAAATTTGTTTTAAGTTACCATACAAAGTAGTAGGCTACATTATATTATACTTTATATTATTATACTTTATTCTAATTTGTTATACTTTATTCTAATTTGTCTCCCTCCTTCACTGCCCTGTTTCTGTTGTATTTGAGTGTTTTTTTCGCTCAAGTTCTAACACAATGTGCACTAATATCTCACTTGTTTATATTAGACAAGATCTTAGGGTTTCCTAAACTTCTTCATTCAGGGGAAGAGGAGTGGGGATTGAAGCCAGAGGCCTTGTGAATGCTAAGAAAGTACTTAAAAACTGACTTTTCTTTTCTTTCTTTCTTTCTTTCTTTCTTTCTTTCTTTCTTTCTTTCTTTCTTTCTTTCTGATTTTATTGAGTTTTCCCCATTATCCTTGATCTCTTTCTACTCCCTCTGTAGAACTAGTCTAGGTTTCAATTTTCAGTCTTCCTGCCTAAGCCTCCAAAGTAGATTGAATGACAGTCCTGTTCCACTGATCCAGCCTTTCTATAATATCTTCAGTCTGAAGGATGCTATTTTTTTAAAAGTACGTTTGGAGGAACAATGACTCTTACCTCTTCAAAGATGACCAGTATCCAATATTCTCATAGTCCTCCTCATCTCAGGAACATTACACTGAATTCTATTATCCAACATTAAAATCATTACATTACTTTTACCAGAGACTCTAATAGTCACATTTCTGTGGTTACATTTCTTTGTTACTTTCCTTGTAAGGGTCTACATACATAGCTTTTCACTCTTTTAACTTCACGGTTTATGCTTGTTTTTGTTACAGGCTAGACCTTGTCCAGGAGAAATTGCAGACATAAATGGGTCTCCAAGTTTGGCTCATCAGAAGTATACAGGTCAATTACTTTTGATATAGGTACAAAATTAGAGTCATCAGTAAATCCATCATATATATATATGTATATCTTTATATATACACATATATAAGTATATATGTGTATATTTATATATATTTTATTTAAATATATATTAGAATATAATATATTAATATATTACATGGGATATAAATATATAATATAAATATATAACAAATATAGAATATAAATATACAAATATATAAATATACATATATATATATCTTTATGAGTTTTCACCAAAAAGAACCATAGTCTTTTTTCCTTGGCACTTTGAGTTTATGAAGATAGAATTTACCTTATTAAAGTATATGATTTAAAGATTGATGGTATTTTTTAAGTACTTTGCAAAAGTCATTGATGTTTTCCTATAGAACATTTGTACCTCTCTGAAGAAATCAAACATTATTTGTACTTTTGTATTTTTGTGAAAAATTCCTTTTGAGCATATATATACAAGGTTTTACATAAATATGTGTTTTCAGTTCCCTGGTAATAATGCACCCAGAAATGAATTTGTGGGTTATATAGTGAATTTAACATTCATTGTTTTCAAGAACTGCCAGTGGCAAAACTATTTAAAGTTTTTAACAGCCATATAAATCTGTTTAGGTTTTGTTTTCATTCCCTGCCAATACTTGTTATTCTGTTTCCAAAAATGATTATATTAAGCATAGATGTGGATATGAATGATGAGTATCTCATTGTGATACTTCACATTTTTAACCATAACTGTCAAATCCGCATTCTCCACATTAAATAAGCTAAGAAACAAATATATGCCTCATATGTATATTTCATATGAGTGAAATTGTACATAGGAACTTTTGTAGTGAATGTCCCTTCCTCCAAGGAACATTTGATTTTGCTGTGTCTAAGTGTTCATAGTAGGCATAGTTTCCTTTCCCGGGTTAAAAAAAGATAGGAAAGAGGTACAGTGCTTGCTTGCCATGGTCAAAGCTCTGGGTTTGATCTCTAGCACTGGAAAAATGGAAAGAATGAAATAGTTTAGAATATGCCCCAGTCTTAGAAAAGCCAGTGGTCTTTCTACTTAACTCTTATCTCCTGGGATGTAACTACGGAGATTTAACTGAGGTATGTATGGATGTACATCTATGTACATCTATGGATGTAACTGAGGTAGATACCACAGCTCTTTGCCCTGGAAAATATTTACTTTCAACTTTTATTGTTCAATTTGATTGCTGACATTTCTGCTCTGCTTTCAACAGCTCAGTTCTAACTTTGAATTTGGTATTTTTGTTAAGTGAAATCCGTTTCTTTCAGTCTTGTCACCTGGATGCTTCCTCTTGCTAGATCTAGACTGTTATAAACTCTTATGATTTCTTAAATCTTGACTATTTTAAAAAGATTTTAAAAAATAATTTACTCAGATTTTGTTAATATTCACAAAGTTAAGCTTGGGTTCTAACTAATTAGGTCTATTGGAATCAAAGTAACCTTTATTATATAATTTCACACCAACCGTAAGACTGATCTTGTCTACAAATTTTTGTTACCATGTTTATCATCAGTGGCGCTTTCAGCCTCTATTTCCAGCAGTAAGTCTGTTGCTTTCTCTCTTCCTCAGTCTCTAGATCCTCTGGGGAAGTGGTGGAGATGCTGGCTTAATTATTAACTTTCCATTGCTTCCTCCTGAAGAAATGCTATTGCCAGGCTAACATTTGGCTTTATTTTCATAACAAATAAAATATGTACTCCCTGGAAACAAAACAACCTCTGTCCTTTTAAGAAAAGAGTTCTGAGGAATAGGGCAGGGTGATTGCAGAAGGGAGGGTGGGGATGGGAGGAGAGGAGGGAGGGGCCTACGACCCAGAAGTACAATGAATAAACAAACTAATTATTATTATTATTATTATTATTTTAAAGAAAAGAGGCTGAGAAAGGAAGGCAGTGCCCTTGAAACTGTCTTTTTTTCAGGTAGCAACTTCTCAAAGCTGCTGGCAGAGCAGCTCTTCTAAGAAAAACGCTGGTGACCCAAACTACATAGGATCTTCCAGAGCAGATGGCAGGCTGAGCCTGGGCTCCCCACACAGCTACAATGGCCCAGGGAACCCTGCTGGAGCAGAAGAAACCCTGAAGGAAGTTCAGCTAGAGGCACTTCCCAGTGAAGATTAACACTGTGGATCTATAAGGTTTCTTAGCAACCACCTATGGCAGTAGAGTGGGTTCAGCTCATGCTCCTAGGGCAAATGTTGGCCTTTTTTATTTAATTATTTTTTTGATTTATTACATATTATTCACTTTATGTCCCAGCTGTAGCACCCTCCCTCAACCTCTCCCAATCCCGCCCTTCCTTTCTTTTTTCCTTCCTGGCCCTCCCCTAGTCCGAGACTTCCTCCTCCCCTTCCCTCTGACCTTAGCCTATCAGGTCTCATCAGGACTGGCGGCAGTGTCTTCCTCCAAGGCCTGGTAAGGCAGCCACTCTGCCTCCCTCAGGGGGAGGTGATCAAAGGGCCAGCCACTGAGTTCACATCAGGGACAGCCCCTGTTCTACTTACCAGGGAACCCACTTGGAGCCTGAGGTGCCTTGGGCTACATCTGTGTAGGGGTTCTAGGTTATCTCCATGCTTGGCCTTTTAAGAACGAGTCTATGCTTAGATTCATCGCACTTCTCTGAGAACCCAGTACGAAAGCCACTTAGGAAAAAAACTTATCAGGGGCACAGCCGGTACTCTGCCACGGGGCGGGTTCAGAGGTTCATTGAGATCCAGCCCCCAATCTACCCTATCTAGCACTGGGCTGAGCTGTCTCCAGCTACAAAGAAGTGAGCTGAAAACAGTAAAATGGGACCTCGGCAGTGTCCTGATTTGAGCAGCAGAGGGAGACAGAGAACATACAAAAGAAATCCAGCAAGGCAAAACTTCAGACCAGCTAAAAGTTGTTTTAATATTAAAATGGAAAAGGAACTGATTATGAAACATCATAGATAATACAAATACTTTGAAATAGATAATTTTAAAGAAACTAGACACATAAAAATGAAAACCACAGTAACACAGAGCTTTGGGACTTCATGTAATGCTCTTTGAAATGTTTAAAGATAGGAACAAAAGAGAAAGGGATAAATGACCTAACGGAAACTAGCACATTACTTATTAGAATTATTACCACATCATTATTATTTTACCTTAATAATCATATTGCCTTTTTATGCCTTCTCGAAGAAGAGGGCTTTAGAGAAACAGCAGAGGGAGAAAAAAATGAAATATGGAGGCAAGCCTTAGAGAAGACATTTTAAAAAATTAATGAATTAGGATGAAGAAAACACTAGAATGACAGACATCTAAGCACAAAGAGAGGTACGAAAAACGGACACAGGCCATAGAAGGAGAATTTTTAAAATTAATAAGTAAAAATAAATACTAAGGTAGAGCCAGAAGATGAAAATGAAGAATGCCAACCAAAAGCTGTTAGAAAACAACCTTAGCTTATCCAGCTAGTGTACAACAAATGTCAGCAGATGTCAGACAGCCACAAGCTGATGAAGAATATAGGTGGTGCCCTGTGGATGTGCAGGATTTGAGAAAACTTAAGGGAAGTATCACTGATTTTGGAATTCATTCACCTTTTGGACAGGAACTCAATGGCAGGCTCTTTGACCTCCCCACCCCCCCCAAAAGAGGAATAGTCCTGCTAGGCCACAGTGGAGGACTTAGCAGCCAGTCCTGAAGATACCTGATAAAACAAGGTCAGATGGAAGGGGAGGAGGTCCTCCCCAATCAGTGGACTTGGAAAGGGGCAGGGAGGAGATGAGGGAGGGAGGGAGGGAGGGAGGGAGGGAGGGAGGGAGGGAGGGAGGGATTGGGAGGGAATGAGGGAGCGGGATACAGCTGGGATACAGAGTTAATAAAATGTAACTAATAATAAAAAATAAAAAAATATATATAAAAAAATTTTAAAAATGATAACACTGTAAAGAGGTGAGCAGACTTGTAAGGGAAAGATCAGCACCATTAGTGGATGAGTGGATTAGAAATGTGGTTGATATTGGATCTTATTCACATAATATGACCTTAATGGGAAGAGAAATCACTAAAGGTTTTGAGAAAATCCAAACTCTCAAATATCTTAATTGGGGAGAGAAAGGTAATTTCCCAAAGAATTGTAAAGAAAACCAAATTAATTGCAAGAAAGAGCCTATCCCTTTTGCAATATGCAAATGATGTCACAAAGGCTGACACTAGACTAACGAATATAGATCAACAACACACAAATGGAGTAACCCCTTAGGGAGCAGGCCCCTCTTGCAAGCCCCAGTGCCCAACAGCAAACATACTCATTTGCAAAACAATTAACCAACACTGCTCTGGAGACAGACATTAAGAACCCAGATATCAAAGTCAAAGCAACCTCTGTAGATAAAACAAACAAAACCCCGAAAGGACCAAGAAACTAATGTTTTGACAAACTTCCATAGATGATCAGAGGCCAAAACTAAAAATATTTATAAATATTTACAAATGTAACTAGAATCTCTTCAAAGTCTTGGTGTTTAGATTGAGCTCTTCAGTAAGTAGATATCTGATTTCAAGGAGTCAAAACTTTTTCCCAAGTAAAGTATAAAATGGCTTGAATGTACAGGGCGAGAACATCAAATAGGAAAATTAAGGCCATATGTGGCTAATATTGCCATAAATATATGGGAAAGAGATTGATTGCAACAATGGAAAACACACATTAGCAGCCCATCAACTTCAGGGATGAGCCATAAAATAGGTGATGCTCCTGGTTAAAAAAAAAAAAAAAAAAAAAAAAGCAAGTGTTATCAAGGAGAGTCACAGACTGTCCAGGCTTTCTATAAACAAAGCATAGCAGAGGCAGACTCTTCAACATTATATTGAGATGCCATTGCTGACAAAATAGCAACTGCCTTGCCTCTAAGGTAGTTGACTGAACTTGTTTGGATTGAGCAATGGCCTATGACAAAAAAAAAAAAAATTACAAGCACTATAACAACTGGTCCAAAAACAACAACTGGAGGCTTAACAAATAGAAGAGTCTACCATCCCTTGGAATTCTCCTGTATTTGTCACTAAATAGAAATCTGGCAGATGGAGGATGTTGACAGATCCAAGAGCAATTACCAAAGAACAGGAACTCCACAAGGACCAAATATATCTGGGCACAGGGGCTTGTCTGAGATTGATTCTCCAAGCAGAGACCATGCATGGATATAACCTAGAACCCCTGCTCGGATCCGTAGTCCATAGCAGCTCAGTATTCAAGTGGCTTCGCTAATAAGGGGAACAGGGACTGTCTCTGGCATGAACTCTTTGACCTCCCCACCACCACTGTGGGAGGAGCAGCCTAGTTAGGCCACAGAGGAGGACACTGCAGCCAGTCCTGGAGAGACCTGATAAGCTAGGGTCAGAGGGAAGGAGAGGAGGACCTCCCCTATCAGTGGACTTAGAGAGGGGCAGGGAGGGGATGAGGGAGGGAACATGGGATTGGGGGAAAATGAAGGAGGGGCTACAGCTGGGACACAAAGTAAATAAACTGTAATTAATATAAAAAATAAAAATTTAATAAAAAATTTAAAAAATAAAATCATTCAGCCAAAGGGCTCTTTACAGCCTGGAAACCCACAGCCTTTCTTTTTCCTAATACATGGCCTATCATAGTGATTGATTTAAAAAGTTGCTTTTTCCCAACACCCCTTGAAAAATGATAAAGATTAACTTTCACTATGCCCACATGTAACCATGAAAAAACAAGCAAAAGATATCAGCAGAGAGTTTTGCCACAAGGAATATTAAATAGTCCTACTTTGTGTTAATATTTTATACAACAGCCATTAGAAATAATTCACAAGCAATTGCCTCAAACCACAATTTACCATTATATGGATGATATTTGCTGGGTGATTCTAATAGAGATACCTTAGAATATATGTTTGAAGAAGTAAATTTTGTCTTGTTGAGAATTACAAATTGCTCCTGAAAAGCACATAAAAGAGGCTTTATTAATCATGTCTAAGATATAAGGTAAGTCTGCAGGAATTTGACCACAGAAGGTACAAATCAAGAGAGGCCAATTAAGAGCTTTTTAATGATTTTCAAAAATTATTGGGCAATATTAATTGGAAAGGGCCCACAAATGGATTGATTACTCAGGAGCTAAGGAATTCATTTTGACCCTTAAAACATAATACAGATTTAAATAGTACAAAAAAGTTGTCAGATGAAGCTGAAAAGGAATTGACTTTGGTTGAAAAGATATTACAGGGAACACATATAGATCGGATCCAAAGTGAAACTGCATTTTAGTTATTTTACCTTCTACTCATTCTCCTACAGAAATCCTTATGCAAAGAAAAGATTATATCATAGCGTGAGTATTTTTAGCACACACACCAAAGTAAAAAATTAAAAAATATATATAGAAAAGTTTTCTAAATTGATTTTGAAAGGAAAAGTGAGACTTTTTCAACTAACAGGAACAGAGCCATCAGAAATTAACTAATGATGTAGTTGACTCATTATTAACAGAAAATGGACATAGGCAAAGGGCTTGCAGTAATTTTGGGGGGAGAAAAAATTAACAACAAATAAGCAAAAAGCAAGTGACTTCAGTTTATAAAAAGATCTAACTGGATTCGCCCTAATATAGCAAAAGGGATACCAATCTGGAGCCTCTACTTTTGTACTGAGGCAAAGAAATCAGGAAAGATATGATATAAGTCAGAAAAAATAAAGTGGCTCAGAGTCCTTATGATTCAGTTCAAAAATCAGAGTTGTATGTCCTTCTTGTGGTGTTACTGGATTTTCTAGAATCTCTTAATATAGTTACTAATTCTGAATATGCAGAAAAAGTTGTCTTACATATAGAAACTCCTGCTCTTGTTCAGAAGTGATTCAGAATTAATGAATTAATTAATGAATGATTCAGAATTAACTTCACTGTTGGTTCAACTACAAGTTGATAAGAAATAGAAAATATCCAATGTATATAACACATATCAAATTTCATACAGATATACTAGCCATCCAGCCCAAGGTAATGATGAAATTGATCAGCTGTTAATAGGAAATGTGCTAGAAGCTTTAACGTTTCATAAGAAACACCAGGTTAACATCAAAGGTTTAAAAATAGATGGAAGGAAATGTGTTACACTGGAGAAGAGGCTTTGCCTATGGTACAACAGGAAAAGAGAAATTGCCTATTCCATCCAGATTAATAAAAATCAGAAATGACCAGGGGAGATTTCCTGACAATTTTGGCTGAAGGCAGGAAGAAACAAATCAAGAAGACAAACAAAACAGGTACCATGTGTTGATGATCCCACTACATGGGAACAGCTCTGATACTGGTTGAGACATGAAAACAAATGTCTCTGCATAGCCAATAAATCTTGTTGGTTACAGAATCCTCAGGCCTTATCAGGCCATCCTTTCATATGGCATAGATTAAAAATTGGTATTACACTTTGGTATATAAACCAGATTGACTTATAAAGAAAGACAGATGCTTTTTGCCTGCTCACACAAAGAGGAGAAAATAATTTTAAGATAAATTGTGCACACTTACATTCCATATATGTGTCTATGAAAAATTGTATACTACCTATGAATGTGCATATGTTTATAGGACAAAAGGACCAGACATCAATATAGTTGGAGCCACCATAGCTGGTTTCATGCTGAAGGGTGCTGAGATGGTAACATGTTTGTTCCAGCATCCTGCTTGATCCAATCATAGACTACTTCAGTGGCTGTGTTCTTAAAAATCTACACCCAGAACAACTTAAAATGGCTAGTTAAATCATCCAGCATCACAGATTGTACCAGTCCACACTTCAAATAAGCCTGTGCTTTCACAGCACACAGAGTCAGAGTCTAGAATGTAGGCTTAAAGTTCTCAAACTCCTATTTTATTTAAGGTCTTTTTTATTTCTATTTTTAATTTAATTAATTTTTATAAGTTACAGTTTATTCACTTTGTATCCCATCTGTAGCCCCCTCTTTCATCCCTCCTCAATCTCACTCTTTTCCCTTATCTGCAACCATACCCCACCCCAAGTCTACTGATATGGAAGGTCCTCCTTCCCTTCCCTCTGACCCTAGCCTAACAGGTCTCATCATGACTGGTTGCAGTATCTTCCACTGTGGCTTGGTAAGGCTGTTCCCCATCAGGGAGAAACGATCAAAGAGCCAGCCACTGAGTTCATGTCAGAGACAGTCCCTGTTTCCATTACTATGGAACCCACTTGGACACTGAACTGCCATGGGCTACATCTGTGCAGGGGTTCTAGGATATCTCCATGCATGGTCTTTGATTGGATTATCAGTCTCAGAAAAGACCCCTGGGCCCAGATGTTTTGGTTCTCTTGTTCTCCTTGTAGAGCTCCTATCCTCTCCAGGTCTTTCTATATCCCCTTTCTTTCATAAGATTCCCTGCACTCTGCCCAGGGGTATGAGGCTCAGCATCTTCTTTGATACCCTGATGGGCAGAGTCTTTCAGAGGCCCTCTGTGATAGGCTCCTGTTGCTTGTTTTCTCCCTCTTCCAATGTCTAACCCATTGGCCTTTATGAGTGAGGCTTGATCATGTTACCTTGGGTCCTCCTTCTTTCTTAGCTTCTTTAGGTGTACAGACTTTTCTAGGTTTATCCTATATTATAGGTCTAATATCCACTTGTAAGTGAGTATATACCATGTATGTCTTTCTGCTTTTGGGATACCTCACTCAGGATGATCTTTTCTAGATCCCACTATTTGCCTGAAAGTTTCATGGTTTCCTTGTTTTTAATTGCTGAATAGTATTCCATTGTGTAAATGTACCACAAATTTCTGTACCCATTCCTCTGTTGAGAGACAACTGGGTTGTTTCCAGGTTCTGGTGATTACAAATAAAGCTACTATGAACATGATTGAGTTGAGCAAATGTCCCTTGTTGTATACTTGAGCAAATTCGGATATATGCCTAGGAGTGTTTTAGCTGGTTCTTGAAAAGCACTATTTCTAATTGTCTGAGAAAGCACCAAATTGATTTCCAAAGTAGTTGTACAAGTTTATATTACCACCAGCAGTGGAGGAGGGTTCCCTTTTCCAAATCCTCTCTAGCATGTATTGTCACTTGAGTTTTTGATCTGATGGGTATAAGGTGAAATCTCAGGATAGTTTTGATTAGCATCTCCCTGAAAACTAAGGACATAGAGCATTTCTTTAAGTGTGTCTCTACCATTTGATATTCTTCTATTGAGAATTCTCTGTTTAGCTCAGTACCCCATTTTAAAATTGGATTACTTGATTTGTTGCTGTGTACCTTATTGAGTTCTTTATATAGTCTGGATATCAGTCCTCGGTCAGATATAGGGTTGGTGAAGAACCTTTCCCAGTCTGTAGGCTGTCGTTTTGTTCCGACGACAGTGTCATTTGCTTTATAAAAGCTTTTCAGTTTCATGAGGTCCCATTTATTGATTGTTGATCTTAGAACCTGTGCTGTTGGTGTTCTGTTCAGGAAGTTGTCTCCTTGCCAATGAGTTCAAGGATCTTTCCCAATTTTTCTTCTAACAGATTTAGTGTGTCTGGTTTTATGGTAAGGTCTTTGATCCACTTGGACTTTAGTTTTTGCAGGGTGATAAGTATGGATCTATTTGCATTTTTCTACATGTACACATTCACTTAGACCAACACCCTTTGTTGAAGATGCTGTCTTTTTTTTCATTCTACGCTTTTGGCTTCTTTATCAAAAATCAAGTATCCATAGGTCTGTGGGTTTATATCTGGGTCTTCTATTTGATTCCATTGATCCACCATTCTCTTTCTATGCCAGTACCATGCAATTTTTATTACTATTGCTGTGTAGTACAGCTTGAGATTAAGGATGGAGATACCTCCAGACCATCTGTTGTTGTACAGTATTGTTTTGGCAATTTTGTTTTTGTTTGTTTCTTTGTTTTTCCATATGAAGTTGAGAATTTTTTTTCAAGGACTGTAAAGAATTGTGTTGGTGTTTTCCTTTGTTTTTAAGGAACAGAACTAAAAAACTGCTCTTTAGTTTTACTTTCTATGTAAGTTCTCACTAGATTGCTGTAATTCTGACAATAATTGGTACACCATTTGTTGTTGATTTTAATATTTACTATTGATTTATCTTTTAGTTAAACAGCTGTTGTTCCTAAACCAGCTGTATACCTAAATCACCACACAGAGACTAGGATTTATTTAATTAACTTAGAGCACAATGCTGGACAATGATTACTCCATCTTAAACCTCCAAGCCAGCATAGTTTCTTCCCATTCAGACTTCCCATATTATCCTTGCTTTTAGTCATATCTTAGGTCTGGTTCATCTCTCCTTATGGTTCCAAGTCCTGTCCTGCCCTATCTTTCCTCTCCATCTCCCCCCACTTGCATTCTTCTCCTCCTCTCTGGTCCAGGATGTCCCACCCTATTATCTCCTTTGCACAGCTTGGCTGGTTGTTTTATTGAAATTACAGAGAACAGATGGTAGTATGTTTCCATATACTTGAGATAGGTGATGCTTAGAATAAACACTACAACGCAATGTGTGAACCAGATAGTAGGGTAGAGAAATCAACATTTGAATAAACAAGGATAAATTGTATACATTCCATAATAATGTAAACTGTACAACCACTTTGGAACTCAATCTGGTGCTTTCTCAGACAATTAGGAATAGTGCTTCCTCAAGATCCAGCTATATCACTCCAAGGCCTATATCCAAAAGATGCTCAAGTACACAACAAGGATATTTGCTCAACGATGTTTGTAGCAGCTTTATTCGTAATAGCCAGAACCTGAAAACAACCCAAATGTCCATCAAAGGAAGAATGGATACAGAAATTGTGGGACATTTACACATGGAATACTACTCAGCAATTAAAAACAAGGAAATCATGAAATTTGCAGGCAAATGGTGGGATTTAAAAAAGATCATCCTGAGTAAGGTATCCCAGGAGCAGAAAGACACACATGGTATATACTCACTTATAAGTGGATACTAGACCTATAAGATAGGATAAACATACTAAAATCTGTATACCTAAAGAAGATAAACAAGAAAGAGGACCCAGGGTAAGATGATCAATCTTCACTTAGTGGACATTGGAAGTAGGAGAAAACAAGTAACAGGACAGAGGCTTACCACAGAGGACCTCTGAAAGACTCTGCCTAGCAGTGTATCAAAGCAGATGCTGAGACTCATAACCAAACTTTGGGCAGAGTTCAGGGAATCATATGAAAGAAGGGGGAATTAGTATGACCTGGAAAGGACAGGAGCTCCACAAGGACCAAATATATCAGGGCACAGGGGTCTTTTATGAAACTGTTTCTCCAACCAAGGACCATGTATGGATATAACTTAGAACCACTGCTCAGATGTAGCCCATGGTACCTCAGTATCCAAGTAGGTACCATAGTAAGGGGAATAGGGACTATTCCTGACATAAACTCAATGGCTGGCTCTTTAACCCCCTCTCCCCCAGGGAGGAGCAGCCTTGCTAGGCCACAGAGGAGGACACTGAAGCCAGTTCTGAAGATACCTGATAAGGTAGGGTCAGATGGAAGGGGAAGAGGACCTCCCCTATTAGTGGACTTGGAAAGGGGCAGGTAGGAGATGAGGGAGGGAGGGTAGGATTGGGAGGAAATGAGGGAGGGGGCTATGGCTGGGATACAAAGTAAATAACCTGTGATTAATACAAAAAATATTAAAAAAAGGAAAAAAAGAAAAAATTTAAAACATAATTAAATAAAAAAAGAACATTATACCAAATAAAACATTTTCTTTGAATTCCTTCATGGATTTTTTTCTTCTTTTGAGAAGCAAGTTTTTAATTTAAAATTTCTTTTCTCAACATAAAATGAAAATTATTCATTGTATGAATTGTTATATACCTGACAATTTCATACAGGTATATGATGCATTTTTATTCCTTTGTGTTATCTTTCACTTTCTTATCTCCCTTTCTTTATCTCCCTCCCATTCTGATCATCTCATCTCCATGCCTCTTCTCCCTGCTACTCACTAACCTAGGCTTATGACTTTTATTCTGACTTCTTTGTGATCCCCTAAGTCTAACCAAGCAATATCCACTCGAGAACGTGGGGTCAGCCATGGGTGGAGACACAGCTAAAAGCAAGGTAGACCACTTTCCTTGGACGTATTAATAAGAAATAGTTCAGCAGTCAAGGGTGAGGATCCCTAAGTCCCTGTTCTACCCAACCTTGGCTGATGATGGGCTAAAATTTGTTCTTTCAAAGGTTTTCCTTAATTTACTCATTTTAAAGATGTTACATCTTTTCAAGTGTATCTGGAAATATCTTGAAAGTCTTCAGTCATTTTCTGTTTCATTATTTGTCATCATCCTTTGCCTTAGCAGCTCATTATTCTGTTCATGTTACATGTTTTCTAAGTCTGTTTCCTCACAAGTTGCTGGCACTGAAGACCATGTCAACAATCTTGCTGTTTCTCATTTTAAAGTTTTTTATTATGCTATTTTTAAGAGCCTCATAAAAGGTAGAGGTTAGTTTTTGTGTTGTGTTTGTTTTTTGAAAATGAAGTTGGCTAGCTCCTTTCTCTGGTCAATTCTTCCAATGCAAACAACTTGATTACATGAATTAAATACTGTAAGTTTCTTTAAATCTATTGGCTGAAACATTATGGTCAATTTTAATTATTTATTAAAATTCAGGTATCAATATAAAATAATTTCTCATTTCTGAATTATGTTCTTCCTTGCTTGTTTTTATGTTAAATATAGGGATGTGAAATCCTGTTTCTGGCAAAATTCCATGTGCAGTTTTTCTGTTTTCTTGTAATTGTCTTCAGAAAAGGGTTTATATTTCAGCAAAAAATTCTCTATGTTCAATCTCCTCCATCTATCTAAAATGGCTATGTAGTATCTTATTGAAAAAGAATAGTAAACACTAGATATAACTGCATCTGTGCAGTCAAAGGTAAAGCCATTGTTGCTTTGCTAAACAGCTTGAACTTTCCTAATTATACTTAAAGGAAGAAGAAACTGCTATATAGGATCTTACTTTTCATTCCACGGTAATGAGAAAGTATCTTATAGAGTAAATTTGAATGTCAATTAAGCAGCAAGAAGTTAAAGAAGTTTACAAATTAAAAGCTCCAAGACAGCAATACAGTATAACCAGAAAATAATATGTTTTGGTTTTTGTTTTTCAGGTACCAAGGATCCTTGTTTAAATTGGATGATAACTGCAATTGTATTCATCATTCCATATATCATCTTTGGAGCTGTTTTCTCTATTAATTTCAAAAGGAAAAGGTAAGCTATTATGATATATGATGTGGCAGAGAAGCTAGATGCTATAGAGATAATTGTAAATATTTTCAAAAATTCCAGGTGTTCTGGAAAAATCTATCCTTCATGAAGAGAGTAGTGAAGGAAAACTTGTTTCTACATGTTGGACAGTTTTTAACATAGGATGGTTTAAAAAGTAGATTACTGGCAAGCATTTTATATTTAAAGTGAACTGAGTGCACTGTTTTATTTTAGAAAGAAAAAAATAGGTTTTTTTTATTTTATGTGTATGTGGATTTTGTCTTTATGTTTCTGTGTGCTACGTGTGTGTCTGGTGCCTGTGGAGGCAGGAAGAGGGTGTAAAAATCAAGTTATAGGCAGTTATGAAACCTCCATATGGGTGCTGGGAACTGAACCAGAGTCCTCTGAACAAGCAGCAAATTCTCTTAACTCCTGAGCTATCTCTCCAGCCCAGGTTTAAGATTCTTTATTGAGGATAAATTTTCAAAGAAGAAAGTAGAAGGCCCAGGACAATAGAGATGAGGGAGAAAGATGTAGAGACTAGAAGCCTGAGATAGGTCCAAATGAGGTATAATGTGAAACGGAAACCTTACTTTTAGGATTAATATAACAAAACACCCACCCATTTAACCAGTGGACAGCAATGCATGATAGGAAGGTAAATTGAAATAAGATACTAGGCAGTGACAGTAAAAAGTATAGACATAATTGGTAGCATGTGATTTATTTTTGCTGTCATTATATATTAACTTTAAAAAATATTTGAGGATTTTGTTCTATAACATCTCAACCCAAGGAAATGTATAAACCAAAGAAACTTGAAGCTGGGTGCTAGTGGCACATGCACTCAGGGAGGCAGAGGCAAGTGGATCACTGTGAGTTTTAAGGCCAGCCTGGTCTACAAAGCGAGTACAGGACAGCCAAGACTAGACAGAGAAACCCTGTCTCAACAAACAAACAAACAAAAACAAAACAAACAAAAAAATCCAAGCCAAAACAAACAAACAAGAAAATGAACTTGAGGAACTGATCTATAATCCAGGGGCCTCTCTCACTGGGATGTGGAAGAGCTGCCTTAGAAGACAAGAATGAAGGGGCATTTTGAAGAGACTGCTACACTAGTCAAGATGACAGAGGTCTAGACTCAACAGATAGAAAAGAGGAGTAGGAATTAAAGCTACATTCAGGGTGGTAAGATTTCCTGAGTGACAGGTATGGAGAAAGAGTATGATGAAGGACTTATCTTATTCAAGGTAAGCATTTAGTATTTAAAAAATATCTTGGGCAAATATGTAAAAGAATAGAGGAATAAAAACTTGCACGGAGAATTAAGAATTCTGTTTTTTGTTTTTTTTGTTTTTTGTTTTTTGTTTTTTTTCACTTTCTAATGCAGTTTTCTAATATCTCACAGACCAAAACAATTATGTTTACGGAAGCAGGATGAGAGGAGCCAGGAACACCACACGCTTTCCTGACAGTTGTGAGCTCCTTCAACATTGAATTCTGTTTTAAATATTGTCATTTTTAAGTGCCTGTATACATGAGAGAGTATGTTAAGTATCCACATGTATAAACCTGAGATTTGTGGAACAGATGATAATTTTGGAATATAGAGAATATGATCACCATGGAGACAGATCACAAATTATTGCTTTCACAACTTTAAAGTAAAAAAAAAAATAGGCAGGATCTAGTAATTTGGCCTGATTTTTGGGGGTATTTATGTATGAATCTTCCAAATACTAATTGACAGCCTGCTTTTAAAATGTGCTGCCATGATGGGAAGTTCTGTAACAATGACAGGAGAACCATACTACAATCCACAGACTCAAAGAAGCTAAGTAACAAGGAGGACCCAAGGGAGGGTATCACAGTGTCACTCAGAAGAGGAAATAGAATAGACAGCAGAAGTGGATGAAGAGAGGGAACTGGGTAGGAGATGGAATGGGGAGGGAGACAAGGATGGAGATCAGATGTGGGGAGAACAGGCATAGGAGGTGAGAGGGCTGGGAACAAGAAGGGAAACTTGAGTTGGGGGAATGTCTCTGTCAAGCTGGAGGCCTTCAACAGGAGAGGCTCCTGGGAGATAATGGGTGTGACTCTAGCTGAGACTCCTAACGAGGGTGTCAAGGGACATGAAGGCTGGTTACCATCTCCTAGCCAGGCAGGACTAGTGGAAGGAGGGGAACAACAACCCACCAACAAAATCTGTGATCCAAAAATTACCCTGCCAACAAGAAGTGCAGGGAAAATGAGGGAACAAAGATTGAGGGAAAGTCCGAACATTAAGTGTCAAGAGAATAGTAAGGTCAGAGAACAAGTCTGAAACATCAACACAGAAGCCTAACCCACTATCAACACGGGTGCCCACTCCACCGTCAAGAGAGAATGAGAACTTAGTGAGCTAACACCGTCAGACAGAGATATAATTTTTTCCTGTCGCTACATCTTTAAATTTAATAAGTTTTAAAAATTTGTTCATACAGTGACTAGCAGCAATTGTCGTTTTAGAAATAGGTAGAGACAAGTATTCTTTTCAATATGAAATTTTATTCCAGGAAGCGGTAATTTAAGTGAGGTTTTATTTCTGCTAATGTCTTCACATTTTGAACTTAAAATTAATTTAACTGATACATAATAATTATGTTGGAGTGGTATAATTAGGTCTTCAGGTAGAGATATTCCCAATTTTCTGAGAAAGGGCTAGATTGATTTCCAAAGTGGTTGTACAATTTTTTAGTACCACCAGCAATGGAGGAGTGTTCCCCTTTCTCTTAGCCAGCATGTGCTCTCACTTGAGATTTTGAATTTAGCCATTCTAATAGGTGTAAGATGGAATCTCAGAGCCCTTTTGATTTGTATTTCCCTTACGACTAAGGAAGCTGAGCATTTCTTTAAGTGCTTCTAGGCCATTTGAGATTCCGCTGTTGAAAATTCTGTGTTTAGTTCTGTGCCCCATTTTTTAATTGGGTTATTTTGTTTGTTGGTGTTTGATGACTTGAGTTCATTATATATTTTGGATATTTTCCCTTTGTCAGATGTAGCGTTGGTGAAGAACTTTCCCTAATATGCAGAATGTTGTTTTATTCTATTGACAGTGTCCTTTTCTGTACAGAAGCTTTTTAATTGCAAGAGATCCCATTTATTAATTATTGATCTTGGAGCCTAAGCTGTTGACTGCAAGGGACAAGAACTCGCTGGCTTTTTGATGACTTCCTCCTGGCGAGGCTGCCTTGCTGGGCCACAGGTGAAGAGGACATGCTCAGCCCTGCTGCAACTTGATGAGCTGAGGTGAAAGGGAGCTCCCCTTTCCTGAGAAACAGGCTAAGGGGGGATGAGGAAGGGAGGGGAGGACTGGGGGGGGAGGAGGGATGGGGCTACAACTAGTATGTAAAGTGATTAAAAAATTTAAAAAATAAAGTAAATTTACTTCCACCAAAAATTATGTATAATAATTATGGAGTAAAAAGCATATTTTAATAGCAGGTAAAAACATGTCCGTTTACTCAGACACTTACCATTTCTTTAGGCCCAAAACTTTTCAAATCTTTTCTGCAAAGTTTTAAAAATATATAGAATATTGTCATTATTTAAAATTACCCTACTGTGCAGTAGCAAAAAACGTCTCATTTCTACCTATCTATAACTTAGTCCTTTGAACAACCTCTCCTCATCCCTCCTACCCTCTACTAACCCAGCCTCTAATCATGACATTCTATTCTCAACTCCATAACATGACTTATCTGGATCAGATAATGTAGTATTTTTCTCTATGTACCTGTATTTATTTATTTATTTATTTTACTTAACATGGATTAACCCCAAGTTCCATTCATCTTATTATAAATGGCAGAATTTTCTTTTTATGGCCAAATAATATTCACACAGGTGTGTGTATCATATTGTCGACTCATCAGTTCTAAACAGGTAGTTGCGTTATTTCTCATCTTTTGTGAACAGTGCTACAGAGAGCATGGAAGTCGAGATGTCTCCTCAACATTTTCAACATACGGATTTCTTTTCCTTTTAGATATATGCCTAGTAATGGGATAGCTTGAACATATAGCAGTTTTGTTTTTAACTTTTTGAGAACCCTTTATATGGTTTTCCATAGTGGCCATACTAATTTACATTTCACCTACTGTCTGTGCGGATTCCCTTCTCCATATGCACACACCACTTTTCTTTGGTGTTTTTAAAATAAATATAAGTACGGGGTAAGCTGCTACCTTCTGGTGGTTTTCATTTGCTTTTCCCTCATGATTAGTGATGTTAAGTTTTGTTTGGTTTTTTTTTTTTCATGTGCCCATTAACCATTTTGTATGCCTTCTTGAGATATGTCTATTTAACTTTATTGCCCATAAAATCAAATAGTTTGTTTTTATTGAATTCTTAAATTCCTTATATGTCTTTAAATATCAAACCACAGTCAGATGTAGAGTTTGCAAATGTTTTCTTCATTTCATAACATAGTCTTTCATGCTGTTGGTGACTGTTTTCCTTGTTGATCAGAAATGTTTTAGTATCATGTACTCAGTTTGTCTGTTTTGGTTTTGTTGTCTGAGTTTTTAAGATCGTGTCTCAAATGTCCTTACTGATTTGGCTTTCCTGAGTATTTTTTCCAAGATTTGTTCTAGTGGTGTTATAATCCTATATTTAAGAACTTGATATTTATATTTGATATTTATAATACTATATTTGTAGGATATGATAGTTATATATTTTTTAAAACTTATATAATATTATAATATAGGTCTTAAATACTATATACTGTAATCAAATTATCTAGTTGGATTTGATTTTTGCAACATATGTGAGAGATGTTTCTAGTTTCTTTCATTCCCTTGCATGAGGGTTATCCATTTACCTCAACACTATTTATTGGCAACACTGCCATTTCCAAGTATGTGTTTATGTGTGTTCTTAGCACCTTGATTGAAATTAATTCTCTGTAGATATGTGGGTTTATCACAGTCTCTATTCTGTTCTGTTGGTCTATGTGTCTGTGTTTTGTAAATACCATGCTGTTTTGATTACCTGAATCTTTATGGTATATTTTGAAGTCAGGAGGTCCAGTGCCTTTAGGGTTCTTTTGATAATTCTGTGTAGAATGTTGTTGAACTGATATGGACTCTTTGAATCACTTTGGGTAGTGCAGATATTTTGATAATTTGGATTCTCCCAGGCTATGAGTACAGGGTACCTTTACAGTGTGTATCTTCTTTGATTTTTTTGTCTAATGTTTTGTGATTTTTTTTTCTACTGTAGAGATTGTTGGAAAGGTTGGAAGGCTTTTCAGTGTAATTTCACTTGCCTTATCTTTGTCAAACATTTATTCAAGGCTCCCCTTTTTAGGAAAGCCCAGTTTTGTTTTGTTTTGTTTTGTTTTTTTCTGTGAATGAGTTTTGTAAGTTTTACTGAGCTAATGCCTTGGGTCTTTTTTATTTGTTCATTACCACGAGTGAAACCTTGTTTTTAAGTAAAATATTTATGATATATGTTAGTGGGGAGGAAAATTCCTGTAAAATAGCTTGTGTTTGGAATGCTTCCTAAACTATCCAGAATTGTGCTAGTTTTGTGTCACCTTGACACAAGCTAGAGTCACTGGAGAGAAGGGTGTCTCAGTTGAGAAAATGCCTTAAAAGATTGGGCTGTAGGTGGGCTCTTATACATTATTTTCTTTATTAGTGATTGAAGCCCCTTGTGGTTGGTACCATCCCTCTGCTTGTGGTCCTGGGTTCTATAAGAAAGCAGGTTGACCACACCATAGTGAGCAAGCCAGTAATCAGCACCCCTTTATGTTCTCTGTATGAGCCCCTGCCTCCAGGCTCTTTCCTTGTTGGGTTCCTATCCTGACTTCCTTTGATGATGAATAGTAGTCAAAATATAAGCCAAATAAATCCTGTTTTCCTAACTTGCTTTTGGCCATAGTGTTTCATTGAGGAAACGGAAACTCTAACTAAGATATTGATGCCAGGACTGTAGGGTATTTCTGTGACAGACTTGATCTTGTTGCTTGGGGGAGGATTGTGGAAGGGCTTTGGAACTTTGTGCAAGAAAAGCCATTGAGTGTTTATTCAATGCTTGCTGAGGAGCATGGAAGGTAAGAATGTTGAGAGCAATGCAGAAAATAGGCATGGCTTGTGAGGTTTCAAAGATAATTTAAAACATTATCAGTGCCATTTGTTATTTTGAATTAAGATTCTATGTTTCTGGTTAGTTGGGGCTGAAGAATCAATGAATAGTAGGATACCAGAAATACCAAAGTAAAACCTTTGCTTTGCTGGGGTAATTGATGCTGGCTTCCTTGAGCTGAGAAATTAGTGGTAACTAAGAAATCTGTATCATTGAGGACAAATGTTTTGGGACTGGTTTTACAAGAGTCAGCCCAGAGAAGTTGTGTTCCAGAGGTGGCCAAGGTTGTACTGGTGTTGCCAGTAGAACTTTGTAGTGTTAAGAATGAGTCACCCAGGTGGTTCTGGTTTTGAAGTTATGGAAGGGTCATGGAGAGCAGATGAGGCTTGGCACTGTGAAAGGCCAGGAAAGGACTTTGACAATGCAGAATTGAACGGGACATGCAGAGAAATTGAGGCTTGTCACCATGAAGAGAACTCAGGAGAAGCTATTGGTGAGGGTGCAACCCAATTGCAGTAGAAGTTCCTTGAGCTTTGGAGTTGTAAGAACCAGGAGATGACCACTGAGAACAGTAATAGCAGAGGAGTGGAGCCAACAGGAGCTTAGAAGACAAGCTATGTGTGCTGAAGAAAGAAGAGCCTGAGAAGTGATCCAAAGCCTCAGAATATCATGAGGGAATTGTGAACTTTTGATGTTGAGTTATTTATACTGTTGGAGTTTGGTTTTACTTAGTTCAGATTGTGACTGTGCCCTGGTTCTTCCCTCTTGAAATAAGAGAGTACTTCACTTATTTTTTTTTTAATTTTTATTTTACAAGAACATGCAATTGAGAGATTGCACTTTAAAAAAAGATTTCAGTTTTAACAGACTTTGGATTTTCTTAAAGAGACTGAATTCTAATGTGTTTGAATTTATAAAGACTATGGGAATTTTAAAGTTATTTCTGTTTTTAATGTGGGATCTTCAGAATGAATAAGAAAGGAAAGATTGTGAGGTAACAGTGATGTGTTTGTGAGTTAAGATGGAAGGGGTCGCTTGAGCTGGTTAGTATTTCTTTGATATTAATAACAGTTTATTCACTTTGTATGGCATCTGTAGCCACCTCCCTCATTCCCTCCCAATCCCATCCTCCTTCCCTCATCTCCTCCCATGTCTCTTCAAGTCTACCAATAAAGGAGGACCTCCTCCCCTTCCATCAGACCCTAGCCTATCAGGTCTCATCAGGACTGACTGCATTGTTTTCCTCTGTGGCCTGGTAAGGGTGCTGTCCCCCCAGGGGGAGATGATCAAAGATCCAGCCACTGAGTTCATGTCAGAGACAGTCTCTGTTCCCCTTACTAGGGCACCCATTTGGATACTGAGCGACCATGGGCTACATCTGTGCAGGGGTTCTAGGTTATATCCATGAATGGTCCTTGGTTGGAGTATCAGTTTCAGAAAAGACCCCTGTGCCCAAATTTCTTAGTTCTGTTGTTCTTCTTGTCTGTTGCCTCCAGGTCTTTCTATCTCCCCCTTCTTTCATAAGATTCCTTGCACTCTGCGCAAAGATTGGCTGTGGGTCGCAGCATCTCCTTCAATACCCTGATGGGTAGAGTCTTTCAGAGGTTCTCTGTGGTAGGCTCCTGTTCTGTCTCCAGTTTTCTCCCTCTTCCATTGTCTATCCCATTTGCCTTTCTGAGCAAGGCGTGAGGATTGTGCATCTTACCCAGGGTCCTCTTTCTTGCTTAGCTTCTTTAGGTGTACAGATTTTAGTATGATTATCCTCTAGTATATATCTAATATCCACTTATAAGTGAGTATGTACCATGTATGTCTTTCTCCTTCTCAGGTACCTCACTCAGGATGATCTTTTCTAGATCCCACCATTTGCTTGCAAATTCATGATTTCCTTGTTGTTAATTGCTGAGTAGTATTCCATTGTGTAAATGTACCACAATTTCTGTATCTATTTCTCAGTTGAGGGGCATCAGGGTTGTTTCCAGGTTCTCGCTATTATGAATAAAGCTGCTATGAACATGGTTGAACAAATGTCCTGGTTGTATACTTGAGCATATTTTGGATATATGCCTAGGAGTGGTATAGCCGGATCTTGAGGAAGCACTATTCCTAATTGTCTGAGAAAATGCCAGATTGATTTCCAAAGTGGATATACAAGGTTACAATCCCATCAGCAATAGAGGAGGGTTCGCATTTCTCCACTCCTCTACAGCATGTATTGTCACTTAAGTTTTTGATCTTAGCCATTCTGATGGGTGTAAAGCAAAATCTCAGGGTTGTTTTGATTTGCATCTGCATGATGACTAAGGATGTTGAACATTTAAGTGTTTCTTTGCCATTCGATGTTCTTCTGTTGAGAATTCTCTGTTTAGCTCTGTATTCCATTTTTCAATTGGATTACTTGATTTGTTGCTTTTTAACTTCTTTTTAAAAATATTTTTATTAATTATACTTTATTCACTGTGTATCCCCCCATAAACCTCTCCCTTCTCCCCTCCCAATCCACCTTCCCTCCCTCTACTCCACTCATGCCCCTCCCCAAGTCCACTGATAGGGAGGTCTTCCTCTTTTTCCTTCTGATACTAGTCTATCAGATCTCATCAGGAGTGGCTGCATTGTCTCCCTCTGTGGCCTAGTAAGACTGCTCCCCCATCAGGGTGAGGTGATCAAAGAGCAGGCCAATCAGTTCATGTCAGAGGCAGTCCCTGTTCCCATTACTATGGAACCCACGTGGACACTGAACTGCCATGGGCTACATCTGTGCAGGGGCACTAGGTTATCTCCATGCATGGTACTTGGTTGGAGTATGAGTCTCAGGAAAGACCCCTGTGCTCAGGTTTTTTGGTTCTGTTGCTCTCCTTGTAGAGCTCCTGTCCTCTCCAGATCTTACTATTTCCCACTTCTTTCATAAGATTCCATGCACTCTGCCTGACAGTTGGCCATAAATCTCAGCATCTGCTTTGATAGCCTGCATGGCAGAGCCTTTCAGAGGCCCTGATTTTTGACAAAGATGCCAAAACCATACAATGGAAAAAAGATAGCATCTTCAACAAATAGTTCTGGTCTTACTGGATGTCTACATGTAGAAAAATGCAAATAGATTCATACTTAACACTCTGCAAAAAACTAAAGTCCAAGTGGATCAAAGACCTCAACATAAAACCAGACACATTAAATCGGATAGAAGAAAAAGTGGGGAAGGGCCTTGAACTCATTGGCACAGTAGACAACTTCCTAAGCAGAACACAATCAACACAGGCTCTAAGATCAACAGTCAATAAATGGGACCTCATGAAACTGAAAAGCTTCTGTAAAGCAAAGGACACTGTCATCAAAACAAAATGAATGCCTACAGATTGGGAAAGGATCTTCACCAACCCTCTCTCTAACAGAGGGCTAATATCCAGTATATATAAAGGACTAAAGAAGTTGAAAAGCAACAAATCAAGTAATCCAATTAAAAAATGGGAACAGAGCTAAACAGATAATTCTCAATAGAGGAATATCGAATGGCAGAGAAACACTTAAAGAAATGCTCAATGTCATTAGCCATCAGGGAAATGCAAATCAAAACAACCCTGTGATTTCACCTTACACCCATCAGAATGGCCAAGATCAAAAACTCAAGTAACAACACATGCTAGAGAGGTTGCGGAGAAAGGAGAACCCTCCTCCACTGCTGGTGGGAATGTAAATTTATACAACTACTCTGGAAATCAATCTGGTGCTTTCTCAAACAGCTTTTTAACTTCTTGAGCTCCTTATATATTCTGGATATTAGTCCTCTGTCAGATATAGGGTTGGTGAAGATCCTTTCCCAGTCTGTATGCTGTCGTTTTGTTCTGATGACAGTGTCATTTTCTTTACAGAAGCTTATCAGTTTCATGAGGTTCCATTTATTGGTTGTTGATCTTAGAGTCTGTGCTGTTGGTGTTCTGTTCAGGAAGGTGTCTCCTGTGCCAATGAGTTCTAAGCTCTTTCCTACTTTTTCTTCTAACCGTTTTATTGTGTCCGGTTTTATGTTGAGGTCTTTGATCCACATGGACTATAGTTTTATGCAGGGTGATAAATATACATCAATTTGCATTTTTCTTCATGTAGACATCCAGTTAGACCAGCACCATTTGGTAAAGATGTTATCTTTTTTCCATTGCATGGTTTTGGCTTCTTTGTAAAAAATTAATTATTCATAGGTATATGGGTTTATTTCTGGGTCTTCTATTTGATTCCATTTATCTACCATTCTGCTTCTGTGCCAGTACCATGCAGTTTTTATTACTATTGCTCTGTAGTACAGCTTTAGATCAAGGATGGAGATACCTCCAGATGATCTGTTGTCGTACAAGATTGTTTTGGCAATTCTGGGTTTTTTGTTTTTCCATATGTAGTCGAGAATTTTTCTTTCAACATCTGTAAAGAATTGTGTTGGTGTTTTGATGGGAATTGCATTGAATTTGTAGATTGCTTTTGGCAGGATGGCCATTTTCACTATGTTGATCTTACCAATCCTACAGCATGGGAGATCTTTCCATCCTCTGATAACTTTGTCAATTTTTTCTTCAGAGACTTGAAGTTTTTTTTCAAATAGCTCTTTCACTTGCTTGGTTAGAATCACACCAAGGTACTTTATGTTATTTGTGGCTAATGTGAAAGGTGTAGTTTCCCTAATTTCTTTCTCAGCCCATTTGTCTTTCATACACAGGAGGGCAACTAAATTTTTTTTTTTAGTTAATTTTGTATGCAGCCACTTTGCTGAATTTGTTTATCAACTGAAGGAGTTCTCTGGTTGAATATTTGAGGTCACTCATATATACTATCATATCATCTGCAAATAGTGATACTTTGACTTCTTCCTTTCTGATTTATGTCCCCTTGATCTCCTTCAGTTGTCTTGTTGCTCTAGCTAGGACTTCAAGTACTATATTGAAGAGATAAAAAGAACGTGGTCAGCCTTGCCTTGTCCCTGATTTTAGTGGGATTAATTTAAGTTTCTCTCCGTTTAGTTTGATGTTGGCTATAGGCTTGCTGTATATTGTCTTTACTGTGTTTAGGTATGTGCCTTGTATCCCTGATCTCTCCAAGACTTTAAACATGAATGGGTGTTAGATTTTGTTAAATGCTTTTTCAGCAACTAAGGAGATGATCAGTGTTTTTTCTCCTTCAATTTGTTTATATTGATAGATTTCCATAAATTGAACCACCCCTGCATGCCTGGAATGAAGCATGCTTGGTCTTGGTAGATGATATCTTTTATGTGTGCTTGGATTCGGTTTCAAGTACATATTGAGTATTTTGGCATCAATGTTCATAAGAGAGATAGGTCTGAAATTCTCTTTTTTGTTGTTGTTGTTGAGTCTTTGTGTGGTTTAGGTATCAAGGTGTCTGTGGCTTCATAGAATGAGTTTGGAGTGTTCCTTCTGTTTCTATATTGTTAAGTAATTTGAAGAAAATTGGAGTTAGAGCTTCTTTGAAGGTCTGGTAGAATTCTGCGCTGAAACCATCTGGCCCTGGGCTTATTTTTTGGTAGGGAGACTTTTGATGACTGCTTCTATTTCCTTGGGGGATATAGGACTATTCAATCTCTTTATATGATCTTGATGTAATTTTGGTAAATGGAATCTATCAAGAAAATTGTCCATTTCATTTAGATTTTCAAAGTTTTTTGGTATATAGGCTTTTGTAGTAAGACCTAATGATTGTTCGGATTTCTTCAGTGTCTGTTATTATGTCCCTGTTTTCATTTCTGATTTTGCTGATTTGGATGGTGTCTCTCTGCCTTTTAGTTACTTTGGCTAAGGGTTTGTCTATCTTGCTGATTTTCTCAAAGAACCAGCTCCTGGTTTTGTTGATTCTTTGAATTGTTTTCTTTGTTTCTAATTCATTGATTTCAGCTCTGTGTTTGATTATATCCAATCTTCGACTTCCCTTGGGTGTGTCTGCTTCTTCTTCCTCCTCCCCCGACCTCCAGGGCCTTCAGGTGTGCCCTTAAGTTTCCTGTATGAGATGTCTCCAAATTCTTTCTGGAGGCACTTAGTGCTACCAACTTTCCTCTTAGCATCACTTTCATCGTGTCCCATAAGTCTGAGTAAGTTGTGCCTTCATTTTCATTGAATTTTAGGAATTTCTTTTTTCATTTCTTCCCTGACCAAGCTGTCACTGAGTATAGAGTTGTTTAGTTTCCATGTATATGTAGGCTTTTTGTTATTCCTGTTTTTGTTGAGGCCTAGTTTTAGGACATGGTGGTCTGATAGGATACAAGGGATCATTTTGATCTTCTTGATCTGTTGAGGCTTGCTCTGTGCCCGACTATATAATCAATTTTTGAGAAGGTTCCATGAGGTGCTGAAAAGAAGGTATACTCACTCTTTTGAGTTTGGGTGAAAAGATCTGTAGCCATCTATTATGTCCATTTGATTTAGGATCTCTGTAAGTGTCATTATTTCCCTACTTAGCTTCTGTCTAGATGATTTGTCCCTTGGTGAGGAGCTTTTTTATGTCAACTTGACACAGCTAGAGTCACTGCAGAGGAGGGAGAAAATACCTAAATAAGATTGTATTTTTAGCAGACTGTAGGGCATTTTCTTAATTAATAATTGATGTGGGTAGTCCCAGTCCCTTGGTCAGGGAATTCTGGGTTCCATAAGAAAGCAGGATGAGAAAGCCACGAAGAGCCAGCTAGTAGGTAGTTCCTATCCATGACCTCTGCATCAGCTCCTTTTCTACATTCTGACATTGCTTGAATTCCTGTCCTGACTTCTGTTGCTGATAAGCTGTGATGTGGAAGTGTAAGAAAAAAAAAAAGCTTTTTTCTCCAACTTGCTTTTAAAAACTCTAACTAAGACAAGATTCAAAGCCTTTTGATTGATTCTGACAGTTTGCCATGCACATGGTCACCTCTCACAAATAATACTAATGTCAGATTTCTGAATTTAAATGTAATATTTAAGCATGCCATTTCATAAATGTTGACTATTTAAGCATATTATTGTGTATAAGAAATGCCTTATGATTATTTTTGAATTTTTATCATGAAAAAGTGATTTTTGGCTGGAGAAATGACATTCTTAGTTAACTGCTTATTTTGCCAGCATGAGGACTTGAGTTCTATCTCCAGAACCAGTATAAAAATGCCAGGCCATAGTACTGTATGCTCGTAATCGCAGTGTGCTGGAGAGGTAGAGACAAGATTCCAACATACACTGAAGTCTATTGAGACACCCAGCTTCATGAACAGAACATCTACTGGATTCTTGGACTTTCCATTCCTAGACAGCCACTGTTGGATGAGCTGGACCACAGCCTGTAAGCCTTACTTTCTGATCTCCATCTTTTTCCATGTGGGTTTTTGAATTGTTTGTTATTTGATATATGCAAATTTTACACAGTAATACACTAGGCACTATGGAGCTTTCCATACATCTTATAGCCTACACATGGGTTCATTTTTCCATTTATTAGAATATTTCTTTTGGAAATGTTTTCAGTTAGTTTTGACATCATATATATGGTTTCTTGTAGCCCAGGATGTCCCCAAACCTTCTACCTATCCAGCCCACAGGTCAGCAACTCACAGTGAGATTGACAGGGCTACTGTATAGTCTCTATTATAAAAGCACTTTTGTGTTTTATTCTGTAGAGAGCCATAGTACACAATACTAATGGTTGGTTTGTTCCGAGTTAACCTGTAATCTAGGAAGACTGAGAAGAATGCATGGCCAGCCCTGGTGCTTGTTACCTTCTGCCGCACAGACATGGTGAAGATGGACAGCAGAACTGATTATTACAAAGAGAAGATGGTAAAGTAAAAAGTACCATGACCTAAACTCCTATGACAAGACTGAGCAGAGGGGAAAAACTTAAATGATCGACTGTCCAGTTTCCCTTCTGCTCACCATCTGGCTAAAGATGAGCTGGAAGACAGATCTTTAGGGAGGAAATCCATTGCCTTCTCTAATCGCTGGTTCTCATGGATTAAGTGTTCAACTTCTGGATTTTGTCTATGTGCCAGAAAGCACAGATAGCACAACTGAAGATCTTTTTTAAAAAAAATTAGCTATGCCTCTCTGATAAGAATCGGTTTCCACACTGGGTCACTCTGCCCGCCTCAATAGCGCCCTCTATGAAAAAAGACTGGGAGGTGGGAGGTGGCTTGAGAGGCGTTTCACAGCGACTGAGCCTGACGGGCTTTCTGCGATAAACCCTCCACAGTGGAGGAGCTCAGACTCCAAGAAGCTAGTGTCTAGCTGCGGCCCGGAGCAACGATGGACAGTCTGGTGAGTGGAGTCGGAGAGGCAAAGGAGGGCAGGGCGGGCGATCGGTAGCCCGTGGCTCTTGAGAGCTCGCGGAGCCAGCGAGGGGAGCGCAAGAAGCTTTTCCTTGGAGGAAGAGTGACCAGGGCTTGGGACTGCCTAGGACGGCCGGGCCGGGAGAAAGCCCAGCAGCGGCTCCCATGGCGGCTCCCACGGACAGCTTGGGCTCCCGGCTGCAGACCCCATTGCGAGGCAAACACGGTTGTGGTCCTTAACCCGCAGCTGGGATGCAGCCTAGTAATCCAGCTCCCTTTTGCTTCTTGCTGCATTCCCGGCCCTAGCCTGGGAAGCTGGGAAGCGTCTATCTATCTACAAGTGCTGCAGCAACCTTCCTAAGAGGATTGCCAGCTCCGTGGTCTCGTTAAAAGCCAGGATATTTAGAGAGACCGACATTTTGAGTCTTCACACGACAGAAAATTTTAAAAAAGGAAGGGTTGTCATACACCCTGTTCTCTATCCACGCACGAAACTGGTAGAATTGGGTGAAAAATCTAAATGCAATTAAAACCGCGAGGTACTGATTTTCATAGGGCTGGCAAGACCACAGGCCACTGCGATTGCTTTACCCTTCTTAACAAAGGGGAGTGGTGGTCTGTGAGCTACATGCTGTTAATCCTCAAACGAGGAATTCCTTTCCTGTTTTACAAATGAACGGGTAGGGTGTGGTGGGGGTGTCATTTTTTTCCAAGTTTTTGCGGCTGCAACGAAGATGCTTCTTCAGACCTAGAAAGAACAGGGAAATAAGATCTAAAAACCTAGCAGGTGTGTGTAGCTGTCGGGTAAGGCGCAGGCTGTAATGAACCTTCTTGGTGGGAATTACAGGAGGATTTCTTTGTCTTCATATTTGGACACTGTAGTTCATTCTTCATTAGTTAATCTTTTAGCATCGGTTACATTCTGCGCACTGGAATTTTTTTTTTTTTTTACCTTGGAATTTTCACTTGTGATACCCCGCAGCATCGATTTGCTGTTTTCGCAGTAGACCAGCCCCTAAGATTTTTTTGCTATTTTAAAATTTCGAATATTTACATATGCACAATGAGATCTCTTGGGAGCACGACCCAAGACTAAGCAGGAATCTCATTCATATTTAATGTACATCTTATATACAGAGCCTCGGGTAATGTCGCGATTGCACAGTTCCTCTTGGTGACCATCGCATGGGGCCAGGTGTGGCATTTTCCATGGTAACATCGTGTCAGTACTCAGAAGTTTCAGATATTGAAGAATTACCATTTTTAAATTTCCCACCTATGATTCATTTAACCCTGAGAGAGGTTAAATAATGTGTCTTACCTGATATATTTAGGATTCACTTTAGACTGGGGTCTGCCCTGGTTATCACACAGTAATTCCCATTCCCACGTCATCTCTCTGAGAAACAGAAAGCCTGGCACTGTTCTGCATGGACCAGATGAAAATGTAAATACCTTTTTATGTGAATTTGTAACAGTTAAGTTTCTCTCTTGACTCCCTGCTCCCCAGTCTCTGCTTTGTTTTTCACCCTCCTCCCCAGGACACACTCCTCAGTCTTATGCTGTTTTTTCCTCTGGCCCTTAGACACAGTTATTTTTCACTACAGACGCCACATAGTCCCGCATTTTCTTATTACAGCCTTTGCTAGGGCCTGGGCTTCATTCTGAAAGAAAGGCATAATGGTCAAAATTAATGGTGTGAAATTAGCATGCCACAACCTGTACTGAGTCATAGCTGCAGAGCCAGAGAATGCATTTGGCCTGATTTGTCCAGCTTTTCTATATGCTAAGAAGTGATGGAGAATAGTCTCAACAATATGGAGAAAATTTTTCCGGAAGTCCAGGGCACTTCAGAGCTAAAACCTTTTAGAAGGTGGTGCCTGTATGCATGAAAGGGGGGGGAGGGGAAGCAGAGGTTGCATTGTGGAGGTTGCAGGCTTTTAGGGAGCTCATCCCTTTTAACTTTCTAATGGGTAGTGACTTTGTTGTGAACCTTAGACCAATTGAAGTCAAGAGAAGTCACAAGGTAGGCGTGGCATACTCATGGTACACTTCAGTATCCCCAACTTGTCGCTGCAAACAATAATTTATACTAAGGATCACTCAGATGATGGAAATTTTAATTTCCTGTAGCTGTAAGGTTGTAAGGAAAATCCTACTATGCTATGCAGATGGGTATCAGAGCCTACACTTTTATGATTCTCCGTGGGGTCCAGGCAGAAAGTGTAAAATGCTGGGGCTCCCTAGGTGGAAGCAGTAAAGCACTCAAGGTATGGGGTTGCATAGAGATGGCCACAGGGACAAGACACTGTCTCTTCCAGGGTGTATATTCTGAAGATCACAAGGAATACCAGGGCAAGGACTATGATGGAAAGTGCCAGCTCATGCAAAGATGAATTTAAGGAAGGTTCCTTTACTAACATATAAATATGTGCAAATATGTAAAACGAATTCATAGACTAGGGGTCTCTATCAGTCTCCAAAGCACCTGTCACAGCACCTCACATAGATCAAATGCAAAAGGTAATGGAGGAAGTATTGCCAAAGGCCCAGTTAGATTATGCATGAAGGTGTTAACAATGAAACCTATTCTTCTGTACAAGCAATTATGCTAATAAAAAGAATTAAAGATACATTGAATTAGTAAGAGGACAAAATGCCCAGTGACATGAACTGAGACTACTGGTACTAGAGGAAGGACCAAGGGTTCCACGTGAGAGAAGTTAGCATTTGAAATGACTAATTAAATATTTGGAAAGGGCAAGAGAGCCAGTGAGACGCTCTTGTCTGAGAAAGAAAAGTCCCAGACGAAATGGCTCACGATGAAATGATGATGACTTTCCTGTCATTCATAAAGTTATTCATAAAGTTATTAACCCATGCTATGCCATTTATTCTGTCAGTTGGGAAGGATTTAGGCAGAAGGAAGATACAAATGAGCTAGAGTACAAGAGAGCTTGGCCATTTGAAGGTCAGCAAGGAGGACCTTGATTTGCAAGGAGGAGACATAACAACGTAAGGTCTGACAGAACCTCGGAGGTGCTGGGCTCCAGGTAGTAGGAAACACAAAGCTAGGAATTCATGGAACACCAGGCGGTAACTTCTAGCCAACTTCATAATGGCTGTCAGATTGCTTTCCTCGGGAAACCACTAAATGTGGTCACCTTATCCTGATCAATCAGCAAGAGTTTGATAGTCCCACAATCATGGTTTTGAGATAGGAAATATGAAATACTTTTACATTAGTGCCCAATTTTTAAAACCAACAGGCCAGGCAATGCGGTAGCATGGTTATGTCTGTGAACTGTGGAGCCAGTGCTCCGGTGTGAGTCTTGCCTCTACTACTTCCTAGTCACGTTACCGAGGAAAGCTACTTAGCATCTCTCCTCCACATTCTTCATTGCACAAGTGTTGATATCAGCAGTGCCTTCCTCATAGGTTCCTGAAAGTTGGGTGAAGTAGCTGATCTCAAGTGCTAAGAACGGTGCCAGGTACATAATGTGTTCAATAAATGTTAGTTTTGTGATCATTAGCATCTGATTCACCAAGAGCAAAGTAAAAATTAAAATAAATATTTATATATTTGTCTTGTATGTGTTTATTCCAGTCATTTATTCTTGTCTCCTGGTCTTTCAAACCAGATGGTCATGTACCTACTACATCAGAAGGCTGGTATCTCTGAAAGGCAGAGGAATTTCAGAAAATTTCCCATAACAATGGCCTAGACATTCGTGCTTTAAAAACCCCACATGCTGAAAAAGGAGGGAAAAGTTCATTCCAGTAAGAATTGGTGAGGAGCTCCAGGGTAGTGGAAAAACCAGCTTTTCTGGCCCAAGAGAGATAAGTGGTTTCCGGCCCAAGAGGACTGACTAGTGTCTACAGCTATAGCCAGACACCAGCTTGCACAAGAGGAAGGAGCATTGCACCCTACACCCAGCAGCAGGGAATCAGAAATAGAACCTGTGCATGGGCCTTGAGCTCCAAAAGAAGACAGGGTGCAGTGTAACAGAGTGTCACAGGCATTTAGAGAGAGCATTAATGAATTTCCTTGGCCCAGGCCAAGAAGAACCTAGGGTAGTTTACAAGAGCAAGAGAGAACTGCAGTTTGCCTTTGACTCTGTAATTGTACAAAGGGTGGCCTTAGTGACTAAGGGAAACACAGCTATCTTAGTGAACACAGGGAGAAACATTTTTCTGTCTTGTAATGAAAGTAGCTGTGGTTTGGTGTGCTGTAAGCCTTCGGAAGTTCCAGGAGTTCAGGTGCAATGCCGGAGATGGTGACCTTTATAGAGTGTTGGCGTGCTTGGAGGCGTGAATGGGCCCTGAAGGTAGAGCATTGACCGAAATGTTGTACCTCCAGTTGGAATGGCAACAAGAATTAAAAATGAAATTCAACAAGAACTAAAAATGAAGTTAATTAAAATTATAGAGAAAATCGACATGTCTTACACTCCTTTAGCACAAAAAGTATAGAACTATGGCCACTGAGATAGTTTATGAAGGTGAAAGGAGAGAACCAAACCCACCGACTTGTTCCTGACCTCTCCTGACCTCCACACATACAGTGCAGCATGTGAATTCCCCATCTACATCACACGCACGCACATACACACACAGAGATAATAAATTAGTTACAAACATAAAAATATAGGAAAGCATCCCATCTCCTACTTGTGTCCCTTAGAATGATACTTTAGGTCCAGTGAAACAATTCTGAGGCAACCATGAAGAACAGCTGATCTGAACACTCTGTCTCCTCATTTTACAGCAAGGAAATGCCCAGAATAACATTTTTTAAATAGTGCCAGGGCTTGTCTTGAGGCAGAGATTCCCTAGCCGAGAACAAAAAATAAAGCAATGAAGGAATAAACAAAGTTAATATTAGCACTGGCCTCTAAATATTGAAAAATAAAAGGTTGCGTTTTCAGGAGCATCTGCCTCAGCAAAGCCCAAGGCTGCAATGTTTCTGAAAAGTGTTTTCCTTTTGAGTTTTGTCCTTCTTATTAACAGCACTTGATTATTTGGGAAGGGTATGCTGTCTGACATTTGTATTTTCTGTGTTTTTCTCTATTAATTTAAGGCAGTTTGGCCCAGGGAGCTGATGTGTGCAAGACTTTGCTCTCGACAGCTGTAGCTTTAAGAGCAAGACTCACATTGCCAGAGCCATGGCAGAACCGCACTGTAGCTTTTCCCTCCCCACATCCTGAGTACTCTGTTTTTTCTTCCATTTGTAGCCTTGGGTTCTGTTTCCACAAAACTCTGGCGGGTAAACACTTGACTCCAGCCTTTCCTGGAAAAGGTAATAGAAGCTCCATCCAAATGCAACCCCCATCTCTGTCCTTTGCTTTCTGTCTTCAGGTATTCAGGAGACCTTTCTGCCATCTCTCCACCTACAGCCTGATTTGGGGCATGGCAGCAGTAGCGCTGGGCACAGCTCAAGGTAAAGATGCTCAGTTCTTCACCCAGAGAGCCTCTAGGGTGAAGGCTGGCCACTCCTATGTGTGTTAGCCTAGCCCACTCTTCTGCATGAATTACTAGAGCATGCCATCAGCCTTAGGACCGTGGGAGTGGTTCTTCCCGCTTTCCATATTTTTGTTTTTCAATGCAGCAGAACAATTTGGCATTCAGAGGCTATTCCAGTAGATAAACTAGATTTAAGAAAAACATCTCCTCCCTCGTGAAATATGATGTCAGTTTTTTCCCCCACAGAAATGAGGGAAAATACTTGAAAAAAATAATTTCCTGAACTTAATTTTAAGGACCTGGGAAGATCTAGTTTACAGTATTGTAGATAAGAAACTGATATATTCTTCCTGGAAGACCTTCCTTAAAATTGAATAGTAAAAGGTAGAAAAAATACTGTCACTCAGAGATTGTATTATCCCCTGTACAAAAACATGCTTGTTCCACTTTCTCTGAATTTTCTAATTTTTCTTGTCATTTCAAGAGAGGTCAGTGCTCACTTTTTGCTGGTTTGTTTGTCTATCATTTTATTACTTCGTTCCCTGCTGTTGTTTGGTTTGTGAAGGGGGAGCTTTGGAAACTGTCATCTATTCATTTTCAGTCTCTTTGCTTCCTAGTGAATAAAGTTGGTATTAAATCTGTCCATCAAAGAAATGCTTTATTGAGTTTTATAGACGCTGAGTGCATCATGCTCTGGTTAGGATCTGTTAATTTATGAATCTTGCCATGAGTTCAGCTGTAATTAAAGTTAAAAAGGGATTGGGGGAAGTCCTGATTTTATAGTGTTGTAGATAATGTTGAGAAAGAGTAAATTTTTAAGGCCAATCTCAAGTTCAGTTTGGGAATATATTTTATGTGTGTTTTGAAAATATACATTCTCTCACTTAGCAATGTATATATCTGAGTAATATATATTCATACGTATAAAACATGATATACATGTAAATCTAGTATATTCTAATCAAATATAAAAATAACTATAAGCATGTTTTAATTTTTTCTATGCTATAATGCTTGAATTTTTGCCTTAATGATTTAAAATTATGGAACTGGAGATTTTAGGAGACATAGAAAACTCTATTAGGACTGTAGATTTATAAATTTCTATTGAGATCTCAGCAATGTTTACTTCATCCGTCTCAGGGTTAAGTTGTCAGGTGCATGAGGCTTCATAGGTTGTCTCAAGTTGGATTGCTCCCCTTACCATTTTATAGATCTCCAGTTTTTTTCCATGTGAAAAGCACTAATGTCAGAATGCTTAAGTATATTCATTGAGCTTTTTTCTTAATCCTTTGTGTAGATATACTGCTCTGTGTTACATTCTGGGAGGATGCCATGGCCTGGCCTTCTGGTCTACCAATTCCTCATTCAGTGGCAGCCATTCTGCTAAACAGAACAGTTTGTTGAGATTTTGTGTTTCCAGTTTTCAGATCTCTAATTTATACTGTTTACAATGTTGTTTTTTTTCGCTCACCCATATTCATGACAACATGCTTATTGACTTGTGATGCCTGGATTCATTTGTTCTGAGTTCTTGAGTGTGGCATTTATTACTCCTCTTTCACTGAGTCCCTTTTCTCAAAGGTTCGGTCATTTGCTATTGTTTATTTATTATTACATGGATGCTAGTACATTAAGTCACCTGTCATAGTATCAGGGGCCAGCATTGCAGAGAACTTATTGCCATAACATATAATGAAAACAGAGAGTATGTGGATTACCAGTTGAGTGCCAAAATCTTTTGATGAGTATATCAAGCCTCCTAAAGCATCATCCTATTTATCACTCCCCTTGTGTGGCTGTCCTCAGTCTCCTTTCCAGAGCCTGATCCTTCAATGATGCTGTGTGTATGTATGTATGTGTGCATATGTGTATGCATGTGTGTGTGCATGTATGTTTGTGTGTGTGCATGCGTGTATGCATGTGTATGTATGTATGTATATAATAAGATTCTAAAATGGAAACGTTGTTTTTTATTCCATAGTGGAAGTGGTAACCCAGGACGAAAGAAAGCCGCTCCACACATCTGCATCCTTACGATGTTCTCTGAAAACATCTCAGGAACCCTTGATTGTGACATGGCAGAAGAAGAAAGCCGTGAGCCCAGAGAACATGATCACTTACAGCAAAACCCATGGGGTTGTGGTCCAGCCTGCCTATAGAGACAGAGTAAACATTACTGAGCTGGGACTCTGGAACACGAGCATCACCTTCTGGAACACCACAGTGGATGATGAGGGCTGCTACATGTGTCTCTTCAATACCTTTGGTTCTGGGAAGGTCTCGGGAACAGCTTGCCTCACCCTCTATGGTGAGAATCTCTGAGAATACATTTTCTTCTTTTTAGAAATACGATTTCTAAGAGCACTAGGAATGTGGTTATAGCGCCTGGATTTTCTGTTTCGTAAGCATAGGCAGGTTCACCGGAAGGCACTTAGCCTCTCGTGCCTGCTGTAGCTGTTAGTGCAGGATTTAGAGAACTCAAGGCACTGCACTAAATTGTTTGGCTGGAACTGTGTTCTGTCTAGGGTCTTGCCATCAACAAAATTGAAGACAATGATGAGGGTGACAAGTTCACGGCAGTGATTTGATTTCTGACTCTGCCTTTGGACAGCAAATGTGCAATTTGTTATCTCTAGAGCCCTTTACAATTTCTGGACCTAAAGGAAGAGGCAGATTAGTCTAACCTGGAGCTAATATGATGTCTTTTTTATTTTAGTTCAAGGAAGCTGTTTCAGGATTGCTAAAGGTAAAGCCAGAAAAGGCTTTTCATAAAGAACCGATGCCGCTGGGAATATAATAGGATTCAAAGCATTCTTTAAACATCCCACAGGTTTACTGGTGTGATGAGATTATTTTCTCTTTATTGATGCACAGCTATAATGATGAATTAGGAGATCAGACAAAAGATGGGACTAAGGTAGTGGCTTTAGGAGGGAGAGGACAGAGGTAGGGAAGAGACGTTACAAATATTGACACTTTTTTTTTTTCAATGCAGTTTATTCAGGAACATTGAACAATCCTCGGACCCCGGGGAAAGCCAGCCCACAGCTTAAATAGCCTCTGGGTAACCAACCCAGGCGTGCCACGGGGGCAATGTAGATAGGTCCACATACATGGAAGCAAGCCAGATCCTCGGCCTTAGCCAAATGTGGAGTTGTTCGTGACAGAGAGCACTCACCATCGGGAAGGTGGAAGGCGGAAACCAGCTCCATCTTTAAGGCATAGCATTCCGCAGCTCTCTACAGTTCCCCCTTTTTGTTTTAGACGCATCAGGCAAGAGTAGAGGTCTGATCTCTGATATTAGAAATAAATTGGGACTTTGTACAGATGTTCATTTAGGTGTCATAGGACATTCTCCCCAAGCATGGTTGGATACCATAAAAAGCTAAAATGATATGCTCAGGATGCGAGGCTAAGCACTGCACTCAGGGTCAGCCGCTTTGGACCCAGAGAAGAGCATGTCTGATTGCATGCGGGTTGATGCCCCAGGTCCCGCCTCTGAGAAAAAGGTATCGGACGGGTCTGATGCTCTTTGGGTGGATGACACCTAAATATTGACACTTTTAAGCGTGCTAACAGCATTGTCCACGGGAAAGGAAGGGATCCACTACTTAAGTGGGAAATGCGATGGATTCAGAGATCTTCTACTCACACTATAATGGACCCTCTCAATATTATGTCAGGATTTCTTCTTGATTTCCACTCCTGTGTCTGTTTCCCTTACTCACTTTCTTCCTTTTATCCGTTATCCCTTCCTCTTCTTTTTCCCTCTTTTTGCTTCTTGTCTCATATTTTCTCACTTCTGCACATTTTTTTTCTCTAGTTTTCTTCTCCTCCTCATTCTCCCGCCACACCCAAACTGGAAATCCTGTTCCCACCAACAGTGAATGGCCCTTTCCATCAAACCTTACAACTTGCATTTAAGCCATTCTTTTATACCCCCATAGACTATGATACGTAATCAAAACTCATAAATCATACTCATTTTTCTTACTTTTATCTCTCCTAGCACTTACTGGTGCTTGGAATTTGGGCACCCATCTACAGGTCCACTCCCCCAGCTAACGAAGTCTATCTGTCTCTTGAACCTCCAAGCACAAAGAAGCTTTCACTCCCTACTGGCTTCTAATTAACTCACGGGCTTCAAAGCCAGCCTCAGAAGGATTAGTTTATACAGGTTGGCAGAACTAAGGTCTACATTCCAACAGAAATGAAATCATTAGCTGGGGAGGCCTGTGCAAAGAGAACAGGCTGCAACTGGTGGGAAAATTATATCTTTTTATTCTGAACATTTTTTTTAACTTTGCCAGGTGATCCCTGAGTCACTTCCAATGGTCACTCTCTGATGTTCCTAGTTATAAACTCTGAGTTTCTAGCTGTCATTTTGAGTATGTCTCCTAACTAAGCACTTTGGTGGAGGAAGTCCCCTACCTGCCTCATTCAGCTTTTTGCAGAAAATGGCCTTTTCTCTAAACAGCAGGCAGTGGGAGCCTTGCCCTCTCTGGTGCTTCTCATAGGTACAGAGTATCCATACAGAGGTGCTGATTAGGGGCTACTGTCAGATGATTTCTGAGAAACATAACAGAAAAGATTGTTCGCAGAAAAGACACAGAATAATCAGGCTTACACTGTATGGAGGAGAAAAATATAATTTCGTGTCTTCTTGTATCTTCATCTAACCAGCTAGAGACAAATGACAGACATGGCATCTCTCATTCGAGGTTTGAGTTCACTGGAAGAGCTGGGAGTGGGGGAGGTTTGTCATTTCATCTGTCTAGCTCCCATTGTCTTTGCCTCATCCCTGTGAGGAAATGCAGAACCCAGGCGAGGTGCCTAACTGATGGCAGGCCATGTGCTTTTTCTTTTGTCGCAGTACAGCCCATAGTATCCCTTCACTACAACTATTTTGAAGACCACCTAAACATCACTTGCTCTGCGACTGCCCGTCCAGCCCCTGCCATCTCCTGGAAGGGCACTGGGTCAGGAATTGAGAATAGTACTGAGAGTCACTACCATTCAAACGGGACTACATCTGTCACCAGCATCCTCCGGGTTAAAGACCCCAAGAATCAGGTTGGGAAGGAAGTGATCTGCCAGGTTTTGTACCTGGGAACTGTGACTGACTACAAGCAGACTCTGGACAAAGGTAAGAGAGACAAGGGAGACTGTGGTGCATCTATGTTTGTGCACCCGGAAGATGATAATGTTCTTCAGAGGCTCTCAACTGCTCAGCAAAGGCTATGATTAGAGAGAGTGTGGAGTAAGTGTAGAAAAAGCTTGAGGGAGCAAATACAGCAAGTTTTACTGTAGTCTCCCCACCAACAGAAGATGCATAAAGCTGCAGAAAGTATAAACGCTATATTTTACACATACACACATGCACATGTTCCTATAATTAAGTTGGCTTTCTAATGAGGCATGGTATGAGATCAAATAACAAATACCAATTAAGAAAACACAACCACAGAAAGCTGCTTAAATGAACATTTGTATTTGGAATTCCTTTATGCAAAAAAAAAAAAATCGAATATAAACATGAGATACAAAAACCAATCGATCTGAAAATTAAGGCAGCTCCTTCATGGCTAACCAGAGGCCTCCAGGAAGTAGTTCCTACAGACATGTCCAGCTGGGCTCCCCAAAGCCTCAAGGCCAGATAGAAACTGGGTATTTAGATAAATTTTGGTTGAAAGCATTGAGTGCTACATTGGGACCTTCGTGAAGTAAGCCCCAGGGTCAGCCAAGGACAAGAGTAAATGTCGCTGTAAAGCAAGAACCTGAAAAGAAAAATGAGTACCTTTCCAGGAATTCTGAGCTCGACTTACACAACATAAAATGTTTTTTATTGTTTGTATAGCATTTGTTTATTCTCTGATTATTTACAAGCCAAAAGTCCCATACACAGAAATTAGAAGAGGCTGAAGACTCAGCTCAGTTGTAACAGTTTGCAATAGATTGCTTAGGAATGAAACCATCGATTGGAAGGAATGCTTCCAGTGGTTGATATCACAGGAATTATGATTTTATTTTTCTTTCTAATTCCCAGCATATTTAATTTTTTTAAACAAACACGTTACCTTGGTGTAACCTAAGAATATGAGTTTTGGCGGTAAAAAGATTTGACTAATCCTTGGCCAGTATATTTTTCACCCTGGCATTGAGCTCAGTTAGTCTCCTCAGTTAGGAGTGGTTTCATTTTTAAGTCTGTTAGCTATTAATAACTTTTTCTTTTTGTTTTTTGAGACGGAGTTTCTCTGTGTAGCCGTGGCTATCCTGGACTCACTTTATTAGACCAGGCTGGCCTCAAACTCACAGAGATCCTGGGATTAAATGGACTGCACCACCAAGCCTGGCTGATATTAATAACATTTAACTGCTGGAATTCATGAAGCTCTTACTATATGTAACTGCAAAAAAAAAAAAAAATATGCTGGCTGTTACTTATACCTAAATGTCCTACAAGTCCTATGAGGTCATGAGTATAGAAGTAACTAGGTATGTACTTAGGGATAATTTTAGATGAGAGCTCAGTTGTCATAAAAACTCATCACAATTGTTGCTTTATCACTTTTTGCCTTAGCAGCCTCCTCTTCTGACTCCCCTTTCCCTCTCTCCCATCGACACCCACAGGATTTTGGTTTTCAGTTCCATTGTTGCTAAGCATTGTTTCTCTGGTAATTCTTCTGGTCTTGATCTCAATCTTATTATACTGGAAACGCCACCGAAGTCAGGAGCGAGGTGAGTCATCACAGGGGATGCAAAGAATGAAATAAGGTAAATATCCCATTCTTTATAATAATTTGTGGTTTGTTTGCATATGTAAATAAGGGAGGCCACCACTGTTATTTTTATTGTTTATACAGTACATAAGGGCTGATTCTGTTTAAAAAAGCTACAAAGCTTCCTTTCTTGCAAGTGGACATTTCTACTTTTCATTTTATAGGGTATTTTAAAGGTGATTTCAGAAGTTAAGAGTAAGAGCTCTTAGAAAGAAAATAGGAAAATATTGATTGGATCACAGTGGGATTTTGGGGAAATCAAATAAAGAAATCTGGCACCTACACAGGGACCTCTCCATCTGTTAATAAGGCCAATCTTGTCTCTACAGCAACCGACAAGCCGTCTGACCAATTAAAAGACTGTGAAATTGCCCAATGCCGTCTCATTAGATAGCACTTTCTATGCTCCACTTTCATGAAGCCTCAAACACTATCAACACACAAGTGATTCACATTTGTAGTTGTTATTTGTGTTAGTCTTCATGCTTTTCCAGGCTGGGAATTTCTCTGTAGCCCTCACCTCACCAACATTTGCGGCAGTATCACTCATGCAAATCTTTCTCTCTCTCTCTCTCTCCCTCTCTCTCTCTGTCTCTCTATCTACATATCACATATATGGCTATATATAATAAATATTGCTCAATAAATGTTCATTTATTACTTGAGTGACCAGATGGAGTGAGTATGAATACATTTTAAAGGTAATTTCCAAATTCTCTTCCTCTTATTGTAACTAGGTACCTTATGAATGCAGGGCAAGTCTTAGACAATGTAAGGCATCAGAAAATAAGATTGCTCCTAAAACAAGAGAAGTTAGCTATAGTTCATAAAGGAATTTTATTTGTTCATTTGTTTGTTTTCTGAAGCCTGTGCACAACCTACTGAGCAAAAAGCTGCAATTTTGTTGTTTTAAAATGGGAATTTCCAAGGGTGAAAGGGTAATATGGGAGTTTCTTCCATCTCAGATAACTAAACTTCAGGGTCAGATAAAATAAATGCTGGTGTTAAGTGTTATTTTAGAATTTGATTTAAAATTTCCCTCAAATTCTACCTTATTTTCCTTTCCTTTTTGTTTCATGTGCTAATTTTCATGTCCTCACAACACTTTGACCTAATCTTGCCTAAACCATATAAACAACATATTAATCCACTGAATTTACAAAATAAGCAAGGAGCCTTCAATGTCAGTGACCCTTTTAAGAAAGTAGATGCAAGGTCTTGTTCTGTCAGACTATCTCATGGCATATCAACATAAGACGTAGAACACAAAGCCCTCCCTATGGTGTCAAATGCAGAAATATCTTTAATTTATCTAATCCAAACATTTCAGTTTCTCAGTTAGGTAATGGGAGCCAGAAGGGAAGCCAGCCTCCTTCTCCAAGGTCACAGTCAGTTCTTATAAGCAGGTTAGAACTAGAAGACCACTTTCCCCATCATACTCCTGACTGGAAAGGAGCTACTTCTTATCAGTTGCAATCATTGTAAAGGATTCAGATTCTTACCAAGAGTTATACTTAAGCCCAGGATACATTTCGCTAGACAGGGATATTTGTAAATTAATAGTTGTCTATTCATTAAGAAAGTGTTAGATTTTCTGAGGAATAGATTTGCTAAGTGCCAAAAAGAGGCAGCTTATGGCTATGCTCAACTTTTGCCTCACTTAAAAAAAAAATAAAATCCTAGTCATTTGAACCTGTGAACACTGGGATTACCATTTGTTGGCAAATGTTGACATGACATATGGCCACATCAGTAAATTTCTCTGAATGTTCATATTTTGAGTAAGTTGATTAAAAAAAGATTTCAGAACTTTAACAACCACAGGATTTGATTTTGTGTGTTTAAGGCTATTAAAAACAAGTGTCAATTATGTTGGAAGCTTAATTGCTCAGAGCCAAGAAAATGCTGGTTCATAAAGAGCCAAATTTTATGCAATGTAGAAAATTGTGAGAAAGAGAAAAAAGTAAAATAAATGACATTTCTCTCTTGTAAATTAATGCAGCAGGTACATGGCTCTGCATTTGCCTTTCATCCCTATCACCTTTACTTCAGTCCTCTCTCACTTTTTCTTCCCCTCATTTTTTGAGCTCATAAACCTTTTATGAATTAAAGTTTTCTGAACTCAGTGATCCAAAAAATCCATTCTGTGAACATGCAAGAAGAAATAAGAAAGTGGAAGAGTGTGTGTGTGTATGCGCAGGTGAGTGCGTGCATGCGTGCTTTGCAGGAAGGTAAGAAGAAAGATGAATGGCGCTTGAATCTAAACAGACTCATCTCCATGGAGCACTCAGTTGCCTGTAAAAATGTGTTCAGTGCAGGGATGGCTAAGATCAAAAACTCAAGTGACAACACATGCTGGAGAGGTTGTGGAGAAAGGGGAACCCTCCTCCATTGCTGGTGGGAATGTAAACTTGTACAACCACTTTGGAAATCAATTTGGTACTTTCTCAGACAATTAGGAATAGTGCTTCCTCAAGATCCAGCTATACCACTCCTATGCCTATATCCAAAAGATGCTCAAGTACACAACAAGGACATTTGCTCAACCATGTTTGTAGCAGCTTTATTTGTAATAGCCAGAACCTGAAAATAACCCAGATGTCAGTTCAGGAGTGGATATAGAAATTGTGGTACTTTTACACAATGGAATATTACTCAGCAATTAAAAATTATGAAATTTGCAGGCAAATGGTGGGACCTAGAAATGGTCATCCTGAGTGAGGTATCCCAAAAGCAGAAAGACACACATGGTATGTACTCACTTATATAGACCTGTAAGATAGATAGAATAAACATACTATCTATACACCTAAAGAAGATAAACAAGAAAGAGGACCGGGGTAAGATGATCAATCCTCACTTAGAAAGACAAAGGGGATGGACATTGGATGTAGGAGCAAATAAGTAACAGGACAGGAACCTACCACAGAGGGCCTCTGAAAGACTTTACCTAGCAGTGTATCAAAGCACATATTAAGACTCATAACCAAACTTTAGGCAGAATGCAGGGAATCATAAAAGGGGAGGGGGAGGGAGTTAATATGACTGGGAAAGGACAGGAGCTCCACAAGGACCAAATATATCTGGGTACAGGGGTCTTTCATGAGACTGTTTCTCCAAACAAGGACCATGTGGGGATGTAACCTCGAACCTCTGCTCAGATGTAGCCCTTGGTGGCTCAGGTTCCAAGTGGGTACCCTAGTCAGGGGAACAGGGACTATTTCTGACATGAATTCAATGCGGGCTCTTTGACTTCCTCCCCTCTCCCCTGAAGGAGGAGCAGCCCTGCTAGGCCACAGAGGAGGACTTTGCAGCCAGTCCTGAAGATACCTGATAAAACAGGGTCAGATGAAAGGGGAGGAGGTCCTCCCCAATCAGTGGACTTGGAAAGGGGCAGGGAGGAGATGAGGGAGGTAGGGTGGGATTGGAAAGGAAAGAGGAAGGGTGATACAGCAGGGATACAAAGTTAACAAACTGTAAAAAACAAAACAAAACAAAAAACAATAAGTCATTAAAAAAAAATGTGTTCAGTGCAGTCAATGTTTGTTTCCTAAATTATCAAGACAAAACTCCTTTCAGATCCCAAACGCAATTCATGCCCGCTAAAGTGCAAGCAAAATTTACTTTTGTCCAAGGGGGGGATTCCGTAGTAGCTGCTATTGTCTTTGCATAGAAGTCAGCCTCCCCTAACTCCTCTTGCAGTTCTGTGCAGTTCGGGACAGTGTTCTGTGCTCTCTTTTCTGCTCTGCATGTGCTCAGGAGGAAGAAGGAATAGTAATCAGGCCGTTCTCTACACCACTCCTAACAGGGTCATCGCAGTTATTTCCCTTCCTTCTCCGCTGAGGGGACTGAGAAGCCTTTAAAGACTATACTTGCTTTGTCTTCGTCTCTGTGGAACCAGTATTTTCGAACCAGTATTATTGAAATAGAAAGCAAGAAAGAATCCAAAGTTTCCTAGGGAAATTTTCTACCACCCCATAGTCATTCTTTCTACTAACATCGATAATGTCATAAGTTCACATCTTCTCCACGTAAAACAATGAAAGTAAATTTGAGGCTGAGAATAAGCCAGGCCACAGACGAAGACAATGCAGCCACTCCTGATGAGACCTAACAGACTAGGATCAGAAGGAAGGAAAAGAAGACCTCCCCTACCAGTGAACTTGGGGAGGGGCATGCTTGTAGTAAGAGGAGGAAGGGAGAGAAGGGAGGGAACTACAGGGGAGATACAAAGTAAATAAAGTGTAATCAATAAAAAAATCTTTTTAAAAAGCTTGCATTTCTCAAAAGTCACCTACCAGTTATTATGTGTTTCCCAGAAACAATGAATGAAACTTTGGCTCTCGTTGGGAGCAGATCAATGTAGCTCTTTGTTTTGAGTAGCTAAGCTATTATCTTTGCTTTGGTTTGATTAATTCAAGACAGGGTTAGAAATGAAAGAACACAGAAAATCACATGAGACACATATTCTAGACTTCACTTTTGCTCCAAGTGCTAGCTAATTCATAAAAAAGTATGTTTTTTGGCCACATAATATTTATATTTATCTTGACTTCCCTTACAGCCTAGTAACCTGAGTTGTGGGTGGGCTTTTGTCAATATACAATGATCATATCAATAATTTCTTATTTCCTGGGTAAGAGTATACACCTATTTATTTATTTATTTATTTATTTATTTTTGGTTATTTTATTTTTTCTTTTTTATATTAATTACACTTTATTCACTTTGTATCCCTCCATAAGCCCCTCCCTCCTCCGCTCCCAATCCCACCCTCCCTCCCCCTTCTTCACGAATGCCCTCCCCAAGTCCATCGATAGGGGAGGTCCTCCTCTCCTTCCTTCTGATCTTAGTCTATCAGATCTCATCAGGAGTGGCTGCATTGTCATTTTCTGTGGCCTGGTAAGGCTGCTCCCCACTTAGGGGGAGGTGATCAAAGAGCAGGCCAATCAGTTCATGTCAGAGGCAGTCCCTCTTCCCATTATTATGTAACCCACTTGGACACTAAACTGCCATGGGCTACATCTGTGCAGGGATTCTAAGTTATCTCCATGCATGGTACTTGATTGGAGTACGAGTCTCTGGGAAGACCCCTGTGTTCAATTTCTGGTTCTGTTGCTCTCCTTGTGGAGTTCCTGGCCTCTCCATATCTTACTATTTCCCACTTCTTACGTAAGATTCCATGCACACTGCCCAACAGTTGGCCATAAGTCTCAGCATCTGCTTTGATAGTCTGCAGGGCAGAGCCTTTCAGCGGCCCTCTGTGGTGGGTTTCTAGCTTGTTTCCTGTTTTCTTCTTCTTCTGATGTCCATCCTCTTTGCCTTTCAGGATAGGAATTGAGCATTTTAGTCAGGGTCCTGTCTCTTGATTAGTTTCTTTAGATGTACAGATTTTAGTAGGTTTATCCTATATTGTATGTCTATATGAGTGAGTACATACTGTGTGTGTCTTTCTGCTTCTGGGACAGCTCACTCGGGATGATCCTTTCCAGATCCCAACATTTACCTGGCATACGCCTATTTAAAGCTCACTATTATGTAAAGGAGAAAAGATATTCAGTGAACAATTTGTGGTGATAAAATTCATGCTTGGTTGAGAAGATAATCCAAAGAACATTTATTACTGAAGTGGTTAGAATCTTAGTTGTTAAATAATTACACTAACAACCTCCAGATGAAAGGACTGGGTGAGTGAGAATCCTACCCATCCCAGAATCTTCATAGTCCTAGGAAGGGGTGTGATGCTCTATATGAGTGAAGCAATGGGGAACCTTTAATGAACTATTCAGGTTTGCATTGCTGTGAAAGATGTTGTACTCCAAGCCTTTATGAAAAAATAATGTACATTTTTTTTGTGTGTGTAAAGATGTCACATATTATTATAAGATGACATGACATAATATGATCACCAATTTCCTGGCCACCAGGCTGGGTTTTCTTGCATGGAACTATTCTTTGCTATTTTCCAAAATCTTAACAAACTCTTGGCATAAACGGCCCAAATGTTGAGTTTCACTCTATAGCGAGAACATCTCCAGGAGTGAAAACATTGCACTCCTCTGCATAGCAACTAAATAGCAGCTTAGTTCTCTTAGTTCTTAGAACATCCATCTCCTTAGCTGTTTGGCCATGGTTTTTTTTTTTTTTTGTTTGTTTGTTTGTTTGTTTTGTTTTTAAAGAGATCACCTGTCCACATTAATGTCATTTATTAAGACAAATTAGTGAAATACCACGGATTAGAAAATATTTAAGCTCAGTAATCCTCTAATGTCATTTTCACTTTGAATTTTAGCTTATGTCCTTTCCCTCCTATCTATTGTTAGCTGTGTTCTTTGGAACTTCCATGCCCCTTACCTGTGAAGTCTACACTCCAAAGCCTGGCTGAGCTTAATCCAGTTTCAATCCTTATTATCAGGGAAGCCAAATTTATGTTATCCAAATTGTAAGAGGTTGCGTTACTTTATAAAAGTATATAAATGGTTTAGCCAAGAAAGATAAATACTATGTTTCCTATTATTTCTTTATCAAATTATCACAGACTTAGTAGTTTACACCACAAAAATTCATTTGTCTACAGTTCTTTAGGTATGAAATCCAACGTAGGAATCATTGGGCTAAAATCAAGGGGCCTTCAAGCTATTTTCCTTTCTTCAGGTTCTAGAAGAGAAACCATTTCCTATGTTTATCCAGATGTTTCAGATTAACCTTTTTTTCCCTCTCATTTCTATCTACAGAACTAGTGGTTCTAGTGATGCTAGTGATGGCTACTTATGTCATTCTCAAACTGAGTTTCTCACTATATCTCCTGCCTTCCTCTTACCCTCATAAAGACGTGTGGTTACAGGAGGGTTATCTATATCTCTTAGCCCTTAGCTAAATTGTACAAGACAAACCCACTCTTCTATGTAAGGTATCACCTTCCCACTTTCCTGAAATTAGGATGAGGACAGTATAGGACACCCTTGCTATGCTACCACAAATAGAAAGGCAGGCCTGTGTTAAGTGGAAAGGCAGCCGTTGCCTGGCCTCCACATATAGGCATCCAAGACCTATAATTCTTTGGCCTCATCATTGTTCAAGGCAATGCTGTTAGAAAGAACAACAAAACATTGTCAGACCCTCTGATGACGTCACTGTAGCTTTCTTGTGCAAGCTTCAGCTTCTTCCAACAAAGCAAAACTTTGTTTTCAGTATTTTTCAAAGTTGTATTTTGTGTCTCAAGTCTTTAACAGAAAAATTTGTAACTTCTGCTTTCTATTCTTTATTAATCATAACTAACTGTGACATTGCCAACATTGGTTCTTTTAATTGAAACTTCAGTTCTTGCAAACTTCCTGCTTCTCTCTACTCAGACACCCCTCACAACAGCAAGTATCGCTGACTTTCCCTGATATCTTAGTCCTACGTAAGTCCACTTGGCTTCTCTGTGAGAGCAAGGTGAAATATTACACTTAGCACTGTACATCATGATATCAGGCAGGACAAAACTGGTCTTTTCCATCTATCACAGCTTAATAAGATGGACATTTCTAACTAGGCATGATGGTACTTGCCTATAATATCAACAACTGAGAGGTTGAAACAAAAGAATTTCAAGTTTAAAATTAGTCTGAGCTATGTAGTCACAGACAGTCTAAAGAGGGAAAAAAATGGAGATTTCACATTCTGAAATATTGAAAGAATAATGTTATGAGGCCATTGCAGATTTCGAGTACCTGGTTATTTTCCTCAGCATTCTTTAAAATCCCTACCAGTAAGCCTTAATTGATGTCAACAATAAACAATATAGTTTTTATTTAAACACAAGTACCATACTTGAACATGCATACACACACATACACGCACACACACACGACTCAATTTTAGCAGTAGAAGTAGGTGCTCTTGGTGACTTTTTCTTTCACAACTTCAATACAATCTTCTATTTCACAATAAAATATTATGGAAGCTTCTGTAGGCCAGAGAGCGCCGCAGTACAGCCTATTTCTCTTTTCACTAAATAAGACAGACAAAAATCACTATGACCTATCAAAGCTCCCAGTTCTAAGAGTCTCTGTGGTCAGTGGTTTGTAAAACCTACAACTGTCCTCCATATTTATACAACAAAGAGAAAAGATCAGCCTTGTATTTTGTCCTTTGAAAATTATTTTTACTAAATATCACTGGGGCTTTTCATCTTCAAATAATGTGTGTATCAGTCATTTCAACTTGATTATTTGTATTATTTTTAGACTGACAAAATTGTATCAATAATATATAATACAATGCTTTTATTATGTGTCCAAATTGTGGATATTTTTCAAATAATGAGAACACTTACTGGCTAAGCTTTTAATGATTTTCATGTGACTGATAACCTTGTTACTACAGTCATCACGTGTTACAGTAGGTCTCTGTAACACAGTCTTCCGTCTAACTGAAATTTATTTCATTTTCCCAATGGTGCTTGAGATAATTCTATAATGTATTCCTGTCTTCAGTAAGTCAGTATTTTAACTGTCTATTTTAGCAAAGGAGATTTTGAATGGCATATAGAATTGGCTATTTTCTGATCAATCATTTATTTTATTTGCAACTATAACCACTTATTTAGTGATTCCAATAAAGTCTTGTTTCATTAAAAAAAAAACTGGCTACCATTGGGCAAACCATTATACATCTCTATGTTTGTTTCTCTGCATTAGGAAAATAAGAGTAATTACTGTAATTATAAGAATGCTGTGAAAATTTTAAAGAAATGCACTCAGTTAGAAAAATGTTAAAAAGCCAATACTAACTAGTTTATGGCATAACTGGTAGAATTGATTTTGCCAAATTATTTAGTAGAAATGTTTTCGTCATGGTTAATTTCAAGCTACCAGCAATTTAACCATTGGTCTATGCCATCAAAGCTCCATTCACATCCCTGTGTCATAGTAAGTTTCCCATAAGTGAAGTTTTCTGTTGTTACTAAGTCTATGGTCCCTTTTGGTTTTGTCAATGTGTATTTTCATCATGCACACAAATGATAAAAATGTGGAGAGCTCGAGGAGTTGAATAGAGAAAACAACATGAAGATTACAGCAAGCAGGTTTTGAGGGAGCAGAACTCAGAAACTGATTTGAACACAAGAATGGGATTAATTAGAAGGGAGAACATTATAGTATTCATTTCACAAGAAAAGTATTGAGTCAAGATAAGCTGAGAGGGGAGACAGGATGGAAGTCTATACATACTGAAATAATTTTATGATGCCGAACACTGATTTCTTGATATTGGTAATAAAATTTGTTTTATTCTAAAGATGTGAAGTTATTTTCGTTAAACTGGGCTGTTGTTTTTGAGATAGAATAATGGGAAGCTTGGTTATTTAATGCATACATATGTACATACACACATACACATATATATATATGGATATATTAGACAGATTAAACACCACTGAATTAATAGATAAGGATACTATGAAAAAGTGAATGTGGATTTGTGAGAAAACCATATATAACATATAATGAAAGGGAAGTGAAAGCCACTTATTTAAGATAAATAGTCAGCAGACAGCTTCTCTGAGTTGGTCACACTAAGGACCTGGAAACAGAAAACAAGCTGGCCATGGAGGAGAGCAGAGACTGTTGGCCTCTAGCGAAGGAATTACAAATTTGAAATCTCAAAGAGACAAAAGCCATTAAGATTTTAGAACAATCCCACATGAAGTATGGTCTGAGGAGTGTTGCCCATTCCAAAACTACTTTTTAGTAATCTGCTGTAAAGTAGCTGTTTGTTGAGACCAAATAGATAGCCTGACAACAACTTGACAGGGTAAGTTCATGCCTGTTAAGTACAGTACATAAATAAATTACTGCATATATATCTGTTCTTTTTTCTTTTTATTATAATGACTCACTTTTATTAAAATGTTGCACCATATTAGGTAGTGCTTTCACCGAAAATGTTGGCATCTAAAATATGTAGCACTTTGGAAGCTCCAGTAAAATGACATAAGAGTACACAGAGATGAGGGGGGAGGGTGGTACCGAGGTTAAATTCCAGGTCTATTATCTCACTATCCACATTCCTTGGGAAGAAGCTGACATCCTCTTTTTTTTTTTTTTTTTTTTTTTTTTTTGTGGTAGGAAGTCAGTAACACTTGAAAAAAATGTCTGTCCACTAGATGACTATTCCCAGTCTGAGGTCCAGCAGGTTACAAACCAGAGAAAGCAAAGCTCAGGTGTCTTCTTAGTTGGACACTCTGATCACTTGGCTTTCTCAAGCATGTGCCTCTCTTTGTAGTCTTAGGTCATTCTCTAGTCCATTACTGGGTCAGAAGTGTCTGTTTCCAGCCAGTGTGTGATCCCAGCATGTGAGAGACCAAAGAGGTAGGGTCCTTAAGCTAGATCATTGCTAGTCCAAGGCCATTCTGGACTTCGCAGTGACTCAGTGAGTTCAAGGACAGTCTAGGCTAATTTTAAAACTCTCTCATAAAAAGCTGAAATAAAAGAAAGCGAAAAAGGAAGGAAGGGAGGGAAAAGAAAAACTATATACTCAGAGATTCCCGTGTTTCTTAATCTTTCTGTTGTTAGTTGCTTAAAGTTTGTTGAGAAACTAAAAATGTCCAATGTTGACACACTTCTCTCTCTCTCTCTCTCTCTCTCTTTTTAATACAGAGACCTATAGAAATTATACAGAACCCTGAAAGTTTTTCCCTGGTCTACTTGAATCTGCTATGAAAGGAAAGCAGGAGGGAAAAGGTCATTCTCCATGGGACCTAAAAAGAGCAAATGACATGGAAGCCAGCCTGTGAGGGGTTTGACTTTTTGCTGCCATTCCAGTTCTTCAGCGTTTGTATTCCAAGAGGAAGACATGTGCCTCAGGTCTGTTGTAGGACTTGATTTTGTAGAGCAATGCAGTGCCGTGCTGTTAGAAAGACACCAGACTTAAAAACACCAGTGTGGAGTCGGCTCCCAGGCTGACTTTGGCTCCCGCCAAAGGGGGGAAAAGTCGTCAATTTACCTCACAGAGCTTCCTCATCCTTATACAAAATAGAAAAGAGTGGGACCAGAATATTTGCCATGTCTGAAACCTGATGGAATTCTAGGAAGAAAAGTTAAGAATAAACAAAGAAACAAGTTAAAAGAAAGAGAAGAAAGAACACAGGAGGGTTCAAAGAACTTCTGAGACTACCTTTTGCCTTTCTGTTGGTGTCCCATCTCTGCTTTTGTTCATAGGTCCACGAGTGTGTTTCCACATTGTTTGAATATCTAGTCTACTACCTGCTACTGCTCTGCTAATTGTTGGCCTTGCTAGAATCCTTGATTCCTCTGCTGTTCTCCTTGTGCTTCTGTGAGGGTTACTATGCTGAAAATAGAGAAGAATTTAGTGTGAAGTACCACTGGCAAATGTAACATGTCCATTTAACTTATTTTTTTTTTTTTAGCACTTAGGCAATATTGTTAGTCTTAGACAGTAGTTCACATCTTTACAAAAGCATGCTTTTCCTGTCTGTTTGGCCCACTGTATCACCCTCTTTTAGGCCATTCTGACTCCCATCTAGTGTAATGATAATATATTATGAAAACAGATGCGTAAGAATTTCCTGTACAGTGGTCAGTTGTATGTGATCTCCCTCCCCTTAAGCTTCTTTTTCTGTGATTTAACTTTTTACAAACAGAATACAATACTCTGGAATACAATCCCTTTGTTCTAAAGACATTGTAAGCTATAAATTCTTCACCCTTTGACAAAACTAGTGAAGTTGTTTTCTGTACCTTTTGTCTGTCTCTATACAGGAATGACCTAGGAATTCAAGTGTAACTTGTTTTCATTGTTGAACTGGTTATTTATATGCTCGGTAGGTATGCTTTCCACCTGTTATTTAATTCTGTAAAATTTCTTATATTTGTATTAAAATACTGAGCAATTAAAAGTGTCAACTAAATACTTGATGTGTGGCATTCCCTCGAGAAATAGAGAAATAAAGAAAAACACTTGGATTTTCTCTCTCTGTGTGAAATACTCAGTTGACCTTTCTCCGTACTCACAAGGTTCTTCACGGGGTGTCTCTGATGTGGTCACTGAGAGCTACTCTAGTTGAGTGTCTTTTGACCTGACTCTACGAGTTACAGAGTTTCTTGGTATGCTTACTTGGTTTACCTTAAATACCAGACTTCACAAATGACTAGCTCAACTGGTTTCATGCACAGCAGGACTTAGCACTCTGTCTTGCTGTGTTTCTTGTACCTCAGCCGAATCACTGCTGGGTCAGGTAAGAGGAGTGAAAGCATGTTGTCCTCAGGTCTCACCCTTCTCATCGTTCAAGGACATATTGAGGCCTTCAAAGAGTTTTTATGTAAAATTAATTGTGTACTGTGATATCTACCATATTTGAGATGGAAACATACATTTTAAAAGGAAGGCATAGGAAGCATGTGGGGCTGTCAGTTTTGAAAACGTCACATGTTAGAGCTTCTGGTCAGCTACACATTTCTTGCAAAAGAATGAGAGTTAAAAGGACAAATAGTTCACTGCTGCTATTGTGAAAGTAATTTTTACTCACAAGACCCATTCAAATGGTCGTGGAACAATACTGAAGATGTGTCAATTGAAGTATAGGTAATGAAGCCATGTGTGCCTTTCTTTTTTCTTTTCTTTTTTTATATTAATTACAGTTTATTCACTTTATATACCATCTGTAGCCCCTCACACATTCCCTCCCAAACCCACTCTCCCACCCTCATCTCCATGCCCCTCCCCAAGTCCACTGATAGGGGAGGTCCTCCTCCCTTTCCATCTGACTCTAGCTTATCAGGTCTCATCAGGGCTGCCTGCGTTGTCCTCCACTGTAGCCTGGCAAGGCTGCTCCCACCTCAGGGGGAGATTGTTAAAGAGGCAGCCACTGAGTTCATGTCAGAGACAGTCCCTGTTTCCTTACTAGGGAACCCACTTGGATACTGAGCTGCCATGGGCTATATCTGAGCAGGGGTTCTAGGTTATATCCATGAATGGTCTTTGGTTGAAGTATTAGTCTCAGAAAAGACCCTTTGCCCAGATTTTTTGGTTCTGTTGCTCTCCTTGTGGAACTCCTGTCCTCTTCAGGTCTTACTATCTCCTCTTTCTTTTACAAGATTCCCTGCACTCTGCTCAAAGTTTGTCTATGAGTCTCAGCATCTGCTTTGATACCCTGCTGGTTAGAGTCTTTCAGAGGCCCTCTGTGATAGACTCCTCTTCTGTTTCCTGTTTTCTCCTTCCAATGTCCATCCCTTTTGTCTTTCTGAATGAGGATTGATCATCTTACCCAGTGTTGCCCTCTTAGCGCAGTAGGCAGCACGTCAGCCTCATGTGTGCCTTTCTTAAAGCAACTCCTACCTAGATAGCTGTCTCCACACTACCTAAATTTTTTGATCATTCAGACATCCCTTTATTGAGGCCACTGCCTTTCTTGGAGTTGGTCTTCCAAGTAGAGGCTTCAGATAGTTCAACTTATGTCAGCATGTTGAATGGTTTATCAGTTGCCTATAAGAATATTGAGGCACTTGGACTTAATACAAGTAGGCAAGTTGGAGAGATAAAGAGCAGGAGGAGTAATTAAGAACATGCTTGTCTGAGAAAGCAGACAAACTAAATGTGGAGTGTCATGTCTCACTTTCTCTCTTCCTGCTTCCTTCTACTGCCTCACCTAGACTAGCCATCCCATACTCATTCTGAAATTTCAACTCTGAAGGCTTTTTTTATGCGTTTATGAATTAGAAAGAATAGTTTGAAATTTGCACATTGAAGCCAGAATGGGAAAGTTGTAAACGTTTTGGTTCACTATAACTCAGTCACATGCATTATTGCTAAATTTTTAGAAAAATTCCATGTTAATGGTAGTCCATTCAGAACTAGGGGGAAACAAAAGAATTCCTTGGTGCTGAGCTGAGACTGAAGAGGAGGTTTGGTAATTTCACAGATTAGTCACCTACCCCTGAGTGATTCACAAGCATGGGCAAAGGGGAATGAATTCCCCACTATTACCACACACTGTAGGCTTTATTTTTACTTGGTGAGACCAGCCAGACCAATACAGTAACACCTTATCACAAACAAACAAACAAAGCGAACTAGACTAAACTAAAACAAAGCGAAACAACATCTCCCAAACACCATGGGTTCTCTTGAACCAACTTTCTCTCTACTTACTATTATCAAGAATTTCTCCCTCTGAAGTAAACTTTGAAATGTATTCTCTCAGTATGTATTAGTGATTAAATTGTTTTGTATTTGACCTTTGCATTTCTTATAGTTGTTCAGGCTAATTAATTCTTAGGAGGCCACAGAGAGCTATGATACAACTCAAGCAACTCAACCAATGCACAGGTACTATAATCATTTGGGCCTCCAGAGTAGGGAAGCTATTGAATCCCATTTTATAGATACCAAAATGAAGTTGCAGACAGCAGTAAACATGTGTAATATCACTAAATTTCTAGTTCTAAATTCTAGGCTTCCTGTCTAGTATTTCTTGTCCAGTATTACAGCTTTAAAATTCCGTGTACACCCATAACTTAACTGTGAGTTACCCCACATCCTATTTATCAGGATTCCCTGTTTGCTCTATCAATACATTCAGACTCTGGCATGAACTCTAATTCTACCCTGTGATCTTCATCATCGTCTTTCTCCTGAATCATTGCTATAGCTTCCTAATTGGTCTCCGTGGTTCTCTTCCCTGCTCTTTTATTTATTTATTTATTTTTAAAATATTAGTTACAATTTATTAACTTTGTATCCCTGCCGTTTCCCACTCCCTCATTCCCTCCCAATCCCTCCCTCCCTCCCTCATTTCCTCCCTGTCCCTTTCCAAGTCCACTAATAGGGAAGGACCTCCTCCCCTTTCATCTGACCCTATTTTATCAGGTATTTTCAGGACTGGCTGCAAAGTCCTCCTCTGTGGCCTAGCAGGGCTGCTCCTCCCTCGGGGGGGGGGTGTCAAAGAGCCAGCATTGAATTCATGTCAGAAATAGTCCCTGTTCCCCTTACTAGGGTACCCACTTGGATACTGAGCTACCATGGTCTGTATCCGAGCAGAGCAGAGGTTTTAGGTTATATCCATACATGGTCCTTAGTTTGAGAAACAATCTCATAAAAGACCCCTGTGCCCAGATATATTTGATGCTTGTGTAGCTCCTGTCTTCTCCAGGTCATGTTAACTCCCCTGAACTCTGTCCAAAGTTTGTCTATGAGTCTCAGCATCTGCTTTGATACCCTGCTGGGTAGAGTCTTTCAGAGGCCCTCTATGGTAGGCTCCTGTCCTGTTCCCTATTTTCTCCCTCTTCCTATGTCCATCTCATTTGCCTTTCTGAGTGAAGATTGATCATCCTACTCAGGGTCCTATTTCTTGCTTAGCTTCTTTATGTGTACAGATTTTAGTATGTTTATTCAATATTATATATCTAATATCCACTTCTAAGGGAGTATATAGTGTGTCTTTCTGCTTCTGAGATAGCTCACTCAGGATGATCTTTTCTAGTTCCCACCATTTGTCTGTTTTAATTGCTGAGCAGTATTCCATTGTGTAAATGTACCACAATTTCTGTATCAAGGATAGTATACAGGCACTAACGCCACTTAGAAAAAGGTTTTGATTTTTGCATTTTATACTAAAAACATAAGAATAATTTTCTCTTACAGCTGTTAAGAGATGGCGTGCATTTTTCTGTAGTTTTTATGCAATATGTTTCTGTGGTAGAATAGTGTTTAAGTTGATCGAATAAGCAGTGTATTTCCAGCAATGGACACAAAATTTCACTTAATAGCCACATAACATTGCTGAGCATGAGAAGTAGGTGCAAGGGGAGGAATTAATAAGACCTGATGTATAGAAATTCAGCAGTTAAGAAAAACATAAAATAAAGCTATTTGCATGTATTAAGAGGCAACCTGTGGAAATGCATGAAGTAATGTAATGTATATTGAAAAAAAAATGTCCAAATGCAGACGTAAGTGGTCCTTATGTAAAATGTTCATACTTGAGAGCAGAAGCACTTTAGCTAACTATAATTTTAAATTTCCATAGCACAGTTATCTTGGAACTAAGACCCAAGTCTAAACTCTGGATTTATGTTTCATATAAATTATTATACACATATATATGTATACATGTGCTAAGTGAAAATAAAGAAAGATGGGTAGAGGAAGGAGGAGGAGAAAGGAGAGGAAGACAAGAAGAAAGAAACAATGCAAGGAAAGTTTATTTTGTCTCATGTTTCAGAATTAGTTTAGTCCATCACAGTGGTAATGACATTGCTGAGTGCCTCCATCCATGGGGTGGGAGTCTGTGGTGCCCACCATTCACAAGGCCATGGACCATAAAGAAGAGAGTGAGTTATACTGAGACAAGGAGAAGCTATGACCAACCCATCATTCCTAGCGGACTATTTCCATGGCCAGACCCCTACTCCTAGAGGCTCCATAACCATCAAGACAGTACCTCTTTTACAACCTGAGCCTTTGGGGGAACATTTCAAATTTAAACTATAGTACCTCTTCAAAATTATTTCACTGGGGCACAACAAAGCTGAGAGAATAGAAGAGGAAACAAAGGTTAGTGAACTGAAGAAGGGTGGAATGAGGTGAAAAGAGAACTGCTTCTACTCTGAAGTCAAATCGGGAAGCATAATAAAAGCTACCTTTGGCCTCCATGTGTCTAGCCATTCATTTCAACAAGTACGGTTTTTTGTTTTTGTCCTGTCTGTCTATTTGCTTGTTTGTTTGTTTTGCAGATATGAACAAAGTGTCCTACTCAGCTTCAATGATGTAAAATAAGACAGGATCTCTTCTCTAAAGAGGTTCTGGAAAAATTACATAAGGCAGGACAGTGATGAAGCACGGTATGGTTAACTAATATTCCAGGAACACACCCGTGGAACACGAGATGTAGGCAAGGGAGTGAAGTATGAGGCAGAAGGATAAGGTGGGCAGCGGGAAAAAGACAGGGAAGGGAAGCTGTGGTAAGCAGCAGAAGATCTGTGTGATGTAGAGAGTTTCTATTGTCTCTTCACCCTAACTTACCAGACACTGATTTCATTTGAGATGCAATCATTTAAGTTGACGAATCAAAAAGAAATCTGATTCCTTGAGGTTTGACATAGTTTACTTGGGACAGTGGCGGCGTATGTCCAATTCATAAACAGAAATTTCTTGCTTTTTCTCAAGTTACACAACATGAAGAGAACAGGGGAATTGAATGCTATTTCTAGACTCTGTTGTTTATTCCACACTGAATGTGGGAAATGTTTCCCCTTTCAAATGACAGTAAAATCACTGAGCCAAAAGGGTCTCAGGATGTATCATATCCGACCTCCATATTTTGCAATGAATTGAATAATCACAGTTTGTTCCCTTGAATGAACTGTTCATTCCCTTGTCTGCACACACAGATAATGGTGAGTGTTTAGCTTGGACTGGGAAGTTTTCTCAAGTGCCTTCATGCAGAACTGGGCATGGAAAAGAAGTTGACATTTTATAGTTGTGTCATCTGGAAGAGTGTCTTACTTCACAGTCTTGTGAGACTAGAATGTTATATTCAGCTCAAGTTGTTGAGAGATGAGATAACCTTCATGCAGCAATTGAACCCATTGCTTACAAACACCATTTGCGACACTTCTGGAACTCAGGTCTTCATTCTGTTTATCCTTTTCTTCTGCCTAAGACCTTGGGTTGTTAGCACTTGCGTAATATAAATAAGTTAATGAATATTTTCTCATACCTTTACCTGAAATAATGAGCAAAGTAGTTCTGGTGATTTGAATGAAAATGGCTCCCATAGGTCCCTAGGGAATGACACTATTAGGAGGTGTTTCCTCCTAATAGTTGAAGAAGGAAGTGTGTCACTAGTAATGGGCTTGAGGTTTCACAAGCTCAAGCCAGGCTCAGTTTCTGTCTTTCTCTCTCTCTCTCTCTCTCTCTCTCTCTCTCTCTCTCTCTCTCTCTCCAGGATGTAGAACTCTCAGATACCTCTCATGCACTATGTCTGCCTCTGTGCTATCATACTTCCTACCCTGAAAATTATGGACTCAGTCTCTGAGCTGTAAACCAGCCCCAATTAATGTTTTCCTACATAAGAGTTGCTGTGGTCATGGTGTCTCTTTAGAGCCTTAACTAAAACAGAAAAAAAACAAAACAAAACAAAACAAAAAACCTTAATTAAGATAGATATCACCTGTTATGATGCAAAAGGGGGGTGTTAACAACTAAAAAGGGGGAAAACAGAAATTAACATATCATAATATTATTTTGACACATGCTTGAAACATTAGGTATTCAGTAATGATGATCATTTTTCTTTCCCACATCAAGAAGAGTGCTGAAAGATACCTTCAGATAAATGAAAGAAGACCTGGGGAAGAGGAAATAGAGGTATTCTTTGGAGGCTGTAGTGGGATTGAATTGTACTTCTTCACTCTTGGAAAATGGGTCATGAAGGTAGGATTTACGATAAGGATCTTGAGATAAGGTCCTCCTGGGGTCTTTAAATGCTCTAAATCCAGTAAAAGATGACTGTGGAAGCACAGATTTGAGCAATATAGCCACAAGCCAAAACAACGCCTGCCATCACCATAATCTGGAAGAGGCCAGGAACAGCTTTCCCCTGGAGCCTTTAAGGAACCTTCCTTGTGGCTTCTTGCCTCCAGAACTGCAAGGTAGTGTATTTCTGTTGTTTCAGAGCACCACATGTGTGACATTCCAAAGCCATGAAACAAATAACCTGGACAGTGAATCACCTGCCTCAAATAGGCAAATAAATAAATAGTTCAGAATAATTACTGACAGAGTTAATGAGCACATATCACAATAGAAATTGATTGAGATTTCCCCCTTTTAATATTTCATATTTGCATATTTCTGAACATAGTCTCCTGGACTAACTCCTCAGGAATCCCCAGACTTTATTCTCATTATTGCACATTGTTCCAGGCTGGATTAAGAATAGTTGAACTAAGTTAAAAAACAAAGTCACTGTTGCTCTGCCCTGGGAAACGGACAGACAGAGCAGACATGGTTTTATATCTGGGGCAGCTGTCTTCCTGAAGCTGGTTCATTTGCCATCTTTTATTTTTAGGAAAGACTTTCATAGAAAAAATAAAGAATTTGCCATGTTTATATTCATATCTTTTCTTTCTTTGGACCATTAGACTATTAGAGAAACAAAGTTTATGTAATTATATTGACTTTAAAGACAGATAAATAATACTCTTTGTTCTTGTGATCATACAGAGTTAATATTTTAGAGGTGACGGGAGTAAAACACAAAACACGTGGTAGTTGTGTGTGTGTGTGTGTGTGTGTGTGTGTGTGTGTGTGTGTGCCTACCAAGCATCTGCTTTATAGTCAACTCAACCTAAAGGGTCAGGATGACCTCACGGTTCTTCTCACATGTTCCCTCCAAGAAGCAAAATGAATTGTGAGATTTGCTTTGAAAGGTCTTACTGCAGAAGAGTATGATTCCAGCACTGAACATAACACCTCACAGAGAGACTGGGCTTTCAATACAGCTTCACCAAATACAGGATTAAACACCAATGGCCAAGGTAAAGTTATCTATAGATTTCATTAGACCCTTACATACTTGTGACTGTGATGAAAAAGAGAGATTAATTTTGGCTCACTGTTTCAGAGGTCCATGCTAGCATGTTCCATTATGTCTTGGCCTGTGGTAAAACCAGAGCATCATGGCAGAGAGGGAATAAAAAAGGAAGAGAAGCTAAAGTCAAGAATATAATACACCTTCAAAAGCATGCCCTTTGTGATCCCTATTCTCAATGAGGTCCCACTTCCTCATAGTCCACTCAGCTGTGAGTCCATTGATAAGATTAGTGTCCTCATGAGCCAACTGCCTCTCAATGGTACCACCACAAGACAGTATTTTGGGAGGACGCTTCATTTCTGAATCTTAGCAGTCTACATATAAGATGTTAAGAACTACTTTGTGAGGATAACATGACCTTGAAGAGCTGATGGCCTGGGTTTATGTTCAAGCCAAAGAGCATCCAGGGCCTCGTGAGGCTTTGGTAGTCAGACAGTTACAGAAAGCAAACTTCCTTTGCTTCATGCTTTTGCCCTCTCCATTTTTATTTCTGTTGTTTGTTTTTGAGATTGTAATTTAATTACATTTCTTCCTTCCCTTTCCTCTCTGCAAACCCTCCTACAAATACCTCATTACTCTCCTTCAAATTCATGGTCTCCTTTTTTATTGATTGCTATTGTATGCACTTATGTATACACACAGACACACACAAACACACACACATATATTCTTAAATATAACCTGTTGGGTCCATATAATGTTATTTGTATACATGTTTTCAAGACTGACCATTTGGCTGATGGGCCAACAAATTGGTGTGTTCCCTTTTGGGGAGGACCACCACTCCCCCTCCCAGCTTTACTCAATTGCCTGTAGTTCTTTGTGTAGAGTTAAGACCTCGTGGACTTTTCTCTGGCCAGTTTGATGTGTTCATTGGTGCCATCATTGTTTAGCTCACATTTGGGCAGTCAGGTTGGTGAGATTTGTGGATATAGCTTCTGTTGTTACTAGAAGACACTATCTCACTTCAAATTCTGCTATCTTCTGGCTCTTATGATATTTGCACCCCTCTTCTCAGTATTTCCTAAGCCTTGGGTACAGAAGCTTTTGTAGATGTGACCACTGGGACCTTCTTGAGCTACTTTGCAGAACTATTCCTTTTCAACTTGTCATAGCTATGAAGAGATTGTGAAATCAAATTTTAACAGATAAGTGCAAAATAAAATGAGCCTTTTAAGAAGAGGTGGGTGAGTGGATATGTTTGTGATTTACTACTTGCCAGACACCATTAAAAGCTGGCTTGTCTTGCTTCATTTTAGTTTTGCAAGGAACTTTCAATATTTTGCCATTACTCAAAATGTACAGCCATAGAAACTAAAGGGCAGTGGACTAAAGAATCACAGTTCTTGGCTTCCATTGTTTTATTTTAGTCTCTTACATTTTCAGTTTTCTTCATTTTGTTCTTTTGTGGCAGCAAAATGAGACATAATTAAAGAGACTACAGTCATGTGGAGTGATTTCAAGAAAAAGATCTTGGCTTCTGTTTCCCCAGCACATCCTGCTGTTTGTTTTACTGTCTGGCACAACTTCCACCATTTCTATTTTTTTAATTAAGTAGATTATTCACTTTTTAATCACAGCTGTAGCCTTCCCCTATTCCCTCCCAATACTACTCTCCCTCCCTCTTCTTCTTCTATGCCCTTCCCCAGTCCAATAATAGGGGAGCTCCTCTTCCTCTTCCATCTGATCCTAGCCTATCAGGTCTCATCAGGACTGGCTGCATTGTCTTACTCTGTGGACTGGTAAGGCTGCTCCCCCTCAGGTGGATGTGATCAAAGAGGCAGCCCATATAAGTTCAAGTCAGAGAAGGTCCTGTCCCTGTTCCTCTTACTGGTGAACCCACTTGGACACTGAGCTGCCATGGGCTGCATCTGTGCAAGGGACTTAGGTTATCTCCATGCATAGTCCTTGGTTGGAATAGCAATCTCAGGAAAGACCCCTGGGCCCAGAGTTTTTTGGTTTTGTTGCTCTTCTTGTGGAGCTCCTGTCCCCTCCAGATCTTTCTATCTCCCGCTTCTTTCATAAGATTTCCTGCACTCTGCCCAAAGTTTGGCTATGAGTCTCAGCGTCTGCTTTGATACCATGCTGGATAGAGTCTTTCAGAGGCACTCTGTGATAGGCTCCTGATTCAATTCAGAAAGGAGTAAGTCAAAGTATCAGTTTTCACAGATGATATGATAGTATACATGAGCGACCCCCAAAAGACTACCAGGGAACTCCTACAGCTGATAAACACCTTCAGCCAAGTGGCTGGATACAAAATCAACTAAAAAAAAATATCAGTCGCCCTCCTATATACAAAAGACAAAAGGGCTGAGAAAGAAATTAGGGAAATAACACCCTTCACAATAGCCACAAAGGACTTAAAGTACCTTGGTGTAACTCTAACCAAGCAAGTCAAAGACTTGTATGAAAAAACTTTCAGTCTCCAAAGAAAGAAATAAAGGAAGATATAAGAAGATGGAAAGATCTCCCATGTTCATGGCTTGGCAGGATTAACACAGTAAAAATGGCCATCTTACCAAAAGCAATCTACAGCTTCAATGCAATTCCCATCAAATTACCACCACAATTCTTACAGACCTTGAAAGAAAAATTCTCAACTTCATATGGAATAACAAGAAACCCAGCATCACTAAAACAATCCTTTACAATAAAAGATCTTCTGGAGGTATCTCCATCCCTGATCCCAAGATGTACTATAGAGCAACAGTAATAAAAACTGCATGGGTGAAAGAAGTGGGAAATAGAAAGATCTGGAGTGGACAGGAACTCCACAAGGAGAGCAACAGAACCAAAAAATCTGGGCACAGGGGTCTTTTCTGAGACTGATACTCCAACCAAGGACCATTCATGGAGACAACCTAGAACCCTTGCACAGATGTAGCCCATGGAAGTTCAGTGTCTTAGTGGGTTCCATAGTAATGGGAACAGGGACTGTCTCTGACATGAACTGATTGGCTTGCTCTTTGATCACCTCCCCCTTACCAGGCCACAGAGGAAGACAATATAGCCAGTCCTGATGGACTAGGATCAGAAGGAAGAGGAGGAAGACCTCTCCTATCAGTGGACTTGGGGAGGGGCATGGGTAGAAAAGAGGGAGGGAGGGGAAGTTTAGGAGGGGAGGAGGGAAGGAGCTACAGGGGGGTACAAAGTGAATAAATTGTAACTAGTAAAAATTAAAATAAAAAACCTGCATGGTACTGGCATAGAAACAGAATGGTGAGTCAATGGAATTAAATAGAAGACCCAGAAATAAATCCACACACTTATGGACACCTGATTTTTGACAAAAATGCCAAAACCAGACAATGGAAAAAAAGATAGCATCTTCAACAAATGGTGATGGTCTAACTGGATGTCTACATGTAGAAAAAAATGCAAATAGATCCATACTTACCATCCTGCACAAAACTAAAATCCAAGTAGATCAAAGACCATTTCTATTTTTTTATGACAAGCAGTCAGTACCTGGTATCACTGGTCTCTGAGACACTGTGGAGGAAGCTTTAGCTCTTTAAGCATTTTTTTCCTAAGAATCTCAGAAATGCTAGTAATTCTCTCCCAGACTGGCCAAAGATAAAATATACAGAGCTTTGGAGTCGGGGGTGGGGGAGACATAGAATCTTAACTTTGCTCATCATTAGTCTAGTAGTGTTGAGTGCCTCACCATTCTTGCTGCAACAAAATAGCCTTCAGTTTTATTATAACTAAGTTAATTTATTATAATTAAGTTAATAAAGAGACTGAAATCCTGGTTGAAATGCAAAAGAGAAACCAGACTGGAAAGTTTATTAGACACACCCCAGATACTGAATTTACTGGAAGAAAAACATGACAGAAGACTTGGAAGTGTGGCAGGAAAATGAGTTGCAAAGAATAATGCAGATGCCCCCTCACACACAGAGACTTTGAAACAAGTGGCCCTTCCCTTGAGCAAGCAGATCTGCAGGGTCCTGCTTGCTCCAGTGCTTGATGTAGGCCCCCAAATAAATGCTTCATTGTTCCTTCCTGTAATAAATTCCGCACTTAAGGACAATCCTATTTTCTGCTTGTAAGTCTCTAGGTTTCGAAGTAAATTGTGGATATCCTTTAGAGTTGTTGAACATAGCAGCAAGAACATGGTAAATGACAGGGTTCAAAACTGTGTTTGGCGACTGCCTACAGATTGGGAAAGAATCTTCACTAACCCTTTATCTGACAGAGGACTAATATCCAGTATATACAAAGAACTAAAGAAGCTGAAAAGCAGCAAACCAAGTAATCCAATTAAAAAATGGGGAACAGAGCTAAACAGAGAATTCTCGACAGAGGAATATCGAATGGCAGAAAAACACTTAAAGAAATGCTCATCCTCATTAGCCATCAGGGAAATGCAAATCAAAACGACCCTGAGATATCACCTTACACCCATCAGAATGGCCAAGATGAAAAACTCAAGCGATAACACATGCTGGAGAGGTTGTGGAGAAAGGGGAACCCTCCTCCACTGCTGGTGGGAATGTAAACTGGTACAACCACTCTGGAAATCTATCTGGCGCTTCCTAAGACAAATAGGAATAGTGCTTCCTCCAGACCCAGCTATACCACTGCTAGGTATATACCCAAAGTTTGTTCAAGTACACAAAAAGGACACTTGCTCAATCATGTTTATAGCAGCTCTATTTGTAATAGAACCTGGAAACAACCCAGATGTCCATCAACGCTGGAATGGGTACAGAAATTGTGGTATTTTTATACAATGGAATACTACTCAGCAATCAAAAAGGAGGAAATCATGAAATTTGCAGGCAAATGGTGGGATCTAGAAAAGATCATTCTGAGTGAAATATCCCAGAAGGAGAAAGACAAACATGGGATATACTCACTTATATAGACCTATAAGATATGATAAACATAATGAAATCTATACACCTAAAAAAGATAATCAATTGAGTGGACATGGGGTAAGATGATCAATCCTCATTTAGAAAGACAGATGGGATGTGCATTGAACGTATGACAGGAGTCTACTGAGCGCATCTGAAAGACTCTAACTAGCAGTGTTTTCAAAGCAAAGACTCATGACCAAACCTTTGGCAGAGTACAGGGAATCATAAGAAAGAAGGGGAGTTAGTCTGATGGGGAAAGGATAGGAGCTCCACAAGGACCAAATATATCTGGGCACAGGGTCTTTTCTGAGACTGACATTCAACCAGGGACCATGTATGGATATAACCTAGAACCTCCACTCAGATGTGGCCTGTGGTAGCTCAGTAACCAATTGGTTTCCCAAAGTGAGGGGAACAGGGACTATTTCTAACAGGAACTCAATGACTGGCTCTTTGGTCTCCCCACCCCCGAAGGGAGGAGCAGTCCTGTTAGGCCACAGAGGAGGGCTTTGCAGCCAGTCCTGAAGATACCTGATAAAACAGGATCAGATGAATGGGGAGGAGGTCCCCCCTATCAGTGGACTTGGAAAGGGGCACCACGGTGGAGATGAGGGAGGGAGGGAGGGACTGGGAGGGAATGAGGGATCGGGACATGGCTGGGATACAGAGTTAATAAAATGTAACTGATAAAAAAAATAAAAAATAAAAAATAAAAAAAAAAGTACACAGCTTGGCTACTCAAAAAAAAACAAAAAAAAACAAAAAAAAAAAAAAACTGTGTTTGGGCAAGGGAATCTCCCTCTGTAACTCAAGATGGATTAAATCCATAAAGCATCCAGGCTGACTTTGAGCTCACTATCTTCAAGTGTCAGCTTCCTGAATAATGTGGTGACGGGCATGTTACCACCATGCCCAGATTGGGGAAAGAAAAGCTAATCATCATGGCATAACCAACAGAGAAGAACTTATCTTCTTGAAGTCTTTTTGCCTCTCCCGGTTGACTCATTTGATTTCTTTTTAGTAATACAGCTCCAGCTTAGGAATGACAAAAGCATTTACTCACAAGTTATTCATACGGTACAAACTCTTGTGACATTTTGGACTGCATTGCTCTTTCAAGGAAAAGTTCTAGGTCTTTGATTACAGCTAAAATAAATATTAGTTTGACTGAAAATTACGGTCACTATAAACAGAAGTTGCTGTAAGGTCCTTTGCCGTTCCCAGAGGTCACATGTGCGTCTTGGCACTCTACAAATGTTTGTTGCATATGCTGTTTGCATGACCTGATCTTTGTCCCTAAGAATGTTTGACAAGGCTTTCCTTGGGGCCCTGCTCTGGCTAAATAGATGCAATGCTACCAGCAGGTTCGCAAACTGTGGTCTACTGCCTTGCTTCCTCCCACCCTTCCAAGCTCAGTGCACTTATTGTATGTCTCCTTTAAGGAACGGAGCGGTGCAAAGTGCAGGTGGGAGGATGAGAAGAAGACAGGAAGCAGGTATGCATGAGTTTGCAGGGGCCTCCGCTCCTGGGGGAGGGAGGAGCTTCCTGTGAGTATCACACACTTCTTTAAAGCTTCTCATCCCTTTACCCCTTTTCCTGCCTTCTCGGCCCTCACATCCTTTTCTTTATACCCTACCAAATGGGAGGGTCCAGAGGGAGGTAGAAATTGTAGAGACTCACGGCCATAATCTGTGTTAGGCTTATTAGGAACAATTACGATTGTTATTTGTTATATAGTATTTGCTCACTCATGAGCTCAACCACTAGCAGATACGTTTTGTTTGGCATAGGCAGAGCTGGATAAAATTTCAAAATTTCCTGTAATAGTATGAACTCCTTGATCTTGGAAGACAAAAAAAAAAAAAATGTAATTCCAATCTGACCATGCTTGGCCAGGTGGCTGGCTCTCGCACAAACCCATGGCTTCCTGCAAGCAGGAGTTACTCTTTGCAAATTAAAATGAAAATATTTATGACCCAAGATAGTAGCCAGTACTATAGAGTAAATAGTACTCTTGCTGTAGAATCTTACTTCTCCTAACTCTGCTAAGAAAGGGACAGCAGGAAAAGGAGACCACACTTCATAGGCTCCATTGTTTTCTATTCTGTAGCCAAGCCACTGTGTCTAAGATGTTGTTTAGAGTTATTTTCCTGGACTTAGCCCACAAAAGAGACTTTAAAAGCACTACTTCTCTTTACTGCAGTTAAGTGTGGTCTAATGCATTAACTCACATGCTCCCAAATGAGGACAGGTTCATCTTTAACTATGGGATTCTGAAAACAGTTTATTGATTGAACAGACGTCAGAATTTGGTCAGTAACCACTAGAAGATGTGTTTTGCTTGTCATATGAAGTGGTGGATAAAATTTGGAAATCTATAAAAAGTATTAATTCCTTGATTTGGGGGGGGGGGAAGAGCAATTCTAATCTGCTCATGCTTGGCCAGGTGTCACAAGCCCCTGACTCCCTATAGGCAGGAGTTACACTTTGCCCAAGCCCACCACATCTTATTGATTTTTTTGGGGGTGGTGGTGGTTTTGTTTTGTTTTTTAGATTTCTTTATTTTATGAACACTGTTTTCATGCCCAGCAGAAGAGGGAATCAGACGCCATTGCAGATGGTTGAAAGCCATCTGTGGTTGCTGGAAATTGAACTCAGGCCCTCTGGAAGAGCAGTCTGTCAGTGCTCTTAACCGCTGAACCATCTCTCCAGCCCCACATCTTGTTTTATCTATGGGAGGAAAGTCATTCCTTTTGGTTACCTGTGTGACAACTCATAGGGATTGGATTCCATACTTTCTGGTCCACAGCAGTTAAAATACATCTATGTTAACTATGAGGCACTGCCTCAACCAGTAAGCTTCCTCCAAGATCCATTCCACCTTTCCAGTGCTCCACTCTTCTTTTCCTCTTCTCCCCTGGAGCTTGTCTATTCCCTTCCCAGTACCGCCAAGCATCCTGAGCCAGCGTAGCTTTAGCTCTTTTGAAACCTTGCAAGTTCAAAGTAGTGAAAATACCTGGCTGGTAGACCAGGTCATTCCCAGCTCAGTATGATTTCCCTTGGACCATGCTTCCAGAAACTTGTTTAGTTTCCCATAGTTGAGGTCAAGTCCATCACATCCTGTGATTCCCTTTAGGGGATTACTTTGGAAGCTATAGTTAGGCACTCAACAGTGAAACAATTCCATATAAACAAAAATATTTTTTCCCAAAATCCAGGAAATATGATAGATGAGATGGATTGAATTCCAGAGCACAGAGACAAGCCATTATTTATATAAACCAAATTCTCTCTGTGGTTACCTATAAGATGTAAATATCTGGAGCAGATGTGTTGTATTTATGCATCCTCTCCTCCTGATCCTGCCTTTTAGATTCTCCAGGCTAATATGCCATAGCATTTCTCCGGCTTTATATTTTTGTATTATATTTGGGAATATTTGTATGGTTTTTTCCTCAAGACAAAATCTTTTTTTTTTTCTGTTTATCACCAGTAGATATTAGAAACAAGCACACAGACACTGTGTACTGATAAATGTTTGTAGATTGGAGTTGCTCCAAATTTAAGACCTATAAACAACATTAGATTGTTTTTATTAGATATACTAGAGAAGATAAACTGCCTTCGTCACTTAATGTGTTAAGGGCATGTACAGAGTTTTGAAACATTCACAAATATGTGCTCTCCTGGTCATGACCTGGCTCATATTTCTTTTTCTGGGCCGTGTGAAGGAATACATGGTGCTGAATTAAAATGTAGCAGAGCATGTTCAGACAATGTTAGAGACCTTCCTGTGGCTGAGGAATTAGCAGGCATTATCATCTCTTGAGAACCAGTTACTAATGGACAAACACAGATGGCTGAGCACAACTGAAGACCTAAGTCCAGGTTTCTTCCTCATTAGTTGCTATGGTTTGGTCTGGCTTCTTTCCCAACGGCTTGTTCAGAGAAAATGTGATACCCTTCCTGGAAGAATTTTGAGTAGTTGAGTCTACTAGAAGACATTTAGATTACGGCATCTTAACCCTCATGAATAGATTAAATAATAAGTTAAAGCTGTTTCGCAGAAGGTTGTTTAAAACTGAAAATAGCCACACACTCTGGCCTTTACTCAAATAAAGGCCTTTACTCACTTGTCTACTATAGTGTGACACAGTCAGGTAGCCTTTATCAGTCAGGCTGCTGCAATTATGATTTCTGGACCATCTAGCCTCCTGTGCTATAATCCAGGTAAAACGCCCAGCCTTCAATGTTTCATTTTAGCAACACAAAATCAAGTAAGATAGGATATTGGTACCAAGAAGTTGGATTGTCTCTCAGAGCTTCTTCTAGCAGTGGAGACTATGGAGCTAGAAGTCACCACACCGTCTAGCCAGGTGGGACTTCCAATGGAGAGAGGTGGACACCAACACACCCAAAATTTGTCTGGCCTACATGAAGTGTAGGAATTAAGATGGAGCAGAGATTGAAAGAATGGTAAACCAGTGACTGGCCTAACTTGAGATCTATTCCATAGGAGAGAGCCAATACCACACACTAATAATGATACTCTGCTATGCTATACTTACAGACAGGAGGCTAGCATAGCTGTCTTCTGAAAGGCTCCTTCCAGCAGCTGATGGAAACAGACGCAGAGACCCAACAATAGGCCAAGCTTTGGAAGTTTTGTGGAAGAGTAAGAGGAAAGATTGAGGGAGCAAGAGAGGTCAAGGACACTATAAGAAGAACTACAGAGTAAAATGATCTGGACCCATGGGGGCTCATAGAGACTTGACCACCAACCAAATAACATGCATAGACTGGACCTAGACCCTTTACACGAATGTGTAGCATGGTCATCATGTAAGTCCCCTAACAATGGGAGTAGGGGCTGTCTCTGACTCTGTTTCCCAACTTTGGATCCCCTTCCCCTAGCTGGGCTGCCTTGCCCATCCTCAATGGGAGAGGATGCACTTAGTCCTGCTGCAACTTGAAGTGCCAAGGTAGGTTGGTACTCCTTGGAGGCCTCCCCTTCTCTGAGAAGAAGGAGAGAGAGGAATGGGGAAGAACATGAGAACAGAACTGGGAGATGAGGAGGGAGGAGCCTGAGATTGGGCTGTAATGTGATTAAATAAATAAATGAAAAAAAGAAAGCAAAAAAGGATTTCATTTGTTGTTATGGAGACATGTGGAAATTTGCAATAAGCTTTAGACCTGACTAATCAGTAGAGGTTAGAAGAGTTTTGGGGAGCATGCTGGAAAAAGAGTGCACGGCCATAAACAGAACATAAAAGTGATTCTAGTGAGAGCTCAGAACACAAGGAAACTAGAAAAGGACTGGAATTTCTTAGACATTCATTGAGTGTTATTAACCAGAATGCTGACAGAAATGGGCAGTAAACAACTAATTGGTGAAATGAGCAGATGAAATTAATATGATCCTGTTGGAAATCAGAATAAATCCTACCACCTCTATCACATTATTGGAAAGACCCAGGCTTTATTGTACTTGTGTCCTAGAGTCTTATGGAAGTCCACATTTGAAACTGTGGAATAAGGAGTGTCTAACAAGAGTCATTTCTACACAAAATACAGATGAGCCTATGTGGGTAGTTTAAGGCAGCATTTTATATTCGATGATAACAGAAGAGAGATTGCTTAAAAGAGAAAAGGGAACAGGAAGCTTGTGTGAAAGTTTCAGGACCGCCAGGGAAAGGCATGAAAGAAATATATAAGGATATGACCCAGCTGGTTGCCAAATATTAGCACAGACTAAAAGAAGCCAGGTGTTGTACATCCTGTCAATAGAATACAAGAAGTCAAGGTCACAGCAAAAAGCTGTCTCTCTCTTTCTCATCATAAGCCTGTAGGCCTTTGAGGTAGTGTGGGTTCAAGGGGCCTGATTTCTACAGGTTCCTTGAGCAAGGTCACCTCAAGACTTAACTGCGTGCTTTGGACCACACTGCTCTGAGTCCTTCCAGCTGTCAGAGGCCCTCTCAGAATAACATTCTAGAGGAAGCCAAGCAGAGACCATCACACACACGTTTATTCTCTATTCTACAAACATACAAAATGCAAGAGTGATAGAGTCCTGACACGTTCCGCCAAGACTTCAAAGAAACCCTGAAAAGACTGGCAGAGGCTTGAGGCAGAGGAAGAATATGCCCTAGGTGTGCTCTTGAAGCACATCTGTAGACAGGACTGGGACAGCAAAGCCATCATACTGCAATACCAGTAGGGAGAGCTGAGGGTTCCAAAGCGCAGACAACAGAACAGCCACATGAACTGTCACCAGCAAAGTGATGGAAGCCAGGAGGCCCATAGCCTCAGGGACAACCTCTAGTCCCAGTATGTGTGGCTTGCCTTCCCTATACCTCTGAAATTTAATGTCTGTTCTGCTGGGTCGTTTTGGAGGACTGTGACTTCTTTCTTTGTATATAAGAATACTTACAGTGAACCTGTTCCATTACTTTATTTGGAAGTACTAATTTTGCTTTATTTTGTACTGTGATTTGTTATGGTATTTTTGTCTTGTGTTGTTTTGTTTTAAACTAGAGGAGTTTGAGACTCAGAAGAGATTTTGAATTTGAACATTTAACCATCGTGGGATAAGCTAAAACTTTAGAGTTATTGTCACGGAAGGAAGGCGTTGTAGTTGAACATGAACTTGGATATTCAGACCTGATGATTAATCTTGATCTGAAATCCATTTAGAGACACACCTCTGGGTGTATCTGTGAGGTCCTTTCCAGGAAGAATTAAATGATGGGACAAGACCTACCTCCAAATTGGGTGGTATCTTTCATTGTGAAATGAGAAGCCGCAAGCACTTCATGATAGCATCCCAGAACAGACTCAGACAGGAGCAGAGCTATGGCACACACACAAATGGGTTCGTTTCAAAAGCGAACTCTTGTTTCTTATATATTCTGGCAAAATGAAAATCCTGTCTAAAAAGATTTTTTAAGGTGAGTCTGTCTCAGAACAGCGACAAAGCCACACTACCTCTGCACCATTACCTTAAGTCAATCATTGCAAGAAAACCAGCACTTCCTTCCAGGAAATCTCACCACTATGGAGACTAATCTTTGTAAAGCATTCGTAACAATTTTGTGACCCCAGCTTCCACCATTCTTTAGGGCTTGAAATCTTTTAATTCTCTTGTAGTAGAAGCTCTGGTTTCTTTAAAAAAAAATGCAGTTATGTTATGTAAGTATGTCTTTGTTTTAATACCAAGTTTGGGATATGGGGCAGCTTTCAGTTTGTTCACAGCTGATGAGTATGATTACCTGGTGCAGGCTCAGAGAGGGGTGTGATCTTTACCAGCTGCAGATAGTTTTAGTCTGAAGACTCTGAGAGTGTATAAATGTCAGAGCACTGGGAGGAATAGGAGTCTGAGGAGGAAAAAGTTTGTTGCTGATTCATTCTGCTGCTGTGTTTGCTGGCTTACTGGAATGCTGGATATCCTGACTTCCAAGATTGGACTTGCCCCAAGGAACTAACTCTAAAGAGGTCTACATCCCCTTTCTTTTCTAACATTCTCTCCTATCTAGTGTTGGGGGTTGGAAGTGAGGTAGAGGTACGAAACAAATTCATAAAGTAGATCAAAAGTTCAGCTACATTCTCTTGTTGGAACTCATGTCCATTTCATCAAGCTCCAATAAGTCCTCAAATTGCTTTCTAGAGATTTCCTTCTGTTGTATTACTGGGTTCTGGTACCCAGTGGAGGGCAGTAGTTGCTTCAATCACTTTCTTTTCTTTATCTCACAGTGTGCCTGTTGCTGGGGTAGAGGTGTGGCTTTCTTCTCATTACCTCAAGGAGTTGCCTTTCTTTCCTATTCCATGAAAAGCCCCTTCTTTGGGCCTCAAATAACTCAATGATTTATCAACTTCCTCTCTTTGTTATATTGTCCATCTACCCTTGCCCAGGTCATTCTTTCTCTTTCCTTAAAGATGTCGGTGGTAAACTTTAAATTCACAAAACATCAGTATTCGTTATAGCGGAGTCAACATGAATGATCTTTTTAATTCCTTCTGTCTATTATCTGTGGTTCTCAATTGAGTGTTATTTTGACCCCAGTTATACCGAAATGTAGTTGTATTTTTGAAAATTGTAGACAGTTATGGTTAGTACAGTTTACAGAGTGTCACTGATATCTTACTGGCAGTTGTTAGGGGTACTGGTAGCATCCTATGGTATCCCATCAACACACACATACACACACAGAGTACTCCATAGAAAGAAGGGCCAAGCTTGAAAACATCTGCCCAATAGTACTCAAATTCTACCTTTGTGGTAGAACTGGGTACTACAAAATAAGAGGAATTCTGGTCTTGCTTGAATATAGTCATTACAGATGTAATTAAGGTGGAGCCATCCTGGAAAGCATGGCTCCCTGACCCAATATGATTTTGTCTTCATAACATAAATACCATATAATTCTGTTCTACCTAGTTATAAGTAATTCTTGCAAACAAAAGACTAAAAACTAAAAGAATTACATAGAAGACAAACTTAATACAGCATTGTTGCTTTACATAACTTTTATTTTTTTTTATCAAGTATGCTTTTCAAATTCATCCTATTTCCCTTGAAGAGTTTGTATCAAAGATATTTAGGAGGCGCTAACCACAAATGGGTGGCTTTGGCTAAATACTGGGAGCCTTTTCCTATCTGTGTTTGTTATAAGTTCCAAGTAATTAAGATAATCTCATTTACTGGATTTGTGATTTTGTGTGGAAATGCTTAAGGACACAGCTCAGGGTTACAGGCTTTAGTACTAACAACTTTACTAAAATTGACTGCTTTAAGAAGCTTTAGCATTCCCTGTTTTCTCCCTCTTCTGAGGTCCATCCTGTTTGCCTTTCTGAATGAGGATTGATCATCTTACCCAGAGTTCTCCTTGATTAGCTTCTTTAGGTGTACAGATTTTAGTATGATTATCCTATATTATTTGTCTAATATCTACTTATAACTGAGTATATACCATGTGTGTCTTTCTGCTTCTGGGATACCCCACTCAGGACGATCTTTTCTAGTTCACAAATTTCATGATTTCCTTGTTTTTAATTGCTGAGTAGTAATTCTATTGTGTAAATATATCACAATTTCTGTATCCATTCCTCAACTGAGGGGCATCTGGGTTGCTTCCAGCTTCTGACTATTACAAATAAATCTGCTACAAACATGGTTGAGCAGATGTTCTTATAAAACGGAACAAGACAGGAGCCTACCACAAAGAGCCTCTGAAAGACTCTACCCAGCAGGATATCAAAGCAGTGCTGAGACTCATAGACAAACTTTGGGCAGAATGCAGAGAATATTATGAAAGAAGGGGAAGATAGAAAGACCTGGAGGGGACAGGAGCTCCTCAAGGATAGCAAATTAAATTAAATTAAAAATTAAAAAAATTAAAATCTGGGCACAGGGATCTTTTCTTAGAATGATACTCCAACAAAGGACCATTCATAGAGATAACACAGAACCTCTGCACAGATGTAGTCCATGGCAGCTCAGTGTCCAAGTGGGTTCCTAGTAATGGGAACAGGGACTGCCTCTGACATGAACTTGGTGGCTGGCTCTTTGATCACCTCACCTTGAGGGGCCTGCAGCCTTACCAGGCCACAGAGGAAGACAATGCAGCCAGTCTTGATAAGACTTGGATCAGATGGAGGGGTAGGAGGGCCTCCCCTATCAGTGGACTAGGGGAGGGGCATGGGTGGAGAAGAAGGAGGCAGGGGGCTACAGTTAAGATACAAAGTAAATAAACTGTAATTAATAAAAAAAATGAATTTTAAAAAGAAGCTTTAGCATTTGCACATTGCTTTTGTTAGCTGTTTAAGGCACTTGAGGAAACCCATTTTTAAAACAATATTGTGACATAGCTGGAGATATTTGCAGGAATGGATGTGTGTAACTTGTTGAACTATTTAGGAACAAGCAAATTATTGCATTTTAGCATTCAATTGTGGTATACCTATACTGTAAGGCACAAAATGCTTTAAGTTTACATGTAATACCTGAAATTTTCTATACATTGTTTGAAATATAGAAGCTAATCAAAGAAGCATAAACTGTGCTTAAATTTAGTCTAAAGTTTCCAATAATTATAAATTAATTTTACTGATACGCTCAGGATGCGAGGCTAAGCACTGCACTCAGGGTCAGCCGCTTTGGACCCAGCGAAGAGCATGTCCAATTGCATGCGGGTTGATGCCCCAGGTCCCGCCTCTGAGAAAAAGGTATTGGAAGGGTCTGATGCTCTTTGGGTGGATGACACCTAAATGAACATCGGTACAAAGTCCCAATTTATTTCTAATATCAGAGATTAGACCTCTACTCTTGCCTGATGCGTCTAAAACAAAAAGGGGGAACTGTAGAGAGCTGCGGAAGATGGAGCTGGTTTCCGCCTTCCACCTTCCCGATGGTGAGTGCTCTCTGTCACGAACAATTCCGCATTTGGCTAAGGCTGAGGATCTGGCTTGCTTCCATGTATGTGGACCTATCTGCATTGCCCACGTGGCACGCCTGGGTTGGCTACCCAGAGGCTATTTAAGCTGTGGGCTGGCTTTCCCCAGGGTCCGAGGATTGTTCAAAGTTCCTGAATAAACTGCATTGAAAAAAAAAAAAAGAAAAAAAGAAAAAAAATAAATTAATTTTACTAGTTTTTTTCCAAAAGCTGTATTGAAAGTTTTTTTTTTCTTTTTAATCACAATTTCTAGTTTGTAATTTAGTATACTAAATGTTAAGAACAGCACAAACTACTGAAAGTTTTGTTTTCTGGAGAAAACAAAAGCTTCTACGAGACTCAAAACGACAAAAGTTCAGCTGACATCATCTTAGTTTAGTCCAAAAAACTCTTTCTGATGAAAATATAGCAGTGCCAAAATCAAAGAGTCTGACAGAATGAGGCAAGCAGGGAGATGTCCAGCAGGAGACAGGACAGTGGTAGATATGGAATGATAAGAGAACCAGTCTTGCAGATTGAAGAATAAATGGGAACCCTTAGACAGAAGCCCAAATTCCATAATAGGCAAAGTATGCAGAAGGCAGCTGAAAAACATTCCTCAATGCCTCCCACTTTCATCAAGCAATGATTTTGAAAGCACATAAACACACAAAGAGTGAAGCCAATTGGCCTGGCAGATAGATGTCTTTTAGCAGAAGTGGCTCTGATGCTCAAAGTTTAGAAAAGAAATGAGGCCTTTGTTGGTGTTTGCTCTTTCAAAGGCTGAGCCACCTCCATGGCTCTCTTCCTTTCATTTCCAATCTTTTAGAAATAATAAAATTCTTATAAAAATAGCAACAGCAAACCCTGACAACAACATACACATTTGTTTTGCCATCAAACACTAAGTGACTCGGGCAGAAACTTAGTCTGCCTCAACAGGATCCTCTATTGAGGAATTGTCTCCATCAGGTTGTACTGTGGACAGGTCTGTATTTTCTGGATTAATGATTTGTTGAAAGGCCTGACCCACTGTGGGCAGGATCTCTGGGCAGATGTTATGTATAAGAAAACACACTGAAAAGCTGTAAAAAAGCAAGCCAGTTAGTTCCTCCGTGGTCTCTGCTTTGAGTTCCTGCATTGAATTCCTGCCCTAATTTCCTTGCTAATGGAATCTTTTTTTAAATTTTATTTTAATTTTTTTTTTTTTTTTTTTTTTACTTTTGAACATTTTTTTTTTCAATGCAGTTTATTCAGGAACATTGAACAATCCTCGGACCCCGGGGAAAGCCAGCCCACAGCTTAAATAGCCTCTGGGTAGCCAACCCAGGCGTGCCACGGGGGCAATGCAGATAGGTCCACATACATTAATTTTTATTAATTACACTTTATGCACTTTGTATCCCCCCATAAAGCTCTCCCTCCTCCCCTTCCAATTCCACCTTCCCTCCCCCTTCTCCACCCATGCCCCTCCCCAAGTCCACTGATAGGGGAGGTTTTCCTCTCCTCCCTTCTGATCCTAGTCTATCAGATCTCATCAGGAGTGGCTGCATTGTCTTCTTCTGTGGCCTGGTAAGGCTGCTCCCCCATCAGGGTGAGGTGTTCAAAGAGCAGGCCAATCAGTTCTTGTCAGAGACAGTCTCTGTCCCCATTATTATGGAACCCACTTGGAGACTGAACTGCCATGGGCTACATCTGTGCAGGGGCACTAGGTTATCTCCATGCATGGTACTTGGTTGGCATATGAGTCTCAGCAAAGACCCCTGTGCTCAGATTTTTTGGTTCTGTTGCTCTCCTTGTGGAGCTCCTGTCCTCTCCAGATCTTACTATTTCCCACTTCTTACATAAGATTCCATGCACTCTGCCCAACAGTTGGCCATAAGTCTCAGCATCTGCTTTGATAGCCTGCATGGCAGAGCCTTTCAGAGGCCTTCTGTGGCAGGCCCCTAACTTGTTCCCTGTTTTCTCCTTCTTCTGATGTCCATGCTCTTTGCCTTTCTGGATGGGGATTGAGCACTTTTGCCAGAGTCCTCCCTCTTGATTAGTTTCTTTAGGCATACAGATTTTAGTAGTTTATCCTATATTATATGTCTATATGAGTGAGTATATACCATGTGTGTCCTTTTGCTTCTGGGATAGCTCACTCAGGATGATCTTTTCCAGTTCCCACCATTTACCTGCAAATTTCATGATTTCTTGTTTTTTTTATTGCTGATAATAAACCCTCTCCTCACCAGCTTGCTTTTGGGTGTGGTCTTTATCACAGCAACAGAGAGCAAAAAGCACATACTCTGCTCCATGTGTGTTATCCCCCCCTCCACCTCTTCTCAAAGTCAACTCTTCTATGAAGCTTCCACAGAAATAGGCTTTGTGCTTCTCCTATGTGGGCCCTAGAGGAATGCAGGAAAAAATGGATAAAAATGAGAATTATTTAGATCAGTTACTCCAGGTTTTTGGATTCCCTTGTGATGAGAACAGAATACAGAAGGTCAGGAAGGGCAGCATTCCCAAATAGCAGTTCCGAGAACATCCTTGCCCAAGGCCAGGAAATGGAAGAAGTCAGGTCTGTCTGTGCTTCTTTGTTATCTCTTAAATGATCATCTCTGGCCAAGGGCTGTATGTCATCATGGGCCTAAACCTAAGAAGAGGCAGCTGGACACCTGGTTGGGCCAAGTGGGCTGACTAGACCTTCTCCCTCCCTGTATTTCATCATACATTCTGCAATAAATCTTTTACAAAGCCCCCAGACCAGAAGGTAATAGTCTAGAAGACACTGATTTTACAAGGAGGATAAAAAGACCAGGTCTAAACAAGAATAACCTGATTATGGCAACAAATGTCACCCCAAAGAGCAAGAGCCAGGGACTCGATGACTATGTATTCTCCCAGGAGAACAATCCCAGTGTGGCTTACTCCTGGTGGTGAGATGCTTGGTTAGTAAGTTTTTCATACTGGTTTGAACTTGTTCTGGCCTATTTACTTACAACAGCATTCCACTGGGCATGGTGGCACATGCCTTTAATCCTAGCCACCCAAAAGGAGAGCCAGGTAGATATCTGTGTGAATTGAAAGTTAACCCAGTCTACATAGTGAAATGCTGTTTAAAAAAAAAAAAAAGATCAACCAAATAACAAAGCAAAACAAAACCAGGCAGTGGTGGCACACACCTTTAATTCCAGCACTCAGAAGCAGAGGAAGGCAGAGTTTGAGGCCAGTCTAATCTATGGAGCGAGTTTCTGTATAGCCAGGGTTATACAGAAAAACCCTGTCTCAAAAAACCAAACCCAAAACAAACAAACAAACAAACAAAACTTCCTCTATCTTTAAGGATTACGCAGGTTTCTCCTTGTGCTACTGGAAGCATAAGGCCACCATGTCTGGTGGTGTACATAACTGTCCTCATTATTTTAACTTTATTTCAGGAGTAAGAACTCTGACTAGAAATACAAATGTAATGCTGGCTACAGACTGAGAATGTGACAAAACACAGAAGAAGAATTCCAAGAATAAAATCTAATGGTGGAATAAAGTAGGAAAATAACTTGAGGTTATGAAGGCAAAGAATTATCCAGATGGTTAGACAGATAGGGAATGAGGCCATAGGTAAATATCAAGATGACAAAAAATCTTGGATTCTTCATCCATCCGGAAGAAAGGTGGAGGCGGGATTGCCGTTCCTCTGTGGGTCTGAGGCTTTGGGCACCTGGCATGGCTGTGAGCGCGTCAACATGTTCATATTCATACATATTCACATATATTCATATATATTCACTCAGGACTTGACTCCGTGCTTCCTCTGCTCCCTATGCATACATTCACAAATAGGACTTCTTTGCTTTAAAAGGTTAATGTATACAGCTGGGTGGTGATGGTGCATTCCTTTAATCCCGGCACTCCGGAGGCAGAGGCAGGAGGATCTCTGAGTCGAGGCCAGCCTGGTCTACAGAGTGAGTTCTAGAGCAGCCAAAAGCTACACAGAGAAATCCTGTCTTAAAAAAACAAAACAAAATAACAAAGTTAAGATTTGCTTTTTTCCCTTACTTGAAGAGAATTTCTAAGTCTTTTAGCAGTTTGTAGATTAAATAGCCTTATATACACACTCAGGTGTGTAGCTATAGAAGGGAGAAGTTTTATTCTTGAGAATAAGTTCCTGAGCTCTTTCAGTATGGCTGAGGTAGGCTCTGTCCAGCCTGAGAGGTAGGTTTCCATCCATTCTGAGAAGATATTTATACTCTCGACAGGGACCTCATTTAAGTAAAATGTAATTGCCAGCTATTTCCTCAGATTATGCCTATCTGAATGGAGGAAAAATGACAGCTTAATACCACATCTCAGGCTATTACAAAGATAGGGTAGACAGCCCCTCTGACTTCTGGATCATAATCCTTTTTCCTGAAGACACAATTCACTAGAACACTTAATGTGTGCCTTTTGAAGCACCCTGAGTTGTAAATTCTCTTATATAGTTTTTCCCCCTTTGCTTAGAACAACAGAATACAACATTCCCTTTTAATCCACCTGATATTTTGGTTAGTCTGACTTCACTGGGTGACCCATTCTTTCTCTACTTATGTATAAGTGGATTTATCTTTAATTATGGAAAAGAGAAAGAGGTACCCAAGCAATTTTGCAGTTTCATCTACCATATTGTCATACCTCATGACACTCATAGGTCTTGAGTGTCCTAGTTATTCACATGTTTACAGAGTAGATAGGCAAGTGAGTTGTGGTTCCAAGAATGTAACTTTTAGGTAAGGATACCAAGATTATGCCTTGTCATTAGGCTGTGACTATTAGAGCTCCAAAGTTAGGGCTGGCAACAACTCCTTCGTCTTGTGGAAAAGTATACCATGCTTGTTACTATGCAAGTTCACTCAGTGAGGCATGCTGAAATATCCATAAGGCAGAGAATGAAACCCCAGTATTGGAAACAAAGTTTTTACATGTCAAGAGTTCTTCAAAGTACCTCAGCGGTGATCTGCAGTCACTTGAGTGGCAACATCACCAGTGAACTCATGGTAGCTTCAGTCTCTAAGGGCGAGCATCATCGGAGCTGATGGCCCATCCTTCCTTGGAGGGTCAAATATCATTTTTTATATGTTAGAACTCAACTGAGGGCATTACCCTCGGTTCCCACAACTATGGGAACTGTTACTCCTTGGGTCCTGTTCTACAGATAGAGTTTCTCTGAGGTAGAAGGGACTTACATGTCGGGGGAGATGGACTGTTCCCTGAACTAAGGTTCTCACTTGGGCTTGTAGTATATAACTTCTTCTGGGCTTTTGAGCCTGTCTTTGTTTTATTTCTGTTCTTGAAAACCTCACGACTACAAAATTTAGAAGTTCAACTGGAGTGTCTAGGGTCCCATTGCCTCCTTTTACAGCTTCTTCCTGAGGTTTGGAGTAGGTGGGTGGATGAAATAAGTATCTAGCCAAAACTAACCCTAGGGGGAGAAAATGAAGTTGAGTGCAGGAGTCACTGGAACTCTTTGGTCTTCTACCTGATGTGGCTGCACTAACCCTCTTGCAGTGGCAGTTTTGTAATTTTGGTTTCTTAGAAAACACACACACATACACACACACACACACACAATATTGTTAAGAATGCTTTTTTTTTTTTTTTTAACCCCAGGTGCGGGTATGTAGGGCTGCTACTTACTGACAGCAGCAGCCGACTGTGATTTGCCTCTTGCACTAGCTGAGTCTTGGTTTTGTCAGCTGCACACAGTTTCTGCAATTGTGTGATGTTTGGAATCCTGGGGACTTTCAGAGGGTATACAATGCTAGAGCCCATAGCCATAGGCAAAGAAACGAAAAGGAAAGAAACTAAATGCAGATCTCTCTCTCCCCCCCACCTCCTTCTCTTTTTTACTCTCCTCTCTCCTCTCTCCTCTTTCCTATCTACTGTTAGGGGGTGAAGCTGACAGCATAAAGGGCAGAAAAATAAAGAAGAAACCTCGAAGTAGCAAAGACCAGCAACAGCCTCTGGGTTTTTTGTTTGTTTGTCTGTTTGGTTGGTTTGGTTTTTTTTTTTTGTTGTTGTTGTTTTTTTTTTAATGTGACCCTAAGAAAATTTACTCACCTTTCCTCACTGGAAATTTAACCAATATATGCATCTTTTATAGTTTTGTCTCTTATGAACCTGTTCATGACCCAGACCTTCTGCGATGACCTTAAGTTTTTCAGTTTTATTTTTATTGATTTCTATTTCTATTTTAGAACAGCTCTCTCATATAAAGATAAACTGCCATCTCAAAATTTTTTCTATCTTAGAGGGCCTCTTTTTCCTCTTTAACTATCTTTCCCAAAAGTATATTTCATATATATAACTTTTAAAGTTATTTTTAACTTGATGGTCCCGGTCTTATTTTATTTATTTTTAATTTTATTTTGTTTCTTAATCACACAACTATGTTTCAATGAATACACAAAAAGCTGTATCCTAAGCACAAGCAAAATCTATAAACAGTCATTGAGATACTTCCATTTTCTCTCTTGAGGTGGAGGCAAATAGCTCATAGAGTAGAATCTAGAAGGTTGAGCCCAAAGCCTTACAAAACTAGCATAGGAAAAAAATAAAATAAAACAAGTTGGTAAAGAGAAAGGCTGGAAATCTCTTCCCAGCTAAAAGCAAACACAGACTCTGGAGCAAAGGTACCCCAGAGTGTCGGACCTATAGCTCATTATAACACTAAAAGGCATATCTCTACATAGAGATGATTAAAGATGATAATGAGACATACAAGGCATGGTTATAATAGAATTATGTGTAACAGAGAGAGCATGCTTTAAAAAGCTGATGCTTATGCACAAGTCCCAAAGACTTCTAACACAAAGGAGCCCACAGGTCCTCAATAAAACAGCACAAAACTCTCCACTCTCTGTGCAGTGGGGGCTTGTCTTCTTTCTCTGGCTGTTTCCTCTCTTTGCAGGGTGACTTTTCCTAAATAAACTGTCCATGCTTTTGTTAGGAATATGTGTCCACTCAATTTCACACTTGGAGACACAAGAATGTGAAACCTCTTGCCCTAACTTGCTTTTTGTTGTTGTGATAAAACACTGATCAAAAGCAACTTGGGGATAAAAGGATTTACTTTATCTTACACTTTATATCACCAACACAGGAACTGGAGGCAGGATCTTGAAGCAGAAACCACAGAGGAATGCTGTTTATTGGCTTGCTTGGCAACCTTTTCTCTACAAGCTAGGCCCATCTGAAAAGAGATGGCACCACCTTCAGTAGCAATCAAGAAATCCCCCATGTCCTGGTGAGGTGCTGGTCAAACCCTGATACTAGCTGATATCAATTTCACATGTCTGTAGAGTGATAGAAAGTAAGTAAAATTAAATGGTCAGACAAGAATAAGAAATTTTAAATTCCTCACAAAAAGCCTCAAACACTGAATAGTAGGGAATAGAATTGTCAGCAAAATCAGGACACTAGAATATTAGTATGTGGTAGATATTAATTGATATTTTAAAAAATACATTTTGGTGGTACTACTTAATAGTCCCAAAATGTCTTTTTAACAGAGTTCTGAATAATTTTTGCAAAATTTTCAATTAAATATCCAGCCTGGCTTAAAATTTTGAAAATGTTACCCCCAGAGGAAAAAGTTGAAATTGAGACTCTTCAGTAAAGTATAAAGGGAATTAGAAAAAGAGTAGAGTTTCCAGGCTTATACAAAAATGGGCGAGGGCATCGCTGGTCTGCTTGGGTGGTGCCGGAACTCAGGCATGACCTGCGTGGGCTCTTCTGGACCTGCCTTGCTCTCCTCATTCTCCAGAGCTGCCTTCTAACTCACCCCATGACCTGTGAAAGGATTCTTTATTTGAACTTCTTGACTCTCAACTCCACTTCCCTCTACAATTCTGCCTTCAGTTTCCGCTTTATCTGTAAAGCCGTTCTTTTGTGGACTTTCCTGGCATAATCAGACTTGACAAATGACTTCACACCTTCGGCCAAGGGCAAAGCAAACAGTTTCCAAACTTAGTAATGAGAAACGAAGGTGAGACATGGGAATGTTGCATGACAACCAAGGAAACTGAGAGAAATGTTAACCCAAGTAGACTGAGAGTTCCAATATGAATACTTGAATAGAGAGAGGGCCTTTCCAATGCTGGCAGTGGTGACAGCCAGCAGAATTTTTTTTTCCAAGTTAAGCTTGGCAACTTCACCAAGTAACAGCCAGAACCCTGCAGTGACACTGCAGATGACCAGGTACAGTTGGCATGCCTTACTCATTGTTTGAGCCCATGAACATCTGAGTTGAGGGTCTCAGGGTGTCTGTCATAGTGAAAACAAAGGGCTAAACTCTTGCAAGAGAAAAGGAAGGAAGTGTAGGAGGGACAACCCTGGAAGTCAGTAGTTAGTGAAGGGAAACCACTGTCAGGTCTGAAAAAGCAAACACACAATTCTTTGTTGTCCTTCCTCTTGAAGTTGTATTCCCAGGAAGAAAGTGCACAGATGTTTCCTTTATAAAAGTTGAATGCAGTAGAGAGCTACAGCCCTTTTGGGCTTGGAACAAGAAGATCTAAATTTGCACCTGAATGCATTGTCATGCCACCTCCTGCAAGTCACTTTGATCCACCTGGAATCTTGGCTTCCAATTTTTAAGAAATGAGATGATATAAAAATATTCATTTTTTAAAAAAAATATTCATCTTATATGGTCCTTAAGCAAAATACACAAGAAAACTTATGAAAAAAATCATTAAAATAACCTATCAATGTGGAATGCCATTTCTAGTTAAAATAAATAAATGAAAAACTGGTTCCCAAGTGCATTATTTATTAATGGAGCAGAATTCTGCAAAACAAATATAGCACTTACTGCATGACATGAAGCACAAAGATAAACAAACATGAGCCAACAATCTCAACATAGCAACCAATAACTGAATAACAGTTGTGTGTTCAAAGAAAGCAGGTTCCCCGTGGGAGGAAAGGGTGCTTTGCAGAAATGAAAAGGTGGTGGTTCCAAGGTCAAGTATTTTTAAACCAAAAACAAATTTCCAGAATGAGTATTTTTTAAATTTCTGAAAAGGGAGATTTTATGTTAAGGTTTTTATGCCTTATATTTTCTCACAATCATGCTCATGTATCGGAGAATTAGCTCATTTTGAAAACAAGATTCACCATCATATTCATTTAATTTAAGCCCTTTCCAAAATATGTATTTATTGTATCTGGTGAAACGCAGTCGCAACTGTTAATAAGTAGGATCAAGTGACTTCTATTGCTACACGAACAATATAGAATGGTAGGCACATCATTGCCTGAGTTTTTCAGAAATACCAGTATTAGATTTTAATCTTCAGACCTTTAAGAACTATTTAAGAGATATAGTAAAAGGGAATAAGAGAAATATAATTTAAGCTCCAAAAAGCTTTCAAAGCACATGTTTTAATCCAAAATTTAAGCACAACGTAGTTGTTTTTTAAAATTAAGAACTCACTCATGGCTATCTGTTATTTACTTATGTCATAGTTTTCAAGGCTACCTTCCTGCCACTTTGTCTTCTGCTAAGGAAGAAAAGAGATGGAAATAATTTCTGAGCCTGACCATTAAAAGATTTCCTGAACTACTGTGTGGTATCCTTATTTTAACATTATAAGTTATATAGACTAGTTATTTTTCTGCTGCTATGATAAACTATCATGACCAGAAGCAGAACCTGATAGGACAAATTAAATAATGATGATCACAACAGATTTCATATGAAAGAGGTTTATTAGATGGAGATGAAGAGAGAGAGAGAGAAGGGAGAGCAGGACATGATGGGGAGAAAGAGAGAGGGGGGCTCCCCAACAGAGAAAAGGGAGAGCAAAAGGGGGCAAGAGGCAAGAGAAGCAAGAGAGAGGGCCCATGGCAGATTATTCCCTTTTAAGGAGCAAGGTAACCACGCCTTCCAGGTGTGGCCACCTGGCCAGTGACATGATGACATCATAAGTTGCTAGGCAACACAGGTGCAGGTTTAGTTCCAAAATCCTAACAGAACCTATGGAAGAAAGATTTATTTCTTGGTTATGATTCCAGAGGGATACGAGTCTATCATTGTGGGAAAGCACGGCAGCCTGTGGCAGACATGGAGCAGGAAACTGAAAGTTGGATGGCGTCTTCAACTGCAAATATGAAACAGAGAATGAACCAAAAGTAGGATGAAGCTCTGGACTGTCAAAGCCCACCACCTTTCCCAGCAAACTCATACCACCTCCCCAAAGAGTGCTACAAACTAGAAACAAGGTGGTCAAATGCTCGAGGCTATGGGGAGTTCCTTCAAACCACCAACATCCAGTTTGCCAGTCCAGCTGGCCCATCCGCAAGGTATACATGTGTCTTGCCATTGGTGGCTGAATTGAGGTTTCCAGCCTGAACATTTCTAACATGTCTCACTTCTGGTCAGAACAACACCCATTCCAGGATATGAATCAGAGTGTCTGGTGGGAACAACTGAGCCATTCTTTGCCAAAGATATGAGCCAGAACTGATTGTTTTCAATGTCATTTTTTTTTTTTTTTTTTTTTTGGCCTGGCCAGTTTCTCTCTCTCTGCACTCACCATTATTATTCTCCTTACTCTGGCAGAGGAGATGGCCCTCTGAATTAAAAAAAAAGACCCCATTCAATGCTAGGATTTCCCACCACAGTTTCATTTCTTTTTTCCATAAGACCTCTTCACATCTCCAAGGTCCCCTCCTCAAGATGGAGGTTTGAGCTAGAAAATGAACATCTTTTCTAATATTTGTCTCTCCAATTTTATGCAGCTTGAGCATGATTTCAAACTGAGCTGTAGCTATTTGTGGATATTGGAGTTCAGAAGTGCTTTCAAAAGGGTTCCAAGTAATTGTGTCCCCCAAGTAAGGAGTTGAGCTGAGCCATCATTAGCAGAGTTTATAAGAAAAGACACGATTCCTGATCTCCATCTCTGTTATTCTCCTCATCCTGTATCCCACCCAGTTTCCTCCTTCTGTCTACTTCCAAAGGAGGAAGCAGGCTAGGGCAGAGAGTTGAGTACCTCAAATGGCCCCACTGTGCAGTGCTGAGATTTTTATGTTATATCAGATGATCATTGAGGTTTATTTGCATAGTGGAAATTTGGGGCCTTTTTGCACAATTCACTTTTTCTCAAACATACAAGCATCATCTCTCATCAGCATCTTAAATCTTCCCTTAGAAGTGCATGTTTTAGTTATGACCTGAGCTTTCCAGCAAAGAAAATGTTATACTCACATTATCCATTCTATCTGATTGAATAAAACTTGAATGACTGTACAGAACTAGAAGGGTATAGATTAGGAACCAAATTAGGTCAGGCTACATAGTAACTGTTAGTATTTTGGAACACAATCTGCTCCTAGGTTACCCAGCAACTTATGATGTCATCATGTGTCACTGGCCAGGTAGCCACACCTGGAAGGCCAGGTTACCTTGCCCCTTAAAGGGATAACCCCAACACGTGCTCTCTCTCTTACTCTTTCTCTCTCTCTTACACTCTTACTTTCTTACTCTCTCTCTCCCTCTCTCTTTCTCACATGCTCTTTCTCTCTTGGGGTGCCCCCCTTTCTCTTTCTTTCTCTCTCCCCACCATGTCCTGTTCTCCCATTCCCTCCATACCCAATTAATAAACCTCTTGCATAGAAGATCGGTTGACCCAGCCCCATTTCTTTTAATAATAACTAACATTTGTGCCATGACTGTTACTGTCTCCTACTATGTGTTGCTTAAATATAATTTTAAAATTGCTTTATACTGTTCTGCTCAGGGGTTCATTATTACATACAAGTTGTTTACTTATTTATGTCAAAACTGGGTCAATTTGCTGCATCTCTACTATCAAAAGGTTAAAATATGCTCGGTTAATTTTAAAATTGTTTTATACTGTCCTGCTAAATTGTTGGTTTTAAACTTATAGCTCAAAGGTTCATTATTATGTACAAGTTGTTTACCAATATTCTAAATTAAGATCTATTAATTTTAAAAATATATTTATATTAAAAATGGGTCACTTTACTGTTTCTCTACCATCAAAAGGTTAATATATGCTTGGTCTTGTTCTCTTAAAATGATGTTATTAATCTGTAGTATAGCCTTAGACTATTGTAAGTTATAAACTTTTATATACTAAATCATACAAAAACTCTTATGCTCTCACTTTAATAAATTATATTCATCACTTTTAAGGTTTTAATTTAGCAAGGACAAAACCTAAAGTCCTAATATTTAATGGTTAACAAATGCAAGTTAATAGTCATTTCACAAGGTATTTATTTATAGTCCTACAGTTGCAAACATGGTCTCACTGAAATTTTTAATAAACAGCTGAGGATGGTCCTTGAGTCACCATATAGGAGTTGGTAAAAATAGTGAGCCATCCCGAAAGGCTCTAGACCTAGCTGCACTCTGAAGCTGCTGGCATTCCCGCAAAAAGAGGTTTGCATAGCCAAAAGTCTGTTCTGCTAGGTGACATTTTCAAATGCAGCCAAGTGGATGCTGGTCCCGCTGCTAATGCAACATGCCAAAGCTGGCTGCTAGCAAACTGGCCTCTGGAAGTCAAAATGCTCCCAAGGAGGCTTGTCCTCTGTGCCCAGCCATGGAGGTTCAACCAGCACAAGAGCCACAGACACTACCAGCCTTCTAGGTTGTTGGCCTGGTAGAAGACAGGTGGCTCCTTGACTTAGCAACCTCCACAGCTCTTGCACAGGTCTGTTTTTGACCCCAGAATGAGGTCCCATAGACATATTTCCAAATTTTCTGTTGGGAGACTTCAGGTGCCTTCCCAGTTCTCTTCATATGCAGGAGACCAGGCCTTAAGCCTAAGTCCTAGAGCTGCTATTTTCAGGCCTAAACATACTCCAGACTCAAGAAAGAGGCCTAAAGGTTGATAAATATAAATTATACATGTTTAAGAGTCTAAAATTGTGTTTTAAGGTTGGTAAATGCAAGTTATAAAGGTTACAAGGTCTAAGGTATTGACTGTCCAGAGAAGATTAAAAGGCTTAATATTTCCTCCTATTGTTATGCTACTGTTACATTGACTATCCAGAGTAGGTAAAAAGGCTTAATATTTCCTCCTGTTGCTATGCTACTGTTGTAATGGCTGTCCAGAGTTTTAACCTTTAACAATAGAGCTCTAATTTATTAATCTAACTCTGATACAAAAACATGCCACTATACCACATACTATTATGGTTCTAAGCTCAAGACTGTAGGCCTCCATAATATGTATGCTTATACTAAAAGTTAAGATCAAGTAAGTTCCCCTTTTACTTCATAAAAGGCTTTTGCCTTTTCAGGGATCACCTTAAAAAACACTTATGCTATTAACACAAATATGTATGTCTACTGCCTTTTTCTACAATGCAGAGTACAATTGTGATACTGACATGTCTAAAGTTTTATCTCCTTCTTAAAACTTAAAAGTAATTTTTATAAGCTGCAGAAAGTCCACCTAAATCCACCTCTCAGGTCAATTGGACTCCAGATAAGTACTGCACTTATTACCTATCTCAAAAGGTGGGACTCCTCCCCTTTCCCTGGTTTTCAGACTTCCTTTCCTGGCTACCAGACTGCTATTTACTGCATGCAACCACTGGCTGGATTGGTGAGTTCTACTTATTGACCAGCCACTAGATTGGTGAGTTCACTCCATTTTTCCAGCATAAAACGCCTCTCTTGGTAGGGGAAGCTTGACTGCAGAGCTCCGGCAACTTCATACTATCTTTTGAGATGGAGGGACACCCCCCCCCCAGCTGTAGCCTTAACTGTCCAGGGTTGACCCTCTATGCTGACCCCCATTTTAGGGCCCCACTCTCCCTTGGGCGGTACATCCCCACTCGCACATGGTTCCTTCTCCCCCCCCTCTCTCTCTCTCTCTCTCGCTCGCTCACTCCCTCGTGGGAAGACCTAGTGCTGGGCAAACCATTATGCCCTTGGCCGTGCCCTGCTGGGCATCCATGCCCCGGTCTCTGGCCAAAAGCTGACAAGCTATTGGACCAGGTAGGACCCCTCTCGCTTGAGTCACACCTTGCCATTGCGATGCCTCTGGAAGGTCCCTGACTTCTCTGCCCCCAATGGGATATGCCCAGATGTCCATCTCTCCAGATAGGATGTCCTCTGGAGAATTTTAAATTTCAACACCTAGTGCCAGCTGGCACCAGGGCCTCTAAGTTTACACACTTCTGTAACCAAACCTCACCTCAATGACAGATCAAAAACAAAGCCTTCTTTAAATATTGCCTGTGATTGGGTAAATAAAGGTCTCCCCAGGTAGACAGAGGTTCCCATGTTCAAGTCTCATTGATCCAAACCTTCTACTTCTGTTTGCTCTCCCAAAAGTTTTCAATGTATACGTAAAGGATTTTCCCCATAACGTACTCAACTTTATCTTTTCCCTATATATGTGTTTCAGTGTCCTGCCAGACACAGATGTTTCCTATAGCCACAACAGTGCCAAAGCAGCTACAGGTGTTCAACTCTGACCTCACAGACTTCCAACAAGCTGGACCTGCACCTTCCCTCCCAGCTATGGATGTTTTCACCGACCCTGGAAAGCATCAAAACAGCCTATTCTTCCTGGACTTGGCCAACATTTCAGCCTTTTGACCTCCCTACAGCGCCCCCAGTGTCAGCAGGAAGTAGCCAGAAGAGAATCTACGCCCGTTGTTCACTTCTCATTAACAAAAGGCTGAAATGGTGTGGTTCAGGACTGGGACAGTCGGCTCCAGGTTCTCCCAGCATTCCCCAGTCCCTACCTGCTGCTTTGCATGGCTGGCAACTTTCTCTATTGACAACCCTCTACCCTAAATTTTCCAAGGCAGAGGCTTCCCTTACTCTTGATCTTGCAATCTGACCATTTTGTTGCTATAATTCTTCTCTCTCTCAACTCCTTGCATAACAACCAAGAGCTGCCTCCAATGAGCCTAAATTTATATATTTTAACTTACCTTTTAAAAAGCTCCCCATATTTTAATTATAGAAAAAGGGAGGAATGTTAGTATTTTGGAACACAACCTGCTCCTGGATTACCCAGCAACTTATGATGTCATCATGTGTCACTGGCCAGGTGGCCACACCTGGAAGGCATGGTTACCTTGCCCCTTAAAGGGATGACTCTTACTTTCTTACTCTCTCTCTCTCTCTCATGCTCTCTCTCTCTTTCTTGGGGCACCCCCTCTTTCTCTTTCTTTCTCTCTCCCCACCATGTCCTGTTCTCCCACTCCCTCCATACCCACTTAATAAATCTCTTGCATAGAAGATCGGTTGACCCAGCCCCATTTCTTTTAATAATAACTAACAATAACAGCTATTTATAACTCATCTCAGTGTGTGACCCAACTTCTTCATGACTATTAGCTACCTTTTTAAAATGCATTAACACACTGCTGCCTTCCACAAGTCCAAAAACTAAGAATGATATCTGATAGCATTTGAGATGTCTAGCCAAGACCTGCTCTTCATGCTATAACCCACCTAACTGATGTTGACAGCAATCTATTTCTTCTTCAAGTCCAACATGACATTAAGATGTTATAAAAGGCAGTTTTCAAATGAATTTTCTAAAAAGTAATGGCATTTTTTTAAAAGTGATTTTTTTTTAAATTCTGTATATTCTGATTATGGTTTCCCCTCCCTCATCACCTGCCAGATCTTCCTCATCTCCCCACCTATCCAACTCCATGCCTTCTTTCTCTTTCTAAAAAAACCAAACAGGTCAATAAAAAATACAAACAAACCAGAAGAAAACAAACCAAACAGACAAACAGGGAGGTGAAAAGGGAAGAAGCACAAGAAATACATACACATGGAGAGACACATGTATGTACCATAAAACCACAAAATGGGAAGCCATAATAGTTAACCAAAACACAAATAAGGTAAAAGATGCCCAAACAAAGCATTATGGGACAAAACATTGCTGACAATACCACTGAGGTATTTTTGTGTTGGCCATCTACGCCTGGGCATAGGGTCTTCCTTACATGTCGTTTGCATATCTGGGGAGACTCTGTTAGAAAAAAAAAAAAAAAACAAACAATAGTTTGTTCCTTTGTGAGCTGCTGTCAGTTGAAGAAAGTTTCTGGATTAGGGATGTGGACACATATCCACTTCCCTCTTAATCCCAGGACCCAATAATGGGCTTTACATAAACTGTGCCTGTTCTGCTTCAACTCCTTCAGTTATTCTTTTTAATTAACATTTGTTATGTATTCTGTCCCAATTTCATACATATATGCAATGCATTCTAATCTTATCCACCCCTACTCCTTTCTAATCTCCCCAAAACTACCCCCAACATGTTCCCTAATACCTTAAGTATACCCTCTCTCTTGAGTGCAGTTGATGTTATTCTATATGAACATGAGTGTAGAGCCATCCATTGGAGGATGGACACTCTGCCAGTAGCCACATTCCTACTGAAAATTGATTCTCTCTACCCTAGCAGTCATCAACCAGTATCTCCTCAGCTAGCAGTAGAGCTTTGTAAGATTCTGTTCTATCCATGGTTGAATGCTAGTTGGTTTGGTCTTGTGGTGATCTTGCATAGGTAACCACAGCTGCTATAAATTCATAGGTGTAATGGCCATATCCTATCCAGAAGATAGCAATTTGCAGTTCTCCTCATCATTCTTCAGCTCTTGCATTCTTCCATATCATCTTTCACAATGGTCACTGAGCTTTGGGTTGGGTGGAAAAGGGATGTAAAATTTTCATTCCTAGATGAACATTCAAAAGTCACGGATTCTCAGCACTTTCATCAGTTTGAGTCTCTGCAATAACTGCTGTCCACTGCAAAATGAAGCTTCTGTGTTCTATTGAGAACAGTACTGCTCTACAGAAATAAACATGAGTATTTAGAAGGCAGTTTTCACAACATGAACATTTAGCAAAACACTAGTAGGTTCCTAAAGCCTACGACCTGAGCCAAGAGCTTTTCTCCTTGAAGCAGGTCTAAAATTCAATTAGAAAGCAGTTGGTTAATCCTGTAACAGTTATGCCACTATTACACAAATGAGTAAATATTGTTAGAGGTTAGTACCATCCTCCCTATACAGAGCTTCTTGATAGTCTTCTGAGAGCCAGCAGCTGTCTCAAATGTTATTAAAAACAAACAAACAAACAAACAACTTTATGGAGTAAAATCCCCCAGATGAATGAAACAGCAGGAGACCACAGGAACTAATAGATGTCTTTAACTAGTTAAGTAAATGCAGAGGCAGAGATCTGCAGACCTCATTGTGATATTTGGTAGGCTCAGCATTCTTCCCCTTCCCCACCAGGTTTGATCCACTCACCCCCAGTTTTGCTATTTTTCACGTATTTTTCATACCTACTTTCAGCCAATTAATGCTCAGATTGGTACCTTTACAAACTCAAGTTTCAGAGTATAGGATCCCATACATTTCAAAGGAAGAGAAAAAGATGATTGCCTTCAAGACCTCCTGGAGTCAGACTGGTCGGAAAAGGAAGTCCCTCATGGTTTAGACTTTTTGTCTTCTAGCTAGCATCTAGGACTCAATTCAAAATATATCACAGGCCTTAATATGAAAGCTGAAACTTTCAAACAACTAGTAGAAAGTATAGGAAAAAATAATTAAAAGATAATTGCCTGAGCAATGACTTTCCACATAGGACGCTGTACCCACCAGAAACAAAGCAAGATTTGACAAATAAAGTTTACAACTAATTAAAAATCAGAAGACAGTTTACAGAATGGGAAAATGCCTTTTCTAAATATTAATCTGACAGATTAATAACTAGAATATATGAGGGATTTAAAATATGTGACAACCAAAGCTAAGAAATTAAATTAAAGATGGACAGATGAATTAAATGGATGTTTCGTGAAATAAGAAAAACAAATGACTTATAAATATGTGGAAAACATTCACTGTTTTACTCTATCACAGAAACACAGATCACAAATGTGATGATACTCCATCTCATCCCAATTAGAATGTCTATTATCAAAGGACATCATTTCCTTCTTAATACTGGAAAAAATTATCAATTATGTACACATATCACATTTTCTTTATTGATTTCTCTCCTTTTGAACACCTAAGTTGGTTCTGTACTTTAGCTCCTGTGGCTAGTACTACACTGAATGTTTGATGTGCACGTATCTATTATGGGTTGGCTTGGAGTAATTTGAGTGAATACCCAGGATTGGTACAACTAGGCCATATAATAGTAATATTTTTAGTTGTTTGAAGAAACTTCATACTGATTTCTACAATTCCAAGACTGATTTCTATATTGGCTAGACTACCTGAAATATGTAAGGAATCTTTTCTGTTCGTATCCTCAGAAGCATTTGTTTTTATGTATTTTCTTATTGACTGGAAAGAGATAGAATCTCAATGTAGGTTTAACTTCTCTGATGGGGTTGAACTTTATTTCACATGCTTAATGGCCATTTGCATTTCATGTTTTAAAAACTCTCTGTTCATTTCTTTAGCTCAGTCACTGATTTGACTGTATCTGATATGATGAATGTATCTTCTGTTTATTTCTCACTCATTTTTTCTTGTTTTGTTCATTTTATGCTTGTCTTCTTTGTATGGAGTCTTTCCTTAGGCTTGGGCATTCTTCTACCTTACAGAGAGGGAAAGCAGGCACCAGCAGCAAAAATGATGACTTAACAACAAACTTATTATTAAAATGAAGTTTTCTGTGTTTAAATTATGCCTTCAATAATTTTGGAAATGAGAGTTAATACTGTTAGTATAAATGTAAAGATTTTTAAAGCCATGTTTATTAATAATTAAGAAGTAATAAAGAAAGTAATTGGAAAATGGAACTGGGGGCATAAATTAGAAAATAGAAGATAATATATGAACTAGTAGCTTGACAAGCAATAGAGAAAAAAACTCCTTAAAAACAATTAAAATACAAACATTAAAATTAAGAAAATTTAAAATATGAAATGAAGCAGAATTAAGTATATCATCAGTCAACATTTCTTCTTATTTGGGGTAAATATGTTTTCTCCTTGGGTATTTTTGTAGCTGACTCTACAAAAAGAAGAAGATGACTATTAGAATTTATATAATTCAAAACAAGTCAGACTAAAATGTCTCTCCTGTTGGTTTTGGTCTTTCTGATTGGCTTTACTGTTGTGGGTTCTTCAAGCACCTGGACTCTTGCTGCTTTTTCACCAATTACATAGAGTCGTTGCCTAAAAAATATTTGTGTCTGTCAGCCTCTGTCAGGTGCTGTTCATTTTTCACATTGGAGTGATTGTCAGGGTTGTGACTGCCTTGCTAGGGGAAGGGAGAAGAATCCTCAGGGTTGGAAGATAGAATATTCCTGAATTTCTTCTGCTTTCTCTGGCAGAACAGTTTGGCTATGGCATATCCTTTAGGTACAGTGCCCCTTTTCATCTTGGAAAGAATGGAGAAAAAAAAAAGGCAGTCATAGGATCAGTGTTGTGGGAGTAAGAACTGGAGAACGCTACAAGATTACCATGAAAGACATCAGCCTGCAGAGAAATCCGTTCCTGGCATCATCTAACAAGGCATGTTCCACCTCACCCCATGAAATAAAAGTGCAGGGTCTACAAAAGACCACACATCTCAGGAGCAGATGATTCTGGTATCCAGATGATTCTGGTATCTTTCCTTGAGTCATTAGCCACTTCTCTTCTGAGGGGTGCATCTGCCTCTCTTAAAACGCTGTCTCTATCTCTATTCCATGTCTTACTTTTTCTCCATCTTCCTACTGCTGATTCTGGGTGTTTTCATCTAACCTGTATCATGTTTACCTCTCAGTCTCTAATTAAACTGTCTTCAAGCTTTCTTCTGAGTCTGTTTCTAAGGTTTTGTTTTAATCAGACTACGAACCCCACAAGGGAACATCAGTTTCCTTGGGAACAAGATTCCACTAAGTCTGTGTTACACAAGCTTCATATGGCTATCCCATCTAGCAATCTAAAGGCTCGCTCTCTCTCTCTCTCTCTCTCTCTCTCTCTCTCTCTCTCTCTCTCTCTCTCATTCTATCCCTCCCTTCCTCATTTTCCTTCTTGAGACCTTCTTCCTCTATTTAATCTGTGACAAAAACTTGCAGTGGTATGGAACAGGAGGATTCTCTAGTCTTTCTTTGGTCTTCACCATACCCTTCAGTCATAATCAAGTGTTTCCTTTCTGATTAGTAGAACATAAGAAAATGCTGTTTGTTTCTACTCTGCTGTCTTCATTGACAAGGAGTACAAACTACAGTTTGCATAATAGCAACTAGCTAGTCAACCATAGGATAGAGCTTTTCCATTAAACTATTTTGTATGCCTTTACCTCCTTTTTAAAATTCTTCAGGAGCACCCACAGAGTGCTTGCACTCTGTCCGCTCAACAATGCCTCATGTGTCTTGTAGACTTTCTTAATTTTCTTTCTTTATGTAAGCCTGAATATTTCAAAGTACATTCTTTCACAGTTAGAAGATCTTTCTTCTGCTTGATCTACATCAATAGTTGACGCTCTCAAATATACTTTTTAAAATTCTAATTTTTATTAATTACACTTTATGCACTTTGTGTCCCTGTAGTTCCCTCCCTCCACCCTTCCTCATCCCACCCTCTCTCCCTCTTCTCCACCCATGCCCCTCCCCCCAGTCCACTGATAGGGGAGGTCCTCCTCCCTTTCCTTCTGATCCTAGTCTATCAGATCTCACCAGGAGTGGCTGCATTGTCTTCCTCTGTGATCTGGAAAGGCTGCTCCCTCCTGGGGGGTGGGGGGGCAGAGGTGATCAAAGAGCAAGCCAATCAGTTCCTCTCCCCATTACTATGGAACCCACTTGGACCCTGAACTGCCATGGGCTGCTTCTGTGCAGGGGTTCTAGGTTATCTTCATGCATGGTCCTTGGTTGGAGTATCAGTCTCAGAAAAGACCCCTGTGCCCAGATTTTTTGGTTCTGTTGCTCTTCTTGTGGGGCTCCTGTCCTCTCCAGGTCTTACTATTTCCTACTTCTTTCATAAGATTCCCTGCACTCTACCCAAACATCAGCCATAAGTCTCAGCATTTGCTTTGATATCCTGCAGGGTAGAACCTTTCAGAGGCCCTCTGTGGCAGGCTCCTGTCCTGTTTCCTGTTTTCTCCTTCTTCCGATGTCCATGCTCTTTGCCTTTCTGTATGGGGATTGAGCATTTTAGCCAGAGTCCTCCTTCTTGATTACTTTCTTCAGGTGTACAGATTTTAGTAGGTTTATCCTATATTATATGTCTAATATCCACTTATGAGTGAGTATATACCCTGTGTGTCTTTCTTCTTTTTGTCTTTACCTGTGTCTTCCTTCTCTTTGTTCTTTCAGTTGTGACAGGGCCTCATGTAGCCTAGTCTGATCTTGTACTTGCTACATATGTATCAAAAGAGGACCTTGAGTTCCTGATCCTCTTGATTCTACCTCCTAAAGGACAGTATCCAAGGTGTGTGCTACAGCAGCAAACTGCTTCTTTGAATTTTTCATCTCTAGTACCTGTTTGCATCTTTTAAATGTTTTAATACTGCTGGTGCTCTTTTTAAATTATGAATTATTATAATAATTTTGTTAAAGCATGTTTTATGTTCTATGTTGTATTTCATCGAGTTTCTTTAATTAGAATAAACATCATAATGCAATGTCCAGGCTGAAACCAGATAATGGGATAGAGAAGTCAGCATTTGAATAAACAAGAGTAAATTGCATACATTCCATGAGAACATTATACCAACATCGCATGGATAAATACTTTTTTAAAACCAATTTCATAGGATTGTTCTCATACTGAACACTTTTCTCCTAAAAACATGCTCTGAGGCATTGCCGAGTAGGGTACGTTGGCACTGGCTGCAGCTGGATAGGGTAATACAGCCTGTGTAGGTTCTTCGTCACCACGGGTAACATCTGCAGATGTTATAGTGGTCTAGTCCACAGACCATTGTGGGGTTTGTCAGCTGAAATGCAACTCTCTGAGACATAATGGATCTTCTGGCAGCTGTAGGATTGTCATGTGTGGACACAGGTGCAAGATTCTTATCCATTTCTGTGGGTTTCTTGGGGGTGGAGACGCTCTGGTGGGCCAACGTAAGCAAGCTGCAGCTGGCATGGCGTTGGAGACAATGTGATCTCAGCCTCAGATTGACACAGGCCCCTCTTGGTGCCTCACATGCATGTGAGAAATCGCCTAGCATGGGGAATGGCTCAGTTGTAAATGTCTTGGGGCCATACAAGAATAGATCTGCACAACTAGTCTAAGGCGCGATGACCATCAGTGTCTACAGGCTTCACCGGTGCCTTTTTGAGCCTCATTTGGTCCTGTTGCTCAAGGTAGCCGCCCTAGAGGCTTCAAAGGCCCTTAAGTGCGTGGGCAGGATGAACGAACTGCTTCTCTAGAGCTTCAGGCGTGTGGATAAGGCTTCCTAGGTGCTCAGCAGGTAACGCAGTGGGTTCCCACGTCGCAGGAAGGTAATCAAGGCCCAAGCATCACGGGTTGTCCACTCATTTGGAGACACGATAGGTGTGGAGTTTCTAAAGTTGTGAAGCAGTAACGGGGTTAGAGACAGGACAGTACGATGTAGGCTCTCTCTTCCAATAATAAGGCACTGTTGGTTCCTTTGTGAAACCCCTCAAGGTGTCTGTACCTGTGAGGGCCTCAGATTTATCTAGCAGCAAATATTTCGCATACCCATTAATGAGGGGAACTCCTGGGGCGTCGTGCTTGCCCATTCCCCACGCTGTTGACCTTCACTGGGGAGTAGTGATGGTAGATGCTGAGTGATTCTTTTTCGCTCTTTTATAAGCCCATCCTGAGTATCAACGTTGCATTTCCACCACAGCTCCAGTGTACTATGTATGGTCCTCTTCTTCAAACACTCCACCGAAACAACAGTTGGGTTTGTTGGCTTGTTTGTTTTGTTTCTTACTTTTATTTCTTAAATTAGCACACACAAAAAATTAGCCATTTTCAAATAAAATCTCCCTTGGTAGATTCTTCTCCTGCCTCATCTCCTTTATACTCTAGCCTCTCCACCCCGATCTTCCCTGGTAACCTCCCCTCCAGGCTCTTTTCTTGTTTCATGTGACAAGGGTCCTCTTGCCCTCCCACTGCTCTACCCCTGCAGATGATTTTTACACTCTCTCACTTTGTAGGGTTTGCTCACACTTGGGTGAACCGATCCGTTCTCTGAGGAGAGAAGCTCAGTAGGTGTCCCTCGGCAGCCATTTTGCCAGATGTTGATGTTGCATGGGAATTAGCAAGGATACGAAACCAAACACCTTAAGAAGCAGTTTCTAAAGTAAACCCAGAGAGTTCTTTCTGAAACACTGCTTCGGAAGAAACAGAAAACAAAAAATGATTTTTGCATACAACTTCTGCTCTCTCTGTCACAGAAACCTGAAAAGGTTGCTCGGCACCTGCAATGGGCTCACCACTTGACCCCGAACTCTCCCTGTATTCTTGTTTTGACTTCTTTACCTATTTTGTTTTTTGTTTAATTTTGAGCCTGGGTCTCAGTATGTAACCCTGGCTGGCCTGGAACTATGTAGATCAAATTGACCCTCAAACTCACAGATTGCATTTGCCTCCCAAGTATTGGAATCAAAGCAAAGCCAACAAGTAGCCGAACTCTCCACATTTTGAACTCTTGAAATGCAATGATTTCTACATTGCTTTAATTTTCTCCTTTTTAAAAAAGGATTTATTTCTAGGCTTAGGGTTAGGTTAGTGTAAGGGTTAGGAATGGGGTTCAGGTCAGGTTTAGGACAGGGTTTGTATAAGCAGTAAGTTTGGAGTTTGTTTTAGCACTTGGGTCATGGTTATATTATGGTTCTTTGGTCACCATGGCTATTTTTATGACTCAGGGTAGTGTCAAGATTTTGGTTGTATATTTGGTCATGTCCTGGTTGCATCTATAGTTAGGGTAAGGGCTAGTTTTAAGTTTTAGCCTAAGGCTGGGATTTAGTTATAGTTAGTGTTATGGTTGTGTTTAGTTGTAGACCATTTTAGTATTGGGACTAGGTTTAGTTTTAGAATGAAGTTCATATTTAGGGCTACTGTAAAAGTTAGGGCTATGATTAAGGTTATGTTTATACATATATTTATTAAGATTATTTTTATGTGAATGAACAATGTAAATATTTAAAAGTAGAAAGCTTATTTTGAATGAGATCATTATTCTTTTTTTTAAAACTTTTTGTTGATTCTTTGTAAAATTCACATTATCACCCCAATCCCACTCAGTCTCCCTGTTCCTCCATATCTGCACTCTGTCCTTGCATCCTCCCACCAAAAAAAAAAAAAAAGTAAATAAATAAAAAATTTAAAAAATCTTGTTGTGAAAGCTGTGGTGTGTTGCACATCACATAATGTACCCTTTTACCCAAACAGCTCTACTTGCAAATGTTCATTGCAATGAGTCATTGGTATAGTACCAGACCTCTGGCTTCTGCTACACTATCGGTAGCAGAAGTGTACTACTATCTGGGTAGAGGCCTGTATCCTCACCCAGACTCCTCTAAATTATCCTGTTGTTTCACTGTGTCATGGAGATCTTGCAGTTTTGGTTCTGCAGGACTGGCCCCTTCATGTGCTGCAGCAATTGATAAATGAGGTAGATGGTGGGGTGGGCCAACCTAAACCCCTGGATCTGGGCCTGGGTGGTAACTGAGTTGCTCTGCCTGCCATCTCTCCTGTACCAGAGCCAGCAGGGACAGCTCTTCTGCTTTGCTAGGTGCAGGGTAGGGCCAGCTTTCCCACACCACTTCAGCTGTTCCTCACCACGCTCGAGTCTCCGGTTCTGCCTTTCCCCACAGTATGTGAACTGCTCTGTTTCTCTTTTCTCCCATATCTTCACCATGTACTTCCTCACCACATTGGCACCCATCTGCAAGGGCAGGCAGGCCTCTGGGTGTCTTCTGCCTACCCACACCACCTGGAGAAGGACAAACCTCCTGGGCTTGTTATTCTTAAGGTCTAATCAACTGATTCCTTACTCCCTGGTAAGCACCAAATAAAAGATAGTTCCAACCATTCAAATTGTCACACGAACCTAGAATTCCTGTATGTCTTTAAATAAACTAATATAGAAAACTTAACTATTAACTATTTTGGATAAATTCCAAGCCAGGATTACAGTCTCTTAAACTATATATTTTCACAGTTCAAATTAAGCTTCCTGACACTTCCTATTAACAACAAAATACAAAATGTATTTGGAGTTTTGAAGAAATGATGTGTCTTGTGTAGTTTTATCTGGAAATATAATAAAAATTTGCTAATATTAAAACTATGCTATTCTTGCATCTCATTATTATTGTCTTGAGTTTGTTATTTGTGAGTTTATTAAGGATGACCAACTGAAGACTTAGATTTATTATATCTAGTTAGGATTACCTAACTAGAAGTTCCAATAAACACCAATAACCTTTGAGGAGGACATTGAGAGAGCGCAGAAGGCAATATACTGTGACACGGTTAATAAGAAATAGTTCAAATATTTTATGTAGCCCACACACAACGAGCATTTACAGGAAGACAGAAATTTTATCAATTCTCCATCATACATGGTAATACTTTTTTGTGATGGAGAACAGAAGAAAATCAAGCAAATACTTGGAAGAAATTCCCAGAGCAATTTTCTAAAAGGCCAGTCTGTCAAATATCAGGATATGGAGAGAGACACACCCAAGGAGAAAAACAGGCAACAGAATAAACAAAAAACAAACAACAACAACAAAAAAAAAAACCCTGAGTTTTACTAAGAAATCAAAGTGGTTTATCTTGATTGCTGCCTTTTGCCGTTTATCTCTTGTTTTAGTTAAGGATACCATTGCTAGGATGAGATATCGTGAGCAAAGGCAAGTTTTAGGGATGGTATTTGGCTTATACTTCCACATACTAGTCTATCACTGAAGGAAGTCAGGGCAGAAACACAGCTGGGTCCAAACCTGGGGCAGAAGCTGATGCAGAGGCCGTGGCAGAGTGCTGTTTACTAGCTTGCTCCTCGTAGGTTGTTAGCCTGCCTTCTTATTGAATGCAGGAACACAATGGGCTGTGCCTACCCCATCAATCACTACTGAAGTGGCCTAGAGGCTTGCCTGCAGCCCGATATTATGGAGACATTTTCCTTTTCTTACTTTAGTCTCCTCTCAGATGATTTTAGTTTGTGTCAAGGTGACGTAGAACTATCTAGCACACCATGTACCAGCTGTTAATCTGCTCAAGCAAGGACACCATATCTTACATAGAAGCTACAATCAGATTCACTACTTGATTGAGTTTATGATAGTCAACTGTCTCTCTCCACAATCCATATGTCTTCTGTGGTGGCAAGATAGGAGAGTTAAAGGGAGATATGGTGGGAACCACCACCCCTGCATCTTTACATGCATATTTCAAGTCCTTGATGACATTAATTTCCACAATTCCTCCAAGGATGCAATACTGTTTTTAAAACACTATTTTCCTTGGCTGAAACATCTGTAAAGGCTTCCATTTAGCCTTTCCAACCATAATAGTCACACTTCACAGGTCGGGAGACCAATGTGAGAGTCCTGCCAACATCTAAGTATATCTAGGCAAATAATCATGATATGAATTTGAGGACATACTGGACCTCTGTGAGTAGGATATTGACAAAACCTCCATTAATCACCTGACCCCCATAAGCCTCCACTTAGCTGGGAGGTTTCCTTTCCCCAGTTACTCTGTACAGTTTCCCTCTGGAGAAAGACTGGGAAAAGGCTAACAGTAAAACATTTAAGTTTTGTATAAATATTCTTCCTCAGGAGAGCCTGGCCTCCCTTTCATTCAAGAGGTTCTGGATCTGCAAACTGGCTCAAGTCTGGAAATTGATTCACAAGCCTAAGTCCCCATGAGGCCCCCATCTAAGCAAACAAACAAACATAAATTGCCAAACTGAAAAACCATTAACAAAACTTATTATTTAGAAGTCTCTGCTCTGAAGCTCATTTCTTCATTTCATAAGAGCCCTCTGTGGATTTTATTTCTGAAGTTATGGCAGACCTACAAAGGTAAAAAAAAAAAATCTGTATTATATAATTAATGACATCTCATAATAAGGATGAGCATACACTATTACATCTATTCCTGTTTAATATTAGGAAACTGACGTTCAGACAGATGGTTAAACTGACCTTCAATCTAGCCCATGGCAGGGTGAGACTCTAAACCTGTTGGCCCACTCACCAGTACAGAACCTTTTTCAATATATCTGAATGCTTTGGAGCATCATGTATGTGAGGAGTTAACTTACTGTTTCCTGTACTTGTATAGAAAGACATCCTGACTTTTTGGCTGAATTAATAGGAAAAAAAGCAATGATTGCTTCTGGGGACAAAACAAATAAGTCTTTTATTGTGGGCTTTCTTATTGTTGCTTAGTCTTTCCTCATTCATTACTCACCTGTTTCAAAAATTAAGAAAAGGAAATGGTTAAAGCAGGAAGCCTATGGAGTAAACTATTAATATTGTGTGGGTCAAATGTCATAAAAATGTTCTTTGTGTGTTTAATGGCTTAAACTTGGATATAAATGTAACTGACACTTGAAAACAAGTAATTAGAGACATCACTCACCTTGTTCCTAAAGAGTGTGAATGTTAAAAATAAATCCTCAATTATGGACACAAGATATGTTTGTTATAAACCATTATATGAATAACATTCACACACACACACACACACACACACACACACAAAAAAAACCCAACACATATTTTTGTACTCTTAGAACCAAAACACTTAACAGAAACTTAAAGAGGAAAGATTTGTCTATTAGTGTTAGACAATTTGAGTTCATGGTAGTAGGGAAGAAATGGCAGCAGTAGTGCTTTTACTCATGACAGTGGGGGCATGACACGGTAGCTCCTTCCACTGGCTCGGAGCTAGAGATGGATGTAAACTCTGAAGGCTTTCCCCTACCGACCCAATTCTGCCAATTAAGCCTCATTTCCCAAAGGCGCCAAAGCCCTCCAAATTCCACCACAAACAAAGGACCAATGTTCAAATCATGAAGATACAGGGGCATTTCAGATTCAAAGCATAACACTCTTCTACTACCTTCCAAAGACCTGTGGTCATCTCATAATACAAGGTCCTAGACCAGAAAACCACAGCTATCTCATAACACAGAATGTATTTAGTCCAAAGTCAAGAGTGGCCACAGTCTTGTGAGACTCAGTACTGTTTAAAAGTACAGTATATCCCCCAAGACTTAGGAAAAACTTCTACCTGTAAGAATATATTTAAAAACTAAGCAAAACCACCGGCTCCAAATTAAACTAACAATAACAAAAAATTACATAATGATGGGACTAAAGCAAGACTAAAACCCAGCACAGCAAATTCTAACTAACCCTTGTAGCTGTGTGTCTGACAGCCAGGGTATTTAGAGGCCATCATCTGAATTCCGGTGGTCTCAGCCCCATGACCTTATGACTCTGGCACTTGTCACATACATAGACCTTCTTCTGGGTGGCCTAATGGGTGACACTAGTTTCCTCAGCAGATGGCCAACATTCTCAGCAGCTAAACATCCCCAGGTCTCCATTTCAACTTAAGCTTTACTTACCATACTTTACAAGTAGCTCACTTAGAGGCTTCCTGTGGGGAATTTGACTCTGTTACATCCTGCCCACCTATCCAGGATTTTCTCTAGAACCTTAGTGCAGCATTTATGCCCTTTTAGTTCTTGCACCCTACACTGTCAGATCAAGAAGGAGCCACCCCGCCTTTTATGATGACGGCAATGACCTCTGAGTTTCTGGATGGCCCACCCTGAAAAGCACTTCTGCACAGCTTTGATGGTAGAAACAATAACAAAACCTTTGGGAATGGTAGAAATCAGATTAGGAACTCTCTTCCTCTTTTAAAAATAGGATGCTGTATTTCTAAGGAAATCAAACAATAAGGTTCACTGAAATTCAATTTCCTCATAAATTTCAGTGTTACTAATAAGGGAATTTATAAATACATGTCTATTGTGTATCATAAAGAAAGAAAATTGCTACTTAGATAACACAGTTCTTAAGTTTATTCTTCTTTAGGGTTTTTCAAATTTGACTGTGTCCATCAGTCATCTGGAGTACTTAGTAAAATATTGGCCATATAGACTGATAAGTATTTGAATCCCCAGTGAAACCTGAGATTCTGAATTTATCTTTTTAATTAATTAATTTATTTATTTATTTTTTCACTTTACATCCTGATCATAGCTTCTGAATTTTTAACTCCCAGGGAATGCCAGCTTTCTTGATGGAGCGGAATGAATAGTCTGTATTTTTTACAGTGGGTGGAGATTTCACAGTTTGCTTTATCTTCAATAAAAGTTCAACTATGTCAACATTATTTGACTCATGGTCAAATATAGAGGTCTGCAATGATCCCCACTTTGTTTATTATAAGAAAATACCTGAAACAAGGTAATTTTTAAGAATAAGCTTGACAAAGAGATGCTACTCAGTTTCCCTTCTTGTTCCTAACCCTCTCACTTCCTACCCCCGTTCTCCCCACATCTGATCCCTGCCCTTGTCTCCCTTCCCATTCCATCTCCTTATCATTTCCCTCTCTTCATCCACTTCTGCTGTCTAGTCTATTATCCCTTCTGGGTAACTTTCTGACACCCTCTCTTGGGCCTTCCTTGTTACTTAGCTTCTTTGGATCTGTGGATTGTAGTATGGTTATCCTGTACTATATAGGTCTAATATCTGTTTTTAAATGAGTACATACCATGTGTGTCTTGGGACAACTAACCCAAACCAAGAGACGTGTACAGAAAAAGAAATATCAACTAAATAGCATGCATGACCTGGACCTAGGCCCCCTGTACACATGTAGCTGATGGGATGCTTTGTCTTCATGTGGGTTACCTGGTAAGTGGAGTTTGAGGGGAGTGCTGTTTCTAACATGGACTCTATTGCCTGCTTTTGGATCACTTCCCCCTGGCAGGGCTGCCTTGCCTGAACTCAGGGGATGAGGATACGCTCAGTCCTGACATGACTTGATGTGCTGAGGAGTGTTGGTACATGGGCTCCCATTTTCTGGGAGAAAAGGAGGAGGGGAAGAGGAAGGCTGGGAATGGGGAAGACTTGGAGGAGAGGAGGGAGGCGGCACCCTTGGGATATAAAGTAAATAAACTGAAATGAAATTAAAAAAAAGAATAAGCTTGTTTTATCCCACAGTTCTCAAAGTTGGGATCATCACGAACATATCATTAACTTATGCTAAGAAACCAAAATGAAGACACTAATGCTTTATAAACAATCCACTCTAACAATCACTAATTCAGTCCCATGAGCCTTAACCCAACTGCAGGAGAAAAAGATTGATCTACTTTAACATTTCTTTCTTTAAAAAATTATTTTTGTATGTTCTAATGCTTTACCTAAATTCATGCAGTACCCTCAGGTGATAGAAGAGGGTATAGGATTCCCTGGAACTGGAAGTTACAGACAGCTGTGACTTGCCATGTGGGTGCTTGGCCTCAAACCCAGGTTCTCTGGAAGAACAAGATTTATTAGCCATTGACCCAAGTGCCTGTCTTAGCATTGCCATTGTAATGACAACCAAATTTCAACATGGGTGTCAAAGAGAACAAGTTATATTTAAGCCACAGAAATGGGCCTTCTAGTGTTGCCTGGAATTCAGGTTCTATTAGATCTTATTAGTATGACATATTTTGATTAGTTAATATTACTGTTTTGAATGTCTTATAATTAAGAAATAAAAATTAGCCACTTAGGAAATCAGTTTCTACCTGAACCTAAGTCATCGCCTTGTAACAAGCAGACCCATCCTAACAGGATGTCAAGCCACCAAAAAACAGTTTCCTCATTCTTCAGTTTGCTGTCATCTCAGGAGATGACAGTCCAGGGCAAGTGGGACCAATACCTACTGAACAGTGAAAAAGGGAAACTCGCTATTCCAAAGCACCATCCTTTTTAGGTTGCAAAGTATTTTGAGCACAATATAGAATGAAATTGAATATAATACAGTAACAAAACTAATGGCTTGTTTAATAACCATAGTAGGGGATGGCAGCTGTTACCATAGCAACTAGTGCAAATTCTAAGTTATCTCTGAGCAGGCTCATACTCCAGGCCCCAGCCCAGCAGCTAGGGACAGCTGAGTACGACTTTGGCTCTAGGGCGACTGGACCTTTGTACACCCTGTGCTGGTATTCTTGACTCTCTGGTAGTTTCACAAGCACATGTGCCATACCATATTAGGATGAAACCAGGGTTGCTGGGTCTTTCTTTTCCCTTTAGGCATCTGCATGGTTATCTCCTTGAACATCCACCAATTATGAATCGAGGGCTATACTCCTAGAACCTGCATAAGGCAAACCCTGGCTTTGCCTTCTTTTCTCTTCAGTGTCATGATTACACTAGCTGATTTACTGTAATTGTAACTCCCAGCATGTTGGATTCATTGTTTAACTGCTTGAGGACACTGCTATCCTGACAACTGCTGTTCTAAGATCTAGACAAAGAACACAAGCAGACATTGAGTACAATACATTCTTATGCCAGGGGCTAGATCCAGATTTCACAAACATCTAGAAAACACATGATTATTGTAAGACCTCATCTTCTCTCTCAGTCTGCCTCATCCTGTTTCCTGCTTTCTGTACTGTCCACTATCTCCGTTTTTAGCCATTTTTTTCATCCTGCTTTTTGAGCTTGCACAAAAGCCTGCTTTTTGTATCAAAGAAGTATTATGTAATTTGCAGGCTGTCATTATGACCATGAATTTCCTTCAATTACTTCACTGAGTTGTTTTTGTAGAGGGAAGTGTTACAAAGTCTTATGGGAAAGCAAGTTATATAATAAGGCTATTCATAGAACTACAACTTCTCATTAAATTTAACTCTCCTATTGACCCTTAATTCTTTTTTTAAAGAAAATTCTCAAAACACATTTTTATTCAAGTACTGGAAGAAGCCCATTGACATCAGATTCAAATGCCATAAAAATTGGGAAAAAAATAAAAACTGATACAAAGATATTTCTTCATACAGGAGGGTTTAATAAGTGAACATTGGATAAGCGTACCGAGCAAAAGTAGCAGGCACATGCTCCGTTCTCTTCCTTTTGCTCTTGTCCCTTACTGCAATCCTCACCTAACTAACTCTTCGGTCTTAGTGACTTCTAACCCCCTCCGGAGCCTTCTTCTCTGGCTCTGTGCAGTGATAACTGAGACTCCCATAACTAACTTGCTGCAAAGTTTCAAAACTTGAATTCACCCACACATCTTCCTTTCTGTGGTCAGCTCTCTCTCTCTCTCCCTCACATAATTTCAGCAGCTTCTTAACCTTCCTCTTTCCAGCTGTTTTGTCGTTCTGATCACCGACACACAAGCTGGTGTGGAAGTACATACAGGAGCTCTACTGTGAGGATTCTCACCCTGGGTGTTGGTGGCGGTCATCTCACTGGCCAAGCAGATGCCACTGTCTCTTCCTTCCTAACATGTAGCACAGCTTTCACTCATCTGTTTTTTAAGGAGGATGTTTGACTTCAACACCTTCCTACTTTAAAGGAACAGTCACCAGTGGCAGCTGTCGTCACAACTGTCATCACACACCATGCCTCTGGTTCCAGGAATGAGTTACAGTATCAGGAAAAATGATATGATCTTAGGGGAAGGTGCCACTCAACTCTTACTTTTTCTGTCTTATCTTTTTCTAGGTGTGAGTGACAAACACCAAACCACTAGAAGACCCCAGTAGCTATTATGTGGGAAAAGGAAACCAAAGTACCTTGAAGGTACTCTAAAACAAAAAAGTAGAAAGTAGAGAGGGGGAAGGTGATAATTTTGTTCCCTTTGGTCAATATGTGAGCTATTGGAATACAACCTTATTTAAATCTCATATTGTTACTGTACTATTCAGTTATGAAAATAATAAATTCCTTTCCTGACGTAAGTCTATCTTAGTTGCTCTTTTGGCTTCCTTCAACTTCTTTCCTTTTATCTTCTGCCCCCTTGAATGAGGTACACTGAGTTATACTGGTCTTCTTTCCTATCAAATGGCTTCCTGGTCACTGTTTCTTTTGCTGAAGACACAGCCTACCTTGTGCCAATTATTCATTATTGTTTCTAGGCTTAAAATTCCTAGTTGGTTGCCTAATCTGTAAAAATGGATGTGGTCCCTTTAACTACTGTTCCTTTGGAAATTGGCATGATGCTACTTTTTGTCCATTGAGGTCATTTGACTGAGAGACAATGACAGAGACAGAGACAATGACAGGAAAAAGGTCTTTTTGGATCCCTTTGCCAGACTTTTTGCCCCATGTTTGTTTGCTTGTTTGTTTCAATTTAGTTATTGTATATCCTGCTTTTAGCCTCCTCCCTCAACTCCTCCTAGGGCCACCCTCTCTCCCTCTTCCCCCCTATCTCCTTTCCCTAGTCCACTGAAAGCAGGAGTTCTACTCCCTTGCCATCTGCCCCTTGCTTACGTGCAGGGGCTGGTGCCCCAACCAAGGACCATGTACAGAGAGGACCTAGACACCCTGCACAGATGTAGCAGCTAGGCAGTTCAGCCTCCATGTAGGTTCCTGAGCAGGGGAGCAGGAGGCACCTCTGTCATGAACTCAGTTGCCTGCTCTTTGATCACTTGCCCCTGGCGATGTGGCCTTGCCAGGCTACAGAGGAAGAATCCAGGCAGTCCTGATGAGACTTAATAAGTCAGACTCCTTAAGAGCACAATTTTTGTTTTATCTGTTGCTTTCCAGCACAGTCTTTACTAGAGCTAGGAACAGCGTCATGTCTGCTAGCAATTGGTTATTAAACATTTTCTACACGTAAGAATAGATTTACTTATTTGTTTTGTATTTGCAGTGTGGGTTTATGAGCTCTCAGAGGCCAGAAGGCTTTTGATCTCCTGCAATTGAAGTTATGAGTGACAATGAGCTACCATGTGGGTTCTGGGAACTAAAACTGGGTCCTCTGCAAATGCAGTAAATACTCTTAATAGCTGAGACAGCGCCCCCCCCCCCCCCCGCCATCCGCTTTTCTTCACTCCTTGACCAGAACAGCAGATGATGTGGGCCTGTTTACAGACTGAGGTCACTAGTGCCTGCACTCTTCCCTCATCGCCAGCCTCTCCTCAGCCCCAGACTACTTGAGTCACCATGGAAATGCTAAAGAGGCCTCTGTAGTACAGCGGTGTCCCAACTCTCTCTGGACAGTCACCTAGCAATGGAGCTGATTCTTCTCTAGAGTGTTGTTCCAAATTGCACAGAAATATAGGACCAATGAGGCTAAGCATCCGAGCAAGTACCTGTGACCTGCAGCTGAACCGCTCTCAATGACCGTACCTTCCTTACAGAATTGTCCTCTTGTAGAATTTTTAGTCTGGCTCTCAGCCACTCTTCAGAGCTCTTGTGTTCACAGTTGATCCGTCTCAGCTTGATGATTATTTTTATATTGTGTGGTTCTCGTTTAAGCAAATGTATGGTTATATCTCTCCTAATTAAACCCACACTGCCCATGGCTGTTCATATGCCTGACCTCAGGGTGAATATTATTTCCTCCCTCAGACTTCTTCTAACCTCTGGAATGAGCTATCCGTTATGAGCTAGTTCTCAGATATTGCTTACAATATTAATATAATCATGATACAAAATTGGGTTTTTTTTTACTAATGTTTTCCTCATTGCACTAAAAGGTTGATGAAAAATAATATCCATTAGAGTACCTAGTAAAACAAAAATTATTTCAGAAAGGCTTGGGGGGTATGTTCAAGCAATATTTCACTGCCTTACTGAAAAATAATGGAAAAGTAAAATTGTCAGGAGGTTAGCTCAGTAATAGAAAGCGCACATACTACACACAACGTTCTGGGCTCAATCCCTAGCTTCAAAAAATTAATGAATAATAAGGCTGTATACATTTTAGGTGAACAACATGATGGCTTGATGTACTTACATATTCTGAAATGATTACAAGTATCAAGTTAGCTAACACCTCTCCCCTTCTCCTGTTCTCTTCTTCTTCTTTTTATTCTTATTCTTTATCTTTTCTTCTTTTTTACAGTATTTCTCTGTGTAGCTCTAGCTCCTGCATGCCCTAGAACTCACTCTGTAGACAAGGGTGGCCTTTAAATTACACATCTCTCCCTTCACATGGTTACTTCGTCTTTGTGCTTGGTGGTCTTCTCCTGCAGAGAATTTCAGGTGTGCAGTCTAGTATTATGGACTATATCAACAGTGGTCAAGTTAAATAAGGGATATTATTTTACTATTTTTACTTTTACTTCACATAGGAAAGTGATATTTTCTCTAGCTGTTAAGGACCTCCTAATACAAGTGGTTATTTCCTAATCAGCAGTCTTCCCTAACGTTAATTTGTTTCCTGAGGATGACTGTTTCTTTCTGCAAATCTCCACCATAAGTTTCATATGTACTACAATGGACAGTTGTTAGCTATGTCACATGAAAGTAAGATCCCATCTCTGATCACAGGGCTCTTTGTTCTCTAGAATTACCCACTGCCCATCTTTCTGTCCATATGCATAAATGAAATTGGTTTCACAACTATTTTAGGAGTGCAGCTGTAGCCAAATACTACTTCATATTTACGTAACACAATATTTTATGGTCACTTTAGGACTCAGAATACAAGATTGTGAAGTTAGCATCAGTGAAAGTTTGATTTATCTCTGGATCTCCGCAAATGAGACTTTTTTTTTTCTCTTATGGATATAGCGGTTAAGAGTTAGATATTCTGATAATCCTGTGGCTTCCTAATAAACACAAGGACAGAACAGCAGAGAACTAAAGAAAAGTAGAAATGAACAGAACCAGATGGAAGATGAACCCATGCAGATGCAGATAAAAACAAAGCAAAACAAAGCAAAACTATCCATCAAGCTGCTCCAGAAACTAGAAATTCTATACTTTTCAGTTCTTTGAACTTATAAACCCATTTGTTTTAACCAATCCACCTTAAACATGCCATTAACATTGTTGATAATCTATTTCGATACAAATCATGAATAGAAGAAAGGCATAGCTTTGATAAAGCAACTAGGGAAAGATTAATGAATAAAGATTCATTATGGCTCAGGGATTCAGCTTTTCACACTTGGCTCCATTGTTCCTTGTGTGTGTCCAGTGGAGCAAAGCTGCTTACTTGGTGATGCAGGAAGCATAAACCGAGGGTTAAAACAAGATACAACATCATAGACACATTTCTAAAGCCCTGCTCTTAGAAACTTCTCATGTCCCATGATAATCAAAACACTAAATCTACACAACAAAGAAAAAATATTAAAAATAGCAAGGAAAAAGGCCAAGTAACATAAAAAGGTAGACCTATTAGAATTACATCAGCTTTCTCAATAGAAACCATGAAAGCCAGAAGGGCCTGGACAGATGTCATGCAGACTCTTAAGAGAACACAGATAGAAGCTGACAGCGAAAGTTTCCCATCCAAAAAAAGCCCAGGGCCAGATGGTTCAGCGCAGAATTCTACCAGACCTTCAAAGAAGAGCTAACTCCAATTCTCTTCAAACTATTCCACAAAATAGAAACTGAAGGAACATTACCAAACTCATTCTATGAAGCCACAGTCACCTTGATACCTAAACCACACAAAGACCCAACAAAAAAAGAGAACTTCAGACTTATCTCTTTTATGAATATTGATGCAAAAATACTCAATAAAATACCTGCAAACTGAATCCAAGAACACATAAAAGATATCATCCATCATGACAAGTAGGCTTCATCCCAGGCATGCAGGGGCTGTTCAGTATATGAAAGTCCATCAATGTAATCCACCATATAAACAAACTGAAGGAGAAAAATTACATGAGCATCTCCTTAGATGCCAAAAAAGCATTTCACAAAATCCATCACTCATTCATATTTAAAGTCTTGGAGAGATCAGGGATACAAGGCACATACCTAAACATAGTAAAGACAATTTACAGAAAGCCTATAGACAACATCAAACTAAACAAAAAGAGACTTAAATCAATCCCACTGAAAAAAGAGACAAGGCTGCCCACCCTCTCTGTATCTATTCAACATAGTACTTAAAGTCCTAGCTAGAGCAATAAGACAACTAAAGGAGATCAAGGGAATGCACATTGGAAAGGAAGAAGTCAAAGGATCACTATTTGCAGACAATATGATAGTATACATGAGTGACCCCAAAAATTCAACCAGAGAACTCATTCAGTTGATAAACACCTTCAGCAAAGTGATTGGATACAAAATTAACTAAACAACAACAACAACAACAAAAAAAAAAAAAGTAGCCCTGCTGTATACAAAAGGCAAAAGGGCAGAGAAAGAAATTAGGAAAACTTCACCCTTCATAATGGCCACAAATACCACAAAGTACCTTGGTGTGGCTATAACCAAGAAAGTAAAAGACCTGTTTGAACAAAACCTCAAGTCTCTGAAGAAAGAAATTGAAGAAGATATCAGAAGATGGAAAGATCTCCTGTGCCCATGGTAGGATTGGTAGGAATAACATAGTGAAAATGGCCATCCTACCAAAAACAATCTACAGATTCAATGCAGTTCCCATCAAAATACCAACACAATTCTTTACCGAACTTGAGAGAACAATTCTCAATTTTGTATGGAAACAAAAAACCCAGAACTGCTAAAACAATCCTGTACAATAACAGATGGAGGTATCTCCATCCCTGATCTCAAGCTGTACTGTAGAGCAATAGTAATAAAAACTGCATGGTACTGGCATAGAAACAGAAGTGTGGATCAATGGAATCGAATAGAAGACCTAGAAATAAACCCATATACCTACAGACACTTGATTTTTGACAAAGAAGCCAAAACCATCAATGGAAAAAAGATAGCATCTTCAACACATGGTGCTAGTCTAACTGGATGTCTACATGTAGAAAAAAAATGGAAATAGATCCATATTATCACTAAAGTCTAAGTGGATCAAAGACCTCAACATAAAACCAGGCACACTAAATCTGTTAGAAGAAAAAGTGGGGAAGAGCGTTGACATCATTGGCACAGGAGACAACTACCTGAACAGAACACCAACAGCAAAGGTTGTAAGATCAACAATCAATAAATGGGACCTCATGAAACTGAAAAGCTTCTGCAAAGCAAAGGACACTGTCCTCAGAACAAAATGACTGCATACAGATTAGGAAAGGATTTTCACCAAGCCTATATCTGACAGAGGGCTAATATCCCAAATATATAAAGAACTTAAGTTAAACACCAACAAACCAAGGAATTCAATTAAAAAATGGAGTAGAGAGCTAAACAGAGAATTCTCAAAAGAGGAATATTGAATGGCAGAGAAACACTGAAGGAAATGTTCAATGTCCTTTGTCATCAGGGAGATACAAATCAAACAACACTGGAATTTTACCTTATGCCCATCAGAATGGCTAAGATAAAAAACTCAAGTGACAACACATGTTGGAAAGGATTTGGAACTCTCCATTGCTGGTGGTAATATAACCTTGTACAACCACTTTGGAAATCAATCTGGCTCTTACTCAGAAAATTAGGAATAGTGCTACCTCAAGATCCAGCTATACCACTCGTAGGCATATATCCAAAAGATTCTCAGCTATACAACATGGACATTTGTCAACCATGTTCGTAGCAGCTCTATTCGTAATTGCCAGAAGCTGGAAACAACCTATGTGTCTCTCAACTGAAGAATAGATACAGAAATTGTGGTACATTTACATAATGGAATACTATTCAGCTTGAAAAACATGGGAATCATGAAATTTGCAGGCAAATGGTGAGAACTAGAAAAGATCATTTTGTGTGAGGTAACCTAGAAGCAGAAAGACACACCTGGTATACACTCATTCACAAGTGGATATTAGACATATAATAGAGGATAAACATACTAAAATCTGTACTCCTAAAGAAGCTAAATAAGAAAGACCCTAGGGAAGATGCTAAATTCTCATTCAAAAGACCAAACGCAATAGATATTGGAAGCAGGAGATGACAGGGAGCAGACAGGAGCCTACCACAGATAGCCTCTGAAAGACTCTACTGACTGAGATATTGAAGCAGAGGCTCAGACTCATAGCCAAACTTTGGGCAGAGTTCAGGGAATCTTATGAAAGAAGGAGGAAACAGAAAGACCTGGAGTGGACCGGAGCTCCAAAAGGAGACCAACAGAGCCAATAAATAAATAAATAAATAAATAGAACTGAGCCCTGGAGGCCCTGAAGTGAATGATACCCTAGCCAAGGACAATGCATGGAGAGGACCTAAAACTCTGACTCAGATGTAGCCCATAGACTCAGTCTCCAAGTAAGGTCCCTGGTAAGAGGAACAGGGACTTTCTCTGGCATGAACTCAGTAGCAGGCTCTCCGATCACCTCTCCCTGGGGGGAGCAGCCTTGCCAGGCCACAGAGGAGGACAGTGCAACCAGTCCTCATGAGACCTAATAGGCGAGGGTCAAATAGAAGGGGAGAAGGACCTCCTCATCATTGGACTAGTGAAAGGGCATAGGGGAGAAGAAGAGAGGGTGAGATTGGGAGGAGGCAAGGGAGGGGGCTACAGCTGGGATACAAAGTGAATTGTAATAAATGCTAATTTAAAAAAACTCTGCTCTTTCCAACTAGGCTCAAGGTCCTCTGTTTCATTCTTATCCTTCTTGAGGTGTTCCGTGTGATATAAAGCTGAGCATATAAATAGTAGTAAAAACATATACATAATAATTATTAGATTAGTGAAATGCAGATGTAATGTATGTAGCAGTTGTTATAAGAACAGAGAACAGGATCCTGGCTAGATAAGACTTCATAGGGAAGATAATCTTCAAGCTGGACCTTGATCATGGAGTAGGAGTTTCTAAAGCAGGAAGCTTCACTGCCCACAGAGGTACAGCTGTGGGAGCCCCAAGCAAGCCAGACAATAGAAAGGAGGTGAATCTGACCACATCTGGTTCTATCTCAAATTTACTAATCATAAAGACACCTTCATCTGGGATGATTACATAAGGCAAGGGTCCTGTTTTGTTCTCTTGAGGCTTAGATGAAGCACAGCAGCTAGCTGACATTGGTCGAGGATCGCTGAGATCAGAGAGCACTATTTCTTTAAGAGAAGTTAGAACTTTATCAAGTTTGGAACTGTCGCCCACTGGTGTAATAGCTATGCGAATGCCATGGGGATAATTTACTTTCTGTTTGGATCTGAAGCCTGTTCCACAGGAGGGAAGTCATGTCTGATCCAGTAAGCCTGGTCAAAAGCTCTCGGTTCAGTAGGCCATAGGCCCAAGAGGAGAACCTAGTGATTCTCTCCTAAATGCTATATGGTTATGCTAAATACTTGTGTTTATTCCCATAGACTAATGTAACTCTCAAGCCTGGTCAGAGAAGTTTCTTTCTGCAGAGGGTAACAGTTCATGCAGAAACACATCAAAGTGCTGAGAATAAAGTGACTATAGAGCGTTCAGACATAAAAGGGACGTCTGTACCATCCCTTACCCCTTCCTCGAAAACTCATAAAATACTGTGGAAGAGGGAGTTGAAAGAAAGCAAAAGGTCCACTAGAGGACTGCCATGAAACCCTGCCCTCTGAACCTAACATGGCCATCATACTCCTGAACTCAGAACAGCTGTGGTTATCATCACACTACCCAGACAAGACTGAACCATTCTACATTCCAGCATGGATGGGAGCAAGCACTCCATGAGTCTTCAGCCCTGCCTGAAGAGCTATAGGCAGTTAACAAGTGCACATGTAAGCAACTCCAACGGAGCTCAGCAAGTCACAAAAAAAAAAAAAAAAAAAAAAAAAAAGACAGGAAAGTAGGAGGGGGCAGGACATGTTGTGAAGAGGCGTTTCCAGAGTTGGTGGGGAGCAGAAGAGAGGGGAGTTGGGGAGGGTGCTATGACTATAATATATCATATGAATGAATGAAAATTTCAAGGAATAAATAAAATTTGTCTTTAAGAAAAAGGCTCTATTTCATTAAGGAAAACTAGATGTTTATCCAAAGTCGCTTTCATTGGAGCATCTTGCAACACTAGGAGGAATGGCTGGGCACTACACTTTAAGAGCACACCTAAGATAAATGTTTGCGATCCTCTTGGCAGGAGGAAGGATGGGGCTGGCCATGGTATAGACATTGCACTGTCTCACGCACAGGAGGATATTCCTGTCTCACTAGTCCAGGGTGTACACATGGCCACATCATCCCAACTAAGACTATGTATCTTCCTGCACACCAACCGTCTTCACACCTGCCTCCTGGGTTCCAGTTTCAACCTTGAGATTTAACTCTCTCCAACACAGTTGGAAAACTAGCGAAGGATATTTTTACTCTATGGTTAAACAAGTTAGAAGAATTCCTATTGTCCCAGTATCTTCTAATCACAGTAAGTCATGGGTGATTTAAGATAAGATTGACAAGAATAAACTGATTTTGCCAGCTGGTTGTCTCTTCGTAGCTGTTTTTAACTTGGTCAGGCTCCATCTCTCTCCTCCAAACTGCCCCTGGTCAAAATCTCTCCCAGTTATTTCTTGGAAAATGTTTAAGTGTCTCAAATGTTCCTTGAGCTTAATATCTTGTATGTGAGAGCCTGGGAGAGATGCCCTTCCCATGATCACTTTTACCAGGAGAACAGGGACTCTCAGTGTGGGCCGTGCTCTCGTGCTTTGAAAGCTTCAAACTTCTGTTTATTAAATCACCCACTGAAACCTTGGTTTCTTTGTAATGCCTGAGAGACAAACAGTTCCAAGGAGAACGCCCAAGCCTGTGATGACCTCATGGCTCCAAACCTAAAGACAGAGGCCTCTAAATACGGTCCTGAGGCACAGTGCCACTCACTCTCACAGGAAAATGCAGAAAAGGACATTCATAATCCTTGTACAGGGGCATACACCACAGGATATGAGCAGCGTGGCACACCATCCCAGCTTTCCTGAGATGTGGTTACTAAGCAAAAGATTCATCTAAGTAATGCACATAACCTAGTGAGCTTGGGCACAGTGTGCACCAATGTTCCCATGGAGACATTGATCATCTCTAGCAACTCCATGTGGTTCCCTGGAAACCTTTTGCTTTGTGTTCATTTTGTGCAAAGAACAGAGTATGCTGTCTACTTCTTGATTTTCAAGCCCTCAATGATTTGATTATAGGCACAGTTTTACAGCAGATCTCCGAAACTTATTCCTTATTCATTTATTATGACCACTTTATGGCCACTGAACAACTTCTTTTTTATAGTTTATTATTTTTGTTTGTTTATGTATTTATTACAATGTATTAACTTTGTATGCCGGCTTTAGCCTCTTCCATCTCCTTCCAATCCACCCACCCTCCCTCTTCTCCCCCTATGCCCCTTCCCTAGTCCACTGATAGGGGAGGACCTCCTCCCCTTATATCTGATCCTAATCTATCAAGGCTCATCAAGGCTGGCTGCATCATCTTCCTCTGTGGCCTGGCAAGGCTACACCCCTCAGGGGAAGGTGATCAAAGAGATGACCACTGAGTTCATGTCAGAGACAGCCCCTGTACCCCTTACTAGGGAACCCACTTAGAAACTGAGCCACCTATGGGCTTCCTCTTAGCTGAGGGTCTAAGTCCTCTCCATGCACGGTTCTTGGTTGGAATATCAGTCTCTGAGGGTCCCCTTGGACTCAGGTTTTTTGACTCTGTTGATCTCCTTGTACAGTTCCTGTCCTCTCCAAGTGTTTCTATCTCTTCTTCCATAAAGTTTACTGCACTCTGTGCAAAGTTTGGCTATGAGTCTCAGTATCTCCTTCCATACCCTGATGGGTAGAGTTTTACTGAAGAACTTCTTAAATCCACCTTACTCTATCCTGTAGACATTGCCAATATGTTCTCTATTTCTGTGTCTTTGACTAGCTTAAAATACCCTATGTAATAGGAATCATACAGTATATGATATTTGATTCCTACTTCATCTAGTAGAATGTGTTTTGAAACACATTCGTATTATTCTTTTTAAAGGCTGTGTAATATTTCGCTGCACATCCCTATGTGTACATAGTACATCTCATCTGTCAGTGAACATTGAGGTTGTCTCCACATTTCAGCTACTGTGAATAATGCTGCCAAGAAGGTACAAGGGCAGATGCATCTTTGAAAGCTTGGCTTCAGGTTTGGATATGTACCCAGATGTGTGGCTGGTAAATCATATTTTTAACCTTTTAAGTAAACTTTCTGTTGTTTGCTACAGCAGTTGCGTCATTTCTGAGTCCTGCAAGTGTTCTGCTTTCTTCATGGTCTCGGTGACACCTGCTATTCATTTCACAACCCTTAACAAGTGTGAATTGACAATCAGGGTGGTTTTTATGCAAGTTTATCTGATTATTTCTCTGAGATAAGTGTCTTTTCAAAATTGTGAGTCCTTGGCACCCCTGCCCAAGCTCTATTGCTTGTAACAGAGCAATTTGAGCTACTGATTCTGTTTCCTTTTTCTATTTCTATAGTTTGGCAGTGCCCTAATGTCTTAATCACCTCAGAGTTATATCTTGAAGTCAGAAAGTATGATGCCAAGATCATATATTCATTTGTTTATTTGTGTATTTGTTTTATTTATTTTGGTGAAACTGCTCTTGCTATTATGTTCCTCGGCCAGTCCATGTAAATACTGAAGGTATTTTTTCTGCATAAAAATTTCCTTAAAACTTTGATAGAGATTGCACTGTTATTGCTGGCAGCTTGGGTCCACTGTGAAGAGGGCTGACGTTTTGTCTCTCTGGCAATGTTTGCTATCTGGCCTCACTGGTATGGTGAGGTCACTGTCTGGGTTCTATAATTACATGAGGCCAATTGGAATGGCTCCAAACTTAGGCACATTTGAATGACATCTCATTAAACAAATTTCCCAGGGAGGCCCCTGCTTGGGTAATAAATACCGAAACTCTGCAGTTGCTATGCTCACTCCCCAGAGTCGCCTGGTTCTTCTCTGCTCACAGCTATCCTGCTCACCTAGCTATGGGACTCTCCAAATGTCCATGGGATGAGAAACAGAGCTTCCTGAGCAATCTCCTGAAACCCTTGAACGTGGACAACCGACCTTTGACTCTGCTTCCCTCATTAGTGACATCATAGGCTAAGGGGTCATTCTGTGCTTTCTTGATAAAGGTCAATTTAGAAAAATATGAAACCATTCCAGTTACCCTTACATAGTAATGTGTCTCGAGTTTTTTGCTCTATAAGGGTGCTGAAGCTTTATCTCTGAGACCCACAACTAGACAATGGCCAGATTTGGAGAGACTTTGGAGCACTTATTACTGAATAGGGTGTTCTCATCAAAGCCCTTCCCTCAAGACTCAGGGATCTTTGTGAAAGAAAAGGTGGCAAGAGTATAAGAGTCAGAGGTGATGGATGACTCCAAAAAAACAAAAAACAAAGACAAACACAGTGCTTTCCAGATACAGCAAGACTGATGATCATATGATCTCAAGGAGACTGTGGCAGCACGCACAGGGCCTGCACAGGTTCAAGCCACAGGTCCCAGCACTGAGAGAGGGATCCGGACATGGGCGCTTGTTCCTAACCAGGAAGCTATCTGCAACTGATACCTGCTTACAGTGGTGGTTCTCTGGTATTTTGACCACACCTCAGGCAGGTCCCATTTCTAGGAGATGCTGGCCACCACAAAGTGAACTCAGTGGCATTTTTGTACACTTTTTTAAATCACTTTGTTTTGTTTGAGCATTTTTTTCTTATTAGTCTTTTGCTTATTTTGATTTTCATTTTTGTGTTTTTAAGTATTTTAATTTTGTTGTTTTTTAGGCTGTGAGTTAGAGGTCAGCCTTGATTACAAAGGAAGCCCAGGACAACCAAGGCTATGTAGAGAAACCTGTCTGGAAAACCGTTTTATAAAAGAATCAGAACATGCTACAGACTAAGAGAGTTTCAGTCCTAGCATTTTACAGGACGATTAACAGTAACTACATCAGATGAAGCATCTCTGTGAAAGGTTGTGTCTCAGGGATAAAATAGTGTTTGTTTTTTTACCTGAAAAGAAATGTTTTCTTATATAATGTATTTTGATCATGTTTTTTCCCTCTGCAATTCCTTTCCACCTCTTACCTGTCCACTCTCTCTCTTAAAAAAACCCTAAAAAACAACAAAATTGGCTTGTGCCTGTCTGCATGTACTGATTTTTAAAACTGAAGACAAACGTTTTGAAAAACCTCCTCTGTATTACTTGGGGAATGATAAAGAGTCATTTATTGGCTACTTCTGAATAGTTTTTCTGTGGGTCATTTACCTTTAAGTAATTCTACCTCTGTTAGGACAGTTTTCGAAGATCTTTTTTCAAGTAGTTATTGCTTTTTGTTTTTTTTCTTTTTTTATTGTTGTTGTTTTCAGTAATTACACTGACAATAAGCACAGTGATCTTTTCCATTGTTTTGGAAAAAATACTTTGGTTTTTTTTTGGAAAAAGGTCTTCTTTCAGATGTTAATGAGTCTTAGTTTTGAAAATCATAATATTGTAATATCAAAACAATATCAGTGTCGTGGGGCTTAAAATCCCACAGTCTATCAGACTGTGACAACAAATATGTGCTCTCAGTTTTTTCCTCAGAATTCTTTGCTTGAACAAGTCACAGGAAAGCTGAAATTGTTTTCTTATCCACTTTCCTCTGGGCAAAGGATCGTAAAAATGTATTCCTTTCTGCAGCACAATCTAAAGGGAATAAACCAGCTTCTATGTATCAGTCTGTCAGTGTCTTTATACTAAACGCATCATTACACTCAGGTAGGGAAGAACCTTATGAGCAATCTACTATCTGCCCATGATGTAGCTAACACTACTCACATCCTTGACACGTCAGCCTCAGCCTTTATTGTTCTTTTTATAGATACTTTTTTTCCCCAACCATAGCTCTTACATAGGTTGATAGTTGGGCCAGCTATGTTGCACCAAAACACTGTCAGTGGGCTTTCCATCCAGGTGACAGCTGAATTCTTGTCCCCTTAGATACAGTTCTGACTATTTCATCAATTGGAACTCTCGTACCCCTCTAGCCCATTGGTGACCCAATGCATTATCTCATGCAGAATCTTTCTTCTTTTCTACTAATGTATTTTTGGTCCTTTGAATCTGTTCTGATGCATAGCTTCCCTGTAAATGTTCCCCGAAAACACAACATTTCCCTTGTTCAATTACTGTATCTTCAGTGCTTACACTGACTTCTACGACATAGTTAGCAATCAGTAGATATTAGTATGTGAGTGAATGAGTGAAGTAATTACTGTCCATATCAGCTGTGATGGGAGAGAACCACACAATTCTCTCTCTGATATGGTCTGCAGGGCTTTGTAGCTTTCTCTCTCTGAGAGCTTGTCACTGCTTGTTTCCCTTCACAACAGCAGAGCCTACCGTATTCTACACCTTTTAAAAGTGACTCTCAAAGCAGATCACATTTTTTCACATCACGGCATTGCTAACTGCAGATTGCATTGCTGGTAGTTGTCAGTCTTCAAACTGCCTTTTAGTTTTTCAATAAATTTTTATTTAGCCAAATATATCAATGACCCCATCTATGCTCCCATCGTTATACAGAATGGTTTTGCTTAATCTCGTAAACTTACCATCTCATTTTCCCTGTGTTCCAAAAAAACTGGGTAAAGGAAGGCGAATTTATTTATAGCACTGGAAAACTATGGCAACACTTCTATTTTCCCTCTGCCTTTCTGGCTTAATGTGTAGTATTCTGGGGGAAAAAAATGAAACAAAAATCAAGAAACATGCCTGTGTAGCTTTAACTGAGATTTGATGTCAGCTCTGTGTGCAATATTTTCCTGCATCTCTGGTTCCTCTTGTAACCTGAATTGTATTCTTTTCTTTTCCCTTGCATGGGATCCCTGGAAACTAATTCTTTAGAGTCCATCGTTTGAGAGTCCTTGTCTATTCAGTTCGTCTATCCCAAGATATCAAGAATGTTCTTTCCTGTTTTCTGTAAAGTCTTTATTGGTTCACCCCCCAAAAAAATGAATTGCATGTTTCTTTTGCCTAGATGACACGATTTTAACATCTCCATTTCAATTCATGGTCTTTAATATGACTATTAGTGACTGCGGTAAACCATGAAACAGTATTTTCCTTCAGTTCTATTATTATACCTGGGTTATTAAATCCTGGGTATAAGTTAGAAAACCTCAGCAGTTATGAAAGGTGAGGAATAAAAATGCAGGGATAAATGATGAAGCAGGGTGGAGAAACTGAGGCCTGGAGCAGAAGATGGCTTCAGAAGGAAACAATGCACTAAGTCCTAACAAACTCTGGAGAGAATGGCCAACCAGACCCCGAAACTGTCAAGTGGAAATCTAAGCACATCCTACGTGAACTTTAATATATTCGCTAATTCGATCAGCTGCACATAAAAACATAGGCAGCTAGATAGCCATGCTCTGACAAAAGAAAAGGAGAGAAGAAAAGAAAGAAAGAGAAAGCAGGGTGGGCTGGAGTGGGGTGGGATGACTTGCTCAGTTCACAAAGAACTGAATAAATCACCAGAGAGCACACAAGGCTGGACAGTTGAAGACCAGATCCTGGAGATCACAGACCTCTGCTGGTGGGCCCCGTTCATCCTGTTCCCTTCTGCTTTCCACAGGAGGAGGGACATCAGCTAAGAATCCTCACGGGGCGGCAGATGAGTAACAGGCTAGTTGTCCAGTGTGTGTAGGACCCTGGGTTGGACTGCCAGTCTGAAAATTCAATTAAGTGATCAATCAAGAAAGAAAACAAGCACCACGTGTCCACACAAGTAGTCGAGAATTATAAATTATTTACAGATATTTGAAGAACTTTGGTAACTTGAAAGATCAAATTAAAAACAAAAAGGCAAAAGTTAAAAGAATGAATCGTTGCACTTAGGAGAAAGAGAATGATTTGAGTTGAAAACAGACTTTAAAAACAAGCTAAATTCTAGTTAGCCCTGAATTGAGATCTAGAAGAACATCAAAATGATCATCATCATTTTACATAAATACGCAAGAAAGACTGTTTAAAAAAAAAAAAAAAAAACCAAAGCACAAAACCCAACTAACCTAAGCAAACTGTCAGAAATTAAAAAGTACAATGGGAAAAGGTAAAGGAGAACCAACGAAAGTGTTGAAATGACAGAATCTGTGAAATCTCTGGAAAGAAAAACAGATGGAAAAACTGAGCCAGATATGAAAGAAATGTACAAGCAGTTGAGACTCTGACAAGAAACCGGAAGTTTCTTCTCAAGAGTTTTGAAATGAATCGACAGAAATAAATTATCGGAAGAAAACATCGTCAAAAACAAGACACCAGAAGGTAGACTTCTGGGTGTGAGAGATGGCAGAGATGTTCCAAGTGCTTGGGTCAGGATTTATTTATTTAATTTTTTAAAGTATGTTCTCGTGGAAGCCCAGAGTACCAGAGGGAGAAGTTGGGAGGGATAATAAAGAAGAGTGGATTGCCAGGCTAGAACCAAAGATGGGAGGACATGAGATTTCTCATAGCTCCCTGTGATTTCCTGAAGCACCTTCAGCATCAAGTTAGGACTTCAGTTCAAAGGTGGTACAGTTACAAGCTGGAGCTGGGGTGAGAAATGGTCTTAAATACAGAAATATGCTAGGCATGGTCTTTAAGACCAGTATAGGTAAATGGATCCCCATGAGTTCAAGGCCATCCTGGTCTACATAGCAAGTTCTAGCACAGTCAGGGCTGTATAGAGGGACCATGTCTCAAAAAGTTAACTAATTAATGCAGAAACAAATACAAAAGTAAGCCACACAAAATTTTTGTCGAGTCAATTATAATGATTTTTACATTTCTTTATATTAAGTCAATATATGCATATTCATTTTTAATTTCTGCTTTTAAAATAGTCATAAACTCTCGAGTTGGTCTCCACATTCTGTGATAAGCCCTTCAGATTCCGTTTTACAGTTTTACACTCAACTTCCATAATTATAAGTACCATACGTAAAAGGCAAGGTAAAGGAGTTTGTAAACCACTCCAAATTTTTCATCTTTTAAAAAAATCTCATTACTTTGAAATGTATTTTCCAGTATCGAATTTTCATGCAGCCTTTTCTCTTTCCTAGGTTTGCAAAGACATTTAGACTCTTTTCATGGTTGTCTCTACGTTAACAAATCAAATGTCAACTGCATTAAAGGTTGATATTTTAAGGCTGGTGTTCAGCAGTCCTTCTGTGCAGTGCCCTTGTGCCTCGGCCCTGGTGGTCGGCATTGTCAGCAGACAAGAACTTAATGAGCTCAGCCAGTCTTACCTTCAACATTTCTTCTCTGGACACAGTCCCCAAAACATCCTGGGATGTAGAATTTCTGGTCCTCTGTAAAATATTTAGTTTCATTCATATTCTTAGAATATAAGTCATGTGTGTCTTGCATGGTGGTTCCTGGGAATGTGAACCTCCACAGCTGTCCATGCGAATGAGAACCTCCATGGGAACACACTGAACTATCACAAGCTCCATCCCCAAAACCTCTGATAAGGCTGGGCTCTGATAAGTGATCCCAGGGTGGCCGCAGAACCTCCCTGCATTTGGATGTTCTAAGTTCATCAGTAGGATGTTGTCTGCTCTCTGGGAAAATCATGTGCTGCCTGCTGATCTTGTTATTTTGCAGGAAGATGTCTGTCATTTTTTAGAAAGCCTAGAAAGCAGAACTCTTGGTCAACGGGAGCCACATGCTACCAGTTGCTGTGGGAGTCTCTATCGCTCTCTTCCTGTCTTGCTTCTAGGCCCGGCAGGAATAAGACACCCATACACACAGGACTTTCACTTAAATTTTGGTTTTAGATTTTAAGAAAAAGTGAAACATTTTATTATTTTCAAATATCACATAGACTACTGGACTTTGAAGTCATTTTTTTTTCTCTGAACTTTAAATTTGATTTGTTAAATTTGGTAGCCCCCTGTCTTCTGAAAAAAAAAATTTAAAGGAAGGACTTTTATCTTATTCACATAAGATCTTTTATCTTATCCACTAACCTGCTGAAATAAGTCCTGAAAATACAGACCCAAAACCCATAAGATGACATGTTTACAAAAATTATTTGCAATTTAGTAGACTAAGTGCGAAATCAGATATTAGACTGAGCCAAAATCAGTGTGTGATTACAATATATTTGATCATAGGTTGCTTATATACAATTTTTAGATTTTTAAACATACCCAAGATGTACTAGTTCAGATTTGTGGTAACTCTCTTACCACCAGTGTTGGGAGTGGGCCAATGGGTTTTTTTTTTCCTCTTTCTAAATGAATGAAAGTGTTATCTGAGTGCAAAATGGTGGGTACTCAGTTGACCTGAGAATTTTTATTCTCTTGTAATGTTTTCCCTTGAATCCAGAGGCAGGTAATAAAGGAAAAATTGGACTAACTTATCAGTAAAATCAAATGATTTTCCACAAGAAGTTAAAAATAAAAACATTTTCATTGATTTGGAATAACACATTGGAGAGATTTTTATTATATAGTATATAATATATAGATATTCACTAGAATCCACTAAAAGTCTAAAACTCTATGGCTCACACTTGACTTCCTTCATTTACACTATCTGTTTTCTCTACCTCTTATTCTAAAAGTGAGAAGATTTGATTTTTAACTTTCAAGTAAACATTTGCTGAGTGTTGGTTTAATTGAGGATTTGGAAGATATGTGTCCAACCCTTTACAGACGGTTTACTTAACAGGTGCCTAAGATCCATGGTGGTCTTCTTCTAGGGACCAGCTCTTGCACAACTCCTCCTCCTCCCTTCACCCCAAGTTTCAGTGTGCTCAACCAGAAGACAATGGTCAGGGCAGTCAGGATTTCAGCCATGTATTGGAAGGGCAAAACAGGAACGTGGATATTGTAACATAGCTATTCCACACCACAAATGCTCTTGTTTGCCATGTGACCCATCTAACTCTTGTTGAGAAAACAAAAATTATGTGGACCATAAAGATACATCATTTGGCTTCATTGTGGAGCCAACATTAGATCTCTGCCTGCCAGCATTAGATGTCTCCCTTGTAAATGCCCTGGTTTCCCATGACATGCTTAATTTCAAATCTGCAGCTAACTTTTGACGTTATTCTGTTATTATAGAATCCAGAAAATTATAGGGAAGTGGTAAATCCTACAAGTTACTGTAAAAAAAGCAAAATTACCTCAAACGAATCATACTCTATTTATATAAATCTAATTAGAAAATGAAATTCAAAGCTACAAGAGAAAGTCGTTTTGACCCAAGAATTCTAATTATAGAAAAAAATGAACATAAAATAGAAGTAGTTTAACATGCACGAACTCAGAATATTTAACACTGAAACAGGTTTTGTAAGATTTTTTTGAATATGAATATATGTACCAGCAAGAAAAAGATAATTTCTGTGTATACCAAAAAGAAAATGTTATTTCTTAAAGTTAATCTGGGATTCAGAATCTGGGATTCATGCCAACCAAAGAAATGTCTTTTCCTGTCATCACATGGAAGTTTTAGTTGAGTTAAGTAACACATACTCAAGTGTGATGACAGAAAAAGACAGAAATGGCTTAGAGAGGAATGAAGGGACTTTGGGTTGCTCCAATTCTCTTCTTCAATTAGAGGACATAGTTAGATATAGACTAGATTTAGATATATTAGAGAAATGTACATTTAATTACATAAGTTAATTGACCACAGTAGAGCAAAATGAGACTATAAAACATTTAAATGAACTCAGGCAGAAGAAAGATTTGAGAAGGCAAAAGAAGGGGAAACCAATCATAGAAAGTCAAGCTGCAAATGTCAGATAGCAGGTAAGAATAGTTTAATGACATCACCAAACATGACAAACATGACCAAGTTATAGAATTCCATAATGACAGAAACACCTTCTTTTCATTACTTTTTTCTTTTTTTTATAATTTAATTTTTATATTAATCACTTTGTATCCCAGCTGTAGCCCCTTCCATCATTCCCTCCCAATCCCACCCTCCCTCCATCATCTCCTCCCTGCCCCTTTCCAAGTCCACCTATAGGGGAAGTCCTCCTCCCCTTCCATCTGACCCTAGCTTATCAGGTATCTTCAGGACTGGCTGCAATGCAAAAAGATCACACACATGTTTATATTTATATGAAATGTCCAGAGAAGGCTAATTTGTAGTGGCAATAGATTGCTCTTAAATCAATTGGCCAAAGCTTCTAGAGTCACAACTGGAAATGTTTTTAATGAATAATATTGGGGTCTTTGCTACCAATAGGTGAACTTTGGAGTTTATTACAGTTAGATTGGCAACTAGACCCAAGAAAACCAGAAGATCAGTTCAGTAAAATCCCAAACAAGATTGGAGCATATCAGTTTAGTAGGTTGCCTGATACTTTATTATAAAAACTGAGACCCTCCCAGATAGTTTTACACAATCACTCACACACTTGTCAGTCTTGCAGACCAAAATGGACCTGGCCCAGATCCCTATCAGAGCAGTTAGAGCATGGAATTAAAAACTCCTCGATACAGATGCATGAGCCTAAGAACTTCAGGCCATGCTTGCTGCAGCCTGTCCCTTGGGCCAAAGCACTGACAAGCCCCTGCCGTGGTAGGGAAGACAAGCCGATCCCCTTCATCCCTCCCACACTACAAGATAACTTTATGGTCTTACCTAATGTCTGCCTCTGCACCAGTATCAGGAGTTCCACGGGATAAGCCAGGCCATACATTTTTAATCTTTTGGTCTCTCACAGGACAGGAGCCTACCACAGAGGGTCTCTGAAAGACTCTACCCAGCAGGTATCAAAGCAGATGCTGAGGCTCATAGCCAAACTTTGGGCAGAGTGCAGAGAATCTTATGAAAGAAGTGGAAAAGAGTAAGGCCTGGAGAGGACAGGAGATCTACAAGGAAAGCAACAGAACCAAAAAATCTGGGCACAGGAGTTTTTTCTGAGATTGATACTCCAACTAAGAACCATTCAAGAATAATCATTGATAGGTGCAAGAATGTTCTCATAATTACGACACCAGCTCTGACAGACCAAAAGATTAAAAATTAGCAGCTATTATTAATATTTAGGGCCTGAACTATGTGGGTGGAGAGGTCCAGTAATGCCCTGAGGGGAAGAACCTGCCTTACTGCATTCTTTCCCCACTCACTAGAGATAACAGTTGCTAGGAAACTGGCCCATCCCCCTAGGAAGGGACACCAGATCATTAATGGTTTGGGGACCTTCCTATAGCCAATCAATTCAAACTGTTGCATTTTGACCAATAGATGCTTGCCAGGCAGGAATCGCCCCTGCCTTGGGCATGCTGGGAGGGACCAGAATCCGTAAATCACCCAACTAATCTGAGCACAGGGCTCTTGGCTCTCACTGCTTCAGTGGTGGGGGGTGTGAGCCCGAGCTGCAGCTTATAATTTGTAATAAAAAGATCCTCATATGGTTTGCAACGGACTTGGCTCTTGGTGGTAGTTTTTTGGGGTATCGTGATTCGGGCACAACAGCTCCTATGGGCTATTTCTGGAATGCAGCAAGTGAGAGCTACAAACAGGAATTCTAAAGTCCTACAGCAAGATTCCCATAATAACACTACTATAAGGATCTCGATTGTAATAACTGTCACTTCTGTGTAGCTAGACAAAGATTAGCATGGGCCTGAGGGCTGTTGGGCAAGGAACCCCTCCCTCACGGTCTACTTTGTATCCCACTTTCCATTTTCCTGGTAACTCTAGAAAAAACACATTTCTCTCTCTTTCTTTCTCTCTGTCTTTCTGTCACACAGACGTGCACACACACACACACACACACACACACACACATAATTTAAAATACTATATGAAAAGGTAATGGTTTTGGAGCTTCTTGAGGCATTAAAAGAAAACTATTTCCTCCTGAAAAAAAAAAAAAAAAAGAATGGAGTCTGAATTCTACCTCTGGCTTTGGGTGGAGACATGATATTCTTCTAATTGGCTCTGAAGATTAGAACTGTGTATATTATTGTCTCCTCCCTTAAAAATTAATCCAGCTGGGTGTGTCAATCACCTGGCCAGAACTATACCTCAAGAAGGCTGATTCACCAAAGACATGATAAGGAGATGGAAGGAATAATTATCACCTTAATTCAATGATGCATTTACTCTTCCCAGAGCCCCTTCCAGATGAAGCCATTTACAGAGATTGCAAGGTGATACACTGCTCTGCCCACTTTCTGAGTTCTGACTCCTAAAAGCATAACTTTCCCTTTTTCTCTTTCCATCTCTTCTTTGGATTCTCACTGTTTCCCTGAAACTCACGTTCCCCTCCTGCATCTGCTTGTTGACCTTCATCGCTGAACTTGCCTGCCTTCCTGGACCTTTATTTAAAAGACATGTTTCTCTCTTCCCCTTAGTCATATCTGTCCTCTCCAAGATTATTTTTCAATTTGCTGCCTTGTTATTTTTCTCTGAAACTCTAATAAAATGGTCATTGAGCTTCTGTCTGAGTCTATTTTTAAATTCCTCTGTCAGTGAAACCAAGAACCTACAAAAGAGAGGATTGGTTTCCCCAGTAACATTGCATCTCTCAAAACACCTTAGAAACACTGTGCTTCAGCTTAGGGCAGTATAGTTAAAGTAAGTCATAGGGTGACAAGGAACAACCAAGTTTCTGGTAACCTTACCTCAGAAGCCAACTCTGTGTAACCAAGTAAAACACATCAAAAAAAGAAAAAAAAAAAAAAGAATAGACTATTCCCACGATAAAACCAAACCAAACTGCAGAACATCCAAAAATATACACAAAACCAAGAAATGCCCAGAAAAGATGCAGATGTCCCCAGCCAATTTTGGGGTTTTAGATAATTCCAGATTTAGTCAAATTGACCCACCAATAGCCACCACATACTTCCTTACAGAGCATGAGGTGAAGGGTTATTTAAGAGGGATTGCATCTGGAAAGGCACATTTGGAAAGTCTTTAAACATCAGGGAGGAGGGCTTCACTGTAGCTCTTCCACAATCTTTCTGCACCTACATTTTCTAGCCCCTTTGGGAGGACACATGCAATTAAGACAGAGTTGAATATACTAGGTGGTAGGGAGAGGCTGGATACTCATGTGAGGGTCTAAAGATCCCCCCTCATCTCTCCATGAGGAACATACACAGCTAGCCCAGCTGGGTGATCTTTTTTGCAGGGAGAGCACAGCTGTATTACCCAAGGCAGTGGTTGCTTGGGTTAGAGTAACAGCAAATCACTGCACTATACAGCAGCAGGCAGGAAGCAGTCAGCAGCAGCTAGGGATACATCAGACTGCATGGAATTAAAAAGGTCTGAACACCCTTCAGAATAGGGATAAAAATCTTTGTCAACTGTATAGCAGATACACTTAATATCTAGAATATATAAAGAACCGAAAACACTAGACACCAAAAAATACCTTCCAATCAATGAGTGGGCTAGTGAACTAAATTCATAGTTTTCAGAAGAAGTATAAATGGCCAATAAATATCTGAAAATATTTTAATATCCTTGGCCATCGGGAAATAACAAATTAAAACTGCTTTGAGGTTCCATCTTCCCCTAGTAGAATGCTAGTATCAAGAAAACAGATGCAGCCAAAGATGTAGAGTAAAGGTGTGTGTGTGTGTGTGTGTGTGTGTGTGTGTGTGTGTGTGTGTGTGTGTAAATTTGTACAACCACTATAGAAATCAATTAGAGGTTATTTATTGTTTCACTATTTATGACAGATGAGAAATTTTACTAGATGTTTATTAGTTTATTAATGGTAAAGAAAATACGGTGCATAGACTAAACCTCACAGTTGACTTAGCCCTAGATGAAGAGCCACAGGCAATTGATGACTATGAAGAGAGGGAGAATCAGTCTTCCCATGGAGGAACTCCCTAATTGGTTCCCCAATACTAAGTTGTCAGCCCTAAAATATATATGCATATGAGCAACACTTAAATTATCTCAGTAGATCATATTTATATATTTATTCAAATATATAATGTATATAACAATAATAATTAAAGAAGAGGTTGTGAATTTGAGAGGGAGTTGGGGAATACAGAAAGAGTTAGAGGGAAGGAGAAAATAATATAAATGAAATAAACATTAAATCTTAAAAATATTTTCTAAATGTGCTACATACACACAGTAGAATTTTATTCACCCTTAAAGATAAATGAAGTTATGAAAATTACAAGAAAAATGGATGGAACTCAAAATCATTATGTTGAGTCAAATAATTATAAATAGTTTACAGTAGTCAAATAACTTACATTAATGACTCTAGTTTTCTCTCACAGAAGAAGCCTCAATTTAAATTATATGCATATATGTGGGAGAGTTATGAAACTGAAAAGGGGATTGTGAGAAGGTAAGAATATATTTCAAAGGAGGGGAACTAATGTAAGTGAAAAAAATCAGACATGAAGGTATCAAGAGGTCTGCTGACCAATTGTCTGGAGGCTAGCAAGGAAAAGAGAAGAGATAACTGTGGCTAGCAGTAAACCGCAATCAGAGTATTTGTATGAAAGTACCATAGCAAAGCACATTGTTTTGTAAAATTAACACTAACAAAATTAGTTCATTTCTATCCTCAACCTTTTTTTTTTCACCCTTCAGAGTGTCTGTGTCCTCTGATCACTCACATATAATGGCCATGTCTTGTGACATAAATCTCCTGACTTTTCTTATGGATTATTTCTTCCTCGGCATTCTTTGTTATGGTTCCCTCTTTTCTCTAGACTGGCTACCAACTGATTGATTACCCTAGTTCTAATCTGTACGTCATCTACTTGTTAGACAGAATTCAAATTTGGTCTCTGCACCTCTCCTAACTCTGTGGGAGATGCTGATGATGAGGTAGAGCCACAGCCATGTTTCTCTCCTTTTGCTTTTAAAAATTAGCATTCACAATGAAAGGGTACAGTTGTGTCTCTTCAGCTCTCTGGTATTTGAAAGTGACTGTGCCGCTCATTCTGGGCCTGGTGCTAACCAAAGGTCTGTAGAGATGCTTTTTGGAAAGTTCTATGCTTAATAAATGGATCTGTGCCTTTAATTCTCCCTGTTCCAGCCAATAATAGTCCTGAGATAGAGGCTCTGTAATACTCTTATGGAAACACTGTTGATTATACTTTTCTCTAAAATTATGACCCAGTTCTAAATGTCCTTTTTACCTCTTTGAGTCCTTTGTTTTTTTGTTTTGTTTTGTTTTGTTTTTCTTTCTATTATTGCCTTTTTGTTGTTGTTGTTGTTAGCATACAAACTTTTCCCCACAGTTGAGTCTTGGGGGTCGGTAGATGCAAATTTTACCCACAAGGTAGTAATACAGGTTGTGCAAACATTTCTCTTTGGTGACCCACCCCCCACAGCGAAGACTTCATAGAAGTCTAGAGGTACAGAAGCTGATCAACCTGCCCCTTCAAAATGGAATCCCATTTGCAGTTGTCCAGATTTGAACCCATAGTGTGAAGTTCTAACCCACACTAAAATAATCTTTAGAAATTCACGCTGTCATATCTAGTGACATAAAGATTATGTCTTACTTATTCATATCATTTTTGCAGCTATGTGCAATGTCAGTGTAGGCCATGTCTAACAGTACCAGGCAAAATAGAAGAGTTTTGTAAAGTGAAACTTTCATAAAACCCGCGTCACTATCATTTCTTATCAAGGAAGCCTCTCTTTTACAGATGGAGACCATCACAGACAACTATAACTGAATAGGATGCAGAGATCAATAAATAGAGGGGGCCTCCATCCCCGGTGGATACATGTGTATCACAGCTACTGCGCCTATGACTCTGGGAACATCACAGAAAGGGGTGCTGAGAGAGGGTACGGGCCAGGCTATCTGGAAGTCTTGTGTGCAGCAGTCTTTACAGAAGTAGCTGTATAAACAAGATATGAACAATGGCACCATCCACAGACATGCTGACGCAGAAGGGAAACAATCTCAGGGTGTCACACCACTGGACAAGAAACTACAGGTAACTGATGACGGCTGAGAGACAAAGACTTAGCCCCTTCCAGGGATGAGCCTCCTAACTGTTTGTCTAAAAAGGGTAGTCAACCCTGAAACAATGCACACACACATACACACGCATACATACATACAAACACATGGCAATAATAAGGAAAGAAGGGGTATCGATTTGAGAGGGGATACATAGAATGAATTAGAGAGAGGGGACTTGGGAGAATTGAAAGGGGTAAAGGAAAAAAGAGAAGTAACATAATTATATTTTGATTTTAAAATGTTTTAAAATTTATAAATGAAAGTTCCAATAAAATAAATATATTTAGAATTTTTATGTGATATTTTGATAATATTCTTTTTTGTCTTAATTTTTTAATTTTTAATTTTATTTTTATTAATTACAGTTTATTCACTTTGTAGCCCAACTGTAGCCCCCTCCCCTATCCCCTCCTAATTCCACCCTCCCTTCCTCTTCTTCTCCTATGCCTCTCCCCCAGCCCAATGATAGGAAAGGTCCTCTTCCCCTTCCATCTGACCCTAGTCTATCAGATCTCATCAGGACTGGCTTCTTTATCTTCCTCTGTGGCCTGGTAAGGCTGCTCCCCACTCAGGTAGAGGTGATCAAAGAGCCAGACTATGAGTTCATGACAGAGACAGCCCCTGTTCCCCTTACTAGGGACCCACTTGGACACTGAGCTGCCACAGGCTACTTCTGTGCAGGGGTTCTAGGTTATCTCCATGCATGGTCTTTATTTGGAGTATCAGCCTCAGAAAAGACCCCTTTATCCAGATTTTTTTGTTCTGTTGCTCTCCTTGTGGAGCTCCTGTCCTCTCCAGGTCTTTATATTTCCCCCTTCTTTCATAAGATTCCCTGCACTCTGCAAAAATGTTGGCTATGAATTTCAGCATCTGCTTTGATACCCTGCTGGGTAGAGCCCTTCAGAGGCCCTCTTTACAACAAGGATATTTGCTCAACCATGTTCATAGCAGCCTTATTTGTAATAGCCAGAAGCTGGAAACAACCCAGATGTCAATCAGTTGAGAAATGGATACAGAAATTGTGGTACAATAACACAATAGAATACTACTCAGCAATTAAAAACAAAGAAATCATGAAATTTGCAGGCAAATGGTGGGATCTAGAAATGATCATCCTGAGTAAAGTATCCCAGATGCAGAAAGACTCACATCCTATATACTCATTTATAAGTGGATATTAGACATGTAATATAGGATAATCATACTAAAATCTATACACCTAAGGAAGCTAATCAAGAAGGAGGACCCTGTTAAGATGCTCAATCTTCCTTCAGAAAGGCAAACGAGATGGACATCAGAACAGGGAAAAAAACAGGGAACGGAACAGGAGCCTTCTTTTTCTTCTTTATCCAACAACCTTTATGTTCTTTCTCTTTCTTAAAAACCACAAAAACAACCAAACAAACATAAGCACAGTATCAACAACAAAACTATGGAATTCATTTTGTGTTAGTCAACTGCTTTTTTGTATATGGCCTATGCTGGATGTACCCAGTGTCACTCCACTGAAGAAAACTGATTTTCCTTTTGTTTGTTTTTTTTTAAGTTAATTGCATTTTATTTATTTATTTTTATTATTATTTATTATAATTTATTCACTTTGTATTCCTGCCCTTGTCTCCTACAAGTCCCCTTTCTCCCCCTATGCCCTTTCCCTAGTCCACTGATAAGGGAGGACTTCCTCCCCTTCTGTCTGATCCTAGCCTATCAGGTTTCATCAAGCCTGGCTGCATCATCTTCCTCTGTAGCCTGGCAAGGCTGCACTCCGCCCCCCCCCCAACCCAGGGAAGGTGATCAAAGAGCAGGCCACTGTTCCCCTTACTAGGGAACCCACTTGGAGACTGAGCTGCCTGTGGGCTATATCTGGGCAGAGGAATTAAGTTCTCTCCATGCATGGTCCTTGGTTGGTGCATCAGTCTCTGCAGGCCTCCCTAGGCCCAGGTTTTTTTGGCTTTCATGGTCTCCTTGTGGAGCTCCTGTCCTCTCCATGTCTTTCTATCTCCACCTTCTTCATAAGACTCCCTGCACTATGCCCAAAGTTTGGCTATGAATCTCAGCATCTGCTATGATACCCTGATCAAAAGAGTCTTTCAGAGGCCCTCTGTGGTAGGCTCCTGTCCCTGTTCTCTGTCTTCTGCTTCTGATGCCTATCTTGTTGGCCCTTCTGAATAAGGATTGAGCACCTTCCCTAGGGTCCTCCTTCTCCAGCCATACCACTCCTAGGCATATATCTGAAATATGCTCAACTATACAAAAAAGACATTTGCTCAACCATGTTAATAGCAGCTTTATTCATAATAGCCAGAATCTGGAAACAACCTAGATATCCCTCAACTGAGGAATCAATACATAAATTGTGCTACATTTGCACAATGGAATACTATTCAACTCTTAAAAACAAGGAGATCATGAAATTTGCAGGCAAATGGTGGGATCTAGAAAAGATCTTGCTGAGTGAGCTATCTCAGGAGCAGAAAGACACACAAGGTATATTCACACTTATAAGTGGATATTAGACATATAATATAGGATAAACATACTAAACTCTGTATTTCTGATTTTCCCTTTGTAAGCAGCCATCATTTGCAAATAGTTTCTTGGTTTGGAGTAGGGTTTTATGCTCATTTTTCCTTCTCCATGCTGTGATTTTTTTTTTCTGGTTTAAACTGTGTAGTTCTTGTGCATTTTGTCATAGTCTCTGAGAGTTCACATGTGTTAGCCTTGCTTTGTCTGGAAAATACTGTGTCCTTAGAGTCATCCAACACTTCTGGCTCCGACAGTCTTCCCACCTCTTAGATCCCTGAATGCTGAGGGGAGGATGTGATCAAGACAGTCCATTTGGAGCTGAATGTTCTAACACAGATTTGACTCTGCACATTGTCTGTGTAGCTTCATTTCAAGTACCATCTATTGCAAAAAGAAGCTTCTCTCTGATAAGCATTGAACAGGTTTCCAAGGTGGCTGTACCAGTTTTCACACCCACCAGGAATGAATAAGTGTTCCCCTTTCCCTGCCACCATGTATTGTCATTTGTTTTATTATCTTGGCCATTCTCACAGGGATAAGATGAAATCTTAAAGTATTCTTCATTTGCATTTCCCTGATGTCTAAGGATATTGAACATTTTAAAAGTGTTTCTTGTCCATCACTTGAGAATACTCAGTTTAGCTTTATACTCCATTGTTAATTGGGTCATTTATTTTCTTGATGTTCATTTTTTTAGTGCTTTGTGTATTCTAGATTCTGACTAATATTTTTTATAGTAAATTTAATTGGTACACCCAAACTGCGTGCCCATTTGGCATAATGTCAAGTACTGCTACATTGATCAGAGGAACCAAGATCTAATCTTCCAGTCTCCTAATTAGCATTCCCGAATAGTCTGATTATATAATGGAACAGGAGGGTTGTTTAGAAAACTGGAATGAACCAAATACCTCACTTTAATTCTTTTCATTATCATAGCACCTATTGTTTGATGTCTCCTCGGAATTCTGTGTTGTATCATGTTTACTTACACAAAGGGCTAAGATTTTCGCAAAGGTTTTATGCAGTACGGCCAAGCAAAACTGGCAAAATGAGTGTAAGTGGCTTGCTTTATGTAGGTGGTCATTCTGCTTATAGTCGCACTTTAAGGTGAAAGACCAAGAAATAATCTTTTCATTTTTTTTTTCTCCTTTATTTTTTTTTTCTTTTTTTTTTCAATGCAGTTTATTCAGGAACCTTGAACAATCCTCGGACCCCGGGGAAAGCCAGCCCACAGCTTAAATAGCCTCTGGGTAGCCAACCCAGGCGTGCCACGGGGGCAATGCAGATAGGTCCACATACATGGAAGCAAGCCAGATCCTCGGCCTTAGCCAAATGTGGAGTTGTTCGTGACAGAGAGCACTCACCATCGGGAAGGTGGAAGGCGGAAACCAGCTCCATCTTTAAGGCATAGCATTCCGCAGCTCTCTACAGTTCCCCCTTTTTGTTTTAGACGCATCAGGCAAGAGTAGAGGTCTGATCTCTGATATTAGAAATAAATTGGGACTTTGTACAGATGTTCATTTAGGTGTCATCCACCCAAAGAGCATCAGACCGTCCGATACCTTTTTCTCAGAGGCGGGACCTGGGGCATCAACCCGCATGCAATCAGACATGCTCTTCTCTGGGTCCAAAGCGGCTGACCCTGAGTGCAGTGCTTAGCCTTGCATCCTGAGCGTATCATTTTAGCTTTTTATGGTATCCAACCATGCTTGGGGAGAATGTCCTGCTTCAATGGCTGTAAAGGCCTGAATGATCATGGCTGCATCACACTGTTGTGAGATTCTAATCTTGCATATATACCACAGGCAAACCAAGGAGACCAACACCAGAAGGCCTGCTAACACTCCCATGCCCGCCCATTCCTTCAGATGATTCATGGCTGCAGCAATCCATGTTGATAATCCTGTGGCTAGTCCTGCGTCCACTCCGGTAGAATTTACTGTGACAATGGCCACACTCAGCTGCTCCATCGTAGTATCGAATTCTCCAGTCCAATTACCTAAAATATAGCTCGACAATTGTTTAGACAGATTTGCAGCACAGGAAAAATTCTCATGTTGTATGCTAGTGACACAAAGTCCAGCATACTCTCATTGACAGCCAGGTTGAGCAATTTGCCATAGGGTATCAATTTGCTCCTGCATGAACGGAATTTTAGGTAAGAACTGGGAAATAGTAAGAGCTGGAGAGGACAGGGTCTCCACAAGGAGAGCAACAGAACAAGAAAATTTGAACATAGGGAACTTCCCAGAGACTCATACTCCAACCAAGGACTATTCATGGAGATAACCTAGAACCCCTGCACAGATGTAGCCCAGGGCAGTTCAGAGTCCAATTGGGTTACATAGTAATGTGAAGAGGGACTGCCTCTGACATAATCTGATTGGCCTGCTCTTTGATCACCTCCCTCTGGGGGGGGGGAGCAGCCTTACCAGGCCACAGTAGAGGACAATACAGCCACTTTTGATGTGAACTGACAGACTAAGATCAGAAAGGAGAGGAGAACCTCCCCTATTAGTGGACTTGGGGAGTGGCATGCAAGCAGAGGGAGGAGGGAGGGTGGGATTGGGATGGGAGGAGGGAGGGGCTTATGGGGGGATGCAGAATGAATAAAGTGTAATTGATAAAAAATTTAAGAAAAAAGGGAAAAAAATAATTTAAGAACCTTAAATGACTTTCAAAATTGGAGGAAAACATGGAGTTAGTCAATTGGCATGGAGCACGTCTCGCCCCTGGGGGCAATGGTCTCCTGAACCTACTCAGACCTCGGACACCACCACTGCTAGTTCTAGAACTGACGCAGGATGTTCCAACGAGGGGTTAAGGCTTCTCATAATATTTCCTATAAGCCCACACCTGTTTGTCTATATCCCCCATTTTTATTCATTATTAGCCAGATAGAGCCAAGTAATTGTGGTGATGATACTTGCTTTTTTGCCCAATGCTGGAATGCTAGTGAATTTAGGTATGCCCTGGTTACTCGCATGCCTCACTGGGTGCCTATGCCCATTGATGCCCCTCACGCTATGACTCTCTTCAGACAGAAAAGGGATCTTGGAACTACAGCCACCATTGTTACTACCATCTCATTGACGGCTGTTGGAGCTACCACCAGGGCATTAGCCATGAGTCATACTGGGCAGACTGCTCAGACCCTGAATAATCATTTAGCCAATGTAGCTCATGCCTTAGTTGTACATAAAGGAATTAATGCTCAACTAAAAGGAAGCTTGATGGTGTTTAATCTTTTCATTTTTATTGCCGACGTGCAACTTGTGCCCTGCTTTCAGGTACTCCCAGCTTTGTTTTCCATCCCATTGGTACACTGTCCTTATGTTTCATGTGTTAGTGGGAGATTTGTTCATCTACTTCTTTTTTTATTTGGGTCTGAGCAACAAACACAGTTGACGGACTGCAAGGGATTCATCAGCCTAGGGTTCATTGAGCCTGCTCAACAAGCATGGGGATTCAGTAGCACATGCATTGCACTACTTTCCTCCTTGAGCTGAAGTGTTGGTTTTTCATACCCTAGTTGTTTTCTGTAGGCTGTGTTGTAGGAGTCAGTAATCTCCACGAGACATGACTGTCACTGTTCTGAAAAAGACTCTCCTGGGAATTGAGTGGGCAGGCAGCTGGGATACGTTAGGTGCAGTCATGACAGCTTTGGGGTATATGTAGCTGCTGGCAAAATCAGGCTAGCATCAGAATCATATCCTGTATGTCATGCTTTGCTCATAGCTCACATGCATAAGTATGAGCATGTAATTAAAACTGTGTTGATGTGGAGGCTGAAAATGAATTAGACATGTTTTGATGAAATGATAATATTTTGATGTATAATATTAGGAGAGTGAATGGTCTGCCTCAGCTCCAGGTCCCCTCAGGCAAGTGGACAAGTACAGAGATCACCAGTAAGAAAGGAATTTTTAAAATTCTTTAGCAGAAAAGCTATTGCAATGAACTTAAATACTTTGAACCTTTTCTAGCCATTTTTTTTTAATTTATGTTTTGGCTCTTTTGAAACAGAGATTCCCTATTTATCCCAGGCTGGCCTTGAACTTGCTATCCTCCTGCATCAGCTTCCTGAGTGCTGGGATTGTAGATTATATACACCTATACCTGGCACCCATTCCTTTTGAACTACCAGCTCAAATCAGAGCTATTCTAGGATATGCCAGCTAAAATTACTTCTCTCTGTAGGAAGATGAGAAGCAGCTCTGTACTGTACATATTTGCTATGTGAGCTGTGGACTTTCACCACGTTGCCCATAATGCTCTTGTACATGCTCATCACCAATGTCCTCATGCTTTCTTGTTCTCTAGCCTTACTGAAAGCTGAGGCTGCGCCTTGCTGCTTTATTTCCAGTAGGAGGCCAATATGTTTCAGTGCACAAAGGAAGAGATAAATGGAGCACTGAAGAAATGGTCTAAGAATCCACAGTGCTGTATTTGGGAGTCATCTTTACTGTAGGGAAAGTATCGTGAGGTATTTTTAGGTTTCTCAAAGAGTGCTGGTCTCTTCCCCAGGAAGTATTTATCATAATGTCTGTAAGAGGCTTCAAGTCCAAAACTTGTTGGCTCCCCGTGTCCATTCCCTTGGAGTTATTGGAACAAGGTTTAATTATAATTATGGCTTAATGCCCAAATGCAAGTAGGAAATGGCAAAAGTAGAAACCAAATGCCTGCAAGAATTTGCCACCCTGAGAAAAAGATGAATTTCTTGCAAAAGCCAAACAATGTTTAATTTCTCCAGGGACTGAAGGACTGTTGAGTATATGTAGTTTTAATCTTGTAATTATGAGAGTTTTTAGAGTTATTGATGCTTCATTATAGATGATCAAAGCCTGAAAAAAAATCAGGAGAGCAAAAAAGCTAAAAACCAGAGCCTAGGGGCTTCTGCAGAGAATGATGCATCAACCAAGGACTACGCAACCAAGCAAGGACGATGCAGCCTTGCCAGAGCACAGAGGAAGAGGATCCAGGCAGTCCTGATGAGACTTGATGAGCTGTCAGAAGGTGGCAGAGGAGGAGAGCTCCCCCTCCAGTGCACGAGGACAAGGCAGTAGGGGGAAAGAAGGAGGGAAGGTAAGACTGGGAGGAGTTGAGTGAGGGGGCTTCAATCAGGATATATAATAAATAAATTGTAAAAAAAAAAAAAATTATAAAAGACTGCCAGGCTGCAATCTCAAGGAAAAGTCAAGGTTTTAAAACATTAAAACCTACTTGTTGGCAGAATTCTCTTTTCTGGAGAAAGTCCACCCTATTTTATTTTATTTTATTTCATTTCATTTCATTTCATTTTTACTTGTATACAAATGTTCATAGCAGCTTTATTCGTATTAGCCCCAAGGTGAAAGCAACCTAAATTTCTAACAACAGATGGACGAGTTAACAAACTAAGGTCCATCCATGCAACAGAATACTGTGCAACAATAGAAAGATGAAAACTATTGGTACTTGCAGCATCAATGCTCTTCAAGATGATTATAGTGAGTGCAAGAAGATATAAAGACTCCCTACTCTCTTCAGGCTCCCAGCGAACTAGATAAAGTCTACGCACATACAGAGAATAATCTATATATTAATCCCAGGGCGGGTGGGATTGGGAAGGGCTGGGGGAGGAGGCTACAGCTGAGATACAAAGTGAATAAATGGTAATTAATAAAAATTAATTAATTAAAAAAGGATGCCTTTGATGACAACCTAGACTGATATTTGATTATGTATTTGGTTACTGTGGCCAAGCCAACTCAATTTATAAAATAAACCAGCATGTGAGTATATGCTTCATAAGTCTGTCAAGCATTCTGGTTCTTTTCCCATATCTCATAATATAATTTCTCTAGTTCTAAAGCTTGTGCCTTTGTTTACTCTTAATTTGTTCACTTAGTTCATTACTTCTTTTCTATTCATACATAGTATCGTTTGCTTTTACACATTAGGAAAATGTATTTTACACATTAGTCTCATTCCTGCCTGAATTCACAGAACAGTACACTTCTGTATACTTGTCTTCTACAGTGACTTTCAGTCATACCTCTTCAAGATCACAACAGTGAAACGTAATAATGAGTAAGCTATTACCAACTCATTACACATAAATGAGTGGCATGATTCACCCAGCTTATCACATATTACTAATATGGATAGAAGTAAGATGACCCTGTGAAGGGAATTTTGGTATCTCTCCACCCTAGGAGTTTTCAAGGTGAGAAGATTTCATTGGTTTAGGGAGTTGAGGGTTTCTTTAATAGAAATCAAATAAATGAAAGAAAATATTCTTCCATACCACTGATCAGTTCAAATGATCAACTGACTCTGTAAGCATCCTCAGAGTCTGGGTTCACAACTTTGTTCATTTTTTTTTTTTTTTACCATAAATGCTGCACCCGCGCCAGTGTCGCCATACTAGCATGTGCTACAGGGCGGAAGACACACTTTCTTCGGAAATTCGCTTCCTGGAAGGTCCCTGGCAGACCCCCCGTTTGGCAAAGAGACGCGTTCTGAGATGTCTATGCTTTTTCAGTTGTGGTTCTGGGGCTGGATTAATGAGTTCTTTGATCTTTCTCTGTGACTCCTGAAACAACACAACTAATTTTATAAAGAAATTTATTATTAGTAGATTATTAAAGGCTTTAATAAAAATAAAATGTAAAAGGAATAAGTTTAAGAAAAGTAATGAATTAGATTTAATATTAAAAGACATTATAGGAATAGTAAAAGAAATAATAGGCTCCTTCTTAAGAAAAAATAACGTGAGAAGTACAGCTGGCACAAGTTTACCCCTCCCTTCAGTATCTTGTTCCTAGGGAAGATCATAAATCTTTAGCAGGACATAAGGGAGGATGGTTGACAAAGGTGTGTTTAGACTTTGGCAGGTATCCAACTTGGCTCGGAGGACTATTACAGCTCCTGACTTTCCTCTTCACTAGTCACTGATAATGAAGCCATAGTTTGAGGTTTTTGTTTCTTGTTTGCGTTGATCAGAAAGTTTCTAGGCAAAGATTTCTTGTGGGCACTACCCTATGTTAAAACATAAACTTTGTATCCTTGGTAAAAGTCTGAATGTTCTGGAAAGCATGCCAATTTTAAGGTGCTTCCTTGTGAGATCACTATAAAAATACTAGCTTGACTTCAGTAAAATTGCAGCAGAGTCAAAACCATCAAGGTGTCTCTGTCTGTCAATTCATCGCCGAAACCGTGTCTTCCTGTCCAAAGCCTTGCTCTCCTGCAGACGCTGGGAGCCCGACTGGGCCAGTCCATGGCACATAAACATTTATTATTTTTATTAATTACAGTTTATTCACTTTTTATCCCCCCTGTAGCTTCCTCCTTCCTCCTCTCTCAATCCTACCTTCTCCACCCATGTCCCTCCCTAAGGCCACTGATGGGGGAAGTCCTCCTCCCCTTCCTTCTGATCCTAGTCTATCAGATCTCATCATGAGTGGCTGCATTGTCTTCCTCTGTGGCCTGGTAAGGCTGCTCTCCCCTCAGGGGAAGGTGATCAAAGAACAGGCCAATCAGTTCATGTCAGAGACAGTCCCTGTTCCCATTACTATGGAACCCACTTGGACACTGAACTGCCATGGGTTACATCTATGTAGGGGTTCTAGGTTATCTCCATGAATGGTCCTTGGTTGGAGTATCAGTCTCAGAAAAGACCCCTGTGCCCAGATTTATTGTTTCTGTTGCTCTCCTAGTGGAGCTCCTGTCCTCTCCACTTATACAACCACTTTGGAAATCAATCTGGTGATTTCTCAGACAATTAGGAATAGCACTTCCTCCTCTCCACTTATACAACCACTTTGGAAATCAATCTGGTGATTTCTCAGACAATTAGGAATAGCACTTCCTCAAGATACAGCTATACCACTCCTAGGCATATATCCAGAAGATGTTGAAGTGTACAACAAGGACGTTTGCTCAACCATGTTTGTAGCAGCTTTATTTGTAATAGCCAGAAGCTGGAAACAACCCAGATGCCCCTCAGTTGAGGAATGGATATAGAAATTGTGGTACATCTACACAATAGAATATTACTCAGCAATCAAAAAACAAGGAAATGAAATTTGCAGGCAAATGGTGGGAAATGGAAAAGATCATCCTAAGTGAGGTATCCCAGAAGCAGAAAGACACACAGTGTATATACTCGCTCATAAGTGGATATTAGATATATAATATAGTATAAACATACTAAAATCTGTACACCTAAAGAAGCTAAGCAAGAAGGGGGACTCTGGCTAAGATGCTCAATCCCCATTCAGAAAGGCAAAGAGGATGGATATCAGCAGAGAGAGAAAACAGAGAACAAGACAGGAATCTACCACACAGGGCCTCTGAAAGGCTCTACCCTGCAGGGTATCAGAGCAAATGCTGTGACTTATAGCGAGACTTTGGGTGGAGTTCAGGGAATCTTAGGAACTTTGGTCATTTTTCTCTCCTCACCTGAGAAGAGATACTGCTTCATGTCCTGCAGTAACAAATGTCTAGCCAAAATTTATCTTTTATTTGTGCAAAATCAAAGATAGCACTTACCAAATTCCAATCTCTTTATTAAGGCACACACATGCAAGCTCTGTCTTTGTCTCTGTCTCTCCTCTCTGTCTCTGTCTCTGTCTGTCTCTCTCACACACACATAAAAGATTAAGCTCAGCTAGCTCTACCATTGAGAATCCAAAGCAAACTACTCCACAGAGTTGGTGCTGCTAAAGAAACACAGCAGATATCAAAGTAGTGAGGACAGAATTTTATTCAATAATTACCATCATGGGGAAGAAGATCCAGTGTAAAAGAACTCTGCTCCTCCCAGACAAAGGGCTGATGACTGTCACAATGCTGACGTACTGTAAGAAGAAGAACTGGCATGTTCGGGGAATTTTGTTCTTCCATTCCGGATCACTGGTACTTACATAGAGGGCAAACTTCCTCAGCTCTTTATATCTGGATGTGGCCAGAGCAAGGCGGCCTTAAAGCTGAAGTTTGATCCTTACCGTTGCTGGGGGCTGAAAAGAGAAAAGGGGAGTTGCTGCCCTCTTGTGTTTATCAGTTAGCAAAGTGCCAAAAATGAGTGTGTTAAACAGTGAAATTTATCTTCTCAGTTCAGTGAGATTGAGAAGATCCAGGCTGGTATTGCCATAGATACCTTCTCATAGATCTACTGACTAGAATGCCAAGATTGGGGTTCTATAAATTCAGTGGCTGGAACAGGCTGCCTTCATGACTCCCTGACAGCAATCTTCTTGTCTTATGCTCTCTTGAACTTCTCAGAGTGTGAGTTCTGAGAAATCCAGGTTTCTGGAGAAATCTACAAGGACACCCTTCTTACCAACCCGGGTCCTTCCCTAACAATCTTCTGTAACTTGCAATATTTTCTCAGCCTCATCTTCAAATGTCGCCACACTGGAGCTGGTACAAAGCTTCTTAACCCTTCTCCACTTGACATCTCTTTTGCCCTGAGACATTTTATGCAACTCCAGATACACAGACATATAAAGTAAGCATACAAGCCAAATATTTACTCTAATGGCTCATAAGGCAATTTATTTTAAAACAATTTCTTGCATACATACAATTTTATTATTCGTTAAAAACAAAAGCAAATTTGCATACTAGTGAGAGTAATGTGCTTGTTTGTTTTTTTACTCAGAAAATTAAATCTTGGCTGAACATTTGATACTTCAGGATATGGAGCATCTTCAACATTCTTCAGAGTTTAATGAATATTTTCATCATCAGTCATGTCAGAGCACTGCTTCACATAAATACGTAGGAAAAGATACAAAAGTGTGTTTAGGGTCATTTTAAAAGCTGTTAGAAATTCAGTTCTAATACCAAGTGAATAAATTTTATCGTTGATATTTTTCTAGGCCAATAGCTCAAACAATTCTCAGAATCAAACATTTTAATATAATACTATCTTATCTAATATATATGTAATATTTTAATATTTATATAATATATATATAAACGTATTTGCTATTTGCATGCTGATGGATGGCCAAATGAAACTACATTTGAAAGTACATTCAGGCTGGTATGGCCATAGATACCTTCTCATAGATCTACTGACTAGAATGCCAAGATTGGGGTTCTATAAATTCAGTGGCTGGAACAGGCTGCCTTCATGACTCCCTGACAGCAATCTTCTTCGCTTTCAATAACTACGTCATGATATTTCTGTAAGCGCAGGAGACTCTATATGCACAATAAAACATTGTGATTCATAAGATACAATTGTCTACAATCGGCGTTCGCCGGCTCGTTCAGCAGGACGCATGCGCAATGCGCCGTGCTTGTTTGTGTGCTCAGTAGCAAGACTGCAAATGAACTCGTACAGTGAAACCTGAGGGAGCACTGCCAGAAACACGTTGGATTAATTATGCAATTAATTTTTAATTCATCTTGATTGTGAATGCAAAAATATTTTACTGTTGCCAAAATTTTGCAATCTCCATTCAGTTTTACAACCCCACCTTGGGAAGTCTGGGGCCAGCTCTCCCAGACATGAAAATGAGAGAAACAAACATTCACATTGGCCATTGTGCAAATTGTTCTAGGGGGTAAATTCAGATGCCAAAGAGCAGATGAAGGTTTTGTAACCGCTGGCTTTCTTCCTTAAAGAAGCTCAGGGGATCATATGCCAACCACAACATTTTAGCTAGAACAAGCAGGGAATTCCCTTGGTGGCACTGACATTTCTTAAAGCAAGCATTACCTCAGACTGAAGTCATTGTAGGGATTCTAGAATCCACTTTAGTCTGGTCATGTCTCATAGTGGGGCAGTTTGGAAACGAGCTGAGAAATATGCCGTTACCAGTGCCGATGTAAAGAATTCCCAAGAACATTTGTCAGGAAGGTAACTCGTTGGAAACATTTGCCTTATGTAAATGTCATTGGAATGCTCTTCAGTCACTACAATTAGTAAAATACTCTTTTGTCTCAGATTTCTACATATGTGCATTATTTGAAGTATAAACACAGATGAATATACAAAATATATCAATGGCTTAATGCCATCAATGTCTGAGCGAATATTGCTCATTGATGATAACTCTACTGTTACATGTTTTTTTTTTTGTTTTGTTTTCAGTACTTGGGATTAAACCCTTGCATCACACTAACCATTTTATTTGCTGAAAAGGCATTTATTTAAAAACACGAGGCTAAAATGTAGCCATTCAAAAGCAACTAGGTATAAAAGTGGAGAATTTTATACAAAGTGAATAAACTGTAATTAATAAAAAATAAATTAATTTTAAAATATATAAATAATTTTTAAAAGCGGAGATTTTTTATAATCTGTAAATTTTAATTGTATATTGAATTTGTAATCTTATATGCTGCTATTTTTCCCTGTTAAGCTTCTGGCTAAAATCAATATTACATGATGCTGCAATTACTAATCTACTGTCTGTGAGATTTGTTTAGATCTTTATACTGATGCCAGGTTATGGGCACTGGTTATGGAAATAATGAAGTACTGTTAGGGTTTGTTTACTTAAAAATGTTGACTTAGTCTTTTCACATTGAAAATTCAGTATTAATTAAACAAAAATTGTAATCCATCTCATAACAGACTGAAGGATAAAAACCACTCAATCATGTCATTAGATGTAAAAATCCAACACCCCTTCATGATAAAAGTCCTGGAGACACTAGAGGTAGATACTTCACATAATAATAGTGATTGTCAGCCAGTCCACAGTTAACATCAAGCTAAACAGACAGAAATTCAAAGCATTTCCACCATAATCAGGAACAAGACAAGGTTGTTCACTTTCTCCACACCTATTCTACATAGTACTTAAAGTTTTACTAAAGCAATAAGAAAACTGAAGAAAAAGGAGATGCAAATAGAAAAAAAAGAAGTTAAAGTATCTTTATTTTTTTTATCTTTTTTTTATTTTTTATTTTTTTTTATCAGTTACATTTTATTAACTCTGTATCCCAGCCGTGTCCCCATCCCTCATTCCCTCCCAGTCCCTCCCTCCCTCCCTCATCTCCACCGTGCCCCTTTCCAAGTCCACTGATAGGGGGGACCTCCTCCCCATTCATCTGATCCTGTTTTATCAGGTATCTTCAGGACTGGCTGCAAAGCCCTCCTCTGTGGCCTAACAGGACTGCTCCTTCCTTCGGGGGTGGGGAGACCAAAGAGCCAGTCATTGAGTTCCTGTTAGAAACAGTCCTTGTTCCCCTCACTTTGGGAAACCAATTGGTTACTGAGCTACCACAGTAAAGTATCTTTATTTGTAGATGATACTGTATACATAAGTGAGCCTAAAAATTCCACTGGGAAACTCCTATAGCTGATAAATGCTTTCAGTGAATTAGTAGGATACAAATTCAATACATAAAAACCAGTAGCCTTTATACATCCAAATGACAAATAGACTAAGAAAGAAATAAGAGCAATGGTACCCTTCGCTATAGCCTCAAAAAATGTAAAGTCTTGAGGTAACTCTAACCAAGCAAGCAAAACTTGTATAATTTAAAGTGTTAAGGTACTGAAGAAAGAAACTGAAGAGAGATCAGAATATGGCAAGATCTTCCATGCTCCTGGATCAGTAGGATTAACACAGTAAAAAATGGCCATGCCACCAAAGCAATCTACAGAGTCAATGCAATCCCCATAAAAATCTAGCACAATTCTTCACAGATCTTGAAAGGACAATTTTCAACTTCATATGAAAACACACACACACACATACAATAGCTAAAACAATCCTGAAAAATAAAAGAATTGCATTCCCAATCTAAAGTTGTTCTAAAGAACTGTGGCAATAAAAACAGCATGACATTAAAATAGACACACTGACAGGAGAACTGAATTAAAGACCCAGGCCTAAGTGTAACACCTGTGGATAGCGGGTTTTTAACAAGAAGCCAGAAATACACTTTGGAAATATGACATCTACAAAAAAATAAAAAGAAAAAAATGGTGTTTGTCAAACTAGGTGGCTACATGTAGAAAAATCAAAACAGATTTTTATCACCCTGTACAGAACCCAACTCCAAATGGACCAAGGATCTCAACGTAAAACCAGATACACTAACTCTAATAGAAAAGAAAATGAATAACAGTCTTGAACTCACTGGCACAGGGAAAGACTCTCTGAACAGGACGCTGATAGTACAGACACGAGTAACGACAATTAAGAAACAGAACCTCATAAAGTTGAAAAGTTCTCTGCATAGCAAAGAACAAGATCATTTGGACAAAGTGGCAGTGTACAGAATGGGAAAAGTGCTTCACCAATTACCCATCCAATAGAGAATTAATATCTAAAATATATACAAAATCTAAAACAAACAAAAACAAAAATTGGACAACAAGAAAACAACTCAATATTAAAAATATGGTACAAGAACTAAACAGAGTTCTCAAAAATAAAAAAGAAACACAAATGGCTGAGAAGTATTTAAGGAAATGGGTAACAATCTTAGTCATCAGCAAAATGCAAATCAAAACTACTTTGAAATTTTATCTTAATACCTGTCAGAATGTTCAAGATCAATAAAACAAATGACATGACATGCTGGCAAGGATGTAGAGTAAAGGGAACACTCATCATTGCTGGTGGGAGTGCAAACTTGTACAGCCACTGTGGAAATCAGTCTGACAGTTCCTTAGAAACCTTGAAATAGACACACCTCAAGATCCTGCTGTACTACTCTTGGTCCATACCCAAAGGACTATATACCCTACTACAGAACAGTTGCTCAACCGTGTTCATGTTGCTCCACTCATAATAACCAGAAGTTGTCTCCAAGAATCTGAAACTAGATAGATCACGGACCTTGAGGAAAAGCCCTAATAATAGTGTTCTGCTAAAGGAATATAGCAGTAAACTAACCCCCAACAGCATACCTATAAATCAGTGTCTCACTTAGCCATCAGAAGAGAAGCTTTCTTCTGCACTAGATGAAAACTAATACAGAGATCCACATCTAAACGTGCAGGGACTGAAACTTGAAACTTTCAGTCCTAAATGGGATGTCTTCATCAAATCTCTCTTGTGAAGTATGCTGAAGAGGAAGCATGAAGATTGTAAAAGCTAGAGGGGATGAATGATAACAAGGCAACAGTGTCTTCCAGACACAATAGGACTGGATCACGTATGAACTCACAGAGACTGTGGTGGTATACGTAGGGGCTGCATAGTCTGTAACCAGAGTCCCAGGACTGCGGTAGGAAAATAGACACAAGTTCTCATTCCCAGCCAAGAAGTTATCTCCAATCACCAACCACCTACAAAGAAAGAATTGGTCTCTTCAAGGGAGTCTCATCGAATATAAAAACAACGCTTAAGGGCTGGCCCCATGCCCAGCCAACACGAAATGAACTCAAAAGTATTTTTTGGAAATATTTTTCTCATATTGCTTTGTTCAGACATTTGTTTTAACCTTACTGGCCCATTGCTTGTATATTATTGCTTCAATTTTGTGTTTTTATGGGGTGTGTATATGTGTGTGAGTGTCTTTGTATCTCTACTTATATGCATTTCTCGTGCTTTTCTTTGTTTTGTTGTTGTTTGTCATTTGCTTAGTTTTATTCTTATTTGTATTTTTTTTTACTTGCCTGTTTTATTAAGGGAAAGAAAACATGGATTTGGGAGGGTGAGGACTTGGGGAAGATCTGGGAGGAAATGTGGGAAGGGAAACCATGATGAGAATGCATTTTATAAAAATGGTTCTATTTTCAATTAAAAAAAAGACTTGATAAAGGAATGTAATAAATAATGGTACCAGAGAAGTAAAACAGCTTGTCAAATGTAGCCCTATTATGAAGTGCTGGCCTGAATTTAATTCTTAAAACCACACACACGTACATATAGTCATACATACACAATATATACTTATTATTATATACCATAATAAGTTGGTTTCGCTCAAGGGATGCTAAGCAGTTTCAATTTATAAAAATCATGAAAAGAAATATATTGCACAAACAAGATGGATTATTAATATCATATGATTATCTCAACATTTGCAAAAAAGAACTTGACAAAATTCAGTTTTCTTTCACGAGAAAAGCCTTTACTAGATTGAGTACAGAAAGAAGAATCCTTAAAGCAGCCAAGGCCAGGCACAGCACTCTCAACACCACACTGGTGAAGAGGGAAGCAATCAAAACACCTTTCCTAAGATCAGGACTAAGACAAAGGCAGTTACTCTCACTGCCCTTATTTGGTGTAATAATGGTAATTTCAGCCACAGCAATTAAGCAAGAGAAAGAATAAAGTGCATACAAATAAGACAGAAAGGTGTCAATAACACTATCTACAGAAGATATGATTCCACCAAAGATTCGAAGACTGATAAATTCAGTGAAGTAAGAGAATGCAAAATCAGTGTGCAAACCCAGTGGCTTTTGTACATATGAATAACAAATTTGCCCAGAAAGACATTGAGACAGGTATCCCATTTGCAGTGGTCCTCAAAAAGCAAAAAGCAAATATAAAATGCCTTGAAGTTAATTTAGGAAGAAAAAGGCTGCTACAACAGCAATTACAAAATACAGGATACAAACTGTAAATTGATAGATACAAAGAAGTGAAAATGACTTCCATAGTCATGAAATGGAAGAATTAAGATTGGTAAATTCCAGTATTGCCCAAAACAGTCTATAGATTTAATGTTATCCTTGTTAAACCAACACTGATATTTTTTAATGAAAAAAAAAACTAAAATTAATATGGAAGAAAAAAATACTGCCCCTCCCCAAAACATGTAATAGCCTGAAGATCCATGATAATCTTAAAGAAACAGAACCAAACTAAAGGCATCAGAATTCCGGATTTCAATATATATATTTCAGAGCCATGGTAGCCAAAAAAGCATTGTACTGACATAAAAATCAGATGCTTGCATCTGCGGAACACATAGAGAACTCATAAATAAGGCCACGCAATGATGAGGGTTTTTTTTTTTTTTAAACCAAAATACAAAAAATACACAGTGAAAAAAGGCCAATCTCATTAACAAATGTTTGATAACTGGGTATCCACATAAAAAGAGCAAAATGTATCCACTATTTCTCACTTTAAAAAAACCACCCAAAATAGATTTTAAAAAACTTAATGTAAGAGCAGAAGCTATGAAAATACTAAAATGAAACATAGCAAAACTTTTAAGATATTGGCACAGGTAGTGGGGTTACATCTCATAAAAGGCTTCTACTTAGCAAAGAAAACAGCACAGTGAAAAGACAAGGTACAAGACTGGAGGAAATGTTTGTCAGCTGTGCATATAACAAAAAGCCAATCTCCAAAACATATATTGAAGTTTTCAAATGAATAATAAAACAAACTCAACTAAAATGGGACATTATCTGAATGGACAATTACCAAAAGAATATAAAATGTTCTCAATATAATTAGCTACTTGAGAAAAGCAAGCTAATATTATATATTATATTAAGATTCTATCTCACTCCAATTACGATGTTTTTTTATATAAAAAAAAACCACAACAGAACAATTATAAGTGCTTATGAGAACATGGAGAAGAATCCTTGCACACTGTGGGAATATAAGTTTGTGTAGCCACTGTGAAAAACAAATAGATGTTTCTTAAAACCTAGAAGTGGAGCAACCACATGATCCAACTATCCCATGCCTGGGAGTACACCCACAGAAAGTGATATCGTCAGGCAAAATTGACAACTGCATTCCCATGTTTATTGTGGAGCTTTCCACAATAGCCAAAATATGGAAGCAGCGTAGGTGCCCGTGAGCAGCCAAATGGATAACTAAAATTATTATAGAGAGAGTTGGTGAGATGGTTTAGTGGGTAAGGGCACTGAGGGCTAAGGCTGATGACCTGAGTTTGATCCCAGAACCCACATGGTGGAAAAAGAGAAACATCTCTATTAGATTGTTCATCTATTTCTATATTTGTGTGTGCATGCACAAAGACACACACACACACACAGTTACACAAAATGAAAATGAAAAATTCTTAAAGAGAAACTATTATATGTGATACGTATTTACAGATATTAAGAAGAATGAGCAGCAAAAGTAATATCATTAGAAGACATTATATTAAGTGAAAAAATCAGACAAAGAATTATAATTTTCATGTATTCTACAATAAAATAAATAAGATATTAAAAATAAAATTTCTACTTAAGTTTTTCTTAGGGTAGTAGCTTAAGTATCACAGGTTACTGTTGATTGCCAAGCTGAAAAACTTGAAAATGAAAATATATTTATTTATAACTCAAAGAAAAAGACAAGGAACAAACTAAGTTTAGCCAAAGGGTAATAGAAACGGAAGTGATCACCAATGGATATAAACTACAGTTCTACTTGAGATTCTAAAAGCAGGAAAGGGGTAAGAAAGGCATGTAGTTGGGCAGATAACTATTTGAAATTCAGAATTCAAAGCATAAAAATAATTTTGCAAGTATCTAGTCATGAGAGAAGGGGGAGAAAAACAGAAACACAACTAAAATGTATCCAAAATATGAAAACTATCTCAAGAAAGCATTTGGTTCAGTGATGAATTCCTGAACTATGTAGAACCAGCTACAGCATTTTGAAAGGGGAACAGAAAAGTTACTAAATGATTTTGAATTCAGTCATGTTATCATTTACATATGAGGAAGAGAGAAATTATCTGATACATAGGTAGTTTTTAAATTTGGCTACCATAAAAAGCTAAAATGTTACGCTCAGGATGCGAGGCTAAGCACTGCACTCAGGGTCAGCCGCTTTCAACCCAGAGAAGAGCATGTCTGATTGCATGCGGGTTGATGCCCCAGGTCCTGCCTCTGAGAAAAAGGTATCAGACGGGTCTGATGCTCTTTGGGTGGATGACACCTAAATGAACATCAGTACAAAGTCCCAATTTATTTCTAATATCAGAGATCAGACCTCTACTCTTGCCTGATGCGTCTAAAACAAAAAGGGGGAACTGTAGAGAGCTGCGGAATGCTATGCCTTAAAGATGGAGCTGGTTTCCGCCTTCCACCTTCCCGATGGTGAGTGCTCTCTGTCACGAACAACTCCATATTTGGCTAAGGCTGAGGATCTGGCTTGCTTCCATGTATGTGGACCTCTCTGCATTGCCCACGTGGCATGCTGGGGTTGGCTACCCAGAGGCTATTTAAGCTGTGGGCTGGCTTTCCCCAGGGTCAGATGATTGTTCAAGGTTCCTAAATAAACTGCATTGAAAAAAATAAATAAATAAAAATAAAAAATAAAATGCTGACAGTACTATTCCAGCTGCCTGACAAAGAGATCTGAATCCTCACCCCGGAGAAGGGTGGTTCAGGAAGAGGAGAAGCTACAAATCATTAAAGAGTCCTTGGAAGCTTTTAGTGTGGTTACAGGTGATATGGACATTCAGTTCTTCATGCATCAGTTTGGCCTTTATCCTAAAGGAATTTCTGAATCTCTTGTTTCCAGAGATTTCTAATGCTACTAGTCTATGGCTAGAGACAAGTTTTCATCCTGAGGGAGAAATCTATCAGTCATAGAAATAACCCTATTGCTGTCAGTAATGAGAGCCAGGAGCTTCCTGGAAGCTCTTCCCATCCAACAGCTCTGGAGACTCTAACTTCATTGTCTACTTGTTCAGCATGTACCAACATTTCCATCAGAAAAAAGCCAAGATCAATTTCTGTGAGTTATCCTTCTTTAAGCTCAGGAACTAGCCTTGTCTAGTATTCAGTCCTGCAATATTACATCTCCTTCACACATACCACAAGAGTTAAGCTGTCCATTCCTTCCTAGGTACCCCAGAAGGAATGCCAAAGGCATAGCTAGAGGACAGCATGCATACTATCACCCCACCTACCCATGGCTAGACATCCTGATGGGTCTCAACATGAGAAAACCCATTAGAAGACTCCAGCCTGGTTCCTAGCGCAGGCCAAATCTAATATGTTTATTCAATAAGTCAATGGCTTATAAGGTATAATGTCTTTTGAGGAATATTCTTTAAATCTATTTAAAAATTGTTTTGAAAAAAAAAAAAAGAAGAAGATCTTTCTGTCCGTTTTAAAGTGCCAAATATGCTGGTTAATGTTTTTGGATAATTGTGGCTAAGTCTCACCTCAAAAAAAAAAAAATGTAATTTCCCTTAAAGTATTGTAATGTTTCTTCACAAGGCACAGTCACACAGTGAAGAAAACCAGTTACATAAGAAAATTGTTGTGCCTTTTATGGTGTCACATTCTTAAAATACCAGCATGTGGGATGTGGAGACCAGAAGATCTGGAGTTCAAGGACAGCTTTTTCTACACAGTGAGTCTAAAGTCAATCCAGCTACCAAAAACCTTGCCATAAATAAACCAAACAAACAAACAAAAACAGGAATGCAAGAATTAGGGGAAAAAAACACAATTCATAGTATATAGATTTTTGCTTTGAAGACAATACCTCATCAACAAAAGGGACATCGTGGAGTATGATGTAGATTGACACACAAGGGTGATGGCATAGTAAGGACAAGAGTGTTTCTAAAACTACTTTATAAATCTTCATTTTTCACCTGAAGAGTTGGTTACTCAGGTAAGATGAAGTAAATGCATTGTGTGTAAGCCTTCAAGCTCCCCAACCCCAGGACTTGTGAATATTTTCCACATTTGCTAGTATGGCAATTAAGAACAATCATTGCCTTTGCTGTGCTTAGGACATAGAATACCCAAGAACATACTAGATTTTGCCTATTTTCTTTTTTTTTTCTTCTTTCCATAATTTTATTTTTCTCATTAGTTACATTTTGCTAATTCTGTATCCCAGCTGTATCCCTCATTCCCTCCCCAATCCCACCCTCCCTCCCTCATCTCCTCCCTGCCCCTTTCCAAGTCCACTGATAGGGGAGGACCTCCTCCCTTTTCATATGACTCCCTTTTGTCAGGTATTTTCAAGACTGGCTGCAAAGTCCTCCTCTGTTGGCCTAACAGTACTGCTCTTCCCTTGGGAGGTGGGGAGGTCAAAGAGCCAGTCATTGAGTTCCTGTTAGAAATAGTCCTTGTTCCCTTTACTATGGGAAACCAATTGATTACTGAGCTATCATGGGTCACATCCGAGCAGAGGTTCTAGGTTTTATCCTCTCAAGGACTTTGGTTGAGTGTCCATCTCAGAAAAGACCCTGTGCCCAGATACATTTGGTCCTTGTGGAGCTCCTATCCTTTCCACATCAAACTCCCCTTCTTTCATATGATTCCTTGCACTCTGCCGAAGGTTTGGTTGTGAGTCTTAGTATCTATTTTGGAGCACTGCTAGGTAGAGTCTTTCAGATGCTTTCTGCGGTAGACTCCTGTCATACGTTCAATGCATATCCCATTTGTCTTTCTAAATGAGGATAGATCATCATACCCCGTGTCCGCTTTCTTGATTATCTTCTTTAGGTGTATAGATTTCATTGTTTATCCTATCTTTTAGGTCTATATAAGTGAGTATATTCCATGTTTGTCTTTCTTCTTCTGGGATACTTCACTCAGGATGATCTTTTCTAGATCCCACCATTTGCCTGCAAATTTCATTATTTCCTCCTTTTTGATTGCTGAGTAGTATTCCATTGTGTAAAAATACCACAATTTCTGTATCCATTCCTCCATTGATGGACATCTGGGTTGTTTCCAGGTTCTGGCTATTACAAATAAAGCTGCTGCAAACATGGTTGAGCAAATGTCCTTATTGTGTACTTGAGCAAATTTTGGGTATATGCCTAGCAGTGGTATAGCTGGGTCTTGAGGAAGCGCTATTCCTAATTGTCTGAGAAAGCGCCAGATTGACTTCCAAAGTGGTTGTACCAGTTTACATTCCCACCAGCAATGGAGGAGAGTTCCCCTTTCTCCACAACCTCTCCAACATGTGTTGTCATTTGTGTTTTTCATCTTGGCCATTCTGATGGGTGTAAGGTGAAATCTTAGGGTCGTTTTGATTTGCATTTCCCTAATGGCTAATGAGGTTGAGCATTTCTTTAAGTGTTTCTCTGCCATTCTATATTCCTCTACAGAGAATTCTCTGTTTAGCTCCGTTCCCCATTTTTTAATTGGATTACTTGTTTTGCTGCTTTTCAGCTTCTTTAGTTCTTTATATATACTGGATATTAGCCCTCTGTCAGGTGAAGATTCTTTCCCAATCTGTAGGCAGTCGTTTTGTTTTGATGATGGTGTCCTTTGCTTTACAGAAGCTTTTCAGTTTCATGAGGTCCCATTTGTTGATTGTTGCTCTTAAAGCCTGTGCTGTTGGAGTTCTGTTCAGGAAGTTGTCTCCTGTGCCAATGAGTTCTAGGCTGTTCCCTACTTTTTCTTCTAACAGATTTAGCGTATCTGGTTTTATGTTGAAGAAGTGCTAATACCAATTCTCCTCAAACTATTCCACAAAATAGAAACAGAAGGAACATTACCAAACTCATTCTATGAAGCGACAGTTACCTTGATACCCAAACCACACAAAGACCCAACAAAAAAAGAGAACTTCAGACCTATCTCTCTTATGAATATTGATGCAAAAATACTCAATAAAATACTAGCAAACCGAATCCAAGAACACATCAAAGATATTATCCACCATGACCAAGTAGGCTTCATCCCAGGCATGCAAGGGTGGTTCAACATACAGAAATCCATCAATGTAATCCACCACATAAACAAACTGAAGGAGAAAAACCACATGATCATCTCCTTGGACGCTGAAAAAGCATTTGACAAAGTCCAACACCCATTCATGTTTAAAGTATTGGAGAGATCAGGGATACAAGGCACATACTTAAACATAGTAAAGGCAATATACAGCAAGCCTACAGCCAACATCAAACTCAATGGAGAGAAACTTAAATCAATCCCACTGAAATCAGGGACAAGACAAGGCTGCCCACTCTCTCCATATCTCTTCACCATAGTACTTGAAGTCTTAGCCAGAGCAATAAGACGATTTTGCCTATTTTCAAGTATAAATTTCATTACTTTTAGTTCCCCTCCCCGTGGGTACAATCCAAATATATAGTTGGGAGGCATAGCCCATATGCAAAATCAAATCACCTTCTCTCCAGCACATGTGCTAATGGACATGTTGCACTATTTGTAGGGCTGTAACAGAGGGAACTAAACAGGGACTCATACGAGGTAAGGCCAGGGACCACTAGGCAAGATCAGGGTAGAATGTGATCCAGAACAACAGACTTTAAATATCAAAAGCAATTCCAAAGGCAAGCTTTGTGAATACAGAGACAGTGAATAGTAAGTTAAAACTAGAAAATTTAAGCTTGGGCATAGAAAAACAGAATAAAAGAAGTGAATTCATCTTCTTGGTATTAGTACACAGAAGAATTCACAGATTACACTTGAGCTTAAACATCAATATCATCTAGAGGCAGGGCAAGAAATCCAAAGTTGGCCCAGCTACACAGCTGATTACAAGCTAGTTTGGGTATGACCTGCCTCAAAAGCAAACAAAGCCCAACCTTGAAATACTTATAATGAAAGTGATAGGAATTAAGTCTGAAATAATCTTCGTCCTAAGAGACACAAAATATGGGATGAAAGTGGGAAATGAACAGCTATTCAAGGCTACAGAGGGGTAAAGAGTTCATGGGCACTGGGTTATCAGGGTTGCTATGGAGACAGGATGCGCATTTTCTCCTGTGCATGCTCTCTTAAAGTAGAACCCTGCACTAGTTTTAAGATTCTGTGGCTATAAATGTAATTAAAAGATATGCTGAGCACAGTATGACAGCAAACGTTACTCCATGAGTATTTATTGGAACACAGTGAGGACTTTACTGTGTCAAAAGATAGACAATGGGACTTTTTTTTTTTTTTTTAAGACAGGGTCTTGCTATGTAGCCTTGGCTTTTCTGGACTCATTATGTAGATCAGGCTGGCCTCGAACTCACACCTGCCTCTGACTCCCTGAGTGCTGGGATTGCAGGCATGCACCACCACATTCAGCTCGGTGACACCTTTTATCTGCTCTCTACTGAGGAAGATTTGACCACTTACGGCAAATATAATTTTGTCTTTCAGGTAGAAAAGACAAATAAAGAAAATGAGGGAGATAAGTCAGAGAACAGGTTTAAGCTAGAACCAAATTGCCTAGGTTTTAAAATGTCCCACAGAGGAGTTTGTAGTTTACCTTCCTATGGGCTTATGTCTAGAGAAAGTTAGACTATAAGGGAGAGAGAGAGGCAGAGGCAGACAGACAGACAGACAGACAGGGGGAAGGAGAAGAGAGAGAAGGAAAGAGAGAGAGAAATTGTGAACTGAGAAGATAAGAGAAGTATGAACAAAGCATGTTGATAAATCCCTTTAGCAAAACTCAAAACACTGAGTAAGAAATTAATTGGAACTCGTTATCAACCAAAGCAGAGAAAGCAATTCTAGCAAGACTACCATCAACGTATAATCAAATTCAGTGCCAGGGAGACGTGTCTATGCCAGTGATATCTCATATCAGCAAGAAGAAAGGCGCCCTAGCTTTAGAAATTAGCCAGTGCCTAGTGTTGGAATAAACCTTCCACAAACAAGGCAAAGAGATAAAGGAAAAGAGACCAGGGCCAGAAACATGGTCTTACCAGACTAAGACAGGAAAATAAGCCAAGAGACTTGGCCAAGACAAGGCAGATCCTCTTCCTGTCATTTCCAGGGGTAAGGGTGAAATAGGGTTGGAAGAAAAATATTTTGTAACTCAGATTTGTAGCCAGGTTGGCTTTTTAAGCCATGGAATTCTGATGAATTCCATGTTTACCAATTCATTTCTCAGACTGCAATTAGCTAAGGATGCTTTCCATTTGTCACTGAAACTCTTCAGGAAATTCTTTCAATATCCAACAGTTCTTGGGTTTTGGGGTGCCAAGGGGTGATGGGTCACCCAGAATGCTTTGGAACCTATTGTTGAAAGGTGAGAGGAAGCAGAGGTAGATCACAGTTTTTCAGGCCAAGATTGTTCTGCCTTTGGCTAAGGATGTAGCCCTCAGGCTCAAGGTTATTTCCTTGTTTATGTTGTTTTAGGGTATCCAGGGCTCCTTGCTTTGGGAAACGTTGCCCTGGGTTCTAGGGATGCCATATTGCTCTGACTTTTGTTGATTATGTTTTTACACTGTCCTTTAGCCATCTGGTTGTCTCTGGCATTGACTGTTAGATCCTGTTGCCTACTGGGGTTCTCTGGGGTGTGGCAATAGCCCTGGACAGGAAGCTCAATGTTTCTAAAGGAGATCTTCTGGGATTGGTTGTAATGACCTCAGACTGGTGAGTAGATCTCAGGAACTTGCCTGAGGCTCTTCTCAAATATTTAATCCTGAGTACTTACTGGAATCCTCAGAAACTCAGGGATCCTCCTTTTACCAAGGGAAGTCTGGGAGTCAACTGCCCTGCTAATGGTGTTCTTGCTCAGAGGTTAAAGAGCCCAGACACTGCGCTAAGACATTTTTTCCCCCTGGTGCAGCCTTTTTAGAGAACCTATGAGTTCAGACATCTTGCTGATCTCCTTAGGGAGACAGGTTGAGCTTTGGAGCTGCATCCGGAGTTACTTCCATGGGTCCTGAGCATCAGGAAGCCCAAGGCTGGAGTCACACACCCCAAATACCGGAAGGTATCACCTCCACAGGATGGTGAGAGTGGGCCCCCAAGTTTGGAGCCTTTCCTGAAGTACTAGACAATGTCTTCTCCACCTGATGGTGAGAATGGGTGCCTGAGGTTGGAGCTGCGAGTGCTGGTACTCAGAAAGTGTCCATAGAGGGTGGAATTGGGTAGATGGCCTAGGGCTGAATCAGAGCCAGGTGGGAGCTCAGAAACTTTTCCCAGGAATACCCGGGTGACCTGAAATTGGACCCTTGCATTTCAGCTCTTCTTTCACCTGAGAAACACAGACTTTGGGGTTTTGGGGTCCATAGTACAGCCTGTTGGTCACTCTTCTCTCACTGTTGAGCTGCTGTTCAGATACCAAGTGAGGTTGATTCTGTCATCTTGGATCACCAAATTTCTATTTTTATGTCTGCAATTCTTCCACATAGCAAAATATTTTAGAATTACATCCACACAGTTGTAGGCAGTAGGACTACAACTATTGAATGAATGCCTATTGGAGTAATGGTGCTGTGTATTCATTGATTTTATTATTCAGGTATTATGCACATGTGCAATCTCATTTATTCATCACAGCAAGTATTAATATACAGCTTACATTTTCTGCAAGAGTAGTTTTTTACATAACTTTACCAAGTGGTCTTGGCTACTGTTATAGGTTAGAATCTTCCAGTAGGCTATAACTCAAATTGTAATCAAATTTGGTGGCTGAAGAGATTGTTCAGTGGTTAAGTGCAATTGTTTTTGTAGAGGACACGCTCATGGTTACTCACAACCATACACAGCCATGCATAACTCCAATTCTAAGGGATCTGATACCCTCTTCTGACTTCGACGGGCACTGGGCATGCACGTGTTCTGTAAATACCTGGAAATAAAGACATTCGCAATATAGAATAAAATAAACAAGTCTTTAAAAATCAAATTTGCTTCTAATTCATGATGTTTTTTTTTTAAAAAAAAAAACCAAAGTGAATTAAATGATACTCAAGGCCAACACTTGAATTTTGTCCTTAGAAATGCAAGGAAAGCTAGTTATTTAATGAGCCAACAACAAAGGCATTCATTTCTTAGACATCAGAGTTTATGTACCAATATGAATAAGTGAAATAACACTTTGAATACTCTTGTGGTTTGAGTGTCTCAAAGCATAGCAATTAGGCAGCTTGCCTAATTGGGTTCCCCATTAGCACTCCTTGTGTAAATTAGTGGACTTTAGCATGTGCTTCCTCTCAGAGTCAGCTCACATACTGTAAGCGTAATCTTTCAGAGACTTCAAGTTCCAAATAACAGTTGCAGAATCTATCCCATCATTCCGTACTACCCCCTTCCCCACCCACAAGTACCTCTTTTTTTTTTTTTTTTTTTTTTTCAGAAAGCCTGCACACTCTTTCCACACTCCTGTCTTTGCTTAGGTTGCTCCATATACCCAAAACACACAATACGCTCTCTCTGCAAGTTCTTTGCCAGACTAAATTGTGTTTTAAAAATATTAGAAATCTAGAGAGTGACAGGGAAAATATTTTCTGCCATGAGACATAGGTAGACAAAGGTGTAGCTGATGATTGACGATTGTATCTCAGGTTAGTGTTCACTTTGCACAGTTTCAGCTCCATGCCTATTGGAGACTGAGCTTCTCTGTATCTTCTCATTTGTCACCTAATATCACAAGAGCTGCTTCCCCTGAGAGAATGAACATACGAAACAAGCTCGTTGCCCACAGGGATTTCTTTATCCATTCTTCACTTGTGGAACATCTAAGAAAGCATCTTCAACAAATGATGCAGATCTAACTGGACGTCTGCATATAGAAGAATGTAAACAGATTAATTTTTATCACCCTGCACAAAACTCAAGTCTAAGTAGATCAAAGATCTCAACTGGGCACAGGGCTCTTTTCTGAGACTGATACTCCAGACAAGAATCACTCATGGAGATGGCTTGGAACCCTTGCTCAGAGGTAGCCCATGGCAGTTCAGTGTCTAAGTGGGTTTATAGTAATGGAGACAGGGACTGTCTCTGACAAGAACTGATTGGCCTGCTCTTTGATCACCTCCCCCTGAGTGGGGAGCAGTCTTACCAGGCTACAGAGGAAGACAACGAAGCCACTCCTGATGAGACCTCATAGACTAGGATCAGAGGGAATGGGAGGAGGACCTCCCTTATCAGTGGACTGGGGGAGGGGCATAGGTGGGGAAGAGGGAGAGAGGGTGGGATTGGGAGGGGAGGAAGGAGGGAGGGATACAAAGTGAATAAACTGTAATTCATAAAAAATAAAAATAATTATTAAAAAAGATCTCAACATAAAACTGGATACACTAAATCTGATAGAAGAGAAAGGGGGAGATTGTCTTGAACTCATTGGCACAGGAGACAACTTCCCAAAAAGAACACCAACATCTCAGGCACCAAGATCAACAATTAACAAATGAGACCTCATAAAACTAAAAAGCTTCTGTAGGGCAAAGGACACTATCAGTAAGACAAAATGGCAGCTAACAAAATGAAAAAGATTTTTATCAACTCTGTGTCTGAAAGAGGGCGAATATCCAAAATATATATTTTTTAAAAACCTCAAGAAGCTAGACATCAGCAAGCCAAATAATACAATAAAAAAGGGGTACCTCCCTAAACAGAGCACTTTCAATCTCTGGATCTCTCAATACTGGAATCTTAAATGGCTGAGAAACACTTAAATAAACATTCAACATCCTTAGTCATCAGGGAAGTGCAGATCGACACTATATTGAGAGCCCATCTTACATATGTCAGAATGGCTGCGATCAAAAACACAAGTGACAGCTGTTGCTGGCAAGGATTCGGAGCCGGGGGACACTCCCTCTCTTGATGGTGGGGCTGCAAACTTGAACAGCCACTATGGAAACGAATATGGCACTGTCTCAGGAAACTGGGAATCAATCTTCCTTGAAACCCAGCTATACTGCCCCTGGGCATATACCCAAAGGATGCTCCATCCTACCACAAGGAGATTTGCTCAGTTATGCTCATAGCAGCTTTATTCGTAATAGCCAGAAACTGGAAACAACCTAGGTTTCTTTGTGCTTGCCTCTTTGAGACATATGAGATGGTATTTTTAATCACATTTAGAAGTAATTTTACTGTTGTTTCTTCAAATACATCTTGTCTACATTAGCCTCACTGATGTCTTTTTAGAGGATGCTATTCCTTAAACTGCTTTGCTTGGTTCTATTGTCTTGTTTCCTGGATGCCCTGTTTCACATTTGAAAAAAAAATAATTGAAGCCTATTTATCAAAATGATAAGAAAAATGCTTGTGCCTTTTCTCTAAGTTTCTTTGATTTAGTAGACAGATGTAGGAAAGAGTTTGTATAGAGAAAAAGTCATGGATTTAGGAGTCTACTTTTGATTCAGAATTAAATTTCAGGTTATTATTTCACATCTTCAATTTATGCTTTTTTTGGTCACTTTTTTTTTTAACATGGAAAGGCTTTGTTTCTAACTACATGCACACAAACTTGGAGCACTCTATATTCTCCATATGTCATCTGTTTTTGCTTTGGGAGCAATACATGGGTGGTATATGCTTGCATACATATTCATATGTAGGTGTGCATGTATGTGTGTCTATGTGAGTGTGTATCTGTGTAGAGGTGAAAGACTGATGTTGGTATCTTCGTCAGCCGAACTACATCTTAGTATTCTGAAAGCAAATCTATCGTTGAACCTGCAGCCTACAGCTTTGACTGGCCAGGATGCACAGGATCTCCCCATCTCTGCCTCCCCGTGCTGGAATTACAGGCTACCATCACTGTACTTGCCCTTTAATGTGGAGTCTAGGAAGACTGACCTCAGATAACTCATGTCAGTGCGGCAAACACAACAGTGACTGAACCATCTCCTTAGCCCTCCATGTATAATTTCTAAACGAAAGTGTTAGTTTTACTATGAAAAACGTAAAGTATCTTTTTATCCAATTTTTGTTTATACCAAACTGATGAAAAATCATTAGACATAATTATTTTATCTATCTGTCTATGCTATCAACCCAACGTGGATTTGAAATTATTTCAGTTTGCTTTTATTTTACAGATTATTTATGAAGTATTGTTATTACCCAACTGCACAAAGAATTCCCACATTCCAAAAATCAATCTTTATAAGGTACAGTTTTTTAAAGACTTGATTTTTTTCTTCTTCAGTTTTTTGTTTGTTTGTTTGTTTGTTTTGGGTTTTTTTTTAACTTTATAAGATACAGTTGTTTAAAGACTTGATTTTTTTTTCTTCTTCAGTTTTTTTGTTTGTTTGTTTGTTTGTTCTTTGTTTTTTTGTTTTTTTAACATAGGCTTTCTATGTAGCCTGGACTGTTCTGGAACTCTATAAGCTATGTTCAAGCTAGCAGAAATATGCCTGCCTCTGCTTCCACCTCCTCCTCAGTGCTGGGTTTCAAAGCATGCACCACCATGCCCAGCAAGACTCATTTTCTTTTTTTCCTTACTCTACACCATTTCTTTCCATCAAGAGGTGGCCATTTCAAAATTTTTAGTTTTCATTTTCTGAACAAAATCCACCTACATATCCATGAAAATGTGTGTGTGTGTGTGTGTGTGTGTGTGTGTGTGTGTGGTGTGTATGTATCTGTGTATGACCCTGGGGACAAATGTATCTGTGTATGACCATGCATAGATATGTTAACTTTTTTATAATACAGTTTGCTGGGATTTCTGAAGTGCTCAAAGAAGGTACAGTACAGAGTAAGTATTTTACAAAATAAAGCAACCGGATTGTGAGGCTGTGTCCCTTTGAGAGTTGTTTGGATTTCCACGGAACCACATGCCACAAGAGCAGCATATTTTAGAGTTGTCAGCTAAAAGAGAGTGAAATCCGGCATTCATAAGACAAAGGGGGTTAGCAAATGGATTACCCTGTCATTTTCCTGAGACCACTGGAGTTCATTTTTAGCGTGTGGGTGATGAGTCTTACCCTTAACCATAAACTCGATTCCAAAGTTTGCTCCACCCTAGCCTCCCCTTCCATCTTTGGCATTTTGCTAATCCAACTTTATTTGTTTTTCCAACATATTCCTGCTTCCCTGGGGAGGGAGCTGTGGGAAGAGCTGTCAGTTCTGCCTGTGAACGGTTTTGCTCCCAGGACTGTTAGTGGAAGCACCCACCTTCGCTCCTTCCACAATATCCCTCCCCAGAAAAGCACGGAGTGTCTTCATCTTCAGGTTTCAGCACTCTCCAGTGTGCGACCAGGTCTTGGTAGGAGATGTGATAGAGCTCCCACTCTCACATGAAATTGGACTGAGCTCTCCACAAGTGTTAGCTTCCTGTGCCATTGGCGTTGTCACAGCCACTCTTATTTGGATCACTAACCTCTCGTTTATTGCCTGCCCGTTTGTCTCCTCCTGAGCATACCTGCCCCCATGAACATCTTATGATCTACCCTTGCCAACTCCAATGAAATGCCATACACTTCGCTTGGTATTGATTCCTTTTGTCTGCTGATGCGCCCTGCAGATAACCAGAGAATCGCAAATATTACTGACCGTACACAGAAACCAGCAAACACTTTTGTCAACTTTAGCACACAGCTCTAAGGCACCACATCGCTCTTAGCTTTTGTGTATACTACAGAACCCAACTCTATTCTTATTTTGTGAGAGAAAACAGGGTCTGCAACAAGTCTGCTAGCTTGAAACTCGCTCATTAAAATTATTCATGATAGGAGCACTGGCAAGTTCTTTGAACATTGTGTACCTCAGTTTTTTAACCAGAAGAATGAACACAATGACTGCTTGTATCATATCGTGGTTGGGAAAGTTAAGTTGCATACATAAAATTTTTAGAACAGTGTTTGGTGTGAGGGACTGTTATTTTAGGCTGCAGAACTCATAAATGCACAATTATGAGCCATAGAAAGCCCTAAACAGTATACATCTCAATTTAATATACCACTATTAATTGGAATAAATGTATTATACGATTTAAGTTATTTTTCTTAAGTTTAAAAGAAAAGACAGTGAGCATTTATAGACTTGGAGATCACATTGGCCCAAATTCTATATTGGATATTGTCCAAACAAAGTTCTCTAAAGTTTGAAAAACAACATGATCGGTAGTTTGTGAATAGTATGAAAGTGTGAAGAATTTTTTTGTTGTTAAAATTTGTGGTAGTTTGAATTTAAAAGTCCATAAGAAGTGGTACTTCCTATTAGGAGGTGTGGCCTTGGTAGAGTAGGTGTGGCTTTGTTGAAGGAAGGGCATCACTAGGAGGTGGGCTTTGAGGTCTCAACCTCTGAAGCTCAGGCTCAGGGGCTCACTGTCACAGGAAAACCTGCTGCCTTTGGATGCACATGTAGAACTCTCAGCTCTTTCTCCAGCATTAAGTCTGCCTGCTCACCATGCTTCCTGCCATTATGATGATGAACTAAACCTCTGAAACTGTCAGCCAACCATAAGTAAATGCTCCTCTTTATAAGAGTTGCCAATAAAACCCAAACTAAGATAGTATTTTTGTTTGTTTCTTTTGTATTTTGAGACAGCAGCTTATTCCACAGTCTGGACTAGCCTCAGTCTCATGACCCTCCCTCCTCAAGCCTCCGAATGGATTTCAGGCATACACCACCATTCTAGGCTACTGAGTGTGAACTTTGTAATCTCTATTTGTTTACCATTTTACAGAACCTGATAAAATTCTAGTCATTTCTGGCAAATAAAATTATCAACTACTACACAGTTACTAAGAGTTGGTTAAGTTCACAGCATTGTCATAAATCAAAAAGAAAGTTATTGCTATGTAACTGTATTAATCATGCGTTTTTCTGTGTGCATGTATATATTCATGAATGTGTCGATGCATATGAAGGCCAAAGACCGATGTCAAGAGGTTTTCTGATTTGAGTAGACTAGATGGTCAGCAAGGCCCTGGGATCCTATTTCTTTCTGCTCAGAGCTAAGGTGACAGGTGTGTAATGCCGTGCCGTGTCTCACTGCTGTTTTACACGGGCTCTATGAGATCAAACTCAAATCTTCATGTTTGCATTTCTCACATTGTCAAGATAGGCCATACTCACAGGAGTAACTGCAGAGAATCTTAGCTGGTCAAAGTGTTCAGAATAAGTGCTTGGGTATTCAGTCATGAACGGAATATTATATCTCCCACTCTAAATTTCAGTGAATATCATAGAAGAGGGGACAAAAAAAATCTAAGAGCAGGAGTAAGTGTTAGGACATTGTAGAATACAGACTTCCGGGCATGACATGACCATTGGAGTCTTTTTGTAAAAAAATAGACTTTGCTCTCTTAATTGATGGGAGGGGGGAATGTGTGTTCCATAGCCCACATACAGAGGTTGTAAGGCAAATTGTGGGAGTCAGTTCTTTCTTTCTACATTATGAGTACCAGACAGGAAACTCCAGTCATCAAGCCGTGTGGTAGGCTTGAACCACTGAACCATCTTGCTGGCCCATCTCATTCACTCTTGAACTCCTAACAACATGAGCACCTGCACAGTACTCCCAAAATATTGGGCCTGTCAACATTCCATTGTGGAGTAGGGGAAGCACATGAACCTCCCTGACCTCTGGAACCCTGTGGATCAATAAGCAGTTAATGCCTCTGGAAAAGGGAGAAACACTTTCTTCAAGGATACGGCCACTTGTAAGGTGTCTATGCTCCTATAAACAAGCTTCCCACGCAGGCTCTTGTATCTAACACTGATGAAACTCATTGGGTCACCAAAATCAAACAAACAAAAATTAAAAAAAAAAAAAAAAAGACATGATAGCAGAACGGGAACTAGTTGGGAAGAGAATAAGAGGGTAAATATGCTTAAAATATATCATGTACTTGTATCAAAATAGGACAATAAAACCAGTTAGTGTGCATAATTAATACATATGCACTAATAGAAATAGAAACAGCTTTACAAAACACTGCACACTCTTAGAAATGGCTGTCTCCAGTTAGAATGTCCTCTATTTAATCTGGCAAGAAAAGAAAGCACAAATACTATCTCTTTGATTTCCCCACAAAGAAGTGCACTTTTAATTTTATGCCACCCAGTAATCAGTGTAACTTACTGTTCACTTTTATTATAAACTCAAATAAGCAAGAAACCACCCTTTTGATTTCTGCATAGCTTTATCTTAGCTACAAAACAGGGTCTTTGTCTGGCCTCCCTTCTGCATGGGCATGCCCTCCAGAGATACGGTATTTAACTGGCTCTGAGAGACGGGGCTCTTGTTCCTTTGACCACATTAACCTCAGAAAGAAACTCTTGCATTAAATGTCAGTAAGCTGTAATCCTGTCTCTCTTCCTGTGGCTGCAATCAAAGCCTGGAGCCAGCTGGCACCCTCCACAAGGCTGGAGCATCTCTCTGTTGACCAACTGTCCCTCTAGGTGGTTTCTAAGGAGGAAAGATTCTAGTAAAGTGGGAAACAAGCTTTCCCTTCAAGGGACTTAGCTTGCATGGTGTTTCCACACACTCTGCATCTACTTCTATGACATCATAAAGGGAGATTGTTCAGTTCCCCTGCTCCATCTGTATGCAGTGTGGTGAGAAACAGGATCTCTGTCCATTATGTAGTCTCAGAAGCCAGCAAACCAGCAGGTGCTAGAATGTGTTCATACGCGCAGGTGAAGAGATGCACACAGAATGTTTACTCCTTCTGACTTCCAAACAGGGTGTCACCTTGATTTATAATTTGCTTTTGAGTCTGTAAGCTGATTTCTAGCACAGGACTTTTAGTTCTTGTCGTCTCAAGTTCTTTTTCACAAGCTTCTTAAAAAAAAAAAAATTGTTTTTTTTTTCTAACTTGCTGTTTTTACTTTCTGAGTGGGGTGGTGAGGCCCTTCCTGTATTTGCTTAAAATAGAACTTTCCAGATTAGTTCTTCCTATAAATGGACGCTGCTTCTTACCACAGCTGACTGAGGGTGGGGAGAGATGGGTTCAGAAAGGCTAAACAAATTTTAAGATCCACAGAGGGCAAAAAAACTCAGCTGGGGTTTTAAATCGATGCAAATTCCTGTCTAGGGTGTTAAGATTGTAATTTTTATATCATTAGCACACTCCCAAAAGTTCCTGACAAGAAGATCATCCTTTGAGTATGAAGGAAGAGTATGGTGTACTTGACAAACATTCAACACAATTTAATTATAGTCCATGCCAAGCACTGGGTTGTGAAACTAAATGGGAAGGTGACAATATTTACCCTTAAAATATCCACAGTTAGGAATGCAGGGATGGCTCAGGTTTTAAGAGTACTGGCCGCTCTTCCAGAAGGCACAGGTTTGCTTCTTAGTACCCACAGGACAGTTCACAACTGCCTGTAACTCCAATTCCAGAAGATCTGGTGCCCTCTCCTGGATTTCTTGAACATGAGGGAGCATGTGGTGCATATACGTATTATACAAGAAAAACAACCATATATATATATAAAATAAAATAATTTTAAAGTCTACCGAATAATGTGGCAGCCAACATAACAAGTAAGTTCTATGATCATCATGAACATAAGAAGATCAACTACAAGCCTTTGTTCTTGGGTTTTTGGCCTTTTCCTCCTGGGCTGTCAGTTGAGCTAGCGAGCTGTTGGGTTTTCTTTCCATCCGGGCCTGAGCTGAGAAGGAAGGTCAGCTGGGTGCTTTCTCTGCCTCTCTGAGGTAGCAGGTTTTCACCCCAGCAAAAAAAAAAAAAAAAAAAAAAAAAAAAAAAAAAAAAAAAAAAAAGAAGAAGAAGATCAACTACAGATTGGGATGAGAATTTTATGCTTCACCAAAGAAGATACAGAGAAGGTAAATAAGCCCATAAAAGATGATGAGGGCTGGGCACGGTGGTGCACGCCTGTAGTCCCAACACACACACACATACTTATATATGGACTTCATGTATATATCCTTATATAAATATATGAGGACTACATGCCATTACAGAATTCAAAATTTAAACAGCCATGAGATATTATCACTAAATATTAGTTTGATGAAACTCCAAAACATGACATCAGATACTGGCAAGGAAGTTGATGGAAATACAAAATGGGACAGCCACTATGGCAGTTACTATAAAGTAAACACACTCAGGCCAGCAATCATCTTTGTTGGCTTTTATCCAAACAAAATGAGAATTTATTTCTACACAAAGACTATGCACAAATGTTTATAGTACTTCATAATTACCAAAGCTTGGCAGCAACCAAGAATTCCTCCAGAAGGAAGATGAATAAACTAGAAGATGTCCAAGCAATGAAATATTATTCAACACTGAGAAGAAATAAACTATTAAGCTATGGAAAAACATTAAAGCTCATGCTACCACATCAAAGAAGCCAAAATGAAAAGGATACACAAAACGCAGCTCCTAACTATTCTGGAAAAGACAAAGGCATAGATACCATACATTACACAGTTTCCCGGAGTTGAGAAAGATGAATAGATGGGAGATGGAATAGTGTGGGGGATGGGAGATGGAATAGTGTGGGAGATGGGAGATGGAATAGTGTGGGGGGGCTAAATAATAAAGTTATTCTTCATCTTACCATAACAATGGGTACAGGTCATTATACAAGTCAAAAGCCCTTAAAAATGACAGTATCAAGAATATATCCTCAGACAAAGCTAGGGACTTGGGTTAATAACGACATCTCAGCTTTGGTTCTCATTGAACTATTATTCTCCTATCCTGCAGATTGTTTTTGGACGGTAGCTGTGATATTGCAGAAAAGAGCACATGGAAAATGTTTGTGCTTTCTTTTTAATATTTTTCTGCTACAATTTTTATTTTTAATTATTTTAATTCTTTCTGTAAGTTTTTACTGAAAATGTTTTTCCACAAAATATATTCCGAACATGGCTTTCCCTCCCTAAACTCCTCCAAGATTCTCCCTCACCTACCCAACTCCACATCTTTCTCTCTTTAAAAGAAAAAAAGGTAAACAAACAAAAAAAGAATAAAAAGTTTAGAAAAAAAGTCCAAGAAATATACACACAAACACCAACAAAACCCATAAAACCACAAAATCATAAACTATAATATACAAGCAAAATACCAGTAAGGTTTAAAAAAATACCCAAAGAAAGCAGTATGAGACAAAACATCTTCAAAAACACTAGAGTTTGTTGTGCGTTGGCCATGGGAACAAATACAGAGACTCCCAGCCAGATTTTATGTATAATGTGAGAGATCTTAGAACATCAAACCCTTCCCCTCAACGCTCAGGGAACCCTGCTGGAAGAAGAGCCAGAGAGGACTGCAGACACCAAGGAAACAAGGCCTTCCAAACATGACAGGATGTACACACGCATGAACTCACAGAGGCTGAGGCACCATACACAGGGCCTACACAGACCTGCTCAAGATGGGGCCTAGAGCTGAAAGAAGTAGCCCCAAGCCACCAGCCCTAATCCAGAAGCTTTCCCTAATTAATAACCAGTCACCAACGAAAATTTAATTTTCTCCAACAGAATCTCACTGGATATGCAAACCACTCTTTAGGGCAAGCCCCATTCCCAACAGTTGATGACCAACATAAAATGAACTGAATGGCAACTTTGGAGGTTTTTTGTCTCATAATCTTTTGTCAGGGCATTTTTTTTAACCCTTTGCATTTCTATTATGGCTTCTGGTTCTGTGTTTTCTTGAAATTTCTGTGTGAATATATGTGTGGTTGCATCTATCTGTGTTTCTTATTCTTTTTGGTTTTTTTTTCTCCTTGTGTTTGCTTGTTATGTCCTATTCTGATTTTTTTTTTGGCTTATTTAATTATTATTCTTTAGATGTGTGTTTTCTAAGCAGAGACAGAAAGGGTGTGGATCTGTAAGGGAGTGGAGGTGGGGAGGATCTGACAGAGAAGGAAAAACTGTAATCAGAATATAGTGTAAAAAAATATCTTTTCTGTTTTGTTTTGTTTTGTTTTGAGACAGGGTTTCTCTGTGCAGCCTTGGCTGTCCTGGACTCGCTTTGTAGATCAGGCTCGCCTCAGACTCACAGAGATACACCTGCCTCTGCCTCCCTGAGTGGGGTCACAGGCACGCCCTTGGCAATAACGTATTTTCGATAAAAGGAAAAGAAAAAAATGCTCAGTAACTCGCCACCTGGTCAAGCAGGTTCTGAAATACTTACTTTATACCCATAAATTTGGACTGTTCTCAGCCTCGGTCAGAGAAGCCTCTCACTGCAGTGGGTGTGGCCGATGCCGAGACTTACAGCTGGTCAAGGGGTTAAGACCAAGTAACAAGTGACGGTTGAGTGCTCAGCTGTAAATGTGACCACCCCTTCCAATACTCAAGGAAGACGAAGGAAGAGGGAGGGGAAAGAACGTTAGAACTGGGGGACACAGGAAGGAGTGTTGTAAAATGCAGGCTTATGGACATGACATGAGTATTGTACCCATGAACCCAGAGAAGCTGGCGTTACTTGAGCAAGACTGACAAGAGGCAGGCGCCATCAATGCCCCTCATCGTGGGGAAGGGTCTTACGATGCCTGCTCCTGCCTGTGGGGCTGTTGCCAGCTGATTGCTGGGGGAAAGAAAGGAGGAGTCGTCCCCAGTGTTGTAGCTACTGCTAAGCTGCTGTTTCTTCAATTTCAAATGCAGGTAAATTTTAACAATTTTGTTGTACTGGGAACAATCAACGCTCTTCAAGTTCATGAAAAGCATTAAATTAACTACTAACTGTAAGGCAAGTAAACATGAAAATAATTCTGGGATAGATTTATTTGAAGACATACACATATTTACTAAAGTAGGAATGAGTATAAATGATATGTGTTTTTTGACAAGCACCATACAAACATAATTGATTATTCATAGAGGCGAACTCTCTGTCAGTATCTTTCAATGTAAAACATATTAAGAGCATGCTCAACAAGTAAGAGTGCTTGTTGTGAAATCATGAGGATCTGAGTTTCAGTTCCCCACACCCATGTAAAAAGGTGGGCCTGCACAAATATAGCCCTAGCAATGCAGGGGACAGGGACAGGAGGAACCATCACTGTGTCTTGCTGTCTTCTGGCCTAACTCCAGGTTCAAAGAGAGACTTTTCCTTAACACAATAAAGTAGGGAGCAATAGAAAAGGGCACCTGACATTCTCTTCTGGCTCCTATACATATGTGTGCATACACCACACACACATGAATGCCATACCCACACATACATGCATACACAGATATACATGCACACACAGTTTTTAAAAGATTTTTTTAAAAATTTATTCACTTTACATCCCATTCATAGGCCCCTCCCTCATATCCTGCCTGTCCACAATCCCTTCCTATTTCCCTCCTCTAGTCCTCAGAAAAGGGGAGCCCTCCTCCCTCGCCAACTGGACAGACTATCAAGTCTCTTCAGGACTGCCTGAATACTCTTCCTCTGTGGCCTGGGAAGGCTGCCTCACCAGGAGGAAGTGATCAAAGAACAGACAACAAGGTCCATGTTGGAGAAGTCCATGCTCCCCTTACTAGGAGAGCTACATGGAGACTGAGCTGCCCATCAGCTACATCTGAGCAGAGAACTTAGATGCTCTCTGTGCATGGTCCTTGGTTGGTACATCAGTCTCTGCAGGCTCCCCCACCCCCGTGCCCAAATTTGTTGAGTCTGTTGATTTTGTGGAGCTCCTGTCCCCTCCAGGTCCTTCTATCTCCCTTTCTTCCATAAGACTCCCTGTGTTCTGCCCAAAGTTTGGCTGTGAGCATCAGCATTTGCTTTCTCTCCTGCTGGGTGGAGTCTTTCAGAGGACATCTACGGTAGGCACCAGTCCTGTTCCCTCTCTTTAACTACTTCCACTGTCTATTCTATTTGCTTTTCTGAAAGAAAATTAACATCCTCCCTAGGATCCTTCTTGTTACTTAGCTTCTAGAGGCCCGTGGATTGTATGGTTATACTGTAGTCTATAGCTAATGTCTGCTCATGAATGAGTATATACCATACACATCTTTCTGGGTCTTGGTTACCTCTGTCAGGATGAACTTTTCCAGATACATCCATTTGCCTGCAAATTTCATGATGTCCTTAATCCATTTTTAAAATGGGGCAGAGAGATAAATGAAGAATTCTCTACAAGGCCAGGAAGCATGTAAAGAAATGCTCACCATTAGTCATCAGGGAAATGCAAATCAAAATGACCCTGATATTTTACTTTACACCTATCAGAGAGGCTAAGACCAAAAACTCAAGTGACAGCACATGCTGGTGTGGATGTGGAGAAAGGGGAAACCTCCTACATTGCTGCTGGGAGTGAAAACTTGTACAACCACTTTGGAAATCAATCTGACCCTTTCTCAGAAAATTGGGAATAGCTCTACCTCAAGACCCAGCTATACCACTCCTAGGCATATACCCATTCAACATGGACATTTGCTCAACTATGTTCATAGCAGCTTTATTCATAATTGTCAGAAACTGGAAAAAAAAACAGATGTTTCTCGGCTGAAGAATAGATAAAGAAACTATGCTACATCTACACCATGGAATACTATTCAGCTATCAAAAGAACGCTTTAAACAGAATAGACAGAAGAATTTTGTTTTTAAAGTTGGAGAAGATTCTGAAAGAATTGTTCACCTTGAATGTTGATCTGATAAGAGGAACGAGGTGCTGTGCTCATCCCTCACCCATACTTCCTGTTTCTATTTTGAAGATGAGTAGCTAAAGCAACTATTCTAAGGTCTTTTTGCATAAATGCCTACAAATGCACCTGGCTGAAAAAAACCTAGCTAGGATTGGTTGCAAGAGTGTCTTTTGTTCCAAATCCAGAGAACTGAAACGTGATGTGAGCAGTAGGTGAGAAAAACTACGCAGTAAGGCCTCTTTTTTTTTTTTTCGTATATAAGCAATAAAGTTTTGTTCATCCATAAACAAAAATGAAATCATAAATTTTGTAGGGAAATGGATGTAATTGGTTTTAAAGGTGAAGGATGGAGGTAAGAAATAGAACAAATGTAACAGGAAATTAAAGGAGATGCCAGGGCATAATGGCACAGTGCCATAGGGGGACAGGAGGGTAAGGAAGAATAATAGGTATAGTATCAAGCAAAACTATGTATGAAAATTCTATAAAGTAATGTGTTACTTTGTATATTGATTTAAAGATAAAGGAAATATCAATTGCTGCTTTGACTATATATTACGAATGGAAAATATATTTTCAATATATATATAGTTTTTGAGACTATAATCTAATTACATCATTTCCTTTTCCTTTCCTCCCTCCAAATCCTATCAGATACCTCAAGTCCTATCATGTACCCCCTCACCTTCTTCTCTTTAAAATTTATGGATTCTTTTCCTTTTTCATTATTATTATTATTATTATTATTATTATTATCATTTATTACAACTTATTCAATTTGTATCCCCAATGCATGGAGAAGACCTAAAACCCTGGCTCATATGTAGCCCACAGATTCGGCCTCCAAGTGGGGTCTCTAGTAAGGTGAACATGGACTGTCTCTGACATGAACTCAGTGGCTGGCTCTTTGACCACCCCCTACCCAGGGGGGAGCAGCCTTGCCAGGCCACAGAGGAAGAAACTGCAGCCAGTCCTGATGAGACCTGATAGACTAGAGTCAGAGGGAAGAGGAGAAACCTCCCCTATCAGTGGACTAGGGGAGGGGCATAGGAGGAGAAGGAGGAGCGAGGGTGGGATTGGAAGGAGTTGAGGGAGGGACCCGTAGTAAGGCCTCTTAATTGTCTGTTTATAGATACATACACTCTACTCACACCCCTATTCTCATAATTTCCTTAAATGATAAATTTGCTCTAGTGCTTTGCACCTTCTAAGCAAACTAAAAAAAGAGTGGCAAATTATTTGGTTTCTCTTGTCTCATTTCCGGAAGCCACATCTTGCATTTGCATGCTAGCACGAACTCAGTCAACTCACACACACACACACACACACACACACACACACACTCGCTTACGCATGCAAATACATAGCCCACATTCACTCACTCAGCAGTTCATGTTGCTCCAGTGGCTTCTAGCTCTCACCCTCTACTGTATATTAAGACTGTGACATTATTCATTCAGTGCCTGAAAATTCAAACCTCGAGTGATGAATAAAATCATGAGCTATTTTTTTAAGTAATTAGACTCAAGTAATCTGGAAATTCAGAACACCTGAAGAATCCTATCTATCTTCTCAAGCAGCTGCAGTGTCAGAATTTAAACCTAAATGATCTCCATAGGACATAGTTTCATTACATGTGATTTGTTCTTATTCACTTCATAAGAAGCAAGAAATGAAAGTATGTCAACCCCTTAATATTCCAGGCTCTTGCCCTTCGTGACTTGTCCTTTGAGTTTACTCTCAAGGTGCTTTAAACGTTAATCTGGATTTGCCTGACAATATCTATTCCCATTGACTCTTACTCATAGGCCTATTTGTATATTAGTTCATCAGCATTGAATCGTGTGCATTATTGTATTTAATCTGAACACTGCCACTTTGGATACAAATGCATTTACTATACATTGACAAATCCTTGTACTACCTGACTTTCTCAATCTAATAGGGTGAAGATGAGCTACTCGTTGTCAGGGATAATGACCAATGGCCCCACATCTGTTTGGCATATTCTGTATCCGTATTGTACCAATTATCCTTTCTAGTTGTTTCCTTTTTTTTTTTCTGAATTGAGTCAAAGATAATTTTCTTTTACATTAAAAAAATAAAATATGAGCTATAGATTGACATGGAGAATTCTTTTCATGAAAGGTTGGCTGAGAATATACAATCATTATGGTATTTATGATTAGTCAGTCAAATTGGGCCATTCCTTTTCCTGAATGTGTAGTGAGCAGATCCAAATAACACACTTCTTTCTTCCCTGTGAGTCCCTCCAGTGTGTCAAATTCACGTATTGGGTACAACGTGGTCAATTTTAAATGTTCTGTTGGTCTGCAATCTGGAATATGAGTTTTCCAAGTGAAAAGTCTGCTGTTCAAGGTTCTTGTATAAAACTCCCCCCAAGTTTTCAGGAGAAATTTTAACTAAATATTTCATGGGCCTTTAAGACACGGCACCAGCGGAAGGTTAATTGACAATGGAGGTCCTGACAACATGCTCATGTGGTACCCACAACCCATGCCAGTGGCAGGTTTAACTTCTCACACATATGGATGCATATTCTGTGGGGGCCTCTTGCACGTTGCTTGTCTGTCTTGGGTTTCTTCCAATCGCAGAATGGTTCAAAGAAGCGTAAACAACGCCCTGTTTGCCTTGCTCCAATTGTGAGTTACTTGTGGATTCAGACCCTTGTTGAACACTGGACCAGGGATCATTATCATAAACCCCAGCTCCTGATGGCAGTGTTTGGGAATTCATCCTGGAACTCAGTGGAATATCAACCTGTAAGAAGAAAGAGATGTTCCATGTAGGGACGTGACGAACATGTTCATTATTAGGTTCTGAGCGAAAGACTACATGGTGTCATGCGTATTGAGAGAGACATCTACTATTCCACGTAGAAACCACCTCATATCTACATTTTTGTTAAACTTTGCACTATCAAAGTATGAAAGGGCTGGGTTGTTTTGTTTGTTTTTGTGTTTTAATGTTATGTACACTTCCCCAGGAATGCTAGCCAAGTACTGACCACTAACCTCCAAAGAGCAAACATTTGAAGTCCACTATGGTCTTCCCGAACAATTGTTTTAATGCTAGATTATGGGTCATTTGGGAAAATACACACAATGCTCTTTCAATGGAACATCACAGTCCAACTTCATGTGCTAAAAAGAATAACCCTATGAAAACGTTAGGCAGTTTCCAACACTTTTGACGGTTGGAACACTGAACACCAAAAGGTCAAGCCCTAGGAAAAAGATGTGAGACCTCCCCAGGAAAGCAGGAACAGGAAGCATCCTGGGTTATCCAAGACATGTTATGATGATCAGAGATCTGAATTGTAAAACCAAAGCCAATTTTGAAAGAACAAAGTTTCGACAAGGTCCTGTAACATTATTCTGGCTGTTGTTTCTATCACAAGAAAATCACCATACTCTGAAATAGCGTCAGAGGAATTTGTAAAAACTAAAGTGAATCCTAATGGGTTTTTTTTTTCTCCCTCTTTTCAGTTACTTATTAGCTGTTCCTGGCTATCGGCAGAGAGCAGATGGTAGAGATGCCAATGTTCTATGAATAGTGTGGATTTTCATTTGCGTGTGTGTGGGAGGTGGGAGGGGGTGGAATTGTGGGGGGGGGCAGATGCGCTCAGCCATGTGTGTGCATGTAGAGATCAGAGATCAATGTCAGGTTTCTTCCTCTATCCCTCTCCACCTTGATTTTGAGAAAGATTTTCTTGCTGGAGCTGGCAGTTTTTCAACCAAGCTGGAAGGCCACTGAGACCCCGGTTCAACCTGTTTTCACTACCTCCCCCACTGCTGGGCTTACAAATGTGTGCCCAGATTTTACATAAGTCCTGGGACTCCACACTCAGTGCTTGGGCTTGCGCAGTGAGTACTTTACTGCCAGGTCCATTTTCTTGGGCCTCTAATTTGAGTTTTTAAATCTCCATTTTCCCAGCCAACTCCTTCTGAGTTATCAGGTTCTTGATCTGTGATTATTCATACTCCTCTGGTTCATGGTAAGTCTCACTGTGACATATGCAGTAGGATTTCTCTTGTATCTACTGAGGAAAGCTCTGTGCTGTTAGCATGTTTAGCCCTAATTTGAGAAATGAGGCAATAACTTCTGATATTCTGCTACTTTCCTATAAGGTGAGCACCCGGAAATAACACTAAGGCTAGAGAGCTGAAAGAGCTAAACGTGGGTTGGCTAAGATGGAAAGCGCCAGCACAGAAAATGACCCTGCATGTGGGGCATCGAAGACTGTCAGGTGAACTGATAAATAATTGTTAATTCTCCACCATGTTACAGAGGTCTCTGCTAAACTTTCCAATCTTTTCCTTCTGTCATCTCAGTTCACTTGGCTCTCTTCCCCAGGGAGGCTCGTTCTCATGTAAAACTCCTTTAGCATGAATATGGTTCTTTGCACCTAAAGCTGTCCTATAACACTCCATAAAAGTAGTAGGTGCCAAAAGACAGCTGCACTATGGACATGGTGGCCAGAGAAGATAAATACCAGATGTTAGACAGAGGCAGCCATCTCATTATATATACCTATTGCACTTAGCAGTTGTATAGCTCTTTTTAAAATAAACAGGTTGATTTATAATTCACATTCCAAAAACCTCGCCCCTTTAAGTGTATTAGGACTGAGTGGAGTATACTATACATTCACTTTTAATCTCTTAGCACAGCTGTTTGCAACCTGTGGGTCGCAATCCCTCTGGTAAACCTCTGTTTCCAAAACTATTGACATTACAGTTCATAACAGTATCAAAATTACAGTTATGAAGTGGGAGTGAAAATGTTTTTATTTGGGGTCATGTTGGGGGTCACCACAATAGGAGCAATTGTATTGAAGGGTCACAGCACTAGGAAAGTTGAGAACCACTGCCCTAGTAGGACCATTCTGGAATAAGATTAGAATTGTGGACTTTTGGGTTGTGTTGTTGTTCATGTTTCTTTAGCACACAGTGATTGCACATAATAATGTTTTACTATGACATACATTATAGGACAGATCTGTTCATGCTCACCTTCCCATGTAATCTCTTGCCCCCTTCCCAACCCTCCCAAGCCCTTTCTCTTCCCCACTAGTTCCCTTTCTATTTTGACGGGTTTTCCCCCAATAAATTTCATTTCAGTTGCTTGCAAAAATGTAGGTGAGGGTTGATTTACAGTGACTACACTGAAAATGCTCCCTCGATCCTCAGAGCTCCTCTCCACTTCATAACAAAATGTTGCGGGTCCTATCTTGTACTGTGCAAGCAAACACAGCTAATGTAAAAAAGCTGATGTGTGTGTGAGTGTGTGTGTGTGTGTGTGTGTGTTAATGTCATATAAACTTACTACAAAAGTACATATGGTATAGTATAAAACATGTTTGTCTTAACAGATACTTCAAACCTACCAGGTTAATTTCCCTTCCTGCTAAGTCAGAAGGCTTCTTTTCTTTCCCTGAAAGATTAAAAAGAAAAATGGTAATCAAAGGGTGTTAAGAAAACAAGGTAAACTATCTTGGTTATCCTGGTGACTTGTAGAGAAACCAGGTACCATTCCTACCACAATGCATGCTTGCAGCCATGTGGTTAGCTTTACCTTGCTGTCTTGGCTAGCCTCTACTACACACATCTCAGTTGGTGCAAATACACATGCCCACTTCCCTCCCCTCATTTCTTACCCCACTTATGAGTCTTCACATCCAAGAGGAAGGATCTAGTAAGGCAGCTTTAGAAGGTTGGTAGTCTTTGCATCCTCAATGCTAAAGGTGCTTCTGTCAGCTCTGTGACTGTTGGGGTACCTATATCATACCTCCTCTCCCCTACGGCTCAGGTGACATTGAGGAAAGATAGTAAGAGACAGAGGTTGGGAAAGATGGAATGAAAAAAAAATGTCTTCTGGACGTGCCTACACTGTTGTGTCAACTGACTCGTAACTCCTGTGATTTCTCGCGGACTATGCAAGGTTAAGCCAGCCAGCATCTCAGTAGATGAGCCTTGCAGTCTTTAGCTGATGAGAGATGATGGCTGCTAGGGGAGGGAGAGTTACTTCTTTTAGGGGTGTAGTCTTCAGGACGTTACCACGCCCCAATGGATCTCCACACTATCTGGACTCAGTGGGTTTTTATATGTTTTTTAAAAGAACATGAAATTTGGGAACGGGATGTAAGGGGATCCAGGAAAATTTAACCAATACTTCTGTCATGTAAACATGCTCCCAGTTCCCTTCAGATAAGATTATCCCAGTTTCTTATTGGACGGAAGTTCAGAGAGATGGTCTGGGAGCCCCAGGAAATATGAAGCTACAGAAAGACCAAGTGTGGTTACAGATACAGAGGTGTGTTTCCAGGGCAATTTAAGGAATTTAAGGAGCTATAGGGTGGCTCTGGGATCCAGAAGCACTCACTTCAAAAACACCAGAAGTACTTTTGCCCAGACAAAGCTTTCTCTTGTGGCGGCCAAATAAAGGATTCTTTGTCCGGCTCAATTTCTACAGCTACATTGTGGCTGGTATTGTAGAAAAGGGGAGGGGAAGACATGAAAAAGAAATAGAGAGGGAAATAGAGAATATAGATAGACCAGATCAACACACCTCTCTTGCTGAGTTTAACTGTTCAGTGGTGACAATGAAGACATGATTTCAAAAGAAAAAAAGTGGCTACTTCAAGATATCACATCTCTCTCATTATAGGCAAGTCCATATTCAAGCATTTGTTTATGAGAACAATAGAAAGTACACAGGCATATGAATTACTTCTGGGGACGATGGCTCTTTGTTTAAATAAATAAGTGTATATATCATTGGAATTATGTAGTGTAGCTGTGGAAAGAGCTTAAATCAAATGACTCAAATTAAGCATGTTGGTTCAAGAGATTATTTCAATCTGCCCTTCCACTTGGGAGAATGCTTCCTTATACACACTGAAGACTGATGTGTATAGAATGAGAAGTTCCAGTCATGCGCACTCCTAGGCACGAGCCTAGGCTGGCACTGTGATGTGGTGAGTATGGCTTGCCATGCCTGGAGGCAGCTCAAATCAATCCATTCAGTTCTCTAGTGGCAACCAGTAGTTCCTGAGGGATCGTTATCCAGAAAGAAAACAATAATTAGGTAAAAATCTACCCGCCCCCATAAAAGAACCCCAAAGTGTGGCACACAGAGGCAAAGGGAAATTGCAACCCACCTTGGAACCTTTTCAGAAAGCAGACCATGCAGAAACAGGCAAGGAGCAAAAGCAATGCCCCAAAAGGAAGCGAGACGTAAAGCAGCCAGGTCCTGCCTGACCTCTCTTCTCTGGTGGGTGGTCCTGAGGCATTGGTGGTATCTGGGATGCCAGACACTGCTGAAAACAGTTAGGAAGTCTGAGAAACATTAGGGTTGGCAACATCCCTTGCACTGTCATAATTTGAATGAAGGAACTTGCAGGCTAAGCCCTCTATCTCCTCTGGTGGTCCCATCACCTTCAACCACCTATTTTTTTTTTTAATCTTTTGTAAAGATCTCACATTCTGCTTGGATGAGTCATCTGTAAAACAATCTCTATGACAATTCTCACAAACCATTTCACCAGGCCTTTTCATTTATAAATTTAGTTCAGTGCCCAGGAAGCCATTTTCTTTGTGCAGTTTTATAACTTGAAAGGAATGTTACTGCTCCAAAAAAATTGCCAGAAGTCAGACAGGCCATGAATGGTGGTTGGGACTCATGCCAACTGATTTCTGATGTTGTACTTCTACTTCCTCTCAAAATTCATCAGTATCTCTCAACACCAAATATGTTCATTTCTACCAAATATGCTTTGCTTGACATCTTGCTAGTGCTCATTACAATCAGCCAGTGTTAAAATTCAGTCAGTCCTTGTCTGATCAAGGTTGGCTACAACTTAGAGTTTTTATCCACAACTCAATGGATCATAAATAGTATTTTTTAATGATATAAAATAAACTGGAAACGAATAATACAGGCTCCTGAAATGGTTCTCAACCACAAAATTCTTCATCCCCCAGAAACATTTGGTAGTTCTTGGAGACATTCCTGGTATAACGAGGTGGGAAATGGCTTGCATCTAGGGAAGAAAGCCATGGGGCTAACTTAACTCCTTGAATCATACAGCATACTGTTCCATTACCATTGCAGAAAAATTAAACACTCAACAATCTATGGATTTTGTGAAACTGCTTTTTATGTGTGTGTATTCTGGGCTATAATGTAAGAAGCATTTTTTTTCTTTTGGGTTCCTATTAATATAGGATCAAAAAGTAGTGAAGTATTGAATTACATGTGTAAGGTTTTTTTTTCCCCCTCTAGATTGGGGTAAAAACAACCAGGGGCAATTGAATGGGGATATACAGTGGCCATATAGCTTGGTGATACAGAATGGTGGCAAATGTACTGCAGCTGCTGTTTGGGCAAGCAGCCAGGAGACAAACACAGCTGTCTTGAGGGAAGCAGTTGGATGGCAAACAGTAAATAATCTAATACAAACAAACTTAATTAAGAAGACCGTATTGCCATTATTTACCGGAACACCAAACAAACTTGCTAATTTTGATTTATTTGATACTTACTTAGAGGGTCTTCTGAATAGTTCTGAGTCCTTTCTGAAATAGAAAACAAGACTGAGTATTAAAATGGCTTCAGACAACACTGGGATGGTGCTCTCTAAAATTATCTCTAAAGTCAGAGCTAATTAGAAAAGACTCCAGTGTTGGCACAACAACAAAGAATCCAACAATCCAGTCCAAGCTCAGCTTGAATAATTCATGGATCTTTTCCTTGAGATCATGATACACAAAGAAAACCATCATTTGACTTTTTCGGTTTTCTTTTCCTCTTTTTTTAAACATAAAGACACACAGACCCTATGTGACCTTTGACACAATACGACAAACCATGCGACCAGCAGGTGGTCCAAGGAAGCATGGATGGCCACAGGGAAAAGATGCTCTGGGTGATATTCCAGGAACTCATTCTGAAACAAAGACTGTAGCTCTCACTCCCTACTCCTTACCCACACTCATCTCCCCGCACAAATAATGACCTCTGAATTTTTGTGATGTGCCTAATCAGATACTGAATGGGACATTTGAGAGGTACAGAGTCCATTGGCTGGTCCCACCTCTTTGACATAACCTCCTAGGACTCCTGTTTTGTTACTCTGTAGAAAGTTGTTATCTCCTAGAATGAGAAAAAGTACCTTGTGTAACAAAACAGGAGTCCTGCTAAAGTCTCGCATAGTGCACACAGTGAGTTTTAAGTCAGCCAAGACTATATACTGAAACCCTGTCTTAAAAAAACAAAGCAAAACATAACAAAAATAACCAAAAATAATAATAATAATTGAGTAACTATAGAGATCGCTCAGTGGATAAGAGCATTGGCTGCTCTTTCAGAGCACCCAGGTCCAATTCCAAGAACCTACATGGAAGATCAAGACCACCTGAAACTCCAGTCCCACAGGCACCAGGCAAAAACATGGTACATAGACATACATATAGGCTATAACACCCACACACAGAAACTAAAAATAATATAAAAAGTCAATTGATCATATACAGAATTTTATTCCAGACTGTCAATTCTTTGTTGATCTCACCACAGCATTTAAATTGTTGTATTTTAATAATAAATTTTGAAGTAGAGAAGTATTAATCTTACAAATCTCTTTTTTTTAATCAAGATTATTTTGGCTACTTGAGGACTATTACACTAAGATGTGACTTTTAGAGTTAGTTTTTGCTAATTCTCTTTTTAAAAGTTTTAGAAGTATGATTTAACAGAGATGATGTTGAATCTTGGAGACTGTCATCTTTCAAATAGTAAGTCTTCCAAGATTATGACAATGGGATATTTTTATATCTTCTTTAATTTCCTTATTTGTTGATTTATGCTTTATTTGATCTGTTTACAAGTCTGTTGCATGTAAGTACCTTGTACCTTTTGATTATAAGTGGAATTGTTTACTTAACATCCTTCTTAGATTACCCATTGCTAGCACATAGAAACCACAAATTCTTTTATATTAATACATTTTCCTAAAACTTTGCTGAAATCACATATTAACTTGAGTAGTTTTCATAGATGTTTATGTATTTTTTTCTAAATATAAAGTCATGCCATCTATGAAAAGAGATACTTTTACTTCCACTCCATTTTCAATACCTTTTATTTCCCATCCATGCCAAATTTCTTTGGCTAAAGCTTCCCACTTAATGTTGAATGAAAGTTCCCATTATTAGAGGACCAGGCTTTCACCAGGGAATATAGTATTGAAGATAGATCTTCATAAATTGATCATTCTTTACTCTCATTTCTCCTGCCTTTTTTGCTTGTCCATACTTTGTTTATTTTGAGTGTTCCCCAGTCTAATGCTTGCTTGTCTCTTCTTAGCTCCTAGAATCAACTGAAAAATATGAGGAGTGGGAGAAGCTGAAAACATCACTGAAACTCTGCATATTTCCCAAAACTCAACAAGGAATCTAAACATAGAGTTATTTGCTTGTTCTTTGTCCTCTAGGCAAATGGTGAACTAGTAATATTAAAAAGTGAATAACTGCCAGTGTATGCTAACAGAGCTTCTACCAATTTCAGTCAACCAAAGTCAACAACAGAAAAAAATAAAAATGAAGGAGAAAAACAAAAAAGAAAACTATTTCTGTGATCTATTTTTGAATTTGTCAAATAAATATTTTAACCTCTTAAGACAGTAGTAACTTCACCTGGTGTGTTAACACATGCCTTCAATCCCAGCACTCAGGAGGCAGAGGTAGACAGATCTCTGTGAGGTCAAGGCCCTGATTTCTACATAGTAGGTTCCAGGACAGCCAGAGATACATAGTGAGACCCTGTCTCAAAAAGAGCGGTAACTTCCATTATTTTTCCTCTTCTGTTCTTGACCTCACCTTCCTCTCCCCCTACACAAATACTTGATGTCTTCATGACTGTCATAATAGGTGATATGTCGTAGACTGTGGATGTGATACAAGTGTTTCAACTTCTGACTGAAGCAGCTGAAAGTCTGGATTGTCTCTCTCACAGAACCATGATGAAAAAAAAAAGCTATAGATGATCTGCGTTAGAGCACTCACCTCTCACATGGATGGCTATTGCATGGCTATTAACAACATCAGAGTTAAAGTTTGTAGAACAGCTGTATAACCCGCTGTCAGTGAGATTTATTTGTTTAAAGTAGAGAATAAAAACTGAAACCCGGTCATTTTCTTCCCAACTCATGTGTAGCTGAGGTCGCTCCTCAAGGGGTAAACAGTTTGTTTTATGCTGCTTGCACCAAGTCACATTAGGTCTCTGAACGCAGTATGTCACGGGACATTCAATTTTTAAAATATCTCCTGTTGAGACATTGTACTCTGAGTTCCTCTTAACATTAAGTTGTATTTGACATGACGCTTCACCTGAAACACAAAAGCAAAACTGGAATAAGCATGCTCTTCTAGAAGGACCGTATATACCACTGCAATTATTTCCACCAAAGTTATTCTCACACATAATTCCATCATCTTCCGCAATACTGCTTTTCAGTACTTTACTTCTAGTAGCCCAGTGGGGTACACAGCTGGCTCATACTAAATGATAACCTCACGCCAAGTGTTAAGAGGCCAATAAAAATCCCAAGCTAAACAACCATAACATATATGGACTTAGCACAAACCCATACAGATCCTTCGATTTCCACTTCAGTCTCTGTGAGCCCATATGAGCCCGCTAAATTGATTCTGTCTGTAGGCCATGTTTTCCTGCTATCCTCAATCCCTCCAGTTCCTACAACCCTTCCTCTCTCTCCCTCTTCCCAGGGGTTCCCTGAGGTCTTTGCATCTGCTGCTGGAGGAAGCCTCTCGCATGACAATTGGACTAGGCACTGATCAGAATAGCAAAATATTATTTGGAATGATTTTATGGATTTTTTTTTGCCAGGTTTCTGCCCTGGGTCTCTGGGTTATTTAGACTCCTGTTCCTGGCCATCCAGGAAGTGTTGCATAGGCTCCCTCTCTGGTGTGGTTAACTCTCTCAAGTTAGACCAGTTATTGGTTGACCACTCCTACAAGCTCTGAGCTACCATTGTCCGAGCATGTCTTTCAGGCAGGACAGATTGTAGATTGAAGGTTCTGTGGCTAAGCTGCCCCACTCCCGCCACTGGAAGCCTTGCCTGGCAATTTACAGCAAGGCTATAGCCAATATCAAATTAAATGAAGAGAAACTGAAAGCAATTCCACTAAAATTAGGAACAAGACAAGGCTGCCAGATCTCCCTATGTTTCGTCAATATAGTACTTGAAATTTTAGCTGGAGCAATATGACAACTGACGGAAATAAAGGGGATACAAATTGGAAAGGCAGAATTCAAAGTATCATTATTTGTGGACGTTATGATGGTAAATACATAAGCATTCCCCTGTTTTTCAATGACTTTAATACTGTCTTGCAGTCTTTTCCATGAATCTGTATGAGAGACATGCAGCTCAGGATAACCATCACTAGGTAAAATATGCTTTGATGACAGCCTATGTTTCTATACTTCATGAAGCATAAAGAGAAACAGCACCCTACCTTTTCAGACAGATATATTGGAAATGTGCCTCCCAGAAACATGTTTTTCAATAACTTATGAAACTTGAGTTAGTAACTGCCAAGAGTTTATAAAAGCTTTTTCACAAACCAGAAGTAGTGCCTCTTGTATAATATTAGTATCTAAGAGGCTGGAACAGGATTATTGTTAGTTTAAGCACAGCCTGAATTACATAGCAATTTTCAGGCCAACCTATGCTATATAGCAAGACACTATCTTAAAAATAAATTTAAAAAACATAAACAAAAAGAACCTGTAGCATAGAAAAACAATTAAAAATTTCCACATCATTGAATAAGTTATATTGTCATTAACCTATGAATTATTTTATTATTAATTATCATTTACCTTGTAACCTCAACACACAAAGTAGATCTGAAGCCAAGACAAATGAAAAAAAGATTTCTCCAAGCAGGAAAGATAGACAATGTGAGATACCAAACTGACTTCGCTTTATACATAGTTCTTACAATTTTACTATCCTTTGATAATTAACCTATAATCGTGTCATATGAAAAACAAAAACAATTAAAAAACTTAAAGTTATGTTTCATTTACACCCCTTTCTTGAAACAAATAAGTGTCGCAATTTGGTCTACAAAAGCTTCTACCAGTGTGGTTGCTTCAAACCAGGAACTGGCTTCAACAGTTCAAGCTTTGGTTGCTCAGGATACAGCCATGTGTAAATGCTCACGTTCATAACTGCAGGACTGCATTATTCTTTTGAGATCCTCGCATAAAAGAAGCAGAGGAAAGGACATGCTCCTGACAACTTTAGAAGCTCTGGGGCATCAGTTACAACATGTAACTTGTATTTCTGTACCATCTAAGAATTACTGAATAGAATTCTCCTAGCAGCTGGAACAAACTCAAATCAAAACAACAAAGAAACAAACCAAGAAAGAATAAAAGTGTGTGTGTTGTGGGGAAGCTTGAAATACTTTAAGATCATGTGCTTAGTCTTACCTTTAACATTAAAAAAAAAAGCCACAAAGACCTTAACAAAAGGAATTGTCCCGTTTTGCTTATTTTGTTTTACCTGCTAAGGGAATTTGAATTATTAAGACAGGGTCTCACTACATAGCTCTGGCTGTCCTGGAACTCTGTAGACCAGGATGATCTTGAACACACAAATATCCACCTGCCTCTGTCTCCAGAGTGCTGGGATTAAAGGTGTACGCCAGTTGCCTGCAAATTTCATGATTTCCTTGTTTTTAATTGCTGAGTATTATTCCATTGTGTAAATGCACCACAATTTCTGTATCCATTCCTCAGTGGAGGGACATCTGGGTTGTTTTCAGATTCTGGTTATTACAAATAAAACTGCTATGAACATGGTTGAGCAAACATCCTTATACACTTGAGCATCTTCTAGATATATGCCTAGGAGAGGTACTGCTAGATCTTGAGGAAGTGCTATTCCTAATTGTCTGAGAAAGCGCCAGATTGATTTCCAAAGTGGTTGTACAAGTTTACATTCCCACCAGCAATGGAAGAGGGTTCCCCTTTCTCCACATCCTCTCCAGCATGTGTTGTCACTTGAGTTTTTTATCTTAGCCATTCTGATGGGTGTAAAGTGAAATCTCAGAGTCATTTTGATTTGCATCTCCATGATGACTAAGGACATTGAGCATTTCTTTAAGTGTTTCTCTGCCATTCAATATTCCTCTATTGAGAATTCTGTTTAGCTCTGTACCCTACTCATGGAGATAACCTAGAACCCTAGCCATGTAGCCCATGGCAGCTCAGTTTCTAAGTGAGTTCCCTAGTAAGGGGATCAGGAGTTGTCTCTGACATGAACTCAGTGGCTGGTTCTTTGATCATCTTCCCCTCAGTGAGTGGGGGGGGGGGGGAGCTGCCTTACCAGGCCACAGAGGAAGACAATGCAGCCAGTCCTGATGAGACTGATAGGAAGGGAGGAGGACCTCTTCTAGCAGTGGATGGGGGAGGGGCATGGGAGGAGAAGAGGGAGGGGGCAGGATTGGAGGGGATGAGGAAGGGGGCTGCAGCTGGGATACAAAGTGAATAAATTGTAATAAATAAATAGATAATTAAATAAATAAAGGTGTGTGTTCAGCTCTTTCTTCGTTTTGAACAATTCTTTCTCAATAAACCTATTCTGCCTCCTCACTAACTTTCATCCCGAATACTTTTTTCTGAATATATTTATGGAATTATGGGCTATAATGATGCTTAAATAAAATTACAGTCCATGGTTCCTTTAAAGATAATGAATGCTCAGGGCCTTTAACTACTTTCTTACACAAGAAATTTCTCAGGGTTACTTTTATACAAGATCTCATCAACTCTTGCATAGAATAACAGAAATTTAATTAAATTATCAGGAATCTGGGGGAGACTAGTAATCTGCAGCAAACCTTTAGCATCTCTGATTATTGAATTCGAGATGCTAAAACCGTAAAACTTATTTAAAACTATATTGGATTCTCAAACAACTTCACTTTAAGGCTTCATAGTTGAATTGCCTCAATTTTTTTTTTTAAAAAATAAGCATGAAAGCAAGTTCAAAGGTAGGTTGTAAAGGTGAGATTTTCAAAAACATGAAGAGAAAGGGTAAGGCTGCTGACCAAAAGGAAGTGCCTAGCAATAAAATACCTGATGTGGTCAGATTTATGGCAAAAAGCAAGGAAGGCCAGGGTGGAAAGGCCAAGTGAAACCTTGTTTTCAAAGTCTGTTCCTCTCTCAACTTAAGAGATCTCAGCCGCCTCACTTCCCTTTTTCATTTTCCTGAGTACATCGGGACAACTAGGTAGTTGTGGACAAATACCAACCGTTCTCCGTGAACTTACTGTTCAAGTCATGAAACAATTGTGTAGTGATAAGTACTTAAAATAAATCTATTATATACTACTCTTTTCCCCTTCAAATGTACCTTCGCCTGAAAGGAAAGTTCAGGGAGGTCTTGTATACTCATTGTTAGAGGGTATAGGGATTAGAAATGATGTCTGCCTTTGTGGGCTTTGCCACCATATGGAAAAATAAACATGCACAATGATGGGAGATAACACTCTACATAGGCACACGGGTACAGGGGTGCAGAACACTTGGCATGGGCAGCTGGGGTGCTTTGCTGGAGGCTGAGCTGCCCTTCCGTGGATGAACCAACCTTCACCCTCAGAGCAAAGACAGGTGAGTTGCTGGAGTCTGAGAAAGTGAAAAGGTTAAGGCTTCCTGTTAGTTCAGAAGCCTCACAGCAGATTTAAGGAACAGACACACAGCAGCACTGTGCTTTTCTGGAAGTGACAGAGATCATTGTTTATTTCAGAATGAATACGACAAGCTCAGTTGGGGGACATTGAAACTTTTTCTATCCACAGAGAGAAAAAAAAATGTGATGTCCAAGGGGTAGACACATAAAAGGCATGAAATCAATGAAAAATAGGAACTTTTTTTTAAGCTAACCATTTCCAATGACAGCACAGATGTGTACTTGAAACAGACATTTAATCTTATTGACCTTCAGCTTCTCTTTCCTCACTGTATCATCCTTCCGTTCAGCCAGAGAACTGAGGCCTCATGAACTGTCCATCTTTAGTATTCTGTGACTACACACTTGAGAGGAGCACAGGGAGAACATGCAGAAAAGAGCTCAAAATTGGCCCTCACTGTGCCACTGACTAGGAATGGGATGGCAGAAACACCACTGTAGCTTCTGAGTACCCTTCTCAGCAGGACAAGAGTGACTGAAAATCAAATCACATCAGGTGGCCCAGAACCTTTTCTTGAATGTTACAATGAATAGAGGATGAATATGCTTTTACAGGAATCAAGAATACTCAATCTGCGTGCAAATAAGGCAAGATGTTTTTTTTTTTTTCCTTATTATCTTCAAAGCCTAAAACTGATGTTAGGAGATCAAGAATGACTCACTGAGTCAGATGTCACAGTTCTAATCTTCTGTCTGGCAGGCACATTGACAATCCCTTCCTGCCTGCCTCAGAACATGCCACTCAAATGTGTGACACTTAAGATGGATTGTCTTCACAAGCAAACATTTTCTGATAAGGGGATAATCACAAGTTGTTTTAGCTCGGTCTTATCTGCCAACTCCCAGTCACTTGGTACTTGGTTTTATTGCTCCTGCTGCTTTCCTCAAACATTCATATCTGATAGGGAAATTTTGATGTTAAAAATAAAAGAAACATGTGTATTAAGACAAAAAAAGAAGCTTACCACCCCCAGAATTTCATATACCAACATATCTCTTTGTGGGTCACTAGAAATGGAGGACTCGCTTTAAAAGTCTCCCAAAAGCTACTTGTGTGTTCTATTCTATATGAACTGTATACACAGCTGTATAACCAGATAGTGTCTAGCAAATGTGAAGATTGGATTGCATTATTTTGAACAATTGCTGCCTCCATATAAAAACTACACTTTCAGAAATCATAAGAGGAAACAAAGAATAAAATGACCACATCTATAAAATAAAGTCACCAAACAAAAATGTTTTAGGAATATGTATTATCACAGAGACTATGGGGAAACTGGCCAGAATCAAACTCGAGTGATTCTGAGCATTACAATTCATGCTCAAAGTGAGCTCAAGGAGTGGAATCCATGTGTTTAGAACCAGCTCTACAGTTTGGGCAGTTCTGAGTTAGCTTTCAGGTAGGGTAAAATTTCTGCTGAGAATAAATATTACAAACATATTAATTTGCAAATTACATACATATTATTAAAACACAATATTGATTAGAACTTAAGCCAAAAATATTCTCGTGGGAAATGCTTTACCATGAACATTGTTTAGAACTCCCGATACATGGGAATAGTAAAAACTAGTCAGTATGGGATTGTACCTTCTCATCCATACTTTAAGGTTGGAGATGTCCCACTGCCTATGATCATTTAGGAATGTAGTGGTTTCTAACAGAATTTTACAATTAGACTTAATTTTTTTTTATTTTAGATGTGCCATAATCTCCTGTCCTCAACAGGGGGAAAGCCCTTCTGGTTGAGCAAGTAGAGAAAAGCTTCATGAAAGAAGAGGAATCTAACCCCAACCCAACCTCTAGAGAAACCCAATCCTCTTGTCATTATAGTTAATACCATCTCTACACCTTTAAAAAAAATGACTTCTGTTACTCTGTGATTACTTCAACTACCTTGCCTTGATTACAGCTATCACTGTAAAGCAAATTTCAACTGAGAGTCACCAACTCTCCATTGAAAAGTTCCTACACATGTAAAGAAACTTCAAAACCAAAATGGTTTCAGTCATTGAGTGAAATTAATGGAAAAAAAAAAAAGAATGGAGATTGGATTAAGTTGAGATGCAATGTTAGAGATGGACAAATAAATTATTTAGTTTAGGAAAATAAAATTGTTACCAATGGTATATTAATACCTATATTTTATTAGCCAAGAACCCCTTTAGCTTCTGCCAAGAGATATTGTGATAGATAAGCAATAAGCAAATGTTTCAGATACATGCTGGGGAGGCTACGAATGTAGAAAAGTCTTCACAATCAGAAGGGAGAAGTCTCCAGCCAATATTTGATACTAGAGTCTGCTTACCTTAAGGGGTAGGGATGGTGAAGCGGCACACTTACACCACTGGGGAAGGGCAAGAGCTGCATCTTCCCTAGAACTGGGATGTGGGGATCCTCCGAGGTAGCTGCCTACACCAAGCCCCAAACAGTCCATGCACAGCCTTGTAATTGCACATTCACAATCCTAGGACATCAACCCAGACACTTGAGAAAATTATGGGCACTGTATCAGAGAATCGGAATATTGTATTTCCCATAAGCCAGCTGACAAAGTAACAAAATCAGAAACACAGTAACACGGGGGTGTAGTGGGGACCTGCACTTCATTCAGGAACTATATTGCTCAGTGTATCATAGCTCTGGTTAAATACATCATTTTATGGTAAATGAGCTGCTTCCATAAGTCAGATATTCACAGAAAGTTTAGGAATACATAGAGATGTATGATTGAAAACAATGTATATACATATCTAAGTGAAAATCAGAACTGTAACTAGAAAAACATCATTGTTGGAAGAAAACTTGTGTCTTGGTGTCAAGAATAAAGGAGACAAATGAAAGCTGAGGCTACTGTGTAATGGAGCTGAAAAAATCTCCAGGAAGCACACATATGGTATGAATTCATCTAACATGACTTGAATCACAGCAGAGAAGGATTTTCATAATCGTTTCCACTTAAAGCATATACATCTTCATAATCACATATGAAACATTTAAATTTGCTTTTATATGGTATTAAAAAAAAAAAAAAAAAACTTCTACTAGGCCCAGAACTTCTTATAGTTACTGTGACATTTTGGAAAAGAATTTAAAGACTATCTCTTAAATTTAGTTGTCTATGACTATCAGAGACATTAAGCCAGACATTTTTAATAATAATTAAATTTTTGTTTAAAATACCATTTGTCTTTAAATGCTAAAGGGTGCCTGGTGTTTCCTCTTCTAGAGATACTTAAGGTGGAACAAGCAGAGACCTTGAGAGGTCATCCAGAGAGCAGATGTGCACTTTAAGCCACCCATGACAGTCAACTCCAGAACTATGTCTACATATTCATAGCTAGTTACCCAAAAGGGCACCAAATCTCCCATATCAATGTGCCATACACACCTCCCAGATCCAGCACAAAAGCAGGCAAATAGAGAGATGCTTAATAATTCTTAAGTTCTTACTATGTGCCAAGCATTTGGGGGCATCATATATAGAAGTGATCTTTGACTTTTGGTAGGCTCATGTCTTCATAAACCTATCATAATTTAAAAAATATTTTTAAGTTAAAATGCATTTAGTAAACCTAGTCTATCAAGCAACATATATGAACCTAGCTTGCCTAAAATCTATTCAAAACAGATTAGCTCAAATAAATTAACATAAAGTCTTTTATAATTAAGTATTGGTACTTCATGTAATTTTAGAGTATAGTTAACCAAAAAAATGCTGGCAACATGGTATAATGGACGGTATTGGTTTTTTTATCTTATGGACTGCATGGTTGAGCATGTTTACAGCATTATAGTTACTAGCACTACTTTCATATTTAAGTTGAGTAAACTGAATATTAGAACAAATAAGACACCTGCCAGAGGTCACTAGCTACTGAGAGAAAGACTTGGGATTATAATTTAAACCCAGATCCACTGTGCTCCAAGGCACGGGTTGTTACCCACAAGACACTGTGAATGAGAATATGCAGGAAAAGTTCTTATCAAAACACTAAGATTACACCTAGCAACCATAAACGTCAGGTGTTGCTATTTTCTATAATAATATGAATTTATAAAACTGACACATACGTTAAGTAATTGTCAAAAGCTATAAAGCCAATGAGTGTCCGGGCCAAAATAGAAATCTAAAGGTTTTCCCCAAGTACCTCTGTTCTGAAAAGTTAATCCTGTTTGCTTCCATGGGATTAACAGTGGTGAGTAAGGAGTGGGATCTGAAACAGGCAAACAAAGAGATGGAAAAGGGACAAGTTGTGTAAAGTTGTAATTCGCTTATATAAATAAAACTGTTATAAAATTACACTGACCAACAAGGCTTGATTGACAGGCAAAACTACAAACTAAAAGGCTTTGTCTTTGACTCTTTTCTAGTTGGCTCTTGGTACTTCATTATGTGTCTACCAGGTGGCAAATATCTCCTAATGCTTCTATCCTTTGCCCCCAAGTCAGAGGATCACATTCACTCTATTTCATGGAATTCCTTGTTCATTCTATGTGTCAAGGGTGAGGTTCTGGCAGGTAGTTCTGTTGGTAATACATAATAACAGTTAATAACAGGAGGTTTGGGACAGTTTAATGGCTCCAAGGAAAAATGATTAATTCATTCTGATAAGATACAGAATGCTTCTTGTCAAGGCAACACTGACAGCCTGGTACAAGTGGGCCCTGTCTTCCATAGATGTTGGGTCCTCTACCTTGGTCACAAATCTTTCAGGAAGAGAAGCCAACCTTAAAAGCTGTCGACAGTAGAGTTGGTGAGCTCCTCTCACATTCTATCAAAACCAGCAGGAGTTTTTACAAATATAGTCAGTGAAAAGTTGTTTCCTTGCGGTGCTCTGTAAAAGTGTGGTAAATCAGAATGGTACAGGGAAGGCCACTTTCACTTCCCTTTCAATATATTTTCCTACATCCCTAATGCAGTCTGCTACAGAGATGGCACACTGAGCTTCACTGGACCTCAAGCCCCAGATATGGTTGACTATATGGTGGACCATGGGAGAGAAAAACAAAAAACAAAAAACTGCCAACTGTTCCCCAATGTTCACTTTGCTTTTCTAGCACTACAGAAGAAAACGGAATGAGCTGTGACCATCCAGGTGAACTCTGAACACCTCAGTTTCTCCTACTGATGACTTCTGAACCATGGACAACTTGTGGTGGGTATGAATTCCAGACTGCTCGTTAGAGGAACATAGCAAGTAGGGAAGAGGCAAAAAGTATTGACCTACCAACTCGACTTGATTTTGCCTTGTAAGGTCCGTCAGACACTCCTGTGATCTTTGTTTAGCAGGAATGTCAAATGATACATTGCCAGGCTCTGAGGATACAAAGAATGACAACCCAACATATACATGAACACAAGCACATATGACACTCCTTCCGTGGAATAAATACAGAAGCCATAAGCAAAGAGCATACAAGACAGGCACACAGTGCTACATTAATTTCAAAGTAGGAGAACTGAGAACTTGAGAAAGTGAGTTGTAAGATACAAACGCTTCATCTTACTGACAATGTGTCAGTGAAAATGAGTAACTGAAAAGATAACGCTTATCAGCACTCCTTGTGACAGAAGATAATAACAGATAACACGAAGAACTACGAGGTCTGACAGCCTCAAAGAAAGTCTCACGTCCCGATACATCACTTTAAGGGAACGGTTAAGCTAATTAGAGTTTGAATTAACAGAAAACAATCCCAAATAATCACTCTTAGCTAAACTTACACAGCACTGACGGTGTTCCGCAGTGTTCTGGGTGTTGTGCAGAACTGAGGCATTTTAATTGGCACACTACCACCATAAAACACCACAACCGTGTTCTTTTTTAGCTGAAAAACTGAGAACTAAAACGGGTGTGGTCACATAACCGGTAAGTGACAGCCATGGGCCACTGGTCAGGCTGTCTTTAGATACCCATTGTTAACCACTGCACAGCAGAGCTTGTCCAAGGAACCAAGCAAGCAAAAGGTGAATTGCAACCATACAAATCTGATTACAAATACTTTTCAATATTTTTTTTTTTCTTTCAGCAATGTTGGACTCCAACTGACAGCAAAAGTTACAGGTAATGGAAGTGAAATGGCAAAGTCCCATGAAGGTGTGGTAACAGTTTCAACTTCATTTCTACAAGAAAGGATAGTTTTTATAGTGGGGTAAAGGAAGTGAGAGAATTTTTTAAAAGCCCCACAGTGCTAATGAGTCAATTCAAGGATATAATCAGCACAGGGCTTAATCTCATTGTGTTTAGTCCAGGAAATTCTGAGCCATAAGAATGTATTCCTAGTATTTACATAAATAGCATTTTCATGAAACACAAAAGGTGTTGGGAGTTTGGTAAAAGATGCAGCTCTCTTTCCAGTATTCCACATGAACATTCCAACAGGAAAACCTGAAGTCATAAGGCAAGTTATGTCATGGAGAAATGACTCAGAGGTAAGAACACTTGCTGTTCTTCCAGAGATCCCTAGCACTCATATCAGGCAGCTTATAACCACTGTAATTGCATCCCCAGGGATCCGGTGCCTCCTTCTAGACTCTGTGGGCACCCACAACATGGCTCATACAAATGCATACACACATATAAAATTTTAAAATAAAAATGTCTTGAAGTGAGGTGAAGACATGCTACACTGTCAAGCAATAATAGACTGACTCAGAGCATCTGTCTGTTCTGCCCCAATTTAAAAATGGCTCCACAAAGAAACTTCTCACCTTTAGGAGAAAGAAGACACATGCAAGGTCAAATTGGTGACATGACTCTAGCCACTGTGTTCTCAAAAGACCTAAACTGTAAATGTTGTACCTTCACTGAGCCATATTATGACTGTTTTTATAACAATAATCAATGGTTGATCAAAGATTTGCTACTGCCTTTACTCCATCTCTCTCTTCTCTCTCTCTCTTCTCTCTCTCTCTCTCTCTATCTCTACCTCTCTCTTTCTCTCTCTCTCTCTCTCTCTCACACACACACACACACACACAAAGTTGAAGTCCTCATCTGATCCTCCTCTGAATGAGTGGTCCAGGCCCACAGAGATGGAGCAGTATCCACCTGCAGTTAGAACACTCTCGCATCATGAGGAACAGATGTTTATATTCCATTTCCATCAGGAAAGAAATTATGTTCTTGAAACTGGGTGAGTTGTCCTCTATTCTTTTCTTTTTTGAGAAACACAAAAGTACACTTCCTGAGCATTTTATATTACTATAACTGGGGGACATATTTTTAAACCATCCTTAAATGGGTTGAGAATACACTGCAATAAGGAATTTGGTGGTTATTGAAAGTCACAGGAATTCTTCAAGATATAAAGGCTCTTCACAACCTTAGTATAATTTTAAGGAATGGAGCCATTCAGAAGAATAAATTATTACCAAAGATTACTCTTTACTCTCTTCTTTTGAAAGGAGGGTACAGCAAGGTGCTGAGGATAGAGCCTAAGCCCTCACACATGATAGGCAAGTGCTCTACCACTGAGCCACACTTTCAACCCTCACCAAATGTTCCTTTCTCAACCTACATTCTTTTAAAATATGTTTCATTACATCTGGTGTGTGTGTGTGTGTGTGTGTGTGTGTGTGTGTGTGTGCATTACACTGGAGTATATGTGTGGGTGTGTGGGAGATCGGAAGATAACTTTCAGGATGCAGGGTTTGGTTCTCTCCTTCTACCTCGTGGGTTCTAAGGATTGGACTCAAGTTATGGTGTTTGGCTGCAAGCACCTCTGCACTCTGACCCATCCCACCAGCAACCAATCTATGTTAGTAATCCAGTGTGGGTAACACTGTAATCCATGGGCCCATTAATTTAGCCTGAATAATACTGTAATCCACCATAACAACTGATCTATAAGACACCTGGTCAGTGCTTACCTAAACTGCTCCATTTCATTTTCTACATGTATTAATTCATTACATTTGGGGCTAAAAATTTCACACAAGGTATTTTATTCATTATTTTAGCTTTGAATCAAGTGTTGATCACAAAGCGTGAAGTCAAAGCTGGACAGAAATCAAAAGTTTTAGTCACAGCACAGTGACTATGGCTAATTATTTTAATATTAATAACAGAGTAGATTTTAAATAATAAGTATGTGAGGCCATAGTTAGTTCGATTGATTTAAACATTCTACAGTTTATGCATGTTAGTCTTACTTTATACTTCATATATATACATAATTATATATATACACTATTTGACAATTTTAAAAAGATGAAATAAAATGTTTAAAATGAGAACTACTTAAAGTGTTAGTGTTAAACCTTAGTTCTTATTTGTTTGGGTTTTGTCAGAGGTACTGAGGGAAAAAACCTATTAACCAAATTACCATTAACATTATCATACTTAAATTTCATGTATTTATCATAGCTAGTCACTATAGATGTAACAGAGAGCCATCATTTAGGTATAATTATATGTTTTTAAATGAGCTAAGAAAGGAAGAGAAACTTAACTGAGTCCATAATATAAGTGGCAGAGATAGTAAACAATCCAATTCCGATAACCAAGTTTGTGTACATAAATACTAGTTTATAGCACACTGGGTAGGATGGGATATGGAGTACAGATGATTATGATCAAAATTTAAAAATTTTCCTTTGTTTCATGGCAGCCAGTCTATTATAGATCCCTTAGAATTAAGTAGATTCAGTTTAATATTTGACTTTGATAAGAGTTTGGATAACTGTGGAAATATTTTACTCTGCCCCTGGCTATGTGGTCTTGTGACATCAGAATTCAATTCAAAACTTTACAATTCTAAAATTCAAGATGACATTCCACAGGACCTCAGTGGTTATGTTTTCCAATTTAAAGTAAATGTGCCCAACTGACACATGTATTCTGCTGGGAGGTGATTTCTTATAGTTTGCTTGATCCCAGAATTAACTGAGGAACAAGAAACTTCTACCAACCATTCAAGGGCCTTTCCCTCTATAACTGCATGGTTCTTGTATGGGTGAAAAGTAGCAAGAGTAAGAAAGGAGTTGGAAGTTTGGCTCACGTGAAGGTGTTTGCAGGGGTGAGCCACAATTCGCCTATGGAGAGCTGTTTTCTAGCATCAGTTGGCAACCACTTACAAATCACCCCGTCCAACAAACTGAAGCACCACGTGTGCTCTACTCTCCTACTTTACAGCATGAGGCTTCCTCAGTGTTCTCATAGTACACCCCGCAGACACAAGGAGGGATTCTGTCTGGATTGCGTGTAAATTGAGAGTAATCATGGCCACAGCTATAAACTCAAGTATCCAACACCTTTCCCACATACATAAGCACTACAGCATCCTGATGTTCTCATGGAGAGAAAGAACATGAGATTTCTTTCCCATCAGCATGGCAGCCAGAGAGGTATTTTGTTGTTGTTGTTAGTAATAGCGACAAATCTGTAAAGTATTTATAACAACTGCTCAAATCTCTTTTACTTACCATCGAGACATGTCTCTAGCTCTGTAGGCAGGCGAATGCCATGTCCTAATTTCACAAACATCCTGTAGCCTTCTCAAAAAGCAAAGGTAACTCACTATTCTGAGTTACACCCTGGACATGAACACCCCTCTCCACTGAGCAAGCCCAACAAAGAAAACTATCACTGTCATGAATCGTGGGGAAGAAAACCAGAAATCCTCATAGTAGGTGCCTTACCATTACTCTTAGTAGGTTCCTGACAAAGGATGCTCCAGAGGCCCAGATTGAGGATGAAGAGTTCCCTAAGTAACGCTGGAGTCCCAAGCATGGCAGGCAGGGTCTTCATTTCCAGCACATATCAGACAGAGGGAAACGCCTCAGGCAGAAGGCTTCGTCTTTCTTCCTAGGGTTCTTCAGAGCTAGATCATATTATTCACCCAAGCCGCATCTTAGGGGGGGGGAAAAACTCAAGAGCACCGGTGGGACAGTGCAAACAGCTTGAATGATTTTGTGAAAGCAAAAGATACTGCTGTGGTTTTGTCTCTGATCCAATCTGCTGCTCTCTTTCAGGCACTCTGATGTGCAAAGCAGCTGGGTACTTGCTTCTCCTTCCGCCCCACCACTGTTCTTGCATAACTTTGAGGTTTTTCTCAAAGTGAACACTTAAGCTTTAAAGAAATCTAAATTTTTATAGTCTTTAGGTTTAGATTCTGCTCATATCCGGGGTGGGAAATTCATGGTAAAAGTACCTATGGTAAGCATACATTTCCCTTTTTCATAGCTTGTGATGATGATACTTCATTGGTGTAGTGTATCTTAGAAGCTCCCTCCCACCCCCATCATGTCGGGGTAAGATGAGAACGCTTCTTGCTGTGAAAACAATGGAGACTTATCTGACGATACGGAGAGAATGAGTGATGGCACATTTCATCAACAGCAAAGGGAAGGGCCTCCTTCAGCCTGTAGATGCCTATCAATGGAATATGATCACTTTTGGTACTGGCTACTTGTTCTTTCTAAATATTAAAGTTCTAAGCAAAGTGAGGTCTTGAATACCAATTAAAGGAAACTTCCATCTCCAGTTTGCTTCATGTGGTTGCTGTCTAGATGAAGCACTGAAGTAGAAAATGGAAAAAGATTAAAACTGGATAGCTCAGGGTTGCAGTGAGGTGGGGAGTGGGGGGGGGCTCCCAGCCCACATTTAGTCACTGGCTTATAATAACAGGGACTTATTCCAGATGAAGAGGTGGCACCTGTGCATTCATAGTCATTGCATGAAATTCAAACATCTTTCCTTCAGAGTCTGGAGATATCCTCCCAAGGCCAAACTCCAGTTAGTGTAGTTATTGGGTATTCATTGATTCAAAGAGATATGCCACAGTGGCTGGGATACAAACATGAATGAACATTGTTCCTGAATTTAAGGAATTCAGCCAACCAATACTGATACCCACACACCCAGGCACACCAGAGATAATAGAGTCAGTCTGCAGAGCTCCAAAAATATGCACTGCTGACCAAGGAGGCACCCTGTTTGCGGTGCATTTCATACAACTCATTCATTTTCCCTGCTCAGATTGTGGTGTGAAACCCCTTTGGCAGTTGAAGCAAGGCTCAATGCCCCTCTAAAATGGCCTGACAGGTTTATTAGAAAAGCCTTTGAACCACCCATCCTCAAGTTCAAATATCATCCAAACCAGAAATAAACACTGTCAACTGCAGACCTTCATAATTCTCTACTCTGCAACTGTTTTCCTCCCTTCTCCTTCTTTTCCTTCTCCCACTTTTGGTGTGTGTGATGTATGGAAATGTTCATGTAGATACGTGTATGTGCTGAATGCCCTCTACTGAGTGTGTGCAAGGGTCCGAGTTCTTTCACAATCATTCTGCACCTTATGTTTTTAGACAGCATCTCTCACTGAACCAGGAGCACATCAGTTTTGCTAAAGTAACTGACAATGCGCTCTAGGAATCACCCACCTCTCATTCTCCCTCAGCATGGGATTACAAAAAGATGCTGCCATATGTGGTCTTTAATGTAGCTTCTGAGGCTCTGAACTCAGGTCCTGATGCTTCCACAACAGGTATCTTACTTACTGAGCCATTTTCTCAGCCTAGTGTTTTTTTTTTTTCATATAAAAGAATCCATACTAAATAGATAAAATTAAAAAAAATCATATAAAACATCTAATGAATTTTTAGAATTTATTTATTTGCTTATTTATGATTACAATTTGTTCACTTTGTACCTGGCTGTGGCACCCTCCCTCATCTCCTCCCAGTCCCACCCTCCTTCCCTCTTACTTCCCTATGCCTCTCCCCTAGTCCATTGACTGGGGAGGTCCAACTCTCTTCCATCTGACCCTACCCTAGTCTCATCAGGACTGGTTGCATTGTCTTCCTCTGTGGCCTGCAGGGGGGAAGTGATCAGAGAGCCTGACACTGAGTTCATGCCAGAGAAAGCCACTGCTCCCCTTAGTAGGGAATCCACTTGGAGACTGAGTCTATGGGCTAATTCTGAACAGAGGCTTTAGGTCCTCTCCATGCATTGTCCTTGGTTGAGGTGTCAGTCTCTGCAGGGCCACCAGGGCTTAGGGTGTTTTTTTGTTTGTTTTGATTTGTTTGGGTTTTTTTTGTTTGTTTGTTTGTTTGGGCTCTGTTGGTCTCCTTTTGGAGCTCCTGTCCTCTCCAAGTTTTTCTATCTGCCACTTCTTTCATAAAATTTCATGCCCTCGGCCCAAAGTTTAGCTATGTGTCTCAGCCTCTGCTTCAACACCTCCATCAGTAGAGACTTTCAGAGGCCATCTGTGCTAAGCTCTTGTCCTGTTTCCTGTCTTCTGCTTCCAATGTCTACTGTGTTTGCAGGCAATTGGTGGGAACTAGAAAAGAGTGAGGTATCCCAGAAGCAGAAAGACACACATGGTATATACTCACCCATAAGTGGTTACTAGACATACAATATAGGATAAACATACTAAAATCTATACTCCTAAAGAAGCTAAACAACAAGGAGGACCCTAGGGAAGATGCTCAATCTTCATTCAAGAGGGCAAACATCTAACAGATATTAAGTGGTGTCCATTCTGGTTTTTTTATCAGTGTGTCTGGCTATTTGTTCCTGCACAGCTGAGAGAGCTGGGAGGAGCACTGGCCAAGACTTTGTCTCACAATCTCACTCTTTTCTTTATTCTAGTGAAGAATGGAAAGAAGCCATATTCAGAAATGCATTGCTCAGTGACAAGTCTGTCTTGCCTTGTGTTTATGAACTTATCTAGTAGCTAGGTTTTTTCATCGTAATTTCCATGTCAGTGCACACATTGAGCCAGTTTACTGCATTCTTAGAAGTGTTTCCTTTGTATACTAAGAGCAGTTTCTAAAACACAAATCCATTGCCAGGTTTATGTTGAGTGACAAAAAGCAAAATAGAATTTGGCAAAATGCAAATTATCTTTATAATAACCCAAGAGCTACTTGCATAGCAAATTATTCCACTCTCTTGCTGACTTGGTTTCTTTCATGAATCAGTAAGAAACACCTAAAGAAGCTAAGCAAGAAGGAGGACCCTGGGAAAATGCTCAATCCTCATTCAAAAGGCAAATGGGATAGACATCAGAAGAGGGAGGAAACAGGGAACAGGACAGGAGCCTACCACAGAGGGCCTCTGAAAGACTCTACCCAGCAGGGTATCAAAGCAGATGCTGAGACTTATAGCCAAACTTTGGGCAGACTGCAGGAATCTTATGAAAGGAGGGAGAAATGAAAGACCTGGAGGTGATAGGAGGTCCACAAGGGGACCAGCAGAACCAAAAAATCTGGGCCCAGGAGTCTTTTCTGAGACTGATACTCCAACCAAGGACCATTCATGGAGGTAACCTAGAACCCCTGCACAGATGTAGCCCATGACAGCTCATTCTCCAAGTGGGTTCTCTAGTAAGGGGAACAGAGACTATCTCTGACATGAACTCAGTGGCTGGCTCTTTGATCACCTCCCCCTGAGGGGGGAGCAGCCTTACCAGGCCACAAAGGAAGATAATGCAGCTAGTCTTGATGAGATCCAATATGCTAGGGTCTCATGGAAGGGGAGGAGGACCTCCCCTATCAGTGGACTGGGGAAGGGGCATAGGAGGAGATGAGGGAGAGAGGGCAGGATTGGGAGGGGACAAGGGAGGGGGTTACTGTTAGGAAACCTGTGCCTATGCGCCTGTGAAGGTTACACGCGGGTTCACAAATCACACCATGAGATCAGTTCCACGTGGGAGGTTTATTAGGGGAAGAGGGAAAGGGGTCGCAGAGAGATGAGGCAGAAGAGGGGGGGCTCCAGTTCTCTTATAGGGTGACCCAGGGCATACGCAGGTAGTTCCAGGTGGTCAGCAGGTGGTCTGGGTGTCTTCACAAATGCCTGATAACCAGTTTGTTAGGTCCCTTGGGGCTGGCTGTAGAGGTGCCTGCTTACTGATCCTAACATTCCTCCCTTTTTGTTTTATTAAAAAGTGAGAACTCAGGAAGGAGTGATGGTGGGGGAAGGGTACAGGGATGACTTTTGCTCTTCAAGCTACTTCCTGCTGATTAGGGGCGTTGTCCATCTCGGGATACAGCTGGTCCACACCATCAGTCATAGTCATCTGGCTCTGTGGGCAGAGGTTGATAATCCTGTAAGAGTAACTGATTAATGGTTTGGTTAGAGATTTTTTGCATTTGTTGTTGGAAGAATGTAGAGAGGAAGTTAATTAAGCAGGGTGCAAAGAGCAGAAGCAGAAAAACTAGCACGAGAGGTGAGATAAGGGGCAGAATCCATTTCCATATGGAGTTCTGAAAGGACCAAGAGCTAGACGCCTCCAGCTCTTCCTTTCGTTTTTGTAAATCTGTCTCAAGTTGTTGGATTTTGTCCTTTACTATACCCGACTGGTTGACATAAAAACAGCATTCCTCCTGGAGGAAAAGGCAGAGGCCACCTTCTTCAGCTGTGAGGAGATCCAATCCAAGTCGGTTTTGAAGTATTACTGCTGCCAGCGAGTCAATCTGTCCTTGGAGGGTTAGTATTGTCTGAGCCACCTTTTGAAGGTCTGGATGAACTGGGAAGAAAGCTGATAATACAGAGTTAGTGAGGTAGCTAATCCTGCTGTTCCAGTCCCTAAAGCTGCCGTGATTCCAGCAGTAGCCAGCAGGGGTAGGATTTGAATTGCCCTCTTCTCCTGCTGGGCAGCTTTTGAGTCCACAACCGGGATTGGTAGGAGCTCTCTGTCACTTATTACCCCCCAGCTCAGGGAAGAGGAGTACCAGAGCACAAACTCCTGACCAACGAGCAGGCAGACGATGGTAGACCTGAGTACCACAAAGAATCGAAATATTATTACCGGTAGGGCCTTGGGGTTGAGATGAGGTTTCAAGGATTACAGTTTCATTACAGTCTAAAGAATTTAGCATTCCTACAGTGTGTCCCAGATGCCTTGAAACAGCTTGCCATGCCAAAGAGGGTGATATGAGAAAGGTAGGGGGTTGTGGCAACTGTAGAGTCAGGGCAGTTAGTAAATGGTGAGGTAAGGTTGTTTGACAGAGTCACTGCAGAGGCTGTCAGCGGTACCTCTGACTTGGTCCTCTGTGGTACACACAGCCAGCAAGCTTTAAAATGGCCCGGTTGGGTCACATTAAGGAGCTTGTAGGCCGAGGTCAGAGTCTGAAGTAGGAGATTAATGACAGGCTTGTGTCATTCATAAGAGGGAATGTTAGAGAGGTAATAATCTTAGAGGAGTGTTAAATTATCTCTTCTACTTCTCCCATTCCCAGATTTTGGGTAATTGGAACATATTTTCTTTGGATACGGATAGTACTTATCGGTAGATCGGGTGTGTAGTGGCGGTAGAGTTTTCCAACGATGCCTGCTTCCCATCTGGCATCCCACAAGTCTTGGATATATAAGTAGAGGGTTTTTTTATACAGGTGAAGAAGTTTCTTCTGTGCTGGTGAGTGGATTTGGCAAGACCAGTATGGGCAGCCTCCATATGTGTCCGGCCATTTTTTTGCAATAATCCTTTGTTTGATCAAAGAGAAAGCAAACAAAAATTCTATCAAATGGGGGGGGAGAGATAGAAGTGGGGGTGATAGCTATCTCAATTGGCTCCCGACAGCCTCCCATAGAACAGTTTGTTGACCCTATTTGGAGAGATTTTTTTTTATTATCAATGATGGTTTCTTGAACCTCAAATCTCCATACATAGGGATTACCTTTAACAGAAATAGGCCAGAGGGAAAGGAGGAAAGATAAAAACCTTCATATCAAAGGCTGAACAAGGCAACCCAATAGGAAGAAAAGAGTCCTGAGACCAGGCAAAAGAGTTTCACCCACTCCCACTCTTCGGAGTCTCACAAAAACTAGCAACCATAACACATATGCAGAGGACCTGGTTCAGACTCATACAAGTCCTCGCTTGCTGCTTCAGTCTCTGTGAGCCCATGAGAGTGCTGCTTAGTTGATTCAGAGGACCATTTTGTTCTGATGTTCTCCATCCTCTCTGACTCCTACAATTTTACCTCTCACTCTTGCAAAAGGTTTGAAGATATCCCAGGGGAAGGGACTTGATGGAGACCCCTGATTTAGATGCTCTCTCTGAACAATGTCTAGCTGTGGGTCTCTGTAACCAATCCCATCTGCTGCCGGAGGAAGCCTCTCTGCTGATTCCTGGAAAAGGTACTGCTCTATGAGTATAGCAGAATATCATTAGGCATCATTCCATTATTATTATTATCATTTGCCAGTCATATTTGGTTTTACCCTCGGTCTCTGGGCAATCCAGCCTCTGGTTCCTGGCCATCCATCCAGGCAATGTAGGGACTCAAGATAAACCAAATATTGGCTTATCCCATAAGTTCTGTGCCACCATTGCCTCAACAGGTCTTGCAGGCAGGACAGATTGTAGGTAGAGGTTTTTGTGTCTGGGTTGAAGTCAGTTTGTTATTGTTTTGTTTTGATTTTTTTCTGTACCTTGAAGGGTACCTTCTCATGCCAAAGAGACTAGGACATAGGAGTGAAGGGTCCATTCAGGTACCAAAGCAACCTATGTTCAGTAGCTGTGAAGCTGTTCTCGGCAATGCCCTCTCCCCCTGTCAGTTTTCAGAGAGCAACCTTCTGTTCTAGCATCAGACAGTTGTTTGGGTGTTTGGGGGCTCTCCATAGGACCCTCTCAACCAACAACTCAACTGAATGCAGCCTCGTGTCCCCACCGGAAGCTTTGCCTGACTACAAAAGATGGCCAGTTCAGACTCTGTATACTCCACTGTAGGAGTCCTTACTAAGGTAACTCTCAGAGATTTCAAGAACTTTCCACTGCAATAGGTCCCCCTCCCCAGGCTCCGCAATTCCAGCTGTCACTTCTCACACTCTTCCATTCTTTTTCCCCCTCACCCCTGATCATTGTATATCTTCATTTCAATGATTCCCTTGTGAAACAAACATAACTGATTTGCACTCTTAGTTTTGTAGATATACACAAGCTTTGACATGTCTCATCTTTGAGTCTCCATAAAATACTAGGGTCTGAATGCATGAAATTCTTCTTCTGTCAGGAGAACCTGGAAGAAGAAAGTTTCCATGGGATGGTTCAAATATAAGAAAAGATTATTCTGAATATTAAATTTTTTTTGCAAGAGACCTTTTCAGTCAAATATAAAGTTGTGTAAACTTGTGTATAATACTTAAAATTTCACTACCAGAGTTCTAGATTTGTCTAGAATGTCATTTACATTCTCAGGTATATTTTTTACTGTTGGCATAAAGCAAATTGAAGTGTGGATGGTGGTACAAACCTGTTATTCTAGGACTTGGGGTGCTGAGGCAAGAGAATCCAAGTTCAAGGCCCACCTGGGCTGCATAACAGTATTGTCTCAGGAAAAAAGAAGAAGAAGAAGAGAAAGGGAGAGAGAAAGAAAGGGAGAAACTGTAGCAATGATAAGGATGGTAACTGAGCAAGGGGCACCCAGGACTCTGCCAACTCATCACAGCCTGTGTGCTAAGCATAACAAAGATGCCTAAGGCTGCACATTTCTGTGAGATACAAGACTCTCTGATGGACTTTGCAATGCTGCATAGCATAGTAGTCTTGGATCCTTACACTCACACTGCTTCCTGTTGTTCTTTGCCTGAAATTAACTTGGACTGTTATCGAATATCTTATTTCCTATGTTTTCCTCACAGGAATTTTCCTATGATAAAATCTTTGCATATTTGACCCTGTCTTGGCATATCATAATATCACTTAATGTAGTGATATTATGTTAGTGTGTCAGGATCAAGCATACAATGTTATATTCTATGTTACTTAATTCTTTGTTCAACAGGTGATGTTTTATAACAGGCATCTGTTCTATAGAAGATAGGAAAGTATTAAAGCTAGTACGTAAAATATATATCTAATAAAATCAATCAGTTTGATTTTATTAGCCAATACACAAAACAGACATAAAAACAGGAACATGGAGAGTTCATAATCTTTTAACCTTAAAAATAAGGGTATCTAGTAGCATGGTGGGAATTTAACAAAATGATGTGAAAATGTGCATTTCAGAAACATACTATGGTTACTATCACACCTCTCTTGGCATGGAATTCTCTTATTATTATTTTATATTATTTTTATGCAGGGCCTCACATAGCCCAGGCTGGCCTTAAACTCACTATGTAGCCAAGGCTGACATTGAATTTCTGATTCTCTCTACTTCTGCCTCCCAAGTGCCAGGATTACAAGCATGAACCACCACACCCTATTTATGGGGATCAAACCCAGAGTTTCTGAAATTCTGTGTGAATACTTTCTCTACCAACTGAGCCACATCTCCAACCCTTCAGGGCTTAACAATAGACAAGGAACATGGAAAAGACAGTAACTCAGTGCAAAATGAAATGAAGGGTTTTGTTTGTTTGTTTAATTTGTTTTGATGTAAGGTTTTGTTTTTGCAGGGCACAGTAAGATTTTTAAAAATGTGATATTTCATTCAGAAAGAGTATGGGGGAAGGGTGGTGATAAACATATATTAGCCAGTATAATAGAGGCCCCAGTGAGATTATACGAAATCCAGAGCACTGGAGCAACTTCCTGGAAGCTGGAAGCAGGACATTTTAGTTGCTTGATAAAGTGGTGAATCATAACGAAGGTCTCAAGAAAGGGCCCAGGGAAGCAAAGGCAGCAGGGACTACACAAGACTCAGAGCAGCAATTGTTTGTCATCAATTAGTTCAGAAATACAACTCTGCATACTTTAACACTTGACAGAGCTAAGGCAGTGTTCCCTGTTTGAGCTTCAGCCATGTTTATCTCTTTTGTGTTATTTGAAGTCAGTGCCAATGAACCCCAGTAACCATCCTTCTAAGTCACCAACACAAATGCAGTTTGCAAGGAAACCAAGAAAGCTCAGGTCTGGGTAGCAGGCCCTTCACTCCCTACAGATTTCACCTGCTCAGCTGCCTTGTTCTGCCCCTGTCACAGGCCTCTCTAAGTGAAAACATGGTCTCCACCGGTGCAGATTTTAATAGCTGGACATGTTATGAAACTAAGATTTTTCTCTTTGCAAGACATTAAATTTTTATAATGTTTGATATAAGCATTTCCCTACTATATTTTTAGGCTACTTCCCCAAAATAGAATCCATAGGCTGAAGATAAGAACATTAAAAAAATGTTTTGGATATCCAGTGCCATTTGTTTTTGCTGAAAAGCATTTTAATGATAAATTTTAATTTACAGAAGTTTTCTTTAAAGTACACATACATAATAATATCTGTTGTTTCTAAACTATAAAAAGCCTTCTGGATGATCTGTATTCAAGAAACCTAGAGATATTTTATATATATATGTGTGTGTGTGTGTATATATACATATATAATATTATATAAGGATATAATTATTTATAAGAATGTATATCATATAGTTATATATGTATATATGCATAATGATATATATGTATATTAGAAATGCGAATAACTTAAAGACTTATGGAAAGCAGTATGGAGGTTTCTCAAGAACATAAAATTAGAACTATCACAGCTATAACTACAGGCAGCTAGCCCAAGAATTCTCTTACAGAGATAATTGCATTTTCTTATTTATTGCAGTTGTATTCTCAATAGTAAGGAAATAAAATAGGCCTACATGTCCCTACTAGATAAAGCAAATACATATGCAATGAAAAAGAATGAAATTTTCCAAAAAAAAATGAATCTAGAAATTATTATATTAAGTGGGGAAAACCAAGGACAAGTGGTGCATGCCCTCTCTCACGTGTGGGTTCTAGTCTTTTATTTTTAATGTATGTGCATAATTGTGGGTATGGTTGTGGGTATAGGTCAAGAAACCAGAAATGGGACACTGAGCTAGAAGTGTTGAGGACTAAGAGGTGTGTAATAGGTCACAATGAAATGAAAGTAGGAAGGGAGCCACTGGGGATAGAAGAGAAATAAGACAGGTAAGTGAAGGAACAAGAAGAGGCTAGGAGGATGATCAACAAAACCAAGCTGTACATGGAAGTAAAAACAAAAAATTTATACATTTTATGCCAATTACAAAATGAAAAACTAAAGAATTTTGAGGTTAATTTTTCTTGACCTACTCAAGTAGGTCTTATGAGCTTGTCTTTATAAGAAGGACATAGATTCTTACACAGGGCAGGGGTAACAAGCCGAGTGGTAGCAGAAGCCACAAATCTAGGGCCTCCAACACCCTCTCAAAATTAAAAGAGATGAAGAATGTGAAGAATGTATGTTTCCATGGAATCTCCAGGGAATCAACTCTTGTTTTGAATATAAACATGTTTTTGTTTCAGTCTCAGGTGTGGGATGTGGGGCTCATTCAGATGGCTCAGAGCAGCAGACTATTTGCTTTGTGCAGGCTCTGAAAGGAGCTCTTTGACAGTAGCAGATAGTTTAAATCTGAGGACTCTGGAGAGAGAATAAATGCCAGAGCCCAGAGAGTGTGGCCAAGAGAAGGAACAATGCTGCTCCTGCTTCCTCCTTGCTTTTCCTGGTTGCTGTTGTGAGACAAGAAGATTGAAATCTCCTGAAACAAGGACTGCACTGGTTCCAAGGAACTGAACAAACCTAACCAGCAGGAAGCAACTAATAGGACTGCACCCCCTCTCCCACTAACCCTTTCTCTCTCCTGCCTGGTATTGGGGTGTTGAAAGGGATTGGGGTAGAGTAGGGAAAAAAGATAAGAGAAACATAAATAAGTTTTTTTTTTAAGTACACCAACAAACTCTCTGGCATTTAATGCTATTTTTGTAAGATTCACTTTGGTTTCTGATCTCTAGTAAGTTATGAAATTATTCTTATGTATAAGACACCAAATTTGCAGTTATTTGTCACCATGACAACAAATATCATTTAGTGATTAATATAATTTTGTACTCCACCACCCAAATCACCAGTCAATGTCCATTTCCATGTGCTACAAGAGAAAATGTGTATCCATACAAACCTTTTGTGGGATTTATTTAAGTGTGTGTGTGTGTGTGTGTGTGTGTTATATTATTTTAAGTAAATATAAAAATAATGTAATTCCTTGAGGCTTTATTTAAAAACTTTGGTGTTATTTGTCCTGTTTTCCTTCTTCTCCTGTCATTTGTAGTCACCCTTCCACAGCTGGAGCCCTTTGTCAATTTGTCTCCGACTTTATATCACCTGTATCCTGTAATACCCCCAGCACACACCCATGGCCTTTTTATATGTTCTTGTTTTGTACTGCTACTTGCTGTATGCTCACAACTGAGGATTTGGAGCTACAAACCACAGATGAGAGTGAACATATAGAATTTTTTCTCTCATATCTAGTATTAAGGGTTTGAAAGGGTGGTTGAGGGTGGAAGAGAGAAGAACCCACAAAGTAACCTAAGTCTGGCTATAAAGTGTCATTTGAATTTTTGGTCAGCTTTGATAAAGTCAGCTGTGGATAGTGGGATAAATGCAAAGCAGCGATGGCTTAGCTAGGATTGACAATTGTTTCTTACAAATGAAATAGAGACAGCAGTCTAGGGCTGAGCTCGGGGCTCCTTACAGCCAATAATCTTGTCTCCTTATGTCTTTTTTTATTCTCCATCTCTACTGTAAGGTCTGTCTTCTTGTTCAATATGAACAGTCTCATCTCCAGGAACCTTGTATGAGTTCTTAAGTGGAAGAGGCAAAAGAGGAAAATGGTGGCCCTCAGTGATGTGTAGCAGTCATTAAAGACCCTTTCTAGAAATCTGATACCTAAAACTCTCTGAGCATGTGTGACCTAACCACTGTCACTTTGCTGCAAGGAATGTTTGGAAAGGGACTTCTGGCCATCCAGGAGATGGCTAAATAAGTGTCTAGATCCCATTATGAAAAAGAAAGAATAAGGTTTCTACCACAGCTCACTGCTTTAGTCATAAAACACACACACATACCTGCACCCAACTTTCCTCCTGAAGAACACACTCCCCTTCAAAAAGGAACAATACCAAATCTTCACCTCGCCAGTTTAACAGAAGGATTCTTGTAAGACATAGTCGCTCCCTCTGAGATTTGAATGCAGTGTCATGTGATTCCATGACCTTTGAACTGTAAGATAAGCTACACATTCCATTGCTTCCCAGTTCCATCAGTCTTAAAAATTTTCTGATAACTAGTTTTTGGCTCCCACGTGAAGTGTTATCTGCAGTAATAAGATGTACTATGAGGCCATTCCACGTTTAGAACAACTTATCTCCTGAAATAAACTTCAAATTCTTGAATAGCAGTTCTTGGTTCTAATTGGCTAGTATTTCAGTCCATTTTAATAAAAATCACTGCTAGATTTTTAAATATTGGTGTTTTTAAAAATACTGGTCTTAACTTTCAAGGGGATATTAATAGGAAGAATGCCTTTCGGCCAGTTGGGATCAATCACCATACAAATGAGGCTTCACAGATGAAGCCTGTCCCTCTCTGTTGCCGTGTGAGGACATAGCAAGAAGGCATCATAAAGAAGGTGCCGTATAGAAAGCAAAGAGTAGCCATACCAGACACTAAATCTGCAGGTACCTTATCTTAGATTTACTAGCCTACAGAAATAAGAGAAACAAATTTCTATTCTTCATACAGCTCCCATTTCAATGTATATTACCACAGCATACCAAACAAAAAGAGTGAAATAAATTTCAGTCCATATTCTCTAGCAATGGTGCATCTTTTCTGCACATTAAACAGAAAGCAACCTTTAGCTAAAGGGAAAATGTCAACATGACATTTTCAGTTTTAGGAGAAGCACACACACACACCCTATCTATTAGGGAAAAGGAATAAGGGAAGCAGAGATGTCCATTTGTCAAGAACTGGTTTGCTATAACACTAAATGACATTTTCTAATTAGCCCAAAAATTGTCTAGGCTTCTGCACTCAGGAATATCCTTTTTATTTCTTTTTAACACATACTGATTTTACAAATTAATGTGATTCATTATGATATTTCATTTGTCATGTTTTTTATCACACATCCCCCATTATCCTTTCTCTTTTCCTTGCTCCTTCCTGCTTTTTCCCCTTCCTCTGCTCAAGTAGTCCCTGTTTTACTTTCATTTCTTATTATAAATTTGCATATGAAATGAATCGTATTTGTCTTTCTGATTCTATTTTATTTTACTTAGGATGGTTTCTTGTTCCATCTTCTTTCCTGCAAATACCATTATTTCATTCTTCTTTATGGCTCAATAAAAATCTAGTGTGCCAAAGGAAGACAATGCAGACAGTTCTGATGAGACCTGATAGGCTAGGGTCAGATGGAAGAGGAGGAGGACCTCCTGTGTCAGTGAACTAGGGGAGGGGCATGGGAGGAGAAGTGGGGGGAGGGTGAGATTGGAAGGGGCTGAGGGAGGGGGCTACAGCTGAGATACAAAGTGAAAATTTTGTAATAAATAAAAATAAATAATCTAGCGTGTATGTGTATGTGTGTAAAATATTGTATCTGTTCATATACTGATAGTCTCCTAGATTGATTTCATGCCTTGGATATTGTGAAGTGTCAAAATAAACACGGGTATAGAGTTATAATATGTTTGGTTCTTTGGGGCATGTACCTAGGAGCGGTATAGCTGGATCATATGGAACATACACACACATGTATGTGCACTCATGTACATGAACACACATAAATGAAATATGAGTCTTACTCTTGATTATTTTTAATTTTTAAGGAAATGCCATTCCTATTTCTAAATTGGCTTCACTAATTTGAACTTCGACCAACAGTGAATGTATTCATAGTCCTTTCTCCCAGCAATTTCACCACTGTTTATTGTTTTCTTGATTATAGTCATTCTGATTGGAGTGAGTGGCCATTAGTACTTCTTTTGAAAACTGTTTGTTGCATTAATTTGTGCATTACCTATTGATCATTACCTATTGATTATTAATGCTTCTGGTTAATTTTTTAATTCTTTATACACTCTGGAAATATATTATTAAATTGTCATTAAATTAATAGCTGGCAATGATTTTTCTTCCTTTCTGTGGTCAGTTTCTTCACTCTGGTAATTGTTTCCTCTGATGGTGCAGAAGGTTTTCAATTTGATGCAATCTCTTTGCCAATTCATGCTATTACTTCCTAAGCTATTGGACTCATGTTCAGAACAGCATGGACTATTTCTACACCTCGAGTGTTTTACTTGTCTTTCCCTTGAGTAGTTTTAAATTTTTAAGTTTTTCACAAAGACCTTTACTTTGGGTTTATTTCTGTGCACAGTTCCATTCTTCTGCAAGTACATACCAAGTTTTCTTACACCTTTCATTAAAGAAGATCTTTTCTTTCACTCTTGGTAATGCAACCATTTTAACTGTATTATTATGATGACCCTTGAATATTCTATCTTTCGTCTACCCACTGGTGTCTTCTTCACTTGCTCTCTTCAGTATTTTGTTGTTTTCATTCCTCTGGATGTTTTACTTTTGAGGCTATCTTAAACAGAGTTTATTATCCTGATTTCTTTCTCAGTGTATTCATATTAGCACATAAAAGACTACTGAATTAGAAGCTGGAGAGGTGACTCAGTTGTTAAGAGCACTGCTTCTCTATCCAAGTACCATGGTTCTGATCCCAGCATCCACATCAGGCAGCTAACAAATGCTCATTAATTTTGGTTCCAAGAACTCTGTCAGCCCTTCTGGTCTGCATGAGCATGCACGTTCATGCAAACACACACATATTACATATATGTATATATGTATATATATGTTTAAAACTATTCATTTTGTTGTATGTTAACTTGTATCCCACTAACTTGTTGAAAGTGATTGTAAATTCTAAGAGTCTACTGATAGAATCTTTAGGATCTTTTAAGTATAGGGTCATGTCACCCGCATGTGTATTTCTTACATTATTGCTTTACCTAAAAACTCCACCACTTTATTGAATAAGATCAGTAGGAGTTGGCACTCCCATCTTGTTACTGATTGTAGAGGTAATGCTTCCAGGGTTTCCCCATTATTGCAATGCAATGTGCTTATTGTGTATACACTTTATGGTGAGGCATGTTCCTTCAATTCCTACTTTCTTCAGGACTTTTATTATGACAGATATTAAACTTTGGCAAAGGCCTTTTCTGAATCTACTAGATAATGTAGCGATGAATGTGTAAGCCTTGGAGGTTTCCTTGACACTGTGTTCTTCCCAGCCTCTTGTTTCCATTTCAGTAAAAGCTAGCCTAGATCGATTTGTAAGAACAGAGGCGATTCTTCAAATGGTCTTTTCGAGATCCCATTGTTAGTCAAATAATTTTGTAAGAATTCCTTCAAAACATATAACATCAGCCCTTCTATGTCCCTCTTTGGCGATAGCTGTTCAGTTTGAGAAATCCCATTAAATTTTAAATAGACCTTATTTACTACAGCAGTTTTTAGGGTTGGAAACATCTGGAAGCTCAACATGAGAACTTATTTACTTACTTTTGCAGTTTCTAGTACCCACCTATACTTAGAAGTCTCTCTCTCACATCCATCTTATAAGTTAGGAGCACAGTATTACTAAGTTTACCGTTGACTGTGATGGCCTTCATCTGCTTACAAGGGCTCATAATAAGGTCTGAACTCATATGGATAACGTAGGCTACTTTTCCATTTAAAGGACAGGATTCATTCACATCTGCAAAGTATCTGTAGTCATCAAGGCAACATCTACAGATTTGGAAGGGTTGGGTAATGATCTTCTTTGGCTAGGCTATGATTCTGTACTATATACATCTACTCCCATTAGCTGAAGATTAATCCCAGAGAAGAACTATCACTTCAGATGCTGCTCAGAGAGGCCAAACAAGGTTGTAACCAGAGAAACAGATGTCAGCAAATGGAATTTGAGTAGCTGTCAGAAAGCAATGAGAATGCTAGATAAAGGTGGGAGTCAGACATGGTCTGTAATTTCTCTTAGATGTAAGTCAACACTTGGAAGGGACATTTGATCCTTATTTATTTTTTGTATTAAGATAGGAAGGAAGGTGAAACAAAGGGCAAAAAGACAAAAATACCAATTGTGTATAAAAATATCTCGTGTGGTTGTGTGTGTGTGTGTGTGTGTGTGTGTGTGTGTGTAGAAAAAGGACACTAAATACATAAAGATAGCCATATTACAGGAGAGAGGAAAGATGCAGAGAGAGAGAGAGAGAGAAAGAGAGAGAGAGAGAAAGAGAAGCTGAGAGAAACAGAGGAACTCCAAAAACTGAATTAAATTTTCTTGAAAGAGATTTATCAGAAGGAAGAGAACATAGTATTTTTTTTTAAATATTATGCTCACTCTTTAAAGAAAGACTTATTTGAGGAAGATGGTGGTGACAATGTTTTTTCATGTTATCAAATCCTCACATCAAAACAGAGTGAGCATATAACAAAATCCAAAACTCATAAACAATATTTACAAAACTAAACAGACTACAAAGTACCCCACAAAGTCCAGAGCATTGAGGAAAAACTATCAACACTATAAATCTGTGTGTCTGCCTCTTGATCAGAAGACTCACATGGAAGGCTGCCAATGGAACATCTGACACACCAAAAAACAGAAGAACCTCAAAGACCAAAAAGGAACTCAGTGGAAAAGAGCGTAGGTCAAAGGCAACCAGCAGCTTAATCTGGGTGCTTTGCCCACTCCATTAGCCAGTAATCACATGGTATTCTGTAAGAACTAGAAGGGCTAAATGGTGTTCATCATGATCTTTAAAACTAAGCACTATGGCTGCCTTCTAGGACTGGGCCCTACCTACACCAATGTGAAATTTACCATAGCTGTCAATATAGAATAGAACAAGGATAATAAAGATGAAGTAAGTGGGTGGAGGGAAACATCTTGAGCCACTCGCTCTTCATTCTAAAAGTTTGGTAAGACTACTAGGCAAGTTGGTTTACACCTGTAATCCTAACACTTAAGAATAAAAAGCAGGGTGATTAGCAATTTAAGGCCAGCCTGAGTTCTACCTCACTAAAGAAGTTTGGTAAAACTAATTTAGATTTAAGAAAATATTGAGGTTAAGTTACATACAAAGTTATTATAAGAAAAGAGAATAAAGAACAGAAAGAACAATTTCTTTATAAAAATGAAAGCATGTCCAAACTACATGTTTAAAACAGTTTTTAAGACATGAATTTACACAATCATTTAGCGTGAAAAAAAAACTTCAAATTAGGTACTAATTGAGAAAAAAGAATAGTTTAATTCAGACACAAAATCTAAACACGAACAGAAATGTGAAATGACAGAGATAATACTAGAACAAACGAAAATGAAAGTAAGATAAGACAACTCTATAAACTCAAAAGAAAACAATAAAAATGATTCAAAATGAAGTAACATACTTAAACCATATAAACAAGAATCGATATACGATTAATAGAAAACCCTGAGCAAATACTAAAAATCTACTTTAAAATTATTTTCTGATGGAAGATTTCTCCCTACCAGCTGTATTTCATAGTGCCTGAAAGGGTTATGCAGCCTACTGGGAGGAAAAGGGGTATCAACATCTCATTCACCTGTGAACCTCAAGAAATATGATCCCACCTTCCTAGACAAGATTGTATAATAGTGGTAAAATTGCAATGGTGGTGACCACCTGCTCTCTGATTAAATTTGAGGCTTACTCTACAAGACTGAATCATACCTACACTATGAGCACAGTCAAACGTGCAATGCAGGTGTGTCACAGACCCTACTGGGGAACTTAGTTCTATGGTTTATTTAAACTGATATGTCCTTCTATAGGTATTATACCCACAGATAATTATCTGCGTAGATTATACCATGAAGATGTATATACTCTTAGCTTTAATCAAAGAAGCCTCTCTTTTCAATGAACTTCAGTGAATACAGAGTTCAGTGAATAGTTACAACTGCAAAAGGTGTCAGAAATAAGTGATATTTGAGTGTTTATCCCTAAACAAGACATTTATACCATCCCCTCTAAGCCTCACAAAATACTACAGAAGAGGGGGCAGGATGAATATAAAAGCTGTAACATAGGGATTAGGGTTGAGAAATGGTATCTTCTGGGCAATAAACAGTCATCCCAATCATGAACTTTCAACTGAAGATGAATGTACTGGGTCTACCCAAGAATGGGCCCATCAACCACAAGGTATGGATGGAGGAGGGATTAAGAGGGCCCTGTCTTTCACTGCTAAACTATTTCCTACTGCTGGATTCAGGGAAAGAGAAAATTATTGCCTTCAATAGTCTATCCACTGGTGACTCCATCAGGCTCCAATGGGTAGTCATAATCTGATGGTCACACAAATAGCACTGATTAAACTAGTAGGTCATTTTTTAAAGAACCACGAATCTGGGAAATAAATGTATAAGGAAAGGGGGGTTGATTGGAGTGGGAAGAACATAAAGAAGGGTAAAGAGTGATAAGGAGACAGAGAGTAACCAGAATGTATTATATATATGTGTGTGTGTGAGAGAGAATGACAAAGAACTAATTTAATTAATCAAATTTACTGGACTAAAAATGCTACTCTAATGTTTAACTGCATAATATGGAACAAAATAAGTAATTATGAAATAATCTCCATGTCCTTGAAAACCATGATTCTCTATGTGAGAGTTAGTTATGCATGTGATACAGAGGAAGTCAGTCCTAAAGTTCTGCAATTCCTAAATTTGAATTAGAGTTATTAAAAATTTTATTCCTTGACATGTACAAACACATATACATAGTTGGGAATGGGTAGGAAAATGGAAGAAAAGATAGACTAGAAGAGAAAAGGAAAGAAAAGGGGTGAGAGAAGCTTTTTCTATGCCCTGTTAAGAGTCCAGAAACAGTGATCAGCTCCAGAGTGACTGTCATTCCTGGCATGCAGACGCAGTCCTGACACACTCTTACCACTCTGAAATAAGACAGTAGTACTAAAAATTAGATTCTTGGAGAAACTAATCTTGAAGATCTTGAAGAAAAAATTCACAAAATAAACCATTTTCTTTCAGACTATGTATAATTGTTTTGGATTTCAGACACAGTTCCTGGCCCATAACTAATCTCCCCAAAGCTGGCCATTGAGACTACAATTCCCGTTCTTCATTGTAGGTAACAGAGACCCTAATTTTCTCTGCCTTTCTGTCTTGAAGCTGATCATTAAAAAGTTCTTTGATCTACCCTCATCTTATCAGGCAGTTCTAGAACATCCATTCCTCAGGGGTCCAGGCCAATATCATGTAGGAAAGAATGCTTCATAGAGAGGCCAAGAAGAAAATAAGATGGGAGTGTAGGAGAGGTGAGAGGAGAGGAGTCAAGTTGAGGGCAGAGGAATAGAGGGGAAGGGAGGAAGAAGAGAAAAGGGGAGGGAAAGGGAGAGGAGAAAAGCAGAGGAGAGGAGAGGGGAGGGGAGGGGAGAAGAGGAAGAGAAGAGAAGAGAAGAGAAGAGAAGAGAAGAGAAGAGAAGAGAAGAGAAGGAGAAGGAGAAGGAGAAGGAGAAGGAGGAAGAGGAAGAGGAAGAGAAGAGAAAGGAAGAGAAGAGCCATGGGAATGCTTGTAGGTGGCATACTTGTAGAGGTGAGGACATCAAAGGTCTGTACTAATCACTTGTGTTTTAATGTCCTTTATAACAAACCAGTATAAGTACTTCCTTGAGTTCCGTTATGCTCTCAACAAAACCTGAAAGAAAGAGTTATAGAAATCCTGGTTTATATTCAGTGGGTCAGAAAGACATGATAAACAACCTGAGGCTGTGACTGACATCTAGAGTGAGGAAAGACTGAACTCTCAGTTTGTCAGTCTTGAGGCAATGTCAAAGGTCAACTGAACTAAAGGGTACTCAGCTTTTTCCCCTGGAGGATTGTTTGTTCACGGGTGATAAGAAATCAGCACACTTCATAAAAGCCTGTGTTGACGGTAGTGAAAGATCAGAGGCAAAATGAAAGTTTTCCCAAAAACACATACACAAAGTGAATACAGTTTGAAGTTACAATGGTATGTCAAAGGGAATTGGAGACAACCTGAAGAGGTCCTATTGGACAAAGATGGGATAATTGTGATTCTTCTAAATGGGTAATAATCACAATTTATTAAGACCCATCAAATGTAAATTGGGTAGGCAGAAGTGAAAGCAGAATGTCCATCTCAGCACTAAGAGAAGAGCTCATATGACTTTGAGTTGGAGGTTTTCTCTTCTATAACTGGATAGAATAGTTATTATTGAAATGTCACTGGGGTTACATAGAGATTCTAGGATGAGCTACTCAAGAAAGAGAAGATTCACTATGGGCTACAAACTGCTTTAAGCATTTAAGGAATGGTAGAGGCTAAAAATAAACTTATCTTTTAATTATAGCCCGTGACTCATATTTATTTAGCTTACCTGTTACAGGCATAAAATATGATGGACTGCCTCTATGGAGCTAAGAACTTAGACTTTACATGAAGGCACACTTATACAATAGAAAACAGAGTGAAATAAGTGCCATTATAGAGGCACATTCAAAACTCTATAGGAATATCATTTCCATGGGACCAGGAGACAGGCATAGAGAAGAGAGAAGAGACTTAGTACTGTTCTGCTCATGCTAGAGTCTCCAGGTGCTGACCAGAGAGATGAAACTAAGCCAGCCAGACCAGCCTGGACATCTGGTGACACACTCCCCCAGAGGCTGTACTACATCCAACTTTCTCAGCCCATCTGCAGAAAGGATCATTTCTGTCTTCCCAATTTTGCTGTGTTCAATACCTGTGGAAAACTCGATAATGATTGCCAGAAAAAAAAAAAAAAAAGATTAAGTAGTTAGATTACTATAAAAGTTTTCTGCAAACTCATTTTGAAGTCTTGGGCATTTCATATATTTAGTTCACAAAAATAAAGACAAATACACTTGAGTGCTACTAATTGGCAGTGGATTGATGGTGGCTTGGTCATTTATTGCTCAGTGATACTATCAACCCTTTCTCTGAATTTAAGTCCCATTCTTCACAAATAAAAGTTAAACATGCTCCATAGCTTTCTAAATTGCAAGTACTTATGACTTTGTAAGCCAACTAAATTATCATCCTGCTCATGTTATCTTCTTTCTGCCAGAAAAGGGGTTTCTTCTGAGAGTTTTTACTTTTTTCTTCTCCAATACTTGATGTAGAAGGCTACAGTTTGAGGCCAGAAGTTTAGTCAGACCTTGAGGGGGCCAGACTTTCTGTAAAACTAATCTAGGCTAATCTGCAATCACAGTGGCCTAAAAATCACAGGAAACCAACAACAAAGCATTACCTTGAACCAAAGACACCAGTTTACATAACAGGATCTGTGACTCACTCCAGGTTCCTAGGTACCAGCTTCTTGTGCAAATATGTCAGTGTTTTTACCCTCCACCCACTTGAGTGGCCAGTGATTGTTAATAATATTGTTTTTCTTATACATACCTAATGCCAAGCATTTGAGCTGTTTCATCTGGAGCCAAGAGGACTAGAGATTAGAAGAACAAAAAATGAAAAGGAAGGTGTGCCAACAGCTCCCACATATTAAAATGGTAAGACTATATAGTAAACAAATTTTACATCTTTTGAATACACCTTATAGGAAGAGATTAAATATGCAACAAAAATCTTTCTGGAAAAAAAGATTCCCTGGAACATATATGTAAAAGGTCCTTTACAAAATATTAACAAAGCAAGTACTGGATGAAAAAACTGAATAATATATTGTAAACAAATAGGACATGTCCCAGGAACATCAAAGCAGTGTAGCAGTTAAAATTCAATATCATTAGTAAAATATTTTTAAATAAAAAAAGCATCTTTTTAATAGGTAAAAAAAGGCATGTGGCAGAATTCATTAATTTGGGATAAAAACATCTCATTAAGTTATAATTAGAAAAGATCTTTTTCAGTTTGATGAAGGCTGTTGGCAAAAATTGAGTCTGAAAATATGATATTTTGTTCTGCTTATAATTTATTAATTAGCCTACCACACTTCACAGATGCTGGCAGAAGACTTAAGCTTCATGAACCAACTGCAAAGGACAGCTGTTTTTGTAGAAAGAGTAGTATTAATTATATTTTCTTGTCAGGGTCCCAAAGCCGCAATAAAAGGCAATGCAAGAGCCAGAGAAATTTTACATGCCAGGTAGTTTATATTACAGAATCCTGAACCAAAGGAACCAGATTTTCTTATGATAAACAATAATTGAACATGCTCCAACCTGCCCAGAAGGAGAGACATTGTCTTCATTTTATAGAATGATAAATTGAACATCCATATTCTTTAGATACTGTATCTGCTACAGCTTTTCACTCTAACTATCCTTGAGAAGATAGTCCATAGCAAAGAGTGATTTGTGCTGCTGTGCACAAGATACAGTAACATGAAACCTCACAGAGAACTGTCTCCTGGCTGATAATGAAATATTGAATGCTCTTAACATAAAATCCAAAGTAAGAAAATTATGTAGTTATATCATTTCAATTCAACATGTCTTCCCAGATGTCCTTGTGTATCAGTCACCTTTCGGGTTCTGTAATAAAACAGAATGACCACAGAAACTTATATAAGGAAGAACTTAACAATTATAATTAAAATATTACAGCAATCAATTAAATGTCTAAAAATATTTAGAAAGAGAAATCAAAAGATATCAAAGTAAACAGGAATCTGAAATAAACAATGAGATATACTGTTACTTATCTTGGGGTCAAGAATCCAGGTTCTGCAATCCATTTTCAATGAGTTGATAGAATAATCAAATTTAATAGTCAAAGCAGAGAAAGGAGATGCATTCAATGTGGCCACACTAGAAAGAGGAACAAAGAGAAACGGTGATACCCTCCCCCTATAAGTCCGTCCTCTGCATTCTGAAGTGAAGGCCAGAGGTGAGAATATCTAAGCACCTATGTTGTTCCTTATTTTCACCCTCTTCTGATGTGCACCCCATTTGCTTTGCTGAAGAGGATTGAGCATCTTACCCAGGGTCCTCCTTCTTGCTTAGCTTCTTTAGGTGTACAGATTTTAGTATGTTTGTCCTATATTATATGTCTAATACCCATTTATAAGTGAGTATATGCCATGTGTCCTTCTGCTTCTGGGATACCTCACTCAGGATGATCTTTTCTACTTCCCACCATTTGCCTGCAAATTTCATGATTTTCTTGTTTTCAATTGTTGAATAGTATTCCATTCTGTAAATGTAGCACAATTTCTGATTCCATTCTTCCATTGAGGGACATCTAAGTTGTTTCCAGCTTCTGGCTATTACGAATAAAGCTGCTACAAACATGGTTGAGCAAATGTCCTTGTTGTATACTTTAGCATCTTTTGGATATATGCCTAGGAGTGGTATAGCTGGACCTTGTGGAAGCACTATTCTTAATTGTCTGAGAAAGTGCCAGATTGAGTTCCAAAGTGGTTGTACAAGTTTGCATTCCCACCAGCAGTGGAGGTGGGTTCCCCTTTCTCCACATCCTCTTCAGCAAGTGTTGTCACTTGAATTTTTTTTTCAATGCAGTTTATTCAGGAACAATCATCTGACCCTGGGGAAAGCCAGCCCACAGCTTAAATAGCCTCTGGGTAACCAACCCCAGCATGCCACGTGGGCAATGCAGATAGGTCCACATACATGGAAGCAAGCCAGATCCTTGGCCTTAGCCAAATATGGAGTTGTTCATGACAGAGAGCACTCACCGTCGGGAAGGTGGAAGGCAGAAACCAGCTCCATCTTTAAGGCACGGCATTACGCAGCTCTCTACAGTTCCCCCTTTTTGTTTTAGACGCATCAGGCAAGAGTAGAGGTCTGATCTCTGATATTAGAAATAAATTGGGACTTTGTACCGATGTTCATTTAGGTGTCATCCACCCAAAGAGCATCAGACCTGTCCAATACCTTTTTCTCAGAGGCGGGACCTGGGGCATCAACCCGTATGCAAACAGACATGCTCTTCTCTGGGTCGAAAGCAGCTGACCCTGAGTGCAGTGCTTAGCCTCGCATCCTGTCATTTGAATTTTTTATCTTAGCCATTCTGATGGGTGCAAGGTGAGACCTCAGGATTGTTTTGATTTGCATTTCCCTGAGCCTACCCACAGAGGGCCTCTGAAAGACTCTACCCAGGAGGGTATTAAAGCAGATGTTGAAACTTATAGCCAAACTTTGGGCAGAGTGCAGGGAATCTTATGAATGAAGAGGGAGATAGAAAGATCTGGAGGGGACTGAAGCTCCACAAGGAGACCAAGAGAACCAAAAAATCTGGGCCCAGAGGTCTTTTCTGAGACTGGTACTCCAACCAAGGACCATGAATGGAGATAACCTAGAACCCCTGCACAGATATACACGTGGCAGCTCAGTGTCCAAGTGAGGGGAATTCCAATTTCCCTAGTAAGGGGAACAGGGGCTGTCTCTGACATGAACTCAGTGGCTGGCTTTTTTATCACCTCCCTCTGGGGGGAGGGGGCACCCTTACCAGGCCACAGAGGAAGACAATGCAGCCAGTCCTGATGAGAACTGATAGACCATGGTCAGATGGAAGGGGAGGAGGACCTCCCCTATCAGTGGACTTGGGAAGGGTCATAGGAGGAAAAAAGGGAGGAAGGACAGGACTAGAGGGGATGAGGAAGGGAACTGCAGTTGGGATACAAAGTGAATAAATTGTAATAAATTAAAATTAATAAAAAATATCTAAGCAGTTCTGGTCAAGGCATGGTCCTTCCTACCACTGACTCATCTTTGTATCAATGACTGTCCCTTCTGTAAGGTAGTCTAAGAGTGGTAAATCTCTGCCTACCTGCCAACTGGCCCATTAGGCTCTTTTGTCTTCACAGCACGAGATCCCTGGGAGAATTTCAATTTCTTGGGGCCTATCATGTTAAAAGTCTAGAAGCCAAAATAAGGGACGTAAGTGTTTCTTCAAAATATCTAGTTCCCTGACAGGCCCATTTCAACACTACATTCTTGTAGGGAAACATAAACTTGCTGTTTAAATGTTACTTCTCTACCAAATATATCTACAATTCAAAATAATCTCAATGAAAGAAACCTAACAGGATTTTTTTTGTAGAAATTTATTTTTAAGTTTAAAAAATATTTTATTTTAAATTACATGTGCATGTATGTATCTGTGTGTATCTATGTGTTCATGAGAACAGGTGTCCTTGGAGGTCAGAAATGGCAATCATTTCATTATAGATGATTGTGATCCACCCAACACGAGCCCTGGGAACTGAACTCCAGTCCTCCACAAGAGTAATATGTGCTCTTAATCACTGAGGCATTGTTGTAGCCCCTATCTGAAATTTATTTGAAATTGAATGGATACACGATATCCAAAGCAATCTGAGGAAAAGAATGAATTTGAAGGATATGTTATTTGTTGCCAACTCTTCCTGTAAAGCCATATAATCAGGGCATGGTATCGAGATAGACAAACATATCAAAGGGACAGAAGAAAAGGCTCAAATGTTCTCCCACTTTTCATAGGCTATCAAAATAAGCCAGAAATAAACGAAACATCGGAAATATATAAACATGGACCATACCTCATCCACACCTAACAGAAGCCTAACAGTTAAACTATCAAGCTGTTGCATATAAATGTAACATTTATGATTCTGTTTCAGAAAGGAGTGGAATCTATCTGTGGGTGAATGTATGCCATCCTTTGTTCCCTTTAAGGTTAATCCAGTGGGCAGGTCAATCACATGGCCTCAGAAAGGCTTGAAAATATTTTCTCTCAATCTGTATGTTGCCTTTTCAGTCTTGATTCTTCTATTGGTAGTTTCTTTTTCCACAGGAAACACATGGCTGGTATTGTAAATCTAGACAGGAACCCACAGCCAGGGAGCTCATAGGCCCCAAAGGTGAGCCTACTAATATTATTTTGTTAAGCTGACTGAGTGTCAAACTGCCCTCTAAATTCCCATCTCTGTACCTATGGATTAGTGCAGCTCTCATACTCATCAGATGAGTTTCTTGGTGCAGTGAACAGTGATTGACACAGAAATTCACAACTGGTAAAGTACATAAAACGAGTGTCTGTGGAGTTCATCTGTGAGTGAATATCTACACCACCATACCTCTTCCCTTCGACGCTAGAGACCATCGTGGAGGAAGCACAGAAAGAATGGAAGAGTCTGAGGTCTGGAAGAACAGGGTGAAATAGTGTCTTCTGGACATCACAAGACTACTTTACTCATGAAATCGCAGCAGCTGTGGCTGTGTACAAAAGACCTGCACAAGATCAAAGCAGTCAACATTCCAGCGTGGACTGGGAGAGGGGTCCATGGGACACTTCACCTAGATAAAAAGCAGTTGACAGTTGATCTCTTCTGGGGGAGGGAAGAGTCAGTTCTCATTAAGTGTACAGCCTCTGGTAGATTGTCCTTGCTCCAGTGGACAGCTCAACCATCATGAGCATCAGGCCAGCACAAATTGAGCCTCATTGATTATAAAGTTGCGAGTAGAGCACATCAGGGATAAGTTGGGGGCATGGTAGGATGCTCATATGCATGGATAGAATTCTCAAACAATTAAAACAAGTATTAGATTAAAACATTAAGTATTTTGATTGCTTTGAAAAAAATCTCAATATCAACATCAACAAGAAAATGAGCACAGTTGAAAGACATTTCTCCAAAGAAGCCATGCAGCCAATAAGCAAATGAAAAGATTCTAACCACCACCACCCCTCAACTAAATCAAACCCAAAACACAATATATTTACTATCTCTCAGTTTTTACAGTGGCTATTGCTGCAGCTTGAAAATGGTTTGTTTGTGCTCTCCAAAGGTCCATGTGCTAAGGCTTGGTCCCCATTGTGCAGTAAATGAGTGAAACCCTTAAGAAGCAAAGGGACACTGGATCGCACCTTCGGGAGTGGATTAACATTGTTTTATGAGCTTCAGTCTACTCTGGTAGTCTAGTCAGTGTTGCTTGGTTCCTGCGAGGCTGGGCTGTTTCTAAAGCATAGCCTAGTGTTTTCTTTGCCATGCAGTCTCTTCTGCAAGTGTTCTTTCCATTGACACTATCCATCACCCAACCTACACTTGAGTCCAGCAACTGTGAGGGCCACGCTCTACAACTTCAAGAACTGTAAGCTACATAAGCCTATGTTCGTTATAAAGTATCCAGTCTTAGATGTTTTGCTGTAGAAAATGAAAAGGTACCAAGAAACTATAATGAAAACACAAAAGATGGTGGTAGCTGCCTACAAACCCAGTTACTTGAGAAGGTGAGGAAGGTCACAGTTTCAAGACCTGCCTAGGCTATAGAGTGAGTTACAGAACAGACTGAACAACCCAGTGAGACCTTGTCTCACAAACACAGTAGGCTTAAAAGAGCTGGATACTTAGTTCAGCAGTAAAGCATTTGCCTAGCATGTACAAGACTCTAGCTTCAAACAAGTGGCAGTGCCAAACAAGAAGGCATAGCCCAAGAGAGTACAGGTGAGAACACAGGCATCTATCTCTTGAAGTATAAAACTCCCCTTTCCCACCAATGTGCTATGAGAAAGTCCAACATACCAAGCAATAACATACTCGCCTTGGTAGGGTCAGAGAGCAGCAGGGAGAGAACTGGAGTCTTCCAATTTCTGGCATTCCTTAAGTAGTTAAGACCAAGTATCTTGGAAATAGGAATTTAAACATATCACCATGGAAAAATAATCGGTTTAGTCTATTCCCCTTCATTTTACAAGAGGGCATTCAAGCATTCTGTGCTAAAAATGAAGAACAATAGAGGCATGTAGTTAAGACTCAATACACAAGCAAACCCCCTACACACTTAAATTTTGTGCTGTTCTACTGCCCTCTGCTGGACAAATATTTTTAATACGTGGCCCATAAATCTGGATTGGCATCATCATAGAGCATCCCAAGTAGAGGAATATGTCTGAGGTAGAGAGACTGGACTTGTTGTGAAGGAATAGAATATGAGTGAAGTAGATAAAGAGGGGGGTATTAAAGAGGATGCTTAGCTTTGGCTCTGTAGCTGGGCGTTTAATAGTGAGGGGAAGAATTGGTGGGGACACAGGGGTCTTATTGTTCATACAGCTATGAGGTTGTAAAATCAACAATTTTAAGCTTAAATACAATATGTCTGAAATGCCAAAAAAAACAAGCAAGTAAAAGTGGAAACTAGAGGAATCCAAACAGACAAAAACTGACTTTATTCAGATCAATGCTGAAGAACTAGTCAGGTTCATGGTTTTGATTGCTATATAGTACCTTAATTTCCTCCAACCCATGCTGCCACAAAGAGAACCAGTGTCCTCCTACAATTCCACTATGATGTTCTTAATGCATGTTTTAGGATGTATGCCCTGGAGTGGGATATAATCAACCAGATATTGTGAAGTCCTCTGAAAATGCTGTACCAGTTAACACAAACAGCTGTGCACACAGGGTGTGGCCTTTGGGGATTTTCATTAAATTGCCTATTCCTATTTCATCTTTTTTTAAGCTTGAGATGTCTAGCCATGGTAGTAGGCCTTGAGGGTGGCCCATTGTGATCCTTGATGCATGACATTCTCATGAAGGTATTTTTTTTTTAGCTATGTTGAGTTGACTGACCTATATAACCAATGGAATGAAGGACATGCAGTATGTGAATTCTAATAGTACATTATAGGAGAGATTGTGGCTTCTTTCCTATTCTCTTATATAAGTTTGTCTGCAGGCATGAAACAGCCATCTAGAGAGGTCTTCAATGTAAGCAACAGCCTCTAACCATCACCGACTTGTCTGTTGAAATAATCTTGTCAACTTGAGTGGATGTAGGCCCAGAGAGACTAGATAGGTACACCTCTAGGTATATCTGTGAGGGTGTTTGCAGAGGCCAAAACTGAAAGACACACTCTGAATGTGATTAGTGCCACACATTGAATCCCTAGAGGCCTAGGCGAAATGAGAACAAGAGAGACAGCCAAGCACTGGCATTGCCTCTGCGCTTCCTGGTTGGCCACGAGAAGGCCAGTCTCCCCTACCCCATGCTCCCATCACATCATGTTATTTAATCACAGCAACACAAAAGCCAATCTACTTGTTATATGAACGAATGCTTCTACAAGTGAAACCTGCAGCTTGACTATTCGGGTACTTGCACAAATATTGCTAAAATGAAGGGTACAGTATCTGACATGACCCAGAAAAACATGTGAGGCCACTCTCAAGCTCCATCTTTATCTTAGTCAATGGCCATAACAACTTTTATAAAGGAAAACATTTAATTTTGGCTTGCTTACAATGCATAGTTTTAGTCCATTATCAGCATGGTTGGAAATACGGTAGCACACAGGCAGACATGGTGCTTGTGAAGGCACTGAGAGTTCTACATCAAGGCCACAGATAGCAGGAAGAGAAAGCTACTGGCACCGGCTTGAGCATTTGAAACCCCCAGTAACACTTCCTCCAACAAGCTCAAACCTAGTTCAACTAGTCTATACCTCCTGCTCAAGCAGTGCCAGTCTGATGACTAAACATTCAAGTATATGAACCTTTGGGGGCCATTTTCATTCGAACCACCACAGGATTCAAACTGTAAGAAATAGATGCTAGTCATTGGTTTAAGGTACTGAGCTATAGGGTAATCTTTAAACAGAAAATACATTATATCCCACTGACTTCATAACTGATTTGCAGTAATTCTCTGTATAAAGGTAAGACAAACATATGTTTTGGACTTTACAAATACCCTCTCTCAAACTACTATTTGTCTACAAAACCTATTCACAGTATTTTCAAAGAATAACTTTGGCATGATCACACTCATCTTTTCCCTTGCATTATAGTCCATGTTAAATGGACAATGAGGTAGACAGGGCTGGAGGCTCTCTGAGGAGTGAATGGGAAGCATGGGAGAGGGCGGGGAAAGAGATGAAGGCAGAAAAGTGATGTAATTATATTTTAATTAAAAAAATTAAACCCTGCTACATCCTTGATCACAAGATATTGTCTTATATTTTCTTCCAGAAAGCTGTGATTTTTATACTTTACAAGAGTTTAGACTTAATGCCATTCTCTAATCAAAAATTTAGTATGTTCTCTTTAATCTTTGGGAAACAGGAAAGTGTAAATTTTCTAATCTGCAGTTTAACAACTAGCAAACTTTATGAAAATCAACCTTCTTAGGCATGTACATATCACACAATTCCTACTGAAAACAAATTTTCTTGTTGTATATTTTCTGATGTGACTGATTTTAAGTTGATCTGTTGCCACTCCTTTGATATTTTAAGTCCAAATTCTACAGAATAAAGTATGCACCCTTTAGATAGCCAAGTTTTAAGGCAGGAGTACAGAGTTCTCAAACCATCAATTCATTTGAGTTACATTTTTAAATGCACCATTTTACACTACTAAAACCATATTATTGAAATGTTGTGTGACAAGCAGTGATAATTCCGTGTATACATCACCTTATGTGCAGAGAGTAGAATATTTCCCACCATTTATCTTAATGGAGTAACCTATTGTGGAGTTGAACTGGTGCTTTTGAAAAATAGAGATTTCTGCCTCAGAATGCAGAAATCGGGGAAATGTTAATTTCACCCTTAAATCAAGCTATAATAGATCTAAATTCATATCCAAGACTTTATGCAAATATATAGGAAACGTGAAAATACAAATTAGCCGGTACAAAATCTGAGACCTGGTCAACAGAAATGACTTCTGCTTCCTCCATGATGTCAGCTAGAAGAGGTAACAAAGTGGGGAAGACAGAGTGGACAATGTGGGGAAATGGAATATAATTTGGTGAGTCCTCATTCTTTTTTGGGTTCTCTTTCCATAAAGTCTATCTGGCCCTCAACAGAAAACGTCAGGAAGCGCACTGGGAAGTGTCTGTCGTGGTCCACAACTGGAGGTGGGAGTAAGATGGTAGTCAGGCATCACTTGTAGAAATTCCATCAGGATACCTCCGTTATGGCAAATTTCATTCAAAAAGAATCACCAAATTCACCCAAGAAGAAATTGTCCTAGACTCTATGAAGCCCAGAATTTAATTCCTAGTACTTCATAAACTTGGCATGGTGGTGTACACCTGTAATCACAGAACTCTAGAGGTGGAGGCACGAGGATCCGAATTTCAAGGCCATTCTCATCTATATAGTAAGTTTGAAGACAGCCCAGGCTATATGAGATCCTTTTTCCCCCTTTGCTTTTACTAGTAAATCCTAATTTTATAAAATTCTCTCAGAAAATATAAGAAATTTTTTTTCAAAAGATATATAAATATATATTTATATATGCAGGTGTCTAGAAAGCCCAGTGAAGGTGTTGACTCCCCTGGAACTGGAAATACCGACAGTTGTGAACAATCTAACGTGGGTGCTGGGAAGCTAATCTGGTCTTCTGGAAGAGCAGCAAGAACTCCTGTGCCATCTCTCCAAGCCTAGCCTAGAAGACTTTTCAATTCATACTGAGACTTGCATTACCCCCAAACCAAAATTAACTGAGACTTTAGAAAAAAAAAAAAAAGACCAATATGCCCAGTGAGTATAGACCTAAAATTCCTCAACACACTAGGAAGCTGAACTCAACTAATACATTTATTACAGATATAGATATGCAATTCACCCAGAGAGCAAAGCCGTTTTAATAATCAATGTCATTTACTAAGTTTTAAAAGCTGATCACTTCAGTAAACATAGGGGAAAATCTCAATGCTCAGAGTAACTCTCAGTCCAGGGGCACTTATAAAGAACTACAGCCGATGCTACAGAATTGATAAAATAATCCTTCTCAAAGATCAAAATGGCAAATATGCCCTATTTATCACTCCTACTTCACAGTTCCTAGACAGTTCAACATGAGAAAGTGGAAACAGATTAGAAATAAGTGAAACTATTTATTGGCATGTGACAATTTTCTATGGAGGAAGATCTGAAAGGATAAACAGTGAATCCCCTGAATTTTTAAACAGCTTTTTACTGTTTATTATGGGGGGGGCAGAAGGGTGGGGATGCATGTGAGTGCACATGTCCATCATGGTCACAGGAGACAGCTGGAGTTTCAGGCAGTTGTGAGCCACCCAGTGGTGGTAGCAGGAACCACACTTGGGTTCTCTGCAAAAGCAACCAGCAGTCTTAACTGCAGAGCCATGTCTCCTCCCATGTAAAGTCACTGACTTTAAAGATACACGCCATCTAGTGGTCTCCGGGATAAACAGGAGCAGCTACTTCTCCAATACAGAAAAAAGGAATTGAAGGTATCTGCTTTCTCATGAAAGTAGATGACTTAACTGGGAGAAAACTTGCTGATAATATGTAATACTACACATAATTTACAATAAAGATATTAAAATAAAAGAATCAAAATGAAAATACTCCTGGGGCTGGAGACATGGCTCAGTGTTAAAGAGCACTTGCTGGTCTTCCAGAGGACCTGCCTTTTGATCCAAATACCTACATCAAGCAGCTCACAACTGTTTAACTAAAACTAAAACACCAGTAAAATCAGTTCAGAGAACTAAGATTTAATTTACAGAGAATAGAACGATGTGCATGGAAAAAATTGCCATAATGAAACCTAGTTTTTATGTTAAAGTTTAAAAGAAATTGGAGACTGGCCTACAGGCTGTATGAGAAGACTTAAATCTTCATTTTATACCATAACATGGACCATATTACACCCATTAAGTCATTACCTTAATTATGGACTTTCCTTTTTTAAAAGTTTTGGGTGGCATTTTAAAAACAGAAAGACAAAGGCATTAAAGGTAAGGTTTCATTTTTCTGTAGAGTAATATCTACTGTGTATATATACAGTTCTCCTCCATTCATCAGCTGGACTAGATTGATTTCATCTCGCAGCTATCGTGACTAGAGCATCAACGAACCTGGATGTGCAGGTATCGCTGCTCTAAAATATTAAAGCCTTTGATTTCCTTACCAATGAATGGCAGAGCTGAGTTGTACGGTAGTTTCATTTTCTGAGACCTCCAAACTGATTTTCAAGGTAGCTACATTTGTTTTACACCTCCATGAACCATGAGTAAGAATGCTATCTTCTCCATATCAATGTCAATACTTGCTGTCACTTGTACTGGCATTGTAAGCAAGAAGTGGCAAGAAGGTCAGTTAATAACCTGATGGAGGCCATTCTGACTTTGGTGAGACAAAATCTTAAAGTGACTTTAATCTGCATTTCCCTGCATTTCTAAAATGTTGAACATTTTAAAAAGTATTTTTATTTTTATATTTGTTTTGGAAACTTTCTATTCAGTTTCATCGCTTATTTTTAAAAAGGGGGTTATATGCATGTATGTCTGTGTTTTTGCGCATACTTATTTGGGTGCCCATTAGAAAAGGCAGTGTCAGATCCTCTGGAGTTGAAGTTACAGAAGGCTGTAAGCATCCTGCATGAGGTTTCTGGGAACTGAAGGTGGGTCCTTCATGGCAGCAACATGTAATCCTAACCTGAGCCGTCTCTCACAAAGCCCATTTTTTAATTGGGTTGTTTCTTCATATTTAGACATTTTAATTCTTTGTATAATCTAGACATTGTCTGTTGGATCTACAGTTGACAAATTTTCTGCCGTCCTGTGCTGCACCTTCACTTCCAGACAGTCTTCGTTGTTGTGCAGAAGCCACCTAATGACATTTGTCAATGGCCGATTTGACTTCCCATGTTATGGGAGTCCTATTCACAAAGTCCACACCTCCACTTACAAGTTGATGCACCCTCCCTGCTTTATTCTCTAACAATTTCAGAGTAAACTTGCAGGTAACTGGATTACACTGGCAAACTATTACACTGGAGCCACCCAGAATCAAGAAGACAAATACTGTACCTTCTCTTATGTGGATTCCAGCCTTGAATCACTCTTATGTTTAACTTGGAGTACAGGTGAAAGCAAGGTAATTATCATTGGGAGTAGAGACACTGAGGTAAGATGATAAAATGTAAGTAGAATGAGAATACTGAGGGTGGAAAGGTTCAAACATGGAGGATGTAGAAGGCTTAACTCAAAATGTGCTATGAACAAGCTATATGGGAGCCTATGATCTCACATGCCGACTTTAAAAAGTAGAGGGGCTGGAACACCGATAGCATAAAGGAACAGGAGCAGGGATACTGAGCTAAAGGTTTAAATGAGGATGGGAGCTGGGTAGAGAAATCAGAGGGTAGGGAATGGGTTAATCAAATTAAGCCTATATAAATAAGCCTATGGATGCCCACTAGTTCATAAACTAATTAAAATTTACAAAATGGAGGTGGGGACAGAGGCACCCTGACTAGCTTTGCTGTCTTTGTCTTTCTCTGGTGTCGTATCTAAGAAATCACTAACAAATTAAATTTTGTTAATCTGTGTCTGTGTTTTCTTCTGAGAGTTACAGTTTTGGATCTTACCTTTTAGGCTTTGGTATTGCATTTTGAGGGGTTTTATAACTTTAATTAATTAATTTATTCACTTTATATCCCTAGGAGGAGGATATTCTTCAATGATGAAAACAAAATGTAAGTCAAGGCAAGCCACTCCACATTATACAAACTAAGACAGGGAATGAGACACAATGCAGGGGGTTAAGGCTATGTTTAAAAACAAAAAAACAAAAAACGAAAAAACAAAAGCCAAAGGTCTGAGTTCTCCTTCACAGCTTAAAGTACGTTGTTCCAGAAAAATCTGCTTTTTAAACACCTATGCCCAGATCTATAAACTGACACAATACAACTAAAGATTCCCTTCAAATCCCACTATTCTACTGACTGTTTTGTTAAGAAAAATATTCCCAAATCCTGAATAAAAAGTGATTTCAGTGATGCCAATAAATCGGAAAACAGGTAACAGTGCTGAGCATGTTTCTTGGCATACAGTTAGCACTTCACAAACATAAATTATAAGCACAGAGCAGACGTAGGGAGAGGGCAAGACAGAGAAAGGAGTAAGAATGAAAAGGAAGAACACACAGCTTGGCATGGAGTATTTTCTAGAGCTAGTTCTGTCACTATTAGATGTTCAAGCCCATCCAGACCCCGAATCGTCCTCTGACAGGGGAAATGTTACTAAAACCTTTTGATAGGAAATGAAAACAGTATTTCTTCACACTCATTTTTATTAAACAAATAAGGCTGGTAATGGAACAGTTTTTATTTAATGCATAAACATATAAGTCCCTTTATTAGAGAAATTATACTTATTGGTAAGTATGGTCAATGGTCACATCTATGTTTTAATTCTTTAAAAATCAAAACCAGTAATTAGGATAGACTCTATGTCCTCTTCACTACATCGTGAAGTGTCTTGTGTAGTCATATTCTATTGTTGGAATGACAGCTTGTACAAATTTCAAAAAAATTAAAAGATACCTGAAGATCTTTAGCTAAGGAAAATAAGATTTGTAAATAGTGTTGTTTTAAATCCACAATAATTGTCTATTTTTCAAAAAATATAAAATCTTATATTAAGCCTATTAAAGTCACCTAGTCATGCAAGTTTGTATCTACTTAAGAGAGGTGCTCACATCTGACCATCTACCCCAATATGTGAATTTGAAGTTTCTTAATGAGAAATGCACATATGTTGAATTAACTTCAGTATTTATAAGTTCAATGTTATATCTGTGTTTAAATCAGTATAAAACTCAATTCATTTACTTTGCTCCTTTACTGCTTACAAATTTTCTATAATTTATAGGAACTTAAAATGAAATAATTATGCAAACCACTGTAGCAAATGAAAAATAAATAAGGGACTCTAAATTCATAAGGAATATTTGACAACCATAGAATGAGCTATACTGTACTATTTCCATTTACTAAAATGGTGACATATTTTGAAATTTTTTCTTCTATTGTACATAGAAACATTGTGAGCTTACTTAATTGTCAATAGGCAACAAAATTATTATGAATCAGCCATAGCAGTGTAATACCTTGCCTTCAGCATAGGGATGAATGTGAAAGTTAACATACATTAAGATTCCAGAGATAAATCTTGTTGGACTGAAAGCCCTTGCTCTTTGTTCCAGTATCAAATCAACCCAAAGTTCCTCTGTGGAACATGCTTTATTAGAAGCACACAGGTTATTTATTATACCTTTAAGGTATGAGTAATGTCTGTCTCTCACTGAATAGTATAAATTACAAAATTCAATAAAAACCTATGTCCAACTTAATTCAGGTTACTTAGCATGCCAATTACTGACTGTGAATGCTCTGAAGAACCCCTGATATGGACACACACATCTTGAGAGGAACACCACAAGTTGCTTGTGCCTCCCATCCACCCTGGAGACTGCAGAAAAGCCAGAAGATACTTTTCCACAGGAGAAAATTTACATGTTTTACTTTACTTTTAATTATCCCACTTAACTTGAATTCTTTGCTTCAGGAAGGCCTTGGGTTGACACACCTTAACTTTACTGTCACCTGCTGGGAACACACATTGTGCTAAGCACTACCCTTGTAACAAGGTACAGTTAACTGGCACACAGAGATACAGTGTCTAACCAGTGAGTGTGGCCTACTTTTAATAGTATAACACATCCTAGATAAATTATATTTTCACTAGGACTTCCATACATGAGGAGGTAAAACAAACTATAGGTTCTGTCATGAAGGTTACACTAAATTTCTACAACGAACAAGCAAAACTCTGTAGGAGCTATTTACAACTACATATATATATATATATATATATATATATATATATATACAGGTAAGGATACATATGAACGCCAAGCTCTCCCCCACCTTCTGCAACTGTCTCAATAATTTTCTTCATCACTTCAGCATGCCTGTAAACAACAACAAATCTTATTAGCGTGGATCAATTCGATCGAAATAGGCTTTATTTATTAAAAAAAAAAGGCCTACTGAAATACCTGGAGCTAATTTTTAATATAAAATAATGAACCTATAAAATACTCTTTCTCAGTTGCTGAGCCATGAAGACACTTTCAATGGCGTGGGTAGCTATTTCTAAAAGTTATAATCATCACAGTAAACACAATGGAATCTGCCAGCTTTCTGATACCAGAGACAGAAAACCATAGGGGAAAATCCCACCAAATGGTATGTAAAGCTACAGGTGTTTGCTCTGGAAACTGCAATACTGTATGCAAATCAAAAAAAAAAAAGCACGAAAAAAGCTGTGAGAGTCCTATAATGTATGACTAATCTATGACTGAAAATATCTGTTTTGACTGTAATGTGAGTTTGAGCATGGGCATGTGCACATCACGCACATGAATGTACATGTGAGGTCACAATTTTCAGGGCTCTCTTCTCTCCTTCCATAGTGGGTTCAAGGCTTATGGAACAAGAGCTTTTACCACTAAACCATCACATTAGCCCCTGAAATGTTCAAATGTTTCTTTAGCTCAGAAGAAAAACTATAACTGAAAGGTTCAATAAAAGCTAAGAATCAGTGGTAAGTTTACATTTTCCCCTATGTTATGAGTATTATTTATCTAACTCTACTTAAAGAAAAACTTTGGATTCACATGTAGATAGTACTGTCTCAAGATTTTTATACACAAATTCACAGATAATACAAGTCTCTTCTACGATGGAAATTGAGTGACATCAAATCTATAAGATATATAAACTAAAAAAACAGCTCAATACACAAAACAAACAGCTCTTCATACATTCATGCCTTACCTATACAATGCTGTATCAGTTCTTAAATCTTTCCCACACAGAGAAAGATCCTCTCAGAAAACAAGAATATGTGGACAAGCAGAGTCCAAGGCAGCCTCTGGAAAAGCCTAAGACTGTTCTTGGATAGGGCTTCCAATTTTTTTTTTTTAATCTTATTTCACCCTACTTCGTATAATAATTATTTGTTTAATTAAAATGTTTAATGTAATTATCAGGTACTTATCTCTTCTTCTCAACAAAGTAAGACTTGTGAGAGAGATATATTCCACTCAATTAGCACCTATTAAAACTCATACTAAGAGAACAAACAGACTGACTCTCAAAAATAAATCTCTTTAAATTTTAAAATCAAAAGGAGACCACCTGGTGCTGATTATAGGCTGAGTCTTCACTACAGAGAGAGGGAAGGGAGAGTAAACCTACCTACATACACTTAACACAAGTCCTTGCACAGTGTATATAAATGGGGAAACAGGAGAAGAAAAACAAACATAAAACAACAATAACAAAATCCCACAATCAATGAATCCTTATTACTTTTCACAGAAATATTAAAAGCCTTGCGACAATAAGCTGGAAAATGGAAGCAGGCCTTCCCTTGGGTAAAAGTTGAGCAAATAAGAAGGTTGCATAAAATAAGAGGACACCATAAACAGTTTTTGGCTTTGGTAGTTTTCTGAGGCAGGATCACACTGTGCAGCCCAAGATGAACTAGAATTTTCAATCCTCCTGCCTCAGTCTTCCAAATAAGAGTTTTGGGATTACAAGTGTAAAGTGCCATGCTCGCCTAAACAAATTATTTTCTTGAAAAATTGTCATCTAATTTTTGAATAGATTATCAGCATTTTCATGAGTATTTTTCAATGGATCATGAATTTGTTATAAATTACTAAAAAATAAAATCAGGTGGCTTTTTTTGTAAGAAACATTTGAAACAAATCATGCATCTACGTTCAGCTTGATTTTACCTGGATTCATGAAAACACACTGACAGAGAATACCAAACCACAAAATTCACTTGACTTGGGAAGACTAAAGACTTCCTAAGTGAAGCATAAAAGAGTGTAGAGACTAACTTTCTTCCACTAAAAACAAGAGGAGATAAGTAGGCCACACAGAAACAGCACAAAGTTAACCTTATATTCCACACTCGTGTAAAGATACACTCACAACATTGTATACCACATATAAAACATGAATGCAATGAGTTTACGACAGAACTACCTAAGCTACTGGCTAAAATGAAAAAGATCAACAGATTTATTCTATAACTAAACAAAGAAAACTGAAACAAAATTCTTAATACTACATTTAAAATAAATTGGTAACATTTATCTTTCTCTTGCAAGAAAAACATTTCGAAAAGATGAAAGATAATTTCACTGATAAAATAAAATTTTCTGTTACTGATGTCTATACTTCCCCAAATAATGAACTCATGAAGTTGACACGCACAACAACAAACAAACTCTCTCTCTTTCCCCATATGCATATGTACACCCAGACCTGCAGGGGTGAACTGAACACATAGGAGGTGGTGGAAGATGAGGATGGTTTTCAATGGTCACTGTTTTCTTCACATGATCTTGACTGATGTCTTCATACATGTGCTCAACTGTTAAAGGTTGCCGTTGCTGAAAGCATAAAAAATGCTCTGAAACCACTATTTAAGCTTTTAACCTACACCTGTTTATACATATTTATTCTCTATATCACTTGTAATTTACAATTTCAGATTATTTGGAATGACCAGATTGCTTGAAAAAAGAATCTGAACACTCAGGCCCCGTATCAGCAGCCATCACTTAATGTTGAAAAGGTGCCACAAAAAGGAAAGCCTATAGAGGTCACTGCAAAATTTTAAAAATTTACCCCTTAGGCCCATTTCATTTTTTGCTTTCTTTTGACAGTCACAAAATTACAAGTTAAATGAGCTGATCTTATTTCAATAGCAGCAGAATAAAAAGTGGTAAGGAAAATACTATGTGATTCATTTTTTTTGTAAATATTTAGATACTCCACAGATGCAATCCTGACAAAACTATACACATTCAAAACTCCTCATGTTTGAATCAATACACTTAATGGAAAAAAGTCAGTATGCAATGTATTATTTGTATTTAATACTCAGCACTGTCACACTGAATAAATAGATTTAATAGATTAAATAGATTTAATAGATTCTAAATGTGAATCAAGTTCAATAATCATAAAACAGTAAAAAAAATGACTTCAAAAATTTAAAAGACCAAGCATACTCATGGATCTAATAAAGAAACTGAATTAAATCCACCATTTTAAAGTATTTACTCTGTTTCTTTCTATCTTACCTCATCATAGCCAAACAACCATAGCCGTGGTGTTTGGTAATATTTGTCGTAAGTAATGTACAGGTCATAAGTTCTCGTTTGCAATATAGCATCCTCCCCTCCAGCATCAGCTTTAGCTTTACAAGCTTCTACTATTTTTCTTGTGTCTAATGTGGCCTGTCACAGAACAGTGGGACAAAATTTAGAGTCATTAAAAATTATTCTGAAAGACCATTATCATTATTAAAAACACCAAACTCCCAAGTTCACTCAGAAAAATTATCTTAAAAATACATCAAATTTACAAACCTCATCTGTTTCCAACAATCCACTCTCTTCATATTCTTTTACATAAAAAAGAAAAAGAAAAAGTTTACTGAGTTAAAGTTTCAAGACTTTAACCTTTTTAGTTTGATATATTATTAGCAAAGTGACATGAGTTTTGTTTTGTTTTGTCTTTTCTTTTTGAAAAAATTTATAGAACTTAAAACCTCGGTATAAGACTTTCTGTTCTTCTTAACAAATTATGGGCTTTTACCTCACTTAAAGTATTTTTCAGACTCTCTCTGACATACCCAAGTGGTATGAAGTGCCCTTTGAGGCCATTATTAAGTAAAATAAGACTTACTTGAACACAAGTACTGAAAACATGACAATGGTCATGATGACTGAGATGCTTACAAGTGATGGCCAAAAAGCATGCAGAATAAATATGCTCGGCAAAGGGATGATTTATGTATCACGGACAAAAGACACTGCACAAGCATTAAATGTCATCATTTTACTCAGAAAGCATGTAATTTAAAACTTAAAATTGTCATATTTCTGGAATTAACTTCACATTTAATATTTCCAAGGCAGGGACTGCAGGGAACTGAAACCACTGAAGTCAAGTTATAAGGTAACAACTGCAGCAAGCTACCTTCAATGCGTTCTTCAAAGTTATAAGTGATGTCAGTTTCCCTGTGCCCAAAGTACATTACTAGTTTCCACCTTAGTGGACTCACAGGCCACTAATAAGCCAGTGTGACGTACTCCTGCACCCTTGGAACACTTTCTTTTTATGACTTTCATTTTTCTAAAATTTATTCTCTCAGTGCAGACATGAATACCTGACTTTATTTTGCAACTCCACTGGATGACTAATGGGCACTGAAAATCATATATGTAAAACTGACCTGATTCCTTTAAAACTAATTACCCTCAATTAATGGCATTTCTCCAGCTATCGAGGTCAAAAATGACTAAGTCAGTCACACTTGACTATCCTGCCTTTCACATTTCACATCTAATCCATCATCAAATCTCTTTGGTCTTACCCTCAAGATATTACAAGAATTCTGTTCTCACTGCTACCATTATGATTCCATTCCAGCTCAAGCTACTATCATTTTGCCTATGTTTTCAGAAAAGCTTCCCATTTTCTTTTTCCAACATGACTACATATGGAATTGAATTAAAATTAAAATGGCTGGGCACACCTGTAAGATATTTTTTCCTAATTAAGTCACTTCTAATTCAGATCTTTGAGATGTGAAGATGTACTTTTAATCCAGATCTTCTGAGGTTGGGAGACACACCTTTAATCTCTTTCTGATCATACTCTCTGCTGACAACCTATAGAAAACTCCTTTTTTTTTTTTTTTTTTTTGCCTGCTTTCATCCCCACTAACAAGTCCACTTAGAGCCTACTTCTTCAGGATTCTGATGTACACTGAAGATGAACTGAGCACATGCAGCCTCATGGACTGAACAACTACAAGATTCTTGGACCGTTTGTTCAGAGGCAGCCATTGGTGGATTAACTGGACTAGCCTGTAAGTAGGACTCTCTACCATCTGGCTTCCAATTACTTTTCTGACTCCACTCTCTACTACTTTTTATTCTTCTCTAGCTCTGGAATACTTTATACAAGCGACAAATGTTCCCACCTCAGGGCTTTTAACCCCTTCATTGCAGGTATATTCTTCTTGACTGACTTAGCAAAATACTGAAATAGTACTCCCCCAAGATATCCTATTCTCTCATCTCATCTTTCTCTCTTAGCACTGAAAACATCTAACACATTTATCATTTCTGTATTCTTACCTTGCTAAAGCAAGAATTAGAAAAGATCATGTCTGCTTCACCTCCAGCATAAACTGTATCTCAACATATATTTCTTTTTAAAAAAATATGAATGGGAGAGGCTAACAATGACACAATAATAATATTTAATAGCTGCACAAAAAAATAAAAGGCCCAATGGCAGACATAAAAGTGAAGGAAGAAAAGTCAGCATCATAGAAATAAAAGGAGAAAAAAATAAGAGAATGTGTTTAACACAATCAAACAATACAGAGGCACTAAATACACTAAGATTGTGTTTGACAAGGAGGTCATCACATGAAGATAGCAATTCCTTTATCTATTCTCAACTATCTGAGATTTCATTTCTATCAGAGATTAATGAAGCAGAAGGGGCTAGAAAGGTGTGGCTGAATGGTTAAGAGCACTGGTTGCTCTCGCAGAGGACCAGGGCTTGGTTTCCTACACCTACATGGTAACTCACAATTATCCATTACTCTAGTTCCAAGGGACCCAACAGATTTTTCTAGTCCTTTATGAACATGATTATACACTCTTACATGCAAGCAAAACACTCATACACAAAAAAATAAATGTAAAAAGATAAAATAGAAACTTTGAATAGTCATGTATTTAGAAAAAAATCCTATTACTCCATTATGCTTTGAATGTGTAACATCATCCACCACAGGTTCGTGTTTTGAGTGTTGCTGTCTGACAGCACTATTTAGAAGATTGTTGAAACCTTGAAGAGGTAGGGCTTACTTTGAGGAACAAGTAAATCAGTAGGGTGTGTTCCTGCAGGCTACAACTTAGCCCTAGGTTTTAGCTGCTCTCTCTCCTAGTCTGCTACTGTGTGAACAAACCCATCAACCACACGTTCCTCACAACATCGACAGGGTCAACTCCACCATGTCCTTCCCACTAATAATGAACTGAAAGCTCTTAAAAGTGAACCAAAATAGATCTCCCTTGCGTCTATCATCTTAACATGGTGATGTGAAAGTAACTAAAACACCATTCTCCTAGAACTGTTGGTTTTGATCCTTTGTAATAATGATTCATTAAAAAAAAAAAAAAAAAAAAAAACCCTTGCTTTCAAATCCATGGCCTCTTTTCTCATTAACTGTTGTTGTTACAGGTAGCAACAAATATAAATATGAAAATATAAACTGCTTAGTCTGTATAATGTTACTTACAAAGTACGTTTGCAAGAGTATTTGGCATTGATAACCAAGTGGTGTGCTTCCTCCCGGGAAGACTATTTCTCACATTCTCAGAAGTCCTTAGTTACCTGTAGTTCTTTGTGTAGAGTTGAGGTCTCCCACCCACTTTGGCATGTCTACTGCTGTTCCTAGTTCAGCTCACATTTAGGCAGTCATGTTGGTGAGACTTTAAATGGATATAGTTTCTAATAATATTAGAAGCCACGATATCACAGCAAACCCCTATCCATTGGCTCTTACAATATTTCTGCCCCTCTTTGGTAGTATTTCCTAATATTAGTTGTGGGAGTTGTCTTGTAGATGATGATTCTTATCTGGCAACCTTGGAGGCTATTTCAAAATCTAAAGAATAAAAGAGGATTCTGCATAGCTCCAAAGTCCCCATTAAGACTCATTCTCTTTCCCAGGCATGATACAGCCCTGGAATCCCAGCACTCACAAGGCTGAGGCAGAAAGATCATCAATCTTGGACCAGAATGAACTACATAAGATCCTGCTTAAAAAACAAAATGAGCTACTATCTTTCCAGGGCTAAAAGCATAGGACTGCAGTCCTAACACTAAAAAGGTGTTAGGTGGGAGGATTTCTGAGCCTAGGTGTTTTAAACCTTGACAAGACAATAGATACTGTATACTGCATTCTTCAGAATTTATGATTAACAGTCCTAGTAGAAATAATGTTGTCAAAATCATGTTCTAAGTAAAATAGGAGAATCTAAAATCAAGAGAGTTCTTATTCCATGTGAAGTGTAAGTATCCTAGAATCAACAGTCTACAGGTATTAAGCAAATCTGGTAATACCTTCCATGTCTGCAGCTTCTCCTTCATCTTCCTCTTCTTCCTCATCACACAATGCTGAACAATCTTGGAGTTTTATACTGTCCTTTGAAATTAATTATACTTAAGTTAGGCAAGTGTATGCTCAGTAACTCAAATATTAACTTAACTCATACTTAACATAAAATTTTTATCAACAGTACTTATTTTTTTCACAAACATTACTGGACAGCCTATCACATTCAAGGTTCTGTTCTTGGCACTGGTAATGCAAGGTGGAGAAAACAGACTGAGTGTCCTCCCTCTGACTGTCTGCCTTTGCGGCTTCTGTGAATGGTTGTATGATTGTGCACCACTTAGTAATGAGGACACATTCTGAGAAATCAGTGTCACGTGATGTCACTAATAAACATCCTAGAGTGTAACTAAGGCGGCCTCAACATTACCAGAGGATACCATCTTACAGAAACTCTAGCATTGCTGTGATCATCCTCATAAACATTCACACTGAACACTGAGCACAATGATAACTAAACACTGTAAAAATAAATGTCATCTAATCAGGCAGTGTATGCTCCCTAGAATTCGCATACCAATGACAATGATAAACCCATAAATAAATCACTGGAAGTAATGTGCTAAGTGCTGTGACTGAGAAGTATCAGTCAGCATTACAATAGGTACTAAAGTTACCTTAGGTAATCACATAAAAGTCATTTCCAACAAAACACTACAACAGTACATACTTTTTTAAATATTTATTTTGTGTATACACATGGGTATGGAGGTCAGAGGACAATTTTTAGGAGTTGGCCCTCGCCTCCCACCATGTGGGATCTGGTAATTAAACTCAGGTCATCAGACCTGACAGTAAGCACCTTTACCCACTCAGTCATCACACAGCCCCAAACAGTACTTTTCACTGTTAACTAGTTCAATGGTATTACAAAACTAGTTCAAAGTTATGTTAACCTGCCTATTTACAATTTAAAGAAAAAAAAACTATATATTTATAAGCTAAATACATTCATAAGTTAAAATTAAGTATAAAGCATTATTATATTCTAACTTACTAACAACATCTTGGCTGAATTAATCAAAAGTTAACAGATCTTACAATTAAAACATTATTTTCATTCAAAAACTTTTAATAATACTGTCTAAGAAGGAATAATGCTTATCAGAGCCTACTTAGGGCTTATTTATCACTACAAACAATCAAATCTATCCCTATTACACTTAAAGTGTAAACCAAAGAAGATTGTCAGTCCTCATGTAATTATTTAATGAGCCAGTGTATCTGACATTGACACAGTAAGGTAGAAATGAACACTTAGGTTCAGCTAGAGAATATTATTAATAACATAATAATATTAATATTAAGGAGTAAAATAAAAAACCAAAAAAACTATAAATTCTTATAGCAAACTACAAAAGGAATATACCTAATTTAAAAATTAGTACACCACTTTCTCCTGTAGATCAAGAAAATTAGGTATCAAAATAACAATTACTGTATTTATTTAAAAAAAATTTTAGCCAAGCCTGCTGGCTTAAAACAGATAATTCCAGCTACCTGGGAGGCTATGGCAGGAAGAATTCAAGTTCACAGTTTCTCTGGGCTACAGAGCAAGTCGTAGGCCAACATGGGCGACTTGGTGAAATCCTGCCTCACACAGAGCAGAGACAGAGGCAGCTCAGCAGTAGGTCACTTGTCTAGCACTGGGGATGCAGGCACTAAGGTTCCATCTCAATTCCCAGCACAAAACAAACAAAAATGCCAACCATATTACTTTGCCATTTGTCAGTATAAATGTGAAGTAGATACAATAAGAGCCAAAATAAACAACACGCTCTGAAGCAACAAAACCGTTTGTGAGAGTTCTTCTGGGTCATAGTTCCAAAAGTACAAATCCAAAAGGATAAATTCCTAGGCCAATGAACCATTACTCCCAAATAACAAAGCATTATTTTTACTTTCTTATCCTTTAAGTTCCACGTAACAATTCCCAAAAGATACAATGACTAAAACACACACACACACACACACACACACACACACACAAAATGGCTTAAATTAATAATTTCTGAAAAAAAATGTTTCCTAAAAGTTCTGGGACACAGTTGTTCTATCCAAATAATCTACCTCTGAGAAATCTGACTATTAAAAAATTGAGAAAATACATATACACACATAAAAAGAAAACTGAAGAGGAAAGAAAAAAACCCTCAACATCATATATATTAAAACTGGAACAACACAAAGAAAATGAATATGATCCCTATGTAAGGATGATATGAAAATTACTGAAGCACTGCATATTTTTTTCATTTGTTAGAAAATGGAAAGTAGGCAGGTAGTGGTGGGGCACACCCTTAATCCCAGCACTCAGGAAGCAGAGGCAGGTGGGTCTCTGTGAGTGAGAGGCAAGCCTGGTCTACAGACTAAGCACCAAGACAGCTAGGGCTACACTGATAAATCCTGTCCCAGAAAAACAAACAAACAAACAAACAAACCAGGTATTGTGCATTTTTTTCACAGCATTTCAAACCAACATATAAAAATATGAACACAGATGTGATCAATCTGAGAAAAGAGCTAATACATCTAACCTAAAGCAAGTGAAAATATACTAGCACAAAAGCTTCACCTAAATATACTTATATCTACCCGATCCAAACATAAATGATTTAGTTTAAAATGTGTCACCATTTTGGCTGATACTAAAGTACACATTTAAACCTCTAAAAACAGATTTTTAAAAGTTACTACTAGTAATTTTTTTAAAAAGATGATAAAATTGCTTAGAATAAACTACAAAATGTAATATTAATCTAACATTAGCACCTGTTACTCAGCAAAGGTAATCCATGTACTTAAACTAGTAGTTTTGTTGTAAAAACAAACAAACAAGCAAACAAACCTGATTATCTATCCCCAGGGCCCACACCATAGAAGGAGAGAACCAACTATCCCAAGTTATCCATCAGACTTCGATGTGCTTGCATCAAATACACACATGCATATGTACACACTCAAAATAAACAAATACAATTTAAAATTTATATATAGGCAAAAAGTAGGGCCACTGACTTTAGAAATGTTAAGCAATACCTTGCTTTCCAGTGTAATCTCCTTAACTGCTTCAGTAATTCCTGTAATGCCTGTTTAAAATTCAGCAAAAAAATAAAAATAAAAATAAAAAAAATAAAACTAAAATTAAGCTGCAAACATTCCATTTACTTGAACAAAACATTTATTTAAATTCTCACAGCTCTGAAATAGACATATCTTAACAGAATACTTACAAATGAATTTTTGCAAATAATCAACAGTACCTAAAAATGCCTCCAAAAAGGCAAAAAGAATTCTAATTTAAAATCTTACCTATATTACCATGATTTGCCCTATTCAATCACCCATTTATTATTAGTCATTTGAATTTTTATCACAACACACTAAGATCAAGTAATTATATGACTTATATTTACATGTTAATTAGACCTACATCAAAATTAGGGTTTGGTTACATTGATACATTATTTGCTTCAAAAACCTTGGCCATCTGAATGCAGTAAGAACACACCACACTCTTATAGACACTTTACTTTACCAAGTATTTCCACATCTTATTAATCCTTACAAACTCCATCCAGAAAAAAGACTAACAATTTCTCCCTATGAAGAAATTAAGTTGACAGACAGGTTAAATGAGCTGCTTGAGGCTCACAGAAGTTAGGAAGTTGGGACTAAAATTCACATAAAGAGACTTTCGTCAATTATTCTCACTGTATTTACTGGGTACATCCTCAGAAGCCCCTTGTCACGGAAAGTTATCCTGCAGAGCAGCAGTAGCACCACACCGCAGTCCTGCTTACTATTTCTAGTCCCAAGCACCTATCAGAGTTCTAAAATGGACAGTTTAACCAAGATGGGAAACTCACTAAAATGAGAGTACCTAACATTGCTACAGATCAAAAAATCCGCAGTTCAAAATTTTCTTAATCTAAAACTGGCATGCCTTTAACATTCCTAAACAAAGGATGACAAGCTCACCTTCACATTTCATAGCAGTCTGGCTATGATCCTACAATTGATATGATCAATCAAGACAGTAAAACCCATAACTTAGCCAATCAAACTAATAATACAAAACTACCAGACATGAAAAGAAAGCTACTGGCATAAGAAAAGACAGGTTGATCAATGGAATCAAATCAAAGACCCAGAAATAAACTCACATACCTACGCACACTTGATTTTTGACAAAGAAGCCAAAACTATACAATGGGAAAAAAAAGCATATTCAACAAATCTAACTAGATATCTGCATATAAAAGAATGCAAATAGATCCATATTTATCTCCCTGCATAAAACTCAAATCCAAGTGGATCAAAGATCTCAACATAAAACCAGATACACTAGATACAACAGACGACAAAGTGGTAAATAAACTGGGACACATTGGCACAGGAGACAACTTCCTGAACAGTTCAGAACTCAGGCACTAAGATCAACAATTAATAAGTTGGGCCTCATGAAACCAAGAAGTTTTTGAAAGGCAAAGGACACTGTCAATAGAACAAAATGGCAGTCTACAGATTGGGAAAAGATCTTCACCAACTCTATATCCAACAAAAGGCTAATATCCATAAAATATAAAGAACTCAAGAAATTAAGCTTCAACAAACCAAGTAAGCCAATTAAAAAATGGAATGCAGAGATAAACAAAGACGTCTCAACCGAGGAATCTCGAATGGTGGAGAAACCCTTAAAGAAATGCTCAATGTCCTTAGTCATTAGGGAAATACAAATCAAAACTACTCTGAGAGTCTATCTTACACCCATCAGAATGGCTAAGAACAAAAACTCAAGTTACAGGAGATGCTGGAGAGGATGTGGAGAAAGGGGAACACTGCCCCATTGCTGGTGGGAGTAAAAACTTGTACAACCACTTTGGAAATCAATCTGGCACTTTCTTAGAAAATTGGAATAGTTATACCCCAAGACCCAGCTATACCATTCCTGGGCATATGTTCAAAAGAGGCTCCACCATACCACAAGGACAATTGCTCATATAGACAGAAAATGGAAACAACCTAGATGTCTCTCAACTAAAAAATGAATAAAGAAAATGAGGTATATTTATACAATGGAATAGTACTCAAGCTATTAAAAACAAAGACATCATGAAATTTATAGGCAAATGGACAGAACTAGAAAATATCATTCTGAGGTTACCCAGACCCAGAAAGATACACATGGTATATACTCTCTTATAAGCAGATATTAGCCATATAGTACAGGATAACTATATTACAATTCACAGACCCAAAGAAGCTAAGTAACAATGAGGGCCCAAGGGAGGATGCTTGAATCTCATCAGAAGGGGAAATAAAATAGACATTGGAGGTAGATGGAGGGAGAAAACTGTATGGAAGAGGGGATAGGAAGGGATCAAGTTAGAAGAGAACTGGGAAAGAGACTGAAACTGGTTGTCGAGGGAGGGACAAGTCTGGGATGAGAAACCTAGAAAAAAGGGAAACTTCCCAGCAATTTATAAGGGTGACCCTAGCTAAGACTCCTAGCAACACAGGATATGGAACCTGAAATGTCCACCACCTATAATCAGGCAAGACTTGCAGCAGAGAGATAGGAGCTACGACCCACCCACAAAACTTTTGACCCAAAATTTGTCCTGCCTACAAGATGTTCAGGGGTGAAAATGGGACAGAAATTGAGAGAATGGCCCACCAATGACTAACCCAACCTGAGACCTATCCTATGAGAGAGAGTCAACCCCTGACACTATTAATGATATTCTGCTATACTTGCAGACAGGAGCCTAACAAAACTGTCCTCTGAGAAGCTTCACCAAGCAACTGATGAAAACATGCAGAAACCCACAACCAAACATTGGGTGGAGCTTGGAAAATCTTGTGGAACAGGGCGATGCATGACTGAGGAGCCAGAGAGGTCAAGGACACCACAAAAAAACCTACAGAATCAACTAACCTGGTTCAAAGAAACTGAAACACCAACCAAAGAGCATGAATGACATGGACCTAAGCCCCTTACACATATGTAACAGAAGTGCAGGTCCCCTAACAAACAGAGCAGGGGCTATCTCTCACTCCGTTTTGGATTCCTTTCCGCTAACTGGGCTGCCTTGTCTAGCCTCTACAGAAGAAGATGTACCTAGTCTTAGTATAACTTTATATGCCAAAGTGGGTTGATATCCATGGAAGGCCTCCCCTTTTCTTAGGAGAAAGGGTCAGGGAACAGAGGGAGGAGAGATGGAAGAGGGAAGGACTGGGAGAAGAGGAGGGAGAGGAAGAGGTGTTTGGGATGTAAAGTTAAATAAATAAATGAGAAAAAAAAAAGTAGGTGGATCACATCCGATCAACTAAAGGAGAGAAGAGGAAATGAAGGCCTATAAACTGCCTGCAATATCGACTTCCTGCTAGGATGTACCCTGCAAAATTCAATTGTCACATAAGCCAATTCCTTAAAATAAATCTACTTATATTACAGTGTAGCAGTGATCCTGAAAGAACAGGTATTGGGAACGTAAAATTTCCACAAGAGATCCTATACTATGCGAGCATAGGCTTTAAGTCCTGGCTATAGAAGAAAAGAGTGGGTGTTTACTGAAACGTGACAATTTATATCATAGCTAAATCTATATTACATTATATCATATTATAATATTATAATATATTATATGATTCTATTTCCTGGACTTTTTTTCATTTTTTTCTACAAAACTATAACATCACTGAAGAGAAGGTAAAGAGATATTTTCTCTCTTAGGTCTAGCCAAAACTGTAAATAAATCCATTCCTAAATCCCATGGTTTTCCCGTAACATGACAGAAAGCTCCAGTTTCTCCTGTCATACCTATCTTATAGCAGTATCATTATACAGCTCCTACTGGTTCTCTTCCTCTACAGAACTAATACAGAGGCTAATAATAGAAAAAAGCAACAATGAAACCTGGACAGTGTAAAGCAAGAAAAACTGGCCTCAGTTGGGAATACCACTTTATCCTCAAACACAGTTTAAAGTTATAAGTCTACAAGTATCTCTAATGAAGATTAGGACCTATCATGTGCATTAAATGAAATGAAAGACAATACTATTGTTATTTTCCACATAGGAAAATGATGTTACTTGTTCTGTACCTTTAAGCCAATGTTTTGTAGCTGTTAAATTTTTGTAGACTTTTGCCAGTCCATGCATACTAACACCTACTTCACTCTGTGCATTCTGACCCTATATGCATGTTCTTCAGCTTTAGGGTAGTAGTTCTAAAATACAATACAACTAGAACATGTAACATTTCTGCAGCTTTTCAGAGGAAACTGCGCTGTAAATAATATTCGAGTCTGTCAACACGCAGTTTATTGCCAATGTGCTACCTATATCTTCCAGCCATGAGAAATGTGATGAAGAACATTGAAAACCCCTTGAAAGATCTGCGGGAAAGCCTAACATGAAACAGTCAGGAAGGAATGATTAATGGAACTGGTTTAAAATGATGCTGACCTACCACCTTCTCCAGGCTTTAACACAAGAGAGTCTGAGCAAACTCATGTGCACAGTCAGTACTTTTATTGGATTTTTTTTATTTAGAAATAATGAAAATAAATTATTTTCAAATTACAACTGAAGCAGCAGATACTACTTTTTCCGGGTCAAGTCTTTGGGGACATTGCACCTTATGTATCCTTTTTTTTATAATTTTAAATCAAGCCTATTATAAAAGATGATGACAATTTTTTTAAATAATTTAAACTAAATACATGTTACTCTGTATGCCTCTCACCTGTGTTGTGGTATGTATCTACCCATCCCCCATCACCATCATCTTCTTCAATGATTGCCTCCAATTCATCTGAATACTCCATCTGTTTACACCGTTTGTAGCATGGAACTATTGAAAAAGCCAAATACAATTACTAGTATATAATCCTTTGATGATAAAACCATTAGAAAGAGAAGGCTTCTATCATAAAAAGAAGAAGAAAAAAAACCTCAATATTACCAAGATATTAAGTGAACCTTTCTCTTCCAGTGAGACTGATAATTGAAGAGTTACCCTCAACCCAAAGACACATAATTATCTGGCCTCATTAATCCTTCCCCAATCTGCTTTATCAGAAGACAAATAAAGAGGCTCTGGTGTGAACATCTCTGCCTTCCTTTGCCATGATGATTTGTGAGGAACAGCTGGCTGAAGCCAGATGACTGTGTTCAGTTCCATACTAATGAATAATATTTCACACTAATGGCCCTGGCCTCAAAATATGCAAACACCACCTGTCATACTGAAAGGTGGTAGAGGTGACCTCCACAATGCAAGCCTAAAGTAACTGTCAACATAAATTTCATAATTCATATTTAAGCTCCAGTTATTTACAAAGGATAAACAGATTAAAATTCAACAACCAGCTAATTTTACTTCCTAATATAATACAGGTGTCAATTTTTTCATATAGATTTATCAATTAATAAGTATTATAATACAAATTACAGGTTTATGAAATAACAAACATGATGCTCAAGATACTACTATTAATTTTCTGATTAAACAACCAGGAAATAAATTATTAACCTTAAAAATAAATACACTATAGAATTGACTTCTGGTATTTTTTTGTTTGTTTGCTTTGTGGTACTGTCTAGCAAACACAGGGCTTTGAACTGAGCAAGCCCTCTACCACAGAGCTAGCGTTTCTGCTTTCTTTTAAGCACTGAAATTGAAGGAGACCACATGGTCACTTTATACAGTGTAGGCTGGCCTTGCACTTACTATGCAGCCCAGCTAGCCTCCTTCCACCCCTATGTGCAGGACAGTGCACACAGGCACCATGCCTGTAAAACTGCTACTAATTACATATCAGCTCCTTTCCCAGATTAGGTTAAATTAAAACAGAAGTCAATGTATTGTTACATGGTTATTTTAAGACTACCACAATCTTCCGATGTTTTAAAAATTAACTTTATAAATAAGATGACATATTTTTAGAAGAGTTTTTGTGCCTGTGGCTACACTTCCGATGGCAAAACAGGTAATAAAATCTTTAACATGAGCTTTTTTCTTTCGTCAAATGTGGAATCAATTTCATGTTCCATAAAAATTCACATCGAACAGCTAAATATATTGTGATTATGAAATCAACCTAAAAAAGAAAAAAACTTATTAAGAGAAATCTAAGTGCATCTAAGTTTTCCTGGAAATGACTTCTTCCATAGCTTGACAATTAGATCTTTTTGGAAAAAAGAACTAAAAAGGGAAGAAAAAAAAAAAAACCAACTGAAAACATTCCTGGAACAGAAAAGCCAAAGCTTCACGAAATTTTCTTATTTTCATCTGTAAGAAGCTTTAAGCCTAATTTCAGGCACAAATTAGGATTAATAACTGTAAATGGGATTTTGTTGTTTCAGTATACTGTGCAAAATTTACTAACGTATACAATGATATAATTCTTACCATTTTTGGTTACCAAAAATTGTTTCCCTGTTGGTAGGTATGCCTTCACTTTCAATTCTTCCCCTGTAGCCCTTTGAAAACAGTGAAAAGCACCAATACAATATTTTAAAAGTCAAATATGTAACGGAAGATATCACATGAAAATCTCAAGACTACAAAAATCTGCATTTCTGTGGAAATTGCTTTAGGACTGCTTAGGAAAATCTGCCATAAGAAGAGCATATACAAACATGACTGAAATATATAGGAAATGCAGATAGAAGAGATATTAGGATAAAATGGTAAAATAATAGAACCAGGAAACTATTACACTTCCCTCTAAAAAAAAGAAAATGCATCTCTTTCATAATCTATCCCATCATATAACCTCTCAAACGGTTAATATCAAAGTACTGCTCAGTTTTAGATTAGAGAAAGGGAAGAAAAAGCTGAATGATATTACATACAAAGAAGATCCATTATCTCCTAAAAGGAAGTAGGAGCTGGGAAGGATAGGGGGGTAGTAGTTAAATATGGTCTACCTGAAAGAAAATATCTTCATGAAACCTATCACTTTGCACAATGACTATACACTAAAAAAAGTTTAAATCCCTCCTCCTACCCATGTCCAAAATTGGAAATAAAAGATAAAAGATGCTTGAATCAAAGATGGTAATACTAGGAATAAAAATGTTTAAAAGCAAACAAAACAAACAAACAAAAAAACAGTTACAGCATGTAACTACAGGACCTCCAGCTTTACCGTGAGCTATTAATTATCAATTCATTCTTCTAACACTAAAGGCAAGGAATACTACTGTTTTCGCTTTATAAATAAGAAAACTAACATTTAAGGAGGTCAGAGTGCTCACAATCAGTAACACAGGCTGAAGGAGCCAGGATCGAGTCAAGTGACTCCAGAACTCTTAACTTAACTCCTGCTGTGAATCAGAACCACTGCTAGCAATTCTGAGCTGTTCTGGAATCTCACATTAAGAATGTATTCAAGTCCAGGAGGGCAAGATTGGGAGGGGATGAGGGAAGGGGCTACAGCTGGGATACAAAGTGAATAAATTGTAATAATTTAAAAAAAAATTTAAAAAGAAGAGCATCATCTTCTAGAGCATCATCTACTAGACCTGGCTAGGACAGAGCTAGCATATGGTGTCTTCAGAAGCATCAACACATAAATTTAAAGTTCTGCTGCCTTTTCAAGCTTTTTACATTTAAACCCCCTAGGATTTAACACATAAAGACCGGAATATCATTTGAAAGCCTCATAATCTTCTAACAAGCCCAATTATCAGATTCAACATCAGTGCTTAAAGTTCTAAGGGAAGAAGTTAAAATAAGATCATGATGGCCTATATACACGAATATATTAGCATGGAAATACTTCTTCAAGGACTAATTTAAAATTAATTATTCCTTGGCCCCAGCAATTCTAACAAAGGTGTGGGCACTGGCATAGAGTATGACTGAGTTCTTGGTTATAGTACAATTATTTCAACAATCACAGTCCATAAAAATAAAGCTGTGAGATTTCGTAGTGACTAAGGGTGCTTGCGACCACCTGAGTTCAATCTCTGGCACCCACAAGGTAAGAGAGAACTGGCTCCTCCATTGTCCTGTGACCTCCACATGTATATTCTGGCATGCTGTCTCAAACACACTCACATGCACAGTAATTTTTAAGTCTATAAATATAGCAATCTTAACTACTAAATACCAGTTAAAATTTATTGCCTATATATACTGTTCCTCCTTGCTGTGGTATATGTACAACACCTAGACTACATGGGTAATTAAAGGCAACAAGAAAGATCCTTTAATAAGAAAATGTGGGTCTATCATATTAAAGAAAAGTCAACTAAGTTCTTCTAACCAAATAAGTGTCACCTTATTTCTATACTTATTTGACTTGAAAAGCATGGATATGTGTATAAATATATATCAGAATTTAATTGTAGCAAGAAATTTAGAGCACACATGCATGAACACATTAAATCAGAGAACTTCTATGGCAAGAACTTGATTTTTAAAATATAGAGCAAAAACAAACACATGTCTACACAGAAATAAATGAATCTAACAATCCAGTACTTCTTGGGACATAAGAATTAATGCCATATAAGATACAAAGCAATTGATAAAAGCCAATGACAACTATTTCAGGTACATGTTAAAAAATAAAAAATGAAAGAAACTAAAACAGGTCACAAATGAAAGAATTTTCCAACTTTTGTCTAAAATAAATCAGGTAATTAAATTATTTAGCCAAAAAAGAAACTCATAACAACTACAACCTTGTCATTCTAGAATCCAACACTTAGAACTGTATCTTTCAAGTATAGTTGGAAAACATTAACAAAAAAGATACGTTAAAGCATGCAAACACCACGTGCATGAAAATAGTTGCTTACAGATAACTGTAACATAAACAAAACAGTTCAGCCTGTACTGAAACATTTTAGAAACCCCCTCATCCACTATTACTTAAAAGTAATAAAACTTCATTTATTCTAAAGCATGTTTGTGTTAAATTACTTTAGGATGTAAAAGTAATGGTAATGAAAAAAATTAGTTATATTCATTATGAACCTATTCCCAGCTGATTTCTAAAGAGCGAGCATAGCATTCACCTGTTATGTTAAAAGTTCAGGCATTATATCGTAAAGAACAGAAACTCCATAAAATCTCTGCATTCATCATATTGTTCAAAATTCTTCAAAAATTGTTCAAATTTATTAAACTCCTAAGGATATTTTTCAAAGAACCACAAGATCAGACCTAGAGCGAACAAAGGAAATACTAGCAAGGGAAGTAAAGTGGATTTGATTCTGTCCACACTTTCTGATAAAGGAGAAAAGTAAATACATGACACCTATTTCTCCCCCTTTATTTTCCTTGGAGTATCACTGTGGTGCTGTTAGTAGATGAACCTAATAAAGAAGCTTGTGTGTCGTTCTACTCTTCATATGCGAACCTCGCTTACCAACTGCCTGCAATGCTAAAGCTATACACCTCTCAGTAGTGTTCTAATTTTCACTTAACATTACTTACCATTGCCATGTTGGACAGTGGTGGACTAAGTGATCTCCAGCTGCCACAAACTATTCAGGGTTTGCAAGGAATATGGAAAAAGCGGAAAAGAAACATTGAACATCACTGAGTACAGGGTGGCAAAATACCAAACTGATCACCCTGGGTAACTCTGATACTTAATAATCAACTGAAATGCAAATAGCACAAAACCTGCTTTAGCAACCTGAAGATTTATTTTCAATTCGCAAAGTTAAAAAAAGTTTTATTTAGCACCTATTAAAAACTCGGCTTTGAACACTGTTATCTTCATTTTTTGTATTCTGTGTAACCCTGGCTGCTCCGGAACTTGTTTTGTAGACCAGGCTGGCCTATCAACTACTTCTGCCTCCCAGTCCTGTGTCACCATGGCCGGCAAACACGCCTATCTATAATTCAATTATGAAACATTTCATGTTTCAAACACGATATGAAATCACCAAAGGCAAGGCAATGAACTTCAAGTGTCAAGATCTTGCAATTCAATAAATAGAGTCTTGTAAAGGACTGGAAACTCATAAAAAATGTTTAAATAAATAAATAGATACTATTTCATTAAATCATAGTGGAGGTTTCTTCATCCTCATACTATTTAATTTCTTAAGAATTATTTTATAAGTGCTTTGCCTGCATTTGTGTCTTTACATTTCTTGTGTCCACAGGGGTCAGAAAAAAATACGTCAGGTCCCCTGGAACAGAAGTTAGAGATGGTTGTGAGCCACCATGTGGTTGCTGGAAACCAAACTCAGGTTTTCTGCAGTATCAAGTAGTCTTAACCACTGAGGTATCTCCTCAGCACTCTTTTGATTTTTTTAAGAAACTTTTGTTTTGTTTTGTTTTTTTGTTTTGTTTTTTGTTTTGGTTTGTTTATTTTTTGGTGGTTCTGGTGAATCAAAACTGGGGCATGCTAACTAAGCAAGCACTCTGCAGCTGAGCTATTTCCTCCTGCCCTAGACCAATGTTAAAAGCTTTCTTACATTCTTAAAAGGATCCAAGAGGGAAAAAAAAAATTATAGTAACAAACAATGGGAGTAGAGGAGTTCAGTTCTGGACTAATGGTGAAAACATCTACAAAATCAGGTGCGAGTTCCAGGCTGGACCTCAAGCACCTCTTAACACTAAGCCTGGTGGCACAAGCCTATAATCCAGCACTTCTGAGGTAGAAGCAGGATCAAAGAGTTCAAGGTCCTCATTAGCTACTTGGAGCATTCCACGCTGGCCCGGGATACATGAGACCTGTCTGAAAATTTCTGAGAGGGAGAGGTGTAAAGGGAGACGAGGAAAAAAAACAAGAAAGAAAAAGATCTAATTGATTCCTTAGGCTTTAAGAGCAGGCTGAACATTATATATAAGCTTTCATTTTTCTTCACAAATAAAAATTAGACTCAGAAAAAAACAATTTAATAATGGAAAATTTTCTAATTCACATGAATATAAGGTAATCTTACTGAAAGACACTTTCAGAAGCAGAAAACAAGAATCGGCTAAGCAGAGCTACAGTGTAACAACTGGAAAGACTTGAAAATGCTTTCCCAACTGTTTCTATTTCACAATAGCTCTTATTTAGAACTTTATATTATTTATTGATTTATTACACAGCATAAAATTAGGGTACATTCCATATTATCAATATCTGATTGGCCTGCTCTTTGATCACCTCCCCCTGAGGGGGAGCAGCCTTACCAGGACACAGAATATGACAATGCAGCCACTCCTGATGTGATCTGATAGACTAAGATCAGAAGGAAGGAAAGAAGGACCTCCCCTATCAGTGGACTTGGGGAGGGGCATGCGTGAAGAAGGGCGAGGGAGGGTGGGACCGGGAGGGGAGGGGGAAGGGGCCTATGGGGGGATACAAAGTGAATAAAGTGTAATTAATAAAATAAAATAAAATTTAAAAAAAGTATATCTATCCACAAGTGCATTTTCATTTGAAAGAGTAAAATTCAACTATGCAAGCACTCTGAGAATATTCTACTTAAGATGATATATCTTAAAGAACTTTATTCCCAACCTGAACTTTTTCTTCTTTCACTTAATACATTTTTTTATTGTTTTAAACTGGTCATGTAATGACAGAAGCCAAAATAAAAATAATAGCTTCTTTCTGCCTTCAATGTTGAACATTTGGGGGTTACCATAACTATGTGCTGCTTTTAGCTCTGTGGTTGTCAGGAATTTATCACCACATAAAGTAACAAGTTAACAAATGCAAACCAAAAACAAATTATTAAAAACGGAAATTTTTAAATTATATTGCCTTCAAGTCAAAAGACATTAATTTTATCTAGTGGTCTCTTGGTGGTTAACTATTTTAAAATAACAAAACATTATGAAATAAAGCTGACAAAAGAAACCACAGAATCGTACCAATAATCAGCTCATGTGGATGTCTGTCTGCCCTGCACTTATTATTTTCAATAGCCATTATCACTTGCTTCAAAGACTCAAGTGAAATAACATGTTAGAGTCAAATTTCAAATTACCAATTGCTTATAGTACCTTTCTCATAGTAAATATTTTTCTGTGATATTCTTGATACATAATATTTGGTTAATACTATATAGATGATGCAATCAATATTTGCATTTTAGCAAACAATAGTATTCCTCAACTGACCTTCAATTCATGTATCACTATTTAAATTAACCACACAGCATTTGCTTTTCTCCAAAAGATATGGTATCAGATATGGGCTGCTTCTCATTCCAAACATAAGTATTTCCACATTTCTCAATGAAAAAAAAAAAAAAAAAAAAAAGATGGCTGGAAACTGATTGGTAAGAACCCAGAAATAAGAAGAAACAAAATTAACAACTCAATTCAGTACGTAGTATTTATCCCAAGCAAATCATACCTTCCCATTGTCTTCCCTCAGACTCATTCGATTTTAACTCAATCCTGTAATTATGTTCTATCTGAGCCTAGAACAGATTAAGCTAGTTTTGCCTTAGATTTTTTTAAGGAAAAATTCATATTCCACGAGGCTATTAAATTATTTGTGTTAGGATGAAGTTTTGTTTGAAAACAGCTTAATTCTATAGAAGTACATCCAACAGTTAGTTATATTCACAAAGAAGAGATAAGCCGAAGTGTGAAAGCACAGCATATGCTTATCTCTGTTCTTGATTTCAGATAATTAAAAGACAATTCCTGTCTGGGAAGAAAATTAATGAGAGCCTTATGAACAAAACTGACTTTTAATTGGTGTTCAACGTATTACATTCATGACATCTAAGGCAAAATAATTCTATTCCAAACCCTTCATTTTACAGATGGGTAAATATGAGGCCTAGACCTATACACTAGCTGATTTGCCTAAATTAAAAGAAATTAGACAGATGGTTCTAGAAAGCACATTCCATAGGCTGTTGAAAATCACCCTACGTCTTTATTAAAAATAAAGGCAGGTTTTTTTAATCAAAATAGTACAGCAAATTATTCTTAGGCCTCAGAATGAACTGTACTTAAGAGAGTATAATCATAAATGAAAACTGAAAGATCGTAATGTTCTGGTTTGAAGCCTTCTAATTTATAGCCACAGCCAGAGCCTCATCATGCAACACCTTATTTTATAATGTTTCATTAAAATAAGGAATATTTTTCTATTACTAATGAATAATTTTACTAATGAATGAATTTTCAGTGAAAATTGAAGATCAAGTTTAAATAAATCTGTTGCCATTATTAAGAATACAAACATAAGTATTCATAAAATTGAAGTCCGTGGGATAAATGTCTCTAGGGTGAACTACCTAAATCAGTGAGATCATAATACAGACTTGGCAAACAAGTGAAATGAACAAGTAAATTAAATATCACTCTATGCCAAAAGTTTAAAACGTACAGGGAACAGGTAAAATCCCCATAGTTCCAGTATTACTTAACTTTCAACATAACTTGTTTATCAGACAAAATGAAAGCATGGTAAAATAAACTCAGTGTCAACTATTTAACTGTTAAGCTGAATGTTAGAAGAAAAATCACTATAAAATTTCTAACGAAATGTCATAAAATATACAATTGATCTAAACAGAACCAAGATAGCACACACCAGAGCCTACTGCAAGGCACATCCTCACACAGCAATAAAGGATAAGTAGACACAAGTCCACTCCCTTTCCCACCTTTTATTTCCAAACAGTTCAACTACAGAGAAATATGAGACGTGGAAAAATGAAAAGACACTATATCTCATCTGCTAAGGGAAGTAGAAATTCTCTTAACCTAATTATTATAGCTACCTAAGTGTAATTTTCCTCAAAAAAATTCAAGATGTTTTCTAACAAAGAGAGAAAGTCACTAGTCTAAAATAATTGTAAAAATATAAAGGCTTCAGGGTATCTTCAACACTCACTTCTTCTGGGGTGATCACACCTGTTTCCTTAAATTTTGATTCCTAAAGAGAGCAAAAAGAGTGAAGTATTAGACCACCTTCAACTGAAATAACGTCTTGGGGACAAACATTTACCCCTCCTAGACAATGAAGAGTATACTACGAAACACACAAACCACTGCAACCTAAGTACACTGTGTATAACGGCATTGGTCCTCTATGACAGAGATATTCGGGAATAACGCAGATGAGTTACAAGAAACCACTTCCAGTAAAAATATGATCATCAGTACTACAAGAAAACATTGTAAAATGTTGTTAAAAAAGATGCTAATATTTAGATTACAGCGACCCGGCATGGTGAATAAGTCATTCTGCAGCACTTTAACACAGACGATGGTTTATTTAAACCGAGTAATATTAGAAACCAACAGCAGAAATCATTTTGTACTTAATATTTCCCATTATTCTCATCGCCACCATAACTTTTTTTCTGGAATATTTTTCTTGTGGACTGGGTTTTGTTATGCCAGCCAAGCTGGTGTGTAGCCCAAAATCCTCTTGCCTCGCCTCCAGAACACTGGAATTCTAGGCCATGTGTTACCACCACCATGCCCAGCTTCACTACCTTTTTAACAGTATTTTCTCCTCTAAACTGAGAATGCTATTTACTAAGTTTTACTCTACATTTTCATTTATAAGACCTCCTGAAAGTTTACAAAACGAAAACTTTGTGGTAGTCTACAAAATAAAAATATTATTATTCAACAAATATTTACCATTATATGCCAGTGCTATTTATAATGTGCCTGAAAAATAAGTCAAACTCATCTTCATACCATAAAGAAAAAAAATTTAAGTAGGGGAGCGGTGATATTAAAGTGAAATAATTTCTCAGCCAGGCTTCACCTTTGTGAGCACCTCCAGAACCCAGAGGAATTTTGACTGGCTTGGTCCTGCACAGGTAATCAAGGCCACTCTGACTTTGAGTGCCTCAGCCTTGTAACTCCAAAAGACCTTCTCAAAGCACTAACTGGCAGTCGATGGCTGCTAGGGGAAGATAAGTCCTGTTTTCTTCAGGGTGTGACCCCTGGTAGGCTGTCCATGCGCCAATGGATGGCCCTATACTCACAGACAAAGGCACCAGTAATTGGGCTCAGAGGATTCAAAAGAACTTAAAGTTGGCAGAGGCATATGCTGAAGGTGATCTGGGAGGAATTGGAGGAGAGAGTGGAGATGGATATAAACAAAATACACTGTACATGTGTAGACAAAGGACCAAACCACAGGGCTGTATGGGAAAAAGCAACACTGGCCAAGAGAGAAAAAACAAAATTCTAGAAGCAAGAGTCTGCTCCACAGCTTCCTAACGAACGTGGCTACTGTAAGGTCAGTTTCCGCCAAAGTATTCACAAGCTAAGGAGACTCAGGCTTCTACTGACTGAAGAGACCCTTCTGGATCACAAATGTCATATAAACAAAGCATGCCTTCTCTAAACCTTCACTTCCTAAGAAAACACCATGTTTCTTTCCGGATATTTCTTTTTTCTTCTTTCCCTTTCCTCGTCTAGAACAAATCTATAAGAATTCTCTCTGCAAACCAGAATGACAAGGTGAGGGCCATTAATGCTGTTAATTCTTCTTTCTTTTATACTAAAAACATATGCCACACATTGCCTCCAGGCACGGTGTCAAACACCTTTAACCTCAGCACTTGGGAGGCAGAGCAGGTGGATCTATTAGATTTCAAGGTTAGCCTGGGCTTCATAGTGAGTTCCAGACCTCCAGACCAACTAAGTCTACACAGTGAGTCCCTGCCTCAAAAAAAGTATATATATATATAAATATATATATATATAATTATATACTTATAATATATGTTATATATTATATATAAAATATATAATATTCCTTTCAAATTGGTGATCAGAAAAAATGATTCCTCTACAAGTTCTACACGTTCAACAAAATGCTAGTCTACAAGATGGCCATTTTATATTCAATTCAGGTATTTTGCTCATCTCTCCCTGAGACGAAAAGCTGAATGGATGATACACTATTAAAGCACTGTAAATCTAAACAGATACAATATTCTGAAAATATATAACATGCAATAGAAGCATTTGACTCCAACGTCAAAATTATTTCCAATTCTTAAATAGAAGGGTAATCTTAATTAAAATGACTTTCACAGTAAGCACATAAACAAGAGCTAAGCTTCTCATTTACGACTGTTCCAGAATCTTCTAACTTGATGGAAAAAAAAAATTTATTTTTCAAAGGTGTCTTAGAAATAAGTATTGAAAAGGGAAGATAATGACCAAGCGTTCCTCTTTGTCAAGGAAAGAGCCAACAGGCTACTCAGCCCATTAGCGAATTTCATGCCTGCACTAAGACTGGTAAAATTTCTACTTGAAAGCTAAATACAGACCAACAGCACTCAAGTATCTGCCACTCATTTACTATTACTGCTCGCTTTTCGCAAAGCAAAATTAAGTTACGACAAAAGGATGTATCCTAGAAGGTGTAAGAAAACTCTGAATGCAGCTTTGGAAATTCACGTTTGAAAATAAGTAAACCAGTCTGTACTAACAGCTAACGTTTTGCAACTTTCACCCGACAATGTTATAGGGTTTCCAATCTATACATTATACTATCAGATGTGCTGAATTGCTGTTATAGGATCGCTCAAGTCCAACATTAATAATCGGTTGCAGCTACTTTAAAAGCTTGTGAAACTAGAAGTTTCGCTCTAGTTCTGCTCTAAGTTACTAACTTGTTACAGTTTACTACGATCCTCTGAAACCTAAAGTAGCCGGGAAATTAGATCGCCCGATCATCAACTCACTACGAAACTCGAGAGGAAAAGTGGCATGCTGTCCGAGCTGTCATCTTTTCAAAGGTTAACCCGGGTACCTGCTCCAAAGACTAGGGGTGTCGGGGTTCAGCGTTCCTATCTCTGCTCCCGCACCACCTCGCCCCACACTCCAAGGCGCAGAGGAATGACCGGTGGGGACAGGAGACGCCTCCGAGCTTCGCTCAAGTTGAAGCCGGGGACCCGGCAAGCCTTGGGTCCGGTCCAGGAGCCCAGGGCACGGGGCTGCAGCCGGCCGCGCGTCCCGCCCCTCCACCTTCTACCCCCGTCCACGCTGGGGGACCCGCACTCGGACGGTCGGTGCAGAGCGAGCCAGCCCCGCCCCGCTTACCTTGAGGACCGGGGTCAGGTACTCGGCCACTTCCAGAGCCTTTCCCTTCACCGTGTTGATCACATTCTGCATCCTGAGACTGGAACAGCGATGGGACGCGGAGGGACAGTTCGCAACCCGGACCCGGGAGTCAAAAACTGCCCCGGACGCGGCCGACTGGCATCGAGCCCCGCGGGCGGCACCGGCCGGGCCGAGGGGGAGGGGCGGCGGCACGCGGCGGCCGGGCCCGGCTGTCACCTGGCCGCCACGGCAGAGGCCCAGCCGGCGGAGCGGGAGGCGGCTGCGCGCGCAGCGCCCCCGGCCTCTCCCGGGGCTGGCTTTCGCCCTCAAGCCCCACTTGCACCCCTTCCGGCTTCCCCTTCCTCTTCTCACTCTCTCCCAACAGCCCCGCCGCCACCTGGGCCTCACGTGACCCGACCCTCTCCCGGACACGTGACCACAGTAGGGCCGCGGGGGGCGGGACCGGCCGCTCCTCGCTCCGGACCGCCCCCCGGAAGCGCCGAAACGAGCGCGCCTGCGCAATGGGCGCGCGGGCGGCGGCTTTCCTCCCGGGGGGTCCTCAGCTTTGTGGTCCAGCCGTGGAAGCCGGCAGGAGAAGGGTTTTTTCCCCCTCTGTTTCCGGCTCATAGTTTCCCCACCAATGGGCCTTGAAAACCCACTGCTGCTACTACGGAGCTAGGCAGTCACTATCTCAGCTCTATGATGTCCGTTCTTCCACTAGAACCTTCCCTGAGCGACTGAGGTAACCGCGCCCCGCCGGCAGATTGATGCTCCTGAGCGTGAGGGTCGAGGGCGCCGCCGGCTGCTCCCATTGCGCATGTGTGGGAGGGTTTCCCTGACAGCGAGAGAAGCCTGGCCGCGGTGGAGGGGTGCCGACCCCTCGGCCTTCCGTCCGCTTGCGCCCGGCCGGTCTCTAGTTTGGGCTTCTGTCTGCGGTCCTCAGCGACTCTCTGTGCCCATCCTACCTGTACGCTTTGGGCAAGTATTTACCCTGCCTGGAGTATCGTGGCCACCTGTCATAAAAGACTGACCAGTTAGGCTCCCTGACTTCAGATGAGCCTTCTGTTCCTATCCTGGCTCAGTTGGTCATTAGCCGTGTCTCAGCGACTGGCACTGTGGTCGTGACTGTAAAAGAATCATTCCCAGCAAGCTCTTCCTACTGAGAAGGAAGAGCTGCTACTGAGAGTAAACCAAGAAAAAAAAAAAAAAAAACGATTACAAAATTCTGGAGCAAAGTAATTACAAATAACTGCTTTTCTGCAGTCCCAAACTGTCAGTTACTCACTCCCTATCTTATTTCCAAACCGGCCAGCCCCATTCTATCTCGAGAATCTCCTATCAGATTTTGGCAGTGTGGATCGTTTCCTTAAAGTTCTCTCTGTTCTCTGCTGTCTTAGTTTTGATCTAGTCATGGCCAAACACCTACAGGTTTCCTGTTGTGTTCTGCACAGTCTACAGTATTTGCATTGTGCTTAATCCTTAGGTCTACCAACAGGGTTGCTCATGAAAGTGTTCTTTTTAAGACAATTAAAACCCAGTGGAATGGAACGAAAATGCGCCAGGCGTCCTGCGTTAGGCCCATCAGCGCTGTACACATTCCTGCTAGGTGTTATATTCATTACTTTAAGTTCAAGTCGAATCTTACTGGTAAAGTATTCTGCCAATGAAGGTGAGTTAACATGTGGATGCTCATGGATTAGTTTTAATCACTTGTCTGCGGGGTCCTTGCGAATAAATTATAGGTGATACCTTTTAAAGTACTATGTTTTGGGTGGATGATAAAGTGTATTTAACTTTTATATTTTAACCTTGTTTTCCTTGGCAAGATTTTTTTTTTTTTACCATGGATGAAATTTCAATCATTCAAGTGCAAAATAAAAACACAGTATATCATGACATATGATTATTACTTCATCCAACATGTATTTCTGGATCTCTGGCAAAATGTACAATTGTAGCTTATTTGGAAATACGATATGTTTATTTGGTTTCTTGACATTTGTGAGTCAGTATAGTTATTTTATCAAGGGTACAGTAAAAATTAAAAGTTCAGTGCATGCATACTTAAGACTCAAATCTTGTAGTTTTTTTATTGTAAGGATTTATACAAATACTTAATTCCACAAAACTGCACAGGTTATGTCTTAACTATTGACAGCTATAAAATCATGACATCATGACTTTTAGTGGTCTACTTGGGTCTCCTACGTGTGAATGTAAGTTTTAAATTCAGTTAATATTTGCCTTTCAGGCCATAGGCTGTTTTTATAGTCTATTATTTTCCTTCCTTGTTGCCCTAACAAAAATACTTGGCCAACACAGGTTAAGGCAGGGAAAGTTTACTTTGGCTCACTGAGGGTTCTTCTTGGCAGGGAGGCCATGGCAGCAGACGCTTGTAGTACACTCAGATGGTGTCCACAGGCATCAAGCAAGAAGAGGTGGCTCAGCGCTAAGGAACGCTGGCTCCTCTTTTCAGAATATACAAGTTCGGTTCCCAACATCCACATGGTGATTCAAAACTGACTGTAACTGCAGTCCAGAGAGCTGAAATGTACTCCCCAAACCCAAATCTCCTAACTACATTTCTTCCACTGTATTTCCTCTACCTAGCTATAATCCTTCAAATAATTTATTCTAGACTCTAGAACATTAGTCCCAGTAATTTAGCATGGCATTTGAAGCCCTCTACTAGCCTCCATGATACACATACATGCAAGCAAAACACCCATTCACATAATAAAAAGGAAAAATATTTTAGAATGTTTTTTTTAAAGTGACACTCAACTCACTTTCACCTTCTTAGTCTAAGACACCCACCCTCCACCCCCAGCTCATGAAATGCTATTTCCCACAGTTAAGGAGGGTCGTCACCCCTCAACTATTCTAATTAACATAATCCCTTACAGGCATGCCTAGAAGCTAACCCAATCTAGATAATTCCTCATGGGTGTGACCAGAGGCCCAGTCTCCTAAACGATTCTAGATCTTGGTAATATTAGCCATCATAATAGAGTTCAAAGTGCATAAGATACATACCATGTCCTTAAGAACTGGGTTTATTAGAAGAGATAAACACATAAAAACATTATAGACGTTCGCTGTAAGACATGTAATAAAAGGACTATGTCCAAGATGCAGAGATAGTCTATGAAAAAGTAATGAGTGTATCTCAGAAAGGATGGTGCATAGGAAGCAAGGAACACTTTTCTGACTAGATGACAGTTGATTCGCCAGAAGACCAGGGATGTAGGGTTTTGGATCAAACACAACTTATAAAAAGGAACAGAGGCAAAAGAACAAAGGGAGTTGGGGGAGAACATGTAGTTAAGAATTATTGGGCAAAGACAGGCATGGTGTCGCACGCCTGTTATCCCAGCACTTGGGAAGCAGACGCAGATGGATCTCTGAGTTCAAAGTAGTCTGGTCTACAAAGCAAGTCCAGGACAGCCAAGGCTACACAGAGAAACCTTATCTCAGGAAAAAAAGAAAAATTATTGGGCAATGGTGGCACACATCTTTAATTCTAGAACTTGGGAGGCAGAGGCAAGCAGATCCTCTGTGAGTTCTTCAGTGCTATCCTGGTCTGTAGAGTGAGTTCCAGAACAGCCAAGGCTACACACAGAGAAACTCTAGTTTCAAACAAACAAAAAATAATTATTGAGCAAAGCGTTTAAAATGTTGAATCAAAAAAGGGAGTTTGAGTAGAGAGAGAAGTAACACATTGTTAAGGACTCCATATGCCGTGCTATGTTTGACGCCTGAGGGTCTAGGCAATGAAATACTTGACGGATTATAGTGGAGTGCCAGTAGACTGAAAGAAAGCTAGTTAGAAAATTATTGAAAGTCAAGCCACAGGCGCTGAAGACTAACTAACCCTGCTATTAGAATGTAGAGGATAGTGTCAAGGAATATTCAAAACACAGAAAAAATATGTAATTGGACAGTGTGCTAAATGTGAGAATTAAAGGAGATACAATACTGGATGTTCAAATTTTTCTGGTTCAAGTTGCAAGTAGGTTGATAGTGTTTTTAGCTGAAATGGACTGTTACTAGGAAAAATAATTTGGATCAAATTTGAGAAAAAATTAGTCTTGTTATTTAGCTTCCATGAGGCCAGGAAATATGTCCTACTTACTGCAATGTCTTATACTGACTGACATGAATGTACATAGAGAAAATGCGGAATAACGGAGTAAAAGGAGGTAGTTACTCACAGATGTATTTAGTGATCTCTAATCTAAATGTTGCAGGATTTAGATCTCAATTATTGTCGAATTGATATTTAAGACTCTAGGAGCAGCAGCTAGTACAGATGAGAAAACAAGAAAAGTGGGAATTACATTTAAGCAGAAAGCCAACATTTTGAACAACAGTGTGCCAGGGTCACATACATTTGATGGTTTTAATCCCAGGATTTAGGTGAAGGCAGGAGGATCACAGGAGGCAAGAGAAGTTCAAGAGTGTTCTACATACAAAGCTTTCTAGTGGTCTGGGAGAGACAGGAACATAATTGAACAGGAAGATAATTGAGGACCCTCCCCCCCCAACTAAAGAACATTTTAGTTCTTTTGTTGCTATGAATATAAAAGAACTAGCAAAAGTAACTTAAGGAAGGGACAGTTTATTTCAGTTTACAGTGTGGGCAGATAAAGTGCATCTTGGCAGGGAAAGCATGAAGGTAGGAGTGAGGCAGCTGGCCATTCTGAATCCACAAGAAGCAGGAAGATCCTATCAGACAGTCCAGTCTTTTCTTTTCCCTTCTTAGTCTGGACCCAAGGTCTTAGGGTAGTTTACACATTCAGGGTGGTTTTTCCCTCATGTAAACCTCTCTGGAAACATTCCCGCAGATGCCTAGAGGCATTTCACAGGGGATTTTTACATCTAATAAAAATGACAATGATTATTAACCATAAGAGATAAAACAAAATTGCTATACCTTGTAAAGATATGGCTTAAAACAATTCTAATAGCATTTGTAACTAGAAGATATTTGGCTATCAGAAAATGATAATTTGATTCAGATGGTATTGGTGCACACCTTTAATCCCAGCACTTGGGAGGCAGAAGAGTAGGAGCTCTGAGTTTTGACCCAGCCTGGTCTGCATAGGTAGTTTCTGGCACAGCCAAGGATACACACAAAAAAAAAAAAAAACCCTGTCTCAGAAAAACAAAAACAAAAAATGGAAAGAAAAATGAGTACAGTGGTAGAGTAAGAAACCCAATGTATTTTAACTGATTAGGTGTTATGGGGAAGAGAATGTATGATAAGCCTTGGTGTCTGACATTTATCAAATTTAAAGCTTTCTGGATGCTAAAAATAGGAAATCAGATTAATAGGGGAATAAAGGAGCTATGCTGGAGTCAAAGTAAATATTCATTGAAACTAATCCCTGAGAGCGACAGATTTTGACAGGAGAATGGGCAGATAGTGGGGCCATGGTCCCTTTCTCTGGTACTGGAGGAAAACTGCTAAGTATGTGTACGAGACACGTGGATTGAGGCTGTTTGGGAGTATCTGTTAGAGGAATGCCAGAAAGAACTAATAAGAGCAAAAGTGAGTTAAAGAAGATTGACTAAATAAGGTTTGACTTGTAATCTGAACCTTCTCATTCTCCCTTCCTTCTGTCACGTTTTAGTTTGTTTATTTTTATATAAAGATTTTCTGAGGGTAACAGTGTGATTTAAGTCTACCTTTGAACTGAGTCAAGGGAGGAGGTATTTGAACCAGACTTTGAATAGTATGTATAGTTGAACAAGCAAATAGTTAAATTCAGGTGGACATTTATTAAAGGACAGGTATAGAAATATGACCAAAGCCTGGTCTTTTTGTCATAAGCATTTACTTTCTAAGAATATGGTATCAGCATAATAAATAATTATAATACAGTTTGTCAAGTGCTATTGCAGAGGTAGATAGATTGTGCCTAGAAACAGGCAAGTAGTCAATTTGGCATATCTTGAATGTTCAAGGGAATCTGCAGACAAGAGGGAAAAAGAATCCTGGAGAGATAAGGCTAGGTTGGCAAGTCCCTCCCCCCCCCCCGCCATGTTTGCCAAGTTTTAATATGACTAAGAGAATCAACCAAATGTTCGTAAAGAGAGGGAAATGTGTTTTTAAGATAGTACTTAATAAAGATTCTATTTGTCCTTGTGACTATTATAAAGCAAGTCATCATTAAGTATTTAGAAAAGACAGGTAGTAACTAAAACCAAATCGTGCTAACCACACCTCATTCTTTTTTTTTTTTAATTACACTTTATTCACTTTGTATCTCCCCTGTGGTTCCCTCCCTCCTCCTGTCCCAATCCCTCCCTTCCTCCACCCTCTGCATGCATGCCCCTCCCCAAGTCCACTGATAGGGGAGGTCTTCTTTTCCTTCCTTCTGATCCTAGTCAATTAGGTCTCATCAGGAGTGGCTGCATTGTCTTCTTCTGTGGCCTTGTAATGATGTTTCCCCCTCAGGGGGGAGGTAATTAAAGAGCAGGCCAATCAGTTCATGTCAGAGACAGTCCCTGTTCCTATTACAATGGAACCCACTTGGATACTCAACTTCCATGGGCTACATCTGTGCAGGGGTCTTAGGTTATCTCCATGCATAGTCCTTTATTGGAGTATCAGTCTCAGGAAAGACCCCTGTGCTCAGATTTTTTGGTTCTGTTGCTCTCTTTGTGGAGTTCCTGTCCCCTCCAGATCTTACTGTTTCCCACTTCTTTCATAAGATTCCCTGCACTCTGCCCAAGAGTTGCCCATAAGTCTCAGCATCTGCATTGATAGTCTCTGAAAGGCTGTGCCCTGTAGACTACCATACCTCATTCTTAAGTCAGTAGGCTATGCTTTATAAATTATTTATGGGTGTGGCGACCCACAGTTGCTTCCGCTCAACCTTATAAACAAGAGTCCTTTCTCCCAGCTTAGCATTTATGCCAGGGGTGGGGGAACCAAGCATTGTTCCTGCGTGTACTATGATATGAACCAGATTGGAAAATTCTGAGTGAAAGAAATGCCACAGATGAAGCCCACCTTATTTTTTTTTTTTTTTAAGGCAAACAAGTCAGGCTTGATGACTTATAAGATGAGTACTAATTCATAACTTTTGATGAGTCAGGTGCTGAATAGTAATTATCTGTTTAGAAGTCAGTCTGTGCCCTCCCATGGAGCTTTCTCTGCCCTTGATCCTAACCTCCCGACATATGTATCCAAAGATTGAGAAAAGCTGTGCCAGCTAGAAGACACTTAATATAATGACTATTAACTTTGATTTTTAAATTTAAAATTTGTTAATGACATGTAAAAACATGCAGAATAAACTTGATAGCTTTAAATTTTCCTATTATATTTCAGAAAACAAGTATGACTATCTTCCTACTACTGTGAATGTGTGCTCAGAGCTGATGAAGCTGATTCTCTGTATACTTGTGTCACTCTGTGTTATTAAAAAAGGTAATTACTAAACTATTGTACATTTGCTACATCACACTATCAAAAAGCATTGGAACTCGTGTAATGTTTGTATAATGTAGTCTAGTCCAAGCATAAGTATGTTTTATAGGGAGGGAAACGGGAGCTAAGAAAATGTTACACAGAGTTGTAATGGAAGGAGGGGCGCTCAGAGATTTTCTGCTGTAATTAACGGGGTCTTGCCCACTGTTCTGCCTCATCACTTGTTCCTGAGATGGTTATACTGAATGGGTTTTTATTCATTTTCCGTCTTGGTTTCCCAGTCACGGGCTTTGTCACTATAGTTCTATCTTTTGTAAGCTAAATGCTTTTAGAGAGCATTGGAATGCTTACATGGAAAGTCTTTGCACAATCAGCAGTTTCAGTCTGTGATGAGTTCTAGTTAGTTGAGTGCATTTCATAATTTCATGGCATTTGTACATTGCTTGGAGGGCTTACTTTAAACTGTCCCCCTTCTGCGTTTTATCTCTATCACAGCATGCCTTCCTAACTTTCTGGAAATCTGGAGTTGGAATAATAGCTAAACCCAGGATTAATAAAAGTTAACCATCTCATAGTCAGTACTAGAAAATTTCACTGACTAGTTCCTTTCTCTGATCACCACTTGAGGGGAGAGTGAAAGCATAAAGGCTTCATTCTTCTTTTCTACTTACTCTAACTTATTGAAATCTTGGTTGTATGTTAATGTGGTGTATATATACAACACAAGTGTATATGGAGTCACCTGAAGTGATAGTTCTGCTTTGAGTTGGTAGGAATTATGATTTTGCTTTGCTAAGGGTCTGGCCGGTTGCTCATTGACACAGGTGTGGAGAAAAAAAGAGATACTAATAAATGCCATATTATCTTTTACTTCTGCAGACTTGAAGTAACTTACAAAAGCAATTTAATAAAGCTCATTTTATAGAATTCTACCAATAATCAAGTTTATTGTAGTTTCAATGGAAACAAGCATTCTCAATGAAGATGATATCTTCATTGCTCTGTATGATTCACATATCTCTTTCTTCAGAAGATCATCAGAGTAGACATTTGAGATGTACTTCCTGGAAGGAATTCTCAAGTTTCATAAAGTGGTCCATTCCTGCTTTCCTCTATTTCCTGGATAATTTGATTGTCTTCTATGTCCTGTCCTATCTTCAGCCCGTAAGTAACAGTATAAATGAGGAAATGCCATTGGGAAGTTAGCCCATAAGTAGCAGTGTAACAGAGGAAATGCCATTGGGAAGGCACAAAAAAGTAAGTCCACAAACCCACCTTACTTGTTCTTATCTCTCACTGGCCTTCCTGAAGTTTTCTAGAACCATCTGAATACTGATTTGCCTGTGTGTGCCAGATCATCACGTTGTTGATGATGCCTGTGCTGGCACTTGGGAGGAGTTGCTCCCAGACACAAGGACTATTTAGCCACCCTGACTGTGTAAATGATCAGCTAGTTATTTTGAGCCATCTTATAATCATTCAAGACCTCCACTCAGACAGTATTAATTCAGAAAATACAGTTGATGGACCTCTCTTTGCCCTGCCCGTTTTAATGTAGTTTATCCATTTACTATGTATGTATTTGTATCCATATTTACTATATGACTTTTCTGGGTTTTTTTCACATTTATGTATGTGTTTGTGCATGTATGTGGGTACACATGTGCCATGGCACAAAAGTGGAAGTCATAGAACAGCTTGTGGATGTAAGTTTTCTCCTTCCACCATATGGGTCCCAAGATCAAACTCAGGTCATTGGATTTGGCTCTAGGCACCTTTTCCCATCTTGCTGCCCCCTTTTTATGTTAATCCTATCTACAAATTCCTCAAGAGTATGAAACTATCAATTCAGCTGATTATCCTAGGAATACTCACTCTGCTACATCTTCTGTATCAATTTGGAAAGACATTGCTAATCACAGTTAAGTCTTCGGCCTGGATGGAGACTCATGCATTTTATCCTAGCTAGTGCTTGGAATGCAGAGGCAAACAGATCTCTGAGTGTTTGAGGTCAGCTTGGTCTGCAGAAGGAGGTCTAGGACAGCTGGGGCTGTATAGAGAGATGTTCACTCAAAAAAAAAAAAAAATCAAACTTTACTTCAACACGTAGTCAGCTTGGGTTCCATTGCTTCCTTCCCCAGTATTGCTTAAAGTGAGAACTTTTATTGCCTATATTATATATTAAGTTTTTAAAAAATAATAAATTAACACTTTAATCATAAATAGTATTTTTATTGGCACCGATCCTTTATGTGAAACCTCCCAGATGTGTCTTAGAAACGGATAAGAAGGAGAAAGCAATACACATAGAAGGAAGCAGGAGCCTGGCACTGTCTCACACGTGGAAATCTGAGTAACTGGGAAAGCCTTGTTTGCTCTCAGTTTCAATACTTCTATCTATAAAGTAGAAGAAAAAATACTAAACCAGCTTAAAGGCAGGGACTTAGGCTGCCTGCACACCTGTGTCGCTGTGCTCTGTGGTTGCGTGACAGTAAGTGCTCAGTTCATGTAACATGCCTTCTTTTATCTTTCCACTTTTTTAGACATCGTAACTCATCACAGCAACACGATAATTCACATTGAGTAATAAACATTACTTATGTTTTACTGGAAATTAACAGATTTCCTGCATGTCCAGTATTAAACAAAGTTGCAACTTCCTTATTCTTCTTCCGTATTTATTGCCTGGGTCTTCCTGATCAGCGATAACTACAAATATTATGTAACAGATTGTATGATTTAGTCTGCATTTCATGTCTAGTTCTACTTAAGGAATTAAATAAAGGTGCATAGAAGCTTTAGGACAAAGAATTATGATTAGATTGATTCTCTGGTGTTAACATAGGAAGTGTGTTCAGAATCTGTCAAAGCAGTCGGGCTGACTAGTTGTGTGCATCACAGGCTTCTGTGTGATCGTGATTGCTCAAGGCTTCTTCCCTACTCTTAACCAGCCGCTTTCCTCATCAGCTCTTCCTCTTCTCCTAACCAGAAGCCACAAGCATTTCCATTATAGTGAGATACACTAAAAATATCCATTCATAGTCTCCCACACAAATAATAAGTGATTGGCAAGCTAGAAATGTTGATTGCCCTGATTCAATATATATGTAATAAATTACTACTTTTAATGACCAGTAAGTACATACTATTATGTATCTAATTTTTTTTCTTACTGTTTTTTGGTTTTTCAAGACAGGGTTTCTCTATATAGCCTTGGCTATCCTGGACTTGCTTTGTAGACTAGGCTGACTTTGAACTCACAGAGATCTACCTGCCTCTGCCTCTCCGAGTGCTCGGATAACAGTGTGCATCACCACATCTGTCTATGTCTAATTCTTACTAGAAACCTCAATAGAAAAACATTAGATTTTTAGAATTGCTACTAGTTTTGCTCAATTTTACTTTTTTTTTTCTTTTAACTCTTGTAACTGTGTTTCCTGTTATTAGTGGTTGTTTAAGACTTGATAGTCTCTGTTGTTTATTTGATTTCTTGGTGCAGAGTTTTGCTGTCTCAGACTGCACAGGAGCTCAAGACTCCTGCATTATTAGCCTTCTAAGTGCTGATACCACATATAGATAACAGCACACCTAGTTTCTCTGTGTATTCACCCAAAGTGGTAACAAGAAGTAAAGAAAGGTGAATTATACCATATGATTGTTAAAAAATATTAGTGTTGTCCGATCCATTTATAGGGAACAATGGTAGGATTTCATATATTCTAAGCAACACACACAAAAATAGTAATTTTTAAGAAGTCTGTACCTATAAGATATGATAAACATAATGAAATCTATACACCTAAAAAAGATAATCAAGAGAGTGGACACAGGGTAAGATGATCAATCCTCATTTAGAAAGACAGATGGGATGTGCATTGAACGTACGACAGGAGTCTACTGCAGAAGGCATCTGAAAGACTCTACCTAGCAGTGTTTTCAAAGCAGATACTAAGACTCATAACCAAACCTTTGTCAGAGTACAGGGAATCATATGAAAGAAGGGGAGTTAGCATGATGGGGAAAGGATAGGAGCTCCACAAGGACCAAATATATCTGGGCACAGGGACTTTTCTGAGACTGACATTCAACCAAGGACCATGTATGGATATAACCTAGAACCTCCGCTCAGATGTAGCCCATGGTAGCTCAGTAACCAATTGGTTTCCCATAGTAAGGGGAACAAGGACTATCTCTAATAGGAACTCAATAGCTGGCTCTTTGACCTCCCCACCCCCCAAGGGAGGAGCAGTCCTGTTAGGCCACAGAGGAGGACTTTGCAGCCAGTCCTGAAGATATCTGATAAAACAGGGTCAGATGAAGGGGGAAGAGGTCCCCCCCTATCAGTGAACTTGGAAAGGGGCAGGGAGGAGATGAGGGAGGGAGGGTGGGATTGGGAGGGAATGAGGGAACGGGATACAGCTGGGAAACAGAGTTAATAAAATGTAACTGATAAGAAAAAAACAATTTAAAAAAAAGAAATAAAGAACTAAAAAATAAAAATTAAAAAAAAGTCTGTAAAGGGCTTTGACAGCTGATTTTTAAAAAAAACAAAACAAAACAAACAAAAAAGAAAACAGTGTGCTTCATAGCATGGTAACTTGTTTCTAAACCTAAACCTTTAGAATTTGTATTTCTTAATCTGCTTATACAGATCATTTAGACAGGCATTGCCCAAACTTAAACATATATAACTTGATCATAACCGCATAAATTTAACAAGCAATAAAACCAGAATTTAATCCCCCAGTGAAACAGCTGCCCTAATAACCACTTTGCTTTGTATCTAAAAGACTTTTGTATCAGGTGAACTAGCGAGCTGGGAAGTTGTGAGGTCAGTGCTTTGCTTGGACTGTAATTCTATCTTCTTTTTCTTTCTAGGCCATGGCTGTTATCTTCTCGAATTTTAGCATTATAACAACAGCTCTTCTATTCAGGATAGTGCTGAAGTAAGTAATTGACGGTGGAAGCATATATCATCCTTAAAGTAGGCCAGTCTGGCTTTAATAATTTACCCAGAATGCTGAGCCCACAGAACCCATATGCCAAGATCTTATTTCTAATTAGCCTTATATACTAGATACCATGTTCATCCAATGTGGAAAGCAGCTAGCTCTAGTGCTGTTTAAATCCCCTGCCATCAAGTATATGAAATATCTTGAACTTCTCAAAAATGAGGTATTTGATTACTATTTATTGGTATCTTAATTTTTAGTGTTTTCTTTTTTAATGTTTGTTTTGTGACAAGGTCTCACTTTGTATCCCAAAATAGCCTTGAACTCATAGTCAGGCTGCTTTAACCTTCCAAGTGCTAGGATTAGTAGCCACATCCTTGAGCTTGCATAGGTCTTGTGTATACTCTCACAGTTGGTGAGTTCATGTCTACATCTGCTCTGCTGTATCCAGATGACACTATTTCCTTGAAATTATTCACCACCTCTGGCTCTCACATTCTTTCTGTCACCTCTTCCCTAGTCAGCCCTAAGCCTTGGGAGGAGGGAGTGTGATATAAATATGCTGTTTAGAGCTGACCATTCGGCAGACAATCCCTTATTCTCTGAATTTTAACGACTTACGGGTCTTTATGTTAATCACCATCTAGTCCAACAACAACAACATAAAAATTCTCTGATGAGGGTTAAAAGATAGCCCACTGATAAGGGTTAAAAGTCATCAGATGTAGCCCATGGCAGCTCAGTATCCAAGTGGGTTTCCTAGTAAGGGGAACAGGGATTGAATCTGACATGAACTCAGTGGCTGGCTCTTTAAACCCCCAAGGGAGGAGCAGCCTTGCTATGCCACAAGGGGGACAATGCAGCCAGTCCTGGTGACACCTGATAAGCTAGGGTCAGCTAAAAGGGGAGAAGGACCTCCCCTATCCGTGAACTTGGAAAGGGGCATAGGAGGAGATAAGGGATGGAGGGTGGGATTGGGAGTGGAGGAGGGAGGGGGCTACAGCTGAGATACAAGGTGAATAAACTAATTAATATAAAAAGTAAAAATTTAATTTAAAAAAAGTCATTAGGAGTCCAGATCTCCAACATAAATGTAGCAAGATGTGCATCATGGTCACTGTGGGTTCCCTAACAACCCGAGTAGAGGCTATCTCTAACTCTGTTGCCTGCCTTTGAATTCCCAAGCTGCCCTGTCTGGCCTCAGTGGGAGAAGACTGGCTCAGTCCTGCTGTGACTTGAAGTGCCAGGATGGGTTTGTATCTCTTAGGGGCCTGCCCTTTTCTCAGAAGAAGGAGCGATAGAGGAAAGGGGGTGTGAGGGAAGGACTGGGAGGAGAGAAGGAAGGGGCCTGGGATCAGGCTGTAAAGTAATTAAATAAATAAAATAAAATTCTAAAATATCCATAAACCGTATGTAAGAGAAACAATGATATTTGTCTAAGACTGGCTTAATTTATATACTATGATTATTCCAGTTATATCCAATATTTTGATTTATTGATTTAAAAATGATTTATTTTTTCTTTATTATCAATAAAAGCTGCACTGCATATATACCAAAAAAAAAAAGCCCTGTTTAACAGAATAATAGCAGTAGATACTCCTCTAGGGCCCATGACCTATCTAGCCACCCGTTCTTGGCCCTGATAACAGTGCTACATATGGGTTTCAGCTTGTGGAGTGGGCCTTAAAAACAGTCAGAAGAGGTTGGCTACCCTATGACATTTGTGCCACTATTGTATTAGTGGTCATGTATTGCCAAGCTGACAGTTATTGTATTTTTCAGGGCTCATAGCTAGGTAAGGTTGAGGATTACTTTTCTCAGTTAGTTTACTTTTTCCCTTTGATAGCTTGCATAACGTCTTTGAGCTCTCTGAAAGCTATCCAGTATAAAGCTTCCATAGAAGTCAGGAAATAGTACAGAGCCATAGGACACTGATGAATGAGAGATCTTGAAGAAGAAGAGCTAGAACATAGTGGCACAAGAGTTAAAGGGGAATAAGGGAAGGAAAAGGGTTAAACTGAGTAGAGGATTGAAGAACCTGTTAGACAGTGACTAACATGAAAGACCTTTCAAAAGAGTCATATGGAAACTACTGTAGACATGTATGTGAGTCTACATAGAGTTGCCCAGTAGTGTGACAATACCCCAACTAGTGTCAAGTGCAAAAAGGCAAGTGTCAGGAAGGGATTCTGTCCTCTGACTTGTTGGCCAGTGATGCCACCCAGTTATTTTTTTGTCAGCTTGACACAAGCTGGATTTATCTCGGAAGAGAAACCTCAGTTTGAGAAAATACCTCCATTGGATTTCCTGTCGGCAAGTCTTCAGGAACATTTTCTTGATTAATGATTCATAAGGAAATGGGAGGGCCCAGCTCACTGTCAGCAGTGCTACTCTTTGGCAGGTCCTGGATGGTAGAAGAAAGCAGTCATTTTCTCCAAAAGTACTTATTTGACAATTCTTTATCATTTCTTACAACTCTGTATCCCTAGGAACTCACTCAGAAATGTATCTTGTGTCATTTTCTTGAGAAAGCAATTAGGTGAATCTTTTCATTGTTTTATTCTCTGCTTTGCTTTAATATCACTCAATACAGTAGAAACATAATAAAACTGAGCTTACCTGACACAATTTAATGTAATTGCTCACTTAATAGATAAGTTAATAATGGTAAATTGTGTATAGTTACCCCTAAGAAGCCACAGAATTTGTTCTAAAAGGCCAAAAATTATGTCCAAACATGTGAGCAGGCATGATATACGTATGTGCTGCTTCCTAAGTTAGCGTATGCATTTAGCAGTTTTCACAGAATGAAAGCTGTAGAATTGATGTCAGACTCATCATTCCATATATGTCCTGGGAGTATAGAGCAGGTCTTAAAAGTTGTAGCTATTTAGGAGGAAGAAAGGGATAACACAAATCTCCTTCTCTCATAAACATGTGAGCAGGTAAGTCATTTGTGTGTCACTTAGATCTTTCACAGAGCAGGAATTGCCTATCCTGCCCTAGGTGCTCAAAAACATTTATTACTCCCGGTTCTCACTCTTACACTTCCTGCTTTTCTTGGCTTTTCCCATCTTCTGCTGATGACCTGCTCTTTGCAGACTGTTCCAGCCCAAGAGAGAGCTGCGCTTTCTTCTCTGTTGCCTTTGCATAGATGCCTCTCTACAAGTGTCCCTCCTTCCTCAGTATACTCCCTGGATCATCTGTCTCACCTTCTGCCATCACTTAGCTCCATGGCTCTGTCCTGGTTATATGTAAGCTCCCCTGAGAGGGAGGTCAAATTTTTATCAGCCCAGTTTGCCTGTTTGTTACATGTTTTTTAAACTGAGTAAGTTGACAAGTAGAATAATTGTGCATATATTCCACAAATTTACTCTCAGGCAAAGCAAGTAATAAAGCTTTGTTGGGTTTTATAAGCAGAAATACTACCCAAATATAATTTTTCTTTTACTTATTTTCCATTACTTTTGCTATTTGGTGGCTTATTATTAGGCTCTTGACCCAGCAGCTAATGTCCTTAAAAATTTTGTATGTCATGAAGTCCTTTGAGAAAAGTCTAGTTTCCTTTTCGAAAATTTATCTCCATCAGTTACTAAAGTTTATCCATACGCTTTTTCTGATTCTTTGAAACTGAGCTAAAGTACTCTGTCAGAATTTACAGTTTATTAAAATAAAAATCACTGTGCTGTAGAGATCTGAAATAGCGCTGGAAGACAGCAGTATTACAGCTGTACATGCAAAGGTCATCTGTAGGAAGAAGTTAAGCATATCCTTACGACACTCTGAAAGTGGATAGAGGGGTCAGATTTGAGACACAGGCCTGTCAAGTTTATAGTGCACTTGAGTTGTGGGGAATGCTAGCAACCGTGTATAGTTTATTCAGCCCAAGTATTCAAGTTTCTGAATTTTCAATAGAACAATTAACGGGGAGTGGGAGTGGGAATGAAGTGGAAAAAAATGTGGTAAAATCTTATTTTCTCCCTCTTTGTATAGGCGGCATCTGAACTGGATACAGTGGGCTTCCCTCCTGATTCTGTTTTTGTCTATTGTTGCCCTAACTGCCAGTACCAAAACGTCACAGCATGACTTGGCAGGACATGGATTTCATCACGATGCCTTCTTCACCCCATCCAATTCCTGCCTTCATTTCAGGAGAGAATGTTCCTTAAGAGACAATTGTACAGCGAAGGAGTGGACTTTCACAGAATTCAAGTGGAACACCACAGCCAGAGTTTTCAGTCACATCCGTTTGGGCTTAGGCCATATTCTGATCATAGTTCAGTGTTTTGTCTCTTCAATGGCCAATATTTATAATGAGAAGATCCTGAAGGAGGGGGCACAGGCCACTGAGAGCATCTTCATACAGAATAGCAAGCTTTATTTCTTCGGCATTGTTTTTAATGGGCTGACCCTGGTCCTTCAGAGCAGTAACCGTGATCAGATTCAGAACTGTGGCTTTTTTTATGGACACAATGCATTTTCAGTGGCCCTTATTTTCGTGACTGCCTTCCAGGGCCTTTCAGTGGCTTTTATCTTGAAATTCTTAGACAACATGTTCCATGTCTTGATGGCCCAGGTGACAACTGTCATCATCACAGCAGTGTCCGTCCTGGTCTTCGACTTCAGGCCCTCCCTCGACTTTTTCCTAGAAGCCCCATCAGTTCTTCTCTCCATATTTATTTATAATGCAAGCAAGACTCAGAATCTAGAATGTGCTCCTAGAAAAGAAAGGATCCGAGATCTAAATGGCAGTCTTTGGGAGCGTTCCAGGGGGGTATGTTGTTGTAAATGCACTTTCTGCTCGCTCTTAAATTTAAAACACAATTATTCAAGGAGGTGAATAGCATCAGTTTATCAGAAGGTGTATTAGATCTGTATGACTTACAGGCGTCACACACAGGACTTCTGATCCTGGTAAAGACTAGGTAAACCACAGTGCCTCCAGGATTTTGTGTGTTAATTATGCAATTGCATCACAGAGAACTGCATACGCCGAAGATACTCACTGTACCTTGTCTCGTCCCATCTCCGCTAGATTGATAGGTAGAGAGTGAGCTAAATGGTTTATCGACAATAGGTAAAAGGACTAGTAATGCAACTGTTTATATAACTAGCTTCTAATCCTGGCTTTTTCCACTGCACGTGGTTGGAAAAAGTTAATATTTTACATTGATCAATCATGTGAAATTGAAAACCTGGTACCTTAGTCTTCCTAGTAGTTAGTTATCTGTTTATTTCACTAAAAAAAAAAAAAAATTATTTTTAACAAGAACTATCTCAAATAAGAACATATTCTTAAACATTCAGTTATTCTGAATTTATAATTTTTAACACAGAGATGAACTATTTCACATAATGAGTCCATTTTACTCTTTGGGAAAAAATCTGTCATTTACTAGGTTCATAGCAAACCTCCAGGTGTTGTATCTCTGAGGTTTTGATACAACAGATTTTAAGATTAAAAAAGAAGAAAGAAAAGAAAAAGTGTGTCCCAAACACCTGAGTCAGCAAAAGTGCACCCTTGGAAGTCCTGTTCTTTCCAGGTGCTGCTAATAACTTCCAGCTTACTTTTTAAGGAAAATAAACTCATTTCAGGTACCAAGAACCCTTGGAATCCTTCATGGTTCTTTAATCACTTCCCTGCAAGAAGTGCCCTTGGTCTAAGTTGAATGCACTTCACTTTTTTTATTAAAAAAAACTTGTTTTAAATTTATTTGTACACATTTGTATGCCTTGTGCCCTCAGAGGTAAGAAGGAGACATCAGATTCCTTCAGGGACTAGAGTCACAGGTGATTGTTGTGACATACTCTTTGGGTGCTGGGAACCTAACCTGAGTCCTCTGTAAGAGCAATAAGTGCTCTCTTAACCACTGGGCTGTCTTTCCTGTCCCTCCTCCCCTTTATTTTTTGATCATCTAATGTATTTCAAACTGTAGCATTTCACCTCTTCAACTTGAGGTTATATTCACAGTTAACAAACTAAAATTCATAATTGAATGAATAACCTTTGATTTATATATTTAGTAATTGTTGAAAATGAAGCATTCCTAATTCTAACTAAATATTCATTTCATGTTTCCCTTTAGGATGGAGAGGAGCTAGAAAGACTTACCAAAACCAAGAGTGATGACTCCGAAGACGACACTTTCTAATTGTACCCGGGTGGTTGACAGCTCTCGCAAGCTGTGTTTGCACATTTTCAACATTTGTGGCAATTGTCTTTTCCGATAAACTGATGATGTTTGAAAGCATAATATTCTTTACATGTATCTAACCACTACATAAACAGCTCCATCCAAAACTTAGAGCAGCCACAGGGTGGCAGAGTTCTGAGACATGAACATAGGACTGTGAATAACCCAGTACTTGATGAATCAACAGAATGCATAAGCAGATTTTTCTTCCTCAGCCTCTAGCCTCCAAAAATCATGTTAACTAGACCCTACACATACACAAATGGAGACAGTTTGCCAGATACTAATCACTGTGTCATATTGTCTGCCTGTCCTGGTCTCTCCTCCCCCCACCTTCATTGTTATAAATATTGTCTATGTTTTCCCTCAGATTTCGAGGCCTTAGCACTAGTCATTTTGCTTTTATTAAAGCAACAAGATTCTAAAATTTTTTGGCTGAAAGACCTAAGTATCTGGCTGTGCCATAGATTTTGGATAACATCCTTTGTGATAAATATTTTTAAAGCTATTCTTCAGAAATAAAATTTCCAAATTTAATTTTTTTGGAACTTATAAAAAATTATATTCTTAGTAATTATCTTTTTTTTTTTTTGCAGCTTTATTTACATGAAAGTTGGTTGCCAAGTTGTCATGTTACCACTTGTATTTTAAATCACCTAAACCTTTGTGAATTTGTTTTGTTTACTTCATCCTCCTCAGTTTGTATATTTACAAAATCTTGTCATCATCACTTTTTGATGTTACATTCCTGTGTTGAGAATTAAGTTGTTTTAATTTTTAGTTATTAATTGAACCTTGTAACTGTTAGGTATCTTTATATATAGATTCTAAAATTCTAAAAGTCAAGAACCTTTATAAGAATCCTTTTGTAAAAACTATAATGACTTTTAATGAAACAGTAGTGTTAGTCTGACAGAGGGCCAGTAATCAGTAAGTCACCTAAAAATAGCTTACACTTACAAGTGCATGGTATTTTTCAAGGTATGTTTGCATGCAGCCAATTGACTCTTTGTTGGTAGAACAATCATGTGACAGGTAATTAAAAAGTCAGAAAATAGAGTGATATGTTCCAGCTCCTACAGCTGGGTGGTGATAGAAACAAGCTTCAAGCCTGGGTGTTTACAAAGTCATATACTGTAAGTGTGAATTACAAGCTACCATGCAGTTTGCACATTCCTTCTTCAAGTTTCCATGTATTTATATTTAAGATATTAGTATTACTATAATTCATCTGTCTACCCAGAATAATATAACTAGCAGTCACTGCTAAAACTTTTTCATTAAAATAATTATAGACTAATCTTGTGTCTGTATTCTTTTTTTTTAATTTTTTATTTAACTTTTATTATTTACACTTTATTCATTTTGTATCCCCCCCATAAGCCCCTCCCTCCTCCCCTCCCGATCCCACCCTCCCTCTCCTTTCTGCATGCGTGCCCCTCCCCAAGTCCACTGATAGAGGAGGTCCTCCTCTCCTTTTTTCTGATCTTAGTCTATCAGTTCTCATCGGAAGTGGCTGCATTGTCATCTTCTGTGGCCTGGTAAAGCTGCTCCCCACTCGGGGAGATGATCAAAGAGCAGGCCAATCAGATTATGTCAGAGGCAGTCCCTCTTCCCATTACTATGTAACCCACTTGGACACTGAACTGCCATGGGCTACATCTGTGCAGGGGTTCTAGGTTATCTCCATGAATAGTCCTTGGCTGGAGTATGAGTCTCTGGGAAGTTCCCTGTGTTCAAGTTTTCTTGTTCTGTTGCTCTCCTTGTGGAGTTCTTGTCCTCTCCAACTCTTGCTATTTCCCACTTCTTACATAAAATTCCATTCACTCTTCCCGACAGTTGGCCATCAGGCTCAGCATCTGCTTTGATAGCCTGCAGGGCAGAGGCTTTCAGAGGCCCTCTGTGGCAGGTTCCTAGGTTGTTTCCTGTTTTATTCTGGCTTTCAGAGGCCCTCTGTACCAGGTTCCTAGGTTTCCTGTTTTCTTCTTCTGATGTCCATCCTCTTTGCCTTTCAGGATGGGGATTGAGCATTTTAGTTAGGCTCCTCTCTTTTGCTTAGTTTGTTTAGATGTACAGATTTTATCGGGTTTATCCTATGTTGTATGTTTATATGAGTGAGTATATACCGTGTGTGTCTTTTTGCTTCTGGGACAACTCACTCAGGATGATCCTTTCCAGGTCCCACCATTTACCTGCAAATTTCATGATTTCCTTATTTTTCATTGCTGAATAATACTCCATTGTATAGATGTACCATAATTTCTGCATCCATTCTTCAGTTGAGGGGCATCTGGGCTGTTTCCAGCTTCTAACTATTACAAATAAAGCTGCTACAAACATGGTTGAGCAAATGTCCTTTTTGTGTACTTGAGCCTCTTTTGGATATATGCCTAGGAGTGGTATGGCTGGATCTTGAGGAAGCGCTATTCCTAGTTGTCTGAGAAAGTGCCAGATTGATTTCCAGAGTGGTTGTACAAGTTTACATTCTGACCAGCAGTGGAGAAGGGTTCCCGTTTCTCCAGCATGTGTTGTCACTTGAGTTTTTGATCTTGGCCATTCTGATGGGTGTAAGGTGAAATCTCAGGGTTGTTTTGATTTGCATTTCCCTAATGGCTAATGAGGTTGAGCATTTCTTTAAATGCTTCTCTGCCATTTGATATTCCTCTACAGAGAGTTCTCTGTTTAGCTCTGTTCCCCATTTTTTAAGTGGATTACTTGGTTTGCTGCTTTTCAGCTTCTTTAGATCTTTATATATACTGGATATGAGTCCTCTGTCAGATAAAGGGTTGGTGAAGATTCTTTCCCAATCTGTAGGCAGTCGCTTTGTTTTGATGACAGTGTCCTTTGCTTTACAGAAGCTTTCCAGTTTCATGAGGTCCCATTTATTGATTGTTGCTCTTAGAGACTGTGCTGTTGGTGTTCTGTTCAGGAAGTTTTCTCCTGTACCAATGAGTTCTAGGGTATTCTCCACTTTTTTTTTTCTAGCCGATTTAATATGTCTGGTTTTATGTTGAGGTCTTTGATCCACTTGGACTTCAGTTTTGTGCAGGGTGATAAGTACGGATCTATTTTCATTTTTCTACATGTAGACATCCAGTTGGACCAGCACCATTTGTTGAAGATGCTATCTTTTTTCCATTGTATGGTTTTGGCATCTTTGTCAAAGATCAGGTGTCCATAAGTGTGTGGGTTTATTTCTGGGTCCTCTGTTCGGTTCCATTGATCCACCATTCTGTTTCTATGCCAGTACCATGCAGTTTTTATAACTGTTGCTCTATAGTACAACTTGAGAACAGGGATGGAGATACCTCCAGAAGATCTTTTATTGTAGAGGATTGTTTTAGCAATTCTGGGTTTCTTGTTATTCCATACAAAGTTGAGTCTTTTTCTTTCCAGGTCTGTAAAGAATTGTGTTGGTAATTTGATGGGAACTGCATTGAATCTGTAGATTGCTTTTGGTAAGATGGCCATTTTTACTATGTTAATCCTGCCCAGCCATGAGCATGGGAGATCTTTCCATCTTCTGATATCTTCTTCTAATTCTTTTTTCAGAGACTTGAAATTTTTTTCATACAAGTCTTTGACTTTCTTGGTTAGGGTTACTCCGAGGTACCTTATGTCATTTGTGGCTATTGTGAAGGGTGTTGTTTCCCTAATTTCTTTCTCAGCCCTTTTGTCTTTTGTATACAGGAGGGCTACTGATTTTTTTTTTTTTTGAGTTAATTTTGTATCTGGCCACTTTGCTGAAGGTGTTTATCAGCTGTAGGAGTTCCCTGGTAGAGTTTTTGGGGTCACTCACGTATACTATCATATCATCTGCAAATAGTGATAATTTGACTTCTTCCTTTCCAATTTGTATCCCCTTGATCTCCTTCAACTGTCTTATTGCTCTAGGAAGGACTTCCAGCACTATGTTGAAGAGATATGGAGAGAGTGGGCAGCCTTGTCTTGTCCCTGATTTCAGTGGGATTGCTTTAAATTTCTCTCCATTCAGTTTGATGTTGGCTATAGGCTTGCTGTATATCGCCTTTACTATGTTTAGATATGTGCCTTATATCCCTGATCTCTCCAATACTTTAGACATGAATGGATGTTGGATTTTGTCAAATGCTTTTTCAGCATCTAGGGAGATTATCATGTGTTTTTTTTTTTTTCTTTCAGTTTGTTAATATGGTGGATCACACTGATGGATTTCCATATATTGAACCACCCCTGCATACCTGGCATGAAGCCTACTTGGTCATAGTGCATAATATCTTTGATGTGTTCTTATATTCAGTTTGCAAGTATTTTATTAAGTATTTTTGCATCAATGTTCATAAGGGAGATTGGCCTGAAATTCTCTTTCTTTGTTGAGTCTTTGTGAGGTTTAGGTACCAAGGTGACTGTGGCTTCATAGAATGAGTTTGGTAATGTTCCTTCTGTTTCTGTTTTGTGGAATAGTTTGAAGAGAATTGGAGTTAGCTCTTCTTTGAAGGTCTGGTAGAATTCTGTGCTGAAGCCATCTGGTCCTGGGCTTTTTTTTTGAATGGGAGACTTTTGATGACCGCTTCTATTTCTTTGGGGGATATGGGACTATTTACTTGATTTACTCGGTCCTGATTCACCTTTGGTAAGTCAAATCGATCAAGAAAATTGTCCATTTCATTTAGATTTTCAAATTTTGTGGCATATAGACTTTTGAAGTAAGTCCTGATGATTGTTTGGATTTCCTCAGTGTCTGTAGTTATGTCCCTGTTTTCATTTCTGATTTTGTTGATTTGGGTGGTGTCTCTCTGCCTTTTAGTTAGCTTGGCTAAGGGTTTGTCGATCTTGTTGATTTTCCAAGATCTATGTACCAAGTGACCATGTCAGGCCATAATTACATAGCTAAGGCTTATTTTTTTTTTTGCCTCTAAATCCCTGTGTGGAAGCCCTGTTGCTTGTGGACAGATACTGTTATAACGGGACTTTTGGCTACTTTAGTGAGTTTGTTTTCCTATCACCTTTCTCCACTCCAATCCCTTCCAAGCCCCCAACACTAGTTAGGAGAGAGAAGGATAGAAGGGAAAGGGGACATCAATCTGGTTAGACTACTTCCTTTCCCCTTTACCTACAATGATTTTATCTATGAACTCTTAACATTCCAAGCAGAGAAAGCTAAACATAGTGAGTAAGAGGGTGATTTCCCCTCTCTAAAGCCTAAATCAGAGTTCTTGAAATTGAGTAAAATATATTTCCACTTTTAATGAAGAAAACATTTGATAAAAATTTCAGCTTGAATTTTTAAAGTGCAACCAACAGAGTGCCACTCTGTAGCTTAGGCTAGCCTTGAATTCACTTCATAGACTACACTGGACTTAGAGCAGTCCACCTGCCTCAGCCTCCCAAGTGATGAAATGTCAGCTGTGAGCCACCATACCCAGCCTTTAGTTTATATCAAAACTAAAACATTTACAGAATGAAATATGGTACTAGAAAGAGCAATAAATCTTAAATTACAATGTGAACTGTTCTGGCTAGTTTGATGTCAACTTATCACAAGCTATGGTTATCTAAGAGGAGGAAACCTTGATTGAGAAAATGCCTCTGTAAAATCGGGCTGTAGACCATTTTCTAAATTAGTGATTGGTGGGGAGGGACTAGCCCGATTACATAGCATCATCCCTGAGCTGGTGGTCCTGGGTTCTTTAAGAAAGTGGGCCAAACAAGCCATGGAGTGCAGGCCACTAAGCAGCAGGCACACGAGCGCGTGCGTGCACACACACACACACACACACACACACACACACACACACACACCTCGCCACTCCCCATGGCCTCTGCATCAGCTGCTGCCTCCAGCTTCCTGTCCTATTTGAGTTCCTGTCCTGACTTCCTTCAATGATGAACAATGATATGAACAGTTCCTCCTCAACTTGTTTTTGTTCATGATGATTTATCACAACAAGAGAAATCTTAACTAAGACAGAAATTGGTACCATGATTGTGGAGTATTGCTGTTACACACCTGACCATATTGTTTTACGGAAGATTGTGAAGGACTTTGGAAGTTTGGCCTGGAAAAGTAATTGAGTGTTGAGAGCTCAGTGGGCTTTTCTGTAGAAGATAAGTGTTGAGAGCAGTGTGGAGAATGGACGCCTTTTTTGCAAGTTTCAGAGGGAAACAAAGACTAACAGACTGGAGAATCTGTGGTGTGTTTTTAGCTAAAGAATTGGCTGTGATTAACGAGAGACCAGAACCACTAAAGTGAAACCTTCGTTTTACTGGGACAATTGATGCTGGTCACCTGGAGCTGAAGAATTATTTGTGATTAATAAGAAACCAAAGTCTTTGAGATGAAATCTGCAAAGTGTTTCCTGAGAGCTCAGAGAAGCTGTGTTCCAGAGGTGGTCAAGGTTGTACCTCATGCTGGCATTCCCATTTTGTTTGTTATTATTTTATATTTGGAGCATCCAATCTCTTCTGGTTATCCTTTAAACAAAGAATGGGTTGTTATGAACTATCATTACTCCACTAGAGTATAGAATATTGATGCCAATTCTTTCTAAATTACTGTGTTTGGGTACCCAGTTTCCAATCACCTCCACAACCCCCACCACACACCTTGATTAGTCACTATTCCGTTCTCAGATCAATTTCATAAGCTTCTGTATATGAAAGCATGTATGTTTTTCTGTGCCTGACTTGTTTTGTTTAACACAATGTCTCCCAGATTCATTGACTTTACTGAAGATGATAGGATTTTATTTTTTCCAAGTCTAAATTATATCCATCACACACACACACACACACACACACACATTTCTTCTAATATTCCTATGCTGATAGACAGATGGGTTGGTCTCATATTTCAGCTATTGTCAATATTGCACTGTGAGCACTAGGGTAGAGTGCCTGATTTCTATGTCTGTATATCCAAAAATAGTATAGCTGTTCCATTTTTAGTTTTCCTAAGAACTTGCTTACTGTTCTTCATAGTGGCTGTCCTAATTTTCATTCGTGCCTATAATGCGGAAACTTTCCCTTTCCTTCACATCTTCACCTGCACATTTTGTGTTTTCTTCTGATAATGGCCATTCTGCTTTTAGTGAAACGGTATCTCATTTTTTGAGAGCTCTTTCCCTCGTGGCTGAGTGTTGAGCAGTATCTAATGTTCTTATTGCCACTTAACACTCTTCTTATGAGAAAACTTTATTGGGATCATTTCCTCAATTTTAATGTTGTGATGTGAAGTGTACATGTTTCTGTGTATGTTTGTATGTGTGTAGATGCACATGTGTGGCTGTGGCGAATGTGTAGATGTGTACACATGTGTATGGAGGCCTGAGGCTGACATTAGGTGTCTCTCTTGATTCTTTTCCACCTGTTCACTGAGGCTAGTTATCAGTTGAAAACAGGACTCATCAGTATGGCTTAGATGGCTAGTCAGCTTGCTCGAGGGATTCTGTCTTTACATTAGATTCTAGAAATCCAAATTCCTGTCCTTGTGCTTACTAATTACATAGCGAGCACTAAAACCTCTAAGCAATCTCCCACGACCTATTTCCCCATTTTTAAGTTAGATTGTTTCTTTTTAATGTTGTTGTTACTGCTGTTGTTGTTTGAGACTTGGGTTTTGTTTCTTTTTGTTATTGTTATTGATTATTATATAACATGGACAAGTGAATAAATCCTGGCAAATATTCTTCCCAATATGGCTTGTCTCCACACTCTTTTTGGTTGTCTCTTTTGCTTTGCAAAACTTATTTTGCTATGATCCCATGTGTATGGTATTGGTTTTGGGTTGTTTGTTTGTTTGTTGTTTCTGGCTTGCTTTTTTTTTTCTTTTTTTCTTTTGGCTCTTTTGGCTCTTTTAAGAAGAAAAAGTTCTGTGCATATATCAATGTTTCAATGTGTTTCCCTTTCTAGTAGTCTTAGTATTTGTTCATCATAAAACTTAGGTATAGAATAACTGATATATATATATATATATATATATATATATATACACTTATACACCCAAAATCACATTGTGAGGGAAAACCAGAAAGCATTTCCTCACATATCAGAAATAACACTAAAATGTCTACTTCTAATGATTGTATGCATTATTATACTGCAAAACTTAGGACTAAATCTTACAGAAATTGGAAAGGGGAAAGAATTAAAAGCACACACAGTGGAAAGGAATAAGTAAAGTTATCTCATATTGAAGATGATATGACCCAAAACAAAAATCCAACTTATTGAATACATGGTTAAATGGGAATAATAAAAGAGAAAGGCTTGAATGGCGTGGGTGGTTGGAGGGCAAGGCAGAGGAAGGAATTCAGGATGGGATAAGTAATGCTTAAAACTTTTCAAAGAATTCGTATGGGGACTTACAACTGTAGAAGCGTCCTAAAGTACACATCTATTTTAAAGTGTTCAAATTTAAGTACCATATAATGAGGCAACAGTGTCCCTCTACAGAGGCCACCAAATAGTCCAGCGGCATGAAGATGTATGTCTTTTGAAGTTACTGGCAAGCAGGGTCCCAAAGGCCTTTAGAGGCTGTTCTAGTGCACCTGGACTCCCAGCTTAGAACTTCACAATAGGAAGCTATAGCTGAAGACACCATGTAACTGAGTTACAGAATAGGAAGATATCAAACTCATACAGAGAGCTTCCTGGAAGCTTCCCCCTAGTTTTCATAGTGCTTGAAGAAGGAATGTAATGGTCGACCTCATCCAGCTTTGAATAATGATAATAAGCTTCAATAATGATTGTCTAACAAGGCATGCTAGACTGTTATAAGAGGGGCATGACTGTCATGGGAGTAATCAACACTTTCTGATGGGAATTACAGCCTGCCTCATAAGTTAACACCTACACCTATAATTGTTATCAAGGCGTGAACCTATGGCTAGATAGCTCATTGACCTTAGGGGAGAATATACTACAACCATTCTACTAAATAGCCATAGTACAATTATTACTTCAATAGATTAGTGCATAAGTCAACCTTCATCATTAAACCTTTTTTAATAAAAGATGTTGAGTAACAGGGATCCACAACTGGTCAAGGTTCAGAGACTAAGAGACTATGGAATGCTCAGCCTTAAATGAGATGTCTATGTCATAACCCCTTCATCCCTAGACTTAGGAATAATTGCAGAAGAGGGGCCAGAAACATTGTAAAAGCCAGTGTGAGGAAACAGCATTTTCCATATACAACAGGGAAGCTGCACATACTATCTCAAAGTGATTGTGACCACATGAACAAAACCTGCCCAACCTCAAGCCAGACAAATCCAAACATGAAGAGAGGAGGTGGGCACAAAATCCTAACCTTAGCTAAGAAGCTATTGGCAATGGATAGCCACTATTAGATGGAGAGTTAGCTTTCTTTAAGTGTATCATTTGGGTAGGTCAGCCATATTTCAGTGGAAGGCCAAGAGTATAAAACAGTAGCACAAACTGTCATTGATGGGTAGGTAGGTATAAAAGTTACTTTTCAGTTGCTATGATAGAATATTCTGACCAAAGGCAATTTGTGAACAAAAGATTTTTATTTTATGCTACTAGATGAGTAAGATTCCATCCTGGTAAGGAGGTATGCTAGCAAACATAGCGGCAATTGTATAAAGCTTACATCTTCAACTGCAAGCATGAAGCAGACAGAGGGAACTGAAAGAAAGGCAAAGACTATATGATTTCAAAGCCCATCCCCAGTGACACATATCCTCCAGCAAGGTTTTCCTACCAAACCCTCCCCAACAGTGCTATCAGATGGGCACTAGGTATTCAAACACCCAATCCTATGGGGAAAGCCCTCATTCAAGCCATCATTTCAGGGAAGAGGAGGTAGATGTTGGAGCCTTACTCTGCTTCTTTTTTCAGTCTTTTAAAGTTTTTATTATTCAAGTCTTTCATCCCCTTTGTTAGAGGTTTTTCCATGATACTTAATTGGGGTGGCAGCTGTTGTGAATGGAATTGTTTCCTGATTTCTTTCTCATCTGTTTGTCTTCAGTATTTAGGAAGGCTACTGATTTGTATGTTTTAATTTTATAACCTGCCTCTTTGCTGTAACTGTTTATCAAGCCTTAGTATTTTGCTGATGGATCCTCTGGCTTTTCTTGTATATAGATTCGTATCTGCTGCATAAGGTGATACTTTGACTTCTTCCTTTTCTATCTGTCTCTCTTTAATTTCTTTCTCTTGTCTTATTGCTTCAACACTTATGAAAACTTTAAACATAAAATGAAGTAGGAGCCAAGAAGACAGTTCAGTTCCACACAACTGAATAGCCAGTGTTGGTTCAAACCTCTGGAGTCTACCCCTAAGTAGTTTATTTTAGGTATATTTAAGCACAGTACTAGTTGGTGAAAACTTATTCTGGTGATAATTAACTTAATCCCATGTTTACAACAAAGCATGCATAAATCTCTTTAAGGAACAAAATTATCTAAATATAGATTGGACATGACTACCTCATAACTGTTTGCAAAGTCCACAAGGTTCAATAGACTAACTGAGAAAAACAAGCTTACCATAAGGGTCTGGGGAATCCCGTGCTGGAAGAGTCTCTAACCACACAGTGCAAAGAACACAGGCTCTTGAATATGTTCACTCCCAGCCTTCTGGGTGAATAACAGGTTATACATTCTTTCCCTCAAAGGAACAACCCTGTGTATTTGACATTCTAGCTTCCCCTAGTGCGTGTCTATGAGCACAAAGACCTCCATGCCTCCTACACGCTCCAATACAAACCTATGAAAACAAACATGGAAGCTTTTCAGATTTTTAAAATAGAACTATCTTAGGATCCAAGAACTAGCATAGATTCCTTTCAAGCCATTCTTGAAGGACTCTTATCCTACTCAGAGATATCTGCATATCCATGCTTATTGCTTCATTATTCTCTGTGGCAAGGAAATGTGCAGAAGCTTTTCAGAGTCTTTATGTAGTGCAAACTTCACTCCTTTCACTATCTTCAGCTAAAACAATCAAGATCTATGTATATCTGGATTTTGGAAAAGTTCAAGTGAAACATTTAAGTATATTTTTTCATTTAAAAAATTTTTTATTATAATTACTGAGAAAGAGTAGATAGGTCAGAGAAGAACTTGTAGGAGTCGGTTCTCTCCTTCTACCACATAGGTTCTGAGGTTCTGAGAATCAAACCGGGTCATCAAGCTTAGCCCCAAGAAGCACCTGCCCTGCCACGCCATGTTGACAACCCCTAAGTAGAATTTGAAATATTTTCTTGTCCACCTAACCAACTAGGCTTAACGTTATACCAGTTGGAAACCACCTGACCTCAATAGTTTCAGACTGTAAACAGCACATTGTAAATTCTACTGTCTTTGTCCTGGCCCAGAGTCAAAAACTCTTCTGGTACTCCCAGAAGTATAGGCTTTGTTGCTCTAACTTTAAACCACAGCCTGCATATTCTCTGCACTCCTCCCTTCTCTTAAAGCTGGAAGAGGGAATGTAGGCATATAGCTTTGTCTCTTGTCTTTGGCCTCAGCTATAAATGAGCTTTATATCATGGACAATAGACTACAAGTATGTTAATTATCTTTCCAGCTGCCTGATTTCCCCAAGTTGAAGATGGTAAACAGGCACTTATTTCTCAAAATGTAGTATTAAAATTATTCCCTAGGTTCAACATTGATGAAATGTTCTTTAATGAACTCACTATTCCATTTGTGTTTAGGTCAGGAGAAAAGAAGGCAACCTTTATAAATGAATTAGTACTAGTGCCACCATCTTTCACGGATACTCAAATAATTTCTTTTTTTATTGATTTATTATTTATTGCAATTATTCACTTTGTATCCCAGCTGTAGCCCCCTTCTTCATCTCCTCCCAATCCTACCCTCCCTCTCTCTTCTCTTCCTATGCCCCTCTCCTAGACCACTGATAGGGGAGGTCCTCTTCCCCTACTATCTAACCCTAACTTATCAGGTCTCATTAGGACTGGCTGCATCCTCTTTCTCTGTGGCATGGTAAGGCTGCCCCCTTCGCAAGGGGGAGGTATCAAAGAGCAGGCAACTGAGTTCATGTCAGAGACAGCCTCTGCTCCCCTTACTAGTGAACCTACTTGGACACTGAGATGCCACGGGCTACATCTGAGCAGGGGGTTATCTCCATGAATGGGGTACAAAGCTAAATAGAGAATTCTCAACAGAGGAATATCGAATGGCAGAGAAACACTTAAGGAAATGCTCAATGCCCTTAGTCATCATGGAAATGCAAATCAAAATGACCCTGAGATTTCACCTTACATCCATCTTAGAATGGCTAAGATCAAAAACTCAAGTGACAACACATGCTGGAGAGGATGTGGATAAAGGGGAACTCTCCTCCATTCCTGGTGGGAATGTAAACTTGTACAACCACATTGGAAATCAATCTGGCACTTTCTCAAAAAATTAGGAATAGTTCTACCTCAAGACCCAGCTATAACACTCCTGGACATGTATCCAAAAGATGCTCAACTATTCAACAAGGACATCTGCTCAACTATTTTCATAGCAGCTTTATTCATAATAGCCAGAATCAGGAAACAACTTAGATGCCCCACAACTGAGGAATGGGGTACAGAAATTGTGGTGCATTTACCCAAATAACTTCTTAAAGCTGAGAAAGATGACATTTCCAGAGAAGTTGTGCCTATACTGTGAGGATCTCCATTGACCATTGACCATTGACCGTGGTGAGGGTGGAGCCAATGGAAGACACCTACTAAGATCACAGGGAAATTGAAGGAAGAACAGTGCAAACGTCAAGAAGACCACCAAGCCGCAATTACTCCTCTTTCCTCCCTTGCTACTTCCTTCCCTTTATTTCCATCGCTATATCTACTGTGACAGTTGGCTATCTTTGTAACTGTTCTCTACTTGTCTGAGTTTGTATGTAAGGAGAAGTTTCCTGTTTTGTGTTCTGTATTCTAGCAGAATGTAAAGAAAATAGTGTACATTATTTGAATCATTTATATGAAGTAGAGTCTAACCTTCAGGGTTATGTCAAGTCATTACTTGCATGAGCCAAGTCTTTCAGTAATTCCCAACTTGGTCTTCTCAAATTTAGGCATGTTTCTAGAACTGGATCCACCCGCGTTCTCTTTCATCTTTCTGCGGACACCCCATAGCAAGAAGCAAGCCAAAAGAGCTGTATATGAAGTACCTAGAAAAACTACAACACGTTTTGTAGCTGTGGTAGGGGTTAGCTCTCATAAGCAGTGAAAGGGTCCATAGGAAATTACAAGGTGGATACAAAACCTAGGAACAAAATGATCATAGTTTGCTTAGAAGCTGGCACACATAGGCAAGGTGTATGGATGTCAAGCCAAGCAAAAGTCAAAAGAGAATGAACAGGCTGAAGGTCATGACACTCACCTGATTGGGAAACAGTGCGCTATCATGTCCCAGGTTGAGACAGGGGGACCATGAACAGAGCATATGAGCTCCCATTGACTCAGTCACAATATGCTCAAGCTTTGTCTAGTTTCTTCCAAAACCCCTTTAAAAGCCCCTACACACAGGTCAACCTGTTTATTAATAATAAAATTTATTTCTCAAAGTCAGTTTTCAGTTTTGCCATAACAGGATTCCTAAAGTCAAAGCAACTTTCTATCTCCTGGAACCTCTCCCATTCTCAGGAATCTTTCTCACTTTTCCTTAATACATCTGCTTTCATTGTACTCACTCCTTTCAGCAAATTCAAGAGGTGACTCTGTTGACCATCAGGCACCTTTGTCTCCTAGGCTAAGGACACCAGAGCCAAGAAAGGCAACAGCCATGTCCAGAAAATCAACATTAATACAAAACCTCTGGATTTAGCATTTTACCCCCAAAGCTGAAAAGATCATAAATGTCACAGAGTATGACAGGAATTCAGAAATTGCCTTTTTATAACAACATTGGTTTATTGTTGATGACCAATATCACTATTCAGGGGTCACCGGGTTTGATAAAAGAGCCTCATGTGGCATAGAACTGTTGTAAATATTTTTAGGCTGACATTTCATGTGTTAAAAAGCCATCTGTAGCCAGACATGGTTACTCATTCCTTTAATCCCAGCATTCGGGCGGAAGAAGTGGGTCGATCTTGTGAGATTAAGACCAACCTGATCTACATATGAGTTCTAGATCAGTCAGAGCTATACAGACAGTCCCTGTCTCAAAAAAAAAAAAAAAATAAGCCATTTGTTGTCTTCTGTGTCTATCCAGACATTTCATGAAAACATTTGTACTATGATTTTTAATTTTCTTTAACATAGTTTTCAGTTACAAAGTCATATTAAAATGAGGAAAATATGTGTAAACACTTTATAGACATTTTCATATCAAATAATACTTATTTTATAAAAAAGAGAGATACTGCCTTTTTTTTTTAGTACAAATTATTTAGCACCAGATTTTTCTCTCTCAAGTTAGAGAGTTCTTTTAAATGTCTTAATAACAACTCATGAATAAGGGAAAGCTTACTAGTTCTTTAATCTTGGAAGAACACTGGAAGAAAAAGGCAGGGAGTGCAAAGTATGGAGGAGTTTCCTTATGTAGCTAGCCACACACAGCTTTGGCAGATGAAGGGGAAACTGGAAGGGAATAGGGTTACATATTTCTGTTCAGTAAGGGTAGCCATGGTGGTAACTTTCATGATGACGGTAGTCATCCTGGTAGCCATCCTGGTATCCTTGGTGGTAACTATGGTAGCCATATCCTGCATACTCATCTTCTGGGCAGCGCATCCCCAGTGACTGCTGAATGGCCATTTCCTGTCTCCGAAGTTGCATGGAATCAATTAAGTCATACACGATGACCATCGACCACATAGGAGAAGGATACCAAGATTTAACATTTCCATCTTTTCCAACTAGAAGCATGGAGAAGTACTCTGGGCTCACTTGAAAATAGTTGCGAATGTCTTTGACCAAGTGGGCTGGTACATCTTCCCTCTCAACTGTGGAGCTCCCTGAAACAGCATTGGAATGGTTATTAGTGGATTAAAGAGTCACAATTAATAGAACAAAGCAAGAGGAAATCACTTTGAGAGCAGAACACCCACGAACCTGTTCTCTTTAGTTCAAAATCCAGTTGCCTGCTGGGAGTGCCCAACTAGACATTAAATGCCACATCGGGCAAGGTTGTTAGTGTCAAACTATGGGACAACTGGCATCTCTTTTGAGAGTGTTACAAAATACAAAACTCATGCCCTGATTGAATCCTACAGCATCAACATCTTTACTGACAAACAACAATGTTACTGTAATCTAGGCATGGTTTCCAATTAGCTGGCTTCATTGCATCCAGTTTTCCTTTCAAGGGAAGATGGAAAGCTTGTTTAGTCGCCCAGAGTGGAAAATAACTATTATATTGAAAGCCAATGATTGGATCTAAACTAGTACTATATGTGAAAAGAAAAAAAGAGGTGACAGGGAACTGAGGCTTTCTGGGTGTCTACTCTGGTGATCCTCCAGGTATTTCACACTCTGCCATTTATATCAAAAGAGGGGGTCCATAGGAGGGAGGAGGAGGTATGCTTTCCGAAACCTTCAGTCTGTGGTCATTTTCTTTTAGCTTCTGTGAACCCTTTATTGCATTTCCTTATCTCTTGAAGGAAAATCAAGGTGATAGAACCTCATAAAACAATCACGAGATTAAGTGGTAGCACATAAAATACAATTAAAACCTTTAAACTCCTTATAGACCAAAAGCATTATTTTGATTATGAAAATGGACACATTTCCTGTTAGTTTGAATAATTTTCTATCAAAACCAAGCTTAGTCCTTAGTCCAGCCCCCACCCCATCCACGTCATGAGCATGCAAGCATGCTTGTGCACACACAAGGTTCCTTTGGGCTTGCACATAGCTTAACGTAATGTTTTTAACATAATAATACATTACCATTAATAGGGAACAGTTCTAAAACTCCTCCAACTTCCTCTCCAACACCCAGAAGCTTCAGAATGGTAATATGACGCAGACCTGACACAAAAGAAGAAATCCGCAAAATTAGAGGAAAAGATCTGAAAATAGCTTTTACTTCCAAAGGCCTGACAACTGATGATTTTCAAAGCCACTTAAAATTTGAAAAGAAAAATATAGAACACAATAAGCCAAGTACAATAATCTTTCTTTGATTTCCAAAAGACAGGAAACACTTTTAAAACTGAAAAGACCAGTTACTGATTTTTAGGATTAACAAGAATCAGGTGGTTTTGTGTGAGGTGGATGGAGTACAAGAATTTGCTCTTAAAGTGGACCTTGCTATAAAACACCAAAACATGAAACTACTGAGAGTAAAACACCTAACATGAGCTAAGCACAATGATGGTATTCTGGGGCAAAAAATAAAAATAAAAAAGGCCTGAAATCTCTATACCTTTTATGGTTAACTTCCCCTCAGAGAGAAAAGCCACACAAGCCATCGAAGCGGTGGTTATAGAGCCAGTCACAAGATAGATGCTTCATTTGATTGTCAGGTTCTTAGTCATAAGAGGATGGATACACAGGGGAACCCCAAGCAAGCACAGCTTGCTTTCCATCTTCAGCTAAGGTTTCAGCAAAGGAGGGAAGGTCATGCCTTGATAGCTTGTTGGAATGCTTTTGAAGATGAAAAGCATGTGAAGGGAGCCTGAGAGAAAGAAGCAAGATGAAGAGTCTGGCTGGGGTAATAGCTTGGAGCCAATGATAAGATCAGTGGAGTTCGTTGCCCAGGAGAAAAAAATTAAAAGCTTCTATATAGGAGGGCTCCATTAAGGGGAAGCTAAAATCAAGGCAGGATGCTGTTCCCCACAGTTTGTTTTGTTTTCCACCGTTATCTTTTCCCGGAAAGGTGAAGCATCCTATTCCAAACACCAGTGAGTCATTTTTTCAGAGACTGAAGCTCATGAGTTTAATGACTCCCTGGAAAGCATGATTTGTTCACACTTCCTGCATGTAACAAAAGGCTTCACTTATACTCGTGTGGCACAGGCTTTCTATGCTAGAATATAAAAACTAAGCACCACTTTCTACCTCTTGAAAAAGCATCTATAGAAAGCTAGTAAACCATGATTGTATTTGTCATCACTGTTTTTTGGCATGGGTCATACTCCACAGCCCAGGCTGACCTAGAACTCACAACCCCCTGGTTTGATTCCCTCTTCTGGCAGGTATAAATGCAGATAGAACAAAAACGTATATGAATAAATAAATCTCCTGGGGCTGAGATTAGAGCTATATGCCATGAAAGTGGGATTTCTTCTGATTTACATTTTTACTGTGATGAATTTATGGCTGCTTTAGTAATGTTATATTTATAATTAGCACAGTTGATGACTCTAAAGAGTTCTAAATATAATTCAGAATATTGATACAATCAAATATTCTGTTGATAGTCATAAATTATTAGCCTTGATAAATGGAGGATAAATGTGAAATTCTTGAATTATATCTTACCATTTGGGGCTTGCTTTCTGCCTTCCTTTGAGTTATTTCACATCTTACAGTTGAAAACTATAATTTAGAGGTTCTGGGCCATACCACAGACCTTGGTCCTGATAATGCTTCGCAATACTTATGAATACCTTCCTTCAAAATCCAAGTACAAGCCTGGTGCACCTATAATCCCAGCACTTAGGGAGGCAGTGCTGTGCATTCGAGGCTTGCCTGGTCTACAAAGCAAGTCCAGGACAGCTAAGGCTACACAGAGAAACCCTGTCTCGAACCCCCCCCCCAACAAACAAACAAAACAAGTACAGTTTTATAGCAGTGCCATGATAACAGACATGATTCTCCCTACTGGAAGTATCAAAATAATCTTGATTTATAATGTTGTAATAGTGAATGTTTCAATCAGTGACTGGGAAACCAGCACTCCATACCTCTAAGGACTCAAAGTGCTTCCTCTGCGGTTGCACAGCTCATGGGTGTCAGCAACGACACTTACACTGTTGACCTTGCCATCATCACATTTCACACTGAACCTAGTGGTAAGTTCTGTGGGCTGTTCATACGTTTCTGTGGCCTGATTTAACATGGTACCGGTGGGGCTGGAGAGATGGCTCAGCAGTTATGAGCACTGTCTGCTCTTCCAATGGTCATGTTCAATAGATGTCTCACAACCATCTATAATGTAAACTGATTCCCTCTTCTGGCAGGTATAAATGCAGATAGAACAAAAACGTATATGAATAAATAAATCTTTTTTTAAAATGATACTGGTGTTTCCCATTAGCCTAACAGAAAATTTGTCAGTTTATTTTTCAGACTGTTTAGGGATTTACAACAAAGAGAAAGAAAACTTTTTTTTTTCTTTCTGGCTTGGCTCAAAAAGGTTCAAAACCAGATACAGTGACACGTACCCCATAGTTCCAGCACACAGGAAGATAAGATAAGAGGATTTGGAGTTACATAGTGACATTCTGCCTCTAAGAAAATAAGGATCTGTTTCATTGATTCCCAGAACAAGAATTTACAGAGAAGTATCCAACATTAGTAGCCAGTACTAAGTATCAGATAAGTGATAGTGCCTGTGTTTTATCATCTTCAGACATGTTTAAAAAGAAATAAAAAATAATTAAAAGAAAAATAATTTTAAAATCATTAAAAAAACAATTAAAAGTAAAGCAGTACACACTTTCAAACACTTCAGTATAAAATGTGGAAGGAAGAAGGCTGATCTATAATTGACTAAAACAGTCCTTTGAAAGCAACTTAATATCCAATATAATAGAGTATGTGTCTATGAATCAACATCTGGATTGGGGTCTATTTAGTTGAGCTAAGGTTTTATGATGCACTTGAGAATCATCCAGAAAGAAAGTAGTATGGGAAAACAGAAATGAGGTGTCTCCTGCTCACCAAAGTTGCATGCCTGACCGCTAAGGGCAGAGAGCTGTTGTGAGTAGGCCCAGTCTTCATCATTAGGGGCAGAGATCACTAGCAACCTCCTCCTCCATCGGAACCTGGAAAAGATGCAGAGGACCGCTATGACGGTTTCCTACAACAGAGGCCAGTGAAAGAAAACAGAGCAGCTGTGGCTGTTGGGTTTTTCCATTCCCAGAATTAAAACCCCTGGCCCACAGGACTCTCCCACAGTTCCTGAAAGCAGGGAAGCTGTGTCACCACAGGCTCTCAGTTTTTCTGTTGTGACTTCAGTCTATCTGCCTGATGTGTTGTGTCATGGTGAGGACACTTAGGGTAAGGTGAAGCTCTCACTTATAATGAAGACTACTCAAATTTGAAAGGGAAGAAGCAAAGCCAAGATTACAGAAGAATGCTGGAGAGAATGAATGTCCCAGTAGAGATCCCCTAGGAGTTCAGCGGGGGTTGGGAAATGAGAAGATAAAGTAGAAAAGGACTACTAAATTTTAAGTACTTGACCATGGTAGCAAGAAGGAAAATGGGAGGGGGGAATCACTAAAAGAGTTAAAGAGAAATAAAACCTCATTACTTTCCTTAGTACGTGATTGTTATCCTAGAGGCAATGCAAGTTCTCATCTTTATCTTATTATCATTAATAGAAGTCAATGCAAACTGTCTCTGTGAAGCACAGGATTTTGGTAAACCCAGTTTCTACTGTCATGGTGCACTACAGTTTCTATTGCCTGTCATGGTGCACTAATAGAGCTTTTAGCTTAGACTTGGACACTTTAATTCAATTTGTCATCACTACATTTTGGATGTCTTTGTCCATGTCACTCATTTCAATTAAGTGCCACTTTTTCCTTATTTCTGGAAAGGGGTGATACAAAATTAAACCCCAAAACCCATCAGTATGTTATCCACATGATGACATGGAATTAGAAAATCATGTCTTCATTTGCAGCTCCCGGTTTAAAAGCCTCTATCATTAACATACCTTGGACTTCTATCACATCCATCACAATGTGACATAACAACCTATTTGATTGTGTTGGTATGTCATTTTAAAACTCACTTTCACTACACAGGAAGTGTTCCTCACTAATGCTCCAGAAAGCAAACTTTATTTTTCTGATTTTATGAACGACGAGACACAAAGAAATGAGTAATTTGAACAACTGGTAAACCTAAGATGGTAGTGGTACCAAAATATAGTCTTAAGGATGCGGATGCTTAATTCGTGCTCTCGGGATCCCTAGTGTGATATGAAATAGTACAGTATACCTCAGAGGGAAAGCTGAACGGAGTTGTCTCAGACTGAAGAAGGAGTTTTTTATTTCGGCCTGAGACAAGGCAACCAGCGGGTGTTAGCAATCACTGAGCTGACAGCCAGCCATTTTGCTCATGGTTTCTCTCCCTGTGCCCCATCTAGCTTCAGAGTGGACACGAGAGTTCGCAACTTCCAAAGAAAATGGCCTCTTGGAGGGAACAGCGGTTTTTGGTGAATGAGGGAAAATAATAGTCTCATGAAACACAAGCTCTGAAAGGATGCCTGTCTCCTAAGACTCGCCAAGAATAGCTTGCTGTGACATTACGCTCGGGTTCTCTGCTTGTTTTTCTTCAAAGGGAAAGGAAAACAAGTCTCCACTGGGGATAAAAAGATGACTGTTTTGGCACAGACAGAGGGGAAGGAGCATATGAGACAGTCCAGAGGTTCCTGGGAAAGGGAACACCAGCGGCTGCTGGGTAACAAGCATGGTCTCTGGATCTCCCGGCTTCCTTAGGAGGAATGCCAGACCTGAGCTGGTCCCCAGCCAGGATGTAACCAGGCCGGCTTGGCCTACATGGAGCCATTGAGTTATTTTCGTGAGATCTGTTTTAACTTGTTTACCTGTATGGCCACTGAATGAGGTTTTGATGGGAGAGGGATGACACGCCCTGTCTCAGACACAACCCAGAGAAGGTTGCTTCCCATAAAGAATGATTGGACTTCCCACACGGGGACCCACAGCCCTAGCTCAAAGGCCCTAAAAGGAAATAATTTTCAAGGTCCGTGACAAGAATTGTGGCCCTGCTTAGGTCCCCACTTGAGGCAAATTATTCTCTGTCACTTTAGCTTCTCAGTAAATGAAACCTTACAAGCTCTGCGTGTGTTTGCTTCTTCTAACTGGCATCCCAAATTAGTGTGCATTTGCCCACTCTTTGGGGCTTCTGTCTCAGGAAGGGTAATTATAGCCTAAAATACAGCGCTAAAGACCAGACTGGCATCAGGGTCTGGTCAGTTGAAACCAGGCTGTGCCGTCTCACGAACAAGTCAGCAAATTTAAGGAAAATTCCCATTTAGGGACTGGGTTAGGGACTGGCTTAGTCATGGAAATTTTTTTTTTTCCAGTTTCAGGGCTTTTTTTTTTCTTTTCCCTTTTTCTCTTAGCCTGGGTTTCAATTCTCAACTGTCTACTGAGCTTCTCTCACTGACAAAGCCAGGTATAGGACTTGTGTAACACACTGGAGCGCTGGATTAGCTTGCCTTTGTTGACGACTTGCTTTGTCTGCTAGGTCCTGGGCCATCCTTACCTTCGTTATTAAATTGCCCTTTCACACAATGATCTTAAGAAGAATGGCACTTATTATTATCATTTGGGAAAGGCAGGAAGCAAAGAAGAAATTGTTATTTTGTTTTTCTTACTGACTTCTTCTCGGGGCGGGGGCAGGAAACCCTGCTGTCAAAGGGCTTTGGGTAAACACTGCTTCCCAGAGAATCCTGGAGCTAGGTCAGGGGGACTCCCACTTCTAGGGAGGTAATGGGGCTCTCATTGTTTTGTTGTAAGGAAACGGAAAATCAACACTATCAGTCCTTTTGAAGTGGAAGTAGACACATGTAAAACAAAACATTTTACATATTCACAGCTTCTCAGATTCACTGAGTGAAGCAATCCTCATGGAAGTTCTGAATTTTATGCTGTGTACCGAAAAAAAAAAAAAAGGAACAGAAGGGACCCATCCAATATCACTAAATCAACCTTTGTAGTCGGAGTTGGACCTAGCCAGCCTTGCAAACAGAATCAGACACACAAGACTAAGCCCCGGAGCCAGGATGCGCAGAAACAGACAAGCGGTCTCCCATAAATACATTTGAACTTCTGTGTTTCTATGATTTTGAATCATCAAATTCACCCATCAGTTTAAAACGAAAAACAAAAGGAGGGAGAAGAAAGAAAAAAGAAAAAAAAATCTCCAGGCCAAACTGCACTGACTTCTTCTGGGGATGCAAAGACAATGTACCTGGATAGAAAATTCTCCAGGGACTGCTTCTTGTCCTCCTTGCATGAAATGCCCTCCTTCTTCTGCTTCTCCATGTCTTTGATTCGGGATTGGAAAGTATCAATCAGATCAAACACCGATTTCATTGCTATTGGCACTTCGTAGTATTGCTGTTTAAGAAAGCATAGGATGGGTATAATTCATACCTTCCAGAGAGGTCTGGGCAAATCTTGTGATTTGGGGTGTAGAGGATTTGATGTTTTGTTTTGTTTTGTTTTAAGAATTTTACCTTTTTGTTTATTTATTTATTTGTTTATTACAATTTATTTGCTTTGTATCCCCGCTGTAGCTCCTCCCAATCCTGCCCTCCCTCCCTCTTCTCCCATGTCCCTCCCCCAGTCCACCGATAAAAGGACCTCCGCTTTCCATCTGACCCTATCCTATCAGGTCTCATCAGGACTGAGTGCATTATCTTCCAGGAAGACTTTCCCCTACCTTCAGGGAGGGTGATCAAAGAGCCAGCCACTGAGTGCATGTCAGAGACAGTCCCTGTTCCCCTTATTAGGACACTCACTTGGAGACTGAGCTGCCATGAGCTACATCTGTGCAGGAGTTCTAGTTTTTCCATGAATAGTCCTCAAGTAATCCAATTAAAAAGTGGGGTAGAGAGCTAAATAGAGAATTCTCAACAGAGGAATATTGACTGGCAGAAAAACACTTAAAAATGCTCAACATCCTTAGTCATCAGGGAAATGCAAATCAAAACGACCCTGAGATTTCACTTTACACCCATCAGAATTTCTAAGATCAAAAACCCAAGTGACAACACATGTTGGAGAGGATGTGGAGAAAGGGGAACCCTCTTCCATTGCTGTTGGGAGTGCAAACTTGTATAACCACCTTGGAGATCAATCTGGCACTTTCTCAAAAAACTGGTCCCCTTACTAGGGAAACCCACTTAGATGGTGAGCTGCCACAGGCTACATCTAAGCAGGGATTCTAGGTTATATCCATGCATGGTCCTTGGTTGGAGAATCAGCCTCAGAAAAGACCCCTGTACCCATTTATATTTGGTTCTTGTGGCGCTCCTGTCCTCTCCAGGTCTTAATAACTCCCCCTTCTTTCATATGATTCCCTGCACTCTGCCCAAGTTTTCAAGGGGAAAGGGACTGTCTTTGATATGAACTCAGTGGTGGGCTCTTTGACCTCCCCCTGCCCGAGGGAGTAGCAGCCTTACTAGGCCACAGAAGAGGACATTGCAGCCAGTCCTGATGAGACCTGATAAACTAGGGTCAGATGGAAGGTGAGGAGGACCTCCCTTATCAGTGGGCTTAGAGAGGGGCAGGGAGGAGATGAGGAAGGCAGGGTGGGATTGGGAGGGAATGAGAGAGGGGGCTACAGCTGGGATACAAAGTAAATAACTTGTAATTAATATAACAATTAAAATTAAAAAGAAAAAGAAAACTGGGAATAGTGCTACCTCAAGATCCAGCTATACCACTCCTGGGCATATACCTGAAAGATGTTCCACCATTTAATAAGGGCATTTGCTCAGCCATGTTTGAGGGTTTGATGCTTTCTAAATGCTGTTTTGAAATGCTACTATCTGCAAGTTGCTTGAAATTGGGACCCCAGGAAGCAATTGGTATATTTATAAAGAATTAGTCTGGCCTTCTCTTACTAAAAACAAGTTATAGTTTCCTTACCATACAAACCCTATGTTTACTCCTATACTTCTGACACTAAGCTAGTTGCTATTTATGGCACAACCAGAGATGTGAGGAACAATATACTAACAGAGAGAAGCAAATGAGATGGCATGCTAGAGTTGTTAACTTTTCCCACCAAATCACGAGCCATTTAACATTAGGTCATGCTTGCTCACAGGTTCTCAGAAACAGGTGAGGATTCAACTTAAAGACAATGAAATTCATTTCCGTGGATCCCAGCCACCTAGACTTTCAAAAGTAACCTGGTGTGGATATGGACACTGCTGAGCAGAATCAATAGGAGCAGCCCCTTCAGAGTGGCCTGGAACTTTGCCCTAGTGGAGCTTTTCACTTTAGAGATCATCTAGTTCAACTTCTGTGAGGCAACACACCTGTAGAACACATTAATAGGGTGCTATCTCCCCAGAACCACAAAAATGCTGCAGGTCAAGTCAGCTGTTCTGATGGCCCTCAAGGATCTTCATGAAAACTTGTTACCCTGTCGGTTACCTAGATGGCTAAAGACCCCAGGATGTGTAGCTAGCCTCTGTGGGGTGAAATCTAACTCTAGCTGGATCAACTTGGACTAGCTACTTACCTTCTGGAGCATTTTTTTTCTGTGAAATAAGAAAGATATTGATTTTGTTTTAGATATTTGCTTGAGCAGGGTGCTTGGTGCAAGCAGAGCCCCCAGTAGAGTTAGCTATTTTGTTACTATGGGGACTATATAACTCAGTTTTTGATGGTTCAGAAACTTTGTTGCTACAGAAAGAAAGTAGATAGAAAATTCCTGAAGTCCTTTTTTTTAAATCTTAAATCAGCAGGTAAAATTGTAGATTTTCTCTAAAGCAGTGGTCCTCAATTTGCCTCCCAAAGGGACCTTCCAAAGGGCCTAATGCCATCACTTCCTAATACAGTTCCTGTGCTGGCCTCTAACCATAAACTTATTTTTGTTGCTACTTCATAACTAAACTTTGCTATTGTTATGAATCATAATATAATACCCAATATGCAGGATATTTGATATGCAACCTTCGTGAAAGGGGCATTTGACCCCCAAAGGGATTATGTCCCACAGTTTGAGAATCACTGCCCTAAAGGGACCTATGGTACGTGTAGGTATTTTGAAGAAAGGGACTCCTTTACTCTTTTATTACCAGGGCTCTTTTACTCTCACATCTATTTAACTAGTGTCTGATATATTCACGGCATTAGTGTGACGGAAAGATTCGTGAGTCACATGGCTAGGCTAAGTTCAATTATTCAGTCTTTCACTGGAGAAATTATTTCTGAATGCAAATTCATAAGACAACTGAAATACTGGAGCCACTTTAAAACCTTATCATTATGGCATAGTTTGCGCTTAATCATATCTCTAGTGGACTCATTGACCATAAGAAACCATAGATTCTATTTCAAGGAATTGGGGCGCATCACCCACAGCAAAAATCTGTACCTTGACTCTTAAATCCACATCTGTTAGCACCATGAAGAAGTCATTATAGGTCATTCCATATTCTTTCCTCAGCTCGCCAATGAGATGTTGGTCTACCAAGTCCTCATCATCCACCACACGCATGGGTTTCTCATTATCTTAAGGAAAACAAAGTGGGAAGAAATATGAGTGTGGCAAACTAGAAATCACTGAGTAAGACTGAGTGGGAACCCTGGACTTTCATGCAGCTCAAATCAGACAATCCTTTCTAGCTTTATATGCTTAACTCACAATATGTATGAACAATTCTATAGTGAATTAAATTAACTCAGTTCTACAGTGAATTAATAGGTATAAAGCAACCAGTGCTTTATATTCATAGAGTACATAAAATAGTACTGAAAACAATGCCTCTAAAGATGGCAACCCCATCTCTGCCCATCCTGTTCATGAGAATAGGAAGTGTTCGCATCAAGGTTACCTAGCATTGCTAGAAATGAGCCCATCCTACCACAGTATGAGCCTTTACCTACATTGTCAGGAAACTAGACCAAACCTGTTTGTAAAGGCTCACTTCCACTATAGGTAATTCTGAGTCTGAAGCCAGTGTTTGTTCCTTTTCTTAGCATATAATTAACTTTGGAGCTCAGGAAACATGCGCCATTGAGAAAAATAGTCTATGCTCGAAAGTAGTCACAGGTTCATTTTGGCTCCAGAAGACACTATACAAATTTCTCAAATGACCACAATTTTTCAAGCAAAATTTAAGAGCTTTTGGAAGGCTTTTAGAATTAGGCAAGTTTTCAGTCAACAAAATCATCATAATTCAGAATAGTTCCTGAAGGTGTCACTGAGTAAATAGGAAACATGAAGATCCAAGTTTCTTAATTAGGGTTTCCATTAACCAAAAGCAGCTTGGGGAGGAAAGGATTGATTTCAGTTTATAGTTCCACAGCATAGCCCATCACTGAGGGAAGTCAGGACAGGAACTCACACAGAAAAGGAACCTGGAGACAGAAGCTGATGAAAAGGCCATAGAGGAGTGCTGCTTACTGGCTTGATCTTCCTGGCTTGGTTGGCCTGCTTTCTTTTAGGACTCATGACCACTAGCCAAGGGATGACACTATAAAGACCACAGTGAGTTGGGCTCTCCCACATCAACCATCACCAGGCTGTATGGTGGAGACATTTTCTCAATTGGGGTTCCCTGTTTCAAAATGGGCTTAGCTTGTGTCAAGATAACAAAAAACTATCTAGAACACAAGACACAAGTAGCTTGGTGTTACATGCAAGTTACATGTCTGAAAGTATTTAAACATTTCCAAGGGCAAGACAGCTTTACAGATTGTCACCAATTTGTGGTTTGGTTTAGAATTTTTTTTTTCAGCTTTATGAAAGTGATATAATTTCAGTGAAGCCTTGCTTTGAATTTGGATCTTTTCCAAATATTTTCTCATGATGTAAAGGCTCCAGAAGCCATTTGATTATGGGTAACAGTTGACTCTGTAGAATAACGTGTTACTACGCTGTACCTTACAATTTACAATATCAGTACATTAAGTGGATTTTTTTGTTGCTTTTGGAGGCATGGTCTCTCTGTGTAACAGTCCTGGATGTCTTGGAACTTACTACGTAGACCAAGAACTCAGAGAGATCAGTCTGCCTCTGCCTTTCAGGTGCTGGTATTAAAGGCATATACCACCATACCCGGCTTAAATGCATCTTTTACTTTTAATTTTGTTGATTTATTAGTGTGTAGGTACCATGTGTGCGTGCCACAGCATGGGTGTAGGTGACAATTCTAGGAAATTAGTTGACACAAAAGCCAGTTCTCTCCTGCCACCTGTGGGCTTGAGGAATTGTATTCACATCATAAAGTTTTCATACAAGAGCCTCAATCTGCTGTGCCATTTTGCAGGCCCTAAATGTGTGCCAATATTATAATGGTCACAATGGGTTTGTTGGGCTACAACCCTATGATAGCTTAAAAGGTATCTACATTTACTTCTTTAAAACCGATTAGGGTTTTCTTCAGCTTTGCCTAAAATTGTATCTGCTGAATAATTCTTCATATTAAGGATAAATGTGAAAAAAATGAAATTAGTGAATGATGACAACATGAATATTAGCACAAAGAGTCTCAATTATCAACACAGACACACAGTGAGCAACACTAAAGCTGAACATAATATCCATTACCTTCCTGATAAGAAGACAATTATAGTTGAACTGTTACTTTGATTGGTTTGATTATTTGAGTTGAAAAAATTAAGTGAGACTTGGAAGAGATCAAGAAATGGAAACAGTACTAAAATGATCAAATATATTGTGTGCATGTGTGAAGTGTATAAAAAACCCATTATTATACATAATAGGTTAATAAAACCATGAAAAATAAAAGCAAAAATTTGCAGTTAATATTCTAAATTTTTACAAACAGGGTTCATCTTCACCTAGAAATTATAATTTTGAGGGTTTTTTTTTTTTTTGTTGTTGTTGTTATTTTGCTTGTTTTTGAAATGGGATCTCATATAGCCCAAGCTGGTCTTGAATTCACTCTGTAGCTAAAGATGGCCTTGAACTACTTTTGAAAATATATTTTATTATTATTATTGGTGGTGGTGGTGGTGGTTATGTCCATTGTGTCAGTGAGTGGGTACTTATGCCATGGTGCATGTTCAGAGGTCAGAGAACAAGTTTCTGCAGCCTGTTGTCTGTTTCCACCTTTACAGGCCCCAGGGATTAAACTCAGGCCACCAGACCTTGAGTGGTTGCCATGTGCCTTGAGCCATCTTATCGGCCTGATCTTGTACATGTACAATGATGGCTGCAAGGTTTTGCGAGGGTAATAGATATAAAAGCCATCCTGCTCACCTCAAAACTGGCAGCCCTAAGTGCCAACCACATTACAGCTCAAAATCAAATCTTTGTCCATCCTTGCACTCCTTTTCCTCATAGGAATGGAGGAAAAGAGTTAATTCTCAACTAACCTCCGTACATTAAAAACTCAGAGGGTTGGGGGGTCTCTCTCAGAGAGCACAGTCTGTAACAGATTCTGAGGGGGAAAAAAGTGGACTGATGTGCTCAAGCTCACACTGCTAGCTAGACACAAAATGGCGGCAGGACTCAGACAACACAACTTATTCCCCCATAGACCCCTCTGTGCTACACAAACCCCTCACAATCATTGGCCAACAGGACCCTGGTTCCAGACCTAAGATAAACTTTGTTCTAAGCAGCAAGAAGCTCATTTCACAGTCTCGTTTCTCCTCTCAAGCAAAATGTTTTCAGAAGTAATTCAGCCAAACATTAGAAATAAAATATTTTGCACTCTTGGGATACTGAAATGTCTACATGTTTTGCCTGGGAAGGAAAAATTTGCCAAAGGGGGGAAAAAACCGAAAAACAGTGAAGGCTCTGATCAGCACTGGATCCAAGGAAAATGGAGGCAAGTGTACAGCAGTGAAGAATCTACTCCTGGTCAAATTCTGAGAGGAGATGTGTATGAGGCCAGCTCCTGTGTGCGGCTGCCTGCCCTAGGCACAGGTCTCTGCAATCCTCCTTCAGGTTCATGTACATTTTGTGAGATCCAGACTAGGATTATCAAGGAAAGGGCCAGCCAGATGAGGGAAACTCTTTCACATGATTACAATCAGCCTAGAAGTGGGATGCTTGCCTGGCTCCGCATCCTTTAGGAACCCCGACCCCCAAAGCAAGTATGTGAGTTTTTTCATGTATCTGACTGTACACAGCACAGTGGCACTTTAAAAATTAGCTTTAATTATAAGCTACTAAACAACTATATGCCTGGAATTATGGGCAACCACACACACACACACACACACACACACACACACACACACACTTGTGATGACTTCTTTATTGTGTCATCCCTGATTTTTTTCCTTCTCACCTTCCCCGAAGTTCAAGCTGAGAACTGAAAGGATGCCGTCTCTGTGCTAGAGAGTGTGCAGACTGACTGACTGACTAGACTGTTGTAACTGTGGAAAGATGGAATCTTGTACATTAAGAGACAGATTATCTTGGGCTATCTTTAGTCGTGTTAATACCCACTTACCCTCAAACCATGTCTTTGACCTAACATCTTTGTGACTGCTAGTAAAACTTGTGGAATGTGTTACTCAGCAGATCTCCAGCTTCCACCAACCCTAAAGCTATGAATGTTAAAAGATAACATCTGGGCCTGAGGAGATGACTCATTTTGGTACAGTGCTTGCCACGCAAGCAGAAGGACCTGAATTTGGATCTCTAACCCCACAGAAAAAGCTGAGCATGGGTGTGTCCTAGCTAGCCAGCCTAGCCAATCAGCAAGCATCAAGTTCAGTGACAAACTCTGTCCTAAAAATGTGGTAGGGAGGCCAGGCATGGAGATGCACCACCTTTATTCCAAGCACTCTGGAGGCAAAGCAAGTGGGTTTCTGTGAGTTTGAGGCTGGCCTGGTCTGCCTATATGGTTCCAGCCCAGCTTGGGCTACACAGTGAACCCTTGTCTTAAAAAGAAAAAAAAATTGGCTGGAGAATGATTAAGAAATAAATCAATAAATCTAACATCAACTTCTTATCACTACACATATGGCACACATAGGATCACATACACACACAGGGACACACATACAAACATGCAGACTTGTACAGACACACAGACTCAGATACACACACACACACACACACACACATACACACACTTGTCATCTGAAACCTGTAGAAGAGATTGCCCCAATGTGCTTACTGTACCTCACCAACCTGATCTCCCATCAATGTATTGGACAAGTACATCAATTTAGAGTTTTCTTTTTGCTCTATCACTAAGAAAGCTCATATAACCTCTCCCATATTAGAGCAAGCCATTCAAGGTGACCTAAATCTATGTTCACAAGCCATGGTCTCTCATGCTTATATCATGGTGAATTCCATTATTTCCCTGAGACAAGGGCTGCTCTTTGCATCTCTAAAGCCATTCAACAAATACCAGGACCATTTCACCTTCCACTATCACTTCAGCACTTTCTTAGCTTCACCAGCTGTTTTTTAAAGAGTAGAATTTATTGCCTACTTTCATCACAGTCACTGGAAACTAACCATGATGATCTTTGGATCCAGACCAATCGATTTAGAATCACTCAAAGTAAAGCCAAGTGAGCTGCATTCTAACAGGTTTCCTAGCTGACTTCAGTGCACTCAGAGAACAAAAAGCCACTGTCTCACAGAAGAAAACCTGAATTCTTATCACAGCACATAAGGCCATTAATGTTATGGACCCAGTGTATCTTAACTAATATTACTATTAAGACTGTGTGCCCTTACACTATGATCTATTCTCAATTATTGTGGCTATGGACCCTCTCAACACATTAACAGTGCAAATCTAGAATCCCAGGAAGCTGAGGCAGGAGGATGGCAAGTTCAAGGCCAATAGTTCAAGGCCATCCTGGGCAACTTAGTGATTCTCTCTCTCTCTCATATATATATATTTGTACTTATTTGTTCATGCATAAAGAAGCACAAATGGGCAAAGAAAGACCCATACATATAGTTGCCTGAAGAGGTCAGGAAGTAATAGGATAGAAGGATCAGGCACAGACTTAAGAACCATCTATGCACAACTTCTTATATAAAGAGTATAAAATGTATCAATTTCAAAAGTTAGATAAAGATAAAATACCTCAATTTCCAAAACTAGAAGGATACAAATTTGATTTCCCAAGGTTTCTTCATTAACAAACCTACTGTTTACAAATTTTCTATCACTTATGGTTTTATCCCTGATAATGGTGATTGGAAGAGTCTGTTTTGTTTATGTGTTTACATACATACATATACACACATAAAAGCTTAAATTTAGCTTCTTAATATGAGAGAAAATATTAGTTATTGTTCTGGGTCTGGCTTCTTGTGCTTAGCATGATGTCTAGTTGCATCCATTTTCCCCACAAATTTCTTAATGGTTACCAAAATTCCTCTGGTTTACCTGCCTTGTTTTCTGTATTTCCTCAGCAGTTGAAGGGAATTGTTTCTCTCTCTGCCACATTGTCCAATGACTTGTTTTGCACAGTTGACTTTTATCCCCTTGGTTATCAGGGGTTGATCTTAACCCTGATACATTTGATCGTAAAGGCAGAGAGTGATGGAGTAAGATGAGTGAATGGGTGCTAGGCTTTGTAGCCTATTTACATCACTGATCGTTGAAAACTGAATGAACATACAGGAAACACTTAAACGCTGTGGAAATCCATTCACCTGGGATTTCGATCTTACTAAGGGTGGTGATGTCTAAAAGGGGCAGCTGCCAGACACTGTAACCAAAGATGAAAACAATGGTTGAGTCAGAGGATCAGTTTTTCTGGATTGCCTCAAGGGGAAAGAAGGATTTGGGGGGGATTATTATGGGTGCTGATGATTGTGAGCTTCACCATATAATGTAATTTTCTTCAGTGAAATTGAAGACAAGCAATACTTGAGACTAGAATGTATTCTGTCATCTTATTTGTAAATGTTAGTTTAAAATTCATCCACATGTATTCCTTATCTATATAAACGATTTTTACTTTGTCCCTTCTTGTATTGAATTCCACACCTATTACTTTTTCTACATCCTTTTTATTAATTACCCCTAAACATTCATTTCCTCAGAAAAAAAGTTACCAGAGATGGGAGATATCCCAGTGGTTAAGACACTTGCTTTGCAAGCATGAGGATCCAAATTCAAATCCCTAGCACCCATGTAACACGTCAGCATTAGTGGATCAAAACTGGCAGATATTGGGACCTCTAGTGAAAACAGTGTGCTTCAGGTTCTGCAAGAGAACCTGTCTCAAAAGAATAAAGTGAGCAGTGATAGAGGAAAACATCAAGTCTTCCACTGGCTTCTGAATATAATCATCCTGGGGTAAGGTGAGGCATGTGCACATAACACACACACACACACACACACACACACACACACACACACACACTGTGTCTGGTTGTCAGTGTCTGCTTTCAAGGCCCAGGAAAACTCTGGAGAAATGCAGAGTACCTGCTTCCTATTTAAGGAGAAGTAAAACCACTGGACAGATCTCCAGCTGAAAACCAGGCAGAGCTGAGATTTGGTTCACTGAGACTATGGCTCACGCCAAGTTTTATTTTCCCAGAACTGATTCCCAGTCTTGGCTGATAGACCTACCAGCCTTTCTCATAGGGGTAACCTGAGACATAACACAGGGAGTGAAGGGCCTTCCAGGAATTAGGTGAGAGAGAAAAAATGCTCCCCGCACTCCAAATCAGGCCGGCACTGTCACTCTGTGAGGCAACTTCCAATAAGTCAGGGAAACAAACAAACAAACAAACAAACAAACACCTCAACCCCCCCTACAGTTCATATTCAATCCAGATTTCCAGAAAACACCAGGATAATGCTAAAAATTTTCAAGGCGGTTCCAGATGCTTATAATATGACTATACCAAGATTGAAGTAGAAGATGTAATGGCTTTTCCAAACTCCTCTGAAGTCAGGAATGAGAAGAGTTGGAAGGTAGCACTTTTGACACTGAGAACACCTGGCTGGGGAGAACTTTCATCACCTGCCAGCACCAGTCGGTGCTGGGCTGAATGCCGATTTCCTCTCTAGACATCTGGAGTATCATGAAGCCTCCTGGCTCAAGCTACTGCGTGAAACTCCAGGAAACAAATGGTTTGAATCGCTGTTAACCACGAAATACGCCCTTACGCTGTTAGTCTCTGGGGCTTCTCATTTATCGTCAAGAGGACGAATGCAATCTGACCTGAAAGAGCGAGTCAGCATGTTATAACTAGCAGGAAGCAACAGCAATTGTCTTCCTGGTGACCATTGTGACAGCCCATCTGATCTCCAGACTACTTGGATCACCAGATCCAATGGTGATGATAAGGATGGCTACAATAATAATAAGGATGGCTGCCCTTTTATCAGCAGGGATGTGTAAGCACAACCTGTGAAGTGGATTCCGTTCCTTCTAAGACTTAAGAATTGGGCTGGAGAGATGGTCCAACTGTGAAAGGCTAGGCTCACAACCAAAAATATGAGTTAAGATTTAACCTGCCCAAGCTCACATAACGAATAAATTGTAACTCTGGGTGTGGACCTCCTGTCCTCCAGAACTACTTACTTTGTTTCTTTGATTTACTTGATTCTTGTTGAAGCAGAGTATCACTATGTAGACCAGGCTGCCCTCAGACTCACAAAGATATGTCTGCCTCTGCCTCCCAAGATGTGTGTCACCAAATCTAGCTGCTGTTGTTGATTAAGGACATTATTCTCTCCCCCATACATACACACAGAAGAGGGATAGAGTTCACCTATCAGTTACGGGGACATGATGATTTATGTTGAGGCACTGAAAAAGATGTTACTTATGTATCCTTTGCAGCCACTTCAGGGGATGGTGAGCTAATGAATGAAGAGAAAGCATAGCTGAAAATGTATAGCCCAGTTCTGGAGAGCTGCTGTGTAACACTGCGCCTATGCTTAGACCACTGTATTTTACATTAAAAGATTTGTTAAGAGAATAGATCATATGGTAGCAGTTGCTGTCATGAGTAAAGGTGAATAGTCTAGAAAACTAGTCTATATGCATATCCAGTTGACATCATAATTAGGACAGACGTGTCATTTGTACCAGATCCTGCATCAGAAAAATCTATACTATATCTGTGCTATACTGTTTTGTGTAAATGTTAATTAGTTGGAAAAATATTTTCACATCTTTTCAGAAGAAATGTACCTTATGAAAAAATACAGATGGTAGCGAAATATAAAGGATGAATCCAAAGAACTCTAGTTATAACTAAACAATAAAAGCAGGTAAACTAATGTTTAAGAAAAGATTTTTTTTGGGGCTGGAGAGATGGCTCAGAGGTTAAGAGCACTGGCTGCTTTCCCAGAGGTCCTGAGTTCAATTTCCAGCAACCACACGGTGGCTCACAACCATCCATAATGAGATCTGGTGCCCTCTTCTGATGTGAAGGAATATATGCAGATATTGTATATATAATAAATAAATAAATTTACAAAAAGAAAAGATTTTCAAAAAATATAAAACTTTTTATGGGAATTAGGGTGTCAGTTGGAGATGGAGGTGTATGAGAGGGGGTAAAAAAATAACCGAAATATCACACACACACACACACACACACACACACACACACACACACACTTTTCACATCGAAAATTTTATAGATAAAAGAATTGTAAAAGAAACCATTGCCTCTGGTCCAAGCCTTCTTAGTGTGAGACTTGACTAATCAGTGAATCCAGCAAGACACCCATGGGAACTGCTGCAAATTACATCTCAGCTGCCTGAGGCTGAGCTCTGCCTCGTGAACCTCATACACGTCAGCAACTTGAAAAATTGCAAGAACTCTAAAGTTCAGCCAAATTCTTCTGCTCTCCAAAAGGATTTGGGTGAAGTTCAATCCGTATTTTCAGTGGCTTTTCATTTAGCCTAACAGTTTCTAACTCTAGCTAATTCAGGGTTGCCAGCATCTAGGGGTCTCATAGGCCCACATGTATGATGAATCACCCATAGCATAAGGCCTGTAGGCATGTTGACTGGCACTACTTACAGTCAAGGGGACACAGGAACCAAGAGATTATCCCCCTTTGATTATCCCCAATCATGTAATACTTTTCTCATGTAATACTTTTGCTCCATTTCTCTGACTTAAAAAAAAAAAAGAGTACTTTCATACTTTCATATCTTTATTTTAAACTCATGACATCTTAAGCCAGAATTTTCCTGGCTCTACTGGATATATGATAGATAGATAGATAGATAGATAGATAGATAGATAGATAGATAGATGATTGATTGACAGACAGAGAGACAGGATCTCTGTCACCACAAGCAGAGGACCCTCCAAACATTCCAGTGTCTTTTTTGATCTCCTCAAAGCCCTACCTAAGACCTCTCCCATAACAACTGTCCCACCACAGATAAGAAGCAAGCAAACAAACAAACAAACAAACAAAAAATACGATAAAATGCTAAAGAGCACCTAGCTGGAAGTGGTCAATTTTCATGGTGCTGTTGTTGACAGGACCAAAGATGGTGACTACAGAGATCCTCCTGGTGGCCATCTTGCAGAAGCTCTCCAGATACTCATCCCGCTGCTGCACGTACATGCTGTTCTCAGCCTTGGGCGTGGTGATCAGCTGGAGGCACGGAAGGACAGGCAAGTGTTAGTTCATAGTGCTCAAGTCACGATGAGGCCAGACCCAGAGACAAATGAGAGCAGAGGGCACCTAAACCGTTAGCTGCTTTCTTAGGTGGCCACATAATCAAAACCCAAATGACGATTTAGACAGCCTTTGTGTTTTAAGAAAAATAAAAACTAGTGCAGGGAGTTTAGAGGTCTCTGCTCAGATCTCTAATTTACCTTCATTTCATCTGTGTCGTGGTTTTCCTATTTGTGGCCACGCAGAGATATTTGTTCTTCAAGCCTCTCACATTCTGTGAATATCTGACATGCAATAATTATCTGCCTTCCCTCATTTAGATCTTCATTATCCTAACTAATTAATTAGACACTGGGTAATTCAATCATTTTTTTTTAAAATCACTTCTTCAATGTTGAAAGAGTTTCACAACCAGGCCCTGAACACAATAGATTAGAAAGTTACTAGGTAACCTTGCAGACAGTATGATGGCTTTGGGGGGTATATTTTACCATATAGATGACATTTTTTGTCACACTGGTCTCAAGGAGGGGGATTTTGATGCTAGAGCCCAGCCCTACTCTATCAGATGGTTCTAACTGTTTTACTTTAGCCTTCTCTAAACCAGATCTGGGTTTTTTCATCCATATTTTATGACTCTTCTGAAAAACAAAGGTACCCAAAGATATTTTGATCACCGATTTTGCTTAAAATGAGTATTCTTTGATTATTCTGTGTATGAATGTATGTATGTTCGTATATGTATGTATGTATGTATGCATGTGCATATGCGTGTATTTGTGTACGTATTTAGTTAATTGTCTAGGTTCTCTTGTATCCTCTAAGAATACCTCACTGTTTGGAATCTACCCTAACACAAAAGCTTCTCTGATCCTTTGGTAATTTTAATTGCCTTTTTTTTTTTTGAAGCCTCCTCCAATATCACATGTTTTCCAAGCACAAACCAACACTATCTCCCACACCCTGAGAATGAGCAGCGCGTGGCCAGCTCTGGGAGTGGGAAGCCATGAAGGTGTTTTCTGATGCTGGTCAGGCCCTTCTTAATCCCCTTGAACCAGGAGAACTCACAGTGCAGGTGCCTGTAGTGAGGCCTGTTCAGGCCCCGAAGTTGGCTCACTTCTGGGCCTTAGAAGTAAGCCCATATGTGTATGTATATAATGTATGTACATTATATATAAATATATAAACATTTTCTTGCATTTAGCCATGTTCAAATGTAACAGCAATGTTTCCATTTACCCGCCAAAAACTCGTAAGCTCTTCTTAAAGTCTGTGTCTACCAGGTTAGCATTTTGGGTGGGGGTGTTAATGGGTTATTCATCTCTGTCAAATATCTCCTCAAAAACGGCCAGTAAGTTTGGCTCCAAATCTATCTTGCTGTTTATTTTTCTCCATCTTAGTTGTTTATTGATACCTACAAGCTTTTCCTGCTGACATTTTTGTGCTTGACAAAATATTCCCTCTAGAAAATCAAAATGCTTCTGGAAGCCTCTGAGTGGAACATTAGAAAAGGTTTTTGGTTTTGTTTTAAAATGTTTTTCTTAGTTCATTTTTTTAAGTAGACATGCTGCAGTTCATTTTTGATTTTCTGTTTCATGCCTGTTCAAATGGACACAGCAGCCAGGAAATATGTTTTATAAGATGTAATCTCCATGAGCAGAAGTATAAAAATTCCACATACTACCTAAAATTTATTAATTAATTCAGAGTTAGCCTTAAGGAAAAAAAAAATAGGGTGGTTCTAAAAAGATATGTTGATCATATTTTTGGCTCGTTGGTTGGTTGTTTTTAAGTAGCTATATGTTTTGATAGGGAAGGATGAATTTTGAAGTTTTAAGTTGACATTTTATTTATTTATTTATTTATTTATTTATTTATTTATTTTTGGCTTGTCTTTGCTTATAAATAGACCATTTTGGAATGAACAAAATGTTGTTTAGATAGGAACATAAAACAATGAAGACAAAGGTAAAAAGATCCACTGTTCATGATTTTGGACTCCAAGCCCATATTTAGAATATATTTTAAGGAGTTCCAAGGCTCGGCGTCCCAGACTCTAGATGAATGATAATTACTGTCCCCTTACTTCATGGCCATACACAGGCTTCATTTCATTGTCTCATTCTTTGTCATGGGGCCCTGTGGTCCATGACCATATTTTAAAAGTTCTCAAAGCCTCCTCAAGTATTCTCCTCCTGGGCATGTATAATTAAGAGCTGCAGACAATATGTAATCTGAGAGATGCTCTTCCTCCCCTGCATGGCAGCTTCTCCCACAGAGCTGTTGCCCAGGGAGGTTTTAACTCACTGAGGGAGGTGATGTTCATGTTGCATGATTCACCCCCTGGCTTCTGGCCTTGCAGGCACTCTCCCAAGGCTTAAGGGCCCTCTTTACCCTTGTTATCAGACCAAAATCAACCATAAAATAAAAGCAACTAAATCAACAAGATAGACAAACCCTTAGCCAAACTAAGTAAAAGGCAGAAACTATCCAAATCAGCAAAATCAGAAACAAAAAGGGAGATATAACAACAGACACCAAGGAAATCCAATCATTTGGTCTTACTACAAAAGCCTATATGCCACAAAATTTGAAAATCTAAATGAAATGGCAAATTTATTGATAGATTCCACTTACCAAAATTAAAGCAAGATCAGGTAAATAGATAAATAATCCTATATACCAGAAGGAAATAAAAGCAGTCATCAAAAGTCTCCCTTCCAAAAAAGGCCAGGGCCAGGTGGTTTCAGCACAGAACTCTACCAGATCTTCAAAGAAAAGTTAATTCCAATTCTCTTCAAACTATTCCACAAAATAGAAGCAGAAGGAACATTATCAAACTCATTCTGTGAAGCCACAGTCACCTTGATACCAGATCTTATTACAGAAGGTTGTGAGCCACTGTGTGGTTGCTGGGAATTGAACTTAGGACCTCTGGAAGAGTATCCAGTGCTCTTAACCTCTGAGCCATCTCTCCAGCCTTGATACCTAAACCACACAAAGACCCAACAAAAAAAAGAGAGAGAGAGAGAGAACTGCAGACCTGACTCGCTTATGAACATTGACGCAAAAATACTAAATAAAATGTTTGCAAACCAAATCCAAGAACACATAAAAGATATCATCCACCAAGACCAAGTAGGCTTCATCCCAGGCATGCAGGGGTGGTTCAATATATGGAAATCCATCAATGTAATCCACCATATAAACAAACTGAAGGAGAAAAACCACATGATCATCTCCTTAGATGCCAAAAAAATCATTTGACAAAATCCAACAACCATTCATGTTTAAAGTCTTTGAGGGATCAGGGATACAAGGCACATAACTAAACATAGCAAAGACAATATACAGCAAACCTATAGCCAACATCAAACTAAACAGAGAGAAACTTAAATCAATCCCACTGAAATCAGCGACAAGGCAAGGATGCCCACTTTCTCCATATCTCTTCAACATAGTACTTGAAGTCCTAGCTAAAGCAATAAGACAACTAAAGGAGATAAAAGAGATACAAATCAGAAATGAAGAAGTCAAAGTATCACAATTTGTAGATGACATGATAGTATACACGAGGGTCGCCAAAATTCAACCAGAGAACTCCTTCAGCTGATAAACACTTTCAGCAAAGTTGATGGATACAAAATTAACTTAAAAAAAATCAGTAGCCCTCCTGTATACAAAAGACAAAAGGGCTATGAAAGAAATTAGGGAAACTACACCCTTCACAATAGCCACTAATAACATGAAGTACCTTGGTGTGACTCTAACAAAGCAAGTGAAAGACCTATTTGAAAAAACTTCAAGTTTCTGAAGAAAGAAATTGAAGAAGAAAGAAATCAGAAGACTGAAAGATCTCCCATGCTCATGGATTGTTAGGGTTAACATAGTGAAAATGGTCATCCTTCCAAAAGCAATCTACAGATTTAATGCAATTTCCATCAAAATACCAACACAATTTTTTTTACTTTTGTTTTTTTTATTAATTACAGTTTATTCACTTTGTATCCCCCCATACCTACCTCCCTCCTCTCCTCCCAATCCCACCATCCCTCTTCCCAACCCCTGTCCCTCTCCCAGTCCACTGATAAGGGAGGTCCTCCTCCCCTTCCCTCTGATCCTAGTCTATCAGGTCTCATCAGGAGTGGCTGTAATGTCTTCTTCTGTGGCCTCGTAAGGCTACTCCCTTCTTGAGGGAAGGTGATCAAAGAGCAGGCCAATCAGTTCATGTCAGAGACAGTCCCTGCCACCATTACTATGGAGGCCACTTGGATATTGAACTGCCATAGGCTACCTCTGTGCAGGGATTCCAGGCTATCTTTGTGAATGGCCCTTGGCTGGAGCATCAGTTTCAGAAAAGACCCCTGTGCCCAGACTTTTAGGATCTGTCACTGTCCTTGTGGTGCTCCTGTCCTCTCCAGGCCTTACTATCTCCTGCTTCTTTCATAAGATTCCCTATACTCTGCCCAAAGTTTGGCTATGTGTCTCAACATCTGCCTCGATACCCTGCAGGTAGAGACTTTCAGAGGCCCTCTGTGGTAGGCTCCTGTCCTGTTCCCTGTTTTCTGCCTCCTCTGATGTCCATCCTCTTTGCCTTTCTGACTGGGGATTGAGCATCTTAGCCTGAGTCCTCCTTCCTGATTAGCTTCCTTAGGTGTACATATTTTAGTATGTTTATCCTATATTATATCCAACACAATTCTTTACAGACCTTGAAAGAAAAGTTGTCAACTTCATATGGAAAAACAAAAACCCCAGAATTGCTAAACAATACTGAACAACAACAGCATATCTGGGGCTATCTCCATCCCTGATCTCAAGCTGTACTAGAGAGCAATAGCAATAAAAATTGTATGGTACTGGCATAGAAGCAGAATGGTGGATCAATGGAATTGAATAGAAAATCCAGAAATAAACCCACACACCTATGGATACTTGATGTTTGACAAAGAAGCCAAAACCATCAATGGAAAAATTGATGCATCTTCAGCAAATGGTGCTGGTCTACATGTAGAAAAATGCAAATAGATTCATATTTATCACCCTGCACAAAACTAAAGTCCAAGTGGATCAAAGACCTCAACATAAAACCAGACACACTAAATCTGTTAGAAAAAAAGTAGGAAAGATCCTTGAACTCATTGGCACAGGAGACAACTTCCTGAACAGAATACCAACAATACAGGCTCTAAGATCAACAATCAATAAATGGGACCTCATGAAACTGAAAAGCTTCTGTAAAGCAAAGGACACTGTAATCAGAACAAAAAGACAGCCAACAGACTGGGAAAGGATCTTCACCAACCCTATATCTGACAGAGGGCTAATATCCAGAATATATAAAGAACTCAAGAATTTAAAAAGGAACAAATCAAGTAATTCAATTAAAAATGGGGTACAGAGTTTAAACAGAGAATTCTCAGTAGAGGACTATCGAATGGCAGAGAAACACTTAAAGAAATTCTCAACGTCCTTAGCCATCAGGAAAATGCAAATCAAAATGACCCTGAGATTTCACCTTACACCCACCAGAATGGCTAATATATGTGACAATATATTGTCATGTGACAATATATACTGGAAAAGATGTGGAGAAAGGGGAACCCTTCAACATTGCTGGTGGGAATGTAAACTTGTACAACCACTTTGGAAATCAATCTGGTGATTTCTCAATTAGAAATACTGTTTCCTCAAGATCCAGCTATACTACTCCTAGGCATATATCCAAAAGATGCTCAATTATACAACAATGACATTTGCTCAACTATGTTCATTGTAGCTTTATCCATACTAGCCAGAAGCTGGAAACAACCTAGATGTCCCTCAACAAATGAATGGATACAGAAATTGTGGTACATTTACACAATGAAATACTACTCAGCAATTAAAAACAAGGAAATCATGCAATGTGCAGATAAATGATGAGAACTGGAAAAGATCATTCTGAGTGAGGTATCCCAGAAGCAAAAAGACACACAGTGTATATACTCATTCATAAGTGGATATTAGATATATAATATAGGATAAACATACTAAATCTGTACACCTAAAGAAATAAAGCAGGAAGATGGACTCTCGGTAAGATGATCAATCCTCACTCAGAAAGGCAAATGGAATATACATTAGAAGAGGATGAAAACAGTGAACAGGACATCAGAATATATACATCAAATATATATATTTGACATTAAATTCCTTAAGGCACTGAGGTCTCAAACTCTGTCCCTGTCCAGTGATCCATATTGACTTGACCACACTCCTCAAGCTTACAGAGATCAGTCCATCCATATAAGGGGCAGGGGGAACTCAGAAACATGGGGATACCTGACCATGACAATCTAGACAGAGCCCATAAGCTAGATGAAAAGACCTTCTCCTTAAGCTTGATCTGTTAATGGAGTTTGCACAGGGTAAGGGGAGCAGCTGATCACCTGACATATCAAAGCTTGTCCCTGTGTGTTGACAGTGTTGACATCTCTGTGGCCTCCATTTTCTAGCTTGGCAGCATTTCCTACAGTGCTTAAAGTGGAAACTGTTTGCAGTTTCCTCTTCCTAGAAAGAGCACCATAGCACTCCTCAGTGACCACTCTTATTGTTTGGCCTCTTGCAAGCTTGATGGCGGTAACTCTGGGCATGTGTCATGAATTTACAGTGTGCTGTGATCTTATTTGTGTTTCCGTCCCAAATAAGTATGTTGAGTCAGTGAATCACAGAATAAAGCCTGGTTGTGTAAGTAAGGGGAGCAAACAGGAATTAGAAGACACGGGGGGAGTTTTGAAATATTTTTAAGTCCCTTCTTAGTCTATTCACTGTTAGGCTCAAAACATTAGATCTTAAAAGAATTCCGTAAACCAACTTTCTGCCTTGTAAAACAGAACCTTAAATCCATTTCTAAAACTAAACCACGAAAGAAGATTGTCATCTCAATACCCAGGTCTTTCCAACAGTGCTGAAAATATAAGCCAGCTTGGATTATAGGAGAGTCCATGGCCAATGAAAGCTGAGAGCTGAGCTTGAATTCATGCAGTTCAGCATATCGAAGCTCCCTGTGAGCTGACAAGTAGCTGGGTCGCACAGTCCCCAAATAACAACTGTCTATTACCTATCCTCCACAAAGACCAACGTTTCAACAGCATTCCCCAACTCTGTAGCCATCCCCAAATGGACATCAAACAGTCTAAAGGAATAGGAAAATGGATTCAGTCAACTGTTCTTCGCCCCCTGCCTGGGTAGCAAGGGTCAAGCTGTGTAGTAAAGGCAGGAGCTCCACATTTGCACTTAGTACAAAATGTGACTGATTCTTCTCTTGTCTCAAATGCTCAAAGTCCAAAACAAACTTCTTACAATATGTATTATTTCTCTACTATATGTGGGGCTTGTGGTCTTTGTTACATAATGACTACATGCCTTTGGTGAACATCTCAAGGAATAAAACTTCTGTTTTCTCAATGGGGAAAGGGGTGGATAAATTATTCCTTGTAGGAATTGTGAGAAGTAAACCACACAGTTTCAACAGACAGTCTTACCTGCTCTTTTTGACGAGCGGAGAGGCAGGGAGCTTACAGGATGGAGCTCTGGCCTAAGAGGGGGACACCTGGCTCTATCTGCAATGCACTGTAGAGGCCTTGAAGAAGCCATTTGCTCAACCACAGCTTACATGGTTGTTGCTGGGGTTTCCCTAAGTAATTGGTTAAGTAGCAGCTACGGGATGTTTCACATTGAAAGAACGGTATGAATGAGCACAAAGCACCGGGGGTTTTACAGTAGAGCCAGGGATCCGGTTACTGAAAAACTGGAGAAATGAGCCAGAAAGTCCACACCATTTCTTGGAGAGCAGCCCCACTCACACATTCAGCACACCAGGTTAAGTACAGGGTAGAGAGAAGTAAACGTTCTCCACCATACTTTAACAGCTCAAGACTGCCCAGCCTTAAAGAATGCTAATTGCATCACCACACTTCCTGAATTTCGTCAGCTGAGTTCGATGGAAAAAGTGAGTGGAAAGGGATTAATGCTCCAGTCATGCCTTTCACCCAGAGGCTTTGTTTTGATATCGTGGTAGCTCCATCTTGTCTTCTCTACCCCATTCTTTCTTCATTCATCATTTGCGCTTCAGAAAACATGTTGGTGATATGATCAGCTAGTCACACACAGGACTAACAGACTGAACTGTATCCTGATGGGATTTTCTTTCTCATAACAAACCTGATTCTCTGGCTAGCTCCAAAGAGCCAACATAGGCAGAAGCAATCCCAGCTGGTTTCGGTTTTGCCTCATGTGACATCAGCAGAAGCTGGCCTCTGAGTTTCATTTGATAACAATTTATGACCAGGGATACTGTTAAAAGCAGAGAAGCCCCAGCTGGACATTCCAACGCTAACAGAGAGAGCAAGGAACAGGCCCGAGAAGCCGAAGGCTCAGCTAACATGGAGATAAAGTATGAAAACCCCATTCTTTTGACTTACCCGCTCGGGGCAATGTATTTGTCAGGCCGGTGCACAATTACAATCCTGACATTTCACCCTTGATTACTTCTTTCTGTCTTTAAAATCTAGCCATGAGGAATGCTCTGCCTGCCTTGTTGGCTCAATGGACAGAACTGAGTGAGGGGATACTCTAGTGGGCTAGGCAAAGTCCCAGGTACTCAGAGAGCAAAGCAGCTAAAAAGTTCTGCTTTCCAATGCCTCCAAGAAAGCAGGTTGGTTCTGTGGATCTAGGACAAAACATTCAGGTACCAACCAGCTAGAGTTGTACTTTGAAATCAGTGATTCTGATGGCACTAACTGGAACAGTTCCATTTCAGTTTATGGAGTCTGATAATATACAAGCAGCTGTTAAATGACTTTAACAAAGAGCCTATCATCTGATTACCTAACTTTGTACAGTCACTTGAAAACTCTGGTTTTAAAATGACCTCAACCTACAGAAAGTACCAAAGGGAGTCTCTCTCTCTCTCTCTCTCTCTCTCTCTCTCTCTCTCTCTCTCTCTCTCTCTCTCTCCCCCAGAGCTTAGGTTTTCTTTTAATCTCTAACACCACTATTGATAGAAATGAAAAGAAAATGCAGGACATGCTCCAGAACAAATTCCACAAAGGCATTGGCCTTGGTTAACATTTTAAATGTTCATTTAAAATTTTTCAAACCACAAGAGATACATGGTCACCAGAGTCTCCCTGCTCAGGTCAAATTTAGGCCACTTTGGACAAACTAAAGGACTCTTGAGAAATGCCCTAGAGAGGAGTGCCTGTCTGGCTTGCAAGATGGATGCAGCTAGGAGTCAGCACCTGTGTTTGGGAGAATGGGCATGGTCACAATGGCTTGCCATGGCTCCCCAAACAGCATCCAGGAAAAGTCTCACCCGATATGAACTTCCTGGTTTTTTTTACTATGTATTATGTGTAACATGTTAAACTTTTCCTTGGCTGCCTGGACTAATATTGTGCTGTTAAGAAGGCAGGGTTAGGGCAGGAATCTCGGAGGAGTTCTGAAACATGGGTACATGCAGGAGGTGTCATAGACAAGAGGAGTCACTGTTCTGTCCTTGATGAGGAAAGACCTTCCATTTAGGATCGGCTTGTTCCTGCCCAAAGCTTTCTTTTAATTTATCTAGATCCTGTTACCATTTTACAGACAGTGTCAAATAATGCCCAAAGAGAAGGTTCCTAAAATGAATGACCACATACTCAACACTAGCTGTACTCTGAATACCAGGCAAAACAGAGTAAGGATTGAATATCTCCTTTCCCCAACGTGGGCACACACACTCGTTTCCAAAACAGCCTCAGGAGAAACTGACATCTGACTCCAAATTCATACACACCTCTGGGGCACTAGAAACCAGAGCAAATAACTCAGTCTGTATGCCATCCTGGGATTCTTTCTGCTCTTTTTTTTTTTTTTAATAATTGGAACAGTGACGGAGGAGGCAGCCTACCTGGAGAGAAGATAGCTTTTAAAAGTGTCTCTTGAGTTTCACAACCACCAACTCACCATGTAGACCAGGCTGACCTTAACTCACAGAAATCCATCTGCCTCTGCCTCCCAAGCGCTAGTATTAAAGGCATGGCCCCAACCTTTTTCAAAGTGAGTCAGGCTCAGCCCCAAGCCTGTCATCCAAGATGTGATTTTAAAACGCACAACAAACACACCAATGCCCCAACCACAGAAAACAGGGGAAACTGGCAAAGAAGTTACTTACGAGGAGTCTTCGTTTGCCTTCGAAAGATCCCAGCAGGTCTGTCACTGACTTCTTGGGGCTTGGAGTGAGATGCTTGGCCGTGGGTTTCTGATGGCCATCCTGCTCTGTCTTGCCCTTTTTCTTCTTATTCTTTTCTTTCTCCTGCTTGCTCTTTTTCTCAGCTTTCTTCATCTGCTTTTCACTCTTAAGTAGCTTGTCTGGTTTCACACTCTTTCCTTTTTTTTTCTTCTCCTTCTCAGGTTTCTCGAGCTTTTCATGCTTTTTCGACTCCTTGGCATTCTGGGAGGGAATGTTTTCCACCTGCAGCTCCTCCTCCCCGAGAGAGGTGGTGGGCCGGCCGAGGTCGTACTTAGCTTCATACTCATTGCTGAGAATTTTGTCCTTCTTTTTGGGCAGCTTCCCCTTGGCTGGCTTGTGAGGACCTGGCACCACATTTGGGTCCTGAGGGCCATGTTCTCGTCTGTCTGTCCGGTTGTCGCGGAAACGGCTGGTGCCCACAGCTCTTGTGCTAGCCTCCCAGAGGGTGGTAGGTGGCATGGTGGTGATACTCCCATAGTTGGTGGCTTTGCTGGGCCTCCTAGTGGCCTGTGGCTTCTCTCTCTGTTGCTCCTTCCGAGGGTAGAGATGCTCTGAGGCCGACGGGCCCCTGGCAGTGGTCACCTCCGCTGTTGCAGAAGGTCTGTGGGAGACTGAGAAGGGATTCAGCCGGGATGTCCAGGGCCTCTGGGTAGGATAGGCCGTCGTGGTTGTTGATCTTGCAGCTACTGTCACCACCCGGGAGGTGGCCCGAGTGGCTGTCGTGACTGGAGCAGGAGGAAGGGTGGTGGGTCTCGCAGTTGGGGGAGGCTGGGGAGTGGCTGCCTTGGTGGTGGCCAGCTTTCTCTGAGGCTCTCTGGTGGGGTGGACTTGTGCTCTCCTTGCGTCCTCCTTCCTCTTCTCACTGCCCAGGCCTGTGCTCCCTGCTCCTCCGCCGCCATTGTTCCCTTCCTGGACCACATGACCCTCTAAGCCCGAGGCCTTACACTTTTGGACAAAACCCTTCTGCCTGATCTTCTCGATCCTGCGGATGGGGCCCTGGTCAATGACCTCATACATGGCTTCCAGCCTGACTGGGTAAGGATAGCGCTCTTCCACCTGCAGAGTCTTCTTTAACAGCACCATACTAAACTTGCCCTTCTCCAATTTCAGGAAGCTCATCAGCTTTGGGATGAGACTGGGGTCCAGAGGCTGCTCCAGGATCTGGCCCTCACTGGTGATCCTCCGTACCTTGCCCCCTTCCTCTCCTGCCTGGTGGAACAGCACGATCTGTTGGATGTGCCTTTCGGCCAGCTCACAATACACATCGTCCTTCAGGAGGCTCATCATGAGGCGGTAGTAGCCTTCTGAGGCATGCGGGGCTGAGATGACCCACACCCTGTTCTTTCCTGCAAAGCTGGCCAGGATATTGGGAGAGCCGGACCCAGAGGGGAAACGCAACATTCTTGACCGAGCCGAGGACCCCTCATCTCGGACCATCTCACGCGGAGAACTCCTAGCTATCAGTCTGGACTCAGGTCTGACTGGGACTCCATTGATACCTGAGGAGGCTGGCCTCGCTGTCGGGGATGCTAATCTCAACACAGGTATGCGCTTCCTCCTCTGTAGAGGCTGAGGATTTGGTTCTTCCTGAGCTGATTTCTCCGTTCCACGAGACTGCCCAGCATGCCTCAGATACCGAGCTGACCTACTGCTGATTGGAGAAGCCAGAGGTACTTTCCGCCCTGTGTGGCTGTCGCTATCCAAGGCAGGGGAATGAGATTCTGAGCCACACACCAGCCACATGACAAACAGCATGGTGAAACGGGGTCCCATTTTCCACATCATTGTGTTATCCACTTGGGGATGCAAAGAGGTCGTAATAAAGAAAATAAATATGTGAAAATAAAAATAAAATGGGAAGAAAGAAAAAAAGAAAAGAAAAATCATTAACTGCAAACAGAGCTGTGCACTCTCTATTTTGGCCTGGGGGTCGGGGGGGGGGGGAAGGGGTAGCCAAAGAAGAAAAAGGAGGGAGAGCAGAGGACAGAAAACAGTCTGAGCGCTCCTTTCAAGCTGCTGTGATTGTCAGTGCCTGGTCGTGAAGCAGGAAATCCACCTTTGCCTCACGGGGCAGCAGGCAAGCTAGTTCTGCCTCAGCCATGCTCCGGGGCGCACCAGGCACCGTGTAAACCAAGCATCGCAATCATAACAACATTCACACCTCGTTTCTTCAGACAAGCAACAAGAAAAGAAGCAGCAGAGGGCAAAGACTGCACACTTACATTGTGGTTCATGGAGATGGAGTGCAGAGGCTTTCCAAGGAAACTTGGAGGCTGGTCCCGAGGACAGTTTCCTAGATGAAGTCGGCTCCTTCCAGCCCTCTGTCTCCTTGTGGAGGGTGAGCAATACAAAAGGGCTGTGCTGCAGCTCGTGTTTGTGAAGCAGCTCCAGGGAGCCCAGCCTGAGCTGATTTCTTTTCTTTCTGGCTGCGTCTTTTTACCTTCTGGTCCAGTGGGATGAGGTGAAAGTTGCTGTCCTTGGGACTGTTCGTATCTCCATTTGTCTGCAGTTTCTCCCGTGTCTGTGTGTGTTGGTCCTTTGCTGCCACAGGGATTTTCCTTAAAATGAATTCCTAGAGATTTCTGAATCTTCCCCTCTGAGGAGTTCCAAGATCTTTCTTATCACCCTTTCCCTGAAGTCTGGCTGAGTCCCTTTGTTTCCGGGCGTAAAAGCACTGGGATTAATATGTTTTCCAGGCTGAGGGAAAACAGAGGAATGTGAATGTGAAAAAAAGAGACAATTTCTCCCTTTCCCTTCGGTCTCTCCTCCCTTTATTTCTCCCCACCTTTTTTCTCTTCTTTTTCCTTCTCTTTCTATGTCTTCTTCCTCATCTGGATTCCATCCCAGAAATGTCACGGCTACCTTAGGTTTGCTCCAAACCAAACTCAAACAACAGCAGCCACTGGAAATCACGAAAACTTCACTAAGAATTTAACAGATCAGCAAAACACGCCTCCTTCCCATTTCAGTAGAGTCAGTGAACCTGGTGAGGAAGGAAAAGGCTTCGCTAGGGCTGGGAAAAGTTTTGAAACTCTACACATCATCATAAATCACTTCAGAATAGGATGACTGAGGACTTAACCCTTTCTACACCGAGCTGTGGGGCAGCTTCCCTCCTGGTGGATTCTCACACTATGGTGTGAAAGGGGGAAATCCTCATATTTCTCCATCGGGCTTGTTTTCTTAGAGACAGCTGCTCATTTGGGGCACAGAACTTGGCATCGCATATCCAGACAGTATGCATCTATTTATAGTTCCATGAATGTATTTTTATCTCTTTATGCCTGCTTTACGCTTCGAGTTTGGGGTTGGAAAAGCCCATGGAAAACATGACTAAGTTGTTTTTATATTATGGTAATTGGGGCTCATGTTACTGTGTTCTCGGTCCTTAGTTCTCCTCGGGATGGGTGGAAGCTGGTAAAAGGTTAGCAATGCAGGCAAAGGCTGCTGTCTCCTGAGACTACAGTTGGACATTACATCAGGGAATGGGCATTCTGGCTCCCTGCTTCTCTGGAGATGTTGTGTGTGTGTGTGTGTGTGTGTGTGTGTGTGTGTGTGTGTGTGTTACAATATTCAGCTCTCCAGATGCTTTAGGAATCTGAAATCCTTTAGGCAGTCCCCAGAAATATTTGTGTGAGTGGGCTGGGAAGATGGCTCTGTTGGTAAAGACTTTGCTTCTCAAGCCTGAGGACCTGAGTTTGGATTCCCATCACTCACATAAAAACTGGTCACCTAAGATGTCACCCCACCACTGGAAGCAAGGAGCAGAGACAGGCTGATTCCTGGAGCTCACTGGCCAGCCAGCCTAGCTGAATCAACAAGCTCCAGATTTGGTGAGACACCCTGTCTCAAATAAGTAAGGTAGAAGGCCTGGACAGACTCACTGGTTAAGAGCATCAGTCGCTCTTGCAGAGAACTTGGGTTTGATTACTAGCACCGCATGGTGGCTCACACCTATCCAGAGTTACAGTTCCAGGCAATCTGGACCTTTCTGACTTCTGACATCACCACCATATATATACACATACATATATATATATACATACATACAAATATATGTGTGTGTGAGTACGAGTGCCCAGGCACAGGGAAAACATTCATACACATTAAATAAATAAGGTGGAAAGTGACTGAGCAATATGACTGACATCATCGTTTGAGCTCCACTTCCTGCTACGTGTGAGCACACATATGAACATGTATGTACACACATAACACACTTATACATGCATAAATACAAAGAAATACCTGTATCAGGGCATACAGGAGAGATGGTGACGGCGGCTTTTGGCTTCCACTTTCTGGGTCTGCCATGAGGACTCAGCTTTAGGTGAGAAGAGAAGGCATCTTGGGTTATATGGGAATTTCTTTCACTCTCTCCAGTTCAGTATTAACTGTCACCAACAGTGGCAGGCTCAGGTGCACCCAAACCTTGTGAACTAAGCAGAAAAATGGCTTCTCTCAGTGGGTAAAAAACCCCATCCCTAGCCACATCCTCCAATCAGCTCCATGTGCTTTCCTGGCGCATAAAGCTCTGAGCACAGAGTTGAGGAAATTCCTGTTGGAGGTGTTGGATGTAGCACTCTCATAGAGCACTCTTTGAGCTCACAGAGTGCCAAGCAGGAAGGTTTCCTGTCTGCTCCCTGTGCAACCTTGTGAATAAGTTAAAGTCAGAGCTTATTTCAATCCAAACTGTAAAGCTGATCAATGCTTCGAGCCCAGTTATGCTTCTTGTTACTCTCGTTATTTTCAGGTGGGTTCCACACTACGCTGGCTGTCCCTCCTCCCTTCTCTTATTTCTTGTTGCTGTTTTCTTCTCTTTTTCCCCTACTGAGGACAGCTTCCAGTTTACCAGGCGTCTTCACAGGCTTGGTGCTTTCATATTTTCTGCTATTTAACACACCAGGGAGATAATAGCACGATCCCCCATTTTATAGCTCGACAAAGGCTTGGCATATTTCAATAAATTTCATGTTGTCACACAAAGGATTATGTAACGCTGAAGTTCAGACTAGGTGTCCCACAGGGTGCTGTTCTGCCTTTCTCTCTCATTGTCTGCCTACGCTTGTCCTTTTTAAAATACACTCTCAATCCCTTTGTGTTTCCCATTTTCATAAACGCGTCTCTCGTTGATTTGTTCAGCCGGAGCCAACTTACCCTTCTGGAGTTCTGCCTTCTGAAATAATCATGCGGCTTATCTTTTGCCTTTCACAATAGATCCTTAAGAATCTCATTCTTTTTACTGAGTTCTCATGTATTCTGCAAACTCCCCAATCCATAGGCACAACCCTGGAAACCTGTGCCCCAGGTGGGAGTAAAGCTGAAATACAGTTATATCAGCAAGCTGGTGGGTGCCAGACTTTGAAAACCACTCTGAGCTGCCTTTCTCTTCCTGAGAACTCAGGCTCTCTTTCCTTCCGGTAGGCTGTGTCAGTAGGTGGCGCACTAAACACACTAACAGCAGCCCGCCTGACATTGCTCTTCCCCAAACAAGGGTCTAATTTGGATCAGTCCAATTTTCCTGCAACCTAAGAACGAATTAATTTAGGATAGCGTGAGGCCGATTAGAGGAAATGGTGAGGCTGAGTTGACGTGTACTCAGCCAGAGGTAAAGGGATATATGGATTAATTTGCCGGGGGTGGGGGTTTGCTTTAGTTGTTGGACTCTCTACCTAGCCCCGGGTGTCTTGAAACTCACTACATAGAACATACTGGCCTTGAATTCACAGAGGTCCGCCTGCCTCTGCCTCCTGAGTGCTGGAATTAAAGGCGTGCACCTCCATGCCTCAGACAAGAGTACATGTTATAAATGCTAACTTGGAGATCTTGTGGCAGGAAACTACCTGGTGTTGATTGCATAGGAATTGGGCAGGAAAGAAGAAAAAGGTTATCAGGATTGCTTTAGAAAAATGTGGGTCGGAGGGTGTGATGGTGTTGGGGGTTGGTCTGATGTTTGTATTTTGATGCTAATTACTGGTCCTCAAGATCTGGTTATTGTCTTATCCTTGTTGTGTAAACCTGCTTAAGACATTATTCCTGATTGGTTGATTAAAACCTGGGCAGGGCAGAATGGGTAGGCATGCCTAAGGTTCCCAGGCTTTGGGTTCAGGAGAATCGTGGGAAACAGAGAGATGGAAAGAGAAGCGGAAGAAGGACTCTATGATGGGTTAGCATGGAGAAGGAACCACGTGGGCTAGAAGAAAGGACTCTAAAGCTGGTGTGAATAGAGAAAACATCAAGATGAAAAATATAACCAAGTATTTATGAGATTATGGATGAAAGGTAGGCCAGATAAGCATGGTTAAGGCAGGTGGCATTGGATGGTGACTGGGAGGTGGATGGTGAGGTTATTGAGATAGTGTAGGTGGAAATATCTGCTCAGCTGCCGGGGCCAGCCGGGCAGAGTCGAACAGTTCTTGAGTTGGATGTGAGGATTAAAATTAATAAAATAAACACACAGCACACAGGAAACTTTTTAAAGGTCCAGACTCGACAGCTTTTGCAAAAGGCAGACTGCTGCAGCAAGCAGGAAGTCTCAAGTGCTGCCTCATACTCTACCTCCAGCCTTCTGACTCTGCCTCCAGCCTTCTGACCACTTTATTCTCTGAGGAGTTACTTTAGCCAGTAAAACATCTCAGAACAATAGGTTAATTTGCACAAGGAGCCTGAGGAAGAGTTGTAACCCTCACAAGCTTATCCCACCTGTTGTCACAAACAAAAGGAGATGGACTTGCAAGTTCTCCTCTGCCATTAGTAAAAGGCCTCCAAAAGCCATCTCTCCGCCGAGATTTAAATATCAAAGCAGGCCGCTGAGTCACGGCTCCCGACACTCAGCTCAAGGTAAATAGGCTATATTAAAATCTAACAGGTGTCTGTGTTTTATTGATTATGATAGCGGGTTAAAGAATACTACAGTAGTCTCCAAGTAGGTTCCCTAGTAAGGGGAACAGGGACTGTCTCTGACATGAACTCAGTAGCTGGCTCTTTGGTCACCTCCCCCCTGAGGGGGGAGCAGCCTTACCAGGCTACAGAGGAAGACAATGCAGCCAGTCCTGATGAGACCTGATAGATTATGGTCAGATGGAAGGGGAGGAGAACCTCCCCTATCATGGGACTGGGGGAGGGGCATAGGAGAAGAAGAGGGAGGGAGGGTGGGATTGGGAGGGGGTAGGGGAGGAGGCTACAGCTGGGATGCAAAGTGAACAAACTGTAACTAATAAAAAATGTGAAAGAAGAATACTGCTGTAATAATTATAGGGTTGATAATAAATAATATTTAGCTTGATATCCATTTATTTCATATAACTTGGTAGGTTGAAAGAAAATGGCCCATAGGCTTGTAGAGAGTAGCATTATTAGAAGTTGTGGCCTTGTTGGAATATGTGTGGCAGTGTTGAAAGAAGTGTGTCTCAGTATCTTCCTGCTGCCTGCACATCAGATTTAGACCTCTCAAATCCTTTTCCAAGATCATGTCTGCCCGTGTGCCTCCATACTCCCTGCCATAATGATAACGGACTAAACCTCTGAACTGTAAGCCAGCCCCGATTGAGTGTTTTCCTTTCTAAGAGTTGCCTTGGTCATGGCGTCTCTTCCCAGCAATGAGACACTAACTAAGACAGAGGTAGTTCTCTAGTGAAAGTCGAAGTAGCTATAAAGAGAGATCAAGAGATCGAGAAAGAAGACCACTAGCTGACTGGACCCACATTCACAGAAGTGTGCTGTCCTGGGCACACCAGAGAACCTAGGCTTTCCACCACTTGCAGATAGCTCTCGTGCACAAAATAACACTTAGTAGATACCACTGAATTGAATTCAAAGCACTCTTCTATTGCCTGGAAAATCACTTGCTTAGAAGGAAACAAGAAATAAAGGGGGAAGAAAACAACCCAACATTTCAACGTTATGGGAGAGGGAGCAAAGGGGGAAAAAAACAGCATTTCAATGTCATGGGGCAGGAGAGCTGCCTCCCCTGTTCCACAATTCTCTGCTCTTCAGCAGGAAGGCTAGCAGAGCCATTTGATCACACCCTGAGGTAGACAGCAAATATTCACAGGGTAGACATTGCTGTGGTTTTTCTTTCCACCCTCAGACTTTAATGAGACGTTCTTTTTTGGGCATACTTATGTTCTTCAGCATGCAAATACACTCTATTTTCTTGCTATTCACAGTATAGGAGGTGCTAAAGAGGAAATAAAAAGAAAAAAAAGTCAAAGTGAAACCCCACACTGACCATTAACTCAAGATGCTGAGGAAGCCCAGAAAGGTTCTGAGAAAAGATAACCCCAAAGCAAATAAATAAAATTCATCTCAAAGAGGACACAGGGTAAGATGATCAATCCTCACTTAGAAAAACAAATGAGATGGACATTGGAAATAGGAGAAAACAAGTAACAGGACAGGAGCCTACCACAGAGGGCCTCTGAAAGACTCTATCTAGCAGTGTATAAAAACAGATGCTGAGACTCATAACCAAACTTGGGCAGAGTGCAGGGAATCATATGAAAGAAGGGGAGTTAGTATGACCTGAAGAGGACAGGAGCGCCACAGGGACCAAATATATCTGAGCACAGGGGTCTTTTATGAGAATGATTCTCCAACCAGTTACCATATGTGAATATAACCTAGAACCCCTGCCCAGATATAGCCCATTGCAGCTCAGTATCCAAGTGAGTTCCCTAGTTAGAGGAACAGGGACTGTCTCAGACATGAACTCAATGGCTGGCTCTTGGACCCCTCCCTCCAGGGAGGAGCAGCCTTGCTAGGCCACAGAAGAGGACATTGTAGCCAGCCCTGAAGAGACCTGATAAGCTAGAGTCAGATGGAAGGGGAGGAGGACCTCCCCCATCAGTAGACTTAGAGAGAGGCAGGAAAGAGATAAGGGAGAGAGGGAGGGATTGGGAGGGAATGAGGAAGGGGGCTACAGCTGGGATACAAAGTAAATAAACTGTAATTAATATAAAAAATAATAAATTAAAAAAATAAAACTTAAAAAAAGAAAAAATTCATCTCAAACTACCAACCAAATGCCTCATACCTAATTTAAACTTGAAAACAGTATGTGCTTTTTCAACAAAAAAAATGGGTGCCTGAAAAGACCTTAAGAAGTACACCACCAGTACTGATAAGAAAGGAGGAAAATCTCACAGCAGTCTACCCTTAGACAAAAACCATAGGCAACCAAGAAATACTGAGAGCAGTAGAAATGGTCTTCTCCAAGGATGAGATCCCTAATTGGTTAGCCACTACCAAGCAGGCAGTCCTGCCCTCATATACATAATTAATACTAAATGGATTGAGAAGGTTTTATTTATATACTTAGGCATGTATGTGTGTGTGTGTGTGTGTGTAAAATACATTCGTAGGTATGTAATAACAGTTAAAAAAAAAGAGACTATAATTTTAAGACAAATCAAAGCAAGTTCATGGGGGTGGGGGGTTGGAAGGAGAAAAGAGGAGGCAGGAAATGAAAATACATTTTAATTTAAAATTATTTGAAAATATAATTAAAAGTAAAATATATAAGAATATATCTACATATAAATATATGAAGTTACCAGTTTTTAAAAGTTAACATAAGTGCTTAAGTGTTTGTTAGGGGAAATTAAAGGCACTTTAGAAATATATTGATCTTACAATTAGAGCACGTTGAAGGATCTTATCCTAGCTGAAAATAAAGTGATTGGCTCCTTATATTAATTTATTTGGGTTATTTATTTTTATCTGATGTGTATGAATGTTTGTCTGCAGGTATGTCTATGTACCATATGCATGCTTACTGACTTCAGAGTCCAGAGGGAGAAGTTGGACCTCCTGAAACTGGAATTACAGACAGTTGTGAACAGCCGTGTGGCTCTTGAAAACTGAGAATGGATCTTCTGCAAGAGTTGCAAAAGCTCTTAAGCACTGAGCCATCTCTCCAGCCCCTAATGGCTCTTTTTAAATGCCCAAGGTTGGCAATCTACATTTTACATCTTTACTGCTCTGTGTGAGAGAAATGAACTTATCTGGGTATGAATCTGCTCCTTGGAGGATTCAGGCCAGGGTCAGGGAGATGCAGTTTCAAAGCCATTAGCCATTGAATGCCTATGAAGATTTCCACCAATCACATTTGGGCAGGCATTCTACTTGTTTCTTTTTGCATGCCCACAGGTATAGCCAAGATGACAAAGATCCAATTTCTTTCTGCCTTACGTTTATGTGTGTGTGTGTGTGTGTGTGTGTGTGTGTGTGTGTGTGTGTTGTGGTTGGCTTTTGTTGTTGTTGTTTTGGAGAGGTTTTGTTTGTTTGTTTACTTTGTTTTTGCCTTTCTTGCATAGGTTTGCCCAAAGTGCAGATTTTGCAACAGGATTAACAGTCATCCAGATAGCATCTTTTCCTAGATGCTACTGCCTGTTGGAGAAGATAGTCGAACACTATATAGTCACAGCACTACTGTCAACCTTATCCTCATGTAAATCTTAGCACCAACAATGGCAGCAGTCAATCGCAGCATCCACTCCTGTGCCAGGCATTGCATCTTTGCTTCCTGGAACAGGCTTTCCACAGAGAACTCTGGGAACATCTATATAGCATCTGGTCCATCTTGCTGGGTATGTTCTTCTGGCCTTAGAATGCAAGAGAGCTCTAGATACTCTTGCAGGCTGTGTTAAACTGCCTGCTTGTCTTTCTGGAATTATTCCTGCAGTCTCTATCTTGGCTCTGCCTCCTGCAACTGCTTTTCAAGGCAGGCTTAACCCCATCTTGCGTTGGGCGCTTCACTGCTCTGATCACGCCCTCCACATTTTGGTAAAAGGACCTCAGATTCTCATCTCATCAGAAAGTGAACACCAACAAAGTAACAGTTTATTTCTTCTTAATTAATATATTTTTCTCAGTGCCAGGCACTGTTGTAATCACTGGGAATACGAATGTGAGCTTACACGTTCAGTGGGGACAAGTAAAAAAGTAAAACATGAAAAATGAAAGTAAGTGTTGTAGTCTTCCCTTGCAAGAGGTTTTGCTTTCTCACGTTTTGGCTACCTGTGGGCAAGTTTGAAAACAAAGCTATGTATAAGAATTAAATTCCATACCATTCTGAGTAATGGTTTAGCCCTACACTCTCCTGTTCTTTTCTTTCTGAGGATGAATCCTTTCCTTATGCAGGGTATCCCCAAGCCATACACTAGCCTCTTTGGTGGTCAGTTTGATGGTCTTGGTCCCTCACTGCTTACATTAAAGTAATACTCAGAGTGAGTGAGTAGTGATGGTAGCTATTGAGACACAGCAGAGAGGTACTATAAAATACCTTTAAGAGAAAGATGAATATTCCCAACTTAATAACCATGCTGATTAGTTTTGTCAACTTTTTGCCAATGGCAGAATGTAGAGTCATCTGGGAATGGGGAACCTCAACTGAGAAAATTCTTAGGTAGGACTGGCTTATAGGCAAGTATTAATCAAGATATATGATTAATGATTGTTGTGGGAAAGCCCATCTCACTGTAGGCAGTGCTACTCCTGAGCAGGTATTCCTGGGTAATATAAAAAGCAAGCCAAGTGACCCAGGAGTAGCAAACCAGTAAGTAATGTTACTCAGTGACCTCTGCTTTTAGGTTTCTGCCATAGCTTTCCTCAACGATGGACTCTAACGTTTAGTAAACTTTTAATAAAGGGTATAAACCCTTTTCTCCCCAAGTTGATTTTTTTCAGTGTCTCATCACAGCAACAGAGAAGCTAGAACAATAAAGATTCTAAAATATATGTGAAGATGGGCAAGACTATGGTAAGAACAATGCCTCTGGAAATCATAAGGGTACAAGTTCGTGCTAGGATTGTTGTCCCATCTGAAACGAAAAAAGTCTGCCCATTATGCACAAATGCTCAGTTGATATGGAAAAGGCATTAAACCTGTGTATGTATATGAGAAAAACAAGAATATTCAGGGTCCAATATTATTTTTGGCTAAAGGCAGCCACTGAGGGTCTCTATATGCTACTGTATGCCTATATATGTGCTTGAAAAGAAAAGGGGGTAAAAGGTGGGAAAAAAAAGAAGGCTATTTTAGACTAGGACCAGGATAAATCACCTAGAGACAGTAGAGACAAGTGTAGTGGAAAGAAAAAGAACATTCTAGGTGGAGAAATATAATTGTACAGACACTGAGACAGAGGATGTTTCATAAGAGTGTCCTAGAAGAATTGATAGTGAAGGCTATTCAGCAAAGACATGGCAACCCCATTATGGGATTTGTAGAAATGCTTATGGGTGTTTCCCAGGGATGAGGATGAAGGCCAAAAAGGCGTCTGGGAGGCCATTAGGAGGGTGCTGGCACAAGCAAAAGACGAGGTAGTTTAAACTAGGGGGCTCACAGCAGGTAAGTTCTGAAAATCATCTTACTGTGGCATATATTTTAAGACAGGGCTGACAAGGGCCCTTTAGGGTATAGAGAAAAGCAAATTAACCAGAAAGTTAGAGGCAGGAGCCTGTACTTCAAGGAGAACTGAGACTAGCATTACAAATCTAGGAGGCTATTTCAGTCACAAAGCTAGAAAATTGATCCTTGAGGAATGAGTACAGGTAGAGATTGAAGACAGGCCTCAATTGTGTACACTTAAATGATGAGCAGAAGCATAGAGCAGAAAATGCAGCAGGAGAAAGGCAGAGGGGAGTATGATGCTCAGAGGCCCACAGGCTGGACAACACAGCCTCTTTCTCTTGGGTTTTTATTACATATGACCACCCTCAGCTGAGCATCTGGGTCTATGCCCTGGATCAGCTTCCCTTAGGATTTCCTAGAACCTTTTCTCTGGGCTCTTCCTTCTCACATGGTTTCTCTCTCTTTTCTTTTCTTTTCTTTTCTTTTCTTTTCTTTTCTTTTCTTTTCTTTTCTTTTCTTTTCTTTTCTTTTCTCTTTTCTTTTCTCTTTTCTTTTTTCTTTTCTTTTCTCTTTTCTTTTTTCTTTTCTTTTCTTTTTCTTCCCTTCCCCTTTCTTTCTTTCTTTCTTTCTTTCTTTCTTTCTTTCTTTCTTTCTTTCTTTCTTTCTTTCTTTCTTTCGAGACAGTGTTTCTCTGTGTAGCCCTGGAACTTGCTATATATTCCAAGCTGGCCTCAAACTTTAAAATCCACCTGCCTCTGCCTCCTGAGTGCTGGGGTTAAAGGCATGCACCACCACTGCCGTGCACAAATATTTTCTTTTAAGAAAAGTTTTGTTCACATTTATTTTATGTGAGTGCATCTATGTATGGGCATCGTGTTCACATCTGTTGTCCATAGAGGCCAGAAGAGGGTGTTAGATCCTGTGGAGTGGTGAGCAACCACGTTGAGTGCTGATAATAGAAGCCTGGTCCTCTGAATAACCAAGCAGTAATCTGAACCATGGAATGAACTCTTCAGCCCCCAAAATGAGATTTTTCATTAAATGATAGAATTATGAAACTGAGACAAAACACTTGATGACAGTGCTGTAAATATTGATTTTGCCCATACATTATGCATTCAAAGACTAGCTATGCAACAGACCTTACTCCAGTGTTGTGAACACAGAAAGAGACAAGTGGATAGAGGCTGTGCTCTGGCCTAAGTATGTTTCCTAGTGAGGGAGATTGGTGAGTGGCAGGTGCTGATGAGTACGCTGAAGAAAAGCAAACACAACCCAGGGAAATGGGAAAGCAAATAAAAGAAGAAAAGGTCGGGATGAGATACTATCAAGGGCTATGGCTGTCAACACCATACACCATGTTATGGATCAGGTCTCTAACATTTCCCAAATGTTCCGGTGTTGAATGTTCAATCGGCAGCTGACATTATTATTGGGAAGTGGTAGATTCTTGAGGCCATGGTATCCAGTTAGAGGAGGTAGTAGGTCCATCAAGGCATGGTATATTGAGACCTGCAATCTTTGCTCTGTCTCTTTGCTTGCTGGTCATGATGAGGTGAACAGCTTGGCTCTATCACACACCACAGGCCCAGAGCAATGGGGCCAAAAATCCACGAGTTGAGACATTTAAGACTGTGAACTGACTAAGTCTTGCCTTTTTAAAGGTTGATCAAAGTGAGTAGTTCACGCAGGGATGGGAAGCTGACTGAGATCTACCTTGCAAGGATCTTTGAGATCTTTGGGCACAGCTTCGGTTAGGTCAGTTGTGCAGCCTGTAAAGTTCGAGTCACATTTCAGTCATTGTTTGAAACCTCTGGAAACCAAATCTTATAAATGAGGTAAATGATTGAATTGTTTAGTTCTGGTTGGGGTCAACATAGGATTGTATAATATTAAGTTTCCTGCGTAGTTCATTAACTAGCATAGGAGAAAATGTTTGGAAGGAATTTCAAATATGCTTTGAGATTCTGCCACAGGGCAAGTGTCTCAGTACAGGGTTTACTTTCAACATCGCTATCTTCAGTCTCTTTAGATGGCTGCTTTGAAGTCGGGCTTTGCTATTTTCTTAACGTCACACTAGCTAATAATAACATTTAATAGAATTTTACTGGAAAAACCACATTACATTCTAACTTAAAATGCTTTTAGCAAAGAGTCTATCAGAATAAAAGTCAAGAACGATATAATCACCAGACTATATAAACTATTGGAAAAATTCAGAGTTGGAGACAATAAACATGAGTAACTTTCCGAAACACAAGAGAAGCACATTTTTTTTTAAATACTGAAAAACACAGATCCTAACTAGATCCCCTGACCCCATGTGTGTAGGCCCTTTTTCTCTTTGGAAGAATCTATTTATTTATTGGCTGGGGTTTGTTTTATCTTTGGGAAAGCAGTATTTGGTTTGTCAATGTCCCGATTCAGTCTCAAAAAAAAAAAAAAGTTTTACATAAACAGTGGAGCCATTTTTTTCCACTAAAGGTGTTTTGTTAGAATGATTCATGGCTTAAGTAACAGAAAAACAACAACAACAACAAAACACAAAACATAAAACACATCCAAGGGGAGTAAGCAATTGGGAATTTTTAGGTCACCAGACTCAAATGTTTCACCACTGGGCGAGCTTCTTTGTAAATTTGCCATAGAAATTCTATTATGCTTTTGTTCTTAATACAGCAGGCTATATATGTTGTAAAAGCTACCACTTAATCATTACATGGACAGGTCAGTGTCATGCTGTACACAGTCATTTCTTTCTGTGCAGCTGCCATGGCTGCTCAGCCCCAGAGTTTTTAATTTTTACTTTGTATGCCAGCTGTAGCCCCCTCCCTCGTCCCCTCCCATCCCACCCTCCCTGCTTCTCTTTTCCCCTTAATGTCCGATAAGTCCTATGCTGCCTTCTATATCTTTGAATTTGACCAGGAGTGATTATATTTATTGTATGAAAAATTGGCCCACAATCATGCTAAAAACTTAGGGACTTGGCAAACAGCCATGTTACTCACTAGCAGCCTAAAGCAAAAGACCAATGAGACAACATAGGAAAGAGACAGACAGAGGCTCTAGGTATCAAATACAAAGATAAACAGATAGAAAACAAGAGATTCTCCTACAAAGCACTGCAATGCCTATTTGTCACATAAGTCAAAGGCACAGAAGATCACACAGATTGTGTTAGCTCTCAGCTCCATAACTTTAACTGTCTTGCAGTCGCTCTCTGGATCACTAGACCCAACCTTTCTAATCATTCCTCCAAACGGCCATTACTATACCTTCCTTGAAATGTCAGTGCTGCATTCTTGCCATAAATTCCTTAGCAGTGTCCTCACTGCCCACAAGTTAAATTTCAGTCTGCAAATGAGGCCTTCAATGGTCTGCTTTGCGCACACGGCATTTGCTTTCTCAGCCTTTGCATGCTAACTCTGCTGACTAGTGATCTCAGCATTTGTAGCACATAGCATCATCTGCTGTAATGTCTTGGAATCTAAATTGCTAAGTTCTTTCCTCTGGAAAGGCCCTCTTCCTTCTCCCTGCACCTGCTTGTGTAATTATAACTCACTCTAGACTCTGCTCAAATCTAATATTGTAACATTTGGAAGAACTGTTTGATCCATCTCCAAACAGACTGAAGTTGGAACCTTTCTCTGTACCTGCTTGGAAACTCCCAGGCTCTACTTTTTGGTACATATCCTTTTCAGTCTGTCCCCTCTCCATAAACAGTAAGCAATAACACAAAGCAAAGACTATGTCCTTCGGATCTAGGTCACTATAGTATTAGTTAAAACCTGCTGAATGAATGAATAATACAACAAAAACATAAAAATCCATAAGCTTCTCATTTAAAGCGATATTTCAGAATGAACCAAGATTTGTTTTCTACTTTAATCAGAAAATGAGATTAGCGGTTAAGCAATAGCCACCCAGTATATGCATAAGAATCTCTGATAATATGTAAGGATTTGCAATTGGTAACTACTTCCAAAGTTAGTCTCATTTAAATGTATTTTATGTCTATGCAACTCACATTTGAAATGCACTCTAATATACTTATATGTATGTATACACGTAGGTATTCAAGTGATACTTGAATGGTTTTCTCAAACTTTCAAGAAATAATTTTCCTCCTCAGTGAATACCTACAACAAAAAAAATTTTTTTTCACTCTGTGACCATTTCCCCAGGTCTTTCAAACATCTATCAGATAGGGGACTAGATGCAAAGCTGAGCTGTGTGATTACCTGAGTGAGGAAACAAATGCAAGACATTACGACTTCTGCCTTTCCTTCTCTTGAGTACCTTGCTCCAAAAGAAGCCAGCTGCCTGCCATTCTGGGAAAACAGACAGTGACCAGGTGAGCTCTGTGGGCTAGAGAAGTGAGGCCTCCCTTCCATCTGCAGCTGCGGCCCCTCCTCCATGTAAGCCTAGAGGCAGATGTTATTATGTATGCTTCCCATATTATGAAAAGGGTTTAGAAAACTGATATGGCCAAGATACCTTGTCCAACAAATTGTGCAAGTGAGATTCAAAAGTTGAGGCCAGTTATGTGAGTTTTTTCTTGGTTCTCCATGGTCTCTTCCTGGGCCTTGCCTAAGTTCTTTTTATGGATATGGATGCCATATGTGTGCCTGGTGCCCCCAGAGGAGAATGTGGATCCCTTAGAAGTGTAGTTACAGATGCTGTGATGTAATAGCTACCGAGAGTCAAACTGGAAGGCCAGTCAGTGCTTTTAACCTCCTATCCATCTCTGAATCCCTCTTGCCTATTATCTATAGTGAAAAACTGTATAACAGTTTAAAAATTATCGTATCATTATAAGCTGTGTCAGAACGTAAATGTCTATTGCATGCAAAATTATATATTTTCTGTACAGAATATATAAAATATAGAATAGTGACCATTCCCACGTATGAAGGACATTAGACCACAGAGCTAAAGAGGATGATTTGAAAACTGAGTGGCAGAGATTCTGTGGATAAAGAATTTTTAACGTGATTGTAAAAAAATTCTTTTTTGCCTGAACATAAACTTTCAATGAGGTTGAAAGGATTTGTTATTTCATGTTGGTCCTAAGTTAACCTGCTATACATAAAGCTTGTTTGTTGTTGCTTTGGTTGTTTGGGGGAGGGAGAAGGTTCAAATTTTTATTTTTAAGAATGAATAAGTTTTCTTTTTCAGTCAGGAAGAAGATTGTGGTTTAAATTTCTATTTTTAAAAACAAAATAACTTATTTAGAAGGGCTGTGGCTTCGATTTTATTTTTAATCTGATGGTTTCTCAAAATAGGTCACTGTTCGAGGCATAGTGTATGAGCTTCTATTCATGGTGATCTGATGTAGTCAGATCACTTTTGTGAAAATACTTTTACATTCTAAGAGACTGGAACTTTTCCTGGCCCTCACAGATAAGTTAATAATACTGCTGGATGTCACTTAAAACGATATGATTAACCATATATCCTGCTATATGCTCAGACATTGTTTAACCTTCTTTTAGAATAGTGGTCCTCAACCTTCCTAATGCTGTGCCCCTTTAATACAGTTCCTCATGTTGTGGTGACCCCGAACCATAAAATCATTTCCATTGCTTCTTCAAAACTGTAATTTTGCTGTTGTTTTGAATCATAATGTGAGTGTCTATGTTTTTCAATGGTGTTAAATGGCCCCTGTGAAAGGGTCATGCAACCCACAAAGGGTAGTGAGCCACAAGTTGAGAACCCCTGTTTTAGGAGAACAGTGTAACAACCAACTTTACTGGCCTTGGCTTTCTATGGAATTAGCTTTTACATCATAAATTAATGCACACCTTTAATTTTAAATTACACACTCATCCACGCACTTGACCTAGAGAGCAATGTGTGTGTGTGTGTGTGTGTGTGTGTGTGTGTGTGTGTGTTATGGTCATCATTTCTTAGAAACAGCAAACAAGTCAGAAGTGACCTTATACAAAAGATACTCATCATAAATGTTGAAAGCAAACTACAGATATTGCTTGATAAAGTTATGTTTCCACTACTTAACATGTTGGGGTCCATTTAATCCATTGTAAAACTCTGTTAAAGTTTTCTGTAAAGAATCCCTTACTTCTTCCTCATGTGGTGCATTCTGTTCTGTTCAATAAATATAGAGCAGAACCTTTCGTGAGGGAAAGAAGTCAGTCAGATTCACAGTCAAACATCAGGAAGATACAAATATACCCACAATGGACACACTGTAGTCAAGCTAGAAACCATAAACTTCAGACAGAAGGAAGGCACAGACTGTGGCAATTTGAATAAGAATGCCTCCCCCATAGGCTCATATGTTTGAATATTTGGTCATCAGGGAGTGGCACTACTTGAGAGGGGTTAGGAGGTGTGGCCTATGGACACTGGCCACCAGGTTCTCCCATCATCCCTCAGTCCCTACCTGTTAGACTGGCATACTCTACCCCATTCCTCAAACTTCACCAACCCCGTGTGTTGGGCTGCCTTTCCCCTAGCTGTCATTTTGGTTACCCTTTACCTTCCTGCACTCTCAGTCTGGATCTCCACTCTCCCCTCTCTCTCTCTCTCTGCACGTGGTCCATCTCAGTCTAGCCATGTCCACTCTAGGCTCTCCCAGATGTTCCTGCCTCTGGTTATGCTCTCCCTCATAGCCCTCTCCTCAACCAGACCTAGGAGCCTTCGTGTCCTTTCCTTCTTTTCATTCCTTTCTTGCCATTCAATTATAGCAGAAATTTTTAAAAATTATTTAAATTGTCTATGCGCTCTCACAGCAGAGAAAAAGTCAGTATACACCAGCTGAAGAGAGAAAGGTTATGCTTTTTGTAGCTTAGAAATCTAAGATAAATTGATTGTTAAATTAAACAAGAGAACCTATACATATTTGTAAGCATTCATGGAAAGCTGCTTATTTGTTGTAAATTTTGGGTGAATAAGGGTTAAAGTTTTAGCACATTTGAAGTACCATGACTCCAGTCTTTGTTTCTGAGCTACATCTATTCTGGCCTTGAGTGTGAAGAAGGTTTCCTGAATCCCATCCTGGACCTCATGACCTACCTCCAGAAGTTTTGAGACTAGCACATCTGCCTGAGGGCTTATCAGAGTCCAAGCCCACCATTGAAATCCTCAGAGTTCTCATCTAGGTTTGTCTTAACATAAAGCTCACCCAACCATCTTAACAGTGGGTTATCAAAAAAAGGTGCCCTGGACTCCCTCAGCCCTCATTTACTCTTTCCCTAACCATGAAGTGATAATCCAGGAAATAACCAGGGAGCCAAGAAATCTTGGACTAAATGGGGAAGGGTTATATTCATTCGTAATTGAGTTGAGGATTTTTGGAAGCAGTTCAGGTAAGATAGACACAAGGTATAGCACGGAGCCTAAAGGCAATCCCTAGATGCCACACAGGCTTTCTCCCTACCTACCCTCAGACCTTTCTTGCACCTTCTTTATCTTTTATAGAATTCATGACCTCAGATCTTGACCATGAACAGACCTACCTTTAGTCTGAGGCAGCAGAGGAAAGTTTTGAAGAAAAGACCCTGAGGTGCATTCTCCTTCTTGGGAGCTCCTCACTTGTTCATCATTGGAGAATAACCTCTGGCTGCCTTCACTTTTATATCCAAAGGCTTAACCCCAGGAGCTGGTTGCTTACTTCCGTGAAAACAATTAAAAACCCTGTGCTTGGAATTTTTCTAAACTTTATCTGGTTGGCTTCCTAGTATTTCCATTTATGTTGGAAAAATCTATGCTAGGTGAGTTTTGTTTGTTTATTTGTTGTGATTTTCCTTTTGTTTTTTGATGTGATGACTTTTTTGGAGGTCATAGAGCAAAGTCATTGCTACCCCTCTTACTATTTTCTCTCTCTCTCTCTCTCTCTATATATATATATATATATATATATATACATATATATATATATATATATTTAATTTTTTTTTTTGAGACAGCGTATCTCTGTGAAGCCTTGGCTGTCCTAGACTCACTCTGTAGAGCAGGCTGGCCTGGAACTCACAGAGCTCCACCTGCCTCTGCCTCCCAGAGTACTGGGATTACAGGCGTGTGCCACCACACTTGGCTCACTTGCTCTTACTCTCTCAGTCTTCTTTGCCTTGGGACTAGGTATGCCATCCCTTTGTGTGCTCCTGGCTCTAAACAGACAAAACACGAACACTAAGAGCTGCTCTGTGGGACATACCAAGACAGTGTCTCATTCTCCCTGGAGGACTGCACGGAAGTGTAAGGGAGATGAGAAATATTCACACACACACCTTTTTTTTTTTCTTCTTCTTCTCTATCTTTGTCACCCAGACGTCCTGTGAGGGCTAGCAAAAATCTGTTCTGATTCTGCAAGTACCCTCTGGTATGCATTTGTATAGTCAAGTTATGTTTCACATTTGTGGTTGGTTTTTCATTTTTCTTTTTTTTTTTTTTCTTAATGAACATCTGGTTTTTCTCTCTTAGTTTTGAAGCTCTAGAACAGCTGGGCAGGGCAACTTGGCATTCTACAGCATCTCTGTGAGTCATAAATGGAGCCTGCAGTCCATCAGCTACTTGTCCATTGGCCCACCAGCTGCCACTCATCTCCACACAGCTTTTTCCGTTCTCAGAGCTCCTAGATGGGGAAGGGGTCGGATCAGCTTGTTCTGTCCAGCCCTTGGCAGTTTCAGAAGTGCCAATATTACATGAAGATGCGCTGATCAGCTGTTACCAAATGCTAAAGGCCCCGCCCTGTGTGGGTGAAAAGTAGAGAGTCTGGCTTGCACTTGGGGGGTTGAGTCATAGCAGATTAGTGTTTAGAGAAACTGTTTTTCTCTCTTCCCTATTTCTGTGATCTGAAACTAAAGATAAAGTGAACTAAAGTGAACTTGGAGCTAAGCCTGAGCTGTACGGACAGGCTTATTTTCACCAAGGAAGTGTGTTCTTTGGATCGATCTTAATGTGTTTCATACTATTGGGAAGAGAGAGTGTATTTCCTGCATGTCTCAGTGTTCCTTGAATTCAAAACTTCCTCAAGTTCCCTAGACCACTGTAACGGGGGCAACTTCTCACCCTGGCTTGCAGGAGACCTGAGGTACAAGCACTCCGCGTTCCCTGTCTGAAAACTCTTCACCAGCATTGTAGTGGGAGTATTTACAAGTGAGTGTAGTTGGGAAGGCCAGAAGAGGACCCTGGGGATCTTGCTCCATCGCTCTCTGCCTTATTTTTTTGAGACAGGAACCATCATTGAACCCGGAGCTAGGTTGGTGCCAGCCAGCCTCGCTGCCACCTTGTCTGACATCATGTCTCTGTTCATTCCCACCCCTACCTACATTGTTGAAATTACAAGCACAAGTGCTGTTACAGAGAATTTACAAGGATGCTCAAGTCTTCGTACTTACACAGCAAATGTTCTAACCCCCTGAACTCTCTCTCCCTCCACACAACTTTTAACATCATGCTATTTATATTTATAACTTTGCCTTAATCTACCTTTCGTACCCACCGTCAAGTGGGTGCATGCTTAATAGTCACTGTGGCTGTAGTCTCTGGAGGCTTTCCTCCATGGTTTCTGCTTCAGTTCCTGCTTGGGCTCCTTCCTCAGTTTCCCTCAAGATGGACTGTGACCTAGACCTGCAAACCAAGTTAACCATTTTCTTCCCTAAGTTGATCTTGTCGAGACTGCTTTATCACAGCTATAGAATGAAATTCGGACAGCCCACTGCTTCCTTATTCTCCCACCTTGCAGTATTTCAAGCTTTCTGCCCATTCTATCCACCCCCTCTATCTCCACCTCACCTTACCTTGGTAACCCCCGCCAAGAACACCACCCACACAGGCTATTTTTCCTGCTTCCTGGTCTCTGTAGGCATCCATTCTCATTTAAACTCTGAAATCTAAATGGAGGGAAGATCTACACACGAGAGAGAAAGAACAGTATTTGTCTTCTGGGCCTGGGGTTACTTCAATTACATAGCATTTTCCAGTTCCACCCATTTCCCCACAACTTCCAAACTGCACTGTTTATTAATAAGTGAAGGTTCACTGGGTAATTAAAATACAGTAGATATACACAATTACATAAACATTGCTGTGCAAACATCTCTGCTGTAGGGTACAGAATCCTTTGGCCACATGCCCAGGAATGATAAGGCTAAGTCAATACGGTGGTTCTATCTTTAGCTTTTTGAGAAAGTCCCACACTGAGTTCCATAGTGGCAGTATTAGTTTATAGTCATAAGGACAGAAAATCAGAATTCTTCGTGTATCATGTCTTGCCAGCATTTGTAGTTACTCGTTTTCTTGATGCTTGCCATTCTGACCGAGGTGAGATGGAATCTCAAAGGTTGTTTTAGTTTACCTTTCCCTGATAACTGGAGTTTAAAATGTTTATTAGCCATTTGTATTTCTTGTTTTGAGAACTCTAGGCTTAGATCCCTTGACTGTTGTTAATTGAGTTGTTTATTTTCTTGATGTTTAAGGTTTTGTTTGTTTGATTATATTCCAGATGTAAATCTTCTGTGGGTTGTACAGCTGACAAAGACTATTCCTCCATTTTGTAAGCTACCAAATCTCCCAGTGGATATTTTCCTTTGCTGTAAAAGCTTTTTGATTTCATGGATTCTTATTTCCTAATTGCTGGCATTATTTCCTGAGTGACTGGAGTTCTTTCCTTCTATATCCAGATGTTGTAATATGTATCATGCCTTTACCTACTAGCCTCGTTTTAGGCTGTAGAAGACTCCCATCCATTTTAGTTGAGTTTTGTGCAGAATAAGAAGTAATTATATGATCATTTTTTACATGTAATATCCAGTTTTCCCAGTAACATGTTTAAAAGATGCTGTTGTTGTTGTTTTTTTCCTCTAGTATATTTTCTTGGCATCTTGGTCAATCAACAAACAACAAACAAACAAAACAAAAAAATCAACCTAGGCAGCTCTGGTTATGTGGACTTTTACCTTCTATTCTGCTCCACTGACAGTCTTCACTCTATTCCGTTGATCTATGTCTCTGCTTTTCTGCCTGTATCATCTTGCTTTCATCACTATGTCTCTGTAGCATGACTTGAAATCAGGCATGGTGGTACCCCCAGTATCTACACAATCACATTTCTGTCTTAGCAAACTTAAAGAATGGATAAGAGGATTGGATATGGCTTAGAGCCTTGAGGAGGAAAGCTCTATAACTTAATGACATTTTATTCTACAACTCAGAAGAGGCTCCAGTTGTTTGTTGCATGAGCTACTAGACCAGACACATAGACCAAAAAGGGTTCTTTCATATCTCTCGATATGGGAACCTAGATTCAAACCTGAATCTCTTAAACCTGCACATTCAATCACCCATTCTCTCATTCATGGGCTATTATTTTACCAAGCACGGAGATCAGAGCAACAGCCAGACTTTCTATTCCAGTTGTTCTAGGACAAATCCACATTGTTTAAGCTAAGCCAGACAGAGCAAACTTTTCCCCCTAGTAGAGCAGAGTAGGAGGTGTATTCAGTGGTATGCATCTCTCCGTCTCCTTTCACTCTTGCACTCCCCTCTGTGCATCCATTTCATTACAGAATCCCACCAGAAACACCAGGCATACTGCTCTGTGTGGATTCTCTGTCCTATTAGTAACTGCATGCTTTGATAGCACTGGAAAAAAAAAAAACCCAAAACTTGCCCCAAAGCCCGAAGAAATTTCTGCCACAAGGTAGCACCCTGCCTTAGTTACGGTTCACTGCTGTGAAGAGACACAATAACAAAGGCAATTTATAGAAGAACGCATTGGAGGCTTGCTTACAGCTCCAGAGGTTAGTCCTTGACCATCGTGTCAGGAAGCATGTCCACAAGCAAGAAAGTTGGCATGGCCCTGGAGCAGTAGCTGAAAGCTTATATTTGGTCTGCAAGATGGTAACAGAGAGCCACTGGGCTTATTGTGGGGTTGGTTGTATGTTTGTTTGTTTGTTTTGAAACAGGGACTATCTATGTAGCCTTGGCTATCCTGGAACTGTCTCTGTAAGCCAAACTAGCCTAAAACCCACAAACATCCCCTTGCCTCTGCCTCCTAAGTGCGAATTAAAGGCATGCACCACAACGTCCAGTTTCCAGTGGGCTTTGGAAACCTCTAAGCCCACCCGAAGTGGCGCACTTCCTCCAGGGAGGCCACACCTCCTATTTCTTCCTCAACAGACCATCGCTTGGGAAACAAACGCTCAAATGTATGACCCTAAAAAGGGGCATTCCCATTGAGACGATCTTACACAGCATTGAAAAAAGAACAAAGTGGAGATCAGAGTTCTACTGGCTGAAGGATGTCAATTTCTTTCCTTGTCAGACAATTTAAAGATAAATGAAAATCCCTGTATGATTTATAGTAACATTTCAAATAAAACCTACATAATTCTTATGGTCTCATTAGCTTGGAGAATGAAAATTCTTCCTTCCTGCTTATGTAGATCATTTGTAATGCCGTGTTAGAAAAGAAATGATGGTAACCTAAAAGGCTTTTAAAAAACATTCAATTATTGTGTTCATGTGTGTGTGGGGGAAGGTATGCATGAGCTACTGTGTTTATGTGGAGGTCAACTTGCAGGACTTAGTTTTATCTTTCCTTCTGCTACATGGGTTCTGGGCATTGAACCTAGAACATCAGCTTATTAACAAGGACTTTTACCTGCTAAGCCACCTCTTCTATTCCTAAAGACTTTCCTTATTTTTCCCATGTTCTATTCAAAATTTTTTCTAGGTCTTTATTATTCCAAATTAAAAAATTCTTTATAACGTGTAAAAGAACATACTGCCTTTGACATGCCAGTCTGAGAAAAGCACATAAAAGGCAAGCAAGAAAAAGAAATAATTCAGTAAACTAGAATATACTATATATTACATGCATGCTATAGACAATAGTTTTATAGAAAAAGAGGATAGTTATCTGATATTCAAAGGACAGGGGAGGATTAAATTATCAGAGAAAGAAAGGTTCTGGTTTGTTGAAACTGAATATCTTAAAAAGATAGTAGGTTAGCTTGATTTGAGCAGTCTGGAGGCTCAAGGTCATTGCCTTATCTCAGGAGAATGCCTAGTGGTCGATGGCCCTATGCAGGAACATTCAGGAAGGAAGGAGTTATATACGCAGAGAGGAAGCCAAGACAGAATTCAAAGGTCAGGATCAATCTTCCATACCAAATCTTTTTTAGTGAAAACTAACCATGTTCCCATGAAAGCTGCCTCAATTCCTTTTAAAAGCATAAACCTCAGTGGCCTAAATACATCACACAGATCCCTCCTTGAAAGATGTAACACTCTCTATCAAAACTAACAAACTTTCAAGACACCTTTGAGGAACACAACCAAGTCACATCCAAACCACAACAAGGAACAACCCTGAGGAGGCCCACAGAAGAAAAAATGTAAACCACAGGATCGGAAAATAACAGTACTGAGCTGTGGGCAGCACAGCCAGGCAAGTTGTAAGTCTTAATTTGCTTCATTCCTTGCAATACTTCTTTGAGTATTAATTAATGATCCCTAATGTTAGAGAACAGAAACCTAACCAGAGCCACCACCAAGAAGCACCCATGACAATCTCCAGAAGTTTGCCACCAGTGTGTGGTGTTAAGAACGCATTAATCATAAATATCTCAGAACTTGAGAAGAGCATCCTGGCCTCCCGCAGGGGAAGCAGCAGGCAGCAGAGTAAGACTTGGAGGGGCATGGGCAGGAGGTCATATCTAAAGGGAAGGAGCGTGTGTAGAAATGTCCCCTGCACTGGTATTCTCAGTGCAGGTGTTAACATGAAGGGTGTGCTCCTCTGACTTACAAGGCAATTTTTCATTAAAAAAAATAAAATATTTTTATTAACTCTGAGATTTCATACACACACACAATGTATTTTCATCACATTCATTCCCCATTCTTCCCCTAACTCCTCCCAGATCTCCTCTGTATCCTCCACCCCTCCCAATTTTGTACAAAAGACAAGTTATTTTTCCTTACAGGCATACATATATTTGTAAGCATCAAAATTCACATAATGCAGTCTCACAGCACAGATTGATGCTGTACTGGAGTTCATGGAAAATGAGAAAGTGGGCACAAAGGGGCGACCATCCAATTTAATCATAGTATGATTCTCAGTTGTGAAAATGCACAGATTAGATGTTATTTGGAAGGCATGGCTGTAGCTTTGAAACGTAGATGTGAACATCCACTTTAACCTCACAAATTCATGAATGCTCTATTTGGTCTCTTCTCCCGACGCTGTTTCTTGGTTCTTTCTCCTTCTGCCACAGTCAGAGAGAGGCAGGAGTCGTGGTCATGCTATTCAGGCTGACCTCTGTGCTCGCTGAGGTGCTAGGTCGGTGGAGATGCTGAGCCAGCTCAACTGCTCCACACACTGAGCCACCGAGCGCTGCTTTCAGCCTGAGGAGCAAAGGGAAAGAGGAACGACATAGCACGATGCTGGAGTAGTTTTGCATTTTAGGAAAGGAAAACTTTTGGGAGTGAGAGTGAGCCTTGGTCAAACTGACACTAACTATCCTGGAGCATATTCACAGGACTCTTGCCTGTCCCAACGCATGTTCGGAAAACAGTGATCTCATCTGAAGAGGCCAACTCGACTTGGATGGGGACTCCATCAGACAATCCTCCTGAAAAGAGAGAAGAAGAATCAACATCTGAGTTCCATAAATCCCTTTAAAGAAAGTTTCCAAGAAAAAAAAGCCAACAGCTCTGTCTTCTCTACTGTTCTTCCAGCTCCGGTTCAAACGTCATCAAACAGAATCCATGCATCTATTTAGAGATTTGAGGGTTTTTTTTTCCCCTTGTAGTTTTTGTTCCTTTGCCCACACTGGGCTTATTTTTTTAAAAAAAAACCTTTCAATCATATGACATTCATTTTCACCCCTTTGGAAACATTTATTTCTGATTCTAATTTGGTGAGGTTGGGTCTAGCTTTACCTCTTTAGATTAATATGGGTAAGTAGAATTTTATCAGGAGTGAGATAAGGAACCCCTCACACCATCCCAACACACACACACACACACACACACACTTTCTGTTTGGGTAAGGCCTACCTATACAGCATCAGGAACTCCACGTGACCATGGTTAAGAGTAGAAGGGCTCAAGACTTATAAGTAATTTCCAGGTTACCTAGATATGACTTCTCTTCCTTGGAACAAGAGAAGAATATGTTCCTCATGTATATTCTTCTTGACTCCTAGTGTGTGTCATTTATTTATTCATATTGAAATCTAAACTGATAATTGCTTAGAATACTCTAGAAAATAAGGACAGTTGAAGCTCTTTAGAGTTCAATGGAAAAATAGATACTTAATGGCTTCAAATAATCCTTTACTGGTGGATGAATGGATGGAAATAGTAATTTCTGGCATCTCAAATAGAAATAAGTGCAATGTAACTTTCAGAAGGAGCGGGTCCAGAAGGGCCTAGAGTTGCTCTAAAAAGGATGTAGATGGAGAGGGAGCAGGGTTTTCAGTGAGCAGGTGTATGCCTTGGCTGCCTACTGGAAGGAAAGAGACAGGCACATTTAGAATCAGTGACAGAAGCAGATGGTCCCATGACCAGGTGAGAAGGCCTTGGCAGGTCAAGCAAAGGACACAGAATGCTGCAAACAGCGGGAAGGCTTTCTGATCATCCTGGATGGTGACAAGCTTGTTTGGACTGGCCTCATGGGCTAATTTGTGTCTTGTTTATGTTCTAGGAATGCTCCTGATTTCTTTGGGAAAGAAATCATACATCTTAGTTTTCTTGGGTATTTCCTACGCTTTCCTCCAATATTCTTTATTAACCTTTTCTTTTGCTCTCTTTTCCATAAGCCACCTTTTAACTGAATTTTGAGATATTCTCACATTTTCTACCCATTTCCTTTAGGCATTCAATCAAGAGTGTTCATTTCTCTGGGCCCAGGGGTCTTTTCTGAGACTGACACTCCAACCAAGAATCATTCATGGAGATAACCTAGAATCCCTGCACAGATGTAGCCCATGGAAGTTCAGGGTCCAAGTGGGTTCCATAGTAATAGAGACAGGGACTGTCTCTGACATGAACTGATTGGCCTGTTCTTTGATAACCTCCTGCTGAGGGGAGAGGAGCCTTACCAGGACAGAGAGGAAGACAATGCAGCCAGTCCTGATGAGACCTGATAGAGTAGGATCAGAAGGAAAGAGAGGAAGTGCTCCCCTATCAGTGGACTTGGGGAGGGGCATGGGTGGAGAAGTGGGAGGGAAGGTGGGATTGGAGAGGGAAGAGGGAGGGAGCTACAGGAGCGATACAAAGTGAATAAACTGTAATTAATAAAAATTTTAAAAAAATGTTTATTTCCTTCTGGCTGACTATTTTGTTTGGTTTGGTTTGATTTGGTTGGGTCCGTTTTTAATTTTTTTCCTAAAGTTTTAATTCATCTGGCAATACTGGTAAGCTTAATGAGATGAGAACAGCCTTACAGGCATCTGTCTTAGTCCGGGATAGGCAAAGAGTGAATTTACAAGGACACTGAGGCAAATGCAAGTGTGTCTTGCAAGCCAAAGTGGCTAGGCAAGGGAGAATCAGGATTGCACTTACTTGTATGGACTCTGTCTTAACGTGTTTTAGAATATCAACTCATTATGTTTTCATAATAATACAATGAGTGAACTATGATTGTTAGCCTCATTTTATGAATGACTAACTGAGGCACAGACTAGCCAGGTAATGTACTCAAGTAGATAGGCAGTAGACAATCTTCCTCCAGCTTCTAGAGTGGTAGAAGACAAAAAGGATGTAAAAGAGAAGACAGTTAGGGATGAGAGGAACAGGAATCTTCTAATTTCTTGTTGGGTCCTAACAAAGTAGGAGGGGCAAATAAGCCCCCTCATTTCTTTATTGAAATATTTTATCAGCACATATTAATTATTCATAATGAGTTTTATGATATATTTATACTTGTACATAATGCATTTTGATCATATTCACTCCCTCACTCTCTCTTAAACCCTCTTATTCACAGTGTTATTCTTCCTCTTCTCAGTGAGGCCCCTTTCTCTCTCTCTCTCTCTCTCTCTCTCTCTCTCTCTCTCTCTCTGTGTGTGTGTGTGTGTGTGTGTGTGTGTGTGTGTACAGGAGCATAAATGAGGGGTTTTAAAATTTTTATTTATGTGTATGTAATGTGTGCCTGTGTAAATTTATGAACATCATATATGTGCATTTTTCCACAGAAGCCACAGGGCACCTGATTCCCTGAAACTGGAGTTATAGGCAGTTGTGAGCAGCCTGATATGATTGCTGGTAGCCAAACTTTCTACAAAACCAGTAAGTGCTCTTATTACTGCTGAGCATTTGCTCCAACCCCTGTTTGAGATCTTTTAAAGAAGCATGGGCACTTTATTGGCAACTACACTACTGAAGAAAATGTCCCACCCTCCCCCACTGTATATAAATCTTCAGAGAGGCGAAAGTCCATTAGCCCCTCCCCTTTCCACAATAGGGTATTAATGTTCAATCTCCCCCCCAACCAGTCTTATAAGGACATTAATCCCATGCATAAGGACAGAGCCCTCTTGACCTAACGAATTTCCCATTTTATTCCACTCTAGTAGAGAAAGCATTTCATTTTATTTACAGCATTTGCAGTTTATTGATGTTGACAAACGGAACACACTGGGCCTAAGTGCAGGTTGACTCTGGCTTCTGTCAAGTTTTCATTCAGGTGGCTTGGGAATTCTTTTGAAGCTAAGGTGGCTTGTGTAGCTAGAGAGGGGTGAGCTTCCTGTCCAAGACCGCAAACTGTTTAACTCGGATAACCTGGAGAACTGCCTTCTCTTCTCTGTTGGAGTGAAAAGAACCCCAGTCCCAGGCATATGAACTCTGAAGGTTGACAGGAATGCCATGTCTGTGCTTATCCTCCTTTTTGAAGCTGTTTTGCAAAATTCAAATCAGATAGGAAGAAGTAGCAGCATTTCTAATGGTGGAGGGTTTTTGTTTTGTTTACAATTTTTCTCTTCCTCGATGATATCTAGTCAATACCCATTTCATTAGCTATGTTAGAATTCTAACTATAAAGCAGCTTAAATTTCAACAACACCCCTCTAGCAGGATCACATTTCCCGGCCTCTGAAAACTCCTTAAGGTGTCTTATGGTGGTTTTCTTCTTTACTTTAGATACATGGGTTCTAATTGGGTACACCCAATTATCATCAGGTCATCTGACTCAAAGCATGATCTAGAGCTACCTGAAGAAATGTCTAAGCCAAGCCATTGAAGTTGAAAGCTGGGTTTGGTTTCTGCGGAGGGGAAATAGAATAAGTAAACACAATATGCTGGTACTTAGAAAAATCTGTAAATTGCTCCTTTGGAAAGCTGTGTGTGATCATGGTCAGGCCAAAGAACTTACAGAGATTCTGTTTTCACATCAGGGAAACAAGAAACTTAAGCCAGGCTCTGAGAGCCCTGTGACATTTACCACAAATAAGCAGATCCCATTTTCCTTTCACTGTTCCTTTTCCCCAGAAGCCTGCAGGTGAAGGGCATTGCCAGAGTTGTGACGATTGTGCTTGGCTCATGTTGTATACCTAGCTCAACTCTTCCTTTAAAAATTTTAACTTTATGTTAAAAATCCATTTGAGGGAATTAGCATCTAGTTATAAGATGTATGCAAGAAATATCATATGAACAATCAGGGTTTTTGAAATTGTGTATCTCTAACATCCATCTAGACTACTGGTCATCACTAAATGGAGTGGTCACAGTCACCACTCAATGCTCTCTAATTCTGGCCAAAGTCTGAGGCACCAAAATGAACCCCATCACCTTCTTCCTAGATTCAGAAATTTCTTTTTCTATCTAGGCTAGGAAGAGGAAGCACCTTGATTCCTTCGTGACTGTAATTAGCTTTAGAGAATAGTTTCTGATGGGAGTTTCCAAGGATATGAACATTGATTTGTAAGTTAAAAGTATCCCAATTCTTCACTGAAGACTTCAGGCACGCTTCCCAAGTAGAAGCATCTTTGTTATATCTGGTAAAACAATTGCATCAGGCTTAGTGGGAGTTTCATATAATTTTGAAAAGATATCCACATAATAGTGGAGGGATTCTCGGTAGGAATCCATGGAGAGCAGGCTGGAGAGATGGCTTTGTGGTGAAGAGCACTGATCGCTCTTCCAGAGAACCTAGGTTCAATTACCATCAACCATATGGCTGTTAACAACTGTCAGTAATTTCAGTTCCAATGCCCTCATCTGACTTCATCAGGCACTGCACAATATGTTGCATAGACATGCATGCAAGCAAAACACCAATCTATATAAAATAAATCAATCCCACAGAGGAAGAGGATCCAGGCAGTACTGATGAGCCTTGATAAGCTAGGAGCAGATGGCAGGGGAGGAGAACTGCCCCTTTCAGTGAACTAGGAAAAAGGTATAGGGGGGAAGAGGGAGGGAGGGTCAGACTGGGAAGAGTTGAGGGAGGGGACTACAATTAGGATATACAATGAATAAACTGTAAAAAAAATAAACATAAACAGTAGTTCATGAAGAATGCAGTGGAATAGTGATAGATGTAAGATATTGACTCTCATTTTCCCCAGCCTCTGTATTACTCTTCTAGCATCCTGCCATTTGTCTGGACATGTTAAATGATTAGGAGAGATAGGTGACTTCACTGGGAAGACCACACCCCTACTTGATTTGAGGGGTCATGAAATGTACATTTCATCAGGCTCCGGCGCCCATTGTGAAGTGGGACATGTTTTTTCTTGAGTTCCTGGCTCTCCTGACCCATACTGTAGAGTTCAGTATTGAATACTACTCTAAGTATTGCAGAGTTTCACCAGAGAACCAGTCTTGGTTTCTCTGTGTCTATCTATGTCCATACCCATCTTTCCATATGCCTACATGCTTGTCTGACTCTGTGTATATGAAGAATACTCCAGTATATGGAGTATATGGAGAAACAAACAGAAATTCAATAACACTTACATACACATTGTGCCAGTATCTACATAAAGTAATTTAAGGATATAAGTTATTCCAGGTGCTTCCTGAACTGCTGTAGACTAAGAACAAGTGATTATGAACAAAAATGATCACAGAAAAATAAGAATCTGTTTTGTCTGTTAACAAAGTCTGTAGTCACTATCCATTTTGGCACCAGAACCCTAACTTCTTGAAGGATGATGTATACAGGTATATCAATGTCTCAGTGACCTGCAGGAATCGATAAAGACTCATAGAGGTAGAAATACCCTGGAGGCAGCCCACCATGTCCTAAATATGTGTCTAGAGTCACCAGTATGACACCTGATATTCATAACAAGACAACCAAGTGCAGGGACTGAAAAGGGGGGAAAGCCCCTGTTGAACAGCCCCTGTTTCCCTCAGATTCTGTTCTAGTTTTAACTAGAAGAGGCAAAGAACTAACAACCAAGAAAGGTTTCAGGTACCAGCTTAATCATCTCCATCACACCTTGCCCTTAAGTCAACTCTTAGCATGATTGGATCTCAGCATGCATATATATATATATATATAGTCAGACAATTGACCCAAGTGACCTTGACCTTGCTATTTATTCAAACTCAGAGGGCTTTAGCACAAGAAGCAATTGCCATAAACCTACAATATGAACAACTAAAGAATGGATAACTTTTAAAAACCTGTTAAAGTAAGAGAGATGAAGAACATAAAGTCAAAACTATTTTATGAACATTAAAAATGGGTTTGGGAAGCACAAAATGAAGGAAGATTCACCTTGTGAACCTGGACAGCCTGATCAAGCATCTCTTCCCTCTGCAGCCAAGAATCTCCACCTTGCAACACTCCCATCTGGTTAGATTCATCAGCCAAGTTATTGGGCCCTGAAAGGTAGAAGAGCTTCTTGGGGGATATTCATGTTTTCTTCATAATGATTCATGGTTATTTTAATATTTTGTTCTAGTCAGATACCAAATAAAAATCTGATGTTTTATAAAATGTCACTGTTGAATAGAAATTTGCAGCCATATACTGAGTGAGGGCAAATAACATAGCATCAAACCAGAGTCCCTGTGTGGGTTCCTAGAATAGAGTGATCCCACCCACCCAGAATCACTGACAGATATCCATGCTCTAAAGTGACTGTTCTTATGAGTGAATCCACTTCACAGACCCCAGCACCATTTATCACATTCTCATCCCAGTGTCCTGCTTTCAGAACTACTTGCCAGGTCAGAGAGGAAGTGCTGTGAGCAAAAGAATAGAGAATTGGAGTTCAGAGCCACAGAGTGTGAGTATTGACTGGAATGCTGTGGATTAGTTCTTATCAATCAAACATGGAATGTGACCTACCCTATCAACCTCCCTTTGTACTGGTGAAAGCATTTGGAGTGTCTTTAGACTGGAAAGCTAAATGCCTCAACTTCAACGCCAGACCAAAGGCAGCCAAAGAAGGCCCTGCTTTCAATTAGTGATCCTCCTTGTGCTTCGGTTTCTTCCTTTTCAGTATAGGAACCATAATGATTAAAAGAGTTCATGTATGTTAAAATCAATACAAAAACAACCAAACCTTAGTGTTTGGCCCAGAGTACACACCACATAAACATAAATGACTACACCATCTCATTGATAAGGTTAAAATTCCTTTGATGGATTGAAAGTGTCATGTTTGGGATGTATTTCTTTGTAGAATTCTTGATTCTGCACTTTGATACTTTCTTCCATCTTTTTCTGTGTGGGTGAAAAGAGCAGAGGTGTCACAGCACCAAGAACAATAGTTGCTGTTGCTATGGTATCCCTCCCTTACTACCCTTTGGGTCTGCTCAAGAAAGCAAATTGTGGGTCAAACATATATGTTCCTTCTCCCATGGACCTTAACTGGCTCAAACAATGTTAGAACACTGCAGTGAAGATGAGCATTCTCCTGCAAACCAGAGAACTGTGTTTGCCTAGGGATTGGTTGACAGAAACTACATTACTGTAGAGCCACAAGCCAAAAAAAACTTGTGGGCTTAGGTGTCTAGACAACAGCAGAATTACAAGGGTACTAGCCTAAAGCAACCATGCTTAGTTTTGCAAACATAGATAATAAAATGGCTGGGAAAGAAATTGTCCAGGTCTTTGCTTCACTGATATGTGCCTTTCCTTGACAGTAGAGAATTTCCAACACAGCACAGAAGTGTCTCTTATACCAATGTTCCTAGGGTAATTTGACTGACCAGTTTTCTGTCTTCAAAATCTCCCACATGATCCCTTACAAATGACTTTGCCATGTTTTTTCTCTTTTTCTTTTTTCTGAAAATAAAAATTGGCCCAGGAAGTATGATGTTTTGATTAGCAATTGAACCAAACAAGGGGGTTATTGCAAACTCAGATGGATGGAAACTTTCCCAGAGATGCTGAGTGTTGGCCAGAGAATGTGCTGTAAGCTGAGATAGAGGCCTTGCCAAGTATGATGTCCAAATGCAGTTCGATGGTTTCAAGTAAAACACAAATATAACAGCCTCAGAACCAACCCTGGGCTCTAATTGGCAATAGGAGACAAGTTGTCTCTCAAAGCATTCTAAATACTTTTCAAGGTTCCCCTCCCCAGGTTCATTGCACAATAATCACATCTAAATGTTCTCTGCCTATACTCCTGAGTTATTTACTCTTTCAAAGAGAAAGAAAGAAAGAAAGAAAGAAAGAAAGAAAGAAAGAAAGAAAGAAAGAAAGAAAGAAAGAAAAGCAGCTCCTGAACTAACTCCTAAAGACAGAATCTCTGAATGTGCATAATCCCACAATTCTCCTCACTCACAAAGCTCAGGCTTTCATAAGTCTCATAACAAATTCAGCACACATTCAAGTGTGACAAAGTGCAATGATCTGGAAACCAGAAGAATATAGCCTGGAAGGTCAAGGCCAGGGAACAGGAGTTAGCCTTCGGGAAAGTCCTAGTTTTATACCTTTGGCTCTGTAAACCTGAGAAGTGCTCCGTGTCTTGAAGTTCTAGAGTAACATGGATAATTTTCCTCCTCCTGTGAGGATTAGTAAAATGAAGGTCCTTGTACCATGCCTGACATCCAGTAATAACTATGTAGACAGATCCCAAACACGTAAGAAATTATACATGAAGCTCCTCATAGCTATCTGGAGTCTTAGCTGAAGACATACAGCAAAGACTTAACATGTTGTTATTGAGCAAACACAGTTGTGAGTTTATTTCTGCTTGTCCTGACCCTCCCCCGCCTCATTCCTTCTTCTATCATAAGGGAAATTGTTGCAGTTAGAGGACCACATATAAGGAATAGGTCAAATTGAATATGACAAGACTAGAAATAAGAACAAGATGAGCCAGACATCCAAGGAAGGACTAATGAAGGAGGCAAGTCGGAGATATAGGAACTCTCCATATGTCTCTCTCCCAGGGCTGCCTGGGCTAGGAAGAACAGCAACTTGACCTCAGCAAAGCTGAAACGTGAAAGCTTCTTTCACTTCTTTCCAGTGACACATTCCAGGAAGGATTTGCGAGTTTAAGCTTGATAACCAGATGTCTAAAGGGAGGGCATGCCCAACTGTTCCAAGGCATGGCTAAGGGGAAGGTTTACATTGTAGATATGAGGTAGAACACAGCCAGAGGCATCTGTAAGAATCCAGAGCAGTGAGAGAAAGTAGTACACTGGACAAGACCAGTGAACCGAACTGGGCCACGAGAGGGGAGAGAAAGGAGAGCAAGAGAAGGAGGCAAGGAGGCAAGTGGGGGAGGTTGCGGGGGCAGAGGTTAAAGCCAAATGGCAGGGTTATATAGGAATGAGAGAGAAGCTGAGGGAAGGGAAGCCTGTGAGCTGGAGAGTTTCGGGTTGGGGGTGGGGTGAGAAGAGCTGAGAGGAGCCACAGGTACTGAGTGAGCCAGAAGGCTGATATGTGTTTTGGTTTAGGCACCAGTTAGCCATTTGTCCCAAGTTTCTTTTGGACCTGACACTAGATGCTTCCATATCTGCTGTAGACCCTCATTTGCCCTTCTCTCTACCTCTAGGATTTCTCTGTACTCACAGGCTGTTGAGGAACAGAGAAGGCAGGAAGCTATTTCGTTGCATTTGAAGACTCTTGGCAACAGAACAGTTTATAGCCATCAGTAAAACTGGTGTTGTACTTTCATTAAAAGGTAAGCAAATTAAGCAGGTTAGTTTCGTGTGTCAATTCACTGAAGCAAACAGTCTGTACAATGGTGTGTGGGTGGCGCAGAGCATCCGTTACTAGCTTTTCAGTTACTGGTCCTAATGACCCTTCTTTTTTGTAACTTTTGTGATGTCACATCTTACCAAGTAGGTACCATAATGTCCATCAAAGAAGACATTATGACAGTTTCATTAATAATTTTAAAATTATGTTGTTGGTTAGCATGCAGAGAAATGGGTTTCATAGTGACCTTTTCATACATATGTCCCGTTAGGCTTCCCATCTTCCCTACCCACCTTGATAGTCCGCTTTCTTGCCCCTAGTGGCCCAGGTTCTGCTTTCGTACCCATATTTCATTACCCTCTCTGTTCTTTCTTACTTTTAGCCCCCTTCCTGCCCTCTCTTGATCCCCTTCCACTTTCAATAGATGATATATAGATAACAGATAGGTAGGTAATAGATTGACTCGCCATATGAAAGAAAGCAGTCAATGTTGGATTCTCTGGTTCTCTTGTTCTTTTTCAAAGCCCTCAGGCCACGAGCTCACCACTGAACAAAGGAGAAGATTGGTTTTCCATCCCACAGACAGTAGCAGAAGATTGCAAAGCCACCCTGAAATGGGTGGATTTTTCCCTAAAAGCATTTGCATGTTGTTATTGGCAGGAGAGCCAGCACGGCAAGAGAGGAGAGTTTGTTTCTGCCGCTTTCACACCCATGTGTTGACAGGCAAATACTAAAACACGTCTCTGCAGTGCTACAGGCTCTTGACCACAATGGGTAAACACTTTACTCTGGGGTCACAGCGAGTTACCATGCTTCAAAGGCTTCTTTTTGTGTGGACTCCTTACTTGTTCAAGGTCTCTGACCTGTGGTGGTTTCCCTCCCACACCAGCAGCGAGGACAGACAACTGTGTAGGTGGCAGAGGCTGGAGGGGAAAAGAAGGCTGGCTGATTTTCGCATCTCCTTGTGCAGTCTTTGCTGTTTACTAAACCAGCGGTTTTTCTGCTTCCATTTTTGTGTCTTTTAATTCTGCAATTGTTCACGCTTCAGCTTTTCAAAAATGAGTTTACTTACACCTTCCTCTTCCTACTTCTCAGTGTCCTAAATGTCCAAGCAGCCACATAGCTAGGAACAGGTCCAGTGATTCAGGCACCAAAACTAATGACAGGACCTGGGTCATACGAGACACAGGACCCCCCCCCCCCAGAATTCAAGGACCCCAGATGTGCCTTGAGCAGAGGAGGCAAGTTACTATATTTGGTACACAAAATATAGAACAGATGTTGAGGGCACAAACAAACTTCAAAAAGAAGTTATAGCCAAAGCCATAGTTCAAAGCAAGAGAAGAGAGCACAATTTCTGGGGTGAAAGAGCAAGGAATGGCCTTTAGGCAACTAGCATAGCGACCGTGGCTTGATGTCTACCATAAAGCTGATGCTCTGCTCATGCTATACATACAGCATGCTCTGCTGCGCTTGGTCTCCCTGTTCCCAAAGTAGTAACTGGGCTCAGAACTGGATGTCCCGTTTCACACTTATTCCCTGACTGTCTGATGATAAGCCATCTTTTCTCATGATTCTCGCTAACAATGGATAGATGTTTGTTTGTTTGTTTGTTTGATGCTCTGGTTCCAGTGGACCCTTCTTGTAGGAGAATGATCCAAATGGAATTTGTAGGTTGGTGTGACTCCAGGATTTTCCTATCCCTACCTTCAGGTGTCTTGTCTTCAAAGGTGGGGAAAAGTGTACTGTTGTGGCTGGAGGAGCAGAGGGAACCAACTACATTAGCCTCTGTTCCACTATTGACTTGCAGAGCCAGGCGTTAGAATCAGCTTTTAGGAAAGGAGTTTAGCAAACTACTTGCCATCGCTGGAGACAAACAACCTAGCCTTTCACTGCAGCTTTTAGACTAACTGCCTAACCCTGGACAAATTTCTTACTGGTCCAGTGGCTCAGTTTCCTGGTAGGCAACATACCAAAAATAGTGTTCAGTTGGTCGGTTGGCTACTTCTTGTATCTAGTAGTATTAAGTAAAACTTTTAAAAGATTTAAGTATCTAGTCAAAATATTAGTTCAATTTCTGATGTACTAGGTAACCACCTAGTTTCCTTTCAGTGTTCATTACTGCTGTCACTGTCAGAAAGCATCTTTCCATTGCAGGAACTGTGTAACCTAAGAATATACTGTAGACAGAGGCAGCCTGTTGGAGACTTTGGTAAGCAAAATCACCACGCGTCTTTTCGAGCAGTAAAAAATTTTATTAGATTCTTTTTCTTTCAGAGTCTCTCTTTTAAAATATCCCAGCTCTCCTTGGGGCTGAGCAGTAATTTTTCAACCAGGGAATGTTTGTCCACTTTAAGGTGTATTTGACAATGTTTAGAAGGACTTTTATTTGTCATAACTGGGTAGAATCTGTGGTACTGGCACGCTGCTCAGAATCTCCAGGAATGCTCCTATCATGTTACAATGCACAGAACTGCTGGAGCCCAACATGTGTTAAGGTTGAAAAATACCGAGCAGAGGACATGAAGGTGTTTAGCAACAATGACATCATCAACAACAAACAAAGGTCTCAAAGCTAAAAACAAACGTGTTTTTCCTTCATATGGCATAATTTATTAATTCATAGATATAATGCTATCTCAGAATTCTCAAGTAAATGTAGAAGATAAACAGACACTCAGATAGAATTGTGAACTAACAGCAAGGATCAATTCTCAGAAATTGGTCTTTATGCAATTTGTTTTGTTAAATAAGCATCACAAAGTGAATTTACATAAACTAAGACAGCTGGGACATCACTTCACTTGAAGCCATAATTTTATTATCATGTATGCAGTCTATTGCTGCTGACTACACATATATTTATATATATTTGTATATCTGTATATTCATACATTTTGTATATCTATACATACATATATGTTTTCATGTATGTGCACATGTGTGTGCAAGTGCCCATGTGGGTTTGTACTCATGTATGTGGAGGCCAGAAGTTGTCAGATATCTGCCTTTATTGTTATATACCTTAATTTATTTTATTTTACTTGTCTCATGTATGTTGGTGCTCTGCCTGCACATACGTGTGTTTGCCACATTGTGCAGTGGCTTCGGATACCAGAAGAGGGCATCAGATCCCCTGGAACTGGAGTCACAGATGTTTCTGAGCTACCACGTCAGTATTGGAAATTGAATCTGCATTCTCTTCAAGAGCAGCCAATACTCTTAATGACTGAGCCATCTTTATAGCCCCTTCTCTTTATTTTTTGAGCCCCTTCTTCCAATGGACTATCCTGCAGATAAGTTCTACTACCCTGCTTCTTTCCTCATGTTACCCCAACATCAGTGCCAAAGAGATAATGAAAATATACCCATAATTTCAGATCAACCTGAGCAGCCCCTCTGAAGTTAGCTGGCCTCATCCAACACCAGTAAAAATCCAGACTGTAGTCTATACTTGCCTGTAGCATTAGGGATAAAGCAGAGGGAGGAGCTTTGTAACCTAGAGGAACAATGTAGTCATGCAGAAAGCTCTGAAACTCAGGCTAACGTGTAGAAGTAATGGAGACCCTGGGAAGACCTTGTTACAGACAGTTCAAGCCTAGGCTGCCTACCCAGCTCTTATTGTAGGGCACGTACATTTCCTGTTATTGTCTGTGAGTGCTAGATTTCCAAGTTGCCCTTGAGTGTGCTGGGAAGACAGTGGCTCTGTGCTTCAAGAACGAGATCAGTGCACACACATTCCCCAAATGTAAATGCACATGATCAATTTGTAGCTGTGGCAATGATCCAAAATGTCCATCCAATCAGAGCAAGCCAGAATGAGGGAGAAGAGCTCAGCATCTTGGTCCTATGTAAACAAGTGTAGATAGAAGCAATGATCTTGAGAAGACAGACTAATGACGAAGCTGTCTCTGCTTTGCCCACTTTTTTTTTTTCTCTAGGGTTTCTTTTCCCATTCTGAGACTCAACACCGTTCCATCAGATTATGTGGGTCTTTCTGTCGCATACACCCAGGGCACCAGTAGTTTCTTTCACTCTTAAAGACAAGCTTCTCTGGGGCAGTAGCTTTTACCCAAATCTCATTATTTTCTTTCTCTGAGATTTGCAATGATACTGAAGTCAAAGCCAAACCAAGGGAAACCATGCCAGCTCTGGAACTTAGTTAGAACCTCCCAGGGTCTTCACATATCCTAGAAACTTTATGAAATTAAGATACCCAAGCTCTGTTCCAAAACTTGGGATGCACTGCTTGAGTGTCAAGCTGCTGACTGCTGACAGAGACTCTCTTTTTATAAATACAACCAGATAACCAAGAATCACTTACCATTTGGAAATATCAACAGCAAGGGAGGTATAAAAAGAGATCAAACAAATGCTTAGTAAACAAACCAGTTCTGGAACTGACAGATCTAGGGAGGTGGCTTTATCACTAAAGTGCTCACTGTGGAAGCATCAGAACCTGAGTTCAGATCTCCAGCAGCCACATAAAAGCCAGGCTTGGTGGTACATGTTTCCAGTTCTAAGGAAACAGAGACAGTGGGATTCCTGGGGCTTGCTGGCTAGCCATTTCAGCTGAATTGGTGAGCTCTAAGTTCATTGAGACATAGTAGTAAGTAGAATATATCTCTATTTGGATACAATCATATTAGTTATGATACTCTATGAATCCAAAATAACAATTAAACAACATGTATCTGGCACACTTCCACATGATGAGTAGGAACAACTTACAGTTTAGTACATTACATACACTAACAGTTTTATTGCATTATTTATTTTCTTCCTTTCCCTCTCTCTCGTTCTTTCTTTTTTCTTTCTTTCTTTCTTTCTTTCTTTCTTTCTTTCTTTCTTTCTTTTTCTTTCTTCCTTTTTTTTTTTTTCTGAGACAGGATCTCTTTACATAGCCCTGACTGTCCTGGAGCTTACTATGTAGACCACGCTGGACTTGAACACACAGAGTTCTCTCCTTACCAACTGTAATAGAATGATAGAAAAGATATTTGTTTGGGAGTCAAAATGTACTCCCGTCTTACACTGAACCAACTTAGAAAATTTAGGCAGGAATCAGTAAAGGTAATGATAGTGACAGCGGCTTCACAGGGATCCATTAAGCTGCATTGTAGTTAATTCCACGGCCTGAACACAGAACTCAGTATTCTTCAGGTGCTGGTCAGTGCACTGTAAAACTGTATGGCAGAATGAAGATATTTTTTGTGGCTAAATAGCAAACTGATTAGATCAGTGTTGTTCTAAGTGTTATATAAATGCAAAAATCCACTCAATTCTCCCAGGTCCCTATGAGGTAGGGGATTTTATTATCTTCATTAGTAGATGGGAAAATAAGATAAATTAAGCAATTTACCCAAGAACTGAGTTTCTATTTGTCAATGTTAGTTTCTTAATGGCTTTGTAAATAGCTGTCAAATTTCAATGACTTAACATAGGAAAAAATGGTCTCTTTTTTAAAGACAGAGATCAGCCAATGTTCAGTAAAAACCACTGTGCAAGAGTTAAGGGTTCCAGGAACCGCCCACCTAGTGGCTCAACCAACTTTCAAGTTCTCAGAATTCTCTGGTGGACATTTTGTATCTAGGCAGCAGGCAGAAAAAAAGGGTTTGAAGCAGCATTTCTCAACTTCAGTATTTGTGATGACTAATTTATATGTCAACTTGACTGGGTTAAAGGATTCTCAAATAGCTGGCAAAGCAGGATTTCTGGGTGTGTCTGTGAGGATGTGTCTGGGAAAGAAGCTCCACCCTCATCAATGTGGGTGGTCATCATTCAACCGTCTAGGGCCCAACAAGGACAACCTGGTTGAGACATCGATTCATTCTCTTTTTCCCTCCCCTTCTTCTTCTCTCCCTCCATCCTCTTCCTCTCTGTCTTCTTTTCTTCTTTCTTCCCCCTTCCTTCTTGAGTTGAGTTACCTACCCATCTTCTGCTGCCTGCTCCCCTTCCTCATTCTCAGTGTTTCAGCAGCTCTTCTGATTCTCTGGTCTTCAGCGCTGGGCTGAACCATGCCCAGAATTGCTGAGTTCCCAGAGAACAAATAGCATGTGTGAGACTTCTCAGTCTAGAACTGTGTGAGCCGATCCCCATTAGATCTCCTCTACATGTACCCGTCTACACATATCCTATGGATGCCCTAGTTCTACAAAGAAACTTGGCTGATATTCATATTTTGGGTTGGGCCTTTCTTTATTTGCACTATGGGATATTTGGCAGCAGCCCTGGTCTCCACTCACTAGATGCCCATAGCCATGTGCCAGTTGTGACAATCATAATTTCCTGGGAGTGGGGAGGGAGAAGATATCAAAACTGGCCTGTGTTTAAGAACATCAGTTGAAATGAGGACTCCGTGGTCATAGAGTCTAGAATAAAGAGAGATCAGATGTCTCTAACCCACCTCTATGGGCCAGAACGCAATGAAGTATCACACTTAACTGTAAAGGGCCTGGAAAAGGCAATTCAGTTATGTGTCCAGGAAGAAAATAAGGTCTAAGAGGACTAGATTAGGAATATGGAATCTAAGAGGTATAGACACTCTCATTCACACACACACACACACACACACACACACACACACACACACACACACAAATCACACCAGAAACTTCAGAAAATTTAGTAGAAATATGCAGGGTAATCTACACAGTGTTGGAGACAGAAACACACCACTCTTAACAGTTGTTTTTTTTTTTTCACAGTTAACCGGTACATTCCTACTACTGTAACAAGTTAGTGTGATAAACTGTTGGATACCTTGCTCTAAGGTGGGCAAATTTGCTAGCTAAGAACAAGAAGCTTTCAACATGTTGCAATGGCCTATGGGAATGTTGAACATGTGCAGGGTGGGTATGAAGCTGGGATGATGTGTTTCCTGCTGCTGACAACCCAAACACATTCCAAAAGATGAAGCTTTATAATATGTGTGGTCAGAGTGCAAAGGAGACCAAAATGCTTTTTTTTTTTTAAATATCAAATCTTCATTGAGGGAGAGTCACACCCAGAAAAACTTCAGGAAGGGGAATTGCCATCCATTTATACTTGGTATATTTGCAAAGATGCCTCCCAGCTTAGAACAAAGGCCTTTTCTCTAATAATTGATGCTGTCCCAAATCTTGAATCTCAAAAGCATGAGTACTTTTGTATTTGAAAAATGTGTGAGGTCATACCCATTTCGTACATTTTTTAGAGATCATCTAAGTTTCAGTGGGTTCCCATGAGTGCGTTTAAGCCTTTTAAATATGTGCCCCATTCTCTGGTAAAAAGGAAACTTCTTCTTGAAGTCTTTTAGTCTTGTTTGTTCTATTATATGGTGTGAGAGAAAATATTTCTCAGCTACCTAGTTCAGACATTTTTCTCCTTACTATGCAATCACATAGAACTGTTCAATTTTCCACCAACTGGCATCAAATCAATCTCTGGGAGCCAAGGCTGGCTCCCTCGCCTCTACAATTGGCCCCACCTTATTCAACTCCTACCCCAATTAAAAGAGAAGAACCAAAAAAAAAAGAGAGAGAGAGAGAAAGAGAGAGAAAAGAACAGTTCATTTCAGTGCCAATAGAAAAAATTAAATCTAGCCTAGAGAGTCATTGCTAAAGAAAGAAAAATGGTTAATCCAATAAACATGTAAAGAAGATCTATATTGTATTAAAGTTACTGATAGCCTGGCTATGTCTTACTAAAATTAATTATTACATTTGTTTGAAACACAGATAACTGAAGATTACATGAAATTAAAAAAAAAAAAAAACGGAAGATGGGTGAAAGAATAAAGCCAGGCATAGTGGCACATTTCTACAGCCCCAACATTCCTGAGGCTGAGATAGGGGATGGAGAGTTCAAGGCCAATCTGGGCTACATAGAGAGAACCCATCTCAGGAAGTTATTTTGCTAATGAATTAATTAAAAGACATTCTGATGGATCTCAGCGAGAGAAAGAATTCATTTTCAGCCTTACATAACAAATCTCAGTGACATGTTCCAGAGAATGGAAAAAACAGTCATGAAATAATATAAACCAATGCAATGACTAGAGGCAATGGCCTTTTACAAAAATGTGTTTTTAATTGAACTAGAGTTACATCACTTTCCCCTCTCTTTCCTCTCTCTAGCCAATCCCAGAAACCCTCCCTTGAGCCCTTGTCATGCCCTCCCTCAAGTTACTAGTTTCTTATTATTATTGTTATTACTATTAAATATACATATATCTGTGTATACATACACACAATATATATATGTATATACATATAAAACATATACACATAAATGTTATATAAACATGTATGTATTTATACATATACGTATACAACCTTCTGAGTTCATTGTTGTTGTTTTTGTGTACATGTATCATTTCCAGGATGATGACTGTGTTAGAGAGCCAACAAGGGGTTTTATCTCTGGGCTATTAACTCTTTTTCCCAGGAATCATTAGTTGCTCATGAGTTTTTCTTTTTGACTAGTGGTGGGATCCCTCAATTTTTTTTTTTTTTTTTTACTTTAGACAGTAATATGTCTATTGATATATCAGTTTTCTGGTCTTACTTGAGCTGTGATTTATAAGAAAGAATATTTTATAGCACACTTTCTGGTATTCTGGCTCTTAAAAATCTTTCTGACCTCTCTTCTGAAATGTTCCCTGAGCCATAGCTGCAGGAGCTGTGAGGCAGGTGTAACCACTGGGTTTGGGCTCCCATGATCTCTTGATTTGCTGCACCGTACCCAGTTGTGGTTTTCTGTAATGGTCTCCATTTGCTGTAAAGGAACTCTTCTTGGATGAGGGCTAGTAGCTACACTTACCTGTGGGCATATGGATAAGATTTAGGATGTCATAAGGAACTGGTCTAGCAAAGCTTATTTTCTAAGGTTGTGACCTCACTGGCCCTGGGAAGCTGCTTAGATTTCCAGTACCAGGCATGTTTTCCCTCCTGTCGAGTGGGTATTAAGTCCAAATTGGTAGCCACCAACATGTGAGAGCCATTTGTTGAACCTTCATGTATATCTTGCCTTGCTGGTAATTGTCCTGGTTTGTGGTTATTGCAGCTGGGTAGTGCTGTTTAATTGTTCTCTTCCCTTGGAAGCTGAGGCAATAGCTTTTTCTTAGTGTTTTAGCAAGATTAGTGATCACGGCTGGCTAATAGATGCATCCAGATGTATGTCAACACAGAAATTGATTTATTGAAAAAAGCCACATGCAAACTACTGTGTTAAAAAGACAGATAAAGGATGGGAAAGGAAAGGAATTAAAATATGCTTCCCTAACAAACTTGAAACATGGTAGGCAAGTACACAAAATGGGATGTATGGGAAATTAAGAAGGTGAAGGAGGTAGAGAAGGATGAAGAGGAAGATGAGGATGGGAGGAAATGAAAAGGGAGGTGACGGGAAGAATTGAGAGGGGAGGGGAAGGTGAGAAAGAGACTAAAGGTTTGAACGTTCCTGACAAGTTACCACCAAGAGTGACAACCTGAGTTGGATCCCCAGAACCCAAATGGTGGAAGGAGAAAACACTGACTTCCACAAGTTGTCTTCTGACTTCCACATGTGCCCACATACAAAGACACACACATACAAATGTTAAATAAGTATGCAAATGTAAAAAAACATTAAGTGCAAAATATGGGGTCTGGAGAGATGATTCAACAGTTAAGAGTATTTCTTGCCTAATCACACAATGGTCTGTAACTGCAGCTCCAAGGGATTTAGTACCCTCTTCTGGCCTCAGAGGGCACACATACAACACACACATAGGCGTGTGTATGCATGAACACATGCACGGAGGAGTGCACACAAATAAACACTGGGACAAAAATTCAAGATCTGAAGAGGAAAGTAAGAAGGTTGTCAAAATTAAGTCTACTCTCTCTCTGAATTTAGAACTCTATGTGAGAAAAATATAACATTACATCTTTTATTATCTTTCAAATCAGGTGTCCAGCCGGTCCATAATAAACGCTCTAATATTTGTCTTCCTTCAGCCCAGAGATGAGTTTTCTTCCCCAGAGCCCTCAGCCAAGGTTTGACATTGCTCTCAGGCCTGAGGCTGCCAACAGAGAGAACTCCCTCTGAGGCAAATCACCATCCAGTGACTTAATCACTTTCCCCTGCTGAAGTCGAAGTACTGTAAGGAGGGTTCTTTTACTTGTTTCAGAGACACAGTCAAATAAATACTGAATAAACAAAATGAACTGGAAAAATGGGTTGCTCTAGCCAGTGCCTGCCGTCCAGGGTCCAGATGGTTCTGATTAAAGCTCAGCTTTCCCCTGTGGCTCAGCCCTGCCTGTGGGTACCAGTTAGAGAGAATCATGTACAGAGTTGACTTAGGTCACTAAAAACTATACAACTCCTTATAAATAAAGTGAGCAAGCTGCTCTTGAAGGGAGAAAGAATCCTAGGCTGAGAAATATAGAATCTGACAGATTTCATATTCTGACCTGCCTAGTGAATTTATGTAGTGTGAATAAATGTGCTTTCCCATGGGATCTGATAGCATCCCATGTGGATACGTTTTTAGGATAATACAGTTGATGCTATGCACACTTTCTCCAGCATCTTGCTTCCTTTGTCTGAGTATCATCTGTCTACAGCTCTATCCATGCATGAGGTTACTTCTACCTCCATGTTAGTTCTAACTGTTGTGTTTTGCTCCCACTTCCACAGATACTCAAAAGCCGCGTTACTGGGTGTTGACACATAACTATTAGCAAGAGTTGTCACTTTCCTCTCCAGCGTGGTAGAGCAGGCCAAAGAAGTTATTTTAGCCCTCTATTTCACATCATGAACCTCATTTTTTCCCCTTTGCAGTGGTGTTCACAAAATCCCTGATTAAGAGATGTTCTGCTCATACTTAATCATCCTCTGTGTGAAGGAACACGCAGCAGGAAGGGCCTCAAATGTGTGTGCTAATTCCTTCCTTGATATTTTCTTACTGGAATAAATGCTTCCCTTCTTTGTAACAACTTCTCCAGAAGTTGTAGTGGTTCTTCACAAGACTTACCTTAGAGCATTTATCTTTGTATCCTCCACCCTTGTTTGCTTTCATATTCTAGATTAACACCCCTTCCCCCCACACACACCCCGCCTTTGGACAGGTTAAGAATTCTTCTGTCAAACATAGTTTATTCTACTGGGCTTTGCCTCCTCCCTTGCCATAACTCTCAAGTTCTGGCATAGAAATCGTGGCCTAAACCACTTTAAAACCATTTCTGAAGCCAATGGTTCACATCCCTGTGCCCTTTCCTTTCCAAATGCTTCATCTTGCAGGCTGACTTCAAAGCCGCCAGCAACGCTGTCCAGATTTCTTTGGCTGATGTATTATGAAGTCCCAAAGAGATCAGCAGAACAACCAGTAGTTAGTGGGTTTGAGGGGAGTCAGTTATTGCTACTTTTTCAAAAGCTGCCATCACCCCTTTCTCTGAGTCACTTCCTCTATACATGAATAACTTGACATTGCCTTCTATTCCATTGTATTTCTTAGAGATTTTTTTTTTCTTAACTTCTTTCCTGGGTGTTTTTTGTTTGTTTGTTTGTTTGTTTTTATGTTGTTGAAACTTGCATGAAGTTTCTCCATTACAACTGGCCATCTAACTTAGGAGTATGAAAAAACTTTGTTCTGCCACTTTGCATAAATGTTGTGATTTTGAGCCCCCATTTGTAATAATAGTGACTGAAAATATATTCAGTCACTTTCTGAGTTTAACTCTGGTCAAATCAGTTTCAAGGTAGGTTATCACAGCAAAAAACAAACTAATTCATTAGATACTTCTTTTTTTTTTTCCTCCCCAAACTATTAGGGAGCAATAGTCCTGAAGCATATAGAAGAAAATGTCCATAGCTCCTCCATGTCTGCCTTGTGCTATCTCCATGTACTGTTCAAGGGCTTTCTCTATGGTCCTCAGATATTGAAAGCTGCAGATATTGTCCAAGGCCTAGCCCATCAATAGCCTAGCATGGACTGGGGAGGGGCAATAAGGCCCCTAGCAGAGGAGCTGTTGGTCTTTAATGTTGCTGGGGGAGGGTAAATCATTTTCTTCAGTGAGGTAACCACCCTACTTGTAAGTTGCCTATTATTCAGTAAATTATCTCTCACTCACACATGAATGTGCAAGCAACACTAACAAAACCCAGGGGGTCATTATAAAAGAAAAGACAAAGTTGAATGGTGTGTGTTGGAAAGAAGGGTTCCAGAGGGAGTAGGAGGGAGTAAGAGAAGGGAATCTGAGATAAATTTGATCGAAATGCTTTATATATGCATGTGTGAGATTGTCAGTGTCATGATCTACAGTGATGATATGACAAGGGGGTACCGTGGTGGGACCATGCCTAGGTCCCTGATCTAAGGAAGTTTTTTGTGGGAAGAGAGGAGGAGGGCCTGGAGAAGGGATAGAGACAGTGAGTGAGCCATGAGAGAGGGAATGGAGGGCAGAGAGAGAGAGAGAAAGGTGGCACCTAGGACAGAGAGTGAAACAGCAGGAACAGAGAGAAGCTGGGGGTAGCAGGGGGTGGGGTCCTTATGGCATACCTGGTGGCTACAGGTGATGATGCAAACAATTGCTAGCAACCTGAAGGCAGGCCACTTGACTCACCTGAATGCTAACAGTCAATCCATAAATTAAGAAAATCTTCTTTAAAAATCGCAGGTGAAAATTGACTGGAATATGACAAGTATTTTCTCCCTAAATAAATGGCTTCAGTTGATCCTACCAATATGTAGCCACTTCAGCAGCTTACCCCACATAACAAATGAGCATTCTTCTATGTTTCTCTATCTGCTTGGCCTGGTAGAGGGCCTCTAGGTGTTAGCTAATAAAAGTATACCATCCTCCAATATCAAAAGCACCCCAGAACCATAGGTATTGATACAAAGCTTAAGTTGCCAACCCTTGAGGGAAATTGAATGTGACCAACGGGGAAATCATTGCTCCTGTTCCACAAGCCTAACTGCCATGTTTCCACACAGCCCAGGGTGTGGTTGCCTTCCTAGGGCGAGCTGTGCCCAGGAAAATTCACTAAATCACCCACATAAGGCTATAGCTTTGTCCTCTTCTCTTGGCCTTCCCAAACTTTGCAGAGAGATGCATCAGCCAACGTTTACCCCATGAATCTTCACGCATGGTGAATTCTGCGCTCAGAACAGAGACTACCTGGCTACCTATGACTAAGCGGCAACAGGTTTTACCTCCACTGATACTGCAGAGCTCTCTTTGTTCATCCTTCTCCTGAATGTCTAGTAAATCAGTTCTTAGTTCTATTGCCATGAAGAGACAGCAAGACCAAGACAACTCTAACAAACGAAAGAATTTAATTAGGAGCTGACTCAACAGTTTCGGAGATTTAGTCCATTATCATCATGGGTGGGAGCATAGTGGCATGCAGGCAGACGTCGAAGAAGAAAATGAGAGTTTTATATCCTAATCCATAGGCAGAGAGAGACAGACAGACAGAGAGACAGAGACAGACAGAGATTGAGAGAAAGAGAGAGATAGAGAGTGGGAGAGAGAAGAGACTGGCTTGGCATGGGTTTTGAAATGTCAAAACCCACCCTGAGTGACACACTTCTTCCAGCAAGGCTACACTTCCTAATCCTTCTAATCCTATCCAAAAGTTCATTCAAATATATGAGCCTATGGGGGCCATTATTATTCAAAGCACCGCAGCATGAAAAGAAGTGGAGTCAGAACAGGTGCCTCAAGTGCTAACTTTGAATCTGGAGATTTCTGAGGCGGGTTGTCTCTGCGGCAACCATTTCCAACGAAGTCAGCCAGGAAGGAAGGGCAGTGGAGGCACACGTCTCACAAGTAATTCAGACGCTTTCCCGTGGGAGAGCTTCCTGTTTATTAAACCAGCCAGGGAGCGAAACCTGCCTCAGGCAGTGGGTGGGACACTGCTTGAATTCACATCTAGTTAAATCCCATCTGGTAAAACTGACATGCTTCTGTAGTGTGGTGGGGATTTGTACAACAATAAGAGTCCTACCAAGCTGTAGGCAGAAAATACAGCTTCTGAGTAGAACCTCCTTAGGGACCTGGTCTATGCAATAAACTTAACCTGGGGATCTGGCCCAGGCCTTATACAGTACCATTTAGCAGCCATCTATGGTATGATCACAATGTTTACTGTGAAAGCAATAAAACCTTGCAACTGTTAAAGTCCAAGGAAGTTACCAGATGTTTTTCACAGCCTTACTTGAGTATTTTTAATTATATCTCGTTACTAGGCTTGCCTTTTTTCTAGTTGATTAGCATTGTAAGTCACTTCACGGACATAAACTATTAAACATAAACAATTGTAAACACTGAAAGGAAAACTTAAGGACTTTAAATTTTTACTTTTGTAAAATTTGGTGCTTTCTCAGGCCAGGACAAGGGGTGAGTAAAACACTTGGAAATGGTCAGATGGGTTACTTCATGGCTTTATTCATTGTCTCCTCATCAGGAGCAGCAGGAAACACAACTCAACTTTGCTAGCTCTGCAACCTACAGCATTTCTCCCAGGGCTATCACTCAAGTGTAGCCAGAATCTTGATTCACACCCACCCACATGCACACACACATAGAGAGAGAGAGGGAATTTTCAAGAGAATACTAAAGTAAAGGACAAGAGGTTAAATATACACAGCTTCTGGAAAGACAAAGAGAAAGAGCTATGTCTTAACTATGGTTGGGTGTAGTTCACAATAGGACTTTCTATTTTTGAGTTTCACTGTTAAAAACCATCAAGTCTATAGCTAAACATACAGGTTTAAGTAAAAAACAAAGTTTTGGTATGGTTATCTAAGGAAGGGAGCGGGGTTCTTGTAAATGAGATTATGAAGCAATTTATTGACTACCTTGCTCAAGTTTACAGATAAGAGAGGGGCTGATAAGATAAAAACCTCAGTCTAAAAGGTCAAAAGAGGTCTTACTATATACATATCTCGAAGAGTCAAGACTTACGTTCGGTAACTAACATGGTTGGAACCTTGTTTGTGCAACTTTCTCAGGAAAAAAAAAAAAAGGACAGTATTTTGCAGGACATTTCACCAGCCGTGTTGAAATTCTTGACTCTTAGCCTAGCAATGACTTAAGACCTAGAGGCAGGATGGGTTCATTTCCTTTCTCATGTTGCCTTAATTCTCCCTATCAACTAGCTTGCCTCACAGTGACAAATTATCACTGTACGTCTGCGAGGTACGGTTCTGTTACTCACCCATCATAGGCTTGTGGTCAACATTCCTATAACAAAAGACGGGCTAGCAAGAGAAAAACATCAAAAGGTTTAATCAAAAGGTTAAAAAAAGAGAAAAGTATGTGTGTATGTATGCACCTGCTTGTCTGTCTCTGTACCACTGGAGAGGCCAGAAGAGGGTGTCAAACCTCTTGGAGCTGGAGTTACGGGTGACTGTGAGCCACTGTCTTGGGTATTGAGGACCAAGTCCAGGTCCTCTGCAAGAGCAGTAAGTGCTTTTAACTGCCGAGCCATCATCTCTCTATCCCTCTAAACAAAGTTTTATGGAACACAGAACCTTTCATAAAAGTCTATGCTTAGATTGGTTGAAGAACGGACAATGGTGTGGAAGCGTGATTGGAGGAGAGTATGACAAATGATGACAGGCTGCCACAGGTGACAGCCAGGCTGCCTTGAGTCCTGTCCTATTTATCTGGGGGAGGAGTTCAGAGAATGCCACCCTACACACTGATTACTTTGAGCTGAAGACATATGGGGAACACCAGACACAGAAAGCATTTTCTCCAAACTCTCCTTATCTCCTTAGAGAGAACTGTCCTCTAAATGAACTCAGTTGTCAGAAATTCTCTGTCCCAACCTTAACACTTATCTGGGCAGATGAACTTGGATAGCAGGCAGAAAAGTATAGATTGACATCATGAGAATTACCTATTCTGTTATTACCTGAAATGTGTTTTATCCTACATAATTATTCTACCACCCATTCCCTTCCCTCACTCTCTTATAACTCATGACCACCTTCCTCAGAAGACCTCACACACACACTACACTCTTTCTTTCTATAGTTCAGCTTCCATCATCAGACAAGTCTTCAAGTCCCATAATTTACAGGACGCTTACATGTATGTAGACATCTAAAATGTTCTCTCTGCTGATAGTCTACTCTATGTCAATTTAGCTTATTCCCTGGCCAACAAACCTAGAAAGGTATAACAAAGCCATGTGCCCCACCCCCAAAACCCCCAAAGTATTCTTTTCTCCCAGTGTGTAGGGCAGAACCCTTCTGGAATGAGCTTCATATGACCTTCTTTCCAAAGAATTTCAGAAAACATTCTTATGACCAGACCTGGAGGGTAAACAGGCCAGAGTGACCTGAGGCTCTTCCATTTTCCTTTAGTTCAGAGGACCTCAGTGTTGAATTTTTGAAGCCCTAACATTGCAAACAGAATAGAATAAAACAACACAAATATATTATTTTATAGCTCTGAATGACAGAAGTCTGTAATGGCTATTTTTAGGCTAAAATTGAGTAGGGCCAATCCATTTTCTTGGTTCTAGAAGTCACTTATATTTCTTGGCTTGTGTTCTCGTTCTTTATATCCAGAGCCAGCAGTACAATAAGTTCAACTCTCTCAAATCTATCCATTATCTGTCTCTATCTATGTATCTGCATATTATTTATCTATCTACCTATAATTTTTCATGTGTTTGCCATATATCTATAATCTATCTAATTATCGATCATCTTTCTATCCCTGAGACTGCCTCTGACCTGTTTTCCACATTGAAAGGCTTTTCTAGTTATCATGAAACCCCAAAATAAGTCTCCCAAGATACATTTCTTTGTGTTATATCAAGATAGCTACTCAGAGAAATTTTACACCTGTAAATGGCCAGAAATGTATAGATACTTTATTATTATTATTATTATTATTATTATTATTTATATCTCCTTTCTTCCCAGAGAAGACTAGGGCGCTGACACTTGGTCCTGGGAAACTTCACCTGTAGAAAGAGACCCCTCTGCTTTCCATGCACACCCCATTCCACTCTTGCAGTCTTAGGTCACCTCCATTGCTCTGGAAGCCTAAGTTTCTGCTTCTCTGCATCGATTCAAGCATCGTGCCCTCGTTAGGTCTTGTACTGAATTCATGTGGTTCTCATGTTTAGTGTATAATAACTTTGTGAGTTCTTCTTCCTTAATGCATTAATCACCACACAAGTTCAAATTACCAAAAGCTCGGGGGTGGGGGGGTGGGGAAGAGTGAATATAAAACTTTCCTACTCTACACTGGACCCTTCTGCCCAAGAAATTTTTCTTCTTAAACTCAATGAATTAGTAAACTTAATTCATCTTTAAACTATAAAACCTTATTTTTTTCATCTTATAAATAGTCATGTCCGTTAAAGGTGTGGTCCCTGATGGGTTTTAACCACACTCTAGTAGATGGCCTCACACCCATGCCCATTAGCCCAAATTGAAGGCAATGTGTTATTTTTTTAAAAAAAAGATCTGAAGTTAGGAGGGGGGGGCATTGACCTAGGGGGAGGTGAGGTAGGAAGGAGGGTGCACACAATCAAAATACATTACAGGAATGTGTGAATTCTCGAAGAATTAATAAAAACAACATAGTTAACAACAATAAGTCTTTAAGTCCCACCCTCAGAGAGTTAAAGTTGAGTCGTCCAGAGGTTCAAATTCACTCATGCTTGGCTGCCTATGAATTAATTTTTTTGTTTTGCTGTAGAAAGATGATTCTATTACATTTCATTGTCTGATAGCTATTAAGCAGTTCTACATCAATCTGCACCAGCAATTTCCTAGGCCACTGTTTGTTTTTTACTCTTTAAACTGGCCTTAACATCTTGCTAACTCCTCTCTTAGTTATTATGTAATTTATTATGTGAATCTCTATGTTCCTTTTATATATGTTTTGAGACAATCTCATGGCTTAGCCTAGAACTCACCATGTAGACTAGGTTACCCTCAAACTTGCAGAAATCTTCTTGTGCCTCCCAAGTGTTGGAATCACACAGCGTATTGGTTTTACCCTTTAGAAGTTGATTTTAACATCCTTGAACTCACCCGGCAGCCAAGAGCTACCTGTCAATCACCCGGAGCTGGAATACTTCCTCTGTGGTTTACTCCATCAAGCAATAATTTTGTGGGTGTTAACAGAAATAGTCCCTGAAGGGAATGTCTCATTTTAAAATAAACTTAGGAGATATTCTACTTACCAAACTCCCTGTGGTGTCAGTTTGGAATTTAAAATTCTTTAGAAAGTCTTATTCCACGCTGTAGGATACCCATAAACTATTGACAAATCAACAGCTCAGACCTTCATACATTAGAAATCTCATAGCAGGGAATATATTTATTGTCTTAATTCTTTTGACTTAATTTTACAACTTCAAAATGCCCTTTATTGTTTGTGGTTAAAACCTATGGGTCCAGTTGGGTTTTGGGTAAACATATAGCTTTATTTCAGAAGGTAAGCTGTCCCTGACTTATTTAAACATTGTAGGTACTCAAGAAACTTAGGTAGGATTTAAGATGCCCAAATGTGAGTATAAGATGAACAATCAGTGACCTAAAAGCTGATTTTCAATGTCTACTATCCCAGCTCCCCACTAGCTAAGGGCCCGGAAGCTGGTGGTTAAATGGCTGTTAAGGAGCCATTTGTTGGTGCATTTGCTACTGAGTAAGATAGACACAATTTAATGTGCAATATGACTATCTCACTACAGCACACCCAAACCTCTCAGATAATAGGTCACCTGTTCGATGTTACATGGCACAGGAACAGTGTATGGTCACTGAGGCCTGTCCGGCAGGAAGTATGAAACGCAGGCACCCAGACCCTTATCTGATTGGGGCTGCGCACAAGCCAGAGTTCAGAAGTTTAGTATTTTAGAGAAATGAGCAGGTCATGTACTTTAGGCCACTCCTAAAGATTCACAGAATGTAGGAAGTGAGCGTCATGACACGCCTGCGTTACTATACATTATAATGCTCTTAGATTATTATAATACAGTACAGCCTTGGTGGAAAATTGGTCTATAGCTTGTTATTCTAAAGCATGAGTACACCTGTTATAAAAATAAGGCATGGGGGGGGGGGGTGCTGGAAAGATGGCACATCATTTACAAACGCTTTCTGTCCAGTCATGATGACAGAGTTGGGATCCCAGTACCCACGTAACAAGTTTGGCTTCCTGCAAAGGCCTGTAACTCGATCTCTGAGGGGTCTGACATCCTCTTCTACCTCTGAGCACCAGTGCTTATGCACACATGCACACACACAGACAGGAACACACACACACACACAAATAAATTAAATTACGTTTTGAAATATAGAATACTTGTTGTCATGTCAGTCTTTGGACAGCTTCCCTGGTCAGCCTTTTTTGAGTCCAGGTGCTGGTAAGGCATTCCGGACCTGCATCTCCTTTCAAGCACCGAGCTGTGTCCACTGAATTCAGTGCCTCTCCTTCTTGCTGGGCATTGCTGGCAGAACCCTGAGGATTCTGACTCCTTTAGGCTTTCTAAGGAGCTCAGGTTTGGCGCACTCAGGGCAGAATAGATTTGGCCTCTAGAGGGAGCTCCAGGCCTCTGTTTCCCTCCCATTGCTGCCACGCCCCTCGTCTCAACCCACACGTCAAGACAAGCATACAGACTTGCCAACAAGGGCGTTAGTGAATTACCTCACAAAGACTGTATGCTCTTTCCCAGTGTTTTGATTTTGTTTGACAGTGGTGGTGGTTGTTTTTTGAAAATCTTTCTTCTACACATATAGCATAATAGATTGCCAGGAGCCGCCTGTGACGTTGCCTGTCTCACCCTGGGCATAAACTTTAGACACACAGAACTTAAGATATTTCAGGATGGCTCCGCCCTTTCCATGGCAGGCAGGCTGTTGTGTCTCCCTTCCTTGTCCTCAGCATGGCACAACAGTGAAGTCAGAGGCTCTGACTTTGAACCCAAAGAGGCAAAGGATGCGGGGGCTGTGGGGGATTTGGAAAGCCTTCATGAATGAAGCAGACACTTCTGCATGCTTAGCCTGTCTTAGGAGGACACACTATTGCAATTCAGGGTAAAAATTAACAGAAGCAAACTGGAATTCCTGCTCTTACCCTCCATGTTTTTCCCCCACATGAATTTTATAGAGACATGGCTATAGCAAGATTGTTCCCTAGATCCCCACACACTGTCTTTTAAAACATAGTTGAGGCTGGAGAGATGGCTCAGCAGATGACTCCGAGTCAGCTCCCAGCCCCTTCGTGGGAGTTCACAACCATCTGTAACTCCAGTTCCACAGGATCTAATGGCCTCTTCTGGCCTCTGCACAGGCATGTATGTGACACATATATACATAGGCTGGCAGACAGTTGCACACGTATAACGTTTTAAAATACGTCAGTTTAAATACACACATGTCTAAAGTGTGTATATACTCACTAATCAATTGTTTGAAAATAAAAGCAACCATGTCAAGAAACTGCAGCAAACAGAGAATTACTTATTGGCAAGGGCATTCATTTATTCACTTTCAAGGATATAAATATTCATTATATTTTTCAGACAAGGACATTATTTGTAGCAAAGGCGATCACCAAATTCACACTGCAGTCTTGTTAGTTCTCATATTAATCATCCTGTTGTGATCTTCCGAGTGCCTAGATTAAATGCATGAAACAAGCCCAACCGTTTCATTAATGGGCCCAAATTTTTATAAAAATTCCAACTTGGACGTTTTTATACCTCAGAACACCAGTTTGTGTAAATGAGATGTCAATTTTCTTTTGTTAAAGATTTCTTTCTTATGTTTATGTGTACAAGGGTCCTGTCTATGTTTGTGCACTATATATGTGCCTGGTTCCAATGGAGAAGAGAAACCATCTAATGTCCTGAGGTGAAGTTACAGATGGCTGTGAGCCGCCATGTGGGTGCTAGGAACTGAACCCGAGTCCTCTGATGTTCATTTCTAAACAGAACTACTAAGTATGGCTTGTTAAGCTTGTCCAAGTGTTAAACCATGTGCTAGTAACTAAACAAAATGCCTGACTTAGTTTCTTCTCTGTTGCGGTGCTAAAACACTGACCAAAAGCGGCCTGGGGAAGAAAGGGTTTATTTGGCTTCCAGCTTATAGTATATCATGAAGAGAAATCAGGGCAGGAACTCAAGGCAGGAACCGGAAGGCAGAAACTGAAACAGAGGCCGTGGAGAAATGCTGCTTACTGGCTTGCTCTGTATGGCTTTCTCATTTTGTTCTCTTATACATCCCAGACTCACCTGCGCTAGGGATGGTGCAGGCCACACTGGGCTGGGCCCTCTCACATCAATCATCAAGTAAGAAAATACCCACAGACATGCCCACAGGACAATCTGAGGGAGTCATTTCTCAACTGAGTTTTTTTGGGTTTTGTTTGTTTGTTTGTTTGTTTCTTTTCAGATTACTCTGATTTTTATCAAAATGTACACATTCCTAATCAGAAAAAAATACATATACGCATACACACACATATTTGGCTAGGTATTTGCTTTCTTTGTTTTGATCGCATTTCAGCCTTACCTCCTTCAGTTTACACCTTGAACTTGGTTGGTTATATGCTTTCTTAGGGGTGACATTGACAGAAATCTTTTGGGTTGTTTCTGAGGGCAGCTCATAGTATCCACTTACATCTCACTAACATAGCTTTAGAGCGCAACTTTGTAGCAATATTGAATATACAAAACCCTAAATAACTGCAATGACGCAGGCACCGACCAATCAAAACTGCTGCTGCTTTCAAGAAGAGCACTGTGTCAGGCCACACAGGTGAAGTCCTATCTTGACAGTTCTACATCCTGCAAGGTTTGTTGATTCTATGTCAGTCTCTATTCCTGTTCCATACCTGGGCTGCTTGTGAATGCATCTTCACCTAACTGTGAGGGTGGCCAGTGAGAGGAAACGTCTGTTGCAGTAACGATGATGCAAAAGACATAAGCACAAACCAAACTTGAGCTGCTGATGTCCTGTGCCTCCTGAAGTGCAGGGCAGAAGGAGCCGTTCTCTGTGGAAGCTGGTATCTGTCTCTGAAAGGCAGGATGTGGTCTCTGAGAACCATTTTTACTTCTGAAAGGACCAGCCTCACAAGGTGGCATCAAGCCTCCAGTTCAAAAAGAATTGCTGTCAGCCTCTTTCAAAATTATCATTCTAGAAAGCATTGAAAAGATGTTCCCTAAACCTACTGACTGTAAACCTTATATCTCATGCTATAGCAACACAGGAAGCCAAAAATACACCTTTTATTTAAATATCTCAGAGCTTTTTGAAGTATGGGTAGCAAGGGGGAATGAACTGCTTTTAATACATGGTATGGGTTACCTAAGTCAGAGGTCTATTCTACACATGTGAGTCCACAATACCACCTCTTAACCAAGTAGGAATGTCTGCCTATGGCTCTAACAGAACTCTAAATATCAGGGGAGAGCAAGAGAACTAAAACCAGAGAGTCATTCTATTACAGGAGGTCGTAAACAATAGCAAAGATAAACACAGAATTGGAGAAGAATGGTCTCTGAACAAAATTGGGGCAGCTCAAAGCTCCCACCAGAGGTGTTTTTGCTGGCTTATTAGGATGTCCAGACACTGTCACAGCTTCTATTTCAAAACACATAACATTATTACCAGAAAAATATTAATACAATAGTTCATCTGGACTTTTCTTGACCCATAATAGAAGGGTTTTCTGGTGAATATGAATGTCACCTGTGGACACAAGTTTATGGTCTCCTTGTTTGGGCCATTTCTGCTGCATAAAGCATGGGAAGACTGCTGGATAAAATTTCCTTTCCTAGGTCTCTAGGCAGTGAGCCTGATCTCCATTGTGAAGAACTTCTCCCTTCCAACCCATTCTCTTTCCTTCATCTGCTCATCTTTGTAGGTTCAGAGCCAGCCCTGAATTGAATTTGATAATTTCAATTTCAATCAATTGAAGATCTCCTTACTGAGCCTTACAAAAAGCATTTGTAAGCCACTGACATGGTCACTTATACTTTACTAAAAACCTTACATGGGCTTGAGAACTGTGTTTAGAAATTTTTTCAGCTAGGGGTCACAATAACCCTCTCTGTAATCCTTGCACAGAGAAGGCCGGGGTGTTATTTATCAGTAGTAGATTTGGCAACTTAAAAGTAGCTTCCTGAAAACCATGGCCATATGTCAGCTCATTGTAATCTTTGCTCACTTACAGTAGACACGATAGTGTTTACATTTTATGTATGACTCAGCTGAGCTCAGAAGCTCACCCTTATCTGAAGTCTCACAGAGGAGCTTACAAGCTGAAGAGGAATGACTGTTCAGGAATGAACTGAAGGGCTAGTTACTGGTCAGATGGCTATGAAGAAATTACTTACTGTCTCTGAGCATAACTTTTTTTAACAGAAGCAAACAGATCATAATGTTTATCTTGCAGGTTAAGGAATACTTGGTAAAATGAATGAATGAGAAAAAACATAGTAAGGGCTCAAAAATATTTACTTGTCCTATTTAAATACGTCTTCATTAAAATTACAAGTAAAGGGTGGTGTCACCCAAAAGGAAGGAAGTGTTTCCAGGGAGACACACACACACGCACACACGCACGCACACACATCATCATCATCAGAATGAGTAAGAATAGGTACAGAGATATTTTGAATGCATATAGACCCCGAATAATGCAACCTTGGCGATTCTACCCTTATTACTGTGTTACACAGGATCTCCTGGACTGAATCCAACAGGGCACTATTGTGCTCTTTCATTTTTCTAGTTCATTAGTCAAAACTTTCCCTGAACAGACTTGCACAGGGGTTCCATCGTTCAGAGCAGTGGGTGAACAGTGTGTTCTGGCTCTCCACTCAGCTTCTCTCTTTTCCCACATGGCTCCGGAAGATAACCATGAAACCTGCGGTGTAAACCAGATAAAATTTCTTCTATGTCTTCTAGTCATAGAACCTGACCTAGAGTGAGATGTACCTTTTCTTCTTACCATTCGCTCTTCATGTGCTCACGCATGAGTCATAGTTGCAGGCTCAACGACAACTGTATAGATTTTGGAAACCTCACTTTCAATCACGTATTGATCTCCTTACATAGCCTTATTATAAAGCCTGTATCTTTCTCTGTTAGTAGGCAGCATAAGACTGCTGGCAGCAGAAACACATTGAAGCAAAGTGGTCAGAGCTCTCAGGAATTCAGTAAAACAAACAGAACAAACACATCACCAAAATCATACGGAAAGTACACAAATTTTCAGGAACCGAATTATCTCCCAACAAAATCTCCACAAAATGACGACCATGAATCAACACGAAAGTCAAACCTGCAGTAGGTTTTCCAGAGCCACCGAATTTTGCTGTTTATATGTTTGGAGGAAAATGCAGAATTTCCTGTTAGGTATTGTGGTTTTAGTTGTTCAGTTGATGTGATCATCCAGGGCCGGCCTTCCTCATGTTGTAAGACAGGAAAACACAGGAAACCAATGAAGAATTTTCTAATCTCCTGATTATCTACTGATTCTGAGTTACAAGAATCAGACCTCCAAAAACACTGCAGGGTGCAACCTCTTGAGCAAAAGGCCTTGAAAGAGCATGATCCGGCTTCAAGTCAGGTGTTGGGCAAGACATGCAGGCTCTTAGAGTTTACCTGGACACGATGACTGGTACTGCTTGGAAAGCTCTGGTAAATGAGGACTCTGAAAAGGCAGAGGCTCAACAATCAGCCATAGTACAAAGTGGGTACACATGCCTCTTGGGGGGAATTGTCAACAGAAGAAGCTTGTTGGCCTTGTTGAGATCATGGGGAAAGTAGGACACATAGTTCACTTATGAAAATGTCAAAGCACTGAGTAGTATTGTGTTACCTCTTCTACATCATGGACTCCCCTTGTGCTGATAAACATTGGGGTGGTTTGAATTAGCAAAACTATTGTCATTCTATTTGCTCTTTCTTTAGGCAGTGCTCTCTTTCTTTCTCTTTCTCTCTCTTTCTCTTTCTCATCTTCCTCCTGCCCCTTCCCATCTTCTCTCCCAACCCTTGAATGTTGAACCCAGAACCTTTTACATGTTATTCAAATTTTCTGCCACTGAACTACCTCCCCAGCTTTCCTCCCTCTTTTTACTAAAACATCTCCAAAGTATAATTTGGAGGATCTTTATCTTGCTAAATAAACATTTGTGTGTGTGTGGGGGGGGGGTCCTTAGGAGGAAGTGCAAAGGAAAACAGAAAAACTGGGAGAATTGGAAAGAAATCTCTTTAATCTGATTGGGTAGTTATGGTTGACTTCATTTTTTCCTACCGGTCTCATTGTAGAGTTCCACATTTCAGAGCAGCACAGTACAAGATGACTCATGAGATAGTACCAGATAATAGAAGAATAAAGATTACAAGAACATTTTCATTGTGAAATTGTATCTCAGTATGAATTGCAAGCTCTGTATCGCCTCCTGAAGTCGTGGTTTGCAAATAATTGCTTTTTGTAATAACGCGTTATAGCAGATATTCTTAATGTTTGACACGACAGTTTTGTAACAAGAGATTGGCCCGTTAACTCTGACACCAGTAAAGGAATTTATCAAATCTGCCGTCTTACTTATTTTTCTATTGTTGTAAGAAAACACCGCGATCAAGGCAACTTACAGAAGAGAGAGTGTACTGGGGAACTCACCGTTTTAGAGAGCGATTTCATGAGTGTCATGGTGGCAGGGTTTGGGGGGATGGTATCAGGTAAGCAGGTATGGTTTTGGAGCCATAGCTGAGAGCTCATGTGTTTAGCTAAACACAAGGCAGAGAGAGGGCTAACTGAGAATGGTGCGGTCTTTTAAACCCTCCAAGTCCACCCCAGTTACACATGTCCTTCAACAAGGCTAACATCTCTTAATCCTTCCCAAACAGTTCTACCAACTGAGGACCAAGCATTAGGGTACTGGGACAGAATGGCATTTTCCCCCCAAGCTTACATATAGGCAAAATTTTGGACCATAAATACTATTAAGAGATACTGGAGTGTTTATTGTTTCTTTCATCTTGTCTTGTTGAGACAAGGTCTTTATCTATAGCTCAGGCTGGCCTCAAACTCTCAGCAATTTTCTAGCTTCAGCTTCCTAATTACTGAGAGTACTGGTGTTGACCATTAATCTCAGCTTGGCTACTGTAAATTTTGTAATTACACCCAAATTTTCTAGATTACTCACCCCTGAACTGTCTACTAAGTCAAACCTTCATCCCAATATAATTTTTGTGCAGAGGTAAGTTTTTTTTTGTTTTGTTTTTTTTTACAAAATTTTTCATAACACTAAATTTCCTGTGGCTATACAAAGAAAAACCGGAACAAAACAACTCCCAAGTAAAATTAGGTATATTCCCAGACAAGAAAATTAAATAACCTGTTAACATTTGGGGGGTTTCTCTACCAAGTCTATGCTGTCCTCCAACACCCACAATCCTAGGTTTTAAAGGGATGGAGAATAACATATTAGCTGTTCTTTTGTGTTATTCTTCTTTGAATTTGAAGACCTAAAATTTGAAGACTGTATGGGATTAATTAAAACAAACAAACAAAAAAAAAAACAAAACAAAAAAACCCCAGCAGATGTTGCTAGTGCTGTAGTTGGAAATGTCAGCATCTTAAAACCGTTTGATTTTAATTACTTACGTGGGAGAGGTGACACGGGGTGAGAAGAGGCACACAGGTCCTGGGGTCATAATACAGTGCTCGTTGCCACATGTGTGACTAGTGGGGTGAGAGAGGGAGGAAGTGGTGAGCTGCTTGGTAAGGTAACTTACTCAGAAATGGCATCTGGTGGGTAGTAGCTAACCAAAAAGGAAGCACACTCAGTTATGGCAGAGAAGAAATGGATGAAGATGGTGTGAGATTTATTTTCTGTTTCCTAGGCCAAGGGAAAGAGTCTGGGAAGAAAATAAGAAAGCAGTTTTCTTGAACTAGAGCGAAGTAACTCATGCCACAAATTGTGTGATGAACTCTTGATTAGCATAGTATAAAGGGATTTATGTGCTGTCGGTGAAGGTCTGGAATTTGTTTGGAAACAAAAGGATATGAGCACTGTGGGATTTCAGTCAATCTTGTGTTGCTTCCTCTGATGCTTCAAAGATGCATAACAGTCTCCAAAGCCAAGAAAATGCATTTGGCTCAAAATTAGCTCATCATTAACAATGATAGGTATAAGAGTATAGTCCTATACAGTTCTGTAAAGGTTTTCTGTGTTTATTATTGTAAATATGTAAGTTTTACCAGCTAGGCCAACCTGAGGCCTACTACTCTTTTAGGTTTTAGTAGGTAATACAAACATTGTGGCCAGGAGTCTCTTCATAAGATAATCAATAGTTTTCCTAATGAAGGTTTGTAAAGTGTTCAAAGGTCATAATTATCTATGACTACTTCCATTGGTGGGTCCTGAATTAATTAGGGCCAGGTTGAAAGTTAGATCTGAGACAGGAAATAAGCCTTTCTTGTTTTCTCATCACTGTGTGGTTGAATAACTGCTGCTAGGCCCTAAAAGAGCTAAAGTTTTTTGTCTCTTTCTTAAAGGAAATAACTTCCATGGTCAGCAGCCTTATAATTAATAACTGTAATTTTTGGAAGTTTGCTTATGGATTCATTCAACAAATATTTATTGAGCAATATTCCAGGCCTCATGCCCAGTCCTTGGGATTTGGAGATGAATTTGCGAAAATGGAATAAACACTTACAAGCCTAGTCTGTGCCAGGGATCAAACCAACCGACCTACCACATGCCAATCAATATAAACCGGGCAGCCAGCCACACAGGGTAGACATCATTCTTATCTGGGCTGTCTTTCTTTAAAGATAAAGTTCATCGTTATAAAATATGCCATTGCACTATAAAAATGATATGTGATTACTATAAAAAATACGAAAAAAGCTAATATCCATGGTAGCAACCACTAGAGAAAATTACTGTTGACTTGGGAGTTTCTTCCATAAGAATGCTTCAGAGCTGTTGTGTTTGAAAGATGTGGGTTTTGGCAGAGTTGCTGAGAGAGATTAGAAACTGAAGGTTTGCACTTAAATTTACTGGTTGCTGTGGTTTTGATTAGAAATGCCCTCTAAAGGCCCATTTGCTAAAGGCTTATCTTCAAAATTAGTACCATTGGGGGACAGTGAAAATATTGAGTGTGTAAGGCCCATTGGGAATTTTCCGATTATTAGTGGCGTGCTCTTGAAGGTGATAGTAGCACCCCAGGGCTTTACGATTCCTCTCTTTCAGTCCACAGCCATGTGGTAAATAACTTTACCAAGTTATACCATTCCCACCAAAATGTGTTTGCTGCTGGACAAAAGCAAAGGGGGCAGCTTGAGGCATGAACTAAAATATCAAAAGCATGAGACAAAATAAAGCCTTTTTTCCTTATAAGTTGAATATTCGGGTATATTGTGATAGTAACAGAACACTGAAACATAAGACTTTATCAGAGACTTGGTCAAATTTATTCTCAACTCCACTCATAGTGGCATCTCACTACTTTTAACTGCACAAGACCTCATCTTCCTTCAGTCTAAAAAAAAATTCTCATTTTCTCTGGGATGTCAACATGAGTGTTTCACCAATACATTCACCAGTAAAATTATCCCACCATTTTATGCTTTTGATTTTTCTTAATGTAGCACTATTTTCATTATAATGGAAGAATCAGGTTTTGCTTAATGTCTACTTTCCCTCATTATAAGTAATGTATGGTACTTGAACAGGGCCCTTCTTTAATTTTTTTATTAATTAACTAATATGTTTTATTTAGTCTATGAAAGTTTATATATACACGCAATGTAGTTTGATTATTCACCTCCCACTACCTCTTGGGCCCCTGCCTGGATCTTCTTCCTGACTTCATGTTCTCTCTTTGTTTTAAATTAATAAGACTCTAGCAGGAAATGGTGAAACAAGGTATTTGGGAAGGGGGAAGTGGAGACAAGTCAATCTCTGTGAGCTCAAGTTCAACACTATTAATATAATGAGTTCTAAGCCAGCCAGTGTGATATAGTAAGACCCTGTATCAAAACACACACACACACACACACACACCCTAACACAGAAACCATGAGTTCAATTACTATTGCCCATATGTGCATGGGTGTGAGGCCATTTGGGGTGGTGAGCAGTCAATCTACCAGTGGCAACACTCTCTGAGAGAGGTGACTGTTCTTCCTGAAGCAGCAATCAGCTGCAACAGCCTTTTAGCCAGGACTCAGGCCTTGGGAGCTCTTCTACCATCTGTACTGTAATTTTGACTGGCTTGATTTTGTGCTGGTCTTGTGCACACAACCACAGCTGGTATGAATTCGTGTATACAGCCACCACATCATGTCGAGAGAACAGCATTTCACAGCTCTCCTCCCTTTTCCTCTAGTCTCTACATTTTTGCTAACCAGTCTTCTGCTATGCTCCCTGAGCCTTGGGTGAGAAGAGGTTGATAGAGCAGAGCACTTACAATCACTTATCCTCAGCACTTTGGCCAGTTGTGACTCTATGTATTAACCACTAGCACTGCCAAAAAATAATCATTTATGGCCAAAATATATATCTACTAGTATAAACATAAATATTTAGAAAATAGCTTGACAACATGGCACTATCCCTATCTTTTAAACTATTGTATCTTTACTCCATAGCAAAATGCTCGGCATATAAAATAGTTTTGAGGTAAGCATAATCAGCAGATGAAGGCTTGTAATTCTACCAGGAATGTAGACGGTAAAAACAGCTAGAAGCTGCTGCTCCTAAGCCTGGTGTGTGCCCTGCTGGGGCAGAGGAAAGAGAATAGAGCTTGTCAGAATAGGGAACAACACGGCACAGAAATTAAATGTGAGTCCCAGGGAAGCAAAGAAAGAACATGCCAGTGAATCTAATTTACAGAACATAAAGTTCCCTTTGTAGGAGACTGATCCATTTTGTTCAGTATAAATTCCAAAAATAAATTGTTCATATGACGTCAAATTCATGTTTACATCCTAAAATATCCTAACATGAACACTCATAATCTCATACAACTGGTCAACAGCTTCACAAACATTCAGCAACATGGAGAACATAGAAGCTTCTTGGAATTTCCTGTGGGAGACAAGAAATCTCTGCTTCCTGGGGAAACAAACTTTTGGTTGTTTTGATGTTGGTGTGTGTGTGTGTGTTTTTTAAGAGTTCATTAAAAGGAGCCATTTTGGACAAGCACCTTCTTAAGTTTTCTTTTATTTCCTAGCTTCTTTCCAAAACAAATGGGTAGTTTCATCAGTCGACAGGCTGCTGCGGAGAACTTTCTTCCATTTGCAAGCAGAAGGGGGGTGTTGAGCCTTTATGCATTCCATCTTCCCAATCATTGTTACCTTAGGATTCTCCAGGCTTCCCGGGCTTCATTCATATGGGAGCTTTCATGGTTTCCTACCCTAGCTCCATTGCTTTTCATTAAGGAAGACAGAGATAGAGACTCACCTAGCTGCTCTATGGCACTCTCTCCTCCTCCTGTTTTCTGACCCAGGGTACTGTCCTGTCCCAGGATGAGCTGTGTTTGCATGTATTTTGGGACAGGAGGATGAGGCAATTTCCAAGACTCAACACTAACCAATTGCTATGTAACTATAGCCACCACTAGGCCAAAGGTACCCAGGCATCCACACACACTGAAGAGCCAAAGGACATATGAGGCTCTAACACAGAAATGAGATGCACTGAACCACTGCCAGGTGTCTCCAAAAATGCTTCTTACATCCCTGAAAAACTTAGAACTGGAGCCACCTGAAAGGGAAAATAAAGTGACAGAACAAAATTTGGAACATTCACTTCTTATTTAAATTGAATTTGCAGAACTAGAACTGGATAAAAATCAACATTTGGAGAATCTATTTTTCACCATCCTTAAAGAGTACTTGAGGATATCTGTGATCTGCAATGAGGTCTAAAGTGATGCTGAACGTATAGAAAGGAAGACTTCCTCAGACACTCTCACCTTTACTCCACCCCATGAAATTAAACAAAGAAGGTAATTCTGAGAAGACAAGGTGTAAAACAGCCAGCCAGAGCCATTTCACTTCTCCTGTTACGGGAAGGTGTTCTTATGAAACATGCAAATGAATGCAGAGGCCCAAAGAACACCGATGAGGATGAATACACGTGAAGCCAGGGAAGCGAAGGCAGCATTAGATAGCCCAGCACGAAGTCAGCTTCTTCCATACTGGGAACAGAATTTCTTCCCTCTGTGAGATGAAAACAGTGGAGACTGAGTCATGGGCTGGGCCAGCTCCTAACATCTGGGCTCTGGCTTCAGAAAGAACAACCTAATCTTCACATTCTTTTGGCCCCAAAGACTCTCATCCTCATTTTTGGCTTGACGGGGTGCTTATCTGGTTTGAACATTCAGTCCTCCTTTGCAGAAAGTTTTTCCAAGAGTAGTCCAACCTTTCTTCCAAATTGACAACACAGAGTGTGGCTTCTGTGTCTCCCTGATGGAGATATTCATCTGGCTTTGCTTGCCCATTAACTCAGAAGCCACTTGATATTTTTTTTTAAATCCAACTTTTGCTATGCTTTAATGGTCATGGTCTTTTACAAAAACATTAAAATCATGTAGCCACATGTGTGTATGTATGTATGAGACCTGTGAAGACAGCCCGCTCCTTCAGGACAGAGGGTGGCTTTGTAAACTCAGAACTGAAGCTGTGTCTAGATTTTTGAATCACAAAAGCTTGTGGGAGCAAAGGCTAAAACAGGAGACAATAGTCATTTAAAGGATACTAAAAAAAAAAAAAAAAACTCTCATGTGATTGCAGCCAGTATAAGAAGCAGCCTATCTACTTGCTCTGCAGCCAGGTGCAGTCAAGGGACAATAGTCAAACCATATCACTGTGACTAAGAAAGCTTTCAGGAATTTACTTGATTTTAGTTTCAAAAAAAAAAGGCTAAAAGAAAACCCTCACTATCTATCATTTCTTCTCCCCAGGTTTCATATTGTCAGGACTACACTCCGTCATTAGGTAAAGCCCCCTCGTTAGTTATACACATACATAGTGAAGGACAGACTGAAGCTATAAAGGGAATTCATGCAAATTATTTCACTGACTAGCTCAATGAATGTGCACTGAACAGCAGCTATGAATTTCCCTACACAACCCTACTCTACTCTACTCTGCTAATGGTTTTGTTGCTTTTCTTCTTTTTTTTTTTTTTTTGGTTTTTTTTTTTTAGATTTTTTTATTGTTTATTATTATTAGTTACATTTTATTAACTCTGTATCCCAAATGTATCCCGCTCCCTTATTCCCTCCCAATCCCACCCTCCCTATCCCACCCTCCCTCCCTCATCTCCTCCCTGCCCCTTTCCAAGTCCACTGATAGGGGGGACCTCCTCCCCATTCATTTGATCCTGTTTTATCAGGTATCTTCAGGACTGGCTGCAAAGTCCTCCTCTGTGGCCTAGCAGGACTGCTCCCCCTTTGGGGGTTGGGGAGTCAAAGAGCCTGCCATTGAGTTTCTGTCAGAGACAGTCCCTGTTCCCCTTACTATGGGAAACCAATTGGTTATTGAGCTACCACGAGCTTCATCCGATCAAAGGTTCTAGGTTATATCCATACATCGTCCTTGGTTGGAGAAACAGTTTCAGAAAAAAACCCTGTGCTCAGATATATTTGGTCCTTGTGGGGCTCCTATCCTTAAGGATAGGTTTTGTTGCTTTTCAATGCTGATATTTAAACCTAGAGACTAAGCAAGCACTCTACAACTAAATCACACTGCTAGCTCTTTGAGATAAGAAGATTGTGAGTTCAAGGCCAGCCTGGAATTCCTGGAGAGATCCTGTCCCCTCTATGTCAAAAGAGAAGAAGATACAGGGCAGAACCACTTTCTCTTGATGATGAAGCAGCAAGGCAGTAGTGTAATTGACCCAATTTTGTGAGATAAAAAAATCTATAGGATTATGAGAATTTCTACTACCCCTCAAATGGTGGTGAGTAGAAGTAGAAACTAATTTACATGAACTTTAAAAAAAAATCCCTTGTGATTGTTAACTCAGAAAAAAAAAAGTGTCATCCCTCAAAGTTCTGTGCTTTAAGCTGTGGTCCGGGGTTCACTTTCTTCAGAATGTGGTACTGATAGCCTATGAACTCTACCCGGGGCTATCTGGCATGGAGCATTGCTTCTAAGTGTATGCTGTGCTGCTTTGAATAAGAATGGCTTCCTGGGCTCATATATTTGAATGCCAAGGAAAGGCACTCTCTGAAAAGATAAGGAGATGTGTTGGTGTAGTTGTGGCACTACGGGAAGAAGTGCACCATGGGGGGTGGGCTTTAAAAGCCCTGGCCAGGCTAGCATCTCTTCTCTCTCTCTCTCTCTCTCTCTCTCTCTCTCTCTCTCTCTCTCTCTCTCTCTCTCTCTCACACACACACACACACACACACACACAGGCCAGTTACCAGCTCCTGTTCCAGTGCCGTGTGCACCACCACGCTCCCTGCCGTGCTGATAATGGACTAAGCCTCTGAAACTGCGAGCCAGCCCCCAATAAATGCTTTCTTTTCTAAGAGTTGCTCATGGTGTCTCTTCACAGCAACAGGGCGCTGAGACATGTATCAAGAGGATTGGGGAGGGCGATTGCAGATAGAAACATATAAACTACTTGTAACACAAATAATCTGCAAAATTTTTGGTTTTATTCAAGAACAGTTTTGGAACCGGTATGAAATAATAGTCACAGCCAACAGGAATTTAAAAGTCCCCCTACACGGCACTTTGCTCAGTTAAGCCTCTGTGCCTGTGCCATCCCAGAGAACTTCCTGCAAAGGAGGAAGTTTCTCTGCTGCTCTGTATTGCAGTCGTTAGACACAGGAAAGTACTGAGCCCTCATACGATAGCTATAAATACAGCATATCACAGCACTGCAAGTGTTAAGCTTACTTAAGACATCATGAGAGGATTTTTGTAATGTGTGTGTAGAACTCAATTGTGTAGTTCTTGACTGTGAACTTCGTAGATGACATGCTGCAGTGTCAAAAGGTTGGGCAAGCTGGCTTCAGAATGTTGCTTGTGCAACAGAGGAAGTGAATTGTTTGACTTAAATGAATTTAAATGTCTGTATACAGCTACTGGCTTTGAATGGAACAGTCTGTATGTACTTAGCATAACACAGGAGGTAGCCAGAGACAGCTTCTTCCTGGAGGGGAGTCCTTCTCTTCATAGACAGTAGAGATGTCTGTCAGGTATGTAACCTGTTTCAGTATCTTGTAGGAGTGATGGTAGATACATGTAAGAAACACAGGTGATTCCAGGCAGGTATTTAGAGGATGCAGACTCCACAGAACTGCTCTGGGAGTTCATCTTCAGTGGAGAAAGCAGCTCCATGTGGGACAATGGGGGAAAGTAAGCATGTGCTTCAAGTAGCTTGTTTCTTATGAAGAGAGTGGCTATTTTCATCTGAACAGTCCTAGCCATTTTACTGAACATTAATAAGCCCTGTGGTCTAAGATGAACGGGTTAAGTGTGGGACGAGGGGAAGTATTTGTCTTTCTTCTTTTTCTCCTAATAAGACCCAAGCAAACAAAACCCTAGGCTGCGTACACACACACACACACACACACACACGCATGAAACTGTAATATACAGGCAAAAGGTCAGTGAGACAATAAAATGCACAAACAAAGCAATATAAGACAAAAAGTCTACAAGAACACTGTTGAGCTTGCTTTGTGCTAACCATCCACTGCTGGGCATAGGGCCTGTCCTTAAATGTGATTAGTATGCCCACTCCATTGGACTCCATTGGTGAAAACTAAATTTTTCTTTGTAAGCAAATGTCATTTGGATATAGATTCTTGCTTGGGGATGGAGCCCAAGTTTACTTCCCTGTCTCAGCACTGGGACCCTGACTAGCTTGAACCTATGCCGGCCATGGGCGTGTTGCCACAGTCTCTATGAGTTCGTATGTGTGTCAGTCCTGAAAGACTGGAAGGCACTGTTTCCTTGGAGTCATCCATCCCTACTGGTTCTGCCTCTCATTTGGTACAGTTCCCTGATCCCTGAGGGGAGAAGTCTGATGGAAACAACCCTTTTAGAATGGAATGTTCCATTCAGAGTCCCACATTGTCTGTCTGTGAGACTCTGCTAGTTTTCATCTACTTCAAGAAGCTTCTCTGATAATGGCTGAGTGAGGTGTTGATCTTTGGAAGAGTGGAATGTCATTAGAAGTCCTTTTATTGCTATGCTCCTTTATCAGAAAAATAGTCTTTGATCTTCCCATGGGGCCATGGTGTAACGTCCTGTGAAAGTAATGGGTTATACCTAGTTGAGTTGTTGGCCAAAGGAGCCCCATGGAAACTGTCAAACATCTTAGGGCATTACCAAAGTTATTGGTTGCTCTCTACAAATTGATGGTAAGGCTCTATTGCTGAAGACAACATTTATATATCTCACTGGACACAGAGAAGTCAAGCTAGTACTAATTAGAGCCTTTGCCCCTCCTCCCCCCCAGTGACTAGCGGTCATGGTTCTGGAAAGTACTCTGCTCACTACTAGAGGACACTTGTAAACACCAACACAGCCACCAACCCTGTGATCTACAATGATGACTTGCCTGCATAATATATGTGTGCAATGGTTTGGGGAGCAAATAAACACTCTTGATTGGATGTAAGGCTCACTCCAGGAGAGGGAACTAATGCTGGACATTGCTCAGTGACCAAGAACTTGTAAAATGCTTTATAAAGATATCAGTTCTGCTATTTTAGCTTTTCCTGCTATTTCTAGCTTTTTATTGTGAAATAGTGTTGAAGTGTTCACATAGTTTTACTTGTACGCATTGAAAGAATCTTCTTCTTCTTCTTCTTCTTCTTCTTCTTCTTCTTCTTCTTCTTCTTCTTCTTCTTCTTCTTCTTCTTCTTCTTCTTCTTGGAGAAGGATACCATTTTCTATTTTTTAATACCAAATCAGAGTTGCATTCCCAAAACTCCTTAGCGATGCACTGGTTGTCTTTTTCTATGTTCTTGGAGTCTATTTGCTAATATTTTATATTTCATTGAGCTTTATTCTCAACATTATTGTATTTTCTTCTCCTTCAGTTTCCTTTGTGTTTGCTTTGCTCTTGTTTTCTGAGATCCCTCAGCCGGAAAAGTGTGCTAATGTCTTTAGAAGTTACATATTTTGTAATGTTAAGCATTTGATAGTGTAATTTTCTTACTTTTGTTTCTATTCAGGGCCACATATTTTCTGATTTTCCTTGTGCTTTCATCTTTGACTGTAACTGAACATCTTACTGTCAAACAATAGATTGTAGCACATACACTTAATGTAGGTATTCTAGTTGTACATAGTGCTTTTTATATGTCACTTAGGTTGTTCAGAGTGTTACTCTGATCTATGATTTTTATTGATTTTCTTTTGTCTAGAGCTGAGCAATTGAGAGTTGCAATTTTGACTGTGGGATGATTTATGCATTTATTCTTTATATTTGTTAAATATTTTAAATCTCTTATAATTGTTAAATTTACAATGCTGCCTAGTTACCTGATTGTCGTTTAACAAGTGAAAAATTTATTTTAGATTTTTTTAAGTCTGAGACTTAAAGAAACAAGTTCCACACCAAGAAAGAATAGATCTCATATTCCAACCAGACAAGTAGATACTAGAGCCTGTTCCGGAGAAGGGCTCTATGAGATGAGCCCCATCTGTTTCTTGAGTTTCTGACAAGAGCTTTTATAATAAGGCAAAGGAAAGATCTGCACCATTTCAGTCACAGCTTAAGGCTGCTGCTTGGGCCCCAACTAGCTGTGGACCACCAAGGAGGACCCAATTCTTGCAGCTGATGGCAAAGGCCCACCTTCCATATGAGGACAAAACTTAGGAATGATGTCTTCTCAGCACAGACCATTTTTATAGCTTGCAATGCTCTTGGTCCCATTTTATATTGATTTATCTACAGCCACACAGCAGACACAGCTATGTTGTCCTCTGAACATTGTTAAGTCCCCGTAAACATGTAATGACATGTAAGCTTTGGCCTGGGTCTATCTCAAACATGAGTGTCCTGACTCTAAAAGGACATAAGGACTGCAGACTCACTGGTAGGAGGCTACTAAGCAATCTAAACATTCTGTGCCATCACATGTTCTACTAGTCAGACTTTAAAATATGCCACTCCTGTAATTCTCACTCACATTCACCGCTTCTACAAGCTCACTGCCCTCCACCTTGTCTGGGGGATGTTGGGCATCTTCCTTCTGTAGTGGAAAAACAGAAGTCTAGGAAGAAAGAGGGACTCACACATACTGACATTGGACTGGAACTTGAAGCAGGAATTCCTGGTTCAGTGAACTTTCAGGATAGTGCAATGCTCTGCACTAGACATGGTCCATGTTCCGCTTACCTGCCCACACACAAAATGAACTGAGAACTGCTTTGGCTGATACACACACACACACACACACGGACAGAAAGAGAAAGACAGAGAAACAGAGAGAGAGAGAGAGAGAGAGAGAGAGAGATATCTTATATCTGATTCTGGCGAACCATAATTTATTACTACAAATTCAGTGGTGAGAAGTAACAAAAACCCATTATTTCACTATTCTGAAAGGTATAATTTGAAACTAAAACACGAGTAATGTTGGTTCCTTCTAGAGATCCTGGGATCAGTGCCAGGCAACTATTCTGGTGTGGGGGGAACAGTAATTTGTGCATCATTTGAAACCCAGCTTCTGTGTCCCTCTTTGTGTTATTGAATTTGGGAACCCAGGGATAACATAGGATAACTTCATAATCTTAACCTAATCATATCTAAGACTCTCTTCCAAACAAAGACACGTCTGTAAGTTCAGACCTTGAGTCTTAGACAAATCTTTGGGGGAGGGGAGAGCACTGCACATCACACCATGGACCTCCTTTGGATTCATTCGGTTTGGTTTAGACTTGATACACACTAGAATTAAGTAAAATGATAGTTAATCACAAATCTAATAAAAAATTAATTTCTGTCATAAAACAGGAATCCAGCTAGGAGCCAGTGATATAAAAACAGATGAGCTGTAACAGTCTTCCCAACTGTAATCTAATAATTGGCTCATAAGCAAGTGATCAAAGACATCAAGGCAGCAGCAGACTTCATGCTGTCATACTGTTGGACACTCGAATATTTAGTATATCTGAGTAATTGTAACAGCAACAAGAAGTCTCTCCTCAAATCTCACAGTTAAAGGAAATGCCATCATTTCCTTTGCCTTTGGTGTGAATCCAGAGTATGAAAGATGACAGTACAGGAAGCTGACAAGAGTTAAGGCATGCCAGCCCTGACTCTTTGAAATGATTCCATGAGGTGTATTAGCAGAACTTTGGCTGGTTAGGTCTCCCTTTGATTCCTGTGGCCAGAACTGGAAAGTGAACGCGGAACTCAAAACAAGCCTTTCACTGTAGCAAGCAATCAGCGTCTAAGGCGTCCCAAAAGGCAGCAGAGGAGATCAAAGAAGGAAAAAGTGTTGGCTTCAGCAAACACACACTGTTCCCACCCTAGAAATACTGGCAAATTCCCTGAGAGCACCACCTTCTAACCTGAAGAGGTCATTGCATTTTGCCTACTTTTTCTGCTGCCAGTGTGGATTTTACTGATAATTTACTAAGACAAGACTTCTACATCACCCAGACCCACAAACATCAAAGTCACCAAATGAACTGTGCCAAAAAGGATAGATTTTTTTTAAAGCCTCAAATCCCCTCCCTCAAACCAGGCTCCATTCTTTTTCTGCAGCTGTTGCACATGTGCATTTTTCTTCCTATTTTTCTGACTCCTCGGCTGCCATTTTATGAATAGATGCTATCAAATGCAAGCTCAGTGCTGGGGCCCCTGAAGACCAGTGGATGGACAGAAAGGAGAAGAATATGCTTCATAAGAAAAGTTCCTGGATTCAGTGACAGGCTCTCTGATCACCTCCCCCTAGGGGGTGCAGCCTTGCCAGGCCACAGAGGAAGACAATGCAACCAGTACTGATGAGACCTGATAGGCTAGGGTCAGAGGGAAGGGGAGAAGGACCTCACCCATCAGTGGACTAAGGGAGTGGCATAGGGGAGAAGAGGGAAGGAGGGTGGGATGGGAGGGGACCACAGCCTGGGTACAAGTTGAATAAATTGTAATAAATGGTAATAATAAAAAAGTTAAAAAAAAGAAAGTTCCTGGTTTCATGATCCTCAATTTTGCAAGAAACACAAGAAAAGACCTAACTACTGCTTTTGTAGAAGAGTAAAGCTTGAAGCAAGGTTTAAGAGAAACAGACAAAAAAATAAGGCTAAGACCACGAGCTTGTTGTTTGAGGATTTTCAGCAGGAAAAGGAAGAGAAGAGAAAGGAAAGGGAAATAAAGCTAGAAAGTGAGAGCCCCATTGTGTGGGGTCTGGCCTGATTCAAGGCCCAACTTGCAACTGAAGCCAAGGCCACATGTTTCAGAGAGCAGAATAAGGGTAAGCCAGGTCACAGACTTGCTTTGAATTCTGACTTAAACCTGCACACCAGGCTGATTGCTTCTCCTACTGCTGTCAAGGGCACAGTTCTTCAGGTTCTTCCCCATTTAATTTGTTGGCTGCATTTGATCTTTAGGTCACAGGTCCTGCCAGCTAAGGGATACCCTTACATCTGAATCTCCCATTCTGTGGGAATTCCATTCTGGTACTACACCAGATGGGAAGCAACCATTGTGGTAATTACTTCTAAAGAGATGTTTTCTCTCTCTCTCTCTCTCTCTCTCTCTCTCTCTCTCTCTCTCTCTCTCTCTCTCTCCTCTTTCTCTCTTGTAAGCTTCTTACATCTTTCTTAGTCTCATTAATTCTTCTTGGCCTTCTTTCATATCTCAGAAGGCTTCCAAGGTACCACCTGGAGATTTCATTACTGAGGATTGTTTTTCTCTGAGGTCATGAAAATAAGAGCCACTTATCCAGATCAGAATCACGTTCTCCCTCTAAAGTACATGCCAGACATCCTCATTACTCCTAAACCTATAACAGTAGTCCCTGTGTGTATGACATGTAGCTTTGACGTTTACTTAATGAAATTTGGCAACACATTTTCAAAAGTGAATATTCTCAAGATATTCTGTGTGTTTTCCTTGGATTTAGTAATTCCGCCATCAATAGATCTTACACAAGTAGGGTCTTTACACTCAATCTCTTTAGTTTCAGAGAAAACAGTGAGCTACAGGGCAAAAAGGGTCACCTCCACTGCCATTCTTCATACTAATAGTCATCCAACAGAATAGTAGAATAAGGTTGTCACAACTTCCCTACCAATTGCACATTGGAGGCAGAATACAATTATTTGAGGGTAGCCTATAAAATATAACATTAGTGAAACAGTGAAGAGTGGGAGAAGTTAGCAGAGTGAAAATCAGGAATAGAACTGGACCTTTAGAACTTAGCATGCTCACGTAGGCCAGCCGGATGTCATTTGCTTCACATCCCCCTCGCCCCCCGTACAAGCATTTTTTTCACATCACTACGTCTGACTCAAGCCATAAGTTTTACAGCATCCAGAGACGTGCACTTTTTGATAACCTTTAGATGCAACCACCACGAAGTCACCTTTGCTAAAAAATCTCCCAGAAATGTTGGGATAAGAGGCCTGTGATTCCAGTTTATATGTGTAGAGGGAAAGGATGAGGAAAACAGCTCAGATCTCTTTCCGCTGAGTCCAGTTGAAAATAAGACTGAGATTGTGAGCTCTCACCTTAAGCCCGATTTCCCTGTTTTTGCAGTTCCCCCTCCCCCCTATTGAACTCTCTCAGATCTTACTGGTAGAGTACTCTCAGCGTACAGCTCTTCAGTTGCTGTTTACTGACCATTGTTTAACCTGCATCATTAAGAACCCTTCATTCCAGTCATTTCCTTCCTCTGGGGAAGTTAGAGCAATGCCCCTAAATAAGCTATAACATCCAATTGTTCTCACAGTTACTTTTAAGCCATAAATTCAGGTGGATTAAGGAACACCTATAGAATTGGCAAGTGTTTCAAGGGAGAAGGCATCTATGAGCGTGATTCCAAAAGATGTTGGTGTATGGGTCATTAGCCAGAGTGGGAAAATCTTTCCATGTGGGTAGAGAGAACAAAATGCTCTTTCTCTCTCTCTCTCCTCTCTCCCTGAAAGAGCTGTCAAACTCTTCTACTGCCCTTTGTCATCAGACTATAAGAGCTGACAATCAGGCAAGTGGTCTCTAGCTAAAATCATGGCTGCTTTAACCCCTCATGGCTACCCAAGGAGCCTACCATTTAATAATCAGAAGTTCTCAAGAAACTTTATGACAGCCATAGGAACCACCATTAATGTCACAGCCCTTGTTCCAAGCTCGGGGTTTGCTTTTGGGTGACTTTGTTTCTGTCGTGGGTGCTAGATACCTTGTGACAGCCCTGGATAATTCAGTTTCACACATTTTATAGCTTCAGGAAGATCCCATATCACCATAGCTGTAACTACTTCAGATGGCCCTACCCACTGCTTCTTTAGTATGCCTACAGGTGTTGTCAATACGGTGAGAAAGGAATTCCTCTTCTGCCCATGACACTGGGGCAGTGAGCCTAGCGTGCCTGCATCCAGCATGACTACGTTGAGAGTAGATGGCCAGCAATAGAGAGACTTTGTGTATGTGTGACTGTCTATAACCAGCCCTCCACCATCTTCCCTCAAGTCACTCCTGTAGTCGTCCGTCCTGTACACTACCCTCCAGTGCTGCAGTATTATGTCTCAGTCACGTCACATATGAATGACTCTCTTGCCTACTGTGTTCTTTGTTGTTCCTAGAGCAGACTGAGCTGGTAGCATGAAAAGCAAACAGTCCTGGACTAAAAGTCATCCAAGCACAACCAACAATAGCTAGAAGTCGGCTGAAGAGCAGAGACTGTGCAAACCTGAAATTAAAGCTGAGAAGAAAGTGAAAAGCTACTAAGAGCCAAGATGGCAGAAATCCTGCAAGCCCTAAGAGAATAACACAAAACCACCAAAATTACTAGCTCTGGCATCCAAGGAACTATAATCCTAAGAGCTGAGGGTCATGACACTCTAAACCCAGTACTGTAACACAAACTGACTAATTCTAGGAGACAGGCACTTAAAGCCCAAGATGGAATGCTAGGGACAGAGGGCACCAACATCTGAAGTTCTCAGTTTTGCAGGAAAAGAGTTACATCTTGCCTATTCATGGTTGACATCCCAATAGAGCTACAGATCACACATCTCATTGGCAACATACTTATCTAGCATCCCGATGGTTTGGGAACGATTTTAGGAGTTAGTAGAATTTTGTGACAAGAACATGACTGGTTGAGTTGAAGCGATCTGGGTTTAAGTACAATTCTGAGTGTGTGACCATGTACAAAGTCCTCACATTTTATAATATGCTTAACAAATGAAATTGAAGGATAAATCTAGTCATTCTTAGGATCATTGGAAGCGTACTTACTGCTGCTTTTTCATATAGCTCCCAGGGCTGGGGAGTCAATGTTTATCTTTGATGATATTTTGAGGCTTGCTTAGTTTTCATTGTTATGGGTTGAGTGAACTTTATACTCCTGGATCTCTCATTTTGTACTCCCACTCAGATATCTAACTCTCCTTGTTGCAGTTTTAGCCTTTCTTTCACAGACCTTTACAAGTGTCTACTGTTCCTGTGGTGCCTCATTCTCTATGTTGAAAGGGGGCAATTCATACCAATGTCTACAAACCCTACCTCTTAGCTCATGAAGTCAGCAAAAACTTAACATTAAAAGATACCAGACAAACTGCCCAAAAAGCATTATTCAAAAGGCAGCCAACTGTGAGGAAGAGGGAGAGCCAAGCTAGAGGACATGGCTTGAGAGTGTTAATGGAAATAAAGCCTGATGAATTCCAGCAATTTTTATATGGATCTTTATATGACACCTCAAAGTACCGTTACTGTGCTCTGGGGATACAGTCTGGTCCCTCAGATATCAAAATGGTCACTCACTGGACTTTTAAAGAACTCAGAAGAAGGGTGAGTGGTTTCAACTGGTTTTAAATCTGAAGAAGTTCTTTAAAAACTTACAGCTTGGCAGTGGCAGCATACACCTTTAATCCCAGCACTTGGAAGGCCAGGGCAAGGGGATTTCGGAGGTGGAGACCAGCCTGATTTACAAAGGGAATTCCAAGACAACCAGAGCTCCACAAAGAAACCCTGTCTCAAAAACAAGCAGGAAGGAAGGAAGGAAGGAAGGAAGGAAGGAAGGAAGGAAGGAAGGAAGGAAGAAAGAAAGAAAGAAAGAAAGAAAGAAAAACATAGACAACTTCAATATCTACAACAAAAACAAACAATTGAAAACATATTTCTTTGCAGGGGACTTAGCAAGCTGGTGAGCAAGCCAAGTAAGTAAAAGCAACTTAGGGTTATTTGGGCTTTCCATTGGTTTCAGTACAGGTGGATATTGTTACACAAACTTTAAAATTTTGCAAGGCAATTTTTTTTATAATTAGTCAGAAGTGTTTTAAAATTGCACTATGTGGTTATGAGCACTGGCTGCTCTTCTGGGGAACCTGAGAATGGTTCCCAATACCCACTTGGTATCTCACGACTGTCTGTGACTCTAGTTCCAGGGGATCTGATGCCATCTTCTGACCTTCCCTGCCACCAGGCATGCACATGTAGTTCACATGTGTGCATACAAGTAGGTAAACATTCATATACATAAAAACAAACAAATAAATTCTTTCTTTTTTTTTTTTTTTTTTTTTTTTTAGTAGAAAGAGGAAAGAAGAAAACTGTGATATGGCATGAATTGTCTGTGATCCATAACCAACTCATTTGTCTGTCTCTTAGCCTGAATGTGGTGGTTTAAGAGTTTGGAATCTTTAGAAGATGATTAGATAGTGAGGGGAGGTTGTTAGTTCTAGAAGCCTGTTCTTTTCTAGTGAGAGACAATAAGGAAGTGAATCCTGAGGGGAGGGTACATGGGGAGGAACTGGGAGGCAGAGAGGGAGGGGAAGCTGTAATCCTGATTATATTGTATGAGAAAAGAATCCATTTTCAATAAAAGGGAAAAGATGAACAATTTAAAAGAGAAAGCTCTATTTCAACCACATCCAGTTCTCAGTTCTCTTGAAATTGAGCAACTAATGAGTGTGCGGTTCCTCCGCCTGTCTTGCCCTCAGCCATGTGGGAGTTGGACAGCTAAGCTTTTTAAAGATGCAAGAGCCTCTTGTAAGTCTCTTCCTCTGGCTCGCTTGCTATCTCAACACCATTGGAACCTCACAGATTGTAGGAGACAGAGCCCGATACTGTATGTGGAGGTAGCTTGGGGGTTCTCACCATGAGCTTGCACTGCCAGCTTAGAAGCAGATATGTTAAGAAGCAGCAACAGTCTTAGGGAGCTATTCTGATGACGAGTCTTCCCATCTCCTTTTCTTGTTCCCCATGTTCCCCCCTATGGAACTAACAGCAAACCCTACCCTGTTTGAACCACCATCTGTTCTCTGGACCTCCTTCCCCTGCCACAGTACTGTCCTACATATTTCTGTGCATCACCTCACCAAAGAGCCACCCTCAAAGAGCCTTCTTCTCTTACCCTGAAAACTTTATTTCAGCTATTAATTGCAACATTGGTCTGCCCTGTAGCAAACACAGTTGCTGGCATTAAAGAGGCTGCTAGGATGCAAATAATCTATTTCTTGATCTAAAAGATGATTCATAGATGATTTTCTCTTTGTGAAAGTTTGTTTTGCTGAATATTTAGGACTTCTGTTGCATCACATTTCAATAAGAAGACTTTAAATACTCACATCCCTTGCACTCATCTATTCCTTAAAGACTATCTCTTTTTCATCCCCAAAAAAACAGGAGCAAAAAATCTGGGTTATAGCTAAAGAATTATCATAGGGCATTGATTTCAATATTAATGAGTCTTTCTGTAGAAATGAAAAAGTTCAATAAATAAGGTAATGAAGTACTAATTTTCAGGCTCAAACTCTAGTCATAGGTCTGCTGTCCTAAATGGCGGATGAAATGTTGCCATATCTTTGGCTCCTTTGACTCAGTTCATGTGACTACAAAATAGACTGTCTTGCACTTGCCTTCTTGATATCACAATTCTTCCGGAGAAAGTGTAATGTACAAGGCAACTATGAAGTAGATTTTGCAAGAATCTTCCTTTCTCCATCCACATGGTTTGGTGTGAGTCGGACTGCAGGAAGCAAGGGGTCAGACTTGTGTGTCTCTCTTTGTGCAGGAATAGAAACACTTTTTATATTATCACAAGACATTTTTAAAAATTTTTTCCTCTTCTTTCTCAGCGTGGATTGCTACTCAGCTTCAGAGACCCCCTCCACATGTTTTCCCCAAGTCCATCAGGTACCAGGTTTGATTTACAAGATCGCTTCTTGATCCTGCTCATGGCCACACACTGGGGCCAGTTACTCACTGCAGCACACCCTGCTGTGTATGGAGTCATAGCCAGCAGGAAGCAGCAACAGTGGTCCTGTGGGAAGGTCCTGAGTAAAGAAAAACAGGAATTGGTCTTCTTGAGGTGGCAAAGATCTCGCAAAGGAAAATCCCAATCAGAGCCCATTATGGCACAAGCTACAAGACAGGCACTCCCTTTGAATGCAAGCTTTTAAACTTCTTGTTCAGAAGTTGACCCGCCAACCAAGAAACAATGCTAAATAGCCTTCATGCCCTAGGTAGGTGTGGAGATTCCCCAGTGGCCCAAAAGCTATGGTAAAGGCTTGAAATTTCTCTATGTCATGAATGTTCAGGGAACCAAGTTTGGCAGAAGTCAAAATTCTAATTTGAAGCTTTGTTGTGAAGCTTTTTGGCTGCCTGATGTTGGTCTCTTTGAATGTCACCTGTTTATCTAAAAATGTGCTAGCAGATTTTTGATGAGATTTTCATGAGATTACTGAGAGAAGACACGGGAAGCATTTATTACTGTGTTTGGAACATGGTAAACACACACATGGTGAATAATACTCCTTACCACTACTGTTAAATTCACAGGAGACCACTATGGTTTGAATGTCCTACCCAAAGCTCATGCAGAAATCTCATCTGCTTTACAAGGAATTAAAAGATAGGGCACATGGAATCCTTAAGACATCATTGGGCTGTGAAGGCTCTCCTCTCACCAGTGGTTGAGTCTATTCATGAATTCACAACTTACCTTGAGACTGACTGAGCTCATTGGTTCATATGATGTCCCATGAGACCTCAGTACTCTGCAGTCTCCAATGGCAAGAAAAGACTGTAACAAATATTGTCTCACAACACTGAATGATTCAACTTCCCAGCTCACAAGCAGGCAAAACTTTTTATTCTTTTATGGAGTATTTAGGTACAGTAACAGAAAACTAAGGCAGATATTGTTGATCTGGACTAATCTCCTTAACTAAGCCCCAATGGATCAACTCAAAATGGAGCACCTAAGATGCTGATAGCACATTGAAACCTGTTGGTTTATAAGCTCTGTGAGCAGTTAGAAGAGAGACCATTGCCACATCCCTAAGCAAGGCAGCATGGGGAAGTTCCCTTTGCTTTAATTCTTACAAGGGAAGTTTGCTGAAGCAAATTGATGTTCTCCAAACCACTGTTGTTTAATGTCCCTGTTCAAGCTCCCCTACAAAACTTACTGTCCTGCCATATCATCAGCATTTGCATATCATTTGCATTTTATGGATATGAGGCTGTTCAGTTAAGGAGTGTATGAAAGAATGTTATCCTGTTATACAGAATTATTAAGTTTAAACAAAAACTGGTTCTTTTTAAACTTCTGGTGTGTACTCTTTGGCTCTATTAGTTACGTAGATGATCAGTTCCTGGTCTAAGGTCTGGGCTGCCCACGACTAAGAAGTCAATAGTCTGGAGTTGAGACCTGGTAGGAAAGACTAGGTTTACAAGTAGGTAAACATTGGAAGATGTGGGCATTGGGGAACTCCTGCCTTACTAGCTATATCTCTGGGTGGGTCATGGGCCCAAAGTGACTTAGAAAGAAAGAATGGGAGTGTGAAGGGCAGGAGAGAGAAAGAGAGAGAAGGGAAGGGGGAGAGGAAGGAGAGATAACTTTGTGAAGACATTGGGCATTTGCCATGAAAAAGAAATGTCTTATTAAATTATTCCTTGAAACCCATCTATCCACAGCATTAGCTATGGAGGAAGTGTACTCCTACGTGAGGAACAACCATATGCAGGTATCTAAACAATGTCTATATTTGATCACCTTTAACCACTTTTTTAGATGTACAGGCAAGAACAGATCAAGAGGTGTTCATCTATGCCTCAGCACATTGTGCAAAAGTGTAAACAATGCTCAGCGCTCTCCAATGTTTGCCACGATACCCTATTCCCAAACAATTCTAGATGTTGTTACCATCCTTGCTTTGATGTCTCAGGCTACACTGTTAGAAGAGGGCCTCTACCTCTGAAAAACTGGTGGCTATTTCTTTTTTTTTTTCAAGGCAGTTTATTCAGGAACATTGAACAATCCTCGGACCCCGGGGAAAGCCAGCCCACAGCTTAAATAGCCTCTGGGTAGCCAACCCAGGCGTGCCACGGGGGCAATGCAGATAGGTCCACATACATGGAAGCAAGCCAGATCCTCGGCCTTAGCCAAATGTGGAGTTGTTCGTGACAGAGAGCACTCACCATCGGGAAGGTGGAAGGCGGAAACCAGCTCCATCTTTAAGGCATAGCATTCCGAAGCTCTCTACAGTTCCCCCTTTTTGTTTTAGACGCATCAGGCAAGAGTAGAGGTCTGATCTCTGATATTAGAAATAAATTGGGACTTTGTACAGATGTTCATTTAGGTGTCATCCACCCAAAGAGCATCAGACCCGTCCGATACCTTTTTCTCAGAGGCGGGACCTGGGGCATCAACCCGCATGCAATCAGACATGCTCTTCTCTGGGTCCAAAGCGGCTGACCCTGAGTGCAGTGCTTAGCCTCGCATCCTGAGCGTATCATTTTAACTTTTTATGGTATCCAACCATGCTTGGGGAGAATGTCCTGCTTCAATGGTTGTAAAGGCCTGAATGATCATGGCTGCATCACACTGTTGTGAGACTCTAATCTTGCATATATACCACAGGCAAACCAAGGAGACCAACACCAGAAGGCCTGCTAACACTCCCATGCCCGTCCATTCCTTCAGATGATTCATGGCTGCAGCAATCCATGTTGATAATCCTGTGGCTAGTCCTGCGTCCACTCCGGTAGAATTTACTGTGACAATGGCCACTCTCAGCTGCTCCATCGTAGTATCGAATTCTCCAGTCCAATTACCTAAAATATAGCTCGACAATTGTTTAGACAGATTTGCAGCACAGGAAAAATTCTCATGTTGTATGCTAGTGACACAAAGGGAAAAAAATAATTTAAGAACCTTAAATGACTTTCAAAATTGGAGGAAAACATGGAGTTAGTCAATTGGCATGGAGCACGTCTCGCCCCTGGGGGCAATGGTCTCCTGAACCTACTCAGACCTCGGACACCACCACTGCTAGTTCTAGAACTGACGCAGGATGTTCCAACGAGGGGTTAAGGCTTCTCATAATATTTCCTATAAGCCCACACCTGTTTGTCTATATCCCCCATTTTTATTCATTATTAGCCAGATAGAGCCAAGTAATTGTGGTAATGATACTTGCTTTTTTGCCCAATGCTGGAATGCTAGTAAATTTAGGTATGCCCTGGTTACTCGCATGCCTCACTGGGTGCCTGTGCCCATTGATGCCCCTCACGCTATGACTCTCTTCAGACAGAAAAGGGATCTTGGAACTACAGCCACCATTGTTACTACCATCTCATTGACGGCTGTTGGAGCTACCACCAGGGCATTAGCCATGAGTCATACTGGGCAGACTGCTCAGACCCTGAATAATCATTTAGCCAATGTAGCTCATGCCTTAGTTGTACATAAAGGAATTAATGCTCAACTAAAAGGAAGCTTGATGGTGTTCAATCAGAGGATTGCCCTCTTGCAGGAGCAAATTGATACCCTATGGCAAATCGCTCAACCTGGCTGTCAATGAAAGTATGCTGGACTTTGTGTCACTAGCATACAACATGAGAATTTTTCCTGTGCTGGTGGCTATTTCTATAGACCAAACCAGTGGCTGCCTGGACCATTGTTGTGCTATTCTGTAAAGCCCATGGCTGACCCTCTGATCTCCTAGTAATAAGAAGATTGTTTATACTATATTGCTTATACTATAAAGGAAAAGAAAACGCCAGGAAGAATGTGCAAGATAAAAGACTGCTCGCCAGACAGAGCCCCAAGGAAACGAATGAGAGTGAATGTGTCTCCCCCAATCCTCTCTAAAGTCTAGATGAAGCTTTGGTTCTAATTTTATGAAGAGGAGTATGTAGGGAGGGGGACATAAACGTCAGAAAATGTGAGCGGAGTGAAGCACAGACTTATTTCAAGTCACTCAATTATCTCCCTTTTGAGCTAGATACCCTCTTGCTTTATTTCTTTGTGTATGTCTTTGTCATGCCTGGCTCTCACCTGTGACAGCGTATGAGCACTTGTAAACATGTTGTGTGTCTTTGTATAGTAATGCATTTAAAATGTTATGGAGCTCTGTTTCCTCTGTATATGTTCTCTGGGTGTGTGTGCGCGCACTTGTGTGTGCTAGATGGCAGATTAGTTTCTTGACTCCTTTTCACTCTGCAATGTGCTTTCGATGCTTGCACATGTGCTGAAGCATACTATCCCAGGGATAGTTACAGAGGTAGGTATAAAGTGTGATGACTGAGAGCACAGCCTCAGAGCCAGACTGTCTGTCATCATAACCGGCTTTCCAGCTGTGTGAACTCAGACGGTTCACTCAGCATTATGAGTCTTCAGTTCTCTCATTTCTAAAACAGTGTTCACAAGGATATCTACTTCAGGGATTACTGAGTTTGTGTAAAACACTTAAAACCTAAATATCTAGTACGTATTAGCAAGCCTTAGTACCATCATCGTGACTACTATTTCCCTGTCTGGGCTACAGTGGTCAGCCTTGTAAATGTCCCTTTGTGGATCATGCCTGAGCTTCTCTGAAGTGTAGACTATAGAGAGGACTAGCTAGGTCACAGGGTGTAGGCTCTCATGATTTCACCATGTACTGCCAATTTTCTCTGCAGAATGGCTACATAGTCAAAGTTCATATCATCAGTTCCCGAGGGTTCAGTGAAATGTTTTTGTTAGCCACCGAGAGCATAGATTTTAATGAGTCTTGCCTCAAGTTTCAGTGACATCATCTGTCTGGGGGATGTTTGTCCAAGTTGGGTGGAGAAATGACTCTCTGAAACACTGCCATCAGACAGTGCATTCTGTACCTTAGATCCCTGAGTCCTGCAAGGTTCACCCAAAGGGAGTCAGAATCACTCTGAGATGGGGCACATGGCACAGAGTGCTTTCAGGTGTTGCGACTCACTCTGTAGAAGGCCATAGACCTTCATCTCCCCATCCTGGGTAAGAATCCCTGCTTCTGTGAGCCACTGTTGCTGCTGGATCTAGTCAGCTCAATACCAGACAGATACTGTAAGAAAAAATTGTAGAGGGTCAAGGATCTGAAGGACCTAAAAGCTGTTGATATTTTAAAAAATGGATTAGGAGATATGGGGCATCCTCTTTCCAATATCTTCTTGTTTTCAAGAATCTTACCATGGTTTAAAGAATAATGCAAATGCAAGGGTTTGTGTTAGTCTTTGAACTTAGTCTTTGAACATTTTCCCTGGAAGATGGTACACCATCATTCCCTGATAGGGCTCTAGGCTCAGTGCCTACTAGCATTAGAGGAGATAAGTATCTAAGCAACAGAACAAAAAGGACTTGGGCATATGATAAATGTTTGGTATTCAAAGCAAGGTGAATGTTTGAGGAGGTTGGAAGGTGTGTCTTTGGCTTCCGGGGACAGTACATATGGATGCAGAGGGCCCTCTAATGTGCAGTTTATATCCATCCTGGCACTCATATCATCATAAAAATGCTAAAAGAGTCAGGCTTGGGAAGTAGGCCTATAATCCTTGCTCCTTGGAAAACTGAGGCAGGAGGGTTGCGAATTCAAAGTCTGCCAGAGCTGCAGTGAGATCGAGACCCTAGTTATACAACTTAATGAGACTGTGTCTTAAATTTTACTGAAGAAGGTAAAAACAAATTTGATTATATATAATCTATTGATGATATACCAGACTGGCATGTGCAAGGCCTTAACTAACATTCCGTCTCTGTATCACAAATAATAACAACAATCTTTGAAACCCTAAGTGTAAGGGCTGTTAAGAATCTAAGATCTCGGTCTAAAAGTAATAGCTTCAAGAACTCTCTGTTTATTAAGAAATAACTCATTAAAATTATGTAGGCTGTATGTCTTCCTCAGAAATTTTCATTAAATCTTAAAAGTAAATAAACCATCTGTTCTTTACCCACCACCCACACAAAGTGAGCATCTACTTCTTAAAAGAAGCTACGGTTGTGCTAAAGCTGTTAGAAATGGAATCGATTGAGATCCAAGAAGGTGTAGAGATCTCAGGGGTGACAGAAACGGAGAAATAAGGCCCAAGTCGGATAATGGACAGCTGCTGTGAGTAGCACCATGCGATGCATCTTGGTTTGTGCATGCTTTTGTGCTGTGATCTGATGACTAACTGCCGCATACTCAAAGTGTGCAATGTGACAGAACACGTGGGGAAATTCTTAAATCGCCGTAAGATATAGATGACTTTCCTCATGGCTGTGATCAGATGCCTGACAAGAAGCAACTTAACGGATGGGAAGTTCATTTTGGTTTACAGTTTGGGGTGATTCAGTCCATCTCAGCTGAAAAGGAGCGGTGGAAGGCCTCTCTGTGATGACGGGTGTTATGTGGCTGCTTTCCCACACCTTAGGGGTCTAAGAGGAAGGGGAATCATATGTTCTGCGGCAGTGGTTCTCAACCATCCTAGCGCTGCAAGCCTTTAATACAGTTCCTTATGTTGTGGTGACCTCCAACCATAAAATTATTTTCATTGCTACTTTATAACTGTAATTTCGTTACTGTCATGAATTGTAAACATCTGATATGCAGGATATCTGACATGTGACCACTGTGAAAGGGTTGTGCATCTTGAGAACCGCTGCTCTGATGGCTTTCTCTTTTTACCTTGTATATTCTCGTTCCAAGACTCAAACTTGTGAAATGATGCCATCCATATTGACGATAGTCAAGGATATTCTCTTCTTACTTAAGATATTGAGAAACCTTCACACATATATCCAGAGATGTATCTCTTAGGTGAATCTAAATCCAACCAAGTTGACGATGAAGATCAACCATCTGACTTTCTAACAGATGGCTCAGTTTTAAGATCTGCCAATCTTTCTTATTACTCTTTTTTTTTTCTTTTTTTGAGATAAGGTCTGTATTAGTTACTCAGGCTGACCATAAACTTAAATCCTCCTTCCTCAGACTCTTCAGCAGGTGGAGTTATAGAAGTGTACCATCACAGGTGGCTTCTAGTTACCTTTTCTTTTTGGTAATTTTTATATGGACCAACCTAGTTGTACCCAGCAGGTTCTCAGGGCACATCTGTTGGTGAAAGTTTTTCCTACAGCATCTCCCTTTTTATCCAGTTCTATCTCATGGTATCCAAGGGAGGCAGTTCTGAAATTTTGCCCTCCTACTTAGGCACCAAGTTTATTACAGTGGGTGTATCTCTCTGGATCTTCTGGAGCACAGCCTTGATGGACACAAGCCTCCACAGCCCTCCAAATGTATGTCCTCAATCCCCGTCCAAAGTTCTTTCTTCCTTCAGAAGAGGCAGGAATTAGGGGACAATTTTAAGCCAGTTATTGCCAGCCATATGAAAGCTAGCTGCAATAACTATAACTTATAATCCTAAAGTTCTAAACACTGGGTCTCAATCAACTCAAAACCTTTTATGGAATTCTGCTATGAACCAGAAAGTGGTTCATATACTTACTTAAAGTGTGGTTAAAAATAAGGCATTGGCTCTGGACTGAGAAGCGATTATAGCCAATGGAGAGCAGCTAGTACATAGACAGTTTCAGTAAGATAGCAGATGCTGGGATGGGGAAATGGAAGCATGAAAGAAGGCAGCTAACTGAAACTGGGGGTGGTAAAGCGGGTGGGACAGGAAGGACTTTGTGGGGAAGTGAGAGTAAGCCCTGATGCAAAGGACAAGTAGGAGTAAACTGAGTAGAAGCCTGTGGTATACGTGGAATGATGATGCTGTTGGGAAGGAACAGAAGTTCAAGCCACAGAGATTAAAGACGACAGGACATGTTCAAGGGTCTAGCACAGTATAACTGGAGCCACAGAGAATATGTCATTTAATTTTCTGTGAATTTGAACAATTGACTTGTTCAACACATATATCAGTTGCCAAAGAAGAAGGGGTGTTAATTACAGAGTTTTAATGGGTAGATGAGGTGAAAGCAGTGATAACCCTTAAGTCAGTACCTGTCTCGTGGTAGATGTTCAATAAGGCTGTGCATTCATTTGCCTTGTTCATAATCAATCATGCTTGCTCTAACTGTTTCTCATGTTTTCAGGTAGGGATCTCACTTTAGATTACTTTGCAGGGTCCAGCTGTTAACTGTTTCCATTAAATGGGGTGGTGGTAGACCCATAGCTCATCTATTCTACTCAGTTAGGCTCAGAGGATTCAGGCCCAAAGTCCATTAGCTAAGGATGTTAGAACTCTGGCTTCCCATAGAGAGAAGGGACATGGAAGTGAATCACACACTGAGAGAAGTCCTTCCCTGGCCCCATGCCAGGCTTCCATGAGCCTGCTGGACCCTGTGTGCTGCCTTAGCAAATCCAGCCCTGGGGTGTAGAGTCCAGCATTTTCGCCTGGACCTCCTTTCACGACCTCCTTTCACGTGGGATCATCTTTGATATAGCATTGCAAGTTGGTAGGTGGCTTTATTACTAATTTGGAAATGGTATGTCTGTCAAAGAGGATTCCTATTTCTGTAGCATCTTAGCCATTCTAATGTCCCTCACAGTAGAAACCAATTCATGTTACAATGCCCTTACTTCAAGGACACTGATAATCTATAAATATGTGTCTACCAGGCACTGTTCCTCGGTTTGGGACTAACTTGTGACAGCAGGAGAGTGGTGATAAGAGAGACGTGTGGCTTGTAAGAAAACCTCCCTAATCTTCTCTACATTTCTGATGATTCTATTTTTACCCCAGGGGTTCCTAGGAGTAGGAATAGTGTTGAAAGAGACATAATAAACAAAAGTCAGACTGGTAAATGGGCAAATCATGTACCCATCCAAGGCTCCTTTATCCTCCAAGGTTCCCTTGTTTGCTTGTACACGCCAAGGGACAGGTTCATCACATCAAATTAAAAGAAGAAGAGATCGAGCTAGACATCTTCCTTGCTGGGAGCCTGCCCAGGCCTTCCTATTACTGCCTTGTCTCTGTCTTTACAGAGCATCAGCAGGCTTTTCCCCTACAGACCTCCGAGCTGGTGCTAATCTTATCTCAGAACCAGAAATGTGCCATGTTTATTTTGTTTTCATTCACCCTCATTGACAGGAAACTGGCAAGTCCCTCTCAGGAGAAGCTGTTTTCTCTGTCTCAAATCTTCTTGGCTCTTTCCATCATCTCAAAGGTGTCTGATATGTATCTGTGCATTCATTGTATACAATGCTTTTGATTTATCTTTACAATTCCCCTGTTCCAAGAAACCAGAACCATAAAAATTAACTGGACTTTTACCTTGTTCTTGAAGAAATATAATGTATTGTTACTTCTTCTGGAGCCCTTTGCTGCTTACTTAAGAATTCCCACATAGCTAAAGTCATTGTAAACAGTGCCCTATTCCCTGTTTGCTCTGATGTCTCTGTTGTGTTAGGTTTACCCTGACTATGAAGCCAAGAATCAGTTAGGATTGAAGAAGAGAGCTTGCACCAGTTCTCCTACCACAGACTGTGGAACCAGCAGGCAAACCATCTAAGGAGCCTGTCTTACATTTCCAACGTCTAACCTTTGCCCTATCTTGAACAGCTTGCTTTATCCTTCCTGGATTTCATCAGCCTAAAGCCCGTCATAATAACTGAGTTTCTCCTTTATGTCATACACCCAGGCATGTGATATGGCAGTAATGGGCCCACTAGTATGAGTCACAGAGAATGGTGTTCCCTATTCCAGGCCTTCATTTAGAAATCCAGTCTCTGGTGCAGAGGCTACAATAATGATTCAGAAAGGGCATTGATTTAGATGGGCTTAGGGAGCCAAGTCCACAAGATGGAAACTTGTCTTGTTTATTGCTGTTTCCCAATATCTACTGCAGGACTCAGAACTTAGTGTTATTTGGTAATACTAGATACAAGAACAATAAGACAATCCAGGAGAATTACAAATCTGAAAAAAAATGGAAGCTAAGGTAAATGCAATAAAGTGATCTGGATTCCTCTATTAAAAAAAAAAGAAAAGAATTAAATTTAACAAACTTTGAATTTAAAATATTGCAAAGACGTATTTAAAGATAGAAGATAGAATGTGTCTTGTTTACCTTTCTGTGATAAGACACTATGGCCAAGGCAGCTTAATGAAGAAAAGACTTATTAGGCTTACAGTCTAAAAGTGTGAGTCCATGATCTTCATGGTAGAGAATGTGGTAGCAGGCAGGCAGGTATGGTTCTGCAGTGGTAGCTGAGAACTTGTGTCTTAAGACACAATCACCAGGCAGGGGCAGGGGTCACCTGGGAACGCGTCAGACTTTTGAAACCTTGAAGGCCACACCTTCTCCAACACTACCTATTCCTTCCCCAACAGTTCGACCAACTGACAACTAAGCATGCAAATATATGAGACTACGGGGGCCGTTCTCAGTCCGACAACCACAGAACGGCCATTAATTCTGTCACATTCTGTGGTTGTTTGACATTGACACCAACCCCTTCTGCAGCTTAGCCGTAGACTCAGGCATGAGCCTCAGCAGCAGCTCAGGCCAGGACCTCACCATGGCCCCAGGTGGCAAGGCTCACCATCCGCATCAGGCTACAACTCTCCATCCTCAACTCTCCAGTTCCATCTCTCTCCATAATGCTCAAGTTGTTTCACTTCTCTTTCTCTCCCATCTGTCACCACATACTCTCACATTGTGGTGGCCACATGGTTGTTGGGTCTCTGGGTAACATTATCCATCAATGCTTAGTGGTAGGGCAGCAAGTGGGTTTCTATGGCCCGCCTGTGCCATGGTGGACCACAAGTCTCTGTCTGTCTTCCTCAACCCATGCTGTGCTGCCTGGATTTGATTGGATTGGATTGGATTGGATTTTTATGAATCCTAGGCATAAGATGGCTTTGGCCACCAACCAGGCATCAAGTTGGATGAACAAAGGGCTGCTATCTTCTCTGCCCCTGACAGATATAAGGACAACACCACCAACCAACAATCTTATAAAGCATTTGACATGTATTCTGCTCAGAATCTTCTGTTCCAGAGTTCAGTCTTTGCATTGACTGATAGATTCATTCTGCCTATAATTCCACAGGATGGATCATCACAATAATGGTTTTATGTCTTTTGGTAAACCCTGGAGTGAACTGCTCTGAATCAGGTAGTAATGAACTCCAGCAAAAACATTCTTCATTTCATTAAGTTCCACAAATTCCATGGAATAAAATGCTGCAGAACCATGCCACACAATACCACACATGGGCGCTTTGCTCTCCCTGTCTCTCCCACCTCCTTTTTTTTCCCCCAGAAGTCTTTTATTTTCTCTAGGCTTTTGATTCCTATGAAAATTCTTGCCATCCTGAAAAAAATACTCTGGCAATGGCTTATCTAGATTTCGAGAGGGACATGGGAAGAAATGAGAGAGGAACAGAGGGATTGGGAGGGAATGAAGGAGAGGGCTACAGCTGGGGGAAAAATGAATAAACTGTAATTAAAAAAAAAACTGCCTGAACTATGACCTGTAAGCAATTCTAATAAATCTCCTTTTAATATATATTAAAAACAAACAAACAAAAAAAAAAAGAAGCGATTCTTACAGGTTCACCAATGAATTCTTCAGGTGTCTTTTCTATGACCAGTGGAAACAACCATGTCTTTTCTATCGTCAGCATACAACTGATGGAAGGCTTGACCTGCAGACAGATTTCTGTGCTACCTTGATTTTTATCTCCACATTACTTCAAATCCACAAGGTCTTTTGTCAATATGAAACATCCTCCGCGGCCTCATGTCTTTGGACACTTGGTCTCCCCATCATAGTGCTGCTATGAGTAACTGTGGATCCTATGGGAGGCTCTGCCTAACTGGAGAAAGAGGCTTATAACCTGGTTCTGCTTCTGCAATTCTGTCTCAAGATGTCTACTTCCTGTCTTCTGAGGTGTATAGACTCCCACCGCATGGAGCTATACTACTGTACCTCCTCCATCATGATAAACATATACCCCCTGAAACCAGGAACCAAAGTATGTCTTTCCTTCTTTAAGTTGCTTCTTTCAGGCATTCTGTCACAGTGATGTGAATGATAACTAATACAATTATTGTTTCATGTGGATAAGTGTTTGCTTGAACGTAGGTACGTGTATCAAATGCCTGCCTGGGTGCCAGTGGAGACCAGAAGAGGGCTTTTGGATCTCCTGGAAATGGAATTACCAGAAATGGCTCACAGACTTTTGCAATTCAAGTTTTTGGGGAGCTAATGCTCTCTTCTAGCCTCCATGGATACAAAGTGTGTCTGCGGCAAAGCACAAGTAAGCAAAGCACCTGTACACTTGAAGTAAACAAATCTTAATTTAAAAAAAAAAAGAGGGAGACATTAGATATTCTCTAAGCAGCCACCCGAGGGAAATAACTGGAGGAGTATTTTGGTTTAGGGTTAAGTAAGGATCACTGTGCATCTCCAGCCAAAAGAACAACTGCCTTAAACACAGGATAGCCTTCTAAACATTCGTGGGGTTTACCTGTGGGGCAGCTCTGCTGGCCTAGCCCAGGACCTGTTGTGAGTAGTGGGACTAATCAGAACAGTATAGAAAATGTAGTGTGACAGAGTCAACTGGAAAGCAATGGACCAAGGTGAGAGAAAGATATCCAGGCACAAAGTTGGCAGGGTGGTCTTTACAATAAATATTGTCCTCCTATAGAACAACCTTTCTAAAAAAAGGGAAAACTATACAGTATTCAGAAGAACAGATTTTAAGTAGAACTGTGTGCGTAAGTGTAAAATTGGTATGAAGCCAGTGGATGGGAAGTCTTCACTTAGATGTCTCCATTGCATAGCATATCTATCTTTGGAATTTTTAATTATTTTCTTAAAGTTTAATGACAGTAAACATGCAGTGAAATTAATCAAACTGTAAATAATGATATAAGCAATTTTTTTTTCTGAATGATTCAGCGCGCATTGACAGTCTAGAACAAAGTCACTATACAGTTTCGGTCTTTAAAGACAGAGAATCATAGTCCTTCAAAGATAGGGAAGCTTTAAATTTAATAAACTGTTATGGATTTGACACAATCAGTGGGGAAGTGGAATGGCTCCTTGGTCTGAGGAAGTCTAGCCTGACTTTTTATAGAAAGAATCAAATAAAGTCTGTGTACTGATCTGTATACTGATCATTCTGCATAAAATCACGCACGTCTCTACCCCGTTGGAGGAGCTTATTTCTGTCCATTTCATTCTGCTTGTTTTGCCCATAGCACTCACATTCTCCAAACAGACTAATTATTTTCTATTGTCTGTCTTAACCAGAACAGCAGCACCGTAAGGGGCTTAACACTTCTGGCAATTTTTGTTTACTCACTTATCTCAACTTTCTACAGCTATGCCTGGTAGGTTAAATTTCAAGCATATGTAGTCCCAGACCCTTAAATATACAAACACACAAAAATTAGTGAATAGACACAGTTTTCTCCTGCATAGTGCTGGGCCAGAGCAGACACCATAGGTAATGGCCAGGATCTTATGCCTGTGTTTCAAGGACATTACTCTAGTTTAGGTTTTAATGTCTCTCAAAGGATCATATGTCAAAAGCCATGTCCCTGGCTCATGTCATCATTTGAACGTATTAGAAACTTTGAGACAAAACAATCTAGCAAAAGAAGTCATGCCTGAAAGGAGATGGTGAGACGTGAGTGTCTTCCTCTTTTGACTTTCCAGGTAGCACAGTATGACACACAGAAAGCTGGACTGGGTGGGCCATGCGCTGATAGAGATGCACCAGCCCCAGTGGGAAACCTTGAAGCATTTATAGACTTGAATTGAGACAGGTTTATTGTACACAGCCGAACAAGGAAGCAGGCTGAGCTAATCTCAGCACAAGGATTTTATAGGGAACCTGGGTAGCTGTAAATATCCAGGAAGAGGAAGTTGTGGATGATTCTCTCTGCACACAGTGTCAACATACACACAGTGAGCAGAAGGAAGCCTTTGTAGTCTTGCTTGTGTCAATAATACACACCCACTCAAGACTTAACGTGCTCACAACTGGTCCACAAACAACCAAGCAACCACGGACCAAAAACTCAAACACTATGATTTTCTCAGGTATTTTGCTACAGTAGCTGAGAGCTTACTTATTGCAGACATAAAACAGCAATAAATGTCTACCATATTAAGTAGAAACAATACACTTTTTATATAATCTAAGGGTCTGGTCATTTATCTGTTCATTCCCCCATTTTATGTTCCACCCTTGCCTGTAAATACTGTTTCCAAATTCTGTGGGCAAATGGCTTGAGCTTGATGTAATAATCAGAGAAAGTAAGGAAAGGAGAATGTTGTTTTATAAACATGAAAATCTCATTCGTTCAATAAAGATTCAAAAAACAGATGCTGAGGTGAAAACCTGCTAGCTCAGAGAGGCAGACAAAGCACCCAGCTGACCTTCCTTCTCAGCTCAAGTCTTGGTGGAAAAAATCCAAATCGCTCATAGCCCAGGAGGAATGGGCCAAGAAAATCCAAGGCCAGAAGCTTGCTAGCTCAAAGCCTAAAAATCCCAGGTGCTGAGGAGCTGAAGCCCTAGCTAAAGCCAGAGCTTGAGCTAAAAGCTCTCTCTTCTTTTCCACACTGTCTTAAATACCTCTCAACTCAAAGTTCTTCCCACTCTTTAATCCCTGTCAACTGGTTTCTTGCTCTGCCTCTTGACCCAGGATTAACTTTATTAAATCCTGTGTATAGAAAGTTCTTGGAATAAAGGTCTGTGCTAGGGCTGGGTAAACCACATTGTAATCACCTGTTTCCAATAAAAAGTTCTTGGATCAAAGGTGTGTGATAGGACTCAACCACAACAAACAAGAAACAGGGTTGTATAGTTCACAATTTTAGGGTTCACAATGGGATCAAATATCCTGCAACAGGAGAAGTCAGAGGATTCCCACCTACTTCCTTTTCTTTTCCTTCAGGTTGTAACTCAGCATTGACATTGTCTTCTTTGTGATACCAGATAAGTGCCCACAGGCCATCTTCCATGCTCTCCACTTCCATCCAACCTTGACCTTCTTAAAATCTGTCCATCCTTCTACAATACGTAGGCAGAGTGAGGTGAGAACTACTCCCTCCTGAACTGTTACTTGCTTCTTGGCATGATGTTATGACAGGCTGAACCCAAACCTATAACCAAACCATGAAAGTCACATGTTCTGTCTCTTCATCCAAGATAACATGGAAAATAGATTACCTCCTTCCTGACTGATAGGCTATCTACAAATAACCGATGCTCAGAGATGTAGGAATGGAACATTTTTTTTTTCAGTTATTTCAAAATTAGTGAATTTAGCAAAGAGATCAACGTATCTCCCCCTGGTTCCCTTGTCAACCAGGGGGAGATATGTCTATGCTACATGAAAATACTTTGCAGACATTTTCAGAGTCTTATATCTAATTGTGGTTAAATCAACAAAGGAATTGCTGCTTGACCAGAAGTTTATTTTTTAAGGCTGACACATAGCTCTTCTAAATACAGTATCTATCCCTCCACGGTATGTTGAAGGCAAAGGCCCCATTAAACAAAGTTCAAGTCTTCATTTATGCAGACATATAAGCAGCCTGCTCAGTGTCACTTGGAATTATATTATCTTTAGGAAGAAAGTAACATTCTAATATTAAGCAGTGCTGACCTCTGTATGCAGAAATTTGAACATGAGAGAAGAGGAAATTCTACACTTTCTTCATTAGAAGATAAAACACCATATTTTCACACAACACACATCCACACATATTTTACCATTAAATGTGTCTTCTCTGTGGAGTCTACTTATAATTAAATAATACACAAAGGGTGCTTTCGTAGGTACCTAATGGACTACCCTTTGTAGCAGGAAGCAGAATAAGCAAGCAGAAAAAATAACCAAGTTTATACAGTTCTCCTGGTGCAGTTAGTTCATTCTTGACTGTGGACATAGTATTTGTGATGTTCTCAGATGGTTTGAGAAAGACAATGAATGATAAGGGAGCATATCTAATGTAAATTTCCACAGATTAAAGATCTAATATTGTCTTTGTTCCTGAGAGGCAGAACTAGTAGAATAGATGATCCATGCCCACGTAATTATCCTAAGCCAAAACAAAATTATTTCTATTTCTGTATAAAAATTATGGTCTTAAAGAAAAATCTACTATAAGTGATCAGATCTTTCTACATTTTCTTTCCACTGGCACTCTTAGAAATCCAAGTCAAATCTCCCCAGTGCAGTTCCTAGAGTGCAATGGTGAATAATTTTGAAGGAGATGCCACCGAGAGAAGAGACTGTAGAATAAACTCTTCTGAAAGAATATTAAAACGTCTTTCCATGAAGAATTTTTAATTACTCACCGCAGAATGGTCTGCCGTCTCTATAATTGCTTTGTGCTTCTCACTCACCAGATGTGGCCTCATTGTGTGTTAAGTTATTGTGACTCAGACTGTCCCAGAATATAAGAAAATCAGAAGCTCTGTTCTCTCTCATAGAAAGAGAGACCACCTTCTCTGAAGCATTTGACCTCTGAAATGATCAACACCCTGGTATTTACACTCAGCAAGTGACACTGATATTTAGCTGAATTTGTATGCTATCGGCCAGGAAAAACAAACAAGCAAACTGTATTGGTTGGCCCACATTCTTCTAATATATTGCCCATATATATGGGAAAATGCATTTTAATTAACCACATAGTGAAGACAAAGGAAAAAGTGAGGAAAAGGCTAGAGCAAGATATTTAAGCCATTTACAAATAGTAATTATTTACTAGACATACCTCTAAGGCAGCGGTTCTCAACCTTCCTAATGCTGCAACTCTTCAGTACAGTTCTTAGTGTAGTGGTGACCCCAACCATAAAATTATTTTACTGTTACTTCATTAGCGAAATTTTCTACTGTTATGAATCATAATATAAATATCTCATATGCAGGATATTTGTTATCTATCTATTTAGATAGATAGATAGATAGATAGATAGATAGATAGATAGATAGATAGATCCCTAAAGGGGTCACGATTCACAAGCTGAGAACCACCATTAAAAGGAAGAGAGTCCCAGACACTGTAGCCTTTGGCCTTGTAGACGATTTAGGCCTTGCATGTTTAGAAGAAACACCAAGTTGCTCAGCAAAAGAGAGGAAATCAAACCACGAGGATCTGGCTTGCTTCCATGTATGTGGACCTATCTGCATTGCCCACGTGGCACGCCTGGGTTGGCTACCCAGAGGCTATTTAAGCAGTGGGCTGGCTTTCCCCAGGATCAGATGATTGTTCAAGGTTCCTGAATAAACTGCATTGAAAAAAAAAAAGAAAAGAAAAATAAAGGTGAAAAGTGACGGAGGAAAGAAAAAAAAAAAAAAAGAAAGAAAACACCCTTCTGCTGAATAGCTAAAATGAAACTTTAAGGAAAAGGGATAAAGAGACGTTGTGAGAAGTGCTATACCTTGTTACCCTTCCAGAGTTTTGGTAAACAAAGCATGACTTAGTAATTATCTTGTCACTAGCAGTTTAGGGAAAAGCAGAGGATAAAGATCAGCAGAAAGAAGAAACGGGCTGCATTTAGAGACTGCCAGAAATCTAGAATGCCCACAAGGTGGTACCGATGTCTACATGGTCACCAGCTGCCATGGTTTGACAGCAGATCCTCATTACTTTTCATGGGAAAAATGAAGCATCAAAGAAATCAGAATTTGCCTTAAGGGGTCACCCAATGCCTTTTAGGACGGAATATTCACTCCAAAGTTCAACCATCTCCTTGAGCCACATTTTTCTGTGAATTTCCTCATACATACACAGATAAAAAATCTATTGTGCCTCTTGAAATTGTTTTTGCTAGTTTACTTTGCAGACTCCAAAATACTAAAAATCCATGGCTAGAGGGTTAGTTTTCTTTTTGGACAAGCCTCTGCTAAGGTGAGAAATTCAGCCTTGGTCGTTACTGGTGTTGACACTCAAACATAGCTCTCACTCAAAATGAATAAGACATCATTTAGTATGAGCCAATTATGAATGCCCAACGATCTGGAACACAGATTCAGGTTTCCCTTAATAAAATGCTCCACTGTGGAAGGGGGTACATGAACTTTTACTCTCAAATACTTTGGTGGGACACTAGGTAAGTGGGCTACAGGACATTGGGTGAATCTCTTCTATAGGTTCCAGATGTTTGTGTTTGTGTTTGTGTTTGTGGAGACGAGAGGTCTGCTGAGCTTAGCAATACATTCCAGGAGCTTTGCCTAATTGTCATAGGAATGTGAGGTCAAACGCAGAGGTTGGAAGTAAATGGCTAGTGTGGATACCCTTCAACATGTTGGCTTCATTCTGCATTCCATCTCTCTACAGTCATGACATTGTGCTCAATGAGGGTCAGTCTTCAGGACCTCCAATGTAGATGTGGCTTCTTCAAAGTTTTTGGATTCAGCCTGGATTGGAAGGGAAGCAGCTGCCCCTCAGTTTCCAGCTATGATCCTGCAGTTATTTCTGAAAGTATGGGAAAGTCAAGCTTTGGTTCTGAGACACTCTGTCCGGTTTACATTGCTCAGGTGCCCTGGAGTGTGTGTAGTCAGAGAAGTCCTAGCTGAGGTGTAGGCCTCTGTAAGTGCTTAGACTCTTTAATGCAGCTTCCTGCAAGGCTCCTGGTGTCTCTTCATGGTGCAGGGAATCATAGCATCTGCCTGCTGTCTCAGAAGTTGCCCTTCTTGAAGGATATTCGCTTCTCTCATCTCCCTAATACACAGCCCTCCATAAGGACCTCAGTCTTCCCAGACATAAAAGCCAGAAGGAACCATGGCTGGAGGTAATATTTGCTTTCTGTATCTATAGCACACTCTTCTACCCAAGCAATTCCTTCCTGTTGGAGAGAAGACATCCTGTATAAAGAAAATATCAAATTGTCTCAGCAAGACACTCAGATGTTCTGGGCGTGGTGGTATACACCTTTAAGCATTCAGGAGGCAGAGGCAGGTGGATCTCTGTGAGTTCAAGGCCAGCCTGGCCAGCTCCAGGACAACCAGGGCTCTGTTACACAAAGAAACCCTGTCTAGAAAAACAGCAAACAAAAACCCCAAACAAACAACAAAAGCAAAACTACAGAGATACATATTTTACAGGATCCTTCAAGTGAAAGGGTTAGACTAACTTTGTAACCTGTATGTCTTCTAAAGCCTATAGTTTTGAGTTTTAGGTCCAGGTTAAGCTAAACCCTTTTAGTACCTTTCCAGAGAATGGAGGAATGTGACCCTATCTGTGAGGACAGATATAAAAAGCAAGCAAGCAATAACCTTCACTCAGCAAAAAGAAAGACCAGACCCTTGTCTCTGAGATAGTGTTTCTTAGCAACAAACCCAGACTTCTTCTGAGTAGCTTTTGACCTCCAGCCAAAAGTCCGCAGCCCCTAATCTTCAAGGATGAGCTAACCATCCCCACCTCAAATTGCAGTTACATCCACACTTGGCAGGACTGGCCAAGCTTGAGCACCTAAGTCTAACCAATTATCTTACTTTATAGCTTCCTCATCCAATCCTAAGTTGCCAAAACTGAAACTTCAAATTTCCTGAAATTTTTCTTTTAAAAACCTAAAGGCCTTTGTCTCCCGGTGCCACTCTTTGCTGACCAGCAAGGGTGACCCCATTGCACAATGGTTAATAAACCTCTTGCTTTTGCAACGAGTCATGGTCTGGGGGAGTTTCTGGGAAGGGCTCCATCTTGAACTCCTGAGCTGTGAGACCCCAGGTCTTACACAAGTATGGCAGTGATTTAGCAAAGAGCCGATATTTCAAGTCTGAGCAATGGGATGTTTAAAAAAATTGGGCCCCCTGGCCTTCTTGGGTCTCACAATGACATCTCTGTGTCTATTCTATGAAGAGTAGAGTTTGAATCAGTGAGCCTGAGAAAACGTGTTTGTGCCTGTTGTCAGAGACACGATTTTCTTCCTTTCCCAACGCTTTCCATTCGTGTCAGTAGAACACTCAAAGCTGACTTTAAAATGTCATGTTGTCTCCTAAAGCTGGATACACCCACCTCCCCTTGGATATGCCCTTCTCCCCTGTTGAGTTGCTCTGTGTCCCCACTCACCCCTGCCCACTGGTGGGAGATGGGACCAGCCTGCCAGGACTCTCACCTCAAAGCTTTTTTGAGAAGTAAACACCTGAGAAAACTTTTCCTGCCCCACCCCTCATCTTCCAGAAGAATGTCAACAATAATTCTGGGTTAGCAAACCAAAGGCAGCCCTGGTCTACCTGGCTCCTGCCAGAAGCAGCAGTGGTCTTTGCAAAAATAGCAGCAAGGGGAGGGAGTGATGGGAGCGCTGGCTCTGGGTGGACCTCACACTTGCCTCCTGCTGCTTGTTTGTAGGCAGCCCAGAGAAGGGAAAATGAGGTCACCAAGTACTGCCTCTCCCTGCCCATCCCCCACTCCCACCCCAATTCAGGCCACCAGCACAGGTTACCAGTGATATGACTTCCTCAACTGGACACAGTCAGCTGCTGTGTTGATCCCTCTGAAATCTAAACTCTGGTGTGTGGTGGGAATATGGAATTATATATATACCACCACGCTCCATGTATGCAATTTCCTGCATGATAGGAAATCACTCTACCACCTGAGCTACATCCTGGGTTCAAGTCTATTTTTTTAATAGAGCATTGATGCTATTTAACTTCACTTTGGTCCGGGCAGCAGCAACCCCTACTCTCTACTTCTGTTCCCAGATTATTGTTGTATATAAACTGGGGATCAGAGGGATGACGTGACTGTGCCAGGTTCCACAAATGCTGACTTGTGTATTTCATCATTCCCGAGCTCAGGTTTCTGGTTTATTATTTATTTACATGGGTCTGCCTCACCAAGACTGCTTTATATTTACCTGTCAGTGCTTAGTATGAAGAGGGTCTTAGTATGAAGAGGGTCTGAGTTTTCATCAGAAAAGCTTGGTACTTGGGGAATTCTAGATGCTGGCCTCTCCAGGAGACCCAAGTAGTTCGTAGCTGAAAGTAAAATCTAAACTCATCTTTATTATTTTACAAAAAGTTGCTTTCTGATAACAGACTAGCTTAATTTAGTGTGTGTGTGTGTGTGTGTGTGTTAGAGGTATGTATGCGGTAGGCATGCTCTAATAGAGAGCAGGGAAAAGCAAGAAAAAGTAATTGTGTAAACAGACTAACTAGAGTGTTCTGTAGCTTTGAAAAATATTGTGGCCAAACAAAATGTTCTGCCAGGGCCAACCTGGGTTAGCTTTCTATGTTCTCAGTAGTGACAGTTGTATTTTCCAGTTCTACTGGTCTTCCCAGCCCAGCCTAAGGCACCATATTCTTACGTAGCTCAGTAGCCTGGTCAGGCCAACAGTTTGGTTTGGGAGCTGAGTAAGGAAGACAAGATTGCAGCTCTTTACAGACCTTTCCAGAGAAATCTTTAGTTCTCCACGAAGAGCCTCTATCAACAGAGGAGGGGGTCATATTTTCTTTGAAAATTAAATTGTAACATGTTGGAGCATTCTTCAGTGGCGTGAGGATTTCACTAGACCACATTATTCATAACAAACCACTATTTGTGTGAAGGCGCTGTTCACACACCATCTCTCCTCACCTCCAGTGAAGGTCATGACAAAGTTAGCAAACATCAACATTTCTGATGAAGAAACCAGAGACCAGAAACCAAACTAATGTTTTCAAAAAGGTCTTCTGGAAAGTGCTGGCACTTCCCCGGCCCCGTGGTCTCCACCACTCTTTTTGAAGCAGCACCAGTCGCGCAATGTTATCCAGATGCAGTCAGTGTTCGTTGGCTGTAGATGACCAAGAAATAAACTGTGAGCAGCTGACTTAGACAACAGCTGTAGTCTTGAGTCCAGAAACCCAGACTAGGCTGTGCTTCCTCAGCATTAGGAAGCCTACCAACTGGCCACTGCCTTTTCCAGAAGGGGGAGGAGCGCTATCCCTTAAAAACAGAATGAGATTTGGGCCTGAATTCTATTTTAACTGTGCATTATTTGTTTAGACAACAAAACTAACAAGACAGTCCTGGGGGGAGGGTTATTCAGTTTACATCCCAATTGCAGTCCCCTCCCTCCTCTCCTCCTGGCCCCACCCTCACTCCCTCTTTGCCCTCCCCCACTCCTCAGATAAAGGGAGTCCATTGGCCAGGCACCCTCATCAAAGGAAAGTGATCAAAAGCAGTCCATGTCAGACAGCCAGGGGGGATTTTTTTAATTAGGATGGAATTGGTTATTTCATGTGAGGCACCTGACATGCAGTAAGCTCTTTTGTAAATCACTAGCCTAAAAAACAACAACAACAAAAAAGTCTGTTTTGTATCTCCCAGAATCTGTCACTCTTACATTTGCCCTGTTATTAAGTATTTTCATTCAATTTGTTTTCCTGCAACTTATGGCAACACACATCTTTACGCAATGCCTAGTCAATTCTGGTTCTTTCTGAACTTAAAAATCAAAAGAAAAGAGTGTGCTCTATTTTTCCTTTCTTAAAAGCATGAGTTGAAGTGGGAAACCCATTACCTCAGCATGCTCAGACATTATTAAAAACAAATTATTCAGGTCAGTAAAAGGGGAGCAGAGAAGGCTAGGGGGTGGTGAGAAAGAGTTAAAGAATGGACCTCTTGTTGGCTCACACATGACATTATTTAGAAACAGTTTATTTTGTTAATATGTCCAGATGGCTCCCAGTCATATATAAAAATACCTGAAACCATACTGATTTGCTTGACAAATGTCCTAAGACCAGTTAACCCAGACTGAACAGCATGTGTCTATTTGAAGGGGAAATTTGTTCAAGGGTTTCATTGTCTGCTAAAGGAAAGCAGCCCTTGGTGTTGGTAAAATCCCAGTGTTAGATAGGCAGTTGGTTGAGCTGAAAGTTATAGGTTTGAATTTTCACTCCACCACTTCCTGGAGAGGTGACATGGGCAAACTACTTTGTTCTTTCATTTGAGAAACAGAGGTCATAACTCAAGAGTTCCGATAGGATTTAAGAAAATGTTATGAAACAATGTGAGATAGATCCAGATCCTTGGTGAAGTCAGTATTAGGCAGCATATTAGCTGACTCAGTAGACGAACTGGGAAGTGTCTTGAAACTGAAGATATTAGTTTCAAGAGGACATAGATCAGAGTAGACTAAAAGAGAATGTTAGACTTAAAGTCCAGGGGAAACTAAGTTGAGAGATGTCTTCAGACAAATTTCACAGCTCTTCTGTTTCTTTTTAAAATTTTATGTATTTACTTATTTCCTGTGTCTGTTTATTTATTCAGAGAGTGAGTGAGAGAGTGAGTGAGAAAGAGAGACAGAGAGAGAGAAAACACATCTTCTTCTCCCCTTCCACCAGTCAGTCCAAAGGCTAGAACTCAGGTTCTCAGACTTGGCAGCAATCTCCTTTACCCACTGAGCCATCTTCCTGCCTGTGATTCTTATTTTCTTAATGTATAAAGTATCTTCTCCCTTCTGTTTTTAGGTGACACTGTGTGTCATCAACATTCATATTCTACTTTTTTTTTTCTGTTGCTAAAAGTAGCAAGCATTGTTAAGCCCGTGTTTGTGCTTTCCTAAATTGTTAACTTCTGATGGAAAGGATAAACTTTTTATCCCATTTCAGGGGAAGAATTATACCCAGCCTCTGGAATTTTAATCTGCTCTGTGCAGAGACAAACAGCCACTCTGCAGCCGGATGGCAGCCATGGTTAAGGCAATTATCTGTCTCTGGAAAGGTGGTATCTCCCCCTCTGACCTCCTACTTTTAGTTTAATGAGAAGAATTCTGCCACTGTTTAAATCCTAGAACTACCTTCACCGAAGCATAGTCAGAGTTCCTGAACACTTGAGACATCGAAGAATTTCACAGCCAAGTGGTCTGTCTTACTGTTGAGTAAATTACACAATCAGGCTCAGAAAAGCCCAAGTTCTTCTGGGGTTCAGGTCAATCATCTGGCTTGTGTTCTAGCACATGGGGTATAGATAGAGCTTAAATAATACAGATTGTAAAAAAAATAACTCAGATTCTAGCTTCTTTTAAGAGTAAATGTTTGAGGTGATTTACTTTATGATCTTCAATTTCTAAAAACAAAAACAAAACCTAAAACACTAAAACAACTCTCAAGTTTAAGTAAAATATCATACATACTTTGAAAATTTTTACTATTTATGTATGTATGTATGTATGTGTGAGAGAGAGACAGGCAGACAAACACACACACATACACACAGAGAGAGAGAAACAGAGAGATAAAAAATTGTTAATAAGGGTCAGTAGCTTTCTGTTTGATGAAACAAAAAATAAATTTTCTTTCAAGATGTTCTCCATCGCTTTCAATAAATATTTGTTATATTTGGGGGCAGTTTTTTTATTTTAATAATGCATTTTATTAAATCTAAAATATTATTTTATTTCAGCAATCTATAAGATTTATGAATCAAACATTTTATTAGTTTTTATATCAAAATGTGATACGCTTTCTATATTTGTGACATAACTCAATTTTGATTTATTTATTTTGTTTTTTAACATTTTTTATTACATTTATTTTTTATTAGTTACAGTTTATTCACTTTGTATCCCAGCTGTATCTCCCTCCCTCATTCCCTTCCAACTCCACCCTCCCTCCCTCTTCTCCTCCCATGCCCCTCCCCCAGTCCACTGACAAAGGAGGTCCTCTTCCCCTTCCATCTGACCCTAACCTATCAGGTCTCATCAGGACTGTCTGCATTGTCTTCCTCTGCAGCCTGCCAAGGCTGCTCTCCTCTCAAAGGGTGGTGATCAAAGAGCCAGCCACTGAGCATTTGGGGGGTAATTTAAGACCTTCACCAGAAGGGCTTCCCTACTGACCAAAAGTGATGCATTTAAAGTATTGTGCTCTTATGTGTGCGAATACAATTTACATATTTCCCATCATTCTGTATGTATAGGTATTTAAGCTTAATTACAGGTCATAGGATATACATACTAAAATCTATCACACCATCAGATGCCTTTCATGATGTCTGTGCCAGCTTGTCCTTTCCACACTACCATAATACTCATTTACCTAATCCTTCACAAACAGTTGATAGCAAATATTTCAGGTTTTGCAATGGGCAGAATTTCCACACTGCTTTTACTTATACTTCTTTGCATGATGGCGATGCTGAGCACCTTTTACTGACAACATTGCTTGTATGTATTGTCTCTTTCATAAGATCCCATTAAAATGTAGTAAGTTCCTTCTCAACTTTATTGCTGAATTTATTTGCATATTCCCATATAGAAGCTACGATTTATTTAGTTAAACCTTTCCAATATATTGAAATCTTGGGAAAGGGAACTTTTTGCCCACTTTCATTTTTTATTAATGAACAAATAATAATGCCAGTATTTTACAGCAACTTATAGTAGCACAAAAGATTGCCAGGAAATATTCTCATATCACTGTTGTAATTAAATGACAGATACTGTTTTCCACTAATTAGAGCTGAAGAAATGGATCTCCACAATGATGAAATCAGGTTTTTTGTTTTGTTTTGTTTTTGTGATAGGGTCTCACTGTGTGTGTAGTCTATGCTCAAATTCACTATCCTGCTCCCCTAGACAGAGATTTTTAGGAGTGTAGCACCATCCCTAACTATGAAAATCATATCTAAAACCCATTATCTTTGGGTTCAGAGTTTCTCCCAGGCGAATATTTGTGATTTTATTCAGGTTGCACAGAAGCCTAGAGTCTCGGAGAAGTGATGTAGGTAAAAATTGTTTAGTCTAAACTGTGTCGCTTATGGCCCAGCAGACCAAGCTGTGTGCCTGGGGCATGGTGCTAGAGAAGACTTGGGGTTTCCATTGAAGCTCCTTGCATTAAGCTAGGTGGGTTTCCATGACAGCAGTGCTTTCTAAACAAATTCTAGCATTTTTTCCCCTGATAAGAGGAAAATAATGCAGGATTACCGTGAAATCATTGTCAAAAAAGTCAGTTTTTTTAAGAACAATACATGGCAGCTCAATCTCCAAGTGGGTTCCCTAGTAAGGGGAACAGGGGCTGTCTCTGACATGAACTCAGTGGCTGACTCTTCAATCACCTCCCCCTGAGGGGGCAGGGCAGCCTTACCAGGCCACAGAGGAAGACAATGCAGACAGTCCTAATGAGACCTGATAAGCTAGGGTTAGATGGAAGGGAAGGAGGACCTCCTCAATCAGTGGACTGGGGAAGGGGTATGGGAGGAGAAGAGGGAGAAAGGGCGAGATTGGGAGGGAATGAGAGAGGGGGCTACAGCTGGGATATAAAGTAAATAAATTATAATTTTAAAAAAATTTTTTAAAGAAAAAGAAGAAAAATAATAAAAGAAATTAAAACACCCAGAGGTAAATAATATATTCAGAATACTTACTGCCCACCTTCTAGGTTTGCAAGTATTTTATGTATGGTCATATATGGTTTGGATCTAAATATACCTTTAACAGCCCATACCCCAAATGCTTAATTCCCAGCCTGTGGTGCTATTATGAGGTGATGTGACCTTTAAAAGGAACATAGTCAAGTCAGGATGCATACTTGAAGAGGAGTTGGGGACTCCTGCGTTCATTCATACCGGCCTCTTTCTAGCTGACATAAGCTCACAGTCTTCCTTTAGTGGTCCTACTGTTGTTGCATATGATACCGTCATATGCCTAGATCAACAGGGCCAGGGATTACGGAACCCTCTGATACGGGAAGCTTAAAACCATTGCTGCATTAAGTTGATTTTCGTAGGGCTTTTATCACTGCTACAGAAAGTTAAGTAACACCGATGGCATTTCATTGCTAAGTACAGGTAAGTAAGCAAACTTGCACTGAGTAGCTGTGACTATCCAAAGCCCTTCTTAGGAACAGAAGGGCTTCAAGCTTTCCTTTGATTTGCGCTTTTTACAACCTGGTTTTCTGCACTCAGAACATTGGATTTCAACAGTTGTCTTGTCTTGTCCACTAGTACCTTCTTAGCTAGCACAAAAAACTAAATGGTTTACCTTTATCCTAAGTTTCAACACACAATTGTAGCTACTGCTGGGAAGACAGGGATGGTAGTCAGCCTTGGCTTTAATATAGTCAGAATTTTGAGCCAAAAACAAGGGCGGAGGTGTGGCGGCGGGGGAAGAAGCTGAATGTTCTAAGAAGACTTGGCAACATAGTTTTGATTTCTCTGTGTATAAGTTACACAGCAAGAAGAGTCCACACAGAGTCAGGAGCAACACCCCCTCATTGAATAAATCATAGTTATTCTTGGGTCTGTGATTTAGTCACCTCACAGCCTATGTGTGTTCAATTGCAGTTCTTAGACAAATTCTTTAAGGTATTTGGTTGTGGGTTTTTTTTTTCCCCATTTAAGTTTGTTAGAAATATTAAGCCAGATCACATGTCTCGAATAGTCCAAGATGTGAAACATATGCTCACAATGAGACCACAGAGGTAGACCCACAAAGCCAATGCCAATTTCTATTTTTAGCAGAGACTTTACATGCCTGCTCAACACGTTTATTTAAAAAGTAGTTAATTGTTCATCCTGTATGTCAGGGTGTCACACAACACAGTAAAGAAGGGGGCCAAGGCTTTTCCTTCTAGAGCATGTGATGCTATCTCTCAGTGCACTTCATCCCAGGACAGTGCAATGTTGAAGAATTAGAGGTTTGAAAGACATAATAGGAATAAAGCAGAGTTAGAAAAGAAACACTTTCTCCCTTCAGTAAGTCTCATACTAAGGAGGAATCATCATCAGCTTCCTTTAGGACCCTCTATAGTACTGTAAGGTGGCTATATAACCTGTCAAATATAGACGGTGGGTCATAAAAATGCTCCTTTGTTTTCTACGAAATTGCAGTTCTCACCTATTAATTCTCACCTCTCAGACCTTCTGGGACTATGAAAACTAACCCGTTAAGGATGAAGATTCTAGCTTAGTCCCAGCTAGCTTTCTCTGTATCGTGCATGCATCCAGAGTGTGTTGTGTCTTCAGAAATAGAGTCTCACAGTTTATGAACTTTATTTCTTTCCTTAATAACTATGAGGTCACTTTCCTGATTCGTCTAAAGATTTCTGATTCCTAAACAATTCTACTTCCTCCTTCTTATCTCCTTCTCAGTCCTCTTGAAGAAGAAAATCTAATAGAAACAGAATTGTGGAGGAACAAAATATGTGCTGTGGCCCATATTTTGTCACTTCTGTTAGAACTTCAGTCTTTCTGATTGTAGAAACATATGAAAATATTAATGTAACATCTGGCCTCATCAGATTAATGAGATGATTAAAGAAAATGAAATGGGTGTCTCCATGAGCACGGACTTATTTTTCTAATTAATCTTTGAGGTTGTAAATAATCTAATTCTGGTCTATGATCACATTTCATATTTTGGAAGAATTTCCCTGGCTCTAATGTCGAACTGGAACAGCTCTTTCTGTTCTGAGAACATTGCCTTCAAAGTTGGGCTAACCAGCTCTGTCTCTTGATGAAGCTCAGATTTCCCCATCATTACCATTACCATGTGGTTACTGTGAGCTCTATACCAGAGTAGAATATTTCCAGGAGTACCCATCACGAGAGGCCCGGGTCTCACATGATGTGTTGATTATCTGCCTCTTTTATTGACATAGGTGCATAGAGAACTCTGATATCAATATGATGTCATTATTGCCACCATGCCCTACTTCCAGCTACCAATGACTTAATAATAAATCCAAGATTTACCTAAATACTTAATAATAAACTCCACAGGCTAGCAAGAGTGCCTTATAGCACGTGGCTAATTAAGTTCCAGCTAAGCATCCTTTTGGCTCAAAAAGTTCTCCTTGTACTCTATAACCAACAAGAAATTTCACAGGACACTCTAGTGCACCCTGTTTTCAGCATTAGGAACACCCCTAGTTTATAACTGATTTGAAGTGCTGAAATGTTTGGCATACCCTTGATCTCAGCAAATTCCCCTTCCCTGGCTGAGCTAGAGATTCAGTCTGTCTGCCATTTCAACTGGTATCCATTATCTACGCCCATGAAAAGCTGAGCATTGTGAAGCATTTTCCTTTTCCTTTTTCTTCTTTCGTTCTTCCAATATTAGATGCAACCTTACTTATTTAAACAAAACAGATGTGTACTGTTGACTGTGTTGAAATCTTAACCCCAAAAGGTGATAGTATTAGGAAGAAGGTATTAAGAAATTCATTAAGTCATAAAGGTAGAGCCTCTTGGGGAGAGAGAAAGAGACAGAGACAGATGGTCACACAGAGAGACAGACAGACAGACAGATAGATATATGTCTGTCTAGACATATTCCTGGGGCCTCCTTGGTCACTTTAACTGTAATAAATAAACTTTTTAAATTTGTAATAACAATTCTGTGATAGAAGTCCACATGGACTAAGTAGAGAAAATTTATCTAATTTATCTTTAGTCTTCATTAATTTTATGACAGCAATAGAATTAATAGTGACTCAGTCAAATTCAATGGAGTTACATAAGAAAAAGGTAAAGGTGCATCTGAAAGCATGAAAAACAATACTCTTTGTCTTTTATGGCCTGTGCCTCAAACTGCATGACTCCCTGTAATTCTAGGTTTTTAAAGACTTTCTGATCTGCCAAACAATGCTGCACATCTCCTTAATTTCTTAATTTTTCATTTCATTCTGACAACTCTGGAGGAGTCATAAAAAGCATCTTTCAATGAAAAGATTCCAAATTGGCTTCAATTGAAAAAGATTCCTCAATCTACTTGATATACTTTGAATTTATGGGCTTTGTTTAATCATTCAAACTTAACATCTCCAACAAGCCTTTTTGGCCTCAAATGATTGCCTCATGGCAAGTGAGTCCATATATCTCAGCGACATATGGCTGGAGGATCTATTTGAGTTCCCACTATGATTATGAAATCAAACCAAAGTTTCTGTGCAGATTAAATCCCAATGTTGACGTCCCAGGACAGTCCTGTCCAGTACTGACCAGTGCCAAACTGTATCTTTGCTTCCCACTACATCACTAAATGCCCCCTACCCAAAAGCACGCAGGCCTATGAGAAGGACATGTGGGAGGGAGGACAGCTTACTGCTTCTCAGCTGGTGAGCAGCCATCTTCAGAGCTGGTCCTGAAGTCCACTTGCTGCCTTCATGTGATTGCAGCTGATAGCTCAGGGAACTCAGAACCGTCAGCTAAGCAGATCCTGAATTCCTAAGCCTGTGTGAAGCAATAAATCTATTTTTGTCTTGAATTACTAAAATTATTGCTACTTTGTTATTCAACAATTGAAAACTAATATGCTCACATAAGAAAGTTAAAATCAATAGAGAGCTGATGTTTACAAGTCCCTCAGAATCATGGATTCAAAATTGCTGTGCTTTAATTCCTGTGAGAGACATAACTGCGATTTAAAGAATTCCTGGCTTTTGAATGCTCCTTCCCTGTTTATGAGGAGGGGGAGTTACTTGGTTCTGGCAAGAGGTTTGTCCAAGACAGGCAAGACGACTACTTATTTTGCACTTCTCTCTGACATCTGGGGGTTGAACAAGTGCTCCGGGCACTCACAGATAATGAGATGAGGAAAGGTGTCCAATACAGAATGGCACCATGGCAACACTGTGATCTACAGCATTCCCCGTGGTGCAGGAGTTATGGTGTTAGTACCTTTCCTCATGAGATTACATTTTTCTCCTCATTTCCTGAGACTGAGTTTTCAGCCACAGGGATCTGAGCTATCCCATATTCTGCAACAAACACGTTAGTTGTTGAAACAAACTATTGCTGTATGCGTACAGCATCATGGCAGGTCCAACAAAAGTCACATGGGAAGAATCAGAGACGTACAAATATCTGATGTCAACAGGAAGTGACTCATTATGGCCGACTGGATCTGTTTTCTTAACTACAGCTTAATGGGCAAGGAAAAGCCAAGTTGTGATGTGGAAAGATTAAGATTAAAGGGCACAGACTCTAATAGGAAGATCATCAATGGGTGCCAGCAGCTTGGGGGTTTCAAATGTTAGTGATTTACAAATTAAATGCCCTCAGTCTACGTGCTTCCCTTTCAGTAGCTTTATACCTAAATATGTATTTTCATACTAGAAATAATTTTAAAATCTTTTCTGAACTTCATGAAACAGAAGTATCCAGAAAAGAAAAGAAACGTTAACTTTAAAGCCTTCCCAGTTAAAGAAGGAGAACAAAGAACATAGAATTAACTCTGCACCCACTATAGTGTGCTTGGAATCAAAACTAGGTATAAAAGTTTACGAGCTACTCATAAATATCAGATTTTATATTGTTTTCCAAAATAAGTAAGGAGACATAGTCAATGCAGATGTTGGATGTAATGTTTCATTCTTCTCCTTATATGCCTTTAATTCATTCTTAAGTTAGAAACTTTCCTAAGTTCTGGTATTGTTAGGCTGCTAAATAGGTCTGTAGGAAGGCCAGAAAATGAGAAGAAAAATGAAGTAAGATCATGGCTTCTTGCAGGTCATATTGGTTGGCAACATCAGTTACATTTCAGTTTTCCTTTGGTAGCCTCTAGCCCAGGGGCTCTCAGCTTGAGGGCTGAATGACCTACCAGTTCGCAGCTGTTACCCAAGTCCCTCAGAAATCACATTACAGTTTGTAAAAGTAGCAAAATTACAGTTATAAAATATCCAAGAAAATAATTTTATGGTTACTTCATAACATTGTATTCTTCTATAAAATGGTGCTGATGATACTGACATCAATCCCCTGCTGCTCCCTCTTTTGCTGTTGTAAATAACACTGTAGCATTTCCCTGTAGTGCATGTGAATGACTGTATACAGTTTTTATGGAAGGTGGGACTGATGGCCCATGCTTGCAAACTTCTCTCCCCTGTCTTGGCCTGTATTTTCATCAGACAAGGCTTGTCCCCTTCCTTCTCTCAACCGTGAATTCCATCAAAATATTAATAGTATAATCTGATTAATGAAAATGATGTCTTTAAATTTGCCACTGCCGTGATTATTAATGTGCAGGCTGAATATCGTTTCAGATATGCTGGGCATTTATAGCTCTTATCTTGTAAAATTGTACCTTGATAGCTTTTGTCTATTTTTTTTTTTTTTTTAATGGAAAGGGATAGGCCACTTTGGCATGAGCCAGTTCCATCCCTGACAGGCAACTAAACAGTAATGGGATTTGAGGTCTTAGCTGTAAGAGAACAGTGGAAAATGTTACCAACAACTGACCTCCCTCACCCCTGCTAGCATGTCTGCCTTCTGCTGCACATTTTATGTTGTATGGAGAAAATGACAAAAGACAGATGCTTCTTGCGGGGCTGGGAACTGTTCAAATCATTCCTGCTAGTCCAGAGACATTTACTGTAGCTTGTTGGAGCTGATATCACAGGCTGCTGCTTGCTTTTTCACTATCTTGTAAATTATGTTGCAATTTTCCTTTCCATGGAACCTGCAGGTCAGCAGGAATGTTTCTTTAAAGATGTTATACTGCAAATGGTATCCTCAGGCTAAAAGCTGTAAAGCCGGCAATGAAAGAATTTGAGGTTTGTAAATAAACCATGAGGAAAAACAGAATACATATCTAGCCTGGCTGCTAGGTCCCTTACAACCTTACTGAGGTCTATAGACATGTTCACGTCCCTTGAAAGGCTTGACAACCACATCATATTCGTCTTCCTAACAGGTTCTCTGGCTGCCCCAGAGCCTCAAGATACTGCATGATAGACAAGGTGCTGTTCAGAATGGTGGTAAATCTCATCTTAACCACAGACCACTCTCCTCAGGAGCCCTCTGGCACTCTGTTCTCTTCTGAAGAGAAACTGGAAAGTGTGATGTACTCAAGCATTTTCATCATATTAATAGGCAACAGAATATGAGCAGTCTCTCATATACAATTCTGTCTCCCAGTCAGGATCTTGTTTTTACTGGCAGGCAAATCACTCCAGCGAGCTGGAATGTATTTTTTTTCTTTCTCTAACAGCCCTAATATTTAGTTGAACTTCACAATTTGTCCTGTTTTGATGTATTGTGTTCTGTTTGTGAATATGAGCCTGTGAATGCTTTCTCTCTTCATCTGGTAAGAGTTGTAGATACCCTCGATTCCCACCAGAGCTTCCCTCTGCAATTCTGAATGCTTGCCTCTCCTCTCTTTCACAATGACTAAATCTCTGGAGCTTCAGAGTGGAAGGATATACTGGGAATGGGATCCTGCCCGTGTTTATTTATGTGTGACCTCTATGAGTCTTACATAGGAGGAGGAGGAATCATGAGAAAGAAAGCACTGAAATGTTTTCCTGTGAGCTTATGCAGACATGAGGACTCGTTGGAAGCTGATAAACTGGGCTGAAAGACAAGCATCCTTTGTAGGGACATTAATAACCAGATAAAGATTACCTTCAAAACACTCTCTTGAGCTGGTCGAATACTAAGAATTGTATTACTATTTCATGGTGGGAAACCAGAACAGGGAGAGGTACTTGATCAACACTGGCATCATCAGCTCAGAGAGAAAGTCCCACCCCTCTCTATCAGCCTCATCCATTAGACCCACTCCCTGTTGCAAACCAGTTTTGGTTCTCCAGTACATATGAGCCAGTGTTCTTGGCTCTCGTTTGATCTGCAAATCAACCTTGGATGAACCAGTCGGAAGGTCTGGACGTTCTGTTCAGAGAACTTCATAGATTCTTCAAGATTAGCTGGCTCTGAAGAACCTTCCCTGCATTCTCAATTACTGTCTTCCATTCCCAAATGAATTCATGAAATGCAAGATGTGGGAAAGGCAGTAACACAGCTTCTGTCACCCGAATGGAGACCCACCCTGACCCACGCAGCTCATCCTTTCTTCCTGCTATGCCTTTCTTCCCTGAGCTCGCCCACTGTCAGATTCTTATGCAGCTTTTAACTCAGTTTCACTGCCACCATCATCATTAGCAAGGCATTCACACACATTCTGTCTTTTTCACAGTGCACCAGATCTCCACAGGCTCCTCTCTTGTAAAGACCTGTGCCCAGCTCTGCCCGGCTCTGCCCAGCTCTGCCCAGCAAGGTCTAATCAGTATAAATATCTTCTCCTCTTCTTTTCTAAGGGTTAGATCTATCCCAAGAACTATCAGATGAGCTTGCTCAATCAGACAAGAGAGATGAAGTGGGGGTGGGCAGCTTTGGGGTCTCATGAGTAAGATATGGTCCAAAGGACGGATGACCAAACCTCGTCCCCTGAGAACGCCGTTGGTCTGGATTGGCCTTAGAAAGCAGCTGCCTTCTCTTGGTGAGTAAAGCAGGGCATCTGATTTCTTGGTGACACCCCATGACCACTGAATCTGAGAGTCTCGGTTTCCTCTTTTAGAAAATGGAGAAGTTGGCCTAATTTATCTGTAGCTTCCTTCCAGCATTAGAATACCATGTGTGCCTCTAGATATGATGAGGGAGGGCCTAAGAAGTGGAAAAAGAAAGCTAATTTTATATGGAGCCATTGGCACTAACAAGCAATTTTCTCCACCTGAAGAAACGAGTACTAATCTTGACTTCACCATGACAATAATTTTTTTATTCTTTCTCTGAAGTGTGAATATCCCCTCCCAACTCATTTGGTAAGCAAAATGTTTCTACCTAAATTAAGTGAAAATATCAGTACCTGTTTAGGAACTAAAAAGGTGTTTTCCTCCTTGAGTAGAAGTTTGGTCCCACCGCTTTTTGTAGCCATCCCAGATAATACCCAAGAAAAGCTAACAAGTTCATGAGATACAGGCTTCTCAGAAAAAAAGTACAGAAAGAAAAGCAGGATTACTTTTCCCGAGGCTAAGTCAATTTTAGTTTGCCTCAATATGTTCAAAAGGATTAAGTCAAAGCACCATCTAGTGGTCCTCAACTGTGTTGTGCTCTCATGTTCCCTCAACTTGAGACCATATTGATTTTTGTGTGTCATTATCATGTTGTGATCAGACTACCCTCCTTATTCACAAAAATAGGAACAGCATCAACCTACATATTTTTCAAGGCCAATTAGGACTGTACGAGTATGTGAAAGTCAGTCAGGAAAACCAGGCCCAAGGATTTGTTGAATGTACTAGATGAGAGGAGGTTAAAACATCCTCCCCTAGACCACATAAGGAGGGGGACACCTGACTCTGTGATAGCAGCAGCCTCACCATCCTGTCATCCAACCACCCCGTGTATAAGTCAAGGAACCAACAAGAAGAGAATTCCTGACCATGCTAGGGCTTCAGTCTTGGCTTGGTCCTCACTGCTGGTGTAGTTTATTCTACTGGCCATCAGTCCATCTACCATTTCATCTGTCTGGACCATTAGTTGGTCAACTGTGAAGTTTACTTCATCAAAGTTGGTTTTGTTTTATTTATGTGCACGTGATAGATTATTTTTGTTCTTCCCTTCAAGGTAAACAGTTTCAGGTGGTAGTAGTAATGGATTAGAGAGTCATCTCCAGACAACTTTAGAACTGTTGCTTATATAGGGTTAAGGAAGGTTTGTGGTGGGAAAGCACTTGAAATCTGAGGATGTGAAAAGATAATCCAGGAGTTAAATGATCCCTAGACATTTGAGGACTTGTCTGTGCTGGGATTGGGGAGAATAATCACTGCTATGGGCTCCTAGGAAGTATGTGAGTAGTCTACCGCCTCCCTGCTCTGCACCTTACTTACACAGCTTGACTCAGGCAGCTGAACTCTTTCCCTACAACTTAGTTATTGGACCCTTCCTCTCTCTTAAGGCGCTTCTAACATCCCTGATAGCTTCTGTCTGTGCCTCTCAGCTAGACTGCTCTCAAACTTCTTACAGACTGCCGCAGATATTTTTATTCCTTTTATGCACTTCTGTAACCTACATATGGAGATGATAGGTAGATAGATGATAGATGGATGGATACCTAGAAAGATGACAGATAAATGATAGATGCATACATACATACACATACATAAATATATAAATACATATATTTTTCTGTATGATATATGGAAAGTATGATCTGAGAGTGAATGTTAGGGTTAAGATTAGAACAAAAGAAACTGGGTTTCTTCAGCCATCTGTCAAGGGAATTGGTACTACCTGGCGAAGAGAAGAGCATGCTTTGTGAATTTATTGTTATTTAGTAAAATCTAGTAGTGTGGAAAGACATACTCACGTTCATCAAGTTTCAGGCATGAGTGTGTGCATATACATGCATATATTTGTGCATATGTATGTGTGTGTGTGTTCAACAAAAGGAAACATTTTTCACATCTGGTCTAAAGCCACATCAAAAATGGTGGCAGTGGGAGGGGAGTAGAGAAGTCACATCTGTCATTCTGATGAATGATGAGTCTGGTTGGTTTTAATTCCTTTGTCTCCACTACTCACATACTTCCTAGGAGCCCATAGCAGTGATTATTCTCCCCAATCCCAGCACAGACAAGTCTTCAAATGGCTAGGGATCATTTAATTACCGGATTATCTTTTCACATCCTCAGATTTCAAGTGCTTTCCCACCACAAGCCTTCCTTAACCCTACACAAGCAACAGTTCTAAAGTTGTCTGGAGATGACTCTCTGATCCATTACTACTATCTCCTGAAGCTGTTTACCTTGGAGGGAAGAACAAAAATAATCTATCACGTGCACATAAATAGAAAAAAACCAACTTTGATGAAGTAAACTTCCCAGGTGACCAACTAAGCATTTCTTTTAATTAGAATTAAACTCAACTATGTGCAAAATAAAATCCAAAATAGCCGTGGTGTGAGAACTATAGTTTGTTCTCTCACACAGTATGGCAACAAATAGATGGTATAGAGCTGATGGGGCAAGTCTATGGCCATCAGGTCCAACTCTTTACATTGTTTTGAGTTTTTCCACTTCAGTTACTAGCTTCCATCCTCAGTTTTACCCATGGCTCAGCTTAGCTCTGGGGCCTCCAGGAATCACACCAGTACTGCAGTTCCACAGATTAGTTAGCAAGAAAAAAATATATGTCCTTTCCTTTAAAGGGCTGTCCTAAAAAGATCACACATCTCATTTGCCAGAGCTAATGATCAGAGTTAGATGCAAGGGAAATTGAAATATTAGCTATGTCTGTACTTACAAAATTCGAGTAATGTTATTGAGCAATGTATGAGTTACTTGCAAAATTGGAGTAATGTTGTTGAAGAATATATGAGTTACTTAATTCCACAAAGATGCTATATGACAAGCAACCACAGGAACTGTATGGCAGTGACTGCTCATTTGTCAAAGATAAGCACAGGCTCATGTCTGATGATATTGATTGATATCTGATGAGCTTGCTGGAGTGTACAAGGAGAAGCTGACTCCTGGATCCTTCAGCTGGCCTCAACAAAGACACAAAAGTCTGAAATTACATAGATAGCTATGCTCTATTGTCATCTGCTAGCAGGCTCAGCCTTTGATATTACCATAGGATAGAAAGTAGAAACACTCAGAACCTCTTAAGACCCAAACTCAATATTGGTACACTGTCATTTATGTATGTCTTTATTGTCCAAATAACACCATGTGGAATGGATAAATAGGGTCTATAAACTCTTTATGAAAATAATTTTGAGGTGTTCTAAAATAAAACAGAGAAACAACAAAAAAGCCAATGACTACAGAGGTGGGAAGGTGTGATGAACTTTAACCTTCTACAAAAGTGAAGGGACTTTGCTTTAAAAAGAAGAAGCTTAATCATGTATTCAATGATTAATACAAAAGGCAACTGTCATGCTACCTAGTAGCAAGCAAGCAAGCAAAGAAAAAAGTCAGCTAGTGGCCCACTTGAAGATGTTGCTTGGCACGCCACCTGACGGTGTAACATTTATGATCACATAAAATGAATCTAGGAAGAAGAAGTTGATGGAAGCCATTCCAGACGGACTTGGGTGAAGAAGTCACCCATCACTGTTGTTCAACTTTGGTAAGACATGTTCTTCTCTGGACTGAGAAGTGGGGAAGGGAGAGAGTAGATGAGTCACTCACAGCATATATGATGGTAAACACCAAGCTTTTACCTATATATTCATACAAACACGAAGACAAACAAGCATGAAAACAGCAGGAACAGGTAAGCTGGATGTCAATGAGAAACTTGATTACAAATGGTTGTTTTCTTATATTGTGTCATCAGACTAATGGACTCCCAGAAACCTGGATTTTCATTTTCTAGAAATAAACAAAAACAAGCAACATAAAGTACAATTAATCGGGAATGAACAGAAGAACCCAGAAATATAGAACTTGTAAACAAACTCTAATAATGTTCCAGCATCTTCATTTCTGCCTCTGAATCCTAAAAGAGGAGTCTGGATAGGTTCCTCCTTAGTTATAACTGCAGCAAGATAGAAGCTCTTACCAGAGCTGTGGGCACCTGTGCTTGGGCTCCACTGTTCAAAAAAGCCTGATGCTGAAGAAGCAACCATGACAGGGCTACAGAATATCACAATTCACTGGGAACTCCAAATTTGACAATGTTTTCATTTTTTTATTATTAATTACATTTTATTAACTTTATCCCAGCTGTATCCCACTCCCTCATTCCCACCCAATCCCTCTCTCCCTCCCTCATCTCCTCCCTCCTCCTTTCCAAGTCCACTGATAGGGGAGGACCTCCTCCCCTTTCATCTGACCCTGTTTTATCAGGTGTCTTCAGGACTGGCTGCAAAGTTCTCCTCTGTGGCCTAGCAGAACTGCTTCTCCCTTGGGGGGTGGGGAGGTCAAAGAGCCTGCCATTGAGTTCATGTCAGAAATAGTTCCTGTTCCCCTTACTAGGGTAGCCACTCAGATACTGAGCTACCATGGTCTATATCCAAGCAGGGGTTCTAGGTTATATCCATACATGGTCCTTGGTCGGAGAATCAATCTCATTTAAGACCCCTGTGCCCAGATATATTTGGTCCTTGTGGCGCTCCTATCCTCTCCAGGTCCTATTAACTCCCCCTTCTTTCATATGATTCCCTGCACTCTGCCGAAGTTTTGGATATGAGTCTCAGCATCTGCTTTGATACACTGCTAGGTAGAGTCTTTCAGAGGCCCTCTGTGGTAGGCTTCTGTCCTGTTATTTGTTTGCTCCTACATCCAATGCCCATCCCATTTGTCTTTCTAACTGAGGATTGATCATCTTACCCGGTCCTCTTTCTTGTTTATCATCTTTAGATGTATAGATTTCATTATGTTTATCATATCTTATAGGTCTAAATAAGTGAGTATATACCATGTGTGACTTTCTCCTTCTGGGATACCTCACTCAGAATGATCTTTTCTAGACCCCACTATTTGCCTGAAATTTTCATGATTTCCTCATTTTTAATTGCTGAGTAGTATTCCATTGTGTGAAAATACTGCAATTTCTGTATCCATTCCACCATTGATGAACATCTGGGTTGTTTCCAGGTTCTGGCTATTACAAATAAAGCTGCTACAAACATGGTTGAGCAAATATCCTTGTTGTGTACCTGAGCAAATTTGGATATATGCCTAGGAGTGGTATGGCTGGATCTTGAGGTAGCACTATTCCTAATTATCTGAGAAAGCGCCAAATTGATTTCCAAAGTGGTTGTGCCAGTTTACATTCCCACAATGGAGAAAGGTTCTCCTTTCTCCACAACCTCTCCAGCATGTGTTGTCATCTGAGTTTTTGATATTAGTCATTTTGATGGGTGTAAGGTGAAATCTCAGGGTTGTTTTGATTTGCATCTTAACATTTCAGCTTTCAGTTCTTACCTGAAATAATTTCTCTTCTGGAAGAAAGCAAATGCTGTGTTGAGCAGAACAATCCCCAAGAGGCCACATTTCACATAAAGAATGGTCAGCAAGGAATGCAGGGTACCAGCGGTACCTTTAAATAGAGGAAAGGGTAGAAAGTCAGGTCAGTTTGATAATAGTTCTAAACAATAAATTAGAGGCAAACAGCTTTAAAATCATTAAAAATAGTCATAAAGTTTTCGAGAATGTAAAAATGTATAATTCAAATACAACTCATGTCACCATTTCAGGGTCAAGTTCAGGAATCATGTCCTGCTTTTAAGCTTGATAGGCAACAACAAATATTTTTAAATGACCAAATGCACACTGAGTAATGGTAATACTTCCCAGTTTTATAAGGGAAAAATTCCCATGAACATTTTATTTTCATGAAAATATAATTGCATTGCTTCTGTCCATTTCTCTTTCTTCTTCTTACCTCCTCCAGGTGTGCCCATCTCCCAATACCCTCAAATTCTAGCCTCTTCCTTTTCAATTGTTATCGTTACATATTTATACATAATATATAAATACAATCTGCTGAGTTCATTCCGTTTCTCTCCATGCCCATGATTTCAGGCCCACTCCTTGATATTGGATAACCAGTTAGGGCTCTCCCTGAGGACAGACTATTGGCCCACTCTCAGCACTCCTTAACTGTTTGTTAACTGTCGTTTGTTGTCTAGGAGTGAGGTCCCGTGAGATTTCCATTCCATATTTGCTTATCAACTGTTAAGGTCTTATTTAGGAAGCCATATTATTGAGGTTTCATGAGCAGAGCTTCTCTGTCATTTCTAGGAGACACAATCTTACAACAGATGTCCTGGTTCTCGGTTCTTAGAATGTTTCTGTCCCCTCTTCTACAATGTTTCCTGAATATTAGATGTAGGAATTGTGTTCTTGCTGTATTCACGGGGCAAACCATCCATGATCAGGGTTCTCTGCATTTTATGATTTGTACCTTTTCATGACAGTTTCTATTGCAAAGAGACGCTTCTTTGGTAAGAGTCACACTTATTGGTAGGCATAAGGGTATTCAGAATTTATATCAGCATTGTGCTTTTTTAGTGAAGGGCTGTGGTAGGTTCCTCTCTAACATCAATGACCTCAATAACTTTGATTAGTTAGCTAGCTTTCCAGTACCAGCCATGATTTTTCTCCTCTTGAGTGGGCTTTACATATCACTGGACAGCTAATGGTTACTTCTAAGATATGATTGCCACTCAAGGACAAGCCTCAGACCTAGGTTCACAAGCTTCAGACCTAGGTGGCACTAACAGTTGCCTCCCTTTGGGGCAGCCTGTACAGTACCTTTGGCTACTATGAAAGTTAGTGCTTTGAGAGGAGCGTTTTGGGTCAAATCCAGCTTAACTCCTCGGAGTTCTCTGTTTGAAGTGCATCCCGTGCAAATTTTAGTCTTTTGAAAGGCATTACTCTTTTTCATTTAAAACACATGAGACTTTTATATAATGTATTTTGATTGTGTTCTCTTCAAACTCTTCCTTATAACTTCTACCTGATCCATATCCCCACTTTATCACCTCACCAACTTTGTGGCTTTTTTGTTCATTTGTTTTAAAACCCCAATGGCTTCAGCTTATGTAGCCCATAAACTCCTGGGTTGGGGACTACAAGGAGCAATGCCCTTAAAGATTACTGACTCTCTCTCCTCAAGAAACCATTAACTATCCCTAACTCCTTCATTGGAAGGGCATTGGATTGATCTTGTGCAGGTATGTGTTACCTCCTGTGGCCTTAAATCCAATCAGAAGCAATTGGCAGCCTCTACAATGTTCATGCCATTATTGTAACCATGGACATTATTCATTCTTCAGTTGATTGATGTCTAACCTGTGTTCATGTTCTAGCTTTGAGGACTAGAGTGTCCACGAATATGGATGGGCATATTTTCTCTGTAATTAGAGTACTTCAGTATATTCCCAAGAGTGGAAGAATTTGGTCATATAGTACATCTGTTTCTAGTTTTCTAAAGGATCAGCCACATTGACCCCTACAGTGGCTACATAAATTGTACGCTCAACAAAAATGCATGAAGGTTCCCCACTCCCCACATCCATTGACTTTTATTTTCTTAATATTAGCCATTTATTTCTTGATATTAACCATTCTGATTCGATTACAATACAAATCTCACAAAGTATGAATTTGCATTACTCTAATGGTTAAGGATGGTAAACAGTTTTTAACATGTTTCTTACACATTTTTATTTCTCCTTCTGAGAACTCTATATTCCATTCCCTTACTTGCTTTTCAATTTGGTTGTTTTTCCTAGTGCTTAGGATTTTGAATGCCTTGCATATTTTAGATATTAATCCTCTCTCAAGTCTGTAGATTGCAAAGATTTGTTCCACCCTGTAGACTGTATCTTCAGTCAGTTAAGAGAAACATTTTAATCTCATAAAGTCTCATGCAGCTTCTTTTTTTCTTTGTGCTACTTTTTTAATTCTTTGTGGTTTCTTATCCCAACTGTCTCCTAACCCTACACTCTGACTCTAGTTTTCTGTCACCTGGATCACCTCTTTCAGCCTCTGCTGGCTTTTTATATTCTCTCCTGTTCCCACAAGTCCAAGAGATTAGTGACACTGATGGTCATAGGGTCAAGCAGTTCTAAGCATTCCCAAAGGGCCAGTTCACCAGCAAGTGGGATCCTTTAAAGGGCCAGGCTCAGAACATAAATCACTCTACAGTTCCTCATGCTGAGTTTTTATCTTATTTCCTGAGCAACCAGAGTCCTATTCAGAAAGTCCTTATCTGAGCCTATATGCTGAGTGTGCTCAGTGTACTTGCTGCTCTTTTTATGGAAGTTTTAGAGTTACAGATCTAACATAGAGATATTTGGTCTTTCTGGAATGTATTTGTGTACAAAGAGATGAAATCAAGCTTCATTCTTTTATATTTAGATATCCAGTTTCCCAATACCATCTACTAGATATGCTATCTTTCCTCAGTGAATATTTTTAGAATATTTGTAAAATATTGGGGCTTCAATTCTGTTCCATTGATCAATATGTCTGTTATTTTGCTGATGCCACTCTGGTTTTACTACTTTACCTGCACAGCACAAATCCTAATTGAGTCTCTTGATACTTCCAGTGGTGTTTTCCTTCTCAACATTGTTGTACATGCCTTAAACAACATCAAACAGTGCTAACTGAGGAAGCCATTCTCTAAAACATCTGAAGAATGAGAACATTTACTCAGCACTTGCTGAGTGTCAGGAGGAAGTGGGATGAGGGTAGCACCTTGCTGGCCTACTAGCTGTAAGAGGTTAGGGGAAGAGGACTTTTCAGGGGAGGGGGAAAGGGGCAATTGAAAAACCATCTGAGAATGGATTAACCTGAATTCTGTTTGGAACACAGAAACTGAAATACAGAATTCAGGTCTATGATGATCACAACCTATTCACAGGTTCTAGGAGAGCTAGAACTATGTAGAAAGACCCTATCTCAAAATAATTTTTAAATTAAAAGTAAAAAAAAGACATACATGGTACTTGTGTTCCATCTCGTGAAACACAGCACCTAAAAATTGCCACCATATCAAAAATATCTTCAGTATGCCAGTAAAATGGTGGGTGCCAGCACCAGAACGATGAAATTGTGACCTGATCCTGATACTAGTACCATCACCACCACCAAACCTCTTGTGAAGGAAAAATGGCTGAAGATTGAGTTAATCACCAATGATCAGTGATTAACCCTCATGACTATGTGACAAAATCTTAATAGAAATCCTAACTAACACATTTTGAAAAGTCTCTGTATAAGGAAAACATCAAAGAAGTCAGAGAATAGCAATTCTTGTGATGGCATGAAGCTCAATGCTCCTTCCTCCAAAAAGGGCCCCATGAATCTCTTTGATTTGTCTATGTCTTGCAATCTTTATAATAAAGAAGTATAGTAAGGAAGGTGCCTTTCTCAGTTCTGTGAACACTCTAGCAAATCACTGAAATTTATACATGGATTATGAAAACTTCTCAAATTTATATTTAATTGTTTAGAAGTTCAGGTGAGAACTAAAAATTTGTTATTAGTGTTTGAAGTGGGTCTGTTGTCCTAGCTAACTTTAACTGTCAATTTGACACAGCGTGGAGCCACCTGAGAGGTTATAGGCTGAACTATGGGTGAACTATGAATGGCACCAATCCCTGCACAGGTAAGATAGTTTAGCATGGGTCTGAGGAGCTAGCAAGCAGCTTCATGGTTTCTGATTGAGTTATTGATTGACTTTCTTCTTTAAAACCCTAAGTAGATTTTGGCCACAATATTTGTCACAAACAGAATAAATTTAGAAATTTGTCTTTCATGGAAGAATGAGTTAAATATTAATTATTTGCCATTCTGAATGAGATTTAAGCATGCTCCCTAGGGTCCTCCTTAGTGTTTAGCTTCTTTAGGTCTGTAGATGGCTATCCTATATTATACAGCTAATATCCACTTACAAGTGAGTATATGCCATGCCTGTCTTTCTGATTCAGGGTTCTCTCACTCAGGATGATCTCTTCTAGTTCTATCCATTTGCCTGCAAATTTCATGATTTCCTTGTTTTCAATTGCTGTGTAGTATTCCATTGCGTAGATGTACCACAATTTCTGTATCCATTTCTCCATTGAAGGGCATCTCGGTTGTTTCCAGCTTCTGGCTATTACAAATAAGGCTGCTATGAACATAGTTGAGCAAATGTCCTTATTGAATGTTGGGGCATCTTTTGGGTATATGCCTGGGAGTGGTTTAGCTGGATCTTGAGGTAGTGCAATTCCCAATTTTCTGATTTCCAAAGTGATTGTACAAGATTGCACTCCCACCAGCAATGGAGAAGAGTTCCTCTTTCTCCACCTCCTCTCCAGCATGTGTTGTCACTTGAGTTTTTGATCTTAGCCAACCTGATTGGTGTAAGATGGTGTCTCAGAGTTGTTTTGATTTACATTTACGAGATGACTAAGGATACTGAGCACTTCTTTAAGTGTTTCTCTGCCATTTAATATTCCTCTGTTGAGAATTCTCTGCTTAGCTCTGTACCCCATTTTGTAATTTGATTATTTGGTTTGTTGGTGCCAAATTTCTTGAGTTCTTTATGTATTCTGGATATTAGCCCTCTATCAGATGTAAAGTTGGTAAATATCTTTTCCCACTCTGTAGGCTGTCGTTTTTGTTCTGTTGACAGAGACACCAAAAGCAGCAGAAGAGAGGAAACAGGATGGGAGCCTACTATACAGGGTTCTCTGAAAGTATCCAACCAATAGGGGATTGAAGCCAAACTTTGGCCAGAACACAGGGAATCTTAAGGAAGAGGAGAGGGGTAGGGACAGAGGAACATGGAGGAGAGAATAACCCAACAAGAAGCCCAAAAAACTAAAGGATCTGAGGCCAGGAGGTCCTGCAGAGACTGATGCACCAAAAGAGGACCCATGCATGGAGAGGACCTAGATCCACTATTTAGATGTGGCCTATTGGCATCTCAGTCTCCATGTGGATCTCTAGTGAGAGGAGCAGGGGCTACCTCCATCATGACATCAATTGACTGTTCATTGATCACTCGGCCCTGGTGATGCAGGTTTGCCAGGCCATGGAGGAAGAGGATCCATGCAGTCCTGATGTGACTTAGCAAGCTATGGGCAGACAGTAATGGTGGAGAACTCCCCGTTTTAGTGGAGTAGGAGAAGGGGATGGAGGGGAATAGGGATGGAGGGTAGGAATAGGAGGAGGCAAGGGAGAACCTTCAATCAGGATATATAATAAATAAATTGTGAAGAAAACATTAAAGTTAAAAAACAAATATAAATGTTAATTATTTCTTTAAAAATAAGAATAAAAATAAGAATAAATAAAAAAAACAATATTCACCAACTCTATGCAGTTCTATGGACACTTTCCAGTTGCCAGTCGAATGGGAGACAAAGCAGACCACAGCAGACACGTTGTTCTGCTCCCAGCGGCATGTGCTCCTGACAGTCACAGTGCCATTGCTGTGTGGTTCACTCTTAGCGGCACAATCCCCATCTGAACCAAAAGATCTGCGCAGCCGGCTTGCCTGCACTTGCCTCGCACACTGCAGTTCTATTTTTGCCTAGAAATAGGGTTACTTCAGGGGGGACTGTAGAGATAGAAGGGGAAATAAAGATTAAGTCATGTCACAAATTACAAAGACATTTGTTTCTATCTAAAATCTGGTGACCTGAAATACCACAAAATGTGACAGTGTCACTTACCTAGCACTTGGAGGTCATGTCCTTTATGGAAATGCCCATCAGCGACTGCTATCTGACATAAGTAATATCCACCATGCTCAAGGGCCACTGCGGTGATCTGCAGGTCAGGACTCAGGTCAGGTGTGGAGGCCCAGGTGATTCTCCTGTCGGTACAGTTGTGTTCCCTGGTCTCCTTTGTGTCTGCTTTGTAGGCTATTATGCAGACAGGTCCGCCTCTGGAGGTTATCACCCATGTGATTACTATTGCCTTTGTCAGTGTAACAGGAGGGCAGCTCAGCAGAACCTTCTTACCCATCTGTACAGTCACTGTAGTATTAACTGGACACACACAAAAAGAATGAGAAAAGGAAACCTTGTGTGTTAAGTCTATAAACAGCAGCTTATGTTGAATTACACTAGAACATTGCTTGGCTGATGAATATATTCCAGAAATATTAGATTTTTCTCACATTTCTTTGTTTCTGTATGTTCAATCTATCATAATGAAGTACTTTATTCATCTCCTAATGTAAAAATTCAAGGTCTTTGGGTTACAGATCTTGTACCATAAAACTTCACGTCACCTGTACACTGACAGATACAAATTTGCTGAGTGGTGATTATGCCAAAAAAAATTATCTGTTATAATTACCTATGATAAAGGTCAGGAATTCCATCATTTTAACAGGAGCAGAAATCGCTGTGAACAAGCCTTGCTTACGATAAACATTGCATCAACTATCTCAACTCTCCTACTTCATTGTCACTTGCCTCTTTGGGGTACTCAAGTCCTCACAAGTCACATCCAAATGAAAGTTATCTAACTAGATGAAGAAAGAAATGCTTCAGCACAGACCCGGGAGGGTGCTAACCCCACAGTCTTTCCATCACTGTAAAATGGCAAACGTTTAGAGGCAAGTGTTCATAGGCCCACATACCATAACACTCACATCACCAGATTCTCCTCCTCATCCTAAATCTGTCCAGCAGCTGAGGAATTAATTTCTGTATGTAAACAAGGTCAACTCCCCATTCCCACAGTGCTGGCCACAAGATAAGGAAGAATATTACCTTCTGCAGGTAATGAACTGTCCTGTGTTGTTTGATTCATATCTGCACAATGTGACTCTAGAAAATATTTAAATACATGTGTTTAAATATTTAAATGATTGTAAGACTGTAATTTAAAATTGTACTATCACTGATATAGCAATATTTTGAAAATTACAGTTATAAGATATTAATCAATTATTTCCCATTTATAAGTGACTTTATTTTGACAAATAGTTTGTAGAACAACTCTGCCTTCTTTCTTCCAGCCCCTTGCCATGCTCAGTGTAAGCCCAAGGATTTGAAGTTTACAAAATTAGTAGCCAATGTCCAAGAGCTTATAAAAAGAATTCTACAACGTGAGCAGTGGTATTAATCTCAGGCTTGCAAGGCCGGTTCAATGTGCCAGTACCTACCTGTCACACCAACAAGCTATGGAGAAAAGTCATATGATTATTATCAGTAAAAACCAAAGAAACATTTGACGCAACCAACACTCACCCATGAAAACCTCTCAATAAATTATTCAATTACATTAAAAACCAGTTTGAAAAACTACAAAGATTATTTGAATAAACACTGCACAAGAATAATGACAGTCGAGTGGCCAGTAGACACATGGAGAGGATTAGCAACTATAAAGGAATGCCAACCAAGAACTCAGTAGAATCATCACTACCTACCTAGAAGCCTAAACAAAATGAAAAGGACTGGTGGCATGTGCATGAGTGTGGAGTGGTGGTACTGTCGACTTTCTCCAACCTGTGCAGATCTGTGTCTGTGAGACCTGGGATGTGAGGGCCTAAAAAACTGGGGCTGATTGCAGTTTAGTGCCTTAGACGACATGACTTCTGTTTCAGTGTAGTTTTATACATGAATGTAACAAACAATGATCCAAGGAAGGCTGAGTTCAGAAAACAAACAAACAAACAAATGAACATGTAAACAAACAGAAGCAAGCACATAGTAAATATCGAAAGATCAGCTTTCCCAGAATTTTTTCTCAGGACAGACCAATTTAAAAACCATTGCCTGGCACATACCATAAAATATATCTGGAAAGCACAAAGGCAAGGCAGAAGGCCATATCCAGATTCGGGGTGCACTTGGCACAGTGCCCAGCATATCCTTTCACCAGACTGTTTTGACACCCAACAAGAATAAGCATGTCTTATAAAGTCAACGTAAATGTTCCACACAGGAGGCACAAATCACATTCATGATCAACCCAGGAAACAAAACACATCTGAGGGAAAAGGCCCTCTGCCTTTTTTTTTTTTCATGGAATCTCTCACAGTTCACCACCTGTCATTCTTTTGACAATATACTCACATGTAGCATCACTAGTAATAATGTAAAATACCATATATAATTACACCAAAGACTCCTGGAGGCAAAATATTATCTGCACACAACAGGGGAAGGAGAAGGAAGGAGAAGGGAGGTACTAGATTTTATATTAATAACAGAAAAATTCTTAAAACAAAACAATATTACTAGTGATTTTAAAAACTGTAAAATGTTAATTGTCATAATTAAAGTATATACCTAGTAATGGAGGTTCAAAGCATATGAAACAAAATTTAACTGAATTAAAGAGACGTATTGAATGTATCACAATCATAGATGTTTTGACACATCTTCCTTAGAAATGAACAGAGCATTAAGAACTTTAGAATGTAGTATACACATAGAATACAGTAATAACAATATTAATTATAGTGACAAAAGACATTCATAAGACAGTTCCAATGTAAGTAACATGTATTTTTGTCAAGTGTCCTAGGTACATTTATCAAAGTTCATTATGTGCTGGATCACAGAACAAATCTCTACATTAAGAATGTTGAGGGGCCAGCAAGATGTCTCAACAGGTAATGTGCCCAAGAATGAGGACCTGAGTTTGAACCCTGTGACAGACATTAAAAATTTTAATAACCTACAGTTGTCCTCTGACCACCACATGAATCAGTGCCATAGGTGCATTCACACACACACACACACACACACACACACACACACACACACACACACTAAATGCATACGTATATAGTTTTTCTAAAGAGAGGGGAGCATATTAAATTAATAACACGTAAAGGTCACTCATGCTTTCTTAATTAGATGAAAATGGTTTGCTAATGGTGTACTTGATCTCAGGCTTAGATTTTATACAATTTGAAGTAGAAAGGAATAAACAGGTTTTTCTGTATTAAAAGATAAGTCAATTTGTTGTTGCACTGATCAGTGTGTTTGGGAACCAGTGTTCTTGGGAACATTAGATCTGGTGAAACAGATCTAAGGTGAGCGAGAGGTTCACCTGCCCCTCTTTATTATTTCACTGACTCTGCCCCTTTTCTTGCCTCTCACCTTCCACTAATAACTCCCGACAACTTTTCTCCAAATGCTTTAAGAAAGACTGCATCAATGGCACCAATCCACAAACTGACCTGCATCCAGTCCACGGAATTCCTCTTCCCCTTCTAGTGGAGGACTGTTCCCTCCTAGCCGAGTTCAGTGCCTCCACTTGGCTCTGCATCCCACTAATTCCTTTCTCAGATCTCCCTTTCTCTTTTCCCTCTTTCTCTCTTTCTTAAAAATAAAATAAAATAAAATAAAATAAAATAAAATAAAATAAAAAAATAAAGACTAGGTAAGCAAAAATCTACTAAAACATTTCCTTTCAGGTAGTCACTAATCTTCAAATACTTGATAATGACTAATAAAATCATCTCCTCGGTATAATATTGGTAGAAAATCTGCTTGTGAACAATAATCAGCTTAAAAGTGCATTGCAGAGTGTTAAAGGGTCCAAAAGCTGGAAACAAAAGTGAATGCTTGGAATTCCAGGAGTCACAGGGATGAAGCAGGAGGATATCATAGTCCAAAGTGAGCCTGAAAGAAAGTTTCATCTCCTAAAAAACTCAGAATGTCAGACTTACCAGGCACCAAAATAGTGATGAAGATCAGTAACCTGAAAGCCAGAGTCCTCCTCAAAGCACACATCTGGAGGGCAATCTAGGTAAACAGAAATCATCAAAAAGCCCTGTGTGGACTCAGTGATTCTACCTGTCTAGGTCAACTTTGCTTATGCTCAAACACCAGATTTAAGAGGGATTCTTCTTCCTCATTTTGCCTGTCTTTATCTTCATCTCCATTCTACCTGCTGTTGAATGATTAAATGACACAGGAAAAGAAAACAGCAGGGATGTTTGCTGAGGGATAAAGAAAGAGCCAAAGGGTAACTCATTCATTCCCTGTCAGTATTAAAACAGTAGGATAGAGTTCATGGCAATCCCCTTTTAACACAGTAGTTTCAAAAAGATACAATCATATACTGCATCATATATTGGAAAATGAGCAAGAATTATGTGTACAGCTCATAAGTCTATATGCTACATGAAATTGGACAAGCATTTCCAAAATTTTCAATCCAAGGTGCTGACATTTTGTTACTCAAAATTCCCAGTATGTTCTTCCTTGTTATTCCTTCTCAAGAAGTAAACACCATTTATCACCATTTCCTCATTTTGTAGGTTAATGAGCTCCACATAAATTAAATGCTCTACTGAGTTCATCCCTGTATGCTGGTTTGGACCAAAGAATATATGGCATTCAGTCATCAGTTTCTCTGTGTATTTCAATTGCTCTCTTTGGTGACTAACACATACAAAGCTTCAATGAGAATTCTTCATTTGCACATTTTTTAGTCTCTATGTACACCCATTTTCTAGGATATATACCTACAAATAAAAGTGATGGATCATAGGATAGTATGTGACTTTAAATAAATACTTCCTGTCATGGGTAAACTTGCCTGCCTGGCTAAACCGTTTAATCTTAAAACTTTGTCCCCAAACCCGAGAATTTAGGCTTAAAAAAAATGGGAAGCCATTTCATCTGTAGCTAGTTAAAATAAAACTATTTAGGGTTGGCTAGATGGAGCCCTAGTCCAGTGTAACTGGCATCCACAGGAAAGAATGATCACAACCATGCCTCTAAGGAAATGTTCATGTGACGACAAAAGCTAAGACAGAGGTATGATTCTTCTACAAGTTAAGAAACACAAAGCTGGGGGATCCCAGATGGCGGCAATCAGCATGCACCATTTCTGAAAGGCAGAGGATTTGAAACTCAGAAATTGGTGAGTGGAGGGGCAACTGTAATCAGAAAATTGACATTGTGGCTCCCTGAAGTAGGGGGGACACCACAAGAGCAGAGAACGTTTGATTCAGGTCACACAGGGACTTCACTGGGAATGGAGAGGGGCACTTTCCTTCTTCTGGCCTCCCTCCCCCTCGGAGGAGCCGAACCACAGTGCCAGTGGCACAGATCTTGCTTCCTGAGAACCGAGACAGCAGAGATGCTACCTTAGCACCAGTATCACCAGTATCATCTGCGACCCGAGCTGGTGATCCGCCTCGGTGTAATCCTGCCTAAGTCCCATGCCTGCGAGTGGCTGGCCTTACCAACTCCACAGAGCCTGACTGTATGAGTCCCTCAATGGCTGTGTAGCCACCAAAGTTCAGGCGGACCTGCAAAACTGCCCAGTTGCACCAAGAGCCGAGCCATGGTAGTAGCTACAGAAGACTTCCTGGAAAACACCTAGACACCCCAGTTCTGCAGCCACAACTTGATTCCCGGGTACAGGGGCTGCAACACCACTGAGCTGTCTGAGCATTCATTTGGCTCAGTAGACCGAAACCTGCCAGTAGAGAACAGGAGAAAACCCTGTGCATTATGATTTGACCTGTTAGAGAGTGAGTACGCCCCCAAGTGCCTGCAGAGCCCCAGATCCAGGGTGCTTCTAATCTAGCAGCCAAACATCAGAAATCTCCCACCCACACATCCACAGTGGGAAACAGAGAGTTTCTTGGGACATGGAAGCCCTGGCTCTGTGGAGCTACCAGTGGAGTTTAGGCAAATAACTCCTGGAGCTCAGTTAGAGATGATTACCAGTAGCCTGTAGGCCAGTGATGTACAGAGAATTTGCACACACAATCACCAGCACTTGCGATAACTTCAGCACCCGCAACACCTTCGGTGACATCAAGGTGCCCCTCCCTCACACTGAAGGCCTCTACATTCTCTAGCACCTCAAGACAAACTTCCACCAAACAAGCATTTGTCCTTCTGCACCAGTGGACTTTCCTCCCCCAGGTACAGCTGAAGCACCAATACACATGCTGAACCCATTGGACCTCTCTCATCTCCCTGAAGAATTCCCCAGATGCCAGAGAAAAACCGTACCAATCTGAACTGCAGAACCCAAGAACAAATAGTGCAGGTTACAGTTAAGCAAATGGCAAGAGGTAGGTGAAAGAACACACCCAACAAATAGTAAGTCCTGAATAGGACAGGAGCTCCACAAGGACAGCAACAAAACCAAAAATTCTGAGCACAGGGTTCTTTTCTGAGACTGATACTCCATCCAAGGACCATTGATGGAGATAACTTAGAAACCCTGCACAGATGTAGCCCATGACAGTTCAGTATCTAAGTGGGTTCCATAGTAATGGGAACAGGGACTGTCCCAGACATGAACTGATTGGCCTGCTCTTTGATCACCTCCCCCTGAGGGGGGAGCAGTCTTACCAGGCCACAGAGAAAGACAATGCAGCCACTCCTGATGAGACCTGATAGACAAGGATCAGAGGAAGGAGAGGAAGACCTCCCCTGTTAGTGGACTTGGGGAGGAGCATGCGTGGAGAAAGTGGAAGAAGGATGGGACTGGGGAGGAGGAGGGAGGGGCTTATGGGGGGATACAAAGTGAATAAAGTGTAATTAATAAAATTAAAACTAAAAAAAAATCAAAAAAGAACATACCCAACAAAAATCAGGAAATCATGGCTTCACCAGCAACTCCCAAAATCAATGGATGCTCCAGTTCATCAGAAACACAGGAAAATTATCTGAAAGATATGCTTATCCAGTTATTAGAGTCACATAAAGAGGAAACAAACACATCTCTCAAAGAATTAAACCCTCAGGTGGAAGCTAAGAAAGTTCTCAAAGAAACACAGGCAAATATAGCCAAACAAATAGAGGGACAAGTAGAGGCAAAATTAGTGGCATATACAGAAGAAACAAATAAAAAAATAGAGGCCATCATACAGAGACAGGAAGCCACATTCAAGCAGATGAAGGAAACGGTGCAAGACATAAAAATAGAATTAGAATCAATAAAGAAAACACAAACAGAAAAAAACCTGGAGCTGGAGAACTTAGAGAAAAGATCAGGAACCACAAAAGTAAGCATCACCAACAGAACACAAGAGATGGAAGAGAGAATCTCTGGTGCTGAAGATACGCTTGCAGAAATTGATACATCTCTCAAAGAAAAAGTAAAATCAGAACAGTCCCAAACACAAAACATCCCAAGAAATCAAAGATGCCATGAAAAGGTGAAATCTAAGAATAATAGGAATTGATGAAAAAGAAGATTCCAGTCTCCAAGGTCCAGAAAATATCTTCAAGAAAATCATAGAAGAAAATTTCTCCAACTTTAAGAAAGAGATGTCCATAAACATACAAGAGGCCTACAGAACACCAAACAGACTAGACCAAAAAAGAAAATCCTCACATCACATCATTGTCAAAACACTGAATATACAGAACAACAACAACAACAACAACAACAACAACAACAAAGATATTAAAAGCAGCAAGGGAAAAAAGCCAAGCAACATATAAAGGTAGACCTATCAGAATCACACCAGATTTCTCATCAGAAACTATGAAAGCCAGAAGGACCTGGACAGAAGTCATGCAGACTTTAAGGATGCCAACCCAAACTACAATACCCAGCAAAGCTTTCAATCAACATAGATGGAGAAAACAAAATATTCCATGATAAAACTAAATTTAAGCAATTTCTACACAGCAAACCAGCCTTACAGAAGATACTAGAAGGAAAACCCCAATCCAATGAAAACAACTATACCAAATAAAACATAGGATACGATAATGTCCCTACAAAAAGAAAAAGAAAACAAGCAATGAATCGCAGTAAGACCACCAACTCCACAATAAAAGGAACTAACGTTCATTGGTCACTATTATCTATCAACATCAACTCTCCAATAAAAACACACAGACTAACAGAATGGTTGCAGAAACAGGATTCAACAATCTGCTGCATCCAAGAAATGCACCTTTGCAACAATAATAAACACTACTTAAGAGTAAAGGGCTGGAAAAATGTTTTTCGAGCGAATGGACCCAGAAAACAAGCAAGGGTAGTGATCCTAATATCTAATAAAATAGACTTTCAACCAAAATTAATCAAAAAAGATGAGGAGGGGCACTACATTCTCATCGAAGGAAAAATACACCGAGAAGACATCACAATTCTGAACATCTATGCCCCAAGTACAGGAGCACCTACATTTGTAAAGGAAACATTATTAAAACTTAAATCATACATCATTCCCAACACCTTAATAGTGGGAGACTTTAACACTACACTCTCACCAAAAAACAGATCATCTAGACAGAAGCCAAATAGAGAAATAAAGGCACTTTCAGAGGTCCTAATTCAAATGAACCTAATAGATGTCTACAGAACTTTTCACCCAAACTCAAAAGAGTATACCTTCTTTTCAGTACTTCATGGAACTTTGTCCAAAATAGACCATGTAGTTGGTCACAAAGCAAGCCTTAACAGATACAAGAAAATTTAAATAATCCCCTGCATTCTATCTGACCACCGTGGACTAAAGCTGGACCTCAACAATAATAGAAATAACATAAAGCCTACACGCACATGGAAACTGAACAATTTGTTACTCAATGACAGCTGGGTTAAGGAAGAAACAAAGAAAGAAATTAAAGGCTTCCTAGAATTCAATGAAAATGAAGGAACAGCATACCTCAGTTTATGGGACACAATGAAAGTGGTGCTCAGAGGAAAATTCATAGCACTAACAACCTTCAAGAAGAAATTTGTAACATCTCATACAAGCAACTTAATGGCCCAACCAAAAGTCCTAGAAAAAAAAGCAGATACATCCAAGAGGAACAGATGGCTGGAAATAATCAAAATTAGGGCTGAAATCAATCAATTAGAAACAAATAAAACTATTCAAAGAATCAATGAAACCAAGAGCTGGTTCTTTGAGAAAATCAACAAGATAGACAAACCCTTAGCCAAACTAACTAAAAGGGAGAGAGACACCATCGAAATCAGCAAAATCAGAAATGAAAAGGGGGACATAACTACAGACACCGAGGAAATCCAAACAAATCATTAGATCGTACTACAAAAGCCTATATGCCACAAAATTCAAAAATCTAAAAGAAATGGACAATTTTCTTGATAGATTCCATCTATCAAAATTAAATCAAGATCAGGTAGAACGACTGAATAGCCCTATATTCCCCAAAGAAATTGAAACAATCATCAACATTCTTCTTCCAAAAAAAGCCATGGACCTGATGGTTTCAGCACCAAATTCTACCAGACCTTCAAAGAAGTGCTAATTCCAATTCTCTTGAAACTATTCCACAAAATAGAAACAGAAGGAACTTTACCAAACTCATTCTATAAAGCCATAGTCACCCTGATACCTAAACCACATAAAGACCAAGCAAAAAAGAGAATTTCAAATCTGTCTCTTTTATGAACATTGATGCAAAACTACTCAATAAAATACTTGCAAACCGAATCCCAGAACACATAAAAGATATCATTCACCATGACCAAGTAGGCTTCATCCCAGGCATGCAAGGATGATTCAATATATGAAAATCCATCAATGTAATCCACCACATAAACAAACTGAAGGAGAAAAACCACATGATCATCTCCTTAGATGCCAAAAAAGCATTTGACAAAGTCCAAAATCCATTCGTGTTTAAAGTATTGGAGAGATCAGGGATTCAAGGAACGTACATAAACATAGTAAAGGCAATATACAGCAAGCCTACAGCCAACATCAAACTCAATGGAGAGAAACTTCAATCAATACCACTGAAATCAGGGACAAGGCAAGGCTGCCCACTCTCTCCATATCTATTCAACATAGTTCTTGAGTCCTTGCTAGAGCAATAAGACAAGTAAAGGAGATCAAGGGGATGCAAATCGGAAAGGAGGTCAAAGTTTCACTATTCTCAGATGACATGATAGTATAGATGAGTGACCCCAAAAATTCAACCAGAGAACTCCTTCAGCTGATAAACACCTTCAGTAAAGTGGCTGGATACAAAATTAACTCAAAGAAATCAGAAGCCCTCCTGTATACCCAAGACAAAAGGGCTGAGAAAGAAATCAGGGAAACAACACCCTTCACAACAGCCACTAATAACATGAAGTACCAAACAAGTGAAAGACCTGTTTGAGAAAAAAATTCAAGTCTCTGAAGAAAGAAATTGAAGAAGATATCAGAAGATGGAAATATCTCCCATGCTCATGTCTCGGTAGGAATAAGGTAGTTAAAATGGCCATCTTGCCAAAAGCAATCTTCAGATTCAATGCAATTCTCATCAAAATACCAGTACAATTCTTTACAGACCTTGAAAGAAAAAATTTCAGCTTCATATGGAGAAACAAAAAACCCAGAATCTCCAAAACAATCCTGTACAACAACAGATCATCTGGAGGTATCTCCATCCCTGATCTCAAGCTGTATTACAGAGCAATAGTAAAAAAAACGGCATGGTATTGGCATAAAAGCAAAAAAGGTGAATCAATGGAACTGAATAGAAGATCCAGAAATAAACCCAAACACCTATGAATACTTGATTTTCAATAAAGAAGCCAAAATCATTCAATGGAAAAAAGACAGCATCTTCCATCTTCAACAAATGGTGCTGGTCCAACTGGATGTCTAAATGCAGAAAAATGAAAATAGATCCATATTTATCACCCTGCACAAAACTAAAGTCCAAGTGTATCAAAGACCTCAACATAAAAGCAGATACACTGAATCAGTTAAAAGAAAAAGTGGAAAACATCCTGGAACTCATTGGCACAGGAGACAACTTCCTGAACAGAACACCAAGAGCACAGGCTCTAAGAGCAACAATCGATAAATGGGACCTCGTGAAACTGAAAAGCTTCTGTAAAGCAAAAGATATACTCATCAGAACAAAACGACAACCTACAGACTAGAAAAGGATCTTCACCAACACTATATCTGACAGAGGGCTGATATCCAGAATATATAAAGAACTAAAGAAATTAAAAAGCAATAAATCAAGTAATCCAATTAAAGAATGGGGTATGGAGATAAAGAGAGAATTCTCTGTAGAGGAATAGAGAATGGCAGAGAAAAACCTAAAGAGATGCTCAACATCCTTACCTTCAGAGAGATGCAAATAAAAATGACCCTGATATTTCACCTTACACCCATCAAAATGCCAAAGGTTAAAAACTAAAATGATAACACATGCTGGAGAGGTTGTGGAGAATTGGGAACCCTCCTCCATTGATGGTGGGAATGTAAACTTGTACAACCACTTTGGAAACCAATCTGGCATTTTCTCAGACAATTAGGAACAGTGCTTCCCCAAGATCCAACTATACCACTCCTAGGCATATATCCAAAATATGCTCAAGTACACAACAAGGAAATTTGTTCAACCATGTTTGTAGCAGCTTTATTCGTAATAGCCATAACCTGGAAACAACCCATATGTCCCTCAACTGAGGAATGGATACTGAAATTGTGGTACATTTACACAATGGAATACTACTCAGCAATTAAACACAAGGAAATGATGAAATTTGCAGGCAAATGGTGGGACCTAGAAAAGATCATCCTGAGTGAGGTATCCCAAGAGCAGAAAGATACACACTTGTATAGACCTATAAGATAGGATAAACATACTAAAATATGTGCACCTAAAGAAGATAAACAAGAAAGAGGACCCGGGTAAAATGATCAATCCTCACTTAGAAAGACAAATGGGATGGACAGGGAAAGTAGGAGTAAACAAGTAACAGGACAAAAGCCTACCGCATAGGGCCTCTGAAAGACTCTACCTAGCAGTGTATCAAAGCAGATGGAGAGACTCATAACCAAACCTTGGGCAGAGTGCAGAGAATCAAATGAAAGAAAGGGGAGTTTATATGACCAAGAGAGGACAGGAGCTCCACAAGGACAAAATATGTCAGGGCATGGGGGCCCTCTATGAAACTGTTTCTCCAACCAAGAACTATGTATGGATATAACGTAGAACCCCTGCTCATATGTAGCCCATGGTAGCTCAATAACCAAGAGGGTTTCCCTAGTAAGGGGAACAGGAACTATTTCTGACATAAACTCAAGGACTGGCTCCTTTACCTCCTATACCCCCTGATGGAGGAGCAGCCTTGCTAGGCTACAGAGGAGGACATGGCAGCCAGTCCTGAAGATACCTGATAAGGTAGGGTCAGATGGAAGGGGATGAAGACGTCCCCTGGCAATAGTAGACTTGAAAGGGGGCAGGGAGAACATGAGGGAAGGAGGGTGAGACTGGGAGAGAATGAGAGAGGGTGCTATGGCTTGGATACAAAGTAAACAACATGTGATTAATATAAAAATAAAATGAAAAGTAAAAAAAAAAAAAGAAAGAAAAAGAAACACAAAGCTTTCCAGAGGCTAGATAATAAGCAAGGACAAGCTTCTTCCTTCCTGTCTTAAAAAATGTAGAGACCCTTGTAATGACAAACCATAGCAGAAAGACACTTGGAGAGATGACAGGCAGAACTTACAGCTCACAGAAAAAGCTGCTATGTAGGGTCACACAACCTAACAGCCAACAACAGGGAAAAGCAAGCTGGAGACGTAGGGGACAGCTGATGTGTGCAAAGCAAGGTGGGACAAGCAGTTCTGCAGGGTTGTCTCCTTAAAATAGCCACACAAGATCCTGGACATGGTTATCTGAGGGATATTATTTCCTCCTCTCATTAAAAATACACTGTCAAGTGGCTTAATTCCAGCACTCAGGAGAAAGGAGCAGGTGAATCTGAGGCCAGCCTTGTCTACAGAGTGAGTTTTATGACAGGTAGGGCAACACAGAGAAACCATGTTATGGAAAAAAACAAAATAAACTCATAGAAATATATATCTATAGATAGATAGATAGATAGATAGATAGATAGATTCTTTTTCCATATAATTCATAATGATTACAGTTTCCCTTCCATCTACTTTTCCCAGTTCCTCTCACCTCCTCTTCCTGCCAGATCCACTCACTTTCTGTCTCTTATTAGAAAAGAGGAAGCTTCCAAGACATGACAAGAAGACATAACAAAAAAATATAGTAAGCTAAAACAAAAACCATTGTATTGAGGCTGGAAAAAGTGAATCAACCAAAGGTAAAGAGTCCCAACAGAAGGCACAAGTGTCAGAGACCCGACCTGTTCACACACTCAGAAAGCCATAAAAATAATAGAGACACAAACTACCTGGTGCAGATCCCTGCAGCCCTTGGGCTTGCTACTTCAGTCTCTGAGAGATCATAGGAGCTTTGCTTTAATTGGTTTAGAGGGCTTTGTGTCCTCCATTCTCTCTGGCTCTGACACTCTTTCAATCTTCTCTTTCCTGGGATTCCCTGATCTCTGGGAGTGGGATTTGATGGAGACATTCCATTTAGAGCTGTGTGTGTGTCAAGATTTTTTTCTTTCCTCTTTCTCTCTCTCTCTCTCTCTCTCTCTCTCTCTCCTCTTCTCTGTCTTTCTATCTCAACTCTATCTTTCTCTGACTGTATCTTTTTCTCTGTGTGTGGGTGTGGGTGTATGTATGTGCATGCAGCATGACAGAGAGAGAGAGATGTCTGGCTGTGGGTTTTCTATTTTTCCCCTTCTGCTACAGGAGGAAGCTTCTCTTCTGATGGTGAATAAGGCCCTGGGGAAGGGTTGCCTTCCTCATTTTTTCAATGGTTAAAAATAAACATTTGCCTATTATATTATATATAGCTGCTTGGAATTCTGATTCCTCCATCTATCTCTTTCTCTGAGGATGCTTGTTATTAGTGTTCAGGTTTTTGCTTGGTAAATTTTCTAAATTAACTTTTAAGTTCATATTTCTTATTACAGGTACCTGTTGACATCTCTCTTAGCTTGCTTATCTCCTACTGATTTAACAATGATTTCCATTGTCAACTATATCTCAAAGAAAGCATGTTCCAGCCTTTGCTATTGGGCAGTATGTGTCTCTTAGGGGGTTTACACAGCTCCCTGATACATCACTTCCTGCTTATCTGAATGTAACCCAAAGGGCAGAACCAAAAGCCTTCTCAGCTTTTTTCTGAGCATGTGTCCAGGCTTGGGTAAGTGGGTAGACTTGCAAATCCCCACCATATTGGGGGTGGGGAGCAGAGTCCACAGCCACCACTCAAACACTTTGCATCTTAGTTCCCAGCCTCTTCCTTGCCTTAGATTTGGTCTCTCTACTGCTCATCTTAGATTTTTAATCCCTCACCTTGCCTGTTAGTGGCTTTTTACAAACACCACTCAAGAGGCTGCTTCAGCCCTGGGATAGTTCTAAAGTAGAAGAAATAAAGGCAAGACCCTGAACCTAAAGCCTTAGAAAGATACCAGTCAAGTCAAATACACAAATACAATTATTGACATTTTGTGAGCATACAAAGAATTTTGTTTCATTCTGTCTCTTTTCCACAGAACGCATTATTTCCCTTCCCACATCCCTCTTGCTCATCCTCCCTTTAGCAATCCCATCCCCAGTAAGTATCTCCTCACATACTCTCAGTATTTCCTGTTCCCTCTCATGATCTTCTGTCTCTGCTTATTCAGTCTCACACCCCCTTTTGACATGCACATAAAGTTTAAAAGTTAGGTATAGCTGGGTGATACTTTGCTCTACTTCCCTATTGATTTCCATAGAAGCCACACCAGTTTACACCCTCAGCAGCAGGAAATAGAGGTTCCTCTCTCTGACATCCATGTCAGCATTGGTAATTTGTTTCCTGATCACAGCCATTCCAGCTGAGATGAGATGGAGCCTCAAAGTGGTATGCATTTGTGTTTCTATGATCAATAGAACCAAAAGACAGTTCTTCAGGAAAGGACTTTTGAGTTTGCTTCCACTTCAGTTGTTACTAGTCAGTTAGGAAGGGGGCAGTAGGCAAGTGAGTTAAGACGCCAACCCCCCAAAAAAATATTTAAATAATAAATGAATAAAATAAAAATTAAATAAAAAATATGCCAACCCCACTTTTCCTGAAGTTGTCCAGGTCTTATTTCATTGTTTATACCAAGTCTTGGAATTTGAAATTGTGCACTGAGGACAGCTTAGTTGTTGCCTGGATGGAGGGGTAGAGCTCTCTGGACCTTCTAACTGTTGGAATCAGCAAGCAGGCATTTCTACAGGCAGCCCCTGGGGCCTGGCAACTGGGCGGGTATCAGGCATTTGGAAAGACACCCAGACCACCTGCTGACCACCTGGAACCACCTGCGCATGCTCTGGATCATGCTATAAGAACTGGGGCCCCTCCCCTTGGCTCTCTCTTTCCTTCTCGCTCCTTCTTCTCTCTCTGTCTGTCTGTCTCTCTCTTTCTCTCTCTATCTCTATCTCTATCTACCTCCCTCTCTGTAACCCCCCTCTACCTAATAAACCTCCCGCGTGGAACCAATCGCGTGGTGTGATCTGTGTGGACCCGCGTGTAACCTCTGAAACCTCTACATCTCTTTTTATAATTCCTAACATTGGTGCATTGGCCGGGAACTGAACCTGGGTCACCCGCATGGGAGGCGAGAATTCTACCATTGAACCACCAATGCATTTTAACATGTGTAAGCTTATTGTGACAGAAAGTCCCAAAGTCCTGGCAGTAGCTCCCCCAAGGTATCCGAGAAGATTTGGGCACAACGACAGATGACTGCAACTCTGGATTGTGGTATGCTAACCACTGGGCAATACTGCCTCAACTGGCCCACTGCTAGGGCCCAGCCTAAACTGGACAAAACTGTGGACACCTGGAGTCAATGTTTCACATTGCTAAGGGCAAGGTAAGGCCATTCTCTTGTTTCTTTCTCCACAGAAACAGTCTCTCATCTTATGTGCCTAGCAGAACTGCCTCTGTTCAGGATGCTGTGAGACCACAGGAGCAAGGGACACTGCCTAGGTGATGGACTAAGTAGTCATCCCTGTCATTTTGATTGGCACATGGATTGGTATTTATTTAGCTTATAATTTATCCTTCTCAGGTCTCTGAACACCTTGACGGCTATGCTAAGCTTACAGTAGCTTTGCAGCTACAGAGAAGACGATTAGATCGACTGTTAGCTCATTAATCAGTTCATTAGCTAAAACCACAGGGTACTAGATCTCTTATTTAAAAGGAAAAGAAAGGTTTGCCTTGCTCACAGGACACATGTTAGTTGTCTGTGTCTTAAGATAAATAAATGGAGCTTATATAGGGTCTGAGGATACAGGAGTTTAGGTGGTAAAAATCTAGAGTGTTGTTATTTGGTCTGAGAAAATGTTTCAGGGTTGATAAATGCAAAAGATTAAAGAGTCTAAATAGGTGTTTTAAGGTATATGAGTTATATTATAAGATTTTAAAAGTTCAGAGTTTTGACATTGATCAATAGAGTTCTGATAAGTTGATGGAGCAATAACTGCTTATTATTCAGTCACCAGGTTGAGATTTTAATTTCCTTTGTTGGCTTCTAGAGATAGACTTAAAGGTGCTTCTCATTATGTTAAAAACATCTGTTTAATGTGTATATCTGACCCAAAAGTCATAGCTTTTAGTATGGTATTCTTAATATCTGCCATTTCTGGGGTAGATTTTAACACAGGAATATCTTAACCCTATTCCTTCTAGTTGCTTTCAGTAAGTTTCCCTTTTATTTCATAAAAGGCTTTTGCCTTTTCAGAGTTCACCTTAAAAAGTACTTATGCTGTTAACACATACGTATGTCTACTGCCTTTTTCTCAATACACAGTACAATTATGATACTAACATGTTTAAGGTTTTATCTCTCTCTTAAAACTTAAAAGTAATTCCTGGTTTGGAATTTCCTTCCCTGGCTACCAGACTGCCATTTACTACATACAACCACTGGCTGGATTGGTGAGTTCACTCCATTTTCTCAGCATGCATGCCTCTCTTGGTAGGGGAAGCTTGACCATAGAGCTCTGGCAGCTTCCTACTATCTTTTGAGATGGGGAACCCCCCCTCAGCTGTAGCCTTAATTGTCTAGGTTTGACCCTCTATGCTGACTTTCACTTTAGGGCCACACTCTCCCTTGGGCAGTACACCCCCTTTACGGGTTTCTTCCCCCCCCCCCCCGCTCATGCACGCACTGGCTCGCTTGCTCATGGAAAGGTCCCCTCTCTCTCATACGGCTCTTCTCATTCTTCCTTGGGAGCCTTCTACACGCGCTTCTCTCTACGTGCTCCTGCACTCCGTCCTAGCTAGGCAAGAAGCGTGTTCTCTCGGCCATGCCATGGGGCAACTGGCCCTCGATTGCTGGCCAATATCTGACGAGATATGGACCAGATCGGATCGTCCTCTACAGAGACTCGCCTTCTCCTGGGACACCATTAGAAGGCCTCCGTCTCTCTCGGCTCCCAATGGATAACACCCATCACCACATCCCTACATAGAGACTTCTCTGCCCCCAATGGGAGATGCCCAGATGCCCGTCCCTCCAGACAAGCTGGAGAATTTCAGGTTTCTATCCCTAGTGCCAGCTGGCACCAGCACCTCTTAAGTTTACACGCTCCTGTAACTAAACCTCACCTCAATGACAGATCAAAAACAAAACCTTCTTTAATATTGCCAGTGATTGGGTAAATAAAGTCCGTCCAGGTAGACAGAGGTTCTCATGTACAAACCTCATCGATCCAAACCTTTCAATGCCTACCTACAGGATTTTCTCTGTTTCAGTGTCCTGCCAGACACAGGTGTCTCCTACAGCCACAACAGCGCCAAAGCAGCTACAGGTGTTCAGCTCTGACCTCACGGACTTCCAACAAGATACAGGTGTTCGGCTCTGACCTTACCAACAAGCTGGACCTGTACCTTCCCTCCCAGCCATGGGTGTTCTCACAGACCTGGAAAAGCATCAAAGCAGCCTATTCTTCCTGGACTTGGTCGACACTTCAGCCTTTTGACCTCCCTACATCGCCCCCAGTGTCAGCAGGAAGTAGCCAGAAGAGAATCTACGCCTTGTTATCCATCTGTTGTTAACAAAAGGCTAAAGTGGTGTGCTTCAGGACCAGGACAAGCAGCTCCAGGTTCTCCCAGTGTTCCCCAGTCCTTCCCCGCTGCCTTGCATGGCTGGCAACTCTCTCTGTTAAAAACCCTTTACCCTAAACCCTCTGCCCTAAATTTTCTAGGGCAGAGACTTCTCTTATTCTTAACCTTACAACCTGACCATTTGTTGCTATAATTCCCCTCTCTCTCAACCTCTTACATGACAACCAAGAGCTGCTTCCAATGAGCCTAAATTTATATACTTTAACTTACCTTATAAAAGGCAGCCCAAGCTCCCTATTTTTAGTTATAGAAAAAGGGGGGAATGTTGGAATCAGCAAGCAGGCATTTCTACAGGCAGCCCCTGGGGCCTGGCAACTGGGCGGGTATCAGGCATTTGGAAAGACACCCAGACCACCTGCTGACCACCTGGAACCACCTGCGCATGCTCTGGATCATTCTATAAGAACTGGAGCCCCTCCCCTTGGCTCTCTCTCTCCTTGTCACTCCTTCTTCTCTCTCTCTCTCTCTCTCTCTCTCTATCTATCTCTATCTACCTCCCTCTCTGTAACCTCCCTCTACCTAATAAACCTCCCACGTGGAAACAATCTTGTGGTGTGATCTGTGGACCCACGGGTAACCTTTGAAACCTCTACATCTCTTTTTATAATTCCTAACACTAACTCTACCATTTTTCCTGATATGATCCAATAGTTTAGTCTGAAAAGAGCTGGAGCCATTTCTATACCACAGTTCCTGACAACTATTTGCATTTTTCCAGACCCCTGCAGCCCTGATGACCTCAGAGACTAAACTCTGCTTCTTTATACTGAAGACAGATGAACTGTCTCCTACACAGAAAACGTGTTGACTTCCAAAGTGACAACCTTTTACCTCATGTGCCTTTGCCATCTTCTTCTTCTTGAACATGTCAGGTCCTCTGGTCTCTGTCCTTCTTCACAGCCAACCTGTATCACCATCCCCCACCCTCTGGGCAGCCCTTTGACCTCCCCTCACCTGCTTCTTTACATGGGCCATTCAACCCTTAAATTATTACCCACATGGATTTCCTGTTGGGCTGATGTTATCACAGGTATTTTCACCACAAAATAAAGCATTTCATGTAATAGCATTAACTGCAGGAGCAAAACTACCACACATATGTGTAAAGCAGGTAATTGGTTAGCACTTTGGGATCTCTTGGCCCTTTGTTCATTTTTCATCTAACCCACATGCAAATATGCTCCAGTGGTCACAGGTTCTATGTCTTCATAACCTTTGACAAAAATAATGTTTAACGTATTAACTTCTCCAAATGGTTTTGATTGTGAGTTAGAATTTGGATTGTTCCTAAAGATTGGGCCTATTTTGTTTCTCTCACTCAGAATGAGCACCAGCCCAGGAGACTCTCCATTGCTGAGCTCAGCACACTTCAATAAATACGATCACAAAGAAAGACAGACACTGTGAAACAAACAAGCAGTGATGGGATTTGCTTTGTCTTACCTGAAGATGTAACAAAGAGTACAGAACTAAAAACTAACAAACAAATAAGATGACAAAAATTGCAGGCTCAATATTTAAGGGCATGCACTGCTTTCAAAGGGGACCTAAGTTTGATTGTCAGCAGAAACATCAGTTGTCTTTCAACCATCTGCAACTCCAGTACCAAAGGATCTGACAGCCAATTCTGGCTTTTGCAAGTACCTGCACTTTCATGGTTACATGCAGGCGAAATAAATACACATGCATATAAAGCAAAAAATAAAATAAAATAAAATAGCTTCTTGTCTTTAATGATAGGAGGTCCACAGACACAGTGTAAAGGTGAAAACATAGTATTACAAATGTACATTGACTTAATTTTTAATATGGTTCACACTTTTATTTTTGTGTTTTAGAGAGTTCCCTTAACATTATCCAATATAGCACAGTCTGATGACTCATTTTCACGGAAATAAAATGTCACTTAAATCAAGAGATGAAAGCGTAAGTTTTTAAATTGTTTTTTCTTTTTTTAATTTTTTATTAATTACACTTTATTCCTTTTGTATCCCCCCATAAGCCCCTCCCTCCTCCCCCCTCCCTATCCCACCCTCCCTCCTCCCTCTGCATGCAGGCCACTCCCCAAGTCCACTGATAGGGGAGGTCCTCCTCTCCTTTCTGATCTTAGTCTATCAGTTCTCATCAAAAGTGGCTGCATTCGCTTTATTTGTAATAGCCAGAAGCTGGAAACAACCCAGATGCCCCTCAACTGAAGAATGGATGCAGAAATTGTGGTACATCTACACAATGGAATATTACTCAGCAATGAAAAATAAGGAAATCATGAAATTTGCAGGTAAATGGTGGGATCTGGAAAGGATCATCCTGAGTGAGTTGTCCCAGAAGCAAAAAGACACACATGGTATATACTTACTCATATAGACATACAACATAGGACAAACCCACTAAAACCTGTGCATCTAAAGAAACTAAGCAAGAGAGAGGACCCTAACTAAAATGTCCAATCCCCATCCTGAAAGGCAAAGAGGATGGACATCAGAAGAAGAAGAAAACAGGAAACAACCTAGGAACCTACCACAGAGGGCCTCTGAAAGCCTCTGCCCTACAGACTATCAATGCAGATGCTGAGCCTGATGGGCAACTGTTGGGCAGAGTGAAGGGAATTTTATGTAAGAACTGGGAAATAGTAAGAGCTGGAGAGGACAGGGTCTCCACAAGGAGAGCAACAGAATGAGAAAATTGAATACAGGGAACTACCCAGAGACTCATACTCCAACCAAGGACTATTCATAGAGATAACCCAGAACCCCTGCACAGATGTAGCCCAGGGCAGTTCAGAGTCCAATTGGGTTACATAGTAATGTGAAGAGGGACTGACTCTGACATAATCTGATTGGCCTGCTCTTTGATCACCTCCCTTTGGGGGGGAGCAGCCTTACCAGGCCATAGTAGAGGACAATGCAGCCACTTTTGACGTTAACTGATAGACTAAGATCAGAAAGGAGAGAAGAACCTCCCCTATCAGTGGACTTGGGGAGTGGCATGCATGCAGAAGGAGGAGAGAGGGTGGGATTGGGATGGGAGGAGGAAGGGTCTTATGGGGGGGATGCAGAATGAATAAAGTGTAATTGATGAAAAATAAAATAAAATAAAAGATTTAAAAAAAAGTGGCTGAAGAATGGATGCAGAAATTGTGGTACATCTATACAATAGAATATTACTCAGTAATGAAAAATAAGGAAATCATGAAATTTGCAGGTAAATGGTGGGACCTGGAAAGGATCATCCTGAGTGAGTTGTCCCAGAAGCAAAAAGACACACAGTATATACTCACTCATATAGACATACAACATAGGACAAACCCACTAAAATCCGTGCATCTAAAGAAACTAAGCAAGAGAGAAGACCCTAACTAAAATGCTCAATCCCCATCCTGAAAGGCAAAGAGGATGGACATCAGAAGAAGAAGAAAACAGGAAACAACACAACCTAGGAACCTTCTACAGAGGGCCTCTGAAAGCCAGAAGAAGAAAACAGGAAACAAACTAGGAACCTACCACAGAGGGCCTCTGAAAGCTGCTCTGCAGACTATCAAAGCAGATGCTGAGCCTGATGGCCAACTGTCGGGCAGAGTGAATGGAATTTTATGTAAGAAGTTTTTAAATTTTTATTGGTCATGTGTGCACAGTTAGTATTCGCTGAATGCTTTTCCATGAATATACAGTAGTAAAAAGATCGCATTTTATTTCTGTGGAAATTAAAAGTGTTAAATGCCTAATGGATACTGGTAAACATTTCAAAAGTAAGTGGTAACTGCCATTTTAACTATCTACCTGAGTCCTGTATTTGCTACTACAAAGTAGTACATGACCATTTAAGGGAGTGCTGAGGCTCAGATCTAAAATATCCTCAACAAGCTCATGTTTTGGATGTTTTCTTCCCCAGCTGGTGGATCAGAAGACGGACAAAGGGAAAATGTCAGCACTACTTGCTCTTTCCTGTCCCTTTCATTCAGCCAGTGCTTCCTGTAATCAGTCAGTATGAGTCTTTCTTGTCAATTAATGTCCTGGGAAAGACCTCACACACACTTCAGTAACAAGATCATATTAAGTCCAGCCAAGATGAAAATGAAAGTATCTTATAAATCAATAAGCAAAAAGAAAGAGAATGAATGAGAAACTTGAAACTCCCAGAGAAGAACTTAGAAAACGTTTCACTTTTGTAAGCTAAATAATAAATAGAATAGGTAGAAAAATCCAAATGCTCAATGAAGGCTAAAAGCAGCAATGTCTTCATATCAAAACCAATGGCTTCATGAGGTCATCTGTGGGAGCACTTGGAAGCACTCTCTCCTAAAGCTCCTCAGTCCTCTGCTCTACACACATGGACACCCACTGTACTTCTGCTGCTGCTCACAAGCAACTTTGTGGTTTTTATATGTAGGCACCTTCATCTACAATGTCCTCTTCTTATTATATCAAAATCAAATCTTTAAGTTTAGAACCGACTTCCATAAGAACTCTCTAGATACACACACTCACAACACTCCCATTCATCACTGGATCTATTAGTGTATAATTCCACTATATCAGTCCAGAAGAGATGTGTCAAAACAATGGCTAAAAGGAACAGAAGAGGGGAAAGCCACTCTAAAATGCCACCTGATTATAATATTTTAAAGGAAAAGGAGAAACAAAGAAACTACATGTTTTTTAGAAATATAGTCACCAGAATTAATTCTCAATGATAAATTAACAGGCTGGAGACAATTGAAAATAAATCCATGAGCTTAGCATTAAATGAGAAAAATTGAGAGAAGAATGAAAAAATCCAGTCTAAGTCACTTTGGATTTTGGAAGAGATAATCCTGTGCGTGAAGAAGTTGTGATGACTGGATCTAAGTGCGAGCCTGCTTACCTGTCATCAGACTCTTGCCCCAAACAGTGACCAGCAGAGCAGTCTGCTCTTTGCAGTCACATCCTGTGACTTTGCTCAGAGTTGTGATTTCCTCCTGTGGTCTAGAGCTACACAGCTGGCTTATATGACTGTTCACATCTACTGTACTGCTGTCCACCCCTGAGAAAGATGTGACCATGAGGGACGTCGTGACCAAGAACAGAAACTTTCTTCCAGCGTAAGGATTATAGAAGCAGGGGGCAATTAGTGAGCCCGAGTTAAGGAGCTTGGACTCTGGAGCAAGACATCTGGCTTCAACTTCTTCCACAGCTGTTTCCTGTGACTTGAGTGACATTGTTAATTTTTAACATATTAACTATAAGAGGAGGAATTGAAAAAGCCTTGCCAGTTAGTTATTCAATATGATATTTCTGAGAAGGTTTGATGTGTGCTGGAATAACTCCTTTGTCTGTCTATATCCACTTCCCAGGCTTTTCCATCCTTCTCAGTGACACTGAAGGGGATCCATGAGCAGCACTGACAGAAAATTAACAGTAAATGTAGGTCATCAGATATGAAGAAATGTACATTGACTTAATTTTTGAGTATGATTCACAATCTAATTTTTTTGTTTTGGAGAAGTCATTTAGCATTACCTAATCAAACAGTTATCTTTTTCTTTTTTAAAAAATTATAGCAGTCTGGAGAAATGGTTTAGCTGTTAATAGCATCCACTTCTCTTGCAGAAGACTTGAGTTCAGTTCCCAGCACCCATGCCAGACAGTTCACATCTTAAAACTCCAGGTCCAAAAGATCTAAAGTCCTCTTGTAGCCTCCATGAGCAACTGCACTCATGTGCATACCCACACAGATAAACATAAATACATATAATTAATTTTTTTAGTAAATCTTTTTATTTGTTTTTATTTTTATTTTTATTGGTTGTTTGATTTTTTCATTTTTTTTATAATTTTTACTTTTTTATTAATTACAGGTTATTTGCTTTGTATCCCAGCTGTAGCCCTCTCCCTATTCTCTCCTAATCACAACCTCCTTCCCCCTCTCTAAGTCCACTGATAGGGGAGGTCCTCCTCCCCTTCCATCTGACCCCAGTTTATAAGGTCTCATCAGGACTGGCTGCAATGTCCTCTTCTATGGCCTAGCAAGAATGCTCCTCCCTAGGGGAGGAGGGGAAGTCAAAGAACCCACCACTGAATTCATGTCAGAGACAGTCCCAGTTCCCCTTACTAGTGAAACTCACTTGGATGCTGAACTGCCTAGGGCTATGTCTGAGCAGGGGTTATAGTTTATATCCATGCATGGTCCTAGGTTGGAGATTCAGTCTCACAAAAGATCCCTGTGCCCAGATATATTTGGTCCTTGTGGAGCTCCTGTCCTCTCCAGGTCATATTAACTCATATTAAGTTGAAGAAGGAGCTTCACTGAATAAATTGTGAAGAAAAAAAATAAAAATTAAAAAAAATAAATGTTGTTTATTAAAAACAAACAAACAAAACCCGATGCTCACCACCTCTCTTCAGTTCTATGGACGAGTCCGGTTGCCAGTCGAATGGGAGACAAAGCAGACCACAGCAGACACACTGTTCTGTTCCCAGTGGCATGCGCTCCTGACAGTCACCGTGCCATTGCTGTGTGGGTCACTCTTAGTGGCACAGTCCCCATCTGGAGTCCAAAAGATCTGCGCAGCCGGCTTGCCTGCACTTGCCTCGCACACTGCAGTTCTATTTTTGCCGAGAAATAGGGTTACTTCAGGGTGAACTGTGAAGATAGAAGGGGAAATAAAGGACTGCCTCTGACATAATCTGATTGGCCTGCTCTTTGATCACCTCCCCCTGAGGGGGAAGTAGCCTTACCAGGCAACAGAAGATGACAATGCAGCCACTCCTGATGAATCTGATAGACCAAGATCAGAAGGAAGGAGAGGAGGACCTCCCCTATCTGTGGACTTGGGGAGGGGCATGCATGAAGAAGGGGGAGGAAGGATGGGACCTGGAGGGGAGGAGGGAGGAGCTTATGGGGGGATACAAAGTGAATAAAAGTGTAATTAATAAAATAAAACAAAATTTAAAAAAATTAAAATAACCCCCCCCCAAAAAAAGTTTAAGTCATGTCACAAATTACAAAGGCATTTGTTTCTAGTTAAAATCTGGTGACCTGTAATACCACACTTGGAGGTCATGTCCTTGTTGGAAATGCCCATCACATGCTGCTATCTCACATGAGTAATACCAGCATGCTCGAGGGCCATTGCAGTCATCTGCAGGTCAGGACTCAGGTCAGGTGTGGAGGCCCAGGTGATTCTCCTTTCGGTACAGTTGTGTTCCCTGGTCTCCTTTGTGTCTGCTTTGTAGGCTATTATGCAGACAGGTCCACCTCTGGGGGTTATCACCCAGGTTATTACTACTGCCTTTGGCAGTGTAACAGGAGAGCATCTCAGCAGAACCTTTGTACCCATCTGTACAGACACTGTTGTATTAAGTGGACACACACAAAGAGAATGAGAAAAGGAAACCTTGTGTGTTAAGTCTATAACAGCAGCTTATGTTGAATTACACTAGAACATTGCTTGGCTGATGAAAATATTCCAGAAATATTAGATTTTTCTCACTTTTTTGTTTCTGTATGTTCAATCTATCATAATGAAGTACATTATTCATCTCCTAATGTACAAATTCAAGGCCTGTGGGTTACACACAACTTGCACCGTGAAACTGCACATTGCCTATACACTGACAGATACAAGTTTGCTCAGTGGTGATTATGCAACAAAATTATCTCTTACAATCAGCTGTGGCAAAAGTCAGGAATTCCATCATTTTAACAGCAGCAGAAATCGCTGTGAACAAGCCTTGCCTACGATAAACATTGCATCAACTATCTCAACTCTCCTACTTCATTGTCACTTGCCTCTTGGAAAGTCCTCACAAGTCACATCCAAATGATGCTTATCTAACCAGAAGAAGAAAGAAATGCCTCAGCACAGACCTGGGAGGGTGCTAACCCCACAGTCTTCCCATCATTCTAAGATGGCAAAGGTTTAGAGGCAAGTATTCACAGGCCCTCACACCATAACACTCACATCACCAGATTCTCCTCCTCATCCTAAATCTGTCCAACAGACAAGGAATTAATTTCTATATGTAAACAAGGTCAACTCTCCATTCCCACAGTGCTGGCCACAAGGTAAGGAAGAATATTACCTTCTGTGATAGAGAATGAACTATTCTGTGTTGTTTGAATCATATCCATACAATGTGACTCTAGAAAATATTGAAATACATGTGTTTAAACACTTAAATGATTGTAAGACTGTAATTTGAAGTTGTATTACCACTGATATAACAACATCTTGAAAATTACAGTTATAAGATATTAATCAATTATTTCCCACTTATGAGTGACTTTATTTTGACAAATAGTTTGTAGAGCAACTCTGCCTTCCTTCATCCAGCCCCTTGCCATGTTCAGTGTAAGCCCAAGGATTTGAAGTTTGCAAAATTAGTAGCCAATGTCCAAGAGCTTATAAAAAGAATTCTACAACGTGACCAGTGGGATTTATGTGACCTGGGATGTGAGGCCCTAAAAAACTGGGGCTGATTACAGTTTAGTGCTTTAGACAACATGACCTCAGTTTCAGTGTAGTTTTATACACAAATGTAACAAAGTAAGCAATGATCCAACAAAGGTTGAGTTCAGAAAAAAAAAAGTAAAATGTAAAAAACACCAGTAAATACATAGTAAATATTGAAAGATCAGCTTTCCCATAATTTTTTCTCAGGACAGACCAATTTAAACACAATTGCCTGGCACATACTGTAAAATATGTCTGGAAAGCACAAAAGCAAGGCAGAAGGCCATATCCAGATTCAGGGTGTAATTGGGACAGCACCCAGCATGCCCTTTAACCAGACTGTTCTTACACCCAACAAGAATAAGCATGTCTTATAAAGTCAACATAAATGTTCAACACAGGAGGCACAAATCACATCCAAGATCAACCCAGGGAACAAAACACATCTGAGGGAAAAGGCCCTCTGCCTTTTTTTTTTTTTTCATGGAACCTCTCACAGTTCACCACCTGTCATTCTTTTGACAATATACTCAGATGTAGCATCACTAGTAATAATGTAAAATACCATATATAATTACACCAAAGACTCCTGGAGGCAAAATATTATCTGCACACAACAGGGAAGGAGAAGGAAGGAGAAGGGAGGTACTAGACTCTATATTAATAACAGAAAAATTCTTAAAACAAAACAATATTACTAGTGATTTTGAAAACTGCAAAATGTTAATTGTCAAAATTAAGTATATACCTAGTAATGGAGGTTCAAACCATACGAAACAAAATTTAACTAAATTAAAGAGACATATAGACTGTATCACAATCATAGATGTTTTGAAACATCTTCCTTAGAAATGAACAGAGCATTAAAAACTTCAAAATGTAGTATACACATAGAATATACTAATAACAATATTAGTTATAATGAATAACAATATTAATTATAGTGACAAAAGATGTTCATAAGACAGTTCCAATGTAAGTAATATGTATTTTTTTTCAAGTGTCCTAAGTACATTTATCAAAGTTCATTATGTCCTGGAGCACAGAACGACTCTCTACATTAACAATGTTAGGGGGCCAGCAAGATGTCTCAGCAGGTAAAGCGGCCAAGACATGTGGCTAAGCCTGAGGACATGAGTTTGAACCCTGCGACCCACATTGAAAAATATAAGAACTCCTACAGTTGTCCTCTGACCCCCACACAATGCAGTGTCATGAGTGCATTCACACACACACACACACACACACACACACACATACTAAATGCATACGTATATAGTTTTTCTAAAAAGAGATGGGAGCCTATTAAATTAATATCATGTAGAGGCCGCTCATGCTTTCTTAATTGATGAAAATGCTTTGTTAATGCTGTACTTGATCTCAGACTTACATTTTATACAATTTGAAGTGGAAAGGAATATACAGAAATACAAAGGTATTTCTGTATTAAAATATAAGTCAATTTGTTGTCACATTGATCAGTGTGCTTGGGGACCATGGTTCTGGTGAAACAGATCTAAGGACAAGAGGTCTGTCACTTTAGCGAGAGGCTCACCTGTCCCCTCTTAGTTATTTCACTGATTCTGACCCTTGTCTTGACTCTCTTCTTCCATTAGTAACTTCTGACACCTTTGCTTCAAATGCTTTAAAAAAGACTCTGCAATCTATGGCACCAATCCACAAACTGACCTGCATCCAGACCACGGAATCCCTCTTCCCTTATAGTGGAGGACTAGCTGATCAATGGGCCTCCAGTTGGCAATGCCCACTGCTTCCCTTCCCAGATCACTCTTTCTCTGCCTCTCTCTCTCTCTCTCTCTCTCTCTCTCTCTCTCTCTCTCTCTCCTTCCCTCTCCCTCTCCCTCCTCCTCTTTTTCTTTCTCAATCTTAAAGATGGTGTAAGCAAAAAAATCTACTAAAACATTTCTGTCAGGCAGTCACTAAACATCAAATTCTTGATAATGACAAATAAAATCATCTCCTTGGTGTAATATTGGTAGAAAATCTGCTTTATGAAGAATAATCAGCTTAAAAGTACTTTGCAGAGTGTTACAGGGTCCTATAAGCTGGCAGGAAACGTGTATGATTGTAATTACAGGAGTCACAGGGATGAAGCAGGAGGATATCATAGTTCAAAGTGAGCCTGAAAGAAAGTTTCATCTCCTAAAAAACTCAGAATGTCAGACGTACCAGGTACCAAAATAGTGATGAAGATCAGTAACCTCAAAGCCAGAGTCCTCCTCAAAGCACACATCTGGAGTGGAATCTAGGTAAACAGAAATCATCATAAACCCCTGGGTGTACTCAATGATTCTACCTCTCTATATCAACTTTGCTTATGCTCAAACACCAGATTTAAGAGGGACTCTTCTTCCTCATTTTGCCTGTCTTTATCTTCATCTCCATTCTATCTGCTGTTGAATAACTAAATGACACAGGAAAAGAAAACAGCAGGAATGTTTGCTGAGGGATAAAGAAAGAGCCAAAGGTTAACTCATTCATTCCCTGTCAGTATTAAAACAGTAGGATAGAGTTCATGGCAATCCCCTTTTAACACAGTAGTTTCTAAAAGATACAATCATATACTGCATCATATATTGGAAAATGAGCAAGAATTATGTGTATAGCCGATAAGTCTATACACTACATGAAATTGGACAAGCATTTCCAAAATTTTCAATCCAACATGCTGACATTTTGTTACTCAAAGTTCCTTGTATGTTCTTCCTTGGTATTCCTCTCAAGAAGTAAACACCATTTACTCATTTTGTAGGTTGATGAGCTCCACATAAATTAAATGCACTACTGAGTTCATCCCTGTATGCTGGTTTGGACAAAGAATGTATGGTAATTCAGTCATCAGTTTCTCAGTGAATTGGAATTACTCTGTTTGGTGACTAACACATACAAAGCTTTGATGAGAATTCTTGATTTGCACTGTTCTTAGTCTCTATATACACCCATTTTCTAGGACATATACGTACAAATAAAAGTGATGGATCATAAGCTAGAATGTGACTTTATATAAATACTTCCTGTCATGGGTTAACTTGCCTGGCTAAACCGTTTAATCTTAAAACTTTGTCCCCATACCTGAGAATGTAGGCTTAAAAAAAAAGTGAAGCAATTCCATCTGCAGCTAGTTAAAATAAAACTATTTAGGGTTGGCTAGATGAGGACCTAGTCCAGCATAACTGACATCCACAGGAAAGAAGAATGATTGTAACCATGCCTACAGGGAAATGTTCATTGTCGACAAAAGCTAAGACAGAGGTATGATTCTTCTACAAGTTAAGAAACACAAAGCTTTCCAGAAGCTAGATAATAAGCAAGGACCAGCTTCTTCCTCTTCTTCCTTACTGTCTTGAAAAATGTAGAGACCCTTGTAATGACAAACCATAGCAGAAAGACACTTGGAGAGATGACAGGCAGAACTTACAGCTCACAGAAAAAGCTACTATGTAGTGTCACACAAGCTAACAGCCAGCAACAGGGAAAAGCAAGCTGGAGACGTAGGGGACAGCTGATGTGTGCAAAGCAAGGTGGGACAAGCAGCTCTGCAGGGTTGTCTCCTTAAAATAGCCACACAAGATCCTGGACATGGTTATCTGAGGGATATTATTTCCTCCTCTCATTAAAAATACACTGTCAAGTGGCTTAATTCCAGCACTCAGGACAAAGGAGCAGGTGAGTCTGAGTTTGAGGCCAGCCTTGTCTACAGAGTGAGTTTTATGACAGGTAGTGAAACACAGAGAAACCATGTTATGGAAAAAACAAAATAAATTAATAGAAATAGAGAGAGAGAGAAGAGAGAGAGAGAGAGAGAGAGAGAGAGAGAGAGAGAGAGATGGTAAGATTGCTTTTTCCCATATGATATATCCTGATTAAAGATTCCCTTCCATCTACTCTTCCCAGTTCCTCTTACCTCCTCTTCCATCCAGGTCCACTCACTTTGTCTCTTATTAGAAAGGAGGAGGCTTCAAAAACATGACAAGAAGACATAACAAAAAATATAATAAACTAAAACAAAAACCATTGCAATGAGGCTGGACAAGCAAATCAACCAAAGGAAAAGTGTCCCAAGTAGGCACAGAAGGCACAAGTATCAGAGACCTGCCCTGTTCACATACTCAGAAAGCCATAAAGATAATAGAGACACAAACTACCTGGTGCTGATCCCTGCAGCCCTTGTGCTTCCTGCTTCAGTCTCTGTGAGATCATAGGAGCTTTGCTTTAATTGGTTTAGAGGTCTTTGTGTCCTCCATTCCCTCTGGCTCTGACACTCTTTCAATGTCCTCTTCCCTGGGATTCATTGAGCTCTGGAAGTGGGATTTGATGGAGACATTCCATTTAGAGCTGTGTGTGTGTCCAAGATTTTTCTCTCTTCTCTCTCTCTTCTCACTCTGTCTTTCTCTCTTCTCTGTCTTTCTATCTCTCCTCTATCCCTCTTGACTCTGTCTCTCTCTGTCTTTCTGTCTGTCTCTCTCTCTCTCTCTGTGGGGGGGGTTGTGTGTACGTTTGTGTGTGTGTGCATGACAGAGAGAGATGTCTGGCTGTGGGTTTTCTATTTTTCTCCATCTGCTACAGGAGGGAGCTTCTCTTCTGATAGCTGAATAAGGCACTGACCTATGACCATAGCAGAATATCATTAGGAATCATTTTGTTTTGCTTTGTTTTTCTTCACATTTTTTATTTTCATTTTTATTAATTATACTTTATTCACTTTGTATCCCCCCGTGGCCCCCTCCCTCCTCCCCTTCCAATCTCACCTTCCCTCCCCCTTCTCAACACTTGCCCCTCCCCAAGTCCACTGATAGGGGAAGTCTTCCTCTCCTTCCTTCTGATCCTAGTCTATCAGGAATCATCAGGAGTGGCTGTACTGTCTTCTTCTGTAGCCTGGTAAGGTTGCTCCCCCTCAGGGGGAGGTGATAAAAGAGCAGGCCAAAAATTCATGTCAGAGACAGTCCCTGTTCCTGTTACTATGGAACCCACGTGGAGACTGAACTGCCATGGGCAACATCTGTGCAAGGGTTCTAGTTTATCTTCATCAATGATCCTTGGTTTGAGTATCAGTCTCAGAAAAGACACCTGTGCCCCGATTTTTTGGTCCTGTTGCTCTCCTTGTGGAGCTCCTGTCCTCTCTAGGTCTTATTATTTCCTACTTCTTTCATGAAATTCCCTGCACTCTGCCCAAAGGTTGGCCATAAGTCTCAGCATATGCTTTGATACACTGCAGGGTAGAGCCTTTCAGAGGCCCTCTGTAGCAGGGTCCTGTACTGTTCCGTTTTCTCCTTCTTCTGATGTCCATCTCCTTTTTTATTATTTTTTAAATTCTTTATTAATTACACATTATTCCCTTTGTATCCCCCCTGTGGTTTCCCCCCTCCTCCCATCCCAATCCTTCCCTTTCTCCACCCTCTTCATGCATGCCCCTCCCCAAGTCCACTGATAGGGAAGGTCTTCTTTTCCTTCCTCCTGATCCTAGTCAATTAAGTTTCATCAGGAGTGGCTGCATTGTCTTCTTCTGTAGCCTGGTAATGCTGCTTCCCCCTCAGGGGGAGGTAATTAAAGAGCAGGCCAATCAGATCATGTCAAAGACAGTCCCTGTTCCTATTACAATGAAACCCATTTGGATACTGAACTTCCATGGGCTACATCTGTGCAGGGGTCTTAGGTTATCTCCATGCATGGTCCTTGGTTGGAATATCAGTCTCAGGAAAGACTCTTGTGCTCAGATTTTTTGGTTCTGATGCTCTCCTTGTGGAGTTCCTGTCCTCTCCAGATCTTACTGTTTCCCACTTTTTTCATAAGATTCCATGCACTCTGCCCAAAGGTTGCCCATAAGTCTCAGCATCTGCTTTGATAATATGCAGGGCAGAGCCTTTCAGAGGTCCTCTGTGTCAGGCTCCTGACTTGTTCCCTCTTTTCTCCTTTCTCTGATGTACAGCCTCTTTGCCTTTCTGGATAGGGATTGAGCAAGAGTCCTCCCTCCTGATTAGTTTCTTTAGGTGTACAGATTTTAGTAGGTTTATCCTATATTGTATGTCTATATGAGTGAGTATATGTCGTGTGCATCTTTCTGCTTCTGGGATAGCTAACTCAGGATGATCTTTTCCAGATCCCACCATTTGTCTGCTAATATCACGATTCCCTTGTTTTTTATTGCTGAGTAATATTCTATTGTGTAGATGTACCACAATTTCTGTATCCATTTCTCCACTGAGGGGCATCTGGGCTGTTTCCAGCTTCTGGCTATACAAATAAGGCTGCTACAAACATGGTTGAGCAAATGTCCTTATTGTGTATTTGAGCCTCTTTTCGGTATATGCCTAGAAGTGGTATAGCTGGATCTTGAGGAAATGCTATTCCTAGTTGTCTGAGGAAGCGCCAGACTGCTTTCCAGAGTGGTTGTACAAGTTTACATTCCCACCAGCAGTGGAGGAGAGTTCGCCTTTCTCCACAACCTCTGAAGCATGTGTTGTCACTTGAGTTTTTAATCTTAGCCATTCTAATGGGTGTAAGGTGAAATCTTAGTAGAGGAATATCTATTGGCAGAGAAACACTTAAAGAAATGTTCAATGTCCTTAGTCATAAGGGAAATGCAAAACATAAAGTCCCTAAGATGTCTATCTTCTTTGCCTTTCTGTATGGGGTTTGAGCATTTAGCCAGAGTCCTCCTTCTTGATTAGTTTCTTTAGGTGTACAGATTTTAATAGGTGTATCCTATATTATATGTCTAACATCCACTTATGAGTGAGTATATACTATGTGTGTCTTTTTGCTTCTGGGTTACCTCACTCAGGATGATCTTTTCTAGATCCCACCATTTGTCTGCAAATTTCATGATTTCCTTGTTTTTAATCGCTAGATAGTATTCCATTGTGTAAATGTAATACAATTTCATTTTATTTTCACTTCTTTTAGACCAATAGTATTCTGTTTTACTCTAGGTTTCTGGTTCTTTGTTCCCCAAGCTCTGTCGGATGTGTAACATCTTGGAGAGTGGAACTTAACTCAATCAGACACTGGTTGGTTACTCCCACATGCTTTGTGCCACCATTGCCCTAGCACATTTTACAGACAAGACAGATTGTAGGTCAAAGGGTTTGTGGCTGGATTCATGCTTACATTTTTTTCTTTTGGTACCTGCAGAGTACCTGCCCACACCAAAAACACTAGAATGTAGAGATGATGTTCAATGAGTTGTATGGATGTTGTCTTCAGCAAAGGGGCTTTGCTCTTAGTTTTTGGAGAACCACCTATTGCCTTAGCAACAGCCTAGGATGTTCGGGGATTTTCATGGGACCCCTTTGGCCAACAATTCAATTGGATGTAACCCAGTCCCAGTATTGGACAAGAAGTAACCATTTGGGACTCAGTTTTTCTCATTATTTGGAGACTTCATGAGATTCTCCTTCATATATTTTAGGAAGATTCTACTGTACTAGGTTCCATACTGGCCCACAGTGCTCCTCTAGCTGTCTTTTTGCACATTCCCTCCTTTAATTTCATTTCTATCCCCTCCTCTTCCCCATATTTACCTGAGCCTGCCATTTCCATTTCCCCTTATTCCCAGTACTCCCATTAAAATTTACTCTATTTTCCCCACCTAAGAAGATCCGTGTTTCCCCCTAGTTCCTTCCTCTATACATAAACTCTCTATGTTTACAGATTGTAGCTTGTTTGTCATTTATTCAACAGCTAATATCCACATATAAGGGAATAAGTACATATTAATCTTTCTTGGTTTCCTCACTGAGAAGGATTTTTTTCTAGTTCCATGCTTTTGCCTGTAAACTACACAATGTCATTTTTTTTAACAGTTGAGTAATACTCCATTATGTAAAATATATACATATATATATATATAATACATATATAACCTCCCTCCTTCCTCATCTCCTCCTCCCATTCCTTCTCTCCCTTCCCCTTCTCCCATTCCCCTCTCCTAGTCCTCAGAAAAAGGAAGTCCTCCTATTTTACCAACTTATCCCAGGCTATCAATTTTCTTCAGAACTGCCAACATCCTCTTCCTCTGTGGCCTGGCAAGGCTGCCCTGACAAGGAGAAGTGATCAAAGAGCACACAACAGAGTCCATGTCAGAGACAGCCCCTGCTCCCCTGTTTATAACCACCTAGTTAGAATTAATATCAATTTGGACTCAATAATAACAGAAACCTCAGCTCCTCATAAGTTTATCTTTTCCTTTCATGTTATTGTCACTAGTAACTTTTATACATGTGACCTGATTACTGCTGTTTCTTTGCATATTTACATTCTAAATTGGTACATTTTATATGCTGTCTACACTAGTATTCCTATCTCTTCATTCATGTCTGAATTCTTTCTGTGGAGAATGTTTCTCTGGAAAGTTTTGGATTTCTTCTTTATTTGGAAGAGTACATTTTCAGGTGTGGAATTATTGGTTTATGTGTTCTTCCTTACATTTCTCTACATTCATCAGCCCACTGCATCTTTGGCTTCATGGTTCATGTTTATTATATGAAAAAACCTTGTATGTGATGAGCTCTCCTTTTTAGCAGTTTTCAAGAGTCTCTCTGTCTTTGACAGTTTGGTTATAATGTTCAAAATGTGGATTCATTTGTGCTAATTATATTTGCAACTGACTGAATGTTTAAATTCATGTCATTCTCATTGGAATGTCATTGGAAATGACATGTCATGTGATTGGAAATTTTGTCATTTGTCTTTTCGTCAAATCTTTCTGCCACTTTCTCTCTGTCTTTTTTATTGTTTGTTTGTTTGTTTTTGACAGTTCATTGCACGTCACCATTTCTCAGATGCTATTCCACAGCATCAGGGTTCTTACACTTTTCTTCATCTCAGTCCAATCCCACATCATGCTCTCTGCTTCGTTGGCATGTTCAGATCAACTACGGAGATTCCCTAGAGAATATTTTAACTTAGTTCCTATTCTTTGTAACTCCAGAATTTCTATTTGGTTCTCCTGTCACATTTAACTTTTATCTGTTGAATATTGAACGCTTCTAGTTTTATTTCTGTCTGTGGCTTTTTTTTTCTGTTGTATGAACATATTCAAAATGCTTCAATCAATCACCGGACCTTAAGCAGTCTCCAGAAGTTAGATATGAGGTAATAAAAATAATTATACCTGTATTTTGATGCTTCTGTCTCTTGACAGCCAGAATAAATCTCCCTAAGGCTACAAATAGGTTGTTTCCATTGATTCATAAACTAAGTCTAGGGCATTTTCCTACACATGTGTACTAACAAAGTATATGAATATTCAACAGATTGTGTTTCATTATTATTTCTTGTATGTTGTGGTTTTAACACTCCCCCTCCTCCCTATAACCCCCTCTTTGTGTGTTTTTCTAGAGGATCAAAGTAAGAAACTTCTGAAAAGTACCATCCATCTGGTAAATCATGATTCAAGAGAGAAGACTGTCACCTTACCCAATGAATATGTCACCCACCTCAGAAATACGTTGCAGAATATTTTATCCCATTGTGAACCCCAAAATTTGCATGCCTGTGTTTTGACTGTGTGTTTATTTTTGCCTATAGAGGCCAGAAAAGGGTTTGGGATCACCTGGAACTGGAGTTACCAACAGTTGTAAGCCGTCATGTCGATGCTAGAAACAGAACTCAGGTCCTTTGAAAAAGCAGCCAGTGCTCTTAAACTCTAAGCTGTCTTTCCATGTCCAGCTAAAAATTTTTTAAATTCATTTTTCTTCCATGTAAGATACATACTTGCGTGTATATTCATGGAAAAGCATTCAGCTAAAACTAACAGTATATGTGACCAATAAAAATTAAGGCACTTATGTTTTTATGTATTCTTTGAAGTTCATATAAAATCATGTCTCATTTTCTCAAAAATAAAATGGCATTTAAAAATTAAGGACATTAAATGCCTGAAGACCACTTTTACGACATTTCTGCAGTAAATGGTATTGATCATTGTAGCTGTCTCCCAGAGCCTTCTATTTGCTATATCAAAGTAGTACATGACATTTCAAGGGAATGGTGTGGCTCAAATGTAAAACATCCTCAACAAGCTCATGTTTTTGGTGTTCCCTATTCCCCATCTGCTGCTAATATTTGGGAGAAAAAGCTACTTGAGGCAGGACTGCTTTGAAGAGTGTAACAGGATCCATGCTCTAGTTCCTCTCTCTTTCTTACTCTGCCATGATGTGAAGATTCTCCACAACACAATCCTACTACCATAACAGCATGCCTTCCCTCCCAAGATGGACTGAACTTTTTTGGAACAGTGAGGCCAAACAGACCTTGACTCTCTCAAATTGTTCTGTCAGATACTATGACACAGTGACACAAGAAGCAACTATTATGGGCAGGATTTATTTTTGCTTCATTGTTTCAGAGGATTAAGCACATCAGGGCAAGAAGGGTGTCACCCAGTGGAGCCATTCAGGCCAACATGGGTCAGAAGATGGAGAAAGGGAAAATGCCAGCATGCTATTTGTTCTTTCCTGTCTCTTTCATTCAGCCAGTGCTGTGGTTGCCTGCAATCAGTCAGTATGACTCTTTCTTGTCAATTAATCTTCTGGGAAAGACCTCACACATACTTCAGTCTCCAGAGGACACTCAATCCAGCCAAGATGAAAATGAAAGTATCTTACGAATCAATGAGTAAAAAGAAAGGAAATCAATGAGAAACTTGAAACCCCCAGAGAAGAACCCAGAAATCATTACAGTTCTGTAAGCTAAACTAATATTTAGTGTAGGTAGAACAATCCAAATGCTCAGTGAAGGTTAAAGCAGCAATGTCTTTATATGAAAACCAATGGCTCCATGATGTCATATGTGGGAGCACTTGAGATCACTCACTCCTAAGGGAACTCAGTCCTTCTGCTCTACACACATTGATGCCCACTGTACCTCTGCTAGTGCTCACAAGCAACTATGTGATTCTGTCTTTTTACACGTAGGCGCCTTCATTTATAGTGTCCTCTCATTATTATATCAGAATTAAATCTTTAAGTTTGTAACAGAGTTCTCAGTGCACTCTCTAGATCACCCCACACACAACATTCCTTTTCACAATTTATGAGCCATTGCGTCTATAAGTCTACAGTTCTACTGTATCAGTCCACAAGAGATACATCAAAACAATAGTTAAAGGGAACAGAAGAGGGAAAGGCCACCCTAAAAAAGCACATGATTATGATATTTTAAAGGAAGAGAAGAGACAAAGGAACTATTTTTTTTTTAGAAATATAGTCATCAAAGTTAATTCTCAATGAGAAATAAAAACAGACTGGACATAGTTGCAAAGAAATCCATGACCTTAGCATTAAGTAGAAATAAATGTATGTGCCTGTGGAAATTTTGAAATAAATGGAAGGTAAGAAGAGGATGGGATTGCCATCTTTTAAAGGAATAAATTTTCCATTCAAAAGGCATAGTCAGCTGATGGCATTCATGGCATTAGACATTGCATTCCAATTCTTTGGTGAGTCTATTTAAATTATACGAAAAAAAACCAAGAGGAAGATTAATCTGAAACCATTCTCAGTACAACATCTGGAGAAGAGAAACATGAAAAAAAGGAACTGCAATAAATGGAAATAAGGATGAAAAAACCCAGTCTAAGTCAATTTGGATTTTGGAATAGATAATTCAGTGAGTGAAGACGTTTTGATAACTGAGTAGTATTCCATTGTGTAAATGTACCACATTTTCATCATCCATTCTTTCACTGAAGGACATCCTGGCTGTTTCTAGTTTCCGGCTATTACAAAATGGACAGGCCACTTTGGTCTGCATCAGACAGTAGCCTGAGAGGACTGTACTAGGATTTGAAGTCTTCATGGTAACAGATCACTGGAAAATATTAACAACAACTGAGCTCCTGCACCCCTGATGACATGGTTGCCTTCCCCTCATGCAATTTTAGATTGCATGAGCAAACTGACAAAAGGTAGATGCTTCTTGCTGGACTGGGAATTGTTTAATCCTTCTTTCTAGTTCCAAGACATTTTCTGTATCCTTTTGGAGCTGACATTGTAGGAGGCTGCTTGGTGTTAACTTTCTTATACATACTTTTGCAATCAATATAGGTAGATAGATGATAGATAGATAGATAGATAGATAGATAGATAGATAGATGCAGACATATGTAGACACATATACATAAATATATAGATATATTTTCTGTGTGGTATGAAAAATATGATCTGAGAGTGAATTTTAGTAGTGATCACTGGAATAAAAGAAATTGGATTTCTCCAGCCAGCTGTCAAGGGAATTGGTACTACCTGGCAAATGACTGCCAATAAAACAGCATATTTTATGAAATTATTCTTTTTTAGCAAAATCAAGTACATGGAAAGACATAAGTGTGCTCATCAAGTTTCTGGCATGGGCGCATCATGATATATAAACATGCATCAGTGTGTGCACACATGTACAAATATGTATGTATGTATGTACATGTGTAGTCAAAAAAAAGGAAACTGTTTTTCACATATATAAAGAGACAAGAGGATGGGGGTGGACAAGGCAGCTGTGTAGCCTTTTACTATTTCAGCCTAACACACATCAAAAACTGGCAGTGGGAGGTGAGTAGACAAGTCACATTTGTCATTCTGATGAGTGATGGTTTCAATTCCTTTGCCCCACCATCCCCAATCACATCTTTCATGCAAGCTCATAGCAGTGATTATTCTCCCCAATTCTGCAAAACAGACAAGTCCTCAAATGTCTAGGGATCATTTAACTCCTGGATCATCTATTCACATCAGATTGCAAGCGTTTTCCCACCACAAGCCTTCCTTAACCCTACACAAGCAACAGTTCTAAAGTTGTCTGGAGATGACTCTCTATTCCATTACTACTGTCAGCTGAAGCTGTTTACCTTGAAGGGAGGAACAAAAGTAATCTATCACATGCACATAAATAGGACAAAACCAACTTTGATGAAGTAAACGTCCCAGGTTACCTTTAAGTATTTGTTTCAATTAGAATTAAACTCAACTATGTGCAAAGTAAAAGCTAAAATAGCAGTGCTGTGAGAACTGTAGTTTAGCCTCTCTCACACTAAGACAACAAATAGAGTATCTAAGGCTGGTGGGGCAACTCTGTGGTCAGCAGCCACAGTCCCTTTCTTGCTCTGTTTTTTCTACTTCAACTAGTAGCTTCCACCCTCAGTGTTCTCCATTGCTCAAATTCGGTCTGGAACCTCCAGGCACCACACCAGGAATGCAGCTCCACAGATAAGTTAGAAAACAAAAGAAAAATCTTCCCTTATCTTTAAAGGGCTGTCTTAAAAAGATCATGCATCTCATTTTCCAGACCTAATGATCAGGTTAGATGAAAGAAAACTGAAATAGACTAGTAGCTATGTCTGTCCTCACAGTATTGGAGTTATGTTATTGAGCAATGTATGAGTAACTTGCAAAACTGGAGTTAAGTTGTTGGTCAATGTAGGAGTTACTTAATTCCACAAATGTGCTACATGATAAGCAACCACAGGAACTGTGTGGTAGAGACGGATCATTTGTCTGGGATCAGCACAGGCTCATGTCTGACGATCCTGACTGACTGAGCTTCCCCAAGTGTCTAAAGGAAAACTGACTCCTGGATCCTTCAGCTAGTTCATCAGAGTCAGAATGTCTGGACTGACATGGATCATCTATGTTCTCTTCTCATCCTCTGGCAAGCTCAGCACTCCATTGTCCCATAGAATGGAAAGTAGAAACACTCAGAACATCTTGAAGATCAAACTCAAAAGTGGTGCACCGCCATTTATGTATTCTTTTTTGGTGAAAAAAAAAAGTATTTGGAGTAGATAAAATGAGTCCATAAGCCCTGGATGGAAAGAACTTTGAGGTGTACTGAAAAGAAAATGACTGGAGAAGTGGGTTGAAGATTCAGTCATGAAGAGAATTGTCTCCCACAAGTAGAATAGGAAAGACTGACAATGAACCAAACAACTTGAAAACTCTGCCCCAGTTTTTTCTAGTCTGCTACAGAAGTATATTACTAGATCTCTTCCCTTTCTACTTCCTGCCTTAAGCATGACATGTTGCAATAAAATAAGTAAAAGAAGCTTAGACTTTAGATGAATTTGAGCAACAATTACTAATTACTTACTGCTTGACACTTAGTGAGTTTCTACTGTTAAAGAAAGCCATTAACCATGGTATTAGCATTGTTCCTGCTCTTTATTATGTATAGATATTTGCTAAGTGTGCACCAAGCCTCATTCTTTCTCTTCAAGTCAAGTAGACTGCAATGTCTACACTTCCTACCAGTTAGTGTGGTCATATAACAAAGTACTTGACAGTTGAATCTGAGCAGATGGGTTTACTACTCCAGGCCTGGTCCATAAATTATCCCACAGTCCTCTCCTCTCCCTAGTCATCTGCTGAATAGAAACTACTCTGAGAGGGACAGGGAGGAGGACCTCCCCTATCAGTGGACTGGGTGAGGGGAATGGGTGGGAAAGAGGGAGGGATATTAGGATTGAGAGGGTAGGTTGGAGGGAGCTACGGGTGGGGGGGGAAGTGAATAAACTGTAATTAATAAAAATGAATTTTTAAAAAATGTGCAAAAAAAAAAAAAGAAAGAAACTACTCTGAGAACAGAGCCATAAACTAAAACAGTAGCTTAGAGCAACACCCCACTACCCTCTGCCCTGGCCTCATCAATGACATTAAACTGTGGCATGGCTGAATTAAACTTTTAAAGCACCATCTGAGGCTACCATGGTATTCATTTTCTCCTTAGAATTTTACTAAAAATGAATTAGCCGAAGTCATGGGTCACTTTGCCTAAAATATAATTCTTTAAACTAATAACATTTTTAAAAAGGGATTACTATCTATATCAATTGAAGACAATGTCTTGGATTATTGGTTTGGAGATTAGCCAGTATCTTACCCTTACCCACAGTGATCCATCCCCACCCCAGAAAGTCAGAATGCAGACAGCAAAGGGACCTGAGACACTATCACTCTACACAAGAAGGGGATTTCCAATGTTATCTAAATGATACAGGCACTGCACTTTTTAACTTCTACTAACAAGAGGTAATGAAAAAATAACACATAGATGCTGGTCATGCATTCAATGATTAATACAAAAGGCAACTGTCATGCTACTTGGTCATAAGCAATCAAAGAAAGGAAGAAGGACAGATAATGGCTGAGCACCACTGTTCAAAAAAGTCAGATGCTGAAGAGGATGGTTGTCAGGGCACCTGACAGTGCAGCATTTATGATTATATACAATGAATCTAGGAACAAGGAGTTGATGGACAGCATTCCAGGAGGACTTGGGTGAAGGAAAATCACCCAGCACTGTTGTTCAACTTTTGCTAAGCCATCTTCTTCTCTGGCCTGAGAAGTGGGGAAGTGAAAGAGTAGATGGATCATTCAGAGCATATGTGATGGTAAGCACCAAGCTTTGCATAGATTTTCATACTGCATGGCTTCCACCTATTCCGTGATTTCTAACAAACATGAAGACATCAGGAACAGCTAAGCTGGATTTCAACCAGATACTTTATTGCAAATGGCTGTTTTCATGCATTGTATCAACAAGATAGGCCTCCAGAAATCTGGATTTTCATGTTCTAGAAATGCATAAAAAAACAACATAAGTACAATTGATTGGGAATGAACAGAAGAACACAGAAATCTAGAACTTCTAAACAAACTCTTATAATGTTCCAGCAACTTTATTTCTAACTTGAAATCCTGAAAGAGGGGGCCAGGATAGGTGCCTCCTTGGTCATAACTGCAGCAAGGCAGACACTCTTTCCATACCTGTGGGCACCTGTGCTTGGGCTCCACTGTTCAAAAAAGCCTGATGCTGAAAAGGGGCTGGCAGAACACCCGTGTGAGGCCACATAACATACTTTCCCATTCCACTGTGAACGCCAACTTAGGACCATGTGTTGGTGGTTTTTTTTTTTTTTTTTTTCTACTGAAACTTAACATTTCAGGTTTAGATTCCTACCTGAGATTAATTCTCTTCTTGAAAAATCCAAATCCTATGATGAGCAGAACAATCCCCAACAGGCTACATTTCACATAAAGAATGGTCAGCAGGGAATGCAGGGAGAAGAGAGTAACTGTAAATACAGGCAAGGGTAGAAAGTCAAGTCAGTTTGATAATAGTTGTAAGGAGAAATTAGAGGCGAACAGTTTTAAAATCATTATAAATACTCCTAAAGTTTTAGGTAATTTTAAAAATCAGAAAATCTTATCAACTATAGTTCAAATAAAACTCATCCTCTTATTTTAAGATCAAGTCTAGTTTTTGTGCTTGATAGACATCAGCAAACATTTTGAAATAAATAAATGCACATTAAGTATTATTAATACTTCCCAGTTATATAAGGGGAAAAGTTCCCATGCTAATAGACAGATAAGCAAATAATACATGCGTATGTATGTACTTACATACATATACAGACAAACAAACAAACAAACAAACAAATAAATAAATAAAGGCAAAAAAATTTAAAGCTGTGCTCTTCACCTCTACTCAGTTCTATGAACAGATTCTGGTTGCCAGTCGAATGGGAGACAAAGCAGAACACAGCAGACACGTTGTTCTGCTCCCAGTGGCATGTGCTCCTGACAGTCACGGTGCCATTGCTGTGTGGGTCACTCTTAGTGGCACAGCCCCCATCTGGAGTCCAAAAGATCTGCGCAGCCGGCTTGCCTGCACTTGCCTCGCACACTGCAGTTCTATTTTCACCCAGAAATAGGGTTACTTCAGGGGGCACTGTAGAGATAGAAGGGGAAAAATATTAAGTCATGTCACAAATTACAAAGACATTTGTTTCTATCTAAAATCTGGTGACCTGAAATACGACACTATGTAATAGTGTCACTTACCTAGCACTTGGAGGTCATGTCCTTTTTGGAAAAACCCATCAGCTACTGCTATCTGACATGAGTAATATCCAGCATGCTCGAGGGCCACTGCAGTGATCTGCAGGTCAGAACTCAGGTCAGGTGTGGAGGCCCAGGTGATTCTCCTGTCGGTACAGTTGTGTTCCCTGGTCTCATTTGTGTCTGCTTTGTAGGCTATTATGCAGACAGGTCTGCCTCTGGGGGTTATCACCCATGTGATTGCTACTGCCTTTGTCAGTGGAACAGGAGGGCAGTGCAGCAGAACCTTTGTACCCATCTGTACAGACACTGTAGTGTTAGCTGGACACACACAGAATGAGAAAAGGAAACCTTGAGTGTTAAGTCTATAAACAGCAGCTTATGTTGAATTACACTAGAGCATTGCTTAGCTGATGAAAATATTCCAGAAATATTAGATTTTTCTCACATTTCTTTGTTTATGTTCCATTTCTCAGAAATAAATACATTATTCATCGCCTAATGTAAATATTCAAGGCCTGTAGATTACACAGCGATCTTGTACCATAAAACCTCACATTGCCTGTACACTGACTGAAAGAGTCCATGATGGATACAAGTTTGCTGAGTGGTGATTACTCAACAACATCATCTGTTACAATCACCTGTGACCAAAGTCAATGACATCATCACCTTAACAGGAGCAGAAATAGCTGTGAATAAGCGTTGCTTACAATAAACATTGCATCAACTATCTCAACTCTCTTCCTTCAATGTCATTTGCCTCTTGGAGTACTCAAGTCCTCACAGGTCACATCCAACTGACGCTTATCTGACCAGATAAAGAAAGAAATGCCTCAGCACAGACCTGGGAGGGCGCTAACCCCACAGTCTTCCCATCACTCTAAGATGGCAAACGTTTAGAGGCAAGTGTTCATAGGCCCACATACCATAACACTCACATCACCAGATTCTCCTACTCATCCTAAATCTGTCCAGCAGCTGAGGAATTAATTTCTGTATGTAAACAAGGTCAACTCCCCATTCCCACAGTGCTGGCCACAAGATAAGGAAGAATATTACCTTCTCCAGGTAATGAACTGTTCTGTTCTGTTGTTTGATTCATATCTGCACAATGTGATTCTAGAAAATATTTAAATACGTGTGTTTAAATATTTAAATGATTGTAAGACTGTAATTTGAAATTGTATCATCACTGATATATCAACATCCTGAAAATTACAGTTATAAGATATCAATCAATTATTTCCCACTTATGAATGACTTTATTTTGACAAATAGTTTGGAAGCAACTCTGCCTTCCTTCATCCAGCCCCTTGCCATGTTCAATGTAAGCCCAAGGATTTGAAGTTTACAAAATTAGTAGCCAATCAAGTTCAAGAGCTTATAAAAAGAATTGCACAACATGACCAGTGGGATTTATCTCAGGCTTGCAAGGCTGGTTCAACATACAGGGACCCATCACACCAACAGGCTAAGGAGAAAAGTCATATGATTATTATCAGTAAAAACCAAAGAAACATTTGACCCAACCAACACTCACCCATGAAAAACTCTCAATAAATTATTCAATTACATTAAAAACCAGTTTGAAAAACTACAAAGATTATTTGAATAAACACTGCACAAGAATAATGACAGTCGAGTGGCCAGTAGACACATGGAGAGGATTAGTAACTATAAAGGAATGCCACCCAAGAACTCAGTAGAATCATCACTACCTACCTACAAGCCTAAACAAAATGAAAAGGACTGGTGGCATGTGCATGAGTGTGGAGTGGTGGTACTGTCGACTTTCACCAACCTGTGCAGATCTGTGTCTGTGAGACCTGGGATGTGAGGGCCCTAAAAAACTGGGGAGGACTATAGTTTAGTGCCTTAGACGACATGACTTCAGTTTCAGTGTAGTTTTATACATGAATGTAACAAACTAAGCAATGATCCAAGGAAGGCCGAGTTCAGAAAAAAAAAAAATGAAGATGTAAACAAACACCAGCAAACACATAGTAAATATCGACAGAGCAGCTATCCCAGAATTTTTTCTCAGGACAGACCAATTTAAAAACCATTGCCTGGCACATACATAAAATATATCTGGAAAGCACAAAGGCAAGGCAGAAGGCCATATCCAGATTCAGTGTGCACTTGGCACAGCACCCAGAATGCCCTTTCACCAGACTGTTCTGACACCCAACAAGAATAAGCATGTCTTATAAAGTCAACGTAAATGTTCCACACAGGAGGCACAAAGCACATCCAAGCTCAATCCAGAGAACAAAACTCTTCTGAGGTAAAAGGCCCTCTGCCTTTCTTTCTTTCTTTCTTTCTTTCTTTCTTTCTTTCTTTCTTTCTTTCTTTCTCTTTTTTTTCTCTCTTTCTTTATCTTTCTTTCTTTTTTTTTTTTTGGTGGAGTGTCTCACAGTTCTCCAAGTCATTGCTCACCATCTGTCATTCTTTTGACAGTGTTCTCACTAGTAATAAGATAAAATACCATATAATTACAACAAAGACTTCTGGACACAAAATATTATCTGCACACAACAGAAGAAGGAAAAAGAAGGGAGGTGCTAGAGTCTATATAAATGACAGAAAAATTCTTAAAACAAAACAATGTTACTAGTGATTTTAAAATCTGTACGATGTTAATTGTCATAATTAAGTATATACCTAGTAAAGGAGATTCAAACCATATAAAACAAAATTTAAATAAAGTAAAGAGACATAAAGCAGTTTCACAATCAGAGATGTTTTGACACATCTTCCTTAGAAATGAACAGAGCATTAAGGACTTTAAAATGTAGTATACACATAGAATATATTAATAAAAATATTAATTACAGTGAAAAAAGTCAATCATAACATAGTTCTAATGTAAGTAATATGTATTTTTTTCAAGTGTCCTAGGTACATTTATCAAAGTTCATTATGTGTTGGATCACAGAACAACTCTCTACATTAACAATGTTAGGGGGCCAGCAAGATGTCTCAGCAGGTAACACAGCCAAGACATGTGGCCAAGCCTGAGGATGTGAGTTTGAACCCTGTGACCCACATTGAAAACTATAACAACTCCTACAGTTGTCCTCTGACCCCACACAATGCAGTGTCATGGGTGCATGGGTGCAATCACTCTCTCTCTCTCTCTCTCTCTCTCTCTCTAACATACACACTAAATGAGTTTGTATATAGTTTTTTTAAATAAGAGAGGTGAGCAAGTTAAATTAATAACACGTAAAGGCTGCTCATGCTTTTTTAATTGATGAAAATGTGTTGTTAATGCTGTACTTGATCTCAGACTTACATTTTAAACATTTTGAAGTAGAAAGGAATAAACAGATATTTCTGTATTTAAAAATAAGTCAATTTGTTGTTACATTGATCAGTGTGCTTGGGGACCATGGTTCTGGTGAAACAGATCTAAGAACAAGAGGTCTGTTACTTTAGCAAGTTTGCTCACGTATACCCTCTTAGTTATTTCACTGACTCTGCCCCTTATCTTGCCTCTTTCCTTCCACTAGTAACTTCCGACACCTTTGTTTCAAATGCTTTAAGAAAGACTCTGCCTGCATCTATGGCACCAATCCACAAACTGACCTGCATCCAGACCACAGAATCCCTCTTTCCCTTCTAGTGGAAGACTGTCCCCTCCTTGCCAATCAATGTGCCTCCACTTGGCTCTGCATCCCACTGATTCCCATCTCAGATCTCTCTTTCTCTTTCTCACTCTTTCTCTCTGCCTTATACATTTCAATCTTAATGATGGGGTAAGCAAGAAATCTACTAAAACCTTTCCTTTCACACAGTCACTAATCTTCAAAGTCTTGATAATGACTAATGAAATCATCTCCTTGGTATATAATATTGGTAGAAAATCAGCTTATGAAGACTAATCAGTGTAATAGTACATTGCAGAGTGTTACAGGGTCCTATAAGCTGGTAGCAAAGATGTATGCTTGGAATTCCAGGAGTCACAGGGATGAAGCAGGATGATATCATAGTCCAAAGTGAGCCTGAAAGAACATTTCATCTCTTAAAAAGCTCAGAATGTCAGACTTACCAGACAACAAAATAGTGATGAAGATCAGTAACCTCAAAGCCAGAGTCCTCCTCAAAGCACACATCTGGAGTGGAATCTAGGTAAACAGAAATCATCACAAAGCCCTGGATGGACTCAGTGATTCTACCTCTCTAGGTCAATTTTGTTTATGCTCAAACACCAGATTTAAGAAGGACTCTTCCTCATTTTGCCTGACTTTTGTCTTCATCTCCATTCTATCTGCTGTTAAATAACTAAATGACACAGGAAAAGAAAACAGCAGGGATGTTTGCTGAGGGATAAAGCAAGAGCCAAAGGGTAACTCATTCATTCCCTGTCAGTATTAAAACAGTAGGATAGAGTTCATGGCAATCCCCTTTTAACACAGTAGTTTCAAAAAGATACAATCATATCTTGCATCATATATTGGAAAATGAGCAAGAATTATATGTATAGCCGATAAGTCTATACACTACATGAAATTGGACAAGCATTTCTAAAAGTTTCAATCCAACATGCTGACATTTTGTTACTCAAAGTTCCCTGTATGTTCTTCCTTGGTATTCCTCTCAAGAAGTAAACACCACTTATCACCATTTACTCATTTTGTAGGTTAATGAGCTCCACATAAATTAAATGCTCTACTGAGTTCATCCCTGTATGCTGGTTTGGACCAAAGAATATATGGTAATTTAGTCATCAGTTTCTCTGTGAATTTGAATTGCTCTATTCAGTGACTAACACAGATAAAGCTTCAATGAGAATTCTTGATTTGCACATTTTTTTGGACTCTATGTGCACCCATTTTCTAGGATATAAACCTACAAATAGAAGTGATGGATTATAGGCTAGAATGTGACTTTAAATTAATACTTCCTGTCATGGATTAACTTGCCCACCTAGCTGATCTGTTTTATCTTAACACTTGTCCCAATACCTGAGAATGTAAGCTTAAAAAAAAAAAAGGGAAGCCATTTTATCTGTAGCTAGTTAAAGTAAAACTATTTGGGGTTGGCTAGATGAGGCCCTAGCTCAGTGTAACTGACATCCATAGGAAAGAAAAATGGTCATAACTGTGCCTATTGGGAAATGTTCATGTGATCATAAAAGCTAAGACAGAAGTATGAATCTTCTGCAAGTTAAGAAACACAACGATTTCCAGAAGCTAGATAATTCTCAAAGACCAGCTTCTTCTTTCCTGTCTTAAAAAATGTAGAGACACTTGTAATGACGAGCCATAGCAGAAAGACACTTGGAGAGCTGAAAGGCAGAACTTACAGCTCACAGAAAAAGCTGCTATGTAGTGTCACACAACCTAACAGCCAACAACAGGGAAAAGCAAGCTGGAGACTTAGGGGACAGCTGATGTGTGCAAAGCAAGGTGGGACAAGCAGCTCTGCAGGGTTGTCTCCTTAAAATAACCACACAAGATCCTGGACATGGTTATCTGAGGGATATTATTTCCTCCTCTCATTAAAAATACACTGTCAAGTGGCTTAATTCCAGCACTCAGGACAAAGGAGCAGGTGAGTCTGAGTTTGAGGCCAGCCTTGTCTACAGAGTGAGTTTTATGACAGGTAGTGCAACACAGAGAAACCATGTTATGGAAAAAAATAAATAAATAAACTCATAGAAATATATATCTATATTTCTATACAGATATAGATAGATAGATGATAATAATATCCTTTTTTCCATATAATATATCCTAGTTAAAGATTCCCTTCCATCTACTCTTCCCAGTTCCTCCCACCTCCTCTTCCATCAAGATCCATTCACTTTCTGTCTCTTATTAGAAAAGAGGAGGCTTCCAAGACATGACAAGAAGACATAACAAAAAATATAATAAGCTAAAACAAAAACCATTGTATTGAGGCTGGAAAAAGTGAATCAACCAAAGGTAAAGAGTCCCAACAGAAGGCACAAGTGTCAGAGACCAAACCTGTTCACATACTCAGAAAGCCATAAAGATAACAGAGACACAAACTACCTGGTGCAGATCCCTGCAGCCTTTGGGCTTGCTGCTTCAGTCTCTGTGAGATCATAGGAGCTTTGCTTTAACTGGTTTAGAGGGCTTTGTGTCCTCCATTCCCTCTGGCTCTGACACTCTTTCAATCTTCTCTTTCCTGGGGTTCCCTGAGCTCTGGGAGTGGGATTTGATGGAGACATTCCATTTAGAGCTGTGTGTTTGTCAAGATTTTTCTCTCTTCTCTTCTCCTCTCTCTCTCTCTTCTCTGTCTTTCTATCTCTCCTCTATCTTTCTCTGACTCTGTCTCTCTCTTTTTCTCTGTGTGTGTGTGTGGGTGTATGTATGTACATGCATGCATGACAGAGAGAGATGTCTGGCTGTGGGTTTTATATTTTTCCCCTTCTGCTACAAAAGGAAGCTTCTCTTCTGGTGGAGAATAAGGCCCTGGGGGAGGGTTGCCTTCCTCATTTTTTCAATGGTTAAAAATAAACATTTGCCTATTATATTATATACAGCTGCTTGGAATTCAGATTCCTCCCTCCCTCTCTTTCTCCGAGGATGCTTGTTCTTAGTGGTCAGGTTTTTGCTTGGTAAATTTTCTAAATTAACTTTTAAGTTCATATTTCTCATTTATTTATTTATTTTTACATTTTTTTCTTTATTAATTACACATTATTCCCTTTGTATCCCCCCTGTGGTTCCCTCCCTCCTCCCGTCCCAATCCTTCCCTTCCTCCACCCTCTGCATGCATGCCCCTCCCCAAGTCCACTGATACGGGAGGACTTCTTTTCCTTCCTTCTGATCCTAGTCAATTAGGTCTCATCAGGAGTGGCTGCATTGTCTTCTTCTGGGGCCTGGTAATGCTGCTTCCCCCTCGGGAGGGGGGTAATTAAAGAGCAGGCCAATCAGTTCATATCAGAGACAGTCCTTGTTCCTATTACAATGGAACCCACTTGGATACTGAACTGCCATGGGCTACATCTGTGCAGGGATCTTAGGTTATCTCCATGCATGGTCCTTGGTTGGAGTATCAATCTCAGGAAAGACCGCTGTGCTCAGATTTTTTGGTTCTGTTGCTCTCCTTGTGGAGTTCCTGTCCTCTCCAGATCTTACTGTTTCCCACTTCGTTCATAAGATTCCCTGCACTCTGGCCAAAGGTTGCCCATAAGTCTCAGCATCTGCATTGATAGTCTGCAGGGCAGAGCCTTTCAGAGGTCCTCTGTGTCAGGCTCCTGACTTGTTCCCTCTTTTCTCCTTCAAGTTCATATTTCTTATTACTTGTACCTGTTGACATCTCTCTTAGCTTGCTTATCTCCTACTGATTTAGCAATGATTTCCATAGTCAACTATATCTCAAAGAAAGCATGGTCCAGCCTTTGCTACTGTGAAGTGTGCATTTCTTAGGCAGTTTACACAGCTGCCTGATACATCACTTCCTGCTTATCTGAATGTAACCCAAAGGGGAGAGCCAAAACCTTCTCAGCTTTTTTTCTGAGCATGTGTCCAGGCCTGGGTAAGTGGATAGACTTGAAAATCACCACCCTATTGGGGGTGGGGAGCAGAGTCCACAGCCACCACTCAACCACTTTGGATCTCAGTTCCCAGCCTCTTCTTTCCCTTAGATTTGATCTCTCTACTACTCATCCTAAATTTCTAATCCCTCACCAAGACAGCTGCCTCTTAGTGGCTTTTTACAAACACCACTCAAGAGGCTGCTTCAGCCCTGGGATAGTTCTAAAGTAGAAGAAATAAAGGCAAGACCCTGAACCCAAAGCCTTAAAAAGACACCAGTCAAGTCAAATATACAAATACAATTATTCACATTTTGTGAGCATACAAAGAATTATGTTTCATTCTGTCTCTTTTCCACAAAATGTATTATTTCCCTTCCCATACCCCTCTTGCTCATCCTCCCTTTAGCAATCCCATCCCCAGTAAGTATCTCCTCACATACTCTCAGTATTTCCTGTTCCCTCTCATGGTCTTCTGTCTCTGCTTATTCAGTCTCACACCCCCTTTTGACATGCACATAAAGTTTAAAAGTTAGGTATATCTGGGTGATACTTTGCTCTACTTCCCTATTGATTTCCATAGAAGCCACACCAGTTTACACCCTCAGCAGCAGGAAATAGAGGTTCCTCTCTCTGACATCCATGTCAGCATTGGTAATTTGTTTCATGATCACAGCCATTCCAGATGAGATGAGATGGAGCCTCAAAGTGGTATGCATTTGTATTTCTATGATCAATAGAACCAAAAGACAGTTCTTCAGGAAAGGACTTTTGTGTTTGCTTCCACTTCGATGAATACTAGTCAGTTAGGAAGGGGGCAGTAAGCAAGTGAGTTAAGACGCCAACCCCTCTTTTCCTGAAGTTTACCAGGTCTCATTTCATTGTTTATATTGGAATTTGAAATTGTGCACTGAGGACGGCTTAGTTGTTGCCTGGATGGAGGGGTAGAACTCCCTGGACCTTCTAACTCTATCATTTTTCCTGATATAACCCAGGAGTTCAGTATAAAATTAGTTGGAGCCATTTCTATACCACAGTTCCTGACAACTATTTGCATTTTTCCAGACCCCTGCAGCCCTGATGACCTCAGAGACTAAACTCTGCTTCTTTATACTGAAGACAGATGAACTATCTCCTACACAGAAAACGTGTTGACTTTAAAAGTGACAACCTTTTACCGCATGTGCCTTTGCCATCTTCTTCTTCTTGAACATGTCAGGTCCTCTGGTCTCTGTCCTTCTTCACAGCCAACCTGTATCACCATCCCCCACCCTCTGGACAGCCCTTTGACCTTCCCTCACCGGCTTCTGTACAGGGGACATTCAACACTTGAATTGTTACCCACATGGATTTCCTGTTGGGCTGATGTTATCACAGGTATTTTCACCACAAAATAAAGCATTTTGTGTAACAGCATTTACTGCAGGAGCAAAACTACCACACATATGTGTAAAGCAGGTAAGCGGTTAGCACTTTGGGATCTCTTGGCCCTTTGTTCATTTTTCATCTGACCCACATGCAAATATGCTCCAGTGGTCACAGGTTCTATGTCTTCATAACCTTTGACAAAAATAATGTTTAACGTATTAACGTCTCCAAATGGTTTTGATTATGAGTTAGAATTTGGATTGTTCCTAAGGATTGGGCCTATTTTGTTTCTCTCACTCAGAATGAGCACCAGCCCAGGAGACTCTCCATTGCTGAGCTCAGCACACTTCACAAAGAAAGACAGACACTGTGAAACAAACAAGCAGTGATGGGATTTGCTTTGTCTTACCTGAAGATGTAACAAAGAGTACAGAACTAAAACAAACAAACAAATAAGATGATAAAAATTGGAGGCTCAACATTTAAGAGCATGCACTGCTTTCAAAGGGGGCTAAGGTTTTTGGTTTCCAGCAGAAACATCAGTTGTCTTTCAACCATCTGCAACTCCAGTACCAAAGGATCTGACAGCCTATTCTGGCTTTTACAAGTACCTGCACTTGCATGCTTACACGCAGGCAAAATACACATGCACATAAAGCAAAAATAAAATAAAATAAAATAGCTTCTTGTCTTTAAAGATGAGAGGTCCACAGACACAGTGTAAAGGTGAAAACCTAGTCTTGCAAAAGTACATTGACTTAATTTTTAATATAGTTCACACTCTTCTTTCTGTGTTTTAGAGAGCTCCTTTAGCATTATCCAATATAACAAAGTTATCTTTTTTTTCTATTGTATATTCATGGAAGAGCATTCAGCTAATTACAACACTGTACGTGACTAATCAAAATTTTTAAACTTATTGCTTAAAGTTCATATAAAAAGCATGTCTCATTTTCACAAAAATAGAATGTCATTTAAAAATTAAGAGCATTAAATGCCTAAAGGATACTGGTAAACATTTTGAAAGTAAATGGTAACTGTCATTTTAACTACCTACCAGAGTCCTGTATATAACAAAGTAGTACATGACCGTTTAAGGGAGTGCCGTGGCTCAAATATAAATGTCCTCAACAAGTTCGGGTTTTGGATGCTTTCTTTCCCAGCTGGTGGTACTATCTGGGAGTCTAAGAAATTTTATGAGAAAAAGCCTACTTAGCAGAATCAGCTCAGATGAGGCAGGCCGGCGTCAAGGGAGTAACAGGATCCACGCTCTGGTTCCCTGTCTCTGGTTCTCTGCCATGATGTGAAGATTCTCCACAACACAACCCCGCTACCATAACAGCATGCCTTCCCTCCCAAGATGGACTGAACTTTTCTGGAACAGTGAGGCCAAATAGACCTTGACTCTCAAATTGTTCTGTCAGATACTATGTCACAGGGACACAAGAAGCAACTATCATGGGTAAGGTTTATTTTTGTTTCATTGTTCAGAGGATTAAGCACATCAGGGACTAAAGGGCTTTTCCCTGTGGACCCATTCAGGCCACAATAGGTCAGAAGATGGAGAAAGGGAAATGCCAGCATGCTACTTGCTCTTTCCTGTCTCTTTCATTCAGCCAGTGCTTCCTGTAATCAGTCAGTATGAATCTTTCTTGTCAATTAATCTCCTGGGAAAGATCTCACACATACTTCAGTATCAAGAGGATATTAAGTCCAGCCAAGATGAAAATGAAAGTATCTTATAAATCAATAAGCAAAAATAAAAGAAGAAAGAAAACCAATGAGAAACTTGAAACCCCCAGAGAAGAAAACAGAACACATTCCAGTTTTGTAAGCTAAATAATAAATAGAATAGGTAGAAAAATCCAAATGCTCAATGAAGGCTAAAAGCAGCAATGTCTTCATATCAAAACCAATGGCTCCATGAGGTCATCTGTGGGAGAGCACTTGGGAACACTCTCTCCTAAAGCTCCTCAGTCCTCTGCTCTCCACACATGGACACCCACTGTACTTCTGCTGCTGCTCACAAGCAACTTTGTGGTTTTTATATGTAGGCACCTTCATTTACAATGTCCTCTTCTTATTATATCAAAATCAAATCTTTAAGTTTAGAACCGACTTCCATAAGAACTCTCTAGATACACACACTCACAACACTCCCATTCATCATTGGATCTATTAGTGTATAATTCCACTATATCAGTCCAGAAGAGATGTGTCAAAACAATGGTTAAAAGGAACAGAAGAGGGGAAAACCACTCTAAAACACCACCTGATTATAACATTTTAAAGGAAAAAAGAAACTACATTTTTAGAAATATAGTCAACGAAGTTAATTCTCAATGATAAATTAACAACAGGCTGGAAACAATTGAAAATAAATCCATGAGCTTAGCATTAAATGAGAAGAATAAAAAAAATCCAGTCTAAGTCACTTTGGATTTTGGAAGAGATAATCCTGTGCGTGAAGAAGTTGTGATGACTGGATCTAAGTGCGAGCCTGCTTACCTGTCATCAGACTCTTGCTCCAAACAGTGACCAGCAGAGCAGTCTGCTCTTTGCAGTCACATCCTGTGACTTTGCTCAGAGTTGTGATTTCCTCCTGTGGTCTAGAGCTACACAGTTGGCTTATATGACTGTTCACATCTACTGTACTGCTGTCCACCCCTGAGAAAGGTGTGACCATGAGGGACGTCGTGACCAAGAACAGAAAATTTCTTCCAGTTGAAGTTTTTAAAAACCAGGTGGCAATTAGTGAGCCCAAGTTAAGGAGCTTGGACTCTGGAGCAAGACATCTGGCTTCAACTTCTTCCACAGCTGTTTCCTAACTGTGACTTGAGTGACATTGTCAATTTTTAACATATTAACTATAAGAGGAGGAATCGAAAAAGCCTTGCCAGCTTTTCATGACATGGTATTTCTGAGAAGGTATGATGTGTGCTGGAATAACTCCTTTGTCTGTCTATATCCACTTCCCAGGCTTTTCCATCCTTCTCAGTGACACTGAAGGGGATCCATGAGCAGCACTGACAGAAAACTAACAGTAAATGTAGGTCATCAGATATGAAGAAATGTGCATTGACTTAATTTTTAAATATGATTCACAATCTTATTTTTGTGTTTTGGAGAATCCTTCTAGCATTACTCAATCAAACAAAGTTATCTTTTTCTTTTTCAAAAAAGTATAGCAGCTGGAGAAATGATTTACCAGTTAATAGCATCCACTGCTCTTGCAGAAGACCTGAGTTCAGTTCCCAGGGTATATACTCACCCATAAGTGGATATGCTACATATAATAGAGGATAAACATACTGAAATATATACACCTAAAGAAGCTAATCAAGAAGGACCCTGGGAAATATGCTCAACCTTCATTCAAAAGGCAAAAGGGATGGACATCAGAAGAGGCAGAAAACATGGAACAGGAAAGGAGCCTGCCACAGAGGGCCTCTGGAAGACTACTCTGCAGGGTATCAAGGCAGATGTTGAGACTCATAGCCAAACATTAGACAGAGCACAGGGAATCTTATGAAAGAAGCAGGAGATAGAAAGACCTGGAAGGGACAAGAGCTCTACAAAGAAAGCAACAGAACCAAAAAATCTGGAGACAGGGGTGGTTTCTGAGGCTGATACTCCAACCAAGGACCATGCATGGAGATAAACTAGAACCCCTGCACAGATGTAGCCCATGGCAGTTCAGTCTCCAAGTGGGCCTAGTAATGGGAACAAGGACATGAACTCAGTGGCCTGCTCTTTGATCACCTTCCCCTCAGCAGTGTGCAGACTTACCAGGCCACAGAGGAAGACAATGCAGCCACTCCTGATGAGACCTGATACACTAGGATCAGATGGAAGGGGAGAAGGACCTCCCCAATCAGTGGGCATGGGTGGGAGAGGGGCATGAGTGGAGAATAAGGAGAGAGGTTGGGATCAGGAGGGGATAAGGGAGGAGGCTAAAGATGGGATACAAAGTGAATAAACTGTAACTACTAAAAATAGGATATATTTGAAGAAAAAGACAACTTGGAAAAGTAGAAAAAGAGCTTTTAGCTTAAGCTCCGGGTTTAGCTTGGGCTTCAGCTGCTCAGTTCCCTGGCTTTTGGGGCTTTGAGCTAGAAAGCCTTCAGCCTTGGTTTTTGTGTGTGTTTTGTTGTGGTGGTGGTGGTGGGATTTTTGTTTGTTTGTTTGTTTGTTTGGCCCTTTCCTCCTGGGCTGACTGTTGAGCTAGTAGTGAGCCTCTTGAGTTTTTTTCCATCCAGACATGAACTGCAAAGGAAGTTAGCCGGGGGCTTTCTCTGCCTCTCTGAGCCAGCAGGTTTTCACACCAGCCACTGGCTACCGAGTCTTTACTGGTAAAATGTGAGAATTGGGATTGTCGTTTTTGTAAAACAGCATAAATATTTTGTAAAACTTCATTAAAATTCAAAGCATGGAACTCAGGACACTCTACACACACGTTTTGTGGGACAACCCATGCTAACCTCTCTTTAGAGTGCCTGTTATGCTTTGCTAAACAAATTTCCCCATAGCTGTTGTGTTTCTTCATTGAATTTTGCTTTCACTGAGATAATAACGAGGAGACCCCATAGCACCACTAATGTGGTACATTTGTTATAGCAGATAAACCTTGATTCTTCTAAGTCTTTATTCATACTGGTGTTCACTCAGGGCTGTGTGTGGTCCAGACAGCTTTAATCTCTTATTTATAAATGTTTCAGTTTCTTGCTCTAGTTTAAAACATAGAAATAATGAATGTAATCTTTTTATTTAAAATCAATGTAATCTGTGTTACCTCACTCAGGATGATGTTTTCTAGTTCCATCCATTTGCCTGCAAATTTCATGATTTCCTTGTTTTTAAAAGCTGAGTAGTATTACATTGTGTAAGTGTACCACATTTTCAATATCCATTCTTTCACTGAGGGACATCCCAGCTGTTTCTAGTTTCTGGCTATTACAAACTAGATAGGCCGCTTTGGTCTGCATCAGTCAGCAGCCTGAGAGGATTGTAGTAGGATTTGAAGTCTCCATTGTAAGAGATCACTGGAAAATACTAACAACTGAGCTCCTGTACCTCTGCTGGCATGGTTGCCTTCCCCTCATGCAATTTTAGATTGCATGAGGAAACTAACAAAAGGCAGATGCTGCTTGCTGGACTGGGAATTGTTTAGTCATTCTTTCTAGTCCCAAGGCATTTACTGTATCATTTTGGAGCTGACATTGTAGGCTGCTGATTGGTGTTAACTTTCTTACACATGCTTTTGCAATCATGATAGGTAGGTAGGTGATAGATAGATAGATAGATAGATAGATAGATAGATAGATAGATGGATGCAGACATATGTAGACACATATACATAAACATATAGGTATATTTTCTGTGTGATATGAAAAGTATGATCTGAGAGTGAATTTTAGTAGTTAGGACTGGAACAAAAAAAATATTGGATTTCTCAAGCCAGCTGTCAAGGGAATTGGTACTACCTGGTAAATGACTGCCAATAGAACAGCATACTTTATGAATTTATTGCTACTTAGTAAAAGCAAGTATATGGGAAGGAATAAGCATGCTCATCAAGTTTCTGGAATGAGGGTATAGGATATACAAACATACATAAGTGTATGCACATATGTATATGTATATGCACATATATATGTCATGTATGTATATATGTGCATATTGATTCAAAAAGGGAAGTATTTTTCACATATGTGTAGAGCTAGGAAAATGGGGGGTTGGGCAAGGCAGCTGTGTAGCCTTTTACTATTTCAACCTAACACACATCAAAAACTGGCAGTGAGAGGTGACTAGACAAGTCACATTTGTCGTTCTGATAAGTGATGGTTTCAATTCCTTTGCCCAGCCACCCCCAATCACATCTTTCCTGCAAGCCCATAGCAGTGATTATTCTCCCCAATTCTGCATCACAGACAAGTCCTCAAATGTCTAGGGATCATTTAACTCCTGGATCATCTTTTCACATCCTCAGATTTCAAGTGTTTTCCCACCACTAGGAAGTATAAGCCTTCCTAAACCCTATATAAGCAACAATTCTAAATTTGTCTGAGATGACTCTCTATTCCATTACTACTATCTCCTGAAGCTGTTTACCTTAAAGGGAAGAACAAAAGTAATTTATCACATGCACATAAATAGAACAAAACCAACTTTGATGAAGTAAACTTCCCAGGTGACCAACTAAGCATTTGTTTCAATTGGAATTAAACTCAGCTATGTGCAAAGTAAATCTAAAATAGCAGAGCTGTGAGAACCATAGTTTAGTCTCTCTCACACTAAGGCAACAAGGAGACCATCTGGTGGAGCAACTCTGTGGGGTGGAGCAACTCTGTGGTGAGCAGCCACAGTCCCTTTGTTGCTCTGGGTTTTTTGTTGTTGTTGTTGTTGTTGGGTTTTTTTGTTTTGTTTTTTTTCTTCAATAGTAGCTTCTACCCTCAGTGTTATCCATGGCTCAAATTCAGTCTGGGACCTCCAGGCATCACACCAGGACTGCAGCTCCACAGATGAGTTAGGAAACAAAAGAAAATCTTCCCTTGTCTTTAAAGGGCTGTCCTAAAAAGATCATGCATCTCATTTTCCAGACCTACTGATCAGGTTAGATGAAAGAAAACTGAAATAGACTAGTAGCTATGTCTGTTCTCACAGTATTGGAGTTATGTTATTGAGCAATGTGTGAGTAACTTGCAAAATTGGAGTTAAGTTGTTGGCTAATGTATGAGTTACTTAATTCCACAAATGTGCTACATGATAAGCAACCACAGAAACTATGTGGTAGAGACAGATCATTTGTCTGGGATCAGTTCAGGCTCATGTCTGATGATCCTGACTGACTGAGCTTCCCCAAGTGTCTAAGGGAAAACTGTCTCCTGGATCCATCAGCCAGTTCAACAGAGAGTCAGGAAGTATGGACTGACATGGATCATCTATGTTCTCTTCTCATCCTCTGGCAAGCTCAGCACTCCATTGTCCCATAGAATGGAAAGTAGGAACACTCAGAACCTCCTGAAACACAAACTCCAAATTGGTACACTGCCATTTATTTATCATTTTATTGGTGAAAAAAAAAGTACTTTGAGTGGATAAAAAGGGTCCATAAGCTCTGGATGAAAAGAACTTTGAGGATTACAGAAAAGAAAATGACGGGAGAAGTGGGTTGAAGATTTAGTCATGAAGAGAATTGTCTCCCACAGTTAGAAAAGGGAAGACTGACAATGAACCAAAAAACTTGCAAACTCTGCCCCAGTTTTTTCTAGTCTGCTACAGAAGTATGTTACTAGATCTCTTCCCTTTCTACTTCCTGCCTTAAGCATGACATGTTGCAATGAAACATGTAAAAGGAGCTTAGCCTTTAGATGAATTTGAGCAACAATTACTAATTACTTACTGCTTGACACTTAGTGAGTTTCTACTGTTAATGTACGCATTAGCCATGGTATTAGCATTGTTCCTGCTCTTTATTATGTGTAGATATTTGCTAAGTGTGCACCAAGCCTCATTCTTTTTCTTCAAGTCAAGTAGCCTGCAATGTCTATACTTCCTACCAATTAGTGTGGTATTAATATAACAAAATACTTGACAGTTGAATCTGAGCAGATGGGTTTACTACTCCAGGCCTGGTCTGTAAATTATCCCACAGTCCTCTCCTCTCCCTAGTCATCTGCTGAATAGAAACTACTCTAAGAGCAGAGCCATAAAATAAAACAGTAGCTTGGAGCAACATTCCTTTACCCTCTGCCCTGGCCTCATCAAGGACATTAAAGTGTGGCATGGGCCAAATTAAACTTTTTTTTAATGTATACATTTTGTATTAGAAGACTTCTGCTGCCATTTTTAAGGATTTTTTTATTTTTTATTTTAATCACAGGTTATTTACTTTGTATCCCAGCCATAGCCCCCTCCCTCCTGCCCTCCCAATTCCACCCTCCCTCCCTCATCTTCTCCCTGCCCCTTTCCAAGTCCACTAATAGGGGAGGACCTCCTCCCCTTCCATCTGACCCTAGCTTATCAAGTCTCTTCAGGCCTGGCTGCAATGCCTTCTTCTGTGCCTAGAAAGGCTGCTCCACCTTTGGGGCGGAAGGGGGTCGAAGAGCTCATTGTTGAGTTCATATCAGGAATAGTTCCTGTTCCCCTTATTAGAGAACACATTTGGACACTGAGCTAGCATGAGCTATATCTGAGCAGGGGTTCTAGGTTATATCCGTACATGGTCCTTGGTTGGAGAAACAGTCTCATGAAAGACCCCTGTGCCCTGATATGTTTGGTCCTTGTTGCACTCCTGTGCTCTCCAGGTCTTACTAACGCCCCCTTCTTTCATATGATTCCCTGTACTCTGTCGAAGGTTTGGTTATGAGTCTTAATATCTGCTTTGATACACTGCTAGGTAGAGTCTTTCAGAGGCCCTGTGCTGTAGGCTCCTGTCCTGTTACTTGTTTTCTCCTACATCCAATGTCCATCCCATTTGTCTTAATAAGTGAGGATTGGTCATCTTACCCCAAGTCCTCTTTCTTGTTTATTTTCTTTAGGTATATAGATTTCAGTATATTTATTCTATCTTATAGGTCTATATAAGTGAGTATATATCATGTGTGTCTTTCTGCTTTTGGGATACCTCACTCAGGATGATCGATTCTAGATCCCACCATTTGCCTGCAAATTTCATGATTTCCTTGTTTTTAATTGCTGAGTAGTATTCCATTGTGTAAAAGTACCACAATTTCTGTATCCATTCCTCAACTGAGGGGCATCTGGGTAGTTTCCAGGTTCTGGCTATTACAAATAAAGCTGCTACAAACATGGTTGAACAAATGTCCTTATTGTGTATTTGAGCATATTTTGGATATATGCCTAGCCTAAGAGTGGTATAGGTGTATCTTGAGGAATCACTATTCCTATTTGTCTGAGAAAGGTCCATATTGATTTCCAAAGTGGTTGTACAAGTTTACATTCCCACCAGCAATGGAGGAGGGTTCCCCTTTCTCCACAGCCTCTCCAGCATTTGTTGTCACTTGAGTTTTGTATCTTAGCCATTCTGATGAGTGTCAGATGAAATCTCAGGATTGTTTTGATTTGCATCTCCCTGATGGCTAAGGATGTTCAGCATTTCTTTAAGTGTTTCTCTGCCATTCTACAATCCTCTACAGAGAGTTCTCTGTTTAACTCTGTGCCCCATTTTTTAATTGGATTACTTGATATGTTGCATTTTAACTTCTTGAGTTCTTTGCATATACTGGATATTAGCCTTCTGTCAGATATAGGGTTGGTGAAGATCCTTTCCCAGTCTGTAGGCTGTCGCTTTGTTCTGACAACAGTGTCTTTTGCTTTACAGAAGCTTTTCAGTTCCATGAGGTCCCACTTATTGATTGTTGCTCTTAGAACCTGTGCTGTTGGTGTTCTGTTCAGGAAGTTGTCTCCTGTGCCAATGAGTTCTAGGCTGTTCCCCACTTTTTCTTCTAACTGATTTAGAGTATCTGGTTTTATGTTGAGGTCTTTGATCCACTTGGACTTTAGTTTTGTGCAGGGTGATGAATATGGATCTATTTTCGTTTTTCTGCATGTAGACATCCAGTTGGACCAGCACCATTTTTCAAGATGCTGTCTTTTTTTCCATTGAATGGTTTTGACTTCTTTATAAAAAAATCAAGCGTTCAAAGGTGTGTGGGTTTATTTCTGGATCTTCTATTCAGTTCCATTATTCCCCCTTTCTGTTTCTACTCCAATACCACGCAGTTTTTATTACTATTGCTCTGTAATACAGCTTGAGATCGAGAATGGAGATACCTCCAGATAATCTGTTGTTGTACAGGATCATTTTGGGGATTCTGGGTTTTTTGTTACTCCATATGAAGCTGAGAATCTTTCTTTCAAGGTCTGTAAAGAACTGAGTTGGCATTTTGATGGGAATTTCATTGAATATCTAGATTGCTTTTGGCAGGATGGCCATTTTCACAATGTTAATCCTACCAATCCATGAACATAGGAGATCTTTCCAACTTCTTCAATTTCTTTCTTCAGAGACTTACAGTTTTTCTCAAACAGGTCTTTCACTTGCTTGGTTAGAGTCACCCCAAAATATTTTATGTTATTAGTGGCTATTGTGAAGGGTGTTGTTTCCCTGATTTCTTTCTCGGCCCTTTTGTCTTTGGTATACAGGAGGGCTTCTGATTTTTTTGAGTTGATTTTGTATCCTGCCACTTTGCTGAGGGTGTTTATCAGCTGAAGGAATTCTCTGCTTGAATTTTTTAGGATCGCTTATGTAGACTATCATGTCATCTGCGAATAGTGACACTTTGACCTCTTCCTTTCCAATTTGTATCCCCTTCATCTCCTTTAGTTGTCTTATTGTTTTAGCTAGGACTTCAAGTACTATGTTGAATAGATATGGAGAGAGTGGGCAGCCTTGTCTTGTCCCTGATTTCAGTGGGATTGATTTAAGTTTCTCTCCATTGAGTTTGATGTTGGCTATCGGCTTCCTGTATATTGCCTTTACTATATTTAGGTATATGCCTTGTATCCCTGATCTCTCCAAGACTTTAAACATGAATGGGTGTTGGACTTTGTCAAATGCTTTTTCGGCCTCTAAGGAGATGATCATGTGGTTTTTCTCCTTCAGTTTGTTTATGTGGTGGATTACATTGATGGATTTCCATATGTTGAACCACCCTTGCATGCCTGGAATGAAGCTACTTGGTCATGGTGGATGATATCTTTGATGTGTTCTTGGATTAGGTTTGCAAGGATTTTATTAAATATTTTTGCATCAATGCTAATAAGAGAGATAGGTCTGAAGTTCTCTTTTTTTGTTGGGTCTTTATGTGGTTTAGGAATCAAGGTGACTGTGGCTTCATAGAATGAGTTTGGTATTGTTCCTTCTGTTTCTATTTTGTGGAATAGTTTGGAGAGAATTGGAGTTAGCACTTCTTTGAAGGTCTGGTAGAATTCTGCACTGAATCCATCTGGCCCAGGGCTTTTTTTGGAAGGGAGACTGTTGATGACTGCTTCTATTTCCTTGGGGGTTATAGGACTATTCAGTCTTTCTACCTGATCTTGATTTGATTTTCTTTAGAGGATTCTGTCTAGAAAATTGTCCATTTCTTTTAGATTTTTGAATTTTGTGGCATATAGGCTTTTGTAGTAAGACCTAATGATAGTTTGGATTTCCTCACTGTCTGTAGTTATGTCCCCCCTTTCATTTCTGATTTTACTGATTTGGATAGTCTCTCTGCCTTTTAATTAGTTTGTCTATCTTGTTGATTTTCTCAAAGAACCAGCTCTTGGTTTCATTGATTCTTTGAATAGTTTTATTTGTTTCTAATTGATTGATTAAAAAAGGTATTGATTAAAAGAAGGTATACTCTTTTGATTTAGGGTGGAAAGTTCTGTAGGCATCTATCAGGTCAATTTGATTTAGGGCCTCTATAAGTGCCCTTGTTTCCCTGTTTTGCTTCTGACTAGATATGGCCTGTCCCTTCGTGAGAGTGGAGTGTTGAAGTCTCCCACTATTAAGGGGTTGGGATCAATGTGTGATTTCAGCTTTAATAATGTTTCATTTACAAATGTGGGTGGTCTTGTATTTGGAGCATAGATGTTCAAAATTGTGATATCCTCCTGTTGGAATTTTCCTTTGATGAGAAGGAAGTGTCCATCTTCATCTTTTTTGATTAATTTTGGTTGAAAGTCTATTTTATTAGATATTAGGATTGCTACCCCCGCTGGTTTTCTGGGTCCATTTGCTTGAAAAACATGTTTCCAGCCCTTTACTCTAAGGTAGTGTTTATCTTTTTTGCATAGGTGTGTTTCTTGGATGCAGCAAAATGTTGGATCCTGTTTCTGCAACCATTCTGTTAGTCTGTGTCTTTTTATTGGAGAGTTGAGACAATTTGTGTTGATAGATAATTGTGACCAATGACTCTTAGTTCCTTTTATTGTGGAGTTGGTGGTCTTACTATGATTCATTGTTTTTTTCTTTTAATTTTTGTTTTAATAACTGTATCCTATATTTTCTTTGGTGTAATTGTTTCCATTGGATTGGAGTTTTCCTTCTAGTATCTTCTGTAAGGCTGGTTTGCTGTGTAGAAATTGCTTAAATTTAGTTTTATCATGGAATATTTTGGTTTCTCCATCTATGTTAATTGAAAGCTTTGCTGGGTATAGTAGTTTGGGTTGGCATCCTTAAAATCTGCATGACCTCTGCCCAGGCCCTTCATAGTTTCTGATGAGAAGTCCGGTGTGATTCTGATAGGTCTACCTTTATATGTTGCTTGGCCTTTTACCCTTGTTGCTTTTAATATTTTTTCTTTGTTTTGTAGGTTTAGTGTTTTGACTATGATGTGACGTGAAGTATTTCTTTTCTGGTCTAGTCTATTTGGTGTTCTGTCGGCTTTCTTTAAGTTGGGAAAATTTTCTTCTATGATTTTCTTTAAAATGTTGTCTGGTCCTTGGAGCCTGGAGTCTTCTCTTTCATCTATCCCTATTATTCTTAGTTTAGTCTTTACATTGTGTCCTTGATTTCTTTTATGTTTTGTATTTGGAACTTTTCTGATTTTACCTTTTCTTTGAGGGAGGAATCAATTTCAGCCAGTGAATCTTCAGCACCTGAGATTCTCTCTTCCATCTCTTGTATTCTATTCGTGATGCTTACCTTTGTGGTTCCTGATCTTTTCTCTAAGTTCTCCAGTTCCGGGGTTTTCTCTGTTTGTGTTTTCTTTATAGATTCTAATTCTGTTTTCATGCTTTGCACCATTTCCTTCATCTGAGTGAATGTGGCTCCTATTTTTTTTTGTTTGTTTTTTTCTTCTCTATATGTCTCTAATTGTTTCTGTACGTGGGCAGTTATAGTCTTCTGTATTTCTTTGAGAACTCTGTTCATTTCCTCTTTTTGTTCCTCTAATAACTGCATAAGCATGGCTTGAAAGTCGTTTTCCTATGTTTCGGCTGAATTAAAATACCCATTGAATTTGGGGGTTGCTGGTGGGTTCATGGTGTCCTGATTTTTGTTGGGTGAGTTCTTATGCCTACCTTTGGCCATTTGCTTATATGAGATCTTCACTGTTTTTTCCTTGAGTCTTAACTTCAGACTGGAACTGACTTTCTCTGGTCTCTGAAGTATTCTTCAGGACGATCAGGTCCAGTGGTTTAAGGGAGGAAAACCGCTGGCGCAGATTCGTTATTGACAGGGGAGGGATACGAGAGAGAGAGAGAGAGAGAGAGAGAGAGAGAGAGAGAGAGAGAGAGAGAGAGAGAGAGAGAGAGAGAGAGAGAGAGTCTTTGCAGCGCGTGCTTGCATCTTCAAGGTGGGTGCTAGAGAGTGTAGGTGGTTGGGATATATGGAGGTTGGGAGCAAGCACAAGAGGGGATGTGGATGCTGGAGCGGTTAGCAAGCAAGTGCAGATTGCGGGCACAAAGCGCCTGCACAGGTTTCCTAAATACCCAGTGGTCTACAATCTGTGGCAGGCTCTGCAGGCTGGACTCTGATGTCTGTGACTGATGCTGCGGGCAGGACAAGTACTCTGTTGTGGGCGCTGTGTACCCAGGCCTGTGCTCTGTGCTAGAAGCTGTGAGCACAGCAGGCTGGGCTCTGCTCTCTGAGTTGGGAAGGGCTATATGCTTCCTCTGCTGCTTTCCCCTCAGGCAAAGCTGGCGATCGGAGATCGTGGGGGAAATATCGGGGGGGGGGGGGTTTGAGTGTTCTCAGACTCAAATATCAAGGAGAGAGATCTGTGCTCGGAGCAGGCAGCACTGTGTGCAGGCAAGCTGTGTGTGCACAGCGGGATGCCTCCTCTGCTTCAGCTGCTAGTTGCCTTACACTCCTCTGCTGCTTCCCTGTTGGCTGCTGTACCTCCACCTGCCCTCTACTGCCATCGCCGGCTTGGCCGCCTCCACCGCTGCTTCCGCCTGCCTGTTAGGAGGAAGTGCCCAGGAATCGATTCCCCAGAAGTCCACGCAGATGTCTGCGGTTGGCCTGTGTCCTATTGGACTCAGATCAGGGTTTGTCCCCCTCTCCCCGGACTCCTCTTACAGTTGTTTTGGATTCCACAGCCCCTCAACTCACCAATTCGGAGTTTCAGTTCTTCTGAATACAGCGCGTGCTGGTCGCCGCCATCTTGGATCCCCCCAAATTAAACTTTTAAAGTATGCTCAAGTATCATGTATTCATTTTCTCCTTAGAATTTTTTTATTTTTTTAATATTAGTTACAGTTTATTAACTTTGTATCCCATCTGTATCCTGCTCCCTCATTCCCTCCCAATCCCACCCTCCCTCCGTCATCTCCTCCCTGCCCCTTCCCAAGTCCACCGATAGGGGAGGACCTCCTCCCCTTTCATCTGACCCTGGTTTATCAGGTCTCTTCAGGACTGGCTGAATTATCCTCCTCTGTGGCCTAGCAGGTCTGCTCCTCCCTCAGGGGATGGGGGAGGTAAAAAATAGCCCAAGTCATGGGCCACTTTGCCTAAAATATAATTCTTTAAATTAATAACATTTTTATTATAGGATTACTATCTGTATCAAGCGAAGACAATGTCTTGGATTATTGTTTTGGGGATTAGCCAGTAACTTACCCTTACCCACACTGATCCATCCCAACCCCTGTATTCAGAGTTCAGACAGCAAAGGGAACTGAGACAGTAGCGCTCTGCACAATGAGGTGATTTTCAGTGTTACCTAAGCGATTCAAGCCGTGCCTTCCCTGAGATCACTTTTTAACTCCTACTAACAAGAGATTAAAAAAAAAATAGACGTGGACACTGGTCATGTAATCAGTGATTAATACAAAAGGCAACTGTCATGCTACTTGGTCTCAAGCAGGCAAAGAAAGGAAGAAGGACAGATAATGGCTGAGCACCACTGTTCAAAAAAGCCAGATGCTGAAGAAGATGGTTGTCAGGGCACCTGACAGTGCAACATTTATGATCATATACAATGAATCTAGGAACAAGAAGTTGATGGACAGCATTCCAGGAGGACTTGGGTGAAGGAAAATCACCCAGCACTGTTGTTCAACTTTTGCTAAGCCATCTTCTTCTCTGGCCTGAGAAGTGGGAAAGAGAAAGAGTAGATGGATCATTCAGAGCATATGTGATGGAAAGCACCAAGCTTTGCATAGATTTTCATACTGCATGGCTTCCACCTGTTGCATGAATTCTAACAAACATGAAGACATCAGGAACAGGTAAGCTGGATTTCAACCAGAAACTTGATTGCGAATGGTTGTTTTCATGCATTGTGTCAACAAAATAGGTCTCCAGAAATCTGGATTTTCATGTTCTAGAAATGCATAAAACAAAAATAAACAACGTAAGAACAACTGATCGGGAATGAACAGAAGAAAACAGAAATCTAGAACTTGTAAGCAAACTCTTATAATGTTCCAGCAACTTTATTTCTAACTTGAAATCTTGAAAGAGGGGGCCAGGATAGGTGCCTCCTTGGTCATAACTGCAGCAAGGCAGACACTCTTTCCAGAGCTGTGGGCACCTGTGCTTGGGCTCCACTATTCCAAAAAGCCTGATGCTGATGTAGTCCATGGCAGCTCAGTCATTCTGTAGTAAGGGAAACAGGGATTGTCTCGGGCATGAACTCATAGTCTGGCTCTTTGATCACCTCCCCCTGAGGGGGGAGCAGCCTTACCAGGCCACAGAGGAAGACAATGCAGCCAGTCCTGATGAGACCTGATAGGCTAGGAGTCAGAGGGAAGGGGAAGAGGACCTCCCCTATCAGTGGACTAGGGGAGGAGCAAGGGAGGAGAAGAGGGAGGGCGGGTAGGATTGGGATACAAAGTGAATAAATTGTAATAAATAAAAAAATAAAAAGCCTGATGCTGAAGAAGGGCTGAGGGAACAGCCATGGTGGGGCCACATAGCATACTTTCTCAATCTACTGTGAATTCTAACTTAGGACAATGTTTGTTTGTTTGTTTTTCTACTGAGTCTTAACATATCAGTTTTTTACTCCTACCTGAGATAATTTCTCCTCTGGAAAAATCCAAATTCTATGATGAGCAGTACAATCCCCAAAGGCCACATTTTACATAAGGAATGGTCAACAAAGAATGCAGGGAGATGGGAGTACCTTTAAATACAGGCAAGGGTAGAAAGTCAAGTCAGTTTGACAACAGTTCTAAGGAAGAAATTAGAGGCAAACAGTTTTAAAATCATTAAAAATAGTCCTACAGTTTTAGGTAATTTTTAAAAAATCAGAAAATCTTATCAATTATAATTCAAATACAACTCATTATTATTTCAAGATCAAGTCTAGCTTCTGTGCTTGGTAGGCATCAGCAAATATTTTAAAATAAACAAATGCACATTAAGTATTATTAATACTTCCCAGTTATGTAAGGGGTAAATTCCCATGCAAATTTTATTTTTATGAAGATACAATTGCATCACTTCCATCCATTTCCCCTTCTTTTCTCTCGACTCCCCCGGGTGCCTCCACCTCCCAATGCTGCCTCTCAAATTTCTATCCTCTTCTTTTTAAATTTTTAAATTGTTACTGTTACAGAATTACACAGAATATGTAAATACTCTTTATTGTTGCTGTGGCTCATAAGCTTCAGAGCTTGGTGGTAGTACCGGTTGCCTTTTGGGCAACTTACACAGCACCTTTGATTCCCATGAAAGTTAGTCCTCGGAGAGGATGTTTTTGGGTAAAATCTAGGTCTGCTGAATCCATTCAGTTCCTCTGCATGTCCGTGATTCCAGGATGGTACTCTGATGCTGGATAACCAACTAGGGGTCCGTTCCTGAAGGATAACTACTTACCCAATCTCGAGCCCCTTAGTTAATTGTATTTCTTTGTCTAGGGCCTGAGGCCACATGAGATTTCCCCCTTCTGTGTTTTTTATTCCGGTCTTGGTTACAAAGCCATATTATTGAGGTTTCGTGGGTGAAGCACCCCTGTCGTTTCTTGGGGACACAATCTTACAGCAGATGTCCTGGTTCTCTGGCTCTTGTAATGTTTCTGCCTCCTCTTCTACAAAGCTCCCTGAGCATTACTTGTAGGAATTGTGTTCTGGATGTATTCATGTGTGCTAAACATCTCATGATCAGCATTCTGTTCATTTTGATCATTTGTGCCTTTTTGTGTTGGTTTCTATTGCAAAGAGAAGCTTCTTTGGTAAGGGTTAAGAGCCATACTTACTGGTGGCATGAGTGTTTAGAATTTAGATAGGCATCATACTTGTTTAGTGGAGGGCTGTGGTAGGTTCCCCTTTAGTATCAATGACCTCACTCCTATTGAGTTGTTAGCTCAGTTTTCAGTACCAGCCATGAATTTTCTCTTCTTGAGGGGGCATTAAATATAGCTGGACAGCTATTGGTTGCTGCCAAGATAGTTCACTAATACACCTTAGGTACCAGCCTTGCTGGTTGTTGCTGTGGTTCATACACTTCACAGCTAAGTGGTACTAACAGTTTCCTCCCCTTTGGAGCACCTTGCACAGCACCTTTGGTTGCTATGGAAATGTGGTTACTCTGAGAGGAGGTTTTTGGGTAAAATCCAGCTTAGATCATCCTGAGTGAGGTAACTGAGAAACAGAAAGCCAGGCATGGTATACACTAATAATCAGATATTAGCCATATACTATAGATAGCCATCTACAGCTCTAAAGAAGCTAAACTCCAAAGAGGACCCTAGAGAGGATGCTTAAATCTCATTCAAAATGGCAAACAGGATAGACACCAGAAGCAGTGACCTGATAGACCCTAGCCTATCACGTTCTCATTAGGACTGGATGCATTATCTTCCTCTTTGGCCTGGTAAGGTTGCTTCCACCTCAGGGAAAGGTGATCAAAGAGCCAGCCACTGAGTTCATGACAGAGACAGACCCTGTTCCCATTACTAGGGAACCCATTTGGACACTCAGCTGTCATGGGCTGCATCTGAGCAGGGGTTCTAGGTTATCACCATACATGGTCCTTGGTTGAAGTATCAGTCTCACAAAAGATCCCTTGGCCCAGATTTCTTGATCTGTTGCTCTCCTTGTGGAGCTCCTGTTCCTTCCAGGTCTTTCTATCTCCCTCTTCTTTCATAAGATTCCCTGAATTCTGCCCAAAATTTGGCTATGAGCCTTAGCATCTGCTTTGATACCCTGCTGAGTACAGTCTTTCAGAGGCCCTCTGTGGTAGGTTCCTGCCTTGTTCCCTGTTATCTCCCTCTTCCAATGTCCCTCCTGTTTGCCTTTCTGAATGAAGATTGAGCATCTTACCCAGGGTCCTCCTTTTTGTTTAGCTTCTTTAGGTGTACAGATTTTAGTATGTTTATCCCATATTATATGTCTAGTATCCACTTATAAGTGAATATATACCATGTGTGTCTTTCTGCTTCTGGGATACCTCACTCAGGATGATCTTTTCTAGTTCCCACCATTTGCCTGCAGATTTCAAGATTTCCTTGTTTTTAATTGCTGAGTAGTATTCCAGTGTGTAAATATACCACAATTTCTGTATCCATTCCTCAGTTGAGGAGCATATGGGTTGTTTCCAGCTTCTGGCTACTACAAATAAAGCTGCTACAAACATGGTTGAACAAATGTCCTTGTTGTATATTTGAGAACATTTTGGATATATGCCTAGGAGTGATATAGCTAGATCTTGAGGAAGCACTATTCCTAATTGTCTGAGAAAGAGCCAGATTGATTTCCAGAGTGGTTGTGCAAGTTTACATTCCTACCAGCAGTGGAGGAGAGTTCCCCTTTCTCCACATCCTCTCCAGCATGTGTTGTCACTTGAGTTTTTTATCTTGGCCATTCTGACTGGTGTAAGGTGGAATCTCAGAGTTGTTTTGATTTACATTTCCCTAATGACTAAGGATGTTGACCATTTCTTTAAGTGTTTCTCTGCCATTTGATATTCCTCTATTGAGAAATCTCTGTTTAGCTCTGTACCCCATTTTTTAATTGGATTACTTGGTTTGTTGGTGTTTAACTTCTTAAGTTCTTTATATATTCTGGATATTAGCCCTCTATCAGATATAGGGTTGGTAGAGATCCTTTCCCAGTCTGTAGGCTATCATTTTGTCTTGATGACTGTGTCTTTTGCTTTACAGAAGCTGTTCAGTTTCATGACGACCCATTTATTGATTGTTGATCCTAGAGCCAGTGCTGTTGGTATTGTGTTCAGGAAGTTGTCTCCTGTGCCAATGAGTTCCAGGCTCTAGGGTCAGGTAGAAGGAGAGGAGGTCCTCCCCTATCAGTGGACTAGGAGAGGGTCATAGGAGAAGAAGAGGAAGGGAGGGAGGATTGAGAGGAGATGAGGGAGGGGGCCACAGATGGGATACAAAGTGAATAGATTGTAATAAATAATTAATAAAATAAAAATTTTGTTAAAATAAATAAATAATAAAGTAAGATGTTGTTAAAATTAAATAAATTTAAAAAAATAAATAAAATAAAAGATTGTTTTCCTAGAAAAAAGTAACTTATGGCATTCACATTAAATTAGTTAGAAAATTGTATGTTTATTTTTTATTTACAGATTACTGAGTAAAATGAATCAAATTTAAAACATATAATTTCTCTGGCTTGACCATCTCATGAAAAAATAAAAATAATAGTCAGCAAAAATAGACAATGCTTAGAAATATTTACTTTCAGTGAAATAATATGATGTTTTAAAAACATGAAAGCTTTATAACTTTACTGAAAATATATAAAAAAAATTACCAAACCTAATACTTAGATATATTTTCCTTCCTTCCTATTAGATAAGTGTAAACTCACAGACAGCTCAGCTATAGGTTTTGCACAAGGAATTTATTTCTCTATTCTATCAGAATTAAATACATACATTGGCCATTATGCTCATGTGTAGAAAGTTTAAATTAAATTCCAGAATCTACAAGATTTTCGACTCAGATCTCATGCCTCCTGTACATTGGCAAAAGGCCCTGACTGATAAGAATTTGCTAAAGGGTGTTTATTCAATCAAAGCATCTGTTCCTACTCCCCTGTGACAAATATGGGTTCCTGGATGACTTCACTTTAACATAATCAGAAACAGTTAGATTATGAAGAAATGTTTTGTGTGAATAAGCATTGGCTTTCCTATAATCTCTCTTTGTTGTAGTATCACTTGCCTCCTCTGGTCACACAAGCAAGCCACACGTTTCACGGCCAGATAAAGATTATATAACCAGATAGAGGAAAAGCTGTAACTTTAGCACAGACCCAAGAGGAAATTAAACACATTGTGGTGATTTTAATGGGAATAGTTCTAGAGGTTCATATATTTAAATGCTTAATCACAAGGGAGTGGAACTGTGTGAAAAGATTAGAAGGATTAGGAGGTGTGGCCTTGTTAGAGTGAGTTGTGCAAGTTTACACAAGTTGTGCAAGTCAGAGGAAGTGTGTCATCATCACTGAGCTTTGAGGTTTCAAAGGCCAGTGTGAGGACCACCATGCCCACACTCCCTGATGATATTGAACTAAACTTCTGAAACTGTAATCAAGTGCCCAAATAATGCTTTCTTTTATAAGAGTTTCCTTGGTCACAGTGTCTCTTCACAGCAACAGAACAATGGCTAAGATACCCATGATCTTTCCATCACTTCAAGTTGACAAAATCTTACAGGCAAACAGGGATGTGCCTTGTTTGGAAAATAACTAGCAATCCAATTACTCAGGACCTGTCACAGCAAAGCACTTGCACAACTAGATGCTTCTACTAAGCATAAGACTACTTTTTAAACTAAGACTCACTCTCCATCTCCTCAGTGATGTCCATTATGTGAGGAAAAATGTTATCATCTGCAAAATAAAATGGGTCATCCTGTGTCTTCTACTCTTCTCCTTTAATTGAACAACTTGAATCTGGAAAATATTTAAAGAAAAGAAAATCTTTTTTACATTTTCATACAGAGTAAAAGCCTTCTTTCTCAACAAAGTCTTATTCAACACAACAGATAATCAGTTAACCATGACTAAAATTACCAAATATTATTGTATGAGATAATTAGATGTTATAAAATCCTGGGATTAAAGTATATTAATATTTTGAATTCACATTTACAAGGTTTTAATTAATGGTCTCCAATGTATAAGACAACTCATTTAACCAACAGTATTTTACAAGGGAACTCTTCCCCTTTTCCAAGTCCTTACCATTTCCCCAGGCATGGCCTTAATCATGCAAGGATTCTCACATGAGTTTATCTTACAAACTTCCTACCTATACCACACACTAATTAATTTTCTTTGATCATATAATTGGCATCTTACCTAGTTAATGTAAAATATTTTTTAATAAATTTAGCATCACAATTAAATATGATTCAAACATCACCTGCCCTCCTCCTTTATTTTTCCTACTTTGCATTGGAAACAAAAAGAAAAAAAAATAAAGCAAAAATCACAGGACTAATTGAAATGAGAACCATATATACTTGAATTTCTAGTTCCATGGCTCCAGGTTCCCACTGGCAATGACTTCTCTTGGATTCTGTAGACTACTTAAGAATCAAAATTGTCCTAGTCTATGCATTGTAGCATTATCTTAATTTTTATTGATCTTTGCAATGACAACCTACTTATTCTCTATTCTAGGACAACAAAGAAGTCATGGCCTCTGCTGCTTTAGTGGATATACTTCTACCACAGAACTCCACAACCCTTCCACTCTTGTTGAAAATTCTATATTTTGAAAAAAAAAAAAAACAAAAAACACTTCTCTTCCATTCTCAGATGTTTGAGTGCAAAGGAAGATGAATTTCAAAGCCTATGTTAACAGTAAACAAATGGTGAATAATTCAATTAAATTTAGATAGAGAAAAATTTGAGATCAAGAAAAGGTATTAAAGTTAAAGATGGACATTGTGTAAAGACGCACCATCAATTCTCCTCCAAGAATAAATCTCAGTCCTTAGCTTGTATGTACAACAGAGAGTCTAGACCTGTTACCAACTGCTGAAAAAAATACATAAATGCACTTCTGTAGTTTAGAGATTTCAACATCCCTCTATCAGAAAGGGAGAAAACAGCAGGTACAAAATCGGGCAAAGCATAACTGAACACAGTGACTGTCACCAGCTCAGTATAATTTCTGTCTCAACAAACTGACTTTCTTTAGTAGAAGACATTTTTCCAAGCTGATATAGAGTTTTCCTGAAGATAAGTTATGTCCTGAACAATAAAACATATTACAATCCTTTAAATTTTATATCATGTGTGTATGTATATCACCTGTATGTATCTATGTGGACCATTTACATGTCTGGTGCCCTCAGAAGTCAGAGAGGACATTAGATCTCCTGGAACTGGAGTTACAAATAGTTGTGAGCCTCCACGTGACTACTGGAAATCAAACCCAAGTCCTCTGAAAGAACAGCCAGTACTGTAAACCACGGATCCATCTCTCTGGCCCAACATATTAACAAAGTTTAGAGAATGGAACTATACCGTGCCTGCTCCTTGATTAAACTGGAATTAGACTAGAAATCAATAATAGTACATTGACCCCCACAAGTATTTGGAGATGATGTCATATTTTTTAAATAACAATTTAGTGAAAATGAAATCTCAAGGAATTTTTTTAAGTATTTTGAACTAAGTAAAAATAAAAATTATCAAAGCTTGTAGAATGCAAAAAAGCAGTGCTTAGAGAGAAAGTTTTAGACATTACTCTTTGTATTAGAGAAGAAAATTTATCTAAAATCAATCAATTAAACTCCAACTTCAAAAAAAAGAACAAATTATACCCAAAAGTAAGCAGAAGAGAAATTAGAGCCAAAATCAGTGAACACAAAAAAATAGAGAAAATCAACAAAACTAAAACTGATTCCTTAAAAGGATCAATAAATTTACATATATACTTTTAAAATTTTCTAAAGAAGGTTAAATTAATTTTGTGTAAAGGTCTCTCATGCTTTTTTCATTGATGAAAATAGAATACTACTTTTGATCTCAGACTTTTAAACATTAAGCATTTTGAAGTAGAAGGGAATAAACTGGCGTTTTTGTATTTAGAGAAAGGTCAGTTGGCTTTCCCATTGATCAGTGTGCTTGGGAACCATGGTTCTGGTGAAACAGAACTAAGGACAGAGGTCTACCACTATAGCTATCAGCCTTGCCTGTCCTGTCTTTGTAATGGTTATTTTCCTGACTCTGCTCTTTATCTGGCCCACTTCCTTCCACTAATAACTTCTAACAGCTTTTCTTCAAATGCTTTAAGAAATACTCCACAATCTATGGCATCAATCCACAAACTGACCTGCATCCAGACCCTCTTCCCCTTATAGTGGAGGACTGTCCTCTCTTAGTTGAGTTCAGTGCCTCCGCTTGGCTCTGGATCCCACTGCTTCCCTTCTCAGATCTGTCTCTGTCTCTCTGTCTCTCTGTCTCTCTGTCTCTCTCTCTGTGTGTGTCTCTCTCTCTCTGTCTCTGTCTCTGTCTCTGTCTCTCTCTCTCTCTCTCTTTCTCTCTCTCTCTCTCTCATACATCTCAACCTTAAAGATGGGGCAAACAAGAAATCTAGTAAAAGATTTCTTTTCAGGCAGTCATCCATCTTCAAATTCATGATGACTAATAGAATAATCTTTTTGTAAAAATACCTGCTTATCAAGAATATTCAGCTTAAATTAAAGTATAGACTGTTAAAGTGTCCTAATAGCCTGCAACAACGGTGTGTTGGGCCTGTAATTTCAGGAGTCGGGAGGCTGAGGCAGGAGAATTATCATAGTCCAGAATTAGCCTGAAAGAAAGTTTTATTTCCTAAAAAATCTCAGAATGTCAGACTTACCAGGCACCAAAATAGTGATGGAGATCAGTAACCTCAAAGCCAGAGTCCTCTACAAAGCACACATCTGGAGTAGTTTCTAGTTAAAGAGAAATCATAAAACACCCGGTTGTGATTTGATCTGGCACAGTCAACTTTGGTTAAGCTTGGTTCACCAGATTTAAGTGAAACTTTTCTTTCTCGTTTTGCCTACCTTTATCTTCATCTTCATTCTATGTGCTATTGGGTAACTAAGATTGCTCAAAAGAAAACAGCAGTGATATTTTCTGCGTGATAAAGAGAAGCCAAAGCATAATGTGTTTGCTCTCTCACGGTATTAAAACATTAAAATACAGTTCATGGCAATTCCCTTTCTAAAGCAGTAGTATTAAAAGGATAAAATCATATGCTGGAAGATGAGCAAATCTTGTGTACAGATGATAAATTTGTATATCCACATGAACTTGGACAAGCATTTCCAAATTTTTCAATCCAAGATGCTGACATTTTGTTACTCGAAGTTCGTAGCATATCCTTCTTTGGTAGTCTTTCTCAAAAAGCAAACACAGTTCTAACATCTATTCCCATTTGTCCATTTTGTTGGGTAGTGGCTTCACATACATAAAATGCTTTCCTGAGTTCATTCCTGTATGCTGCTTTGGATATACCAAAGAATATTTGGTAATTTATTCATCAGTGTCTGTGAATTTGAATTGCTTTTTTTTGGTGACCAACATATACAAAGCTTCAATGAATATTTTTTATTTGAACATATATTTTGGTCTCTATGTGCACCCATTTTCTTGGATATATACCTACAAATAAAGGTGATGGATCATAGAATAGTGTGACTTTAAATAAATACTTCCTGTCATGAGTTAACTTGCCTGCCCCCTCCTTTGTATCTTAAAACTCTGTCCCAATACCCGAGAATGTGGCTTTAAAAAAAAAAACGTAAAGTCATTTCATCTGTAGTTAGTTAAAATGAAACTATATAGGGTTGGAATAGGTTAGACCCTAGTCCAGTGTAACTGACATCCATATGAAAAGGAGAATGGGCATAACCATGCCAATAGAGAAATGTTCATGTGACAATAAAAGCTAAGACAGAGGGGTTCTTCTTCTACAAGTTAAGAAACAAAAAAATATTTCCAGAAGCTAGAAAATAAGCAAGGACCAACTTCTTTCTTCCTGTATTAAAAAAAAATTTAGAGACCTTTGCAATGAAAAACCACAGCAAAAAGAGACTCAGAGCTAAAAGGCAAAACTTTACTTACACCTCAGAGAAAGAGAAAGCTGCTATGCATAGTCACACATACAGCAACAGAGCAGCAGCAAGCTGCAGCTATAGGGGATCTGTGCAAAACAAGGGGGGTAGTAGGCCTCTGGGGTTTTAAATAATCTCACATGTTATGTGAGACATTGCTCACAAAGCATGGTTACCTGTAGATATTATTTTTCCTCTTTTTTATTAAAAATAGATCCTTGCCAGGCAGTAGTAGCACAAGCCTTTCACTCAAGCACTTAGGAGAAAGAAGTAGGTGGGTCTCTAAGTTTGAGGTCAACCGGGTCTACATAGTGAGTTCCATGATGGTTAGGGCTACACTAAGGACCCTCTTTCGAAAAAAAAAAATAGATAATAAATAAATAGGTTATAAATGATGATGATGATGAAGAAGATAGATAGATAGATAGATAGATAGATAGATAGATAGATAGATAGATAGATATAGATGGAAAGGAAGGAAAGAAAGAGAAAGGAAGAAAAAAGAAAGAAAGAAAGAAAGAAAGAAAGAAAGAAAGAAAGAAACAAAGAAAGAAACAAAGAAAGAAACAAAGAAAGAAACAAAGAAACAAAGAAAGATATGTATATTCTGATTACAGTTCCTCTTCCTTCCCAGCTTCTCCCCACTTTCTCTCTCATCCAGAACCACTTCCTTTCTATTTCTCATTGGAAAAGAACAGGCTTCTAAAAGATAACAACAAAACATAACAAAATAAAATATAACAAGATAAACAAAAACCCTCACATTGATGCTAGACAATCAACAGAATGAAAAGAACCCAAGAGAAGACACAAGAGTCAGCCAGCGAACCTCCTCATTCTCATACTAAGGAATCCCATAAAAATACTAAACTGGAAGCTATAATGTATATATATTATATATATATATATAGAGAGAGAGAGAGAGAGAGTGTGTGTGTGTGTGTGTGTATGTGTGTGTGTGTGTGTGTGTGTGTGTGTGTGTATGACCTGGTGCAAGTGCCTTTAGGCCTTGTGCTTGCTACTTCAGTCTCTGGGAGATGATAATGAGCTTTGCTTGGTTCATTTAGAGGACCTTGTTCTCCTTGTGTCCTCAACTCCCTTTGGTTCTTACATTCTTTCCACCCTTTCTTCTCCCCACCCCCACCCCCATTGAAAGGGGTTTTCTATAACCCGTGTTTTTCACCCACTCCCTTGTTCTCAATAATAATGACTCTGAGGCATAAGTATATTTACAAAAGCCTAGGCCAATATAGCTAGGCATGTTCCCTGACTTGCTCATATTAATATCACACTTACCTCTGCTCAGGTTTCCTCCTCCGTGTCCCGGAGTAAAAGCCTGCCCACTGCACTCTATTCCAGCATTCATTTTCTGCATTCATTCTCTCTACTGGAACTTCTCCCTTCTATTTCCTACCTCAGCTATAGGCTGATCAGCTGTTTCCTGACAGGTAAAGAATCCATACAGTATGCAAGAGATTATACCTTCATCTCCCCATTTTAGTCCAATAATAGGCTCTTTCACGTACAATACTAAACTATATACAATAATAACAATATGAAACAATCAGATAAGATTTACATTCACAATGTCAAGTCTGTATTATTTTAGAACTTTGGAGAAAGTACTCTACTATCTATCCTATCATGGTGAATTTAGATTTCTGTCTTTAAATCATTTTCTATCATAACTTCCATTACCAACATAAAAGAAAATTTCTTAAACCTAAAAAACATTTTCTGAAATCCTAAACAACTTAAGCTTACATGTGAGATTATAACTATCTAGTCTTCAAACCCATCAGAGACTTGAGAAAAAAACAAATACTGCCTGAGTTTTGTAGGAAGTGCAGAGCAATCAGCTTCCAAAGTTTTAAAAATAACAGAGGCAGCTGGCTACTTGGACAGTCACCCAAGTTTCTCTGTAACACTGAAACATCAATCTTCAGCTCTCTGGCCCAGTATATCTGACAAAATTTTTTGTGAGACCAGGCCTCCTGTCCCACTAGTAAAGCAAGTCTGTGGTCCTTTGTCACCCAAGCAATGTTGGGTGTGTGTGCCATCTTATACAGTATGGCTTAACTCAAATTAAACATTGTTTACTCCCACATATTTTGTAAGGAGGACAGATTGTAGATCAAAGAGTTTGTGGCTGGGTTTGTGCTTACATTTCTCTTTTTGGTAGTTTGCAGAGCACCTTCCCATAACAAAGACGCTAGAATGTAGGGGTGGAGGTTCTATGCAGGCACCAGCTCAACCCTTCCATGTTCAATGAGTTGTGTGAGTGTTGTCTTCAGCAGTTGGGCCTTGCAGTCGGTTTGTGGAGAGCAATATATTATTGTAGCAACAGCCTGGGTTGTTTGCGGATTTCATGAGACCCCTTTGGTGAACAACTCAATTGGAAATAACCCGGTCCCAGTATTGGAAGCTGTGTTTGGTGAAGAGAGATGGCCAGTTGGGACTCCATCACCCTCATTGTTTGGAGACTTTATTAGGAACTCCTTCACCTATTTTAGGAATTTTCTACTGTACTAGGTTTCCATACCACTCCTCAGATGCCCTTCAGTTCTAGCTGTCTTTCTCCAAACTCACTCCCTCGACTGCCCCCACTCCCCCTCTCCACCTGATACTGACATTCCCATGGCCCTCTATTCGCAGTATACCCATAAAAATATATTCTATTTTCCACTCCCAGGGAGATCTATGCTCCCCTCTAGTCCCTTCCTCTATACCTAACCTCCCAAGGTCTACAAATTGTAGCTTTGTTACCATTTATTTAGTGGCTAATATCACATATAAGTGAATAGAAGACATAGCATATGTATCTTTCTGGGTTTCCTCACTCAGAATGATTTTTTCTAGTTCCATCCATTTGCTTGCAAATTTCATGATGACATTTTTTTTAACAGCTGAGTGATACTCCATTGTGCGCAAATGATCACGTTTCTCTTTATCTATCCTTAGGTTAAGAAACCACCAAGGTTGTTTTCAATTTCTGGCTATTATGTAAACAACAGCAATAAACATGGTTGAGTGAGTGTCCTTGTGGTAGGATGAAGTGCCCTTTGGATATGTACCCAAGAATGAATGGCATATCTGGATCTTGCTGTAGAGTTATTCCCATCTTTCTAAGGAGCTGGCACACTGATTTCCATAGTGGCTGTACAAGTTTGCACTCCCGCCAGCACAGGATGAGTGTTTACCTTATTCCACATCCTCACCAGCATGTGCTGCCACTTGTATTATTGATCTTAGCCATTCTGTCAGGTGTAAGATGGAAACCCAAAGTAGTTTTTATTTGCATTATCCTGATGACTAAGATGCTGAACAGTTTTTTAGTGTTTGTCAGCCATTTTGAGTTTCCTCTATTAAGATTCTGTTTAGATCTGTACTCCATTAGTCCTGTATTAGATATGGGGTTGGAAAAATATTTTCCCATTCTGTGGGCAACTGGTTTTTCTAAATGTCAGTATCCTTTGCCTTACAGAAGCTTTTTAGTTTCTTGAGGTTCCATTTTTTAATTATTGGTCTTAGTGCCTGTGCTATTGTTGTTCTGTTCAGAATGTCTTCTTCTGAGCCAGTAACTTCAGAGCTATTCTGCCATTATTTTTGTTGGTTTGTTTGTTTTGTTTTGTTTTTCTATTGGGTTCAGTGAATTTGGTTTTATATTAAGGTCTTTGATCCATTTGGAATTGAATTTTGTGCAGGATAATAAGTACAGATTTATTTACATTTGCAGACATCTAATTTGACCAGGACCAGCTATTAAAGATACTGTTTTCCAGTGTGAACCTCTGGCTTCTTTTTCAAAAATCAGGTGTCCATAGATATATGAATTTATGTCTGGGTTTTGAATTCAATTCCATGATCAACATGTCTGTTTTTTTTTTTTTATGCCAACCATGCCATGCTATTTTTATTGCTTTAGTTTTGTAGTACAACTTGAAATCAGGAATGGTGATACCTCCAAATTCTTTTATTGTTCAGGATAGTTTTAGCCACTCTGAGTTTTCTACTTTTCTATATGAAACTGAGAATTGACCTTTCAAGATCTGTAAAGAATTGTATTGAAATTTTGATAGGATTGTATTGAATCTGTAGATCACTTTTAATAGAGTGGCCATTGTCTTGTCCCTGATTTTAGTGGAATTGCTTTAAGATTCCCTCCATTTAATTTGCTGTTGGCTAGTGGCTTGCTGTATATTGTCTTTATTGGTTTATGTATGTGCCTTGTATTCCTGATCTCTCCAAGATTTTTAATATCAAGGATTGTTGGGTTTTGTGAAAAGCTTTTTCAGCAGCTAATGAAATGATCATGTAGGGTTTTTTTTTTTTCTTTCAGTTTGTTTGTATGGAGGATCATATTGATGAATGTTCATATATTGAAACACCTCTGAATCCCTAAGATGAAGCCTACTTGATCATAGTGGATGATGGTTTGGATGTAATCTTAGATTTGGTTTGCAATTGTTTTATTGTGTATTATTGGATCAATGTTCATAACGGAAACTGATCTGAAATTCTCTTTCTTTGTTGAATGTTTGTGTGGTTTAGGTATCAGGATGACTGTGGCCTCAGAATTAGGCAATGTTCCCTATCTTTCTATTTTGTGGAATACTTTGAGGAGTATTGTTATTAGCTCTTTTTTAAAAGTCTGGTAGACAGCCCACAGAGGAAGACAAGCCCATTAACAACTTGTTTTTACCAGAAACACTTTAAAAGCATGAAAATGGGACTGAGGAGATGGCTTCATTGCTAAAATGTTTACCACATAAGCATAAGACCTGAGTTAAGATTCCCAACAACCATGTTTAAAAAGAAAACAAAACAAATGCAGCTTTATGTACTTACAATTTCAATGCACGAGTAATAGAGACAAAAGGTCCCTGGGGCTTGGTGGCCAGCCCATCTAGCCTAAAAGTAAGCTCCAGGTTTTGTGAGGGACATTATCTCAAAAACACAGTGGAGAAGCAATTGAAGAAGAAAACTGATGTTAGCTCCTACATTCATGCGTATACATGTGTATGTGAACGCACACATAAAAGCTTATGCACACATATGTATACAAACACATGGATATACATATACACATAAAAATAAAGATTTTCATAAAAAGAACTATCCAGTAATGTTCTTCATTGGTCTACCTGAAGCAAGTATTTAAGACTCTCATTGTAAACATCCATATCAGTAAAGCATTCAACTAAGTCATAGATCTCTGCTCTTCTTGCTAATAATTTAATATCATTAACTAATAAAACATATTTTTTACTTCAGATGTTATTCTGTATAAAGAAGCAGCAGTACCATCTCCATAGGTAGAATGTAAATGACATTGGGTTATCTGAGGAAAACATGACTTTGGAGTAGAATCTTTGAGGTGGCAGTGTTTTGAGATGGCTGAAGAGTTGTTTGGTACAAGCTTACCCAGAAATCAAGGTTGAGCTGAGACAAGGAGAGCAATCCCATGGGGCCAGATGAGAAAAGCACTTGCAGTAACAGGAGAGTGGGGAAAGCTAAGAAACTCCACCCAATACACAGAACAAGTGGGGAGCTGGCTGCTGTTGGGGAGTCTGGGAAACAAGGGTGTTGGTGGGATAATTTACAAGAACATGTGGTTCCAATCTGAAAGATGACTCTTAAAAAGAGACTCGATGTAGGGATAGGGGTTGGAAGGGTAATGAGTTAGGACAAGACCTGTTAGGAGAGCGAGATATGCAGACATCTCCAGATACAACAACTGACAGCAGACATTGCAGTTCTGTGCTGACATGGGGCCAGTGCCATTACACAGCTTCATCTGAAGGAAGGAGGACTACCGGGAACAAGAGGGTGCAGCAGGGAAAGGGGATGGGGGACAACCAAACAAAGCGAAATAGCCATGAAAATCCTACATGGATATACGGAAGCCCGTTGTTTTGTAAAGAAATAAAAAATTAATTTTTGAGAATTTTATATATGAATAATGAATTTGCATCATTCCCACTACTCCCTTGATCCCAGTCAGCTCCTCCCATGTCTTCCCACTCCCTCTTAATTTCCTGACCCCTTCCTTAATTATTATTGTTACACACTCATACGCACCCTACTGAGTCCATTTAGTGCTGATTGTGTGTACATGTGTTTAGGATTGACAAGTTGGGATCGGGTAACCTACAGGAGACTGCAATAAAAATAATTCTCCACTCAAATGTCAGTATTAGCTTCTTCATTCTTGCTCTTTCACCCTTTCCCTCTATATAATGCGTTTTGGGCTACAGAAATTTAGGATGTATTATTTCCTGCAACAAATAGGCTTTGTTTGTGCAGTGTGAAGATGAAGAGTGGAGACATTTACCCATGAGCTGATGTTTCTGCTCACACATTCTTTTTGCAGCTTCCTAAATAGCTTTTAAAACCATCCTTTGGGTTTGTCCATTGGTGCCCTCTGAACCCCCATGGTTAGCACTGGTTCCAATTTGGTTAGCCAAAAATTGATGATACCTTGTTATGAAAAAAAAAGTCAATATGGTATATACATTTAATTCTCCAGACTTTTATCACCACGTCTGATCCCTGCCACGAGACAGACACTTCTTCAGTACTTCGGTGGTCAAAGTGGCAGTGTTTGGTGAAAAGACAATATGTATGTGCCTTATTTTTCTCATCTACTCTCAGTTTTGAATTGACTTTTTCATAAAAGATAACACAGAGGTCAAACGTGACTTCTGGTGTAGGGACGTACAGTTTCTCCAACATTGTTTGTTACAGAAACTGCCTTTCTCCATTGTGTCTTCTTGAGACCCTTATTGGAGGTCAGTTAACATAAGTATGAATGGGTTGGGGCTGGAAACTTGCTGCTCTTACCGAGATTACAAAATGCAGCTATTTAAAGAAAACGTTCTCTATAAACCACATTTTAATGCAGAAGACCCAGGTCATTTCCCAGCACCCACGTCAGGCCACTCACGTCAGGCCTTCTGTCACTCCACCTCTGGCCTCCAAGGGCCCTGAGAGGTGTGTGTACATATCCACATGTGGCCACACACATCTACACATAAGTAAAAATAAATCTTTAAAATACGCCTGGATTTAGTTCTCCTGTATTTGTTACATTGTACTGGCTTATACATGTCTGTTTTTACACCACTAGCATACGGTTTTAGTTACTGTGACTTTGTAACATATTTTGAAATGAGAACGTGTGATGCCTCCAGGTTTGCCTTTTTATTTAAAATTGTTTCGGCTATCCAGAATTTTTCATAGGTCCATATGGATTTCTGAAAATCTTTTTTTTAATTTTTATATTAATTTTTATTTTTTATATTAATTACAGTTTACTTACTTTGTATCCCAGCTGTAGCCCACTCCCTCATTCCCTCACCCTCCCTCCCTCATCTCCTCCCTGCCCCTCTCTAACTCCACTGACAGGGGAGGTCCTCCTCCCCTTCCATCTGACCCTATCTTATCAGGTCTCACCAGGACTGGCTGCAATGTCCTCCTCTGTGGCCTAGCTAGGCTGCTCCTCCCATGGTGGGTGGGGAGGTCAAAGAGCTAGCCACAGAGTTCATGCCAGAGATAGTCCCTGTTCCCCTTACTAGTATACCCACTTGGGTACTGAGCTGTCATGGGCTACATCTGAGCAGGGGTTCTAGGTTATATCCGTGCTTGGTACCTGATTGGAGAATCAGTCTCAGACAAGCCCCTGTGCCCACATATATTTGGTCCTTGTGGAGCTTCTGTCCTCTCCAGGTCTTACTAACTCTCTCTTCTTTCATAAGATTCCCTGCACTCTGCCCAAAGTTTGGCCATGAGTCTCGGCATCTACTTTGATACACTGATAGGTAGAGTCTTTCAGAGGCTCTCTGTGGTAGGCTCCTTTCCTGTTTCTCATTTTCTCCTACTTCCAATGTACATCCCATTTGTCTTTCTAAGTAAGGATTGATCTTCTTACCCTGGGTCCTCCTTCTTGTTTAGCTTCTTTAGGTATACAGATCTTAGTATGTTTATCGTATCTTATATGTCTATATAAGTGAGTATATACCATGTGTGTCTTTCTGTTTCTGGGATACCTCACTCAGGATGATCTTTTCTAGATCCCACCATTTACCTGAAAATTTCATTTCCTTGTTTTTAATTGCGAGTAGTATTCCATTTTGTAAATGTACCACAATTTCAGTATCCATTCCTCAGTTGAGGGACATATGGGTTGTTTCCAGGTTCTGGCTACTACGACTAAAGCTGCTATAAACATGGTTGTGTACTTGAGCATATTTTGGATATATGCCTAGGAGTGGTATAGCTGGATCCTGAGGAAGCACTATTCCTAATTGTCTGAATAAGCACCACATTGATTTCCAAAGTGGTTGTACAAGTTTGCATTTCCACCAGCAATGGAGGAGGGTTCCTCTTTCTCCACAACCTCTCCAGCATGTGTTGTCACTTGAGTTTTTGATCTTAGCCATTCTGACGGGTGTAAGGTGAAATCTCAGGGTCGTTTTGATTTGCATTTCCCTAATGACTAAGGATGTTGAGCATTTCTTTAAGTGTATCTCTGCCATTCTACATTTCTCTACAGAGAGTTCTCTCTTTAGCTCGGCACCCCATTTTTTAATTGGATTACTTGAATTGTTGCTTTTTAACTTCTTGAGTTCTTTATATATACTAGATATTAGCCCTCTGTCAGATATAGGGTTGGTGAAGATCCTTTCCCAGTCTGTAGGCTGTTGTTTTGTTTTGACAACAGTGTCTTTTGCTTTACAGAAGCTTTTCTGAAAATCTTTTATTTTTTATAAAAATTATGTCACTGTGATTTTAATAGGAGTTATATTGAACATGTAGATCTTTTGGTCTATGATTGTAACTTTTCCAATCTATGAATAACAAATTGTCTTTTAATTTGTTAATATTTTTAATCAGTGTTTTATAGTTTTTAGTATGTTTTTACTTCCTTAATTAAAATTACTTCTAAAGACTTTATCCTTTTTTATATTACTGCACAAAACATATATTTTTTAATTTTCTTTTTAGATGGATTGTTATCAGGTTATACAGACACAAGTAGTTTTTCTCTGTTGAAAAGGAATTTTCACAAATACATTGAAATTTACATATCTTTTAGCAATCATCAGATAAAAGAATAAATTTAAAAGAAAACTTTAAAAACAACATTAAGAAAATGAAAATATCGTGCACCAAAGTGTACGGAATGTACAAGAAACAGTACTTAAACTTTTAAGTTTATAATGATAAATACCTACATTTTAAATTTTTTCAAATGAAAACTATGACTATAATTCAAAGAGCTGGAACAAAAACACTAAGCCCAAATTAGCATAAGGAATACAATAATAATAAAGTTTAGATGAAAAGGTCAGGGTGCAGCTTCAACGCACAGTACTTGCTTATCATGTGAAAGGCCCTGGCTAAATTCATAGGGGAGAGAGAGGGAGAGAGAGAATGAAAGAGCTAGAAAGAAGAGGGAGAAGACAAGAAGAAAGAAAGGAAGGCATGGAGGGAGGGAGGGTGGGAGGAAGCAAGAAAGGAAGGAAGGGAAAAAAGGAAAGAAAGAAAAAAAGGAAGGAAGGAAAGAGGGAAGGAAATAAAGTACAGAATAGAAAAAAAATGAACTAAAATTTAGATATTTAAAATATATATATAAACAAAAATTTTACCTGTATATTTATCAAGAAAAATGAGGGAGAAGAAACAGATATATAATGTCAAAATGAAAGGGGAATCATTACAACTGCTATCATAGAAACAACAATATCATAAGAGAGCCAAGAGAGCTACCACCGGGGCATTAGCCATGAGTCATACTGGGCAGACTGCTCAGACCCTAAATAATCATTTAGCCAATGTAGCTCATGCCTTAGTTGTATAAAAAGGAATTAATGCTCAACTAAAAGGAAGCTTGATGGTGTTCAATCAGAGGATTGACCTCGTGCAGGAGCAAATTGATACCCTATGGCAAATCGCTCAACTTGGCTGTCAATGAAAATATGCTGGACTTTGAGTCACTAGCATATAACATGAGAATTTTTCCTGTGCTGCAAATCTGTCTAAACAATTGTCTAGCTATATTTTAGGTAATTGGACTGGAGAATTCGATACTATGATGGAGCAGCTGAGAGTGGCCATTGTCACAGTAAATTCTACCAGAGTGGACGCAGGACTAGCCACAGGATTATCATCATGGATTGCTGCAGCCATGAATCATCTGAAGGAATGGGCGGGCATGGGAGCGTTAGCAGGCCTTCTGGTGTTGGTCTCCTTGGTTTGCCTGTGGTATATATGCAAGATTAGAGTCTCACAACAGCGTAACGCAGCCATGATCATTCAGGCCTTTACAGCCATTGAAGCAGGACAGTCTCCCCAAGCATGGTTGGCTACCATAAAAAGCTAAAAGGTTACGCTCAGGATGCGAGGCTAAGCACTGCACTCAGGGTCAGCCGCTTTGGACCCAGAGAAGAGCATGTCTGATTGCAGGCGGGTTGATGCCCCAGGTCCCGCCTCTGAGAAAAAGGTATCGGACGGGTCTGATTCTCTTTGGGTGGATGACACCTAAATGAACATCGGTACAAAGTCCCAATTTATTTCTAATATCAGAGATCAGACCTCTACTCTTGCCTGATGCGTCTAAAACAAAAAGGGGGAACTGTAGAGAGCTGCGGAATGCTATGCCTTAAAGATGGAGCTGGTTTCCGCCTTCCACCTTCCCGATGGTGAGTGCTCTCTGTCACAAACAATTCCATATTTGGCTAAGGCTGAGGATCTGGCTTGCTTCCATGTATGTGGACCTATCTGCATTGCCCACGTGGCACGCTGGGGTTGGCTACCCAGAGGCTATTTAAGCTGTGGGCTGGCTTTCCCCAGGGTCAGATGATTGTTCAAGGTTCCTGAATAAACTGCATTGAAAAAAAAAAAAAAGAGAGAGCCAAGAGCCCTGGTTCACGTCTGTGATCCCAGTGCTTGGGAGGTAGAGGCAAGGGGATTGCGAGGGTCGCATAGTGATACCAATGTCTCCATAGTTACAGCTATTGATGATAATGATGATGAAATTGAAAATTAAATATTAGGGACCACCATGAGTAATTACCAACCAACAAACCAGATAACTGAAAAGAAGCAGAGAATCTTAATAACATACTGCCCACAAGGAAGCATTATGAGTAAATAAAGAGTCTGAACAAACACAAGTAGTGTTAAGACGAAATCGGTAATAATGTAACTCCCAATTGATAAAAATAATAAGAGTTCAGGCCATGATCCCATCACTGAAATTTTTTAATGCTTAAATAATTACAAGTACCAAGCCTTCCCCAAATCCATAGAGTTCTTCAAGTTCCATTTCACACTGATAGGAAAACTAAAGATATCAAAAGGAAAAAAAAAGCTATAAACCAATATTCTTGATGAAAATAGATGCCTCCCAAGCATTTCTTTAAATACGAGTGGCAGCATCCACAACATTTGAATTCTGTATGTCTGCATAACCAGCATCAGATGGAAAACACCTAGATCTGTTGCCAGATCACGCAGCAATGGGACACACTTGGTCCATGGCCAAAATGGTCTAGGAGCGTCTAGATGACAGAATATAAGGAAATCCTTCCGCCGCTGACGCTCTACAATGGCTGCCTCCGCTGTTTTCATTTTCACTGACATCAGAACTCAGCTTCCTTGGCTCTCCAAAGCAGACTGAACACTGGTGGCTGTCCTGGAATGTTCCAGGCCTTCAGCAACAGCTTGGACTGCTGAGACAGTCGCCCTCATGGACCGAGCAGCTATTAGAGCCCTTCTTCTCCTGTGTGAGAATAACCATGTAATCGCTTTGTCCTTCCATTGGTTCTGCTCCACCAGGAAAGCCTGACTAATACAAAGATGCAGCCTAATTGTAAAGACTAAACTTTAGGGATTTCAATTAGACCTCAATGCCACTATTCTTAGGTTTTCATAAATAAAACCTAGCCACTAATACACATATGTAATAATACATAACTTTCATAAGTAGTGGGGTGGCATTGGAGGAATAGGAAGAAGAAAGAATAAGAGATAATTTTCTAAAAAGAAAAGGAAAATATTTTAATAGACAAAAATAATTACCTTAAATGTCCTAGTTGGGACATGCAAAGAGTGAATGTATCTTGTTTTAATTTCTGTCATTACACCATAATGAAAAATTAAAAATTAAAACAAAACTTTTGCATTATTGTTGTCACATAGTTGTAACCACAGCCATTGGGAAGCCAGCCCGGGCTCTTTGAGTTGAGAAACTGCTGTAGAAATCATCAAGACCTTGTTTCAAAAAACTGAAGCAAATAAAATAAGATAAAAAAAAATCCAGTTTTAATATCTTCCTGATATTAGGGAAGAGGATTATTTTTAACAATTACAAATATACAGCAAAAGTTATCAATATGTGTATTCCTAAAATATCCCTCCAAAGAAAAATGGAGGGAAAGTCATATCATATCATTGCCATCGCTTTAGGGTGTAAATAACCCAATATGTATGAATTTGGAATATACTGTTTTTTGATAAATATATCAGAATACAGCGTTAAAAATACAAAATTCATAGTATCTGTAAAACTGTTAAGCATGAGCTATGAGCACTTCCGTAGTGACACAGTTCAGTTGAGAGTAGTTATTAGAAATACAGACATGATAAAGACATAAATTCATTCCATTAAATAATAGAGTAAATGTCATAACCTTAAGACATATCACCCAACTGGTTCATTAAAAATGGAAAGTAGAAACTGTGGACTTGAGAATATTAAAGATATATTAAAAAAAAAATCTAAACACAATTGAAGGGAATGTAAATTGACACCGTTTGCCTGATCTATTGCTCTATTGCATTCCAGCTGACAGGAATTGCAGAATTCATTGCACTCAAAGAAATTATCTCACAAGTACACTCAAATAATGCAGAGATTAACCACAAGAAACATTCTACATGGTATTGTTTAATACCACAAAACAAAATCTAAATGCCCATCCAAGGGCTGTGACAAGGTGATTATACAGTGGAACTTTATGTAGCCATTAAAAAGAATGAGGTAGTTTTGCTTCTGCTGATATAAAATATATCTCAAATACTCACGTTAGTAGCTTTTTATAAGTCCAGCATTCCAATGTTTTTGACAAGATGTCTTGACAAACATAAGTGTGCATATATATGCATATGTAAATAAGCACATAAATGCACACATATACCTTAGGCATATCACAATCAGAGAAAAAAATTAGAAAAACTCACAAGAAACTCTTTAGTAATGATTGTTCCTTCTGCAGTTATTTCTTCAGGAAAATCATTTTCACCATACTGTATTGCACAGTTTGACATTTTACCATAGCATGTCCTTTCTTTGTAATAATTACAGCAGTATTTCAAAGAATTAAAAGATTAGCAGCAAAGATTCCAAATTTCCAATCATGGAAGTATATAAACGCAAATCCATTAGAATGTTTGTGCTTTTTCCTAAGAACTTTAGAAGAACTCATTTCCAAGTAATCCTTCCATTGTAGAACTTTAAGAAGAGCAAAGCAGTAATTATGATGTCTCTTGATTCATTTTTGTTGCTGTTGTTCTAAATTCCAGTGGCTGAGAAGGTAAGCCAGTCTGTGCCATTGGCTTCATCTTGTGACACCGGAAGTGCCTCCACCTTGGTCACCGTATCATAGAGTGGATTGCTCTTCTCTGTGTAGCTAGCATAAGGCTCCATATCATCCTTAGAAAAAGTTCAAAGTCAAAACACATTCCAGAGAGCAAGAAATCACTACCAAAGTATCCCAGGTTTCTTCCATATTAGCACCTACTAATAATGCTTATGTGTGTCTCTCACTTACACGAACAGAAAAACAAGGCTTTGTTTTAATAGTCTATCAAAAACATTTGGTGATTATTTATATTTTGGGTGAAATGGTTGTTGGGTGAAAGTCAACATGTAGAGGAATGAAGTGACCTAAGAAGCATTTCAGAAGAATGAGTCAAAGAAAATATCTGTCCAGTCTAGGTGAGTCTGAAGTTTTATACTGAAATCATTGTCTATCAGATCTTGAATTTATTTATTTAAAAATCATCTTTCAAGACCCTAAAACATTTTCTTAAATCCTAAACAACTTAAGCCTAACTGAGGAACTGTAACTATCTAGTCTTCAAGCCCATCAGAGACTTGAGAAGAAATAAAATTATTACTTAAGTAGGAAGTAAAGGCAAGCAGCTTCCAAAACTAACAGATGACAGAGACAGTTTATTGTCAACTTTTACATATGGTTTTTCTGATTGTTCTTACTGTATGTGGTTTATTATAAATAAACACAGTCCATATTTAAAAAAAAATGGGGGAGAGAATGATTCCAAGATAATGAGAAGCTGGTTGTAGAAGAGTAAAGAGCAGGCTTCTTTAAGTTTAGATAAGAGAAGGAAGGGGAAGTCAGGAATTAGACACAGTTTCATAGAGAAGGAAACACCTTTTTAATTTCTCCAGAGACTACAGTCCAAATAGGGCAAAATGATTAAGATATATATATATAATCTTATGTACATTAATTATACATGCATATGTTTATGTATTACATATATATAATTTGATAGGTAATTAGCAAAATATGTCTGACTACTCACAGTGTAAAATCAGAATTGTTTTGTTCAGCTAAAACATGAATATTGATGCAAATTACAGATAATGCAGCTAGATTGAAGACCATGTGGCTTTAAATTTTGCAAATATTCTTTAATTTGTCTTACCTCCACAGCAGCTGGAGGAGCTTCCGATTTGGGCGATTTACATTTTCTAAAAAATAAATAAAATGAAACAATCTGCTGTGTTTGCCGACAACATCGTTTAGAATAAACATTTATGATATCAAAATGCTCTGATAATTAATATGTAAGGCACAGCAAATCAGAAATGAACGGAATACACTGAATTGCAACTTCCATAACAAAGAAGAAAATTCTGGATCTTAAGGAAAAACAATCACTTTTTTTTTTTTTTTTGGATTTTAAGACAGGATTTCTCTGTGTAATAGCCCTGCCTATCCTGGAATTGCTTCATAGACCAGGCTGGCCTGGAACTCACAAAGATCCACCTGCTTCTGCCTCCCGAGTGCTGGCATTTAAAGGCATGTGTTGCCACACCCAGCTGGAAAAGCAAAACTTTGAGATAGGAGCTTGAGGCAATAAAATGTATGGGACACCATCTCTTTGTTACACAAAAAGAATTATTGTAGCTGTTTTTTCAAATTAAAGCTATAGCATGCCCTGCTTCTCAGTCCTTACTGGCTTAATTCAAGTGCTTGCCCTCCTGAGCAAGTCACTAAACACTGTCACCGTGCAAAGTAAGCCATGCTAACTCCTCATGTGTCCCCTTTGCTTATGAGAACATTGTTGTTACTCCCTAATGTACCACTGAGTCAATCCCATATTCCTCACACTTAGTACCTGAAGCCTCTGATTTTCAAAAGCCAAATGGATCCTATGATGCTCAAAATAATAATAGCTGGGATGATGTACAGAATGGATGATAACGCTTGGCCACCTGTAATGATAAACAGAAAACTTTTATGGTTCAAAGGTGATAAAATCACATAGTAGCTTTTATTATAACATAATTACATATATATATATATATACATATATATCCCTGTACTATATTTATTAATAAAATGAAGAAGAAATTCATGTCTGGTACTGAAACATGCTTAAAAGTGGTGGCCAGAATGATCATGAGCCCTGGGGAGTGAGGAGGCCTACTACTGTGGCTTTGCTAAATGAACATGGTGTCACGCTGTCTTCTAAGTATTTATTTTATAGTCATTGATTAATGCTACTGTCAATCCTCATTGGAGAAACTTCTATTTGCAGTAGGTAATAGATAATGCAGGGATGCAAAACTGACCAAGGTGCTGAGAATAAGCAATTGCTGAATGGGATGATCAGCCCTAAACATTGTATCTCTACCACCGCATGCTAATTTTGGGGAACATGGAGGAAGAGGGAAGAATGTAAGAGCCAAAGGATAAGAAGGAGTGTTACAAAACCCTAACATCCTGGCATAAAATGGGTGTTGAACTCACAACAGCAGGAACTTTATGTACAAGACCTGTACAAGACTGAGCCTGGCAACATTCCACAATTGATGGGGGGGGAGGAGGAATTGAAAGTTATCCTTTTCAACTGAGTAATTCCCCATCCATGCTCATGAAAGCAACCTGATTAAATAGTCTCTCTCTCTCTCTCTCTCTCTCTCTCTCTCTCTCTCTCTCTGTCTGTCTCTTACACACACACACACACACACACACAGTAGAAGAGACATGTTGGGAAGAAGAGGTTCAACAGAAGGAGATAACAGAGCATAATGGGAGAAATATGATCAGAGTAATATACATATATCTATTGCAACATAAGAATATTTAAAAAGTAAAACTTCAAAAATATGTTTCAGAACTTTCAGACTGAATAAAAGTCAATCTCTTTATTCAAAAGTAAAAGGACTTGCCAGTTTTATGTTGCTGTCTTCTCCTTTCAGCTTATAAGCCAAGCTGTTAAAGAGGCTAAAGTAATTTATCCAGAGTCACATGGCTGGTTTATGAAGCCAGATGCAAACTCAGATACGGCTGACTCAGAAATTTTTTTTTTTAATTATACTTTATTTACTTTGTATCCCCCCTCTAGTTCCCTCCCTCCTCCTCTCCCTATCCCTCTCTTCTTCCCCCAAAACTGGCAAGTCTTTTGGACAAATGTTAAAATATAATGGTCGACCAAGGACCATGTATGGATATAACCTAGAACCTCTGCTCAGATGTAGCCCATGGTAGCTCGGTAACCAATTGGTTTCCCATAGTAAGGGGAACAAGGACTATTTCTAACAGGAACTCAATGGCTGGCTCCTTGACCTCCCCACCCCCCAAAGGAGGAGCAGTCCTATTAGGCCACAGAGGAGGACTTTGCAGCCAGTCCTGAAGATACCTGATAAAACAAGATCAGATGAATGGGGAGGAGGTCCCCCCCTATCAGTGGACTTGGAAAGGGGCAGGGTGGAGATGAGGGAGGGAGGGTGGGATTGGGAGAGAATGAGGGAGTGGGATACAGCTGGGATACAGAGTTAATAAAATGTAACTGATAAGAAAAAATAAAATTAAAAAAAATGATTTGGAAGTGTGAAGGAGATTTATGTAAAGGAGAAATAAAAGTTAAAATAGGTAAATATATATATAGATAGATAGATATAATGGTCAACATAAAGTACTAGATGTTAAGATATTGGACAAATATTAAAATAAATGGTCTACATCAAGTAAAAAGTAAAAGGAAAGAAAATAAGAGATGTCTTCAAGAAAAGAAATTATGATGGAGGAAGTTCTTCTGTTAATTGATGTCTTTTCAATATACTAAGAATCCTCTTTCCTCAGAATGAAAATAAAAGAGACTGACAGAGTACCCAGTAAATCAGAACATTTTGAATAATATTCAAATTAATACAGCTGTGAAAGAAAAGCCATGTTATACAAAGACTTTGCTCCTAACTGCTATATAGTATTCTGAAACCCAATACAAAGCAAGGATGTTCTCATTTCTATCACTGTACCATGAGCTTCAAATATATAATCATTTCTGATAAATATTGGCTTCAGAAGACAAGCTAGAACGAGGAGAACCTGGTTCTCACTTTGAACGACCATAAGAAACAGGAAAATGAGGAAAAGAAGAAACACCATTCTTAGTTGTCTTCTCAATAAACATGAAATATTATACAAGTGATGATGTATTATATCAATAATCTGATCATTTAAAGTCTACAGGTCACTGAAGTATGAAAATATATTATGGTGGTCCTTAAGCAATTAGAGGAGTAGAGACAAGAATTATTTACTACTGACAATTCTTTCCACTTGATACAGAGTTACAAAATATTTTCCAGCACAGCAGTGTTTGTCCTAGCTTCAGAGAAGTGTCCAAATAAGTGGCTCAAATTTTCTTCACTGTGTGAGGTAATTCTGCAGAAGAAGAAGTTCAATAACAGTTCCCTCCGGAGGAAGGAACAGCTCGTCTGTAATCCCAGCACTCAGGCAACAGACTAAGGCCAGTCTTGGCTACAAAGAAATATCTTATCTCAAAAAAAGATAAAGAGTAAGACCCAAAAAAAAAGAAAAAGAAAAAAAGAAAGAAAGGAAGGAAGGAACGAATGAAGGAAGGAAGAATGAGAAAGAAAAACACGTAGGTGGGCCTGTGGATAGCTCACTAGGTAAAAGCATGTGCTGTCAAGCCTGAAGACCAGAGTTTTAGCCCCTACAGTAGGATACATTGTCTTCTGGCCTCTACATAACACATAAATAAATATAGATAGATGATAGATAGATAGATAGATAGATAGATAGATAGATAGATAGATAGATAGATAGATAGACCAGCAAATAATTCTACATACATACATACATACATACACACACACAGACAGACAAACAAATAAATAAATACAGGCAAAAATTTAAAGATGTGCTTACCACCTCTACTCAGTTCTATGGACACTTTCCAGTTGCCAGTCGAATGGGAGACAAAGCAGAACACAGTAGACACATTGTTCTGCTCCCAGCGGCATGTGCTCCTGACAGTCACGGTGCCATTGCTGTGTGACTCATTCTTAGTGGCACAATCCCCATCTGGATTCCAAAAGATCTGCGCAGCCGGCTTGCCTGCACTTGCCTTGCACACTGCAGTTCTATTTTCACCTAGAAATAGGGTAACTTCAGGGGGGACTGTAGAGATAGAAGGGGAAAAAGTATTAAGTTGTATCACAAATTACAAAAGCATTTGTTTCTATCTAAAATCTGGTGACCTGAAATACCACGCTATGTGACAGTGTGACTTACCTAGCACTTGGAGGTCATGTCCTTGTTGGAAATGCCCATCAGCTACTGCTATCTGACATAAGTAATATCCAGCATGCTCGAGGGCCACTGCGGTGATCTGCAGGTCAGGACTCATGTCAGGTGTGGAGGCCCAGGTGATTCTCCTGTCCGTACAGTTGTTTTCCCTGGTCTCCTTTGTGTCTGCTTTGTAGGCTATTATGCAGATAGGTCCGCCTCTGGGAGTTATCACCCATGTGATTACTACTACCTTTGTCAGTGGAATAGGAGGGCAGCGCAGCAGAACTTTTGTACCCATCTGTACAGACCCTGTAGTGTTAGCTGGACACACACAAAGAGAATGAGAAAAGGAAACCTTGAGTGTTAAGTCTATAAACAGCAGTTTATGTTGAATTACACTCGAACATTGCTTGGCTGATGAATGTATTCCAGAAATACTATATTTTTATCACATTTCTTTGCTTCTGTATGTTTAATCTATCATAATTAAGTACAGTATTCATCTCCTAATGTACAAATTCAAAGCCTGTGGGTTACACACATCTTGCACCATAAAACCTCACATTGCCAGTATACTAACTTAAAGAGTCCATGGTGGATACAAGTTTGCTCAGTGGTGATTATGCAACAAAATTATCTGTTACAATCACCTGTGACAAAAGTCAGTAATTCCATCATTTTAACAGGAGCAAAAATCACCTTGAATAAGCCTTGCTTACGATAAACATTGCATCAACTATCTCAAATCTCCTATTTCAATGTCACTTGCCTCTTGGAAAGTCCCCACAAGTCACATCCAAATGAAGATTATCTAACCAGATGAAGAAAGAAATGTTTCAACACAGGCCTGGGAGGATGCTAACCCCACAGTCTTCCCATCACTCTAAGATGGCAAAGGTTTAGAGGCAAGTGTTCATAGGCCCTCACCACATAACACTCACATCACCAGATTTTCCTCCTCATCCTAAATCTGTCCAGCAGACAAGGAATTAATTTCTGTATGTAAGCAAGGTCAATGCTCCATTCTCACAGTGCTGGCCACAAGATAAGGAAGAATATTACCTTCTGCAGGTAATGAACTGTTCTGTGTTGTTTGATTCAGATCCACACAATGTGACTCTAGAAAAACATTTAAATAAGAGTGTTTAAATACTTAAATGATTGTAAGACAGTAATTTGAAGTTTCATCATTGCTGATATGTCGACATCTTGAAAATTACACTTGTAAGATATTAATCAATTATTTCCCATTTTTGAGTGACCTTATTTTGCCAAATAGTTATTAGAGTACCCCTGCCTTCTTCTAGCCCCTTGCCAGGTCCACTGTAGGCATACCACATGAGCTAACTTGATTAAACTCCTTTCTCCAGATGTCTTCTCCTAAAGGCATTTGGTCCAGTAATGAACACTTGCCACAGATGAAGAAACAGTGCAGAAGCAAAATCACAAAGAGTTCATCTTCTCTCTTCCCTCCTGCTTTTCTACCTTGTGAGTGAACAACAAAAATGAAGTAGAACAGGGTATGTGTGCTTTTCTCTTTCCACTTTCCTGTTATATAGTTCCTGGAACCTATTTGTATTCCTGCCTTGAGTTCTGTAGAATTGTTCACAATTATAATAGTCCCAAGTCAGGAATGGTTGCAAAGACAGGGAGGCTCTTCCAGAACTCTTGAGTACAATTCCCAGCAACCACATCTATACTGGAATTTGACGCCCTCTTCTGCCATGCAGGCATACATGCAACTACAGCCCTCACACATAAAATAAATAAAATATTTTAAAAAGAATTTTAAAAACATAAAAGGATACAACAACAACAACAACAACAAAACTGTCATTAGCTGGAAATGGGTGGGGCTAGAACACGTGCTGTTAAGCAAAATAAGCAGGTACAGCAAGATAAGTAACACGTGTTATTGCATGTGAAAGCAAAATAAACCCTAAACACTTGAAAGTAGAAGTCGGATTACAGTGTCCTGGAAAGGGTTTGGAAAGGGAAGGAACTGAAGAAAAAAAGAAGGAAGAGGAGGAGGGGAAGGAAGAGAATAAGGAGGAGAAATTTTTTATTTTTTCTTTACTTTCTTTAGAATAGAGGATGTATTATAAAACACAATGCTACAGCCACCTGATTTTAATTGAAAATGGATTCTCTAATAAAATAGATTCTAATTATGGTTTCCCTTCCCCAACTCCTCCTTGATTCTCCCCACCTACCCAAATCCACACCCTTTTTTGCTCTCTCTCATTAGAAAACAAACAGCAGTCATCTAAAAAAATAGTAATAGTAATAAAATAAAACAAATAATAGGACAAAATAAACAGAAAAAATGAGCCAAAGAAAAAACAGAAGGAACACATATAGACACAGAGACACACACAGTCTCACATACAGAAATCCCATGAAAGCACAAAACCCAGAAACTGTAATGTATAGCCAAAAGACCTGTAAGAGAAAAAAATAGCCAGACAAAACATTAAAACACACACACACACACACACACAGAGAGAGAGAGAGAGAGAGAGAGAGAGAGAGAGAGAGAGAGAGAGAACCATGCAAAAAATATCATTGAATCCATTTTGTGTTGGTCATCTACTGCAAGGCAGGGTGCTTGCCCTAAATTATAGTTTATATACTCAGTAAGACTCTGTTAAAGAAAGATAATTTTCCACTTTGTGAGCAGTTTTGAATTGGAGATAGCTTCTGAGTTAGGGTTAGGGCTCTGTCCACTTCTTGGGACCCCATCTGGCTTAGACCTATGCAGGCCCTGTGAGTTCATGTGTGTCAGACATTTTGTGTACAGAAGGCCTGTTTCCTTGGATCTCTTCCATCTCAACTCACTCTTGGGATTTTTCTGCCTCCTCTTCCGCAGAGTTCCCTGAGCTTTGAGAGGAGGAATTTGATGAACACATCCCACTTAGGAGTGTTACCTTTTTCCTGTGGTAGCATGGGAAGTACCTTCCAGTACCATGGACAATAGTCAGTGTGGGGCGAAGGTTCTAGGTAGGCACCAACTCAACTTCTCCATGTTTCATGAGTTACCTGGGTGTTGCCTTTAGCTATAGAACCTGAACATCATTCTGTGGAGATGAACCAACAGTTGCCAAAATAGCCATGTGTGACTTTTAACAAAGATGCTAAAAATATGCATGGGAGGAAGACAGCCTTGTCAACAAATAGTGCTGTGAAAATTGGATGTCCACATGTAGCTGAATGAAAATAGGTTCGTATTTTTCACCTCATACAGGAATCAATTCCAAAGAGATCAAAGACATTAATATGAGACCTGAAACTCTGACACTATTAGAGGAAAGAGTAGAAGAAACATCAAGATACAACAATAAACAAAACTTTAGTCATTCAGGAAATAGAGCCAACAACTGACAAAAATATTTCATTAAATTAAGAAGCTTACTTAGAGGTTTTTTGAAGATGGCGGTGGCTAGTGTGCAGCTTAGCTGAAGGGGAGAGGACCCGCAACATGGAAATTGGTGACTGAAGGGGCTGATCAACCCAGAACAGAGTTATCTAGACTTCCAAGAAGAAAGAGACTAACCATGATCTGAGTCCATCTAGAATCAGGCCACAGCAGACTCCTCCGGGAGGAGACACCTGGAGAGGCAATCCCCAGGTACTTCCCCGCACCCAACACCCTACTCCCTCTTCGGAGGAGGCAGGAGGCATCCAGCAGGAACTGCCACAGACCACACTGTCTGTACCCCAGCCCCAGTGAGAGCTGCAGCTCCCACAAAAAAAAAAAAAAAAAAAAAAAAAACGAGATTGGGGCTGAGAAAACCCAATCCTTTCGGGCACTCCCTGAGAACCAGAATGACGCCATAACCCTGCCACGGCGGAGCGGAGGGATAGAGAGGCGCAGAGCGGCTTCACAGCGCCCGGACCCCAGTGCTAGGCTGCTCCTAGCAAACAAACTTCAGCTTGGGATCTGGGACTGTGGTCACTCAACACGTCCTGAGACTCTCCCGGGTCCAGCGCAATAAGGTCTAGCATCAAGTCCTAACACCGGCGGCCCCCCGACCCCTGGCAGAGAAACCCCGGCTCATGATCAGGACTGAGAAGTCCCAACCCCTTCTGGCACTCCCCTGAGAGCTCCACCATAAAGACTTGGTGCTAGACAGACCTGCATAATAGTGGCCTGTAGGCCAGTGCAATAGTCAGAGAATCCACGCATGCACACTGCGCCCGCTAAAAGCGCATGCGAATAGCACCAGCGTCACATTCCTTGCTTAGGCAAAACTAAAACCACAACGCACACTCCCAAACCAGTGAACCTCTCTCATCTTCCTGAAAAAACAGTCCAGAAAACAGAAAGAGACGATCATAGCCCGAACTACAAACTCGAGGAACAAACAGTGAGGGTTATAAATAGCCAGATGGCTAGAGGCAGACATAAGAACACAGCCAACAAAAATCAGGACATAATGACCTCACCAGCAACCCCACAAAACAATGGACACTTCAATTCACTAGATATACAAGAAAACAACCTCAAAACTATGTTTTTCCACCTATTGGAGGCCCATAAAGATGAAATGAACAAGGCCCTCAGAGAAATAGCCAAAGAAATCGAGACAAACAAAGAGGAAACAAATAGAGCTCTCAGAGATATGACCACGAAAATTGAGGCAAACAAAGAGGAAATGAACAAAGCTCTCAAAGAAATGACCACACAAATGAAGGCAAATAAAGAAGAAATAAACAAAGCTCTCATAGAAATACAGGCAAATATAGACAAAGAAGTAGAGGCACAATTAGTGATATATAGAGAGGAAACAGACAAAAAAATAGAAGCCATCATTGAAAAGCAGGACTCCACACTCAAACAAATGAAGGAAATGGTGCAGGACATAAAAACAGAATTAGAATCAATAAAGAAAACACAAATAGAGAAAAACCAGGAGCTGGAGAACATAGAGAAAAGATCAGGAACTACAAAGGTAAGCATCACCAACAAGAGATGGAAGAAAGAATCTCAGGAGCCGAAGATATACTTGCAGAAATTGACACATCTCTCAAAGAAAAAATAAAATCAGAAAAGTTCCAAACACAAAACTTTGATTTCATGTCCAAGAAATCAAGGACATGAAAAGACAAAATCTAAGAATAATAGGAGTAGAACAAAAAGAAGACATCGGGCTCAAAGGTCTGGAAAATATTTTCAAGAAAATTATAGAAGAAAATTTTCCCAACTTAAAGAAAGAGATGTCCATAAACATACAAGAGGCCTACAGAACTCCAAGTAGACTAGACCAGAAAAGAATTTTTTCACGTCACATGGTCAAAACACTGAACCTACAGGACAAAGAAAAAATTCTAAAAGCAGCAAGGGAAAAAGGTCAAGTAACATATGAAGGTAGACCTATCAGAATCACACCAGATTTCTCAACAGAAACTATGAAAGCCAGAAGAGCCTGGACAAAAATCATGCAGTCCTTAAGGGACCACAGATTCCAACCCAGACTGCAAAACTTTCAATCAACATAGACGGAGAATTCAAAATATTATATGACAAAACCAAATTTAAACAATATCTACATCGTAAACCAGCTCTACAGAAGTTACTAGAAGGGAAACTCCAAACCAAAGAAAACAACTACATCTAAGGAAACAGAGAAAATAGATGACTACACAACAAAAAAACCAAAAGAATACAAGCAATGAAACTCAGTGACACCACCAACCCCACATCTAAAGTAAGTAACAATTGTTGGTCACTAGTATCTATCAACATCAATGGACTCAACTCCCCAATAAAAAGACACAGACTAACAGAATGGTTGCTGAAACAGGATCCAACATTCTGTTGCATCCAAGAAACACACCTATGCAACAAAGATAAACACCACGTCAGAGTAAAGGGCTGGAAAAATATTTTTCAAGCAAATAGTTCCAGAAAACAAGCTGGAGTAGCCATCCTAATATCTAATAAAATAGACTTTCAACCCAAGTTAATAAAAAAAAGATAAGGAGGGCCACTATATCCTCATCAAAGGAAAAATCCACCAAGAGGACATCACAATTTTGAATATCTATGCCCCAAATATAAGAGCACCTACATTCGTAAATGAAACAATATTAAAGCTTAAATCACACATTGATCCTAATACCTTAATAGTGGGAGACTTCAACACTCCACTCTCACCAAGGGACGGATCAACTAGACAGAAAACAAATAGAGAAATAAAAACACTTACAGAGTCCCTAAATCAAATGGACCTAATAGACGTCTACAGATCTTTTCATCCAAACTCAAAAGAGTATACCTTCTTTTCAGCACCGCATGGAACCTTCTCCAAAATAGACCATATAGTTGGTCATAAAGCAAGCCTCAACAGATACAAAAAGATTGAAATAATCCCTTGTATTCTATCTGACCACCATGGACTAAAGCTGGACCTCAACAGCAACAGAAAAAACAAAAAGCCGACACGCACATGGAAACTGAACAACTTGCTACTCAATGACAGCTGGGTTAAGGAAGAAATAAAGAAAGAAATTAAAGACTTCCTAGAATTCAATGAAAATGAAGGCACAACATACCCAAATTTATGGGACACATTAAAAGCAGTGCTCAGAGGAAAACTTATAGCACTAAGTGCCTTCAAGAAGAAATTTGTAACATCACATAAAAGCACCTTAATGGCCCAACTGAAAACCCTAGAAAAAAAAAAAAAAAGCAGATACACCCAAGAGGAGCAGACGGTTGGAAATAATCAAACTCAGGGCTGAAATCAATCAATTAGAAACAAATAAAACTATTCAAAGAACCAATGAAACAAAAAGCTGGTTCTTTGAGAAAATCAACAAGATAGACAAACCCTTAGCCAAACTAACTAAAAAGCAGAGAGAATCTATCCAAATGAGCAAAATCAGAAATGAAAAGGGTGACATAAGTGCAGACACCGAGAAAATTCAAACAATCATTAGGTCATACTACAAAAGCCTATATGCCACAAAATTTGAAAACCTAAATGAAATGGACAATTTTCTTGATAGATTCCATCTTCCAATATTAAGTCAAGATCAGGTAGAAAGACTGAATAGCCCTATATCCCCCAAGGAAATTGAAGCAGTCATTAACAGTCTCCCCTCCAAAAAAAGCCCTGGGCCAGATGGTTTCAGTGCAGAATTCTACCAGACCTTCAAAGAAAAGCTAACACCAATTCTCCTCAAACTATTCCACAAAATAGAAACAAAAGGAACATTACCAAACTCATTCTATGAAGCCACAGTCACCTTGATACCTAAACCACACAAAGACCCAACGAAAAAAGAGAACTTCAGACCTATCTCTCTTATGAACATTGATGCAAAAATGCTCAATAAAATCCTTGCAAACCAAATCCAAGAACACATCAAAGATATCATCCACCAGAGAATTCTCGACAGAGAAATATCGAATGGCAGAAAAACACTTAAAGAAATGCTCAACCTCATTAGCCATTAGGGAAATGCAAATCAAAACGACCCTGAGATTTCACCTTATACCCATCAGAATGGCCAAGATGAAAAACTCAAGTGACAACACATGCTGGACAGGTTGTGGAGAAAGGGGAACCCTCCTCCACTGCTGGTGGGAATGCAAACTGGTACAACCACTTTGGAAATCTATCTGGCACTTTCTCAGACAATTAGGAATAGTGCTTCCTTAAGACCCAGCTATACCACTGCTAGGTATATACCCAAAATTTGCTCAAGTACACAAAAGGGATACTTGCTCAACCATGTTTATAGAAGCTTTATTTGTAATAGCCAGAACCTGGAAACAACCCAGATGTCCATCAATGGAGGAATGGATACAGAAATTGTGGTATTTTTACACAATGGAATACTACTCAGCAATCAAAAAGGAGGAAATCATGAAATTTGCAGGCAAATGGTGGGATCTAGAAAAGATCATTCTGAGTGAAATATCCCAGAAGGAGAAAGACAAACACAGTATATACTCGCTTATATAGACCTATAAGATATGATAAACATAATGAAATCTATACACCTAAAAAAGATAATCAAGAGAGCAGACATGGGGTAAGATGATCAATCCTCATTTAGAAAGACAGATGGGATGTGCATTGAACGTATGACAGGAGTCTACCATAGAAGGCATCTGAAAGACTCTACCTAGCAGTGTTTTCAAAGCAGATACTAAGACTCATAACCAAACCTTTGTCAGAGTACAGGGAATCATATGAAAGAAGGGGAGTTAGTATGATGGGGAAAGGACAGGAGCTCTACAAGGACTAAATATATCTGGGTACGGGGACTTTTCTGAGACTGACATTCAACCAAGGACCATGTATGGATATAACCTAGAACCTCTGCTCACATGTAGCCCATGGTAGCTCGGTAACCAATTGGTTTCCCATAGTAAGGGGAACAAGGACTATTTCTAACAGGAACTCAATGGCTGGCTCTTTGACCTCCCCACCCCCCAAGGGAGGAGCAGTCCTATTAGGCCACAGAGGAGGACTTTGCAGCCAGTCCTGAAGATACCTGATAAAACAGGATCAGATGAATGGGGAGAAGCCCCCCCCCCATCAGTGGACTTGGAAAGGGGCAGGGTGGAAATGAGGGAGGGAGTGTGGGATTGGGAGCAAATGAGGGAATGGGATACAGCTGGGAAACAGAGTTAATAAAATGTAACTGATAAGAAAAAAAAAATATCACAGCATTGTTTAAGTGTTTTAAAGTCAGAAATTTGTAAGGGTATGAAATACTTTACTGGCTGGGCTTATGTCAATGTGACACACAAAACTAGAGTTATTTAAAAGGAGGACATTTTAATTGATAAAATGTGTCCACAAGATCCAACTGTAAGGTATTTTCTTAATTAGTTATCAGCGGGTGAGGACCTAGACCACTGTGGCTGATGCCATGCTTGGACTTGGTGGTCCTGAGTTCTATAATAAAGCAGTCTGAGCAAAGCATGAGGAGCAAGGCAGTAAGCAGCACCGCTCCATAGCTTCTGCATCAGCTCCTGCCTCCAGGTTCCTGCCCTGCTTGAATTCCTCTCCTGACATCCTTAGATGATGAACAGCAATGTGAAGTGTAAACTGAATAAACCCTTTCCTCTCAAAAAAAAAAAAAAAGAAGAAGAAGAAGTTTATTTAAAGCAAATGAAACAACTGAGTAAAAGGATAACCTACAAAAATGGGAGAAACCTCTTGCTAACTATATATCTAATAGAGGACTAAAACACAGAATATTTAAAAAATATATCAAATGACCCAATTAACAAATGAGTTGCAATGAACTGACAACTCTCAAAAAAAAAGTGCAAATGAACATAAACATGAAAAATGTCCCATCTAAGTCTTAACCAGGATGGGCCTGCTAACCTTCCAAGACCAGACAACATCAGGCATGTGCAGGCTGGTACGGCCATGCAAAATACTCTATAAGCATTAACTGCACATAAAGCAATTTGAGAGCCCAAACACTCTCTGAGCATCAAGCACTGTCTTGTTATGATTATTGATAAAGAATGCATATCAGGCAGTGGTGGCACACACCTTTAATCCCAGGAGGCAGAGACAGGTGGATCTCTGAGTTTAAGGCTAGCCTGGTCTACAGAGCAAGTTTCAGGAGTCTTATGGAAGAAGGGGAATATAAAAGGACCTACAGGGGACAGGAGCTCCACAAGGAGAACAAAGCCAAAAAAAGCGGGGCCCAGGGGGAACTGTAGAGACTGATGCATCAACCAAAGGCCATGCATAGAGAGGACCTAGACCCCCTGCTCAAATGTAGCGCACAAATATCTCACTCTCCATGTGGGTTCCCTAGTAAGGGGAGAAGAGACAGTCTCTGACATGAACTGGATTGCCTGATCCTTGATCACTTCTCCCTGGTAGGCTGACAGTCCAGTCCACAGAGGAAGAGGATCCAGGCAGTCCTGAAGGGAGCTGATAGCTAGGGTCAGACAATAGGGAAGGAGGACTTCCAGTATCAGTGGACTAGGGAAGAGAGATAAGGGAGAGATAAGACAGATAAGGGAGGAAGAGGGAAGGAGGATGGGACCAGGAGGAGATGAGGGAGGGGGATACAACTGAGATACAAAATCAATAAGTTATAAGTAATAATTGTAATACAAGAAAAGCAAAAAAAAAAAAAAATGGGGGTAAAAAACTAGGGTAGCCACTATGGAAATCAACATGGAAGCTTCTTTCTTAAAGTTTCTGTTTTTATTAATTACAATTTATTCACTTTGTATCCTATCTGTAGCCCTCTCCTTCATCCTCCCCCAATCCCACCCTCCCTCCCTCATCTCCTCCCCAAATCCACTGATAGGGAAGGTCTTCCTCCCCTTCTCTCTGACCCTAGCCTATCAGATCTCATCAGGACTGGCTGCATTATCTTCCTCTGTGGCCTGGTAAGGCTGCTCCTCATCAGGAGGAGGTGATCAAAGAGCCAGCCACTCAGTTCATGTCAGAGACAGTCCCTGTTCTCCTTATTAGGGAACACACTTGGAGACTGAGCAGCTGCCATGAGCTACATCTGAGCAGGGGTTCTAGGTTATCTTCATGAATACTCCTTGATTGGAGTATCAGTCTCAGAAAAGACCCCTGGGCCCAGATATCTTGGTTCTGTTGCTCTCTTTGTGGAGCTCCTGTCCCCTCCAGGTCTTACTATCTCCCCCTTCTTTCATAATATTCCCTGCACTCTGCCCAAAGTTTGGTTATGAGCATCAGTATCTGCTTTGATACCCTGCTGGGTCTAGTAGAGTCTTTCAGAAGCCCACTGTGGTAGGCCCCTGTCCTGTTCCCTGTTTTCTCCCTCTTCTGATGCCCATCCAGCCTTTTTGAGTGAGGATTGATCATTTGACCCAGGGTCCTCCTTCTTGCTTAGCTTCTTTAGGTCAAATGGCAGAGAAATGCTTCAAGAAATGTTCAACCTCCTTAGTCATCATGGAGATGCAAATCAAAACAATCCTGAGATTTCACCTTACACCCATCAGAATGGCTAAGATCAAAAACTCAAGTGACAATACATGCTGGAGAGGATGTGGAGAAAGGAGAACCCTCCTCCGTTGCTGGTGGGAATGTAAACTTCTACAACCACTTTGAAAATCAATCTGGCACTTTCTCAGACAATTAGGAATAGTGTTTCCTCAAGATCCAACTATAACACTCCTAGGCATAAATCCAAAAGATGCTCAAGTATACAACAAGGACATTTGCTCAACCATGTTCATAGCAGCTTTATTCGTATTAACCAGAACCTGGAAACAACCTAGATGTCCCTCAACTGAGGAATGGATACAGAAATTGTGGTACATTTACACAAGGAAATCATGAAATTTGCAATGAAATGGTGGGACCTAGAAAAGATGATCCTAAGTGAGAAAGCAGAAGCAGAAAGACACACATGGGATATACTGCCTTATAAGTGGATATTTTACCTATACTATCGGATAAACATACTAAAATCTGTACACCTAAGGAAGCTAAACAAGATGGAAGAATGGATCTACCATATGAGCCAGCTACATTATTCCTGAATATTTACCAAAAGGACCCTAACCATTGTGGTTTTGCTACTCGCTTTACCATAACAAGGAAACGGAATCTGCCTGGATGAATGGATATCTGAAATGTAGCATACATACACATGAAACTTTGTTGAGCTGTATGGAAAAATGGAATTGACAGGAAAAATGGATGGAACTAGAAACTAAATTCAGGGAGGTAACCCAGGAAAATAAATGCCGCCTGACCTCTTTCATACATGGTTCCTAGCCTCTAGCTGTGAAATGTAAAAACCAGGGAAATAGAAAGGAGCCAATCAGACTGGGGGTGGGGTCAGGGCAAGGCTTTAAGAAAGGGAGTAGGAAAGACAATAGAATAAAGTAGAAGAGGAAATACTGGTGAAGGCAAGTAAGTGGGGAGCAAGGGGTTACTAAACCAAAACGGAATCTGTTTTTAAAAAAAGCCCATCTGGAAACTTGATGTTCTGTATGCTAATTTAAATATAAAACATTGTTCTTCAAAAAAGAAACACCAAATTTTAGCGCATATACCATTCCCACATTTGCTATAAATACCCACAAAACAAAGACCTAGGTGCTGAATGAAAGTAGTGCTTAAATACAGAGGGGGAAAAGAAAAAGAAAAAAAAATACAGAGGGAAGAGAAGTTTTCCACCTAAGTCAAAATCGTCATAGGAGGATGCTTTCTGATCTTACTGTTAGCGAAACCTCTTAGTAACTCTGAGCAGCAGCAGAAGTTTCCTTCCCCAAATCGTCTTTGTCATTCCTTCCCCAAATCGTCTTTGTCATATGCCTGAGCAAGCAAATACCACCCACACAGGACACACTGCCAAGGCATGACTGTGCAAACCCTCTCAAGAGAGGCTTCCTCAGAAACAGAAAAAGGCCCTCAGAACAGCACATGACTTCCCTGTGAGACTAAACAAATTTCATCTGTTGCAAAATGCTGCATTTCTGAGTGCACACTCCAAAGGAAGGGGAAAAAAACAAAAGGGAGGCGTTCCTGAAATACCGACATTAACAGCCCCTGGTTTGGGAGCCATTATTAGCTCAAGTCAAGCATAAAGTCTGCCGTGGTTAAACGGCTAGTGCAGCTGTTAATAGTCACCTAACATTCCTAATGCATAAAAATGCACATTCCTAATGCACAAAAGGCTAGGATTTTCTTCCTTTTTGCTCATTAGCAGGTCTTTTGGGGGAATGCAAACGTGTCATTAAAGATCTAATAAACAAAATTCATATTAAAAACTTTTAAATTGGCCCCAAACTGTAGGTTTTTTTTAAAAACTGAAGCTGTGAATACATAACTATCACTGTGAGAAAAAATAAGCTTATCGTAAACTTCAGAACCTGTCATCTTCATCTGTTGTTGAACATACACACACACACACACACACACACACACAAATACGCATTGGAATTGGTGGAAATATCTAAGAAAAACTAAGTAACAGTACTTCTGTGTTTGTCAGTCTTGAATTTCAAACTTCCTAATTGTTTTCTTTTGACCCTTAGCAACTCTTCAAAGCTATTCTAATACACTCAGATCTAACCACTCGGAGCGTGCAGCAGGAAGCCGTGTCTAATGTCTAGAGAATGCAAGAGATGGGAGTTTTGTTTCTTTCTTTTTCCTTGAATGTTTTATATAATTAGATGAATTATGATGTATTGTTTTCCCCACTGGAAAATGGAGTGTTGTTTATTTCTTTTACAAAAGAGAAATAGGTAGAACATAAAACTACATTACAACCTGAGGTAGTAAATTTATTATAATCGTGGATACATTTCTCCTGAAGATTCAAGGTTTAATTTTATTTTATTTATTCATTTATTTTGAGACACAGCCTATCTGTCTCATCCTGGCTGGCCTGTAGTTTGCTACATAGACCAGGCTAGCCTCAAACTCACAGAGATCCACTTGCCTCTGCCTCCCGAGTACCTCCTGAGATGTTTGCCAGTACACCGAGCTCAAGGTTTTACTTTAAATGAATACAACTTTATAATTCACATCTTCATCATAAAACATCCAGAAATACTAAGACCTTTATTAAGCTCTGCTTCAGGGTGACTTGTGCTACCCACAAGAATAATAAGGTCACTGTGGTGAGGGGACTCCTGGCTCAAATCACGGTTTATGTGGCAACGTTAACTGTGACTTAGGGAAAGTTTTTCTACATTTTAAAAGCTACATGCTGTAGCTGTAGGTTAGAAAAGTATCCTTCTTCCAAGATATCTTTGAGTAATAAATGGAGAGAGATGAAAGCTCGTGGACTGTGGTATTAAATTATCAGCTTTTCAAAGGCTCTCGGGCTAAGAGTACCATCATCTGAATGGTCTCACTGTACTCTATGCTGATGTGCAGAGTGGTGGGAGTATGTGATAGGCAGCCTGAAGATCCAACACACACACATACACACATGTATCCATGCATATACACATGCACATAAACTACATACATACAAACAAACATGAATTACTCTCACCCCTCACATGAATGAAATAAATCAGAGGTTTAAACATGAAGAACAAAAATAGGAAAAAAAAAAAAAAGAGGGGATATAAAGTTGTTTTTCAAGTCTCTAACAGCATACATGATGAGTAGGATTTTACTTTGCTAGGCCTAAGGGGTTTCCTGGGATGCAGAAATTTCAGTTCTAAATCCAGAAGGAAAAAAAAAGAAGAGTTTCATGTAAACTGAGATGGTTCATTGGCACTGAGCAATTGAAAGCAATCATAAAACAGAATACAGAATCTTCAATATTCCTGTTAGGGAACAACACAAAAAAGCAAACTATATTATTATTATTATTATTATTATTCAGAGTAGTACATATATGTGATGATGAATAAACAATTAGGGAAACAATTGTTCTGCAAAGGGAATGACTACCTCAGAAGAGAATGGCTGCTGTTAGAGCAGAAGTTGGGGAGTGGGGGAGATACACTTCGGGAGAGACTCACACTAGTATAACTATCCCTTCATGTTTATGCACGTCATACATTATACAGCATAGCGTATGTTAACGTGGAGGAAGATTAAAATAACTGCAAGTAAATTAAAGAGTACAAATTAGTCTGTTTTATTTCTAATATTTTTAGCCCAATCGGCACAATTGTTCTGGCAATTTGTCTCCTATTCTTGGACTTTATAAACCTTTTCTTATTAAAGACTTATTTAAAAAGTCTTATTAAAGATACTAACTTAGTAGCAGACAACACTTAGTTAGGTGCTATGTAACAAAATTTTGGATAGAAGCCCAAAGTTACAGTGAAGACAGAGGAGAAAGAACATCAAACTCCGAGTCAGACAATCAATGAACGTAATCACTTTTCAGTGGTTGCCCCTGCGATCTTACACGGGCTTCTCAGAACATCGGTTGCTTAACTGCACGTGTGAGAACTGGGTATCTGGCATTATTAGTGGCACTTCCGTTCCTACAGGTCGGTTAGTCACACTCTTAGTGACTGTATTTAAGAGGAATAGCTAGCCATGTGAGAAAAGTAAAACCAGGGTCCTATCTCACTCCTCACACAAAAGAAGTATTTTAATATAATTTTTTTAAGCCCTGAAAGAAAAAAGTGGGTTATTTGGGGTTTTTGTTTGTTTGTTTGTTTGTTTGTTTGTTTCTCAAACAGAGCTGACAATGGATAAGACACTATGTTGGTAGAGCTGCAAGGCTTCCTGGGATTTGGGAGTTTAGGTACTGAAGCCAGGAAGAAAGTTCCAGATAAAATGGGATAGTTGACTTTAGGCAGAAATGTTATTAACCCCCATAGAAAGCTGAAACTATAAATAAAAATACTGAAATATTTGACTCTAAAACTTAAATCCTTTCTATGGCAAAAAAAAAAAAGCATTAAAAGATTGCCAAGCACAATTGTAGAAACTATTCACAATGTTAATAATGAACAAATGCAAAGTTTCCTCATACTTCCTCATACAGAAATCATACAAGCAATTTGGAAAAAAAAATTGGAAAAGCTGGATGAAAGGAAATTGGATAAAAGACATGAATATCTTGACAAAAGATTTAACAACATGTTGGAACAATTCTACTGATCAGATAGAACACAGAGATCAAATAAAACACCCAGATGGCTGACAAAATCAAGACACAAAAAAAAATGATTACAAAAACAAATCTTAAGACACAGGAATTCAAACAAACAAGTTCAATGGAAAGATAAAATTTAGAAGGCAAACAATAATTGTGGTGAATAATAAATCTTATTCCAGTTTCTACAGCAAAGTAGTCATTTGTGTCAGCTACTTGTGCCAACTGCTAATAAAAGCCATCTTACTGTGGCAAAAATAAAAATTTAAAATTAAAAAAAAAAAAAAAACTCTTACTGTCAAATAATGAAAGCTAGTTAGTGGAGAGAAACTTGTTCCCTGACGTAAGACTCATTCTATATAGATGTGTGCAGCCGTGACCTTAAGGGATAATGGTCAGTGGATATACATAATATACTGAGTAGGTAAACAGATCCACATATGCAAAGACGTGTAATAAAAATGATGAATCCAGTATTGTTCTTATTTCTCGAGAAACTTAAAATGGCCAAAAACAAAATTTGTATTTGAAAATTCTTTGAAAACCATAAAATAATCATTTTTAAATGTTTACGAATACAGGCTGTGCTAAAAACTTCAGTTATGTTTTTGGACCTAATCCTCATAGCAACTCTAGACACTAGATTAAGGCATTGCAGCAAAATGTCTTGGATTAACTATTAACTGGCAGCTAATTTAAAGTTTTGAAAACATGATACGAATTGGCAAGAGCGACTGCAAGCTAGCTCAAGCCTACAAACTGTCAAGCGGCTGTCTGTGGTACGGAAATTAGAGAAAAGGTCAAACCCAGACCTTTAAAATGTGTGTGTACCTAGGGCTCTGTTCGGGGCTATAAACTTGACAGAAGCAGTGCAGCAAAGCAAAAATCAAGCATGATGTGATGGAGTCCAGAAGAAATACGATTTCCTGGTATGAAGGATCTAGAGCAAGTTAAATGGGGGAAATATTTAAAGTAAGAACGTTATGATTTGACAACAAAAACTTCAGAGATGGCTCTTAAGATCTGTACCGAAGCCATCTTAGTAGAGATGCAGGAGCAGAAACTAGCCTGAGACGGACCTAGAGAGCAGAGACGATTGAGTCAACAAAATGGAGACTTAGATAAGGATTCTGCCCTAGATAAGGTGAAAGCCGTGAGACCTTGGCTTTGTTTCCTGTTCATGTGAAACTTGGGGAAAAAGACAGAGCAATACCTGGCTGGTGCTTGAGGATTGTGAACGTGTCTAAGAACGGGGAAGACAAAGTGTGCTTGTAGGTGGAAAGAGCTAGAAGTTAAACGATGAAGAAAGCTAACTGCGAGAGCAGGACTCTAGATGTCCTGAGGCCGTAGGAGGCAAAAAGTAAAGTGGTTTCCTTTTGAAAAGAGCTAAGAGGGCATGATGACAGATGCATGAGGTATAAGGCAGTCAAGGCAAGTGACAGTTAAGTAGCTTGGTGTCTGGTAGCTGGCAGGGCTCTAGGCATTCTAGGACGAATGAAGCAAGGTCTCAGATGCTCTACCACTGAGAGGTTGAAGTCCACACTGCAAGATGAGTCCAGCAGAAATGAGCTACTGTCCTCTGACTGTGGAACCACAGGTACAACCCAGGGAGCAAAGAAACTAAGAAAGACCTAGGGCAGTTCGCTCAACCCCGGCTTTATCCATAATCAACTACAAAGGTTCATGGAAACCCAGATGCCTGGACCTTTGAAAGCCTGAGGCTCCCTAGCAGTTAGGCTCCATAGGTGTCTCCACGTGGCACAACTTGTTGTCGTTGTTGTTGTTGTTGTTTTGGTGTTTTGTTTTTGTTTTTTGTTTTTGTTTGAGACGGGATTTACCTGTGTAGCCCTGGCTGTTCTGGAACTCTCTCCGTAGAGCAGGGTGGCCCTGAACTCAGAGGTCCGCCTGTCTCTGCATCCCGAGTGCTGGGATTAAAGTCGTGAGCTGCTGCCACTCATTTCAGTGTGACACATTTAAAAGTACTGCATTACAATAGCCCCTGGGCAACAGCTAAGACGGAATCAATGAAGGTTTACTTTGGGAATAAAGATAGCTGGACTTAATCATTTGGAATCTACCAGTATTTACTGCTTCAACCTTTTTGTTGACACCTTAGAAAGGATCATAGAAGTAAATGTCCCTATAATGTGCAATAAATAAGTTGGAAAGACAGATGCATTTCATGGTAAAGTTTAAAAATATATATCAAAAGGAAAGTAAGATACTGAATACTTTAAAACTGCATGGCCTCACACACTGATCAGAAAGATATTTTTCCTGGGTCACCACATTGTCTCAGATAGTGTTCTCAATGGACTCCCAGGTTTACCGCTGTTGACAGGGTGGTGGGGAGGGAGATTCTGCTTTTCCCTTTTTGCCACAGTCCTTTCCCCTTTCTTTGCTGCCTAACTTCTAGAATGAGTGGCCACAGCTCTCAGCATCACTTTTCCTCCCACTCACTTCCTCAGCAGTTTCAGCAATCTGACTGTTCCCCCACCTTCTACTCAAACTGCAATCTTGAAGGTCGCCAGCATCTGTACAGCCAAATTATGTTTTCTTGGCAGGATCTGTGCACCTGTGTTGTTTGACTGGGTTTTTATTATTTTTATTGTACACTTGGGTTGATTGGCTGGGTTAGAATTAAAATGGGATTATTTTTATTAAGGCTTATTTTTTAATCTAATAAAATAAATAAAATCAGAAGGTTATGATGGGCAAGAATGCCGTGCTGTCATGGCTCTGTGAAACCTTGCATAAAGGCCATTGCTGCATCACACAGAAAACAAAAGACAATTACCCAACAACTACAGGCAGATATGGACAGACCCGACTCATGCCATGAATCCTTGTAGCCAGTGATGATAGTTTGAAGACATCCTGTGTAATCCTTCTCTTTCCACCTTTAAAAACTTCTCTTTGAATACACACAGAGCTGACTATGACATGGACTGCCAGTATGGTGCAACTCCTAAACATATTTACTAAGCTTTGGAGCATCTCTCTTTGCTCTCTAAGTTAACAATAAACATGGTCACTTTCTCCTTCTGAAGCCCCTAGCACACACCTACACATTTCCTCTGTCTCCTTTCCTGCCTATTTCTCCTTGAGCAGCTTGGTCTAGGTGTCCTCCCAAGCGTCAGCTGCTCCGGCATGTTAGTTTTTAGTTAGTTAGTTAGTTAGTTAGTTAGTTAGTTAGTTAGGTTGGTTGGTTTTTGTTTTGTTTTGTTTTGTTTTGTTTTGTTTTGTTTTGTTTTGTGACAGGTTTCTCTGTGTAGCCCTGGCTTTCCTGGAACTAACTCTGTAGACCTGGCTGGCCTTGAACTCAAAGATCCGATTGCCTCTGCCTCTGCTGGGATTAGAGGCATGTGCCACCACCACCCAGCCACCGTTATTTAAAAAGAAAAAAACAACAACAACAAAATTTTGTTTGCTTGCTCTTTTGAGACAGGATCTGACTATTTAGCCTCGGCGGACCGTACCATCTGCTTCACCTACCTAAATGCAGAGATTGCAGGCTTGCACCATCTATAGGTCTTTTGTTGCTCTTCTTTCTCCGTATCTTCTCCCGTTATTCATCTTCCCGTCTTCCACACTGTTGATTCCCTCACTCCAGGCCTACCTCTCTGCGTATCACACAGACTGTTCCACCAGCCTGGAGAGCTCATCTCACAGTGCTTCCAGTAGGGCTCTGCCATCTCCACCGCATCTGTCCCTTCCTTGGGGAAGCCTTCCTGACCCTCAGATAAGAGCGTTTGTAATCAGACTCACCGACTACATTTTAAGCCATCATGTATTTTCCCTACATGTTTTATGTTACTTATTTTCAAGAATTTGTAGAATATCTAGCTTCCTACCAGATTCTAAGCTCTAAGAGAGTAGGATAGATAGATAGCTGTCTTGTTGAAGTGCTGGAGCTTAGTTTAAAGGCTGCACATGGCAAACCAATGTTCTGCCGCTGAGCTGCATCTCCAGCCCCTCCACATCTTTCATCAAGTACAGTATAAAGCACAGTCACTGACACATAGCAGAACACTCCCTTACTTGCTAGCCGATCAAATGATCGAGCCTCATTTTAGCTGTGACTTATTTTTCCTAAACAAGAATCTCAATAGCTGCCCTTGAATGTCACTGTCATTTTCAGTGCATCACATATAAAACCTGGGGGTCTCTCTTTCTCTCCCTACAGCTCTTGACCTTCTAGAGAGCTGTTCCAAGCCAACTCAACTACTGAAAGGTGAGGTGACACTGTCAGTAGTTCCTTGAACATGGCTAGTCTTCATTGGTCCACACACAAAAATGGTAAATTTAACATGGAAGTGTCTTAAGTCCTTCCTGTCTGAAAAGTATGTATCTCTTAGTACTGTCATACCTATTTGTTTCACAAATGAGGAAATAGTATCCAAAGAGGTTAAGCAATCCCTTATAGATGAAAATACCACAGACAGATTAAATGTGGCAAAAAACCAGCAATAAGGACAAAATGTTGAAATCAGCCTTCAAAGATAGGAGATTAAATTCGGAGAATCAATATGACTGGCAGGCTGACTTTCATTAGAGTTCTCTAAGTGCTAAAGAGGGGAGAATCAATCTCAACCTGTAATTCTACACATCTCCAGCAAAAATATGCTTGGATAATGAAATTAAAGGTGTCAGACACAAAATGGTTATTTCATTATTTTCATATAAAAGAAAAGTGAACTTCTTAACAGCAAAAAGTAAAATAAAAATTAAAGATATAAAATTGATTTGGGGAATACGAGCAGACAGATTTTCAGGAAAGAGTGAAGAATATAAGAGGCGGCAACTATGGTATGTTCCACCCAGAACCCCGTTAGGGACAGCCCTCGCTCCTATGACTGAGAGCATTGCTAGTAAACAGTCTTCAGTTTTCAGGAACTTCAAAAGACTGTTTGCTTTCTATGCTCAAAGTCAAGCCCTTCTCAGGGTAGCACACCAAATATCTGAATAAGGACCAGCATTCTGATCAATGCAGTCTCTAAACAACCCACCTAGCTCAGCTCCTTGCTGTACCCAAAGAGAGTGATGACTGAGATGCAGGGACATCTGTACACTAAACTCCAGGAAACCCTGACACAGCATCGGCAGTTCAAAGCAGCAGAGATGCTTAAAGAGAATTACTTGTTTCTAAATAGAAGAACTGCCAGTTGAACTCAGAGCTGGAACTTCTCTGTGGCACTTTCCTTAAACACAAATGAGATTGTATTCTCGGAACGGAGCATAGGTTTTCAGACATGCAAGGCATCTAAATTCTACGTATGAAAACCTCGAAATTATTTGCTTAGTGTTGATGCATGAATGGAATGATGTCGGTTCTTGGCAGAGACTGAAATGAGTAGATTATAACTCTCACAAAAATTACATGTATTTGTGACATTTATTATTTCTTAAAGTGACAGATGGTGATTACTTCTTATGGAAGGGTTGTCATCACTCAATCCAAAGCTATGTGACACCCACTGTCTGGCTCCCTAGACCCAGTCAGAAGCTAGGACATGGGAGTCAGCGACATCAAGGGAGAAGACGAAAAAGCTCATTGTCACTGATAACATCTTAATGACTGCATAGATTAATTCTTCAGAAACAGTATAAAACCAAATGACCACTGGATGGTTTTTTTAGGTAGCATCATCAGCTGAAATTTCTCTGGTCCTACTGAGAAGTTTACCTACAGTGAGTACGTTCATTCATGCCCATCTTACTCTTCCCATTCTGAGCTGGCCAACCACCTTCTGTCTAACGTCTGCCTCAACTCATTTCTCAATCTCAGAGCATTTCTTCCCTCCTAGTTAAGGCTAAGCACATAGTCTGTAGGCAAAACTGTCTCCTTTCTCATTTCTTATTAGATACTCTCTCTGTGACAGAGGAGATAGTTATGGCTCCTCAGACCTGAATGCAAGCACTTCTGGTGCTGCCTCTCTCCTTTACACCTCTGCATTGGCTTTGAGGGGATATCCACTCCACACGTGGTTCACAAACGCTGGATTTTTTTACTCTCCCCAGTCTGGATAGGATTATACATCCACCACCTACTCTCAGCCTCCAATGTGATAGCACGGAACTTTCTCTTGTAGGAACCCCTGTGAAGAAGCTCCTGATTCCTGCTTCAGGGGGAACCCTTTACTAAGTGCCAGCACCAGTCAACAGGATGCCGCTGGCACATTACCGAAACTACTGCCTTCGATTACTGTTTCTCTTCACTGGCTAACAGATGACCTCACTCACCATCGACAATATTCAGATTCTCTGTCTCTTAAAGTCCCTAGGAGTGCAGCCTTGTTTTTTAGTATATGATACACTGTTCCTGCACACTAAATCCCATTGTCTCATAGAACTCCTCCACTTTCCTTCTCTGCCTTTCTCTCCCTACCAATCCTGACAGTGAAGGCCCACTCTTCTGTAACACTATCAACACCCTATGGTTTTACAATTCTTCGAATTTTCTTGCCTCAGCATTTTGTGATTTTTGAATGTTCCTTAAGGATTTCATTTTATTTTCATCTCCCTCATTTAGATTGCTTGAAACTTTTAGTTGGTGTTCTTCCCCGCCAGACACACACACACACACACACACCTCTTAGCATTTTTATTTACTGGAATCTTGAGCGTTAATGTCCAGGGAAAAACACACCTATGGGCTAGGCTAATAGGCAAATTTACAGTTACCACAAACTTAAAAAAGGAAGATAGGGCTGAAGTTAATGAGGACCATTCCTTGCTTTTCTGGTATTGCTTTTAATCTCTAGTAAGTCTCACTGTGTCTCCTCTTGTTAGTACCTGCCCCCTAGTGGAAGTTAAGGAAAATGAGTAAAAATTATAAAAAAAGGAAAAAAACAGTAGAGGGTTGGCAACTTTTTCTTTTTTCTTTTCTTTTCCTTTTTTTTTTTAACTTTTATTGGCAAAACCAGTAACTTCAATAAAATATGGAATGATTTGAGTCAGGGCATGAACCTATAATTTGAACACAAGAAAAACTCCAAAGACAATGGGACAAAATAGGTAGAAAGAAATGCCACAGGGTGTGGAAGTGAAGGACAGGCTGCCATGCAAGAGATGGACAGCTTAGATTCCTTTTACATTCCCCCTGAGTGTTTTAATAGATAAATAGCATATGGTTTGAGGTTAAAAGCAAATAGGCAAAGCAAAAGCATCCTATCATTTGCCCTGATAGCCTAGCTTTCTCTCCTGTGACTGGATCTCCACAGAGTGAGCTGCTCCTGTCGGCAGCGCCGGTAACAAGGCCATAATCTCAGCCCTGCTGGTTTTCAGCTATTCTAAATCATTCCTTGGTGAACCTGTCACGCCAAATCATGTGTACGGAGTAATTTACTTACTGGCACTCTAAACCCTTGATTTTATGCTGCGAGCACGGGTCTCAGAGATTTGATGAACGTAGTCTCTCCAACCTGTGTTCAGATGCAGTTTTAAAAATTAACCCTTCAGCCTTTAAAATTCAGCTTTCTCTGTTCCGTGTTGTGGCTTTTCTTTCTGCTCCATTAAGTTAATGCTCAACCTGACACAAACAGTCCTTGCCTGCCCAGCTCTCCCTGTCACACTGGTCATGCACGGACTTCATGAGCTTTCTAGAGAAGCCCAGCTACTGAAAGATGTAGATCGCAGTTCCTCCCCACCCCCCATACGAATTATAACCAAATATTCGCTTAGCATTTTCAGCAGTGCTAAAATGGGTGGTTCTCTCTGGTGAAAAGCAATACGGGTAAACTACCCACTCAAATATTTTATGACACTTATGGAAATAAATAAGTGTGCCCCTAATCCTTTATAATGGTGGACAAACCATCCCCCCACCAGGCATCGGGTTCTGTCTGTAAAATGGAGCTGTCTTCCATGCCTACCTTCATGCTGTACTATGTACATCAAAGAGAAAAGAGATGTGAAAATTCTCAGCAGAAAGGTGCAACAGGAGACCGTAGTTGTTTTATGGGGGCTTACCAGTAGGTTTATGATGAGATAGTCTTTTTCTCAACGACAGCAAAGAGGATTTCAAAGGAATTCAGATGAAAGGGGAAAACACCATTTCTCCTTTGAATCGTCAAACTATAAAATTTAGAACTAAGTACGTTGTTCCTTTGCAGCTGCTCCATCAACTAAAAGCGAAACATGAGAAGTCCCTCCCAGATCAACTCCCACCTACATTCTAGAGTGAAACCAGGACACCCCCACAGTAGCCCCAAATTCTATCAACTCCTACAAAACTGCAGACACTGAGGAGTGCACGTTCTGATTCAGAAAGTGTCTCCTGTAGCCCACACATCTTTAAGATAAATACAGACTTACATCACAGATATGCCAGTGTAATTGTGCAGTCACAGAGTGATCCAAAAAAAAAAAAAAAAAAAAGAATTCCAACTTACACTTTTGGCAAAGGCATAGGAAGCCTAGATGGGATACCAGAGATGATAGTTATTTAAAAAAAAATAATGTAAAAAGGAGAAAATACAGATAATCTGTGAGAATCCATGTCACTTTGGTTGCTATGAATTTCTGCTTAATTTATTCTACCTTGTCCTAAATGGGGAGGGGAGGGGAGGAAGTGGCAGCAGGGGACATCATAGAATCGTGTGTACTGCAGGACACAAAGCAACATACACAAGACAAAGAAGGGAAGGTGAGCTAACTCACATCTGCAAGAACCCCCCTCTCTACAGCAGCAACCGGCTTGCATTGACCGGGGAAAAGGGCAAGGCTCAAAAAGCTTCGCAAACAGGACTCTCCTCCAAGCCATTCTCCCAAAGAAAATTCAGACTCACCAGCCACAAAGATTCCCCATATCAAGAGCACCACTAGGTCAGAAGTTCTCCGAAAGTTGAACATTGCTGTTTTCGGGTTTTCTGCCGTTCACTCGGTACTTTTTCTCCTCACAGGTAGGGGAGCAGCACTGATCATGACCAGGTTTCCTCCGCCCTTCGTGACTTCTGAGTGGTAGCCTGTCCCTTAGCCCATCAGCGGAGAGCACTCCTCTCCTTCCCGTCCCCTCCTTCGACACGAGGTGGTTTAGTCCCGCTAGCAACTTGGAAGAGAAGAAACTTCTGTGGGACTTGACACAGCAATAGATTTCCTGTGCAAAGCCCTGAAGCAAAGACAGAGGAAGCAGACTGAGGGAGTTATCTTTCACCTCATTGGTTCTCCTCTCCTGCTGCCCGCAGATAAACTGTACACTAAGGCTCTGAATGTGCCCAAGACAGATATCCATCTTGAATGGATGTGTCTTAGACTTCCATTCAAAATTGAGGTGGGATATTGATATCATGCCTGTAAATTTCCTAACCGTAAGTGACTTCTGGAAAGTTCCCCAATTTGAAAAAAATTAAAATTAAAATTAAAAATGTGTACAGTCTTCCTCTGGCTTTAGAGAGAGAATAAATGTGTCTATTTGAAAATAACCTTGGTAAAATCACTATCTAGTCTGGAAGTCCATACCTGGTGCTGGAAGCATCATACGTGTACCACTCTTCTGTTGTTACTCTAACAATCTGGAAATTGGTGGCTTAACACAAAAGCCTGAATGGTGTTGCAATGGGTTAAAAGCAAGGCCAGGCCAGGGCTTTTACGTCTTCTGGAGACGCAACCTTTTCCAGCAACCAGAAGATGTTTCTGCTGTCTGGCCTGTGTTCAACGTTCTAACCTCTGCTCCACTGTCATACTCGACTGCCTGATAGTGACCCTTTGCCTCCCTCTTATAAAGTCCTTTGTGATTAATTTGCCCCACTTGACTGTCCATCTGAAAATCCCTAATTTAATTACATTCACAGAGTGCATTTTTGGCAGGTCAGTGAACTTTCAGTCACGGACCTGTGGAGGTTCAGTACTGAATTTCCGTCCTCTCTGACTTTCGAAGGGTTAGGTTAGTGTAAGCCCAGATAATCACTATTTAGTTGTCACACATCTGAGAGTCTGACTTTCCAGAAAAGTTCTCTGCAATGTAACTAGTTAAATATGCACTTAGATTACATTTGAGAAGAAGAAAGAAAAAAAAAAAAACTCTGCGGTAAGAATTTCCTACCCCAGGGCAAAATGCTCCAGGAAGGGGAAGAAAACATTGCAAACAGGAAAAAAGATAAAACAGCATGCATTTTTTTTTTCAAAGTTAGCAGTTCCATCTTCCCTCTTGCCAAACATTGAACTAGATATACTATCCCCTTCCCCCAATCAAGCTTTCCTAGTGAATCAATCTGATTCAGGCAATGAGATAAGATCCTTGAGAGCAGGAACGGCTTGAAGATGTGGGTAGTGAGTGAGCAGCAGCAACCCTCTCTTCTATCTCAAGATTTACCAGATACCTGAAAAAAAAATCTAAGAAATGTCATGTAAATTATAATACTGTTTTTCCATCACAGGAAGCTGTTACCACCATAGGTTCTGATGACAAACAGGACTAGGCTTAAGTCTCTGCCATGCAATGTCAGTGACACTGGCTAATTTTCTTAGCCATATCTCTATTCTTTTTTCCATTTGATATTGTAATGGCATGAGCTTTTTTTCATGTCATCAAAAATTCCTGATGATCAGGGGAGCAAAATGGCTTACTTAGAAGGTAAAGGTGTTTGCCACACAAGCCTAAGGACCTGATTACAATCCCTGGAAGCTACAGAAAGGCAAAGGGAGATAACAAAACCAGCCTTCACTTATGCACCATGGCATGTACATGTGCACACGTGCATGTGCGAGCACACACATACACACAGAGTGAGAGAGAGAGAGAGAGAGAGAGGACAGAACAAGTTGTTTAAGTTTGTTTTTCTTTATTTTTTTATTCTCTTTATCGTTTATTTTTGAGATGAGATGGACTCAAACTTTCTGTGTCCAAGAATAATCTGGAACTCCTGATCCTCCTGTCTTCACCTCCCCAACACCAAGATTCTGCTGTGACATGTTGCTACACCTAGTTTATGTGGTACTGAGGATTGAACCCATAGTTTCCTGCATTCTAGGCAAGCACACTAAAGACTGAGCCACATCCAGAGCCTCAAAAAATTTTGAGTTACTTGTCATTTGTTTTAATGCTTGCTTGATGATAAAATCAAAACTAAGCTCAAGAGACCTGCAGAAGTCTCATGGGGACATGGCTGAGCAGATCACTTCATGCTTGCTGGATGAGTTCTTCGGGCTCAGTACTCCCTCCCCTCTTTTTAAATTTCAGGCAGTGACTTTCAGAGACACGCTCCTTGTATGCTCATCTGAGAACAAACCCCAACTTTTAACCAGCTGTGTAAGAGTTGATTTGGTAATTTCCACACCATAGAATTCACAAAATAGGTTTGGAAGGAGTCTACTGTTTTCTCTCTACTTCTTTGACTCATCCTTCTACCCTCAAGTCCTACACCCCAACTTTCGCAGCTCCCACCTTCCCTTCTTCAGAAGAGCAAGCTTGTGAATAAGGCACCAAGAGTTTCTCATCACCCACTGAAGACCTACAGTGAGAACTATCATTGTAAGAGAAGGATGTGAGCATCTTATAAACTCTTCTCTCTGAAAAATCTCAGGACACCAGTTCCTTCCTGCATGTACTGTTTGGGACCTGATCCCAGAAAACAGAGCAGAAGAATGTTAAAGGCTCAAAATGAAGAAATTGCTCAAGCAGAAACACAAACCCTCCAACTCTCTTTCACTATTATCTATATTAAAACTCGGGGAATTTGAGGAGGAAAGAAAACAAAAGCCAGAGTGGTGTGATGCAGATTTACAGACACAAAACAGAATAGGACAGCATAGATAAATACCAAAGCTGTGTAGCCGAAAGCCAAAGGCTTAGCAAGTAACTTAGAGCCCCTTTAAGCTGTGACACTCGCAAGCTTGTATCTTTAGTTTACTCAGAAATTACCTATCTGTCTTCAAATGCTATTCTCTTCTGCAAGTCTCTTCTGCTCAGGAGTATTTCTCAGTCTCAAAGGGCTCAGGGTGTCGTTCAGTGGTGGAGTGTTTGCACAGCATGCTCTGTCCCTGGAAAAGAAGGGTGCAGCCCACCAATTACATGTTTCTATTTTTACATTCTAGCATTATGCTGCTATATATCTTGAACTCTTTCACCTCTTCTTACACCATGTCACGAACATAAAAACTACCTTCATAAAATTAGATATTATATATATCACATAAGAGCTAATATTTTGATATAATTTTACAAGTTGTACAAAAATATTAGACATAAATATTTGAAAACAAAGTATGCATAATAATATCAAACAAGAAACCTGTGCAGTGGTTCGTATGGTAGCACACTTTGTATATATAAACAAACTTTAGTGAGGCTCTATTTGTTGCCAAGAATCAATAGATCTCACTGGTCACATTCATTAAGGTCTACACTCCTAAACACTTCACAAAGATGACCTTATCAAATTCCCTCCACAGCCTTATTCAGAATAATACCTTTATTATTTATATTTTACATTTTTCCTTTCTTAGCCAAAAAAATTAAAAATAGGTAAAGTTTCCAAAGACACACATGTGACACATGATGGAGTAAGATCCGAGAAACTTTATTTCGTAACTAGCTACCTGGTAAGTTAGACTTTCATTTTCCTTCCCCTTTCTAACGCTCTCTTATTCTCAATACATCTTCCATTGAGTATTCATCTGTCATTTGTTTTTCTCTTTTAATTCCACACACTTATTATTTCATTGAGTTTTGTTGTTGTCTTTGTTGTTTTGTGTGTGGTTATTTAATAAATGAACCATGTGCCTAGCTTACATTCATGTTGCTCTCTGCTGCCCATTGCAGACAATTTTGAGATAACAATACAAATGCTTTCAAAATTGTATCTGATAAATTCAATTAACAGCTTCAGTTTGAATTTTTTAATGCAATGTATGCTAATATACTAAGCACTTAATTAATATTGTCTACATTTATTTTAAATTACATAGTGTGGTGGTGCATGCCTTTAGTCCCAGAATTTGGGAGGCAGAATTTGTCTGTGCATTTGAGGCCAGCCTGATCTACATGGCAAGCTCCAGGACAGCCAGGACTATAGAGAGAGAACTTGTCACTTTTCTTATAAAACAACAACAACAAACATCACAAATGATTACCTAATGGATAGTGTGATTGTCATGGCCAGAAGACGGGTCATTTAAAAGGACAATAATAAATCTTCTGAATGGCTATTGAAATTTAATACAAACAGCATTAATAAACTGATGCATAAGAGACTACATGCCTCCTTTCAGGAAAAGTCGAAGATTGCTGTTGGGTACCATGCAAAAGAAACTCAGAAATGGAATTCAGTGCGAGGAGAAACCTCGGGCATTCATTTGTAGAAATGAAGGGATAGAGAGAGACAGTGGAACAGGGGAAGAAACACTGCACAGGAATCAGGTGACCCCATACAGAGCTCCAGAGCGTAACCCATCCTTTGACACTGTCCTCTATCAGCCCCACATGACCACACATAAAGCTGCACACCCATCAGTCACGAGGCCTGGCTGAGACAGTCTGCAAAAGGCCCGAACTGTGGACAATGTCATCAAACCTGGAAGAACAAAGTCCTTTACTGAAAGGGATAACATGGTACCTTGCGGGGTTGACCATGAGGCTAAATACCAGAAAATAATTAAATCCAATTCTGGACTCAGGCACAGGGCTTTCAGGGTTACCAACTGTATGTTTGCCCCTAGAAGCAGAATAAATGGGAAATCTTTTTGAAAATGCAATTCTGAAGTATTTTCTACATGAAGATATTTGCCATATAAAGTAGTTTTTATTTATGAGTGTCAATTGGGAAGTCCAGAAAAATGCAGAAGTCAAACGAAAAGAAAAAAAAAAATGAAAATTGCTGTCACATATCTTGGCTAAAAACCAACAACGTAGCAAAACATTCTAAAAACAGACAGACAGTGATCATCTGACCTCCAAGAATTACTAAGGCAGAAATGTTGAAAGAGAATATTCCAAGGCAGATTGTTTTAAATGTCTCAGACAGTGTTCAATTAATAAATAAATGAATTCTGTGTGCCCTTCTAGTAAAATAATATAAAACATGAAATTCATGGCAGTCACAAAAGCTGGTATTTTCCTGCAATTCATTTGAATTTCATTGGCTCAAGATTTCCCAAAGTAATGATAAATGTTCTGGTGTGGTAGAATGCTGTCTTCAAACTATACACATACAAACTATACATGCTGTGTTTTATAATCATAAAATGTTTTCCGTGAATGACTGTCGGTCTTAAATGGTTGGACTCCAATAGCTTAAATGAAATATTTAAGGAAAGCACGGTCCTCCCTGTCTTAGTAGGGTTTCTATTGTTGTGATGAAACACCATGACCAAAAAGCAAGTCGGGGAGGAAAGGGTTTATTCAGCTCACACTTCCACATTGCTGCTCACCAAAGGAAGTCAGGACAGGAGCTCAAACAGGGCAGCACCTGGAGGCAGGAGCTGATGCAGAGACTCTGAAGGGGCTTACTGGGTTGCTTCCCTTAACTTTCTCAGCCTGCCTTCTTATAGAACCCAGGACTATCAGCCCGGTGATGGCACCACCCACAGTAGTCTGGGCCCTCCCACACTGATCACTAATTGAGAAAGTGCCCTACAGCTGGGTCTCATGGAAGCGTTTTCTCAACTGAGGCATTTTTTCTCTGTGATGACTCTAGCTTGTGTCAAGTTGATACTAAAAACCAACCAGTACATTGCCCCTCTTTTGAAATAGCTGTGAAAACTGTACTGCTAACATTGCTAATGTCAAAATTCCTTGGTTCAAACTTCACTCCTGTCACCTTTTTTTTCTGCTCTAGAATGTCTATTTGATTCCTTTTATTTTATTTTTTATCGTGTAATGCTGGATGGTGATGGTGCTCACCTTTAATCTTAGCACTCAGGAGGTAGAGGCAGGCAGGATCTCCAAGTTCAAGGCCAGCTTGGTCTGCAGAGCAAGTTCCAGGACAACCAGGGCTACACAAAGAAACATTGTCAAAGAAAGAAAGAAAGAAAGAAAGAAAGAAAGAAAGAAAGAAAGAAAGAAAGAAAGAAAGAAAGAAAGAAAGAAAGAAAGAAGAAATTTTGTTTCTCTGATTCTCCCAGTGAAGTCCCATCTCAAGTGTTCTGGTTTTTAAATTGTAGAAAATTTAGAGGTAATTTGAGCCCCTGTGAGATTTTTATCTTCGTCTAGGAATTATTTCTATTTTCCTCTTCTAGGAATCTCTGAACATTAGCATCTTCATCTTACGATACGGCTGGGAGTAGGGGATGAGATCCTGTGACTCAAAGCAAGATCAAGTCTAGGTGAGGAGTGCTTTTGTTGTCCAGTCAGCCCTACCTCACCATACTCTCCTCCATTCAAGGTCTGATGAAGATATAGTTAATTTTTCAATGAGCAATCATCACGAGGGTAAAAAGTTGCCATGTCAAGCCTTGTCCTTCTTTCTTTCTTTCTTTATTTATTTATTTATTTATTTATTTATTTTCCTTCTTTTCTTCTTATGGACCTTAACTAGGTAATTCACAATTACCTGGCTAGCTGTCTTACCTGCCAGCAGATTTTACTACTACTCTTATGTCCAAAGATTTTACTTGTCTTCAGTGGAAGAGCTGACATAAAGGTCGTCATCTGCCATTGCACAGAAGTCCCTTTCCTTGATTCCGTACTTTCCCTCCTCACACCGGACATCAGCAAGTCACCTTTCCTTCTTCTTTAGCGTGTTCCCTGAACCTGACCATATCATCCAAACTCCCTTATGCTACATTAGAAGAATGGAGACAAAATTATACATTCAAAAGCATGCTTTTTGAAAACAAAATCTGTCTCATTTAACTTGGAGAACACAGCTAAACAAAACAAGCAGAACGGATAGACAGCAGATCCTCAAGAATCCTTGCATTTGACAGCTGCACTATTTCATCACAACCGTCTCAGTGTGGTCTATTACAATGCTGGTTTGGTCATTTGTATCAGTTGTTAATATTAATGAACCACAAAGACATCCCATACATGAAATAAGTTACATTTCTCTTACTTTTCTACTAATGATCTTCATTGTATGCTTCAATTAACTTTTAATTTAATAGAAAGTATTGATGATAATGGTGGGCTGATTTAATATGATTTGAAAGTACATCTAGAGGAATTTTATTTTAAAGTACTGTTCTGATTATCTCCGCTTGGAAAAAGAAGAAGTAAGGGTTATGGGACTGTTGAAAATGTTTAGATTTTTTGAATGTTCCCTATCAAGAAAAGGAAGTAGATAAGATCTTTTTTAAACTCAGTGTTTCTAATTTTACTTGGCTGAACGTAATACAGTAACCAAACCTATGAGAAATAATGCCCTGCTTCTAACAATTTTGCCCAGAAAGTAAACAAAACAATTCTAACCGAGCTCCTGATAGTGATGTAGCGACTTGAGCGAAAATGAACCTGGGATGAGATAGAACCATGGTTGACCTATAAGCCTTGATCTCAAGAATGCCAGAAGCAATGGCAGAGGGACCACAAGCAGCTGTGCCCCCATCTTCAAATGGAAGTCACATTTTATTATATATTGGCTTTATTATTTGCGAGTATAATATAATTACATCATTTCCCCCTTCTTTTCTTTCCTCTAACCCAGAGATTCTTAACCTTCCTGGTACTGTAACCTTTTAATATAGTTCCTCATGTTGGGGTGACCCCAATTATAAAATAATTTTCATTATTACTTCATAATTGTAATTTTGCTACTGCTATGAATTGTAATGCAAATATCTGTGGGTTGGTTTTTTTTTTTTTTTTTTTTTTTTTGGATGGCCTTAGGTGACTTTTGTGAAAGCGTCATTTACCCCTTAAAGGGGTCACAACCCACAAGTTGAGAAGCCCTGCTACTCCCTTATTCTTTTTCAAATTCTTAGCCTGTTTTTCTTTGTTGTTACATATATGTGTATATACATAACAAATATATCTTTACATTATGTATATTTAGATAATTAGATATGTGACTATATTAAAAACTATATATATAATACACATTCCTAAATAGATAAGAACAACCTGCTCAGTCTGTATAATGTTACCTGTATACCTGTATGTATGTTTTCAGGGCTCAGTCTGTATAATGTTACCTGTATGTATGTTTTCAGGGTTGACCATTTGATATTGGATAACCAATTAGCGTCCTTTTTTTCTAGGGAAGACTATTTCTTCAGCTCTCAGCATTCCTTAGTGGCCTGTAGCTCTTTTCCTATGGTTGATGCCTCCTGGGCTCTCTCCCTTTCTTGTTCAGGCAGTGCTTATGAAGGGAAGTCACTTTCATTTTTGCTTTTTCTTTCTTTTACTGAAATATAGATTTCTTTCTCACATGCTATATCCTGATTACAGTTTTCCTTCTCTCCACTCCTCTCAGTTTCTCCCCACCTCCTCTCCCACCCAGATCCATCCCTTTTCTATCTCTCAGTAGAAAACAAACAGCCTTCTAAAGGATAATAATAAATATAATATAATAAGACAAAATAAAAAATAACATATTGGAATAGAACAAAGTAATCAAACAGAAGGAAAAGAGGCAAAAAAAAAAAAAAGCACAAGAAACAGATATAGCAAACAGAGACCCACTCATCCATACACTCGGAAATCCCCTAAAAACACTAAACTGGAAATCATAATATATACCTGCAGGGTAAAAACAGAAAAAAAATAATATATTAAATATATAATAAAAATAAATAACAAGATAATTTTTCGAAAGAAAGAAAGAAAAGACTTGACGTGACTTTATGAGACAAAGAACCTCCAAAAATGTCATTGAGTTCATTTTTCATTACCCATCTACTGCTGCCCTTAAGGGCAGTTTGTTTCCCTAGTGTGACTTCCTTGAAGAAAACTAAATTTTCATTTTCAAGGGGTTATCATTTGAAGAAAGCGTCTGAATTAGAAATGGGGGCTTGTGTTCATTTTCAGCCCTAGGGCCGCGGACAGGCCCTGCACATGCTTCCTAAGTCTTTTTTAATTCATATGTGCAGCGATCGTGTTGATTTAGATTTAGAGAGCCTTGTTTTCTTGGTGCCCTCCATCATGTCTGGCTCTTACACTCTTTCCACCACCCCCTTTGCAGGGTTCCCTGAGCTATGAAGGGAAGGGATTTGATGGAGACGTCCCATTTACAACGGAGTGTTCCAAGGTCTCTCACTGTCTTGCATATGGTCCAGCTGTGGGTCTTTGAATTTGTTTCCATCTGCTACAGGAAGAAGTTGAGCAAGGTATTGATCTATGAGTACGTCAAAATTTATAGGTATCATTTTATTGAGACATTGGGGGGGTTGTTTTGTTTTGTTTTGTTTTGTTTTGTTTTATAAAAGTAGTATGTGGTTTTACCCTAGGCCCCTGGGCTGTCTCGGCTTCTTGGTCACTCAAGCAGTGTCAGATAGAGGTTCCTCTCACAGAGTGGGCCTTAAGTCAACTCTGATATTGGCTGGTTACTCCCACAGCTTTGTGCCACGGTTGCACCAGACTACCTTGCAAGCAGTACAGATTGTACATCAAAGACTCTGTGTCTGGATTGGTGTTTGTGTTTCTCTTTTGGGTAGAATGCAGAGTGCTTTGCTGTAGCAAAGATGCTAGCGTGCAGTAGTGAAGGCTCCGGGTAGACACTAGCTCAAATCCTCCATGTTCAGTAAGTTGTGTGGGTTCTGTCTTCAGCAACTGGGCCTTGCCATCAGTTTGTGGAGAGAAACCTATAGGCTTGGCAGCAGCTTGGTTTGTTGGGGTTCCCGTGGGGCCCCCAATCCATGGCACGGGGACTCGTTTGTGTGGAGAGCCTCAGAGCCAGAGGGGTGGGGGTGGGGAGTTCTGTGGACAGAAAGCAGGAAAGAAAGAGAAGAGTTTTTAAAGCTGGAACTTATAACAGCCCACTCTGCGGAAACCAGCTTAGTACCACAGGACCTAACTCACTTCTGTGACCTGTTAACTTTTGCCAAGAGCCATTCTAGTTACCTCTCTCTAAACCCCAACCCTTAAAGGTCCCACCACTTCTCAAGAAAGCCACACTGGGGCCAACCCATGCAGCCCATGATTTTAGTGGAACAAACCATGAGCAGATCACAGCAATGTATATTAAATAAGCATATTTTAATAGTGTTTTATGATGGCTAGAATTTCTGTTTTCCACATGGCAGAGAGAAAAGAGAGAAATAAAAGTGTCTCTGCAAAAAGAGAGACACTTCTCGGAATATACCAGGTGGTCTTTGGTCTAATGTTTGCCTTGGGTCCATTTGGAAGCAAGTAGTAACTCACTCCTTGGCACTGGGATACGAGTATTAGTAAAATGTAGACACTGAGTCGGGCACGGTGGTACACACCTCTGATCCCAGCACTCAGGGAGGCAGAGGCAGGTGGATCTCTGTGAGTTCAAGGCCAGCCTGGTCTACAAAACGAGTCCAGGACTGGAGAGCCAAGGCTACACAGAGAAAACCTGTCTCAAAAAATTAAAAAAAAAAAAAAAAGACACAAACACTGGAACTGGTTGTGAGAAAACGATATGCTGAGATACTCAGTTTGGGCTTTTGTTTTATTTGCAGTATTTAGCATTTTTTCTTCTTACAACCATTATTTTCCTATTTAAAAAAAAACTATTATACAATTTAACTATGTTCTATTTATTCTTTTTTCTCTACTAAATAAGCTTATTTAAACATAATGAATCCAAGGAGACATTTTTTAAAAAACTGTTTCTAGAAGTCAAAGAGATGTATAATTTAAATTTTATGTTTTACAAATAGAAGCAAATAATGGCTGAGGAATCAAACTGGCTTGTGTTGTTAAAAGCTACTAAGTCTGTGGTCTTTTGCTAAAGCAACAATGAGAGCTTAATGCTTTCCTGGGTCACTCCTGCATTTACATACTAACGTGTATATGCTTGTATGGTCTTCTTTTCATTATCATTCTGTCCTTACCAGGCCGGGCTTTATATTCCAGAGACTCTCGAGACTGTAGATGGAAGCCCACAAGTAGCATGTCTGGGTGTTTAAAAGTTATAAATAAGAGTAATAATTTTTTAAATAAACTTTTGGAGGGGATGCAAGATGTGTCAGAGGTCGAAGGTGCTTGCTGCTAATGCTTACAACCTAAGTTCGAGTCTCCAACTTTCGTAATAGAAGCAGAGAAGTGACCCATGAGAGTTGTCTCCGAAGCTCTGCCTGTGGGCCAAGGTGCATGCATACATGCACAGGCGCACACCATAAACAAATACAGTAATTTAAAATTTTTGAATGAGTCCTACTCTCTTTATCATGTGCAACTTTCACATCATGTGTAAACAAATCCGTGATGAGGCTAAAGGGTAGGAAAAATATCAAAGGCGTTGCTATTAGATGTTGGGGTGTTGGCTTGAAGAGTCCTAAAGCATGTAACTCAAGAGCCTTCTACCTAACTGTGCTATGAAGCTAGGGTTCTTTATACCACAGTTATCTTAATTACTTGTTTTGCCCAAGCTTGTCCCTGATTGCTGTGAATGTGTTGGCTGATTTTATGTGTCCCTTTGAATGGGTGGAGGATACCCAGGTGATGGTAAAAGTACCAGTTATGGGTGCACATGCGAGAGTGTTTCTGGACGTGGTTAGTATAAGAGTTAGTAGACTGGATGAAGAAAACCACACTGTTGTGGTTGGGTATGCCGCCCAACCACCGAGGTTTATCAGGAAATCACCTAGGATTTCTGCCATAAGCATTATGCCCTCTAGAGAGTAAGCATTCTCTCTCTCTCTTTCTCTCTCTCTCTCTCTCTCTCTCTTTCTCTCTCCCCTGTGGAACAGGAGCTCTTTTGAGGGAAGTGGGGGTGGGCACAGAACCTGGGGCCTCCTGAGTGGTTTGGCATGCACTCCGACACTCTACCACTCCCTAAGCCTGAGATGGTGACTTCAATTAGAATTTCCTAGACATGTAGTATTCTGGATTTTCCATGTTTTATTAAAATGACAGGGCAAGTCTGTCCCATTTTTCTCAAACATATCCAGAGAAATTGCTTGTATTTAGAGCAGAACCTAAAATATATGCATATAATATGTAACTATTGTACACATACATTATATATATATATATATATATATCTTGTGATAATAAAAACCAGAGACTTTTCAGGGTTTTCCTTTTAAGTTTGTGTGCAAATAGAAGTGAAACTAATAGGCCAGTGGCCAGAGCCTAATTTACTGTAAGACTGGCCTTGAACTGCTTTTAAGTGCTAGACTAGCAAATACTTCCCTCATTTATAAATGGCTGCCCATACTTACTCTGTCAGTACAAAGTCGCTTATAGTTGTATTGAAAGGTTTTTTTTTAACCATGGCAAATACTAGGAATGACCAACTTATACCAAGAAAAGGTCTGTATTGACTGGTAGTATTGGAGCCTTCAGTTAGTCCTGTTGTGTTTGGGCCTGTGGTGAGGCTGCGTATCTCTGGCAGGAGGGGTTGGTGGAGGAAAAACTGCTCACCTCATGGGAAACTAAAGAGAGAGAGGATGAGATCAGTTTCAACATCCCTTCTAAGAGTATATATACACCCAATGATCTAGAGCAGTGGTCCTCAACAGTCCTAATGCTGTGACCCTTTCATACAGTTCCTCATGCTGAGGTGACCTCCCCAACCATAAAACTGTTTTTGTTGCTACCTCATAGCTGTAACTATGGTACTATTATGAATGATAATGTAAATATCTGTGTTTTTCCAATGGTTTTAGGTGACCCCCATAGGGGTCTAGACCCACAGGTTGAGAACTGGTGATCTAGAGCATTCCCGCTAGGCCCTGCCTATTAAAGTTTTCACAGCCTCCTGAGAATGCCTCTTTAGAAACTGGCCAAGCCTTTAACACCTGGCCCTTTGGGGCCCATTAAGATAAAAAACTATAGCAACACTAAGGCAGCCATGGTGGTGCATGCCTTAAATCCTAGCATTTGGGCAGCAGAGACATGCAGATCTCTGTGAGTCTGAGGCTAGCATAGTCTACATGGTGAGCTCCAGGACAGCAGGACTACATCGTGATGCCCTGTCTCAAAAACAAAACAGAAGCTATAACAATACTGAATGCCTGATTACCTTCCGAGGATCTTCAGTTTCAGGCAGTATAGTCAGTCACACAACGACAAGGTAGTCACATGGCCAGCCCTGGAGATAACCCCGAGACTCCTGCGCCCCAGCCAACTCTCTGTGGGAGCAGCATTCACACAGTACCACCTCTTTGCTGGCAGTTGTGGTTGCAGCCTGGGCTGTGGGAGAGAATGTCGAGATGCTTGGGCCTATTTTCTCAAGGCTTCACCTTGAATCTTTCCTTCCGTTTGTATCCTTTCATGGTGACAAATCCTAGCCACAGAGGTTAACTATATACTGAGTTTTGTGAATCTCCCAAGCATATCAGCAAATTTGGAAGCTAGACTTGGAGATACCTGATGAAATAAAATTACCTGGAAATGAGTTTAAAACTATAACATGTATGAATACAGCTGCCTGTGGGACATTAGTACATCTCTTCACGGTGTCAAAGAGTATGCTGCTCATAACAGTAAAGCAATGAGATATAGTTTAGAGATGGTCTTAGTTACTTTTCTGCTACTGAGCTAAGAGACCATAGCCAAAGCAACTTATAGAAGAAAGAAATTATTGAGGACTTACACTTTCAGAGGTTGGAGTCTGTAACCATCACGGCAGAGAGCACGGCAGCCAGCAGACAGATAAGAGACTGTAGTAATAGCCAAGAGCTTACATCTTGCCCCACAAGAATGAGGCAGAGAGAACTAACTGAAAACGGCATGGGCTTTTGAAACCTTAAACACCAATGGCACACCTCTTCCAGCAATGCCATACCTCCCAATCTTTCCCAAACAGTTCCACCTACTGGAGACCAAATATTCAAACATCTGAGCCTGTTGGGGCCTTTCTCATTCAAGCCTCTAAGAGGTCTACTACTAAGCATTGCCCACAAAAAAGTTGGCAAATAGGTAATAAAAGTTAAAATGTTACTAAATTCATCACTTGAAACAAAAAAAAAAAAACCTCATGCTTTTTTTTTTCAATCTCTACAGCACAAACATGAGGATACAAAAGCACAAACTACATGTTGCAAAGAGTTACAAAATAGTAACATCAGTATGATTAGAATGAAACACACAATTTACAATGGAAAAATATTATTTAAAGCAACTTGTTTTCTATTGATTGAAAAAAATCTTGATGGAAACAAATTTTTAGTTTTCTTCCAGAACCCAAATCATTCTAAGAACCCACCTCCTACACACATAGTATTTGATATTTTATCTCCAGATCGCTTTAGAGAAATTTGTCAGCGTAGCCAGATACAACCTTAAAGAAAGCTCAGAAAGACTTCACAGAGAGAAAAAGAAAAACAACAACACAATTATTTGAAGTTGTTGGAGATATTCTCTAAAGGAACATTAATAAAATGTAAATGGAATTCAATGATCTGATAAACTACCCAAGCTGGTCATTTGAAGTACGTCTGTTATTTCTTCAAGAGGGTAATACAGTGATTCTCACATGTAGTGACTGTACCCAAAGAATAAGTTAGGTAGAAGAGTCAAGATCATGTTTTATATGTGTGAGAGTAGCAAACGTGTGTTCCTGTGCTGAGTTATAGCTTATATAACTGTTTTTTTAAGTTGCACAGAAAAGTTAAAATATAATTAAAGAAACCAACTTAAAGGTTCCCTGGAGAGATCACCAAGGGGTTAAAAGTACTTGCTACTTGTTCAAAGGACCTGGATTTGGCTTCCAGCACCCAGATTGAGACATTCACAACTTCTTATAACTCCTGCTCCAGGGGACCCCACACTCTTTTCTGGCCTCTGCTGATATCCACATACATATGGCACAGACACACAAATAAAAATAAATATTTAAAAAATAAAATTTAAATAGTTCATTCCAACAGATGTTATTACAATTCAGGTAATTTATGTATGGAAATTTCCTTATGTCATTTCTTACATAAATCCCCTTCTTTCTCCTAATATTTCCTTCCCAATGCAAACCACCTCAGTTTTAATATGACTAGGCCTTTCCCATAGTTAATCCCTCGTACTCAATCAACTACTTTTTTGGAAAGTGTTCAATAACATTTTTGAGACAGGCTGTACATAATCCAGGCTGGCCTCAAATTTGGTATGTAGCTGAAAATGGCCTTTAACTTCTGGTCTTCCTCCCTCTACCTCCTAAATGCTTCTATTGCAGACACCACCGCCACACATGGTATTTTAACAAGTAAATTGTAATTACTGTTGTTAAGAAGGGAAATTAAAGGTAACAAAGACTCTTTGGTAAAACAAACATTGAGTACTAATCCATCACCTCCCCCTATATCCAAAAGCAAGTTTTCCCAGTGTCTCTACTCCTTTCCATTCTGGCATTTAAAGTGTGGTGTGTCTAAACTAGGATAAGAGTTGATCTGTGTGAGTTCTGTACTTGCTGACTCTCTGACATTCATGATTCTTTCTACCTGCGTAAACCTACAATGCTTACCTTTTCCTTGGATTAGATGAAATCCCTAAACTTAATACCTACTAGATTTACATAGCTCAGGATCATTCAGAACTGAACAGCCATTTCAAAGAAAGACAACAAGGGAAAAACAACTAAGATAATCTGTAAGAATGGCAAAAAATCTCTTCACTGATCTACCAACCTTCTTCCTGTCCTTAGCAGCTAAACCTGGCAGAGTACAGCTACAGCATTTCACTCACACGAATCTCAGTGAAAAATCTTAGCTCTAAATCTGGGTGTGGTGGTACATCACTTAGAAGGCTGAGACAGAATGATCATAAATTCCAGGCCGGTCCGACCTATGTAACAGACTGTCTCAAAAGCAAAGCAAACCAAACAACGGACTCTAAGGGCTATGTGTCCAGTATGTAATACCTATCTCTATCATATTAACAGTTTTTCAGAGTGCTAACTCTGTGATGAACAACCTCTCCAGATCTCAAAATCAAAGCCACTTTTTTTCTGAACGATGACCACAAACACTCCAAATAGTAAAGAAATGGACCAGGTAATAACATCTGGGAGAAAGCATTCCAGGTGGGCCTATGCAGAGAGGCAGGGGTACACCCGTTTTGGTTTTTTTTTTTTTTTTTTTTTTTTTTTTTTTTTAATTAGTGGAAGAACTTTGACTTTTCTTTGAGACTCAAAGATGCTGGAGATTCCCACTTACATTTTAACAGGTTCATATTTGCTATTGCGTTGGGAATATTCCTAAAGGTGTAACAAGCAATGACACAACCAGCTTTTGGAAGCCATAGAAGTCGTCTAGGTGAGAGGCAATGGGGACTGGGAACACGATGATATCACTAGATATGCTAACGTCTCAAATTCCAGATGTGTTAAAGATTTAAATCAGTGACATTGCTAATAGATTAAGTGTGATATATAAGCAAAGAAATCAAGACTTTCCCTCAAAAAAGTCAGAAAAGGTTTGGCTGGATCAATTGAAGAAATACAGCTGTCACTTACTGAGAAAGGAATGAATGCAAAACGAGAAGAACAAAGGAAAAGGAGAAAATATTAGGAATTCCATTTTGAACAGTTATGTTGTACACACACCATATGTTTTTCTAAACTACATTACATTTCTTCACTAGGGCTAAATTTTCTTCTCAATCTTAGCCCAGAAAAAACCCTGATGTAGGAAGGTAGATGAGGACTCCAAATATCTCCAGGAACCAAGATGATGCCAACAGCCACGTTCAGAGTACTTACAGAACCCTATTGCAAGAACCATTTGCCAGATGTGATCTTCTCCAATACTGATTTTGGCTTGATTTTCCTGAACTTTTACAATTTTCAGTAGTCTTTGAGTCCCAGGGCAACTCTAATGGGACTCTTAAATTCCCTTCCCCATTCTGGTTTTCTACTCTCTCACTGGCAGTAAGTCTAACTGCTATGCATGTCTCCTCTTTGAACTTTGGCCTATACTGGAAATTAGGAAAGCGTTTCATGTGTCCATGGAAAACATAGCATATGTTGGCTCTAAGTCATCGCTCTAAAGTTTTGTGTGAAATAATGTAGTGGCCGAGTGGGGAATAACGATTAAATGCTTGTGATGAACTGAATGAGAATGGCCTCCACCAGCTCATGTGTTTGAATACTAGGTCCCCGGTTTGTGAATGGTTTGGAATGGAATGGAAGGTGTGGCCTTGTTGGAGGAGGTGGGTTCATTTTGAGGCTTCAAATGCCACCTGTCCTTCCCAGTTATAGTTCTGGTTTATGGATCTTATTTTGAGTTCTCAACTGCAGCTCAAATGCCATGGCTGCCAGAGAGATACCGTCTTCTCGGAAAATGAGTTGACATTACAACCACATTTTTCACCAGCTCACTTAATTTTGCAAACGTGTTTTTTCTCAGTGATGTGAACTTATGATAAACGTCAACCATCGTTAAGACGTCCGGAAACAGAAGAGAAAACGGACTTGGTATCCACTAGAGCTACTCATGATGGCTCCTTCCCTTGAGAATCAAATACCACAGAACGAGGTAGTTTTTGGCCTCTGGAAACCGCTGAAAGCTTTCTCACAAAACACACCAATCTGAGGCATAGTTGGTAAAGCTAAGGTGTTAAAGAAAGTCAGCGGGCTTTTCACCCTCTGGTTCCCGACATCCTCGCAGTCTTTGGCGGCGAAAAGTTTGAGCAGGCGAGGTCCTAGAAAACTACAATTCCCAGCAGGCGTCGCGGCAGTGAGACTCACTTGCGCTGTCCAAATCCAATGACTAAAAATCCAATCCAGAGGCTTCTGGGAAAGAAACATGGCGGCCGCCGGGCTGTGGCACAGAGTGGGAAGGCTCCCTGAGATGGCGCCAGCGCTGGGGCGTTGGCCCCGGGCTTACAGCACGCCCCCTGCCTTCGCTGAAGTGCTGAGGCTGCCACCGAAACAGCTAACGAAGGTAGTGTACCCGCTGCGGGAGCTGGAGCGGCACCTCGTCGCGGACGCCGATCCAGGCCTTATCGAACGGAGACTCTTCGACCCGAGCCTGGAGGACCTCGCGAGGGCCGAGAGCGTGTTCGCGGCCACGGCTCGGAACCGCATCGAGTACCTCAGCTCCGCGGTCCGCCTAGACCACGCCCCGAGCCTGCAGCAGCCGGAGGTGAGAGCCGCCTGTCTCCTGTGGGTGCCAGAGCTCGGTTTCGCCGGGGCGCGTTCCCTATCGCCCAACGACAGAGCTTTTTAAGACCAAACACCCGGTGTGGATGCGCCACTTGCGAGCAGTGCCCACGGTGGGTGCTGGGAATCGAACCCTGATCCTCCGGAAGAGCAGACAGTGGTGGTTTTTTCGTTTTTTGTTTCTTTTTAATTTTTATTTTAGTTTCCGTGTGTTTTGCCTGCATGTATGCCTGTGCACCACAATCTTGCTCGTTGCGTTCAGAGACCAGAAGAGGGCATCAGATCCCCCTGGAACTGGAAGTTTCAGGCCGCTGCGAGCAGCCGTGGGGCCTGGGACTTGAACTAGAGTCCTCTGGCACCAAGTGCACTGAACGACTGAGCCATCTCTCCAACTCCGAAAATACAGCATATAATAAATAAACCTCTATTCAGTTCTCTAAGTACTCCATTCTCCTTTCCCCCCCCCCCTCATACCAGGTGTGTTTCATTGGCCGAAGCAATGTTGGAAAATCCTCCTTGATAAAGGCCTTATTTTCCCAGGCCCCTGATGTAGAAGTCAGGATCTCAAAGAAACCGGTATGCTGGGCATCTCTTAAATTTACTTAATTTGAAAAATGCAAGAGATCAGGATTTCTAAGTTCCTAGACAAGAGATTTCTTTTAAACATGTAATAAGGTAAGACATATCATTAGTGTCTGTGTTTTCCCTGAAAAAAAAGGAAGTATAGTTGAATTAATTTCAGGAGTATTGCCAATATCTTGAGGGAAGCATCCTTCTAAATCTTCCTAGTTGCCAAATTAAATATCTTATTGCTGTTTTCTGTTTCTTTCTATAATAGTGAACGACAAGTTCTACACTAGTTATAGGGGGGAAAATGGGCTTACGTTGCTTTGTCTTGTGTAATCTTTTATACCTTCTCACACTCCCATATGTTCTTGCATTTGTTCCAGACATGTATAGTCTTTTACCCAAGGACACGCTTTGCTTTTCTTCAGAGATGCTCTCCTGCACTAACATTCTGTTATTTTCTCCTTCCTTCTACATCCTTTTCAATGATGCAAATTCAGTTGATGCCTAAAATAACCTTTGCTCAAAACTCACCCCTAGTTCCCCTTACCTTAGTTAGTCTGGATGACAGAACACTTCCGCCAGCTGTAATGCTCACTGTCCCACCCCATTCCTTAAGTTTAAGCATTCATGAAACCACTGACTTTTTGCTCCCCACTTCGTCTTCACTGCTCTTTTTCCTCACCACATTAGCCCGCTAAAAGATGACTTCTAGACAGGATGAATTCCATTCTCTTGTATAAGAGGACAGTAGTTAAGGTTTATTCTTTTCATTCTCAAATATGCAATTCTAACAACACTTTCTAACAAATGGACAAATAAGCTAATCAAGAATTTCATCATCATGTATAAAAAGTCCTTTCCTTTGATAGTATCTTGGATCAAACAATTGACTTTAATAACTGTCCTTCTTTACTGAGTCCTAAGAGATTCATGAACACAAAAGCACAAGCAGCCATATTTTATCTTTGCTGAACACTTTTTTAGAAATTTTAGTTTTATTGTTACTTAGTAACTGTGGTGTTGTGCATTCTTTAAAAAAATTATCCATGAGGATACTAAAAGCCACATGCAAACATTTTGGTTTATGGGAACACTAGTCTGCAGAAAAGAAATGTCAAACTTTGGATAAACATTTGAACAGCACTGTAATTCATTCCTCCATATCAGACAATTAGCTAATGGCAAATATACAGCCCAAATCTGGGTGATTTTCATAGACAGCAAAATAGGAAAGATCCTAAAATATTTTGTCTATGTATTTTCAAAATGAAATGTAATGTTTTTAAGCTAAATATACTTTATTTAAAAAAAAAAACAAATTGAAACAATTTAATTATTGGTGGCCACTTCTCTCCACTTTTTTTCCTTTGTTTTCATGGTAGCTCAGAATATATACTTTTAATAAGTATTTGTTGATTGAATAGAAAGCATTTCTAGTCATGAAATAAAGGACATATTTTAAGCCACACACACCCTTATTTTTTTCATTTACTTTATCAGGGACACACAAAGAAAATGAATTTTTTCAAAGTTGGAAAATATTTTACGTTGGTGGACATGCCAGGGTATGGCTATAGAGCACCCGAAGACTTTGTTGACATGGTAGAGGCCTATCTAAAGGAACGAAAGAAGTAAGGATTTTTTTTCTTACAATAGTTATACATTTAGCCCCATTATACATTTAAATCAGGGTGCTCTACACATGACAGGTGCTTCAGATGATCAGACAAGTGACTTTTGATACATTTTATCCTCATAGAACTCTACAATATTGAGGACCAGGCTATTCGCTGCCTGTCTAGCTTCTTCCTAGCCTAGGAAAATCTTCATTTATTTTATCAAGTTGAAACTATAGAGTATTCGACTGTTAGTTCATTCATTTTTTTAAAATGAATGGCTAATTTTGAAAATGAAAATTATTAGCTAATTGATTTAAATAAAATTCAGTAAACTGTCCACTCAGTCGTCACAGACTCTGAAAATGTTATCTTTCTTCTTTGGTCTCCAAAAGAAATCAAGGAATAATATGTTTCAAGAATCACAATCTTGAGGATAATAATGTTAGGCTTCTGAAGCAAAAAGGTATTCATAAAAAAAAACTAGGGATGTAGTTCAGTAATAGAGTACTTGCCTGACTTGCTAAAAGGCTCTGGATTTAATGTTAGCATCACAAATTTAAAATATATATATGGATATATGTGGATATGTATAGAGAGAGACATTTTGGTATAGCTTTACATATAAATGATGCAAAATTAAATTAATATTAAAAATTATAATTTTATTTTTATCTCCTTTTTCCACTAGACTTTAAGGTCTTGCAGGAGGGTCTCATTTATCTTTGTGTCAAACTTTGATCAGCTTAATATGTTCTTATTGAAACAAATTGGAATTTGGCAAATTTGGTTATTGGAAGTACTATAAACTACATTGAGTTCTATTGGACTACAGGATGAAGTTCCTAGGATGAGAGAGACAGGTAACTGAGTATATTTTATATTGCTATTAATTTTCTTTGTTTTTACAGTTTGAAGAGAACATTTTTACTAGTGGATAGTGTTGTTGGAATTACAGAGGTAGACAATATTGCCATAGAAATGTGTGAAGAATTTGCATTGCCTTATGTGGTAAGTCTTCTTTAGACTCATGGTGGCAGTTAGAAATCACAGTTTAGGATTCCTATGAATATGCAAATATAAGTTATGAGCAGTGGCTGGGAGATGGCCCATGGTTAAGAATGCTTGCTACAAAAGCATGAGGACCTAAGTTCTAGTCCTCTCTAGTCCTCCACACCCACATAAAAAGCTGTGTGGCCACTGCGTGCTCATAACCCCGGTGCTCTAGAGGGAGAGAGCAGAGGACACACAGCTGGCTAGCTGCCAACCTAGCGCCCAGTTCAGTGAGAGGCCCTGGCTCAAAAGAAAAAGACGAGCATGATAGACATGTCCTCCTCCGGCCTCCACAGGCAGATATGTGCGAACATACACACATACATGCACACACTTATACACACAAGTATACATTACATATACACACAGAAAAAAAATCGAAGAAAGTGCCTTTAAGTTCTATGACACTTTCATACTTTTTTCTCATCTTTTAGTTTTGAGCTTAAATTTATGCAGTGTGCATGTATACACATGTACATAAGAGTGTGCCACATGTCTGGGGATACCTGTGAAGGCCAGAGGAGGGTAAAAGATTTTTCTGAAGCTGGAGTTACAGCAGGTTGTGAGCCACTCACTAGGGGTGCTGGAAACTGAACTCAGGTCCTCGAAAGAGCAGCATGTGCTCTTGACATGCTGCAGGCATCCTCCAACCCAAGCTCTTAAACATACAGTCAGTTTTTTAAGCTGCTCATTTAGTGTTCTTAAATGCTTTTACTTCCATGATGTTTTCTTATGACAATACAAAAACTTGTTGAAAATATGTTCCCAGCTCTTGAACACCAGCTCCTGGCATAGTACTTAATGAAGATTTGAATACAGCAACATAAATTTAGCAAACCAAAGTCTTCAAAGAACATAGATGATTCCAGTACAGCACACACAAGTAGAATTTTTATATTCTTAAAAATACATTCTTTTCTGGGCTGGAGAAATGTGGTGGCTCAGCAGTCAGGAGCACTCCCAGCAAACCCAGGTTCAATTTCCAGCAACTACAAAGTAGCTTATAACTGTCCGTCACCCCAGTTCCAGGGGTTTTGACACCCTCACACAGAATTACATGAAGGCAAAATACCAGTGCATATGAAATAAAAAGTATCTTTAAAATTTTATTTTAGGAATATCTCACTAGGGTTTTTCCTAATGGCATAAAATTGACCTTCACTAAAATGCAGATCACATTAATTTTGCTTTGTAATACTTCCAGATAAACTGACTTTTTAAGAAAAGTGAGGAACTCAATTATTTTTACTTTTCAAAAACCTGTCAGAAACCACTACACTAAAGCAGTGAAGTTTCATATGAACAAAGCCATGTGACTTGTCAGCCAGTTTTGTTGATTTTTTGAAGTCATGAAATTCTTAGGATTGGCCAAAGTCCTATGAAGTGTTAGGCACACTGTTATAATGCATCAAGGAATTGGGGTAAAAATGACTGAATATTATCAAACATGGATTTCCTTCATTTGAACTGAAGGAAATACTATTTTCGTCTTTGGAAAAGGAAATGAGATATCAGCCATAACCCAAGTACCCAAGGAGGGAGAAACAACAGTCAAAAAGTTGACTTTAAATTTTATCCTAGTGGAGTTCTGGTTGAATGACAGAATATTTGCTGGGGCACATGCACACGTTTGATATTCCCCAGGAAAATCTGAGAGATTGAAATTTCACTTTTCCTTGATTTGTAATTACACATGCTTTGAACTTCCTCTACTATTTTGTAGTTGGTAAGTAACATTGTACATTTACCAAGATTACAACTATAGTAGTTATATCCAACAAATAAACCCAACTTCTAATTTTTCCTTTAGAGCATTATATGAAAAATGAACTTTTGATTAGAAACTGTTACATTATTGGCAGTGTTATGTGGCTCAGCTAGGTTATATTCGTTTAAATATTGTAGATACGTTGTAATCACCTGGAATAGCTGATGTCTATTATAAATGTGGCTCAGTGATTCTCACTGATCTTTTAAAAAAAGTTCAAGACCTGTTTGTGTGTAGCAAAAGATTGTTAAGTAGCAGACACACAGTATACACTTTATACGGGATATATATTAGCACATGTCATCATCACAGCAAATTATTTATGGCTTGTTTTTATTTTATAGTTGTGAAAGTAGTAGAGATTAAGAAATTTACCCAACTTAGCTTAACTGAAAGATTGTAGTTAAAATGTGTAAAACTATATTGCTTTTATTTCTAATACTTAAATTATTTTTCTGTAGATGATATTAACAAAAATTGACAAATCTTCCAAGGGCTATCTTTTCAAACAAGTGCTTCAGATCCAGAAATTTGTTAACACGCAAACACAAGGCTGCTTTCCTCAGTTGTTTCCTGTAAGGTAAGAGTCAGATTGTTCTCATGACATTTCGGACTAAAAGCCTTTGCTGTGAAATCAGTGTTCCTTGATTAGGTTCCACTTGGAAAACTGATCAGCTGTGAGTGTCAGTACAGTCTGCTACTTCTTTGTTCTGTCACCTGCCTCTTCCTTATAGGTACTTCATTCTCTTTCTGCTTCAGCCTAGCTCAACCCTAGACCATGGCAGAAATGAAAACTTTACTTTTCAAACCAACTTTTACCTTTATCTATCATTGTTTCTGCAGGCACATGCATGAGGTGGTGTGCCTGTGGAGGTCAGAGGGTACCCTTTTAGAGTCTTTCCTGCCACTTTGTGGGATCTGAGACTCAAGGCATCAGGCTTTCGAACAAGCACTTCCACCTGATGAGCTTTTTAATTTCAAACTACTTATCTAAATGATATAAAAAGCTCATTCACACCATAAATTTGTTTGATCTGCAAAGTTTGCCTGAAAATTTACAGGAAAAATTTTCCTTCAAGATGACTATAGTTCAAGACCAGCCTGGGCTACATAGTAAGCCCCTCTTGCCTTAAAAAAAAAAAAAAAAAAAAAAAAAAAAAAAAGTATTAAAAATTTTAATATACAATAGGCCTATATAAAGAAGAAAAAATGTTTAAAGTTTGAATTAACCTGGACAGACAGGTATTTTCTGAGCTGGTAAATTTGAGGACACTGTGGTTTCATGAAAAACTTGGGTTTTTACTTCTGTTGTGCATCTTGGGTACAGTGAGTAATGTATGCTGAGGCAGCTGAACCATCAGTCTCTAGTTTCCTTGCTCTGACTTGTTTATGGTGATAATCTGTGAGAAAATAAGAAGCCAAGTAACAAGTTTTGTGTAGGTGGAACTGTCCCCTTCGCAGCCATTTTAGTCATCAGTCTAAATCAGACTGGAATTGAGGTTATGATGTGCCCTTCAGGATCCCCATTCTTATTCCTACAAAATGCTCTTCTCCATTCACCTACATTCATGTCTGTCCTGTTTCTTTACTTTTACCCTTCAAGTTCAGTGGAAATCCTAGAGGCAGAAGTAACATCCTAATTCCTCCCAGAATGCTCAGCATTGTCATATAAAACAGCCATTTATTTTAACTGTTTAGTATGAAATAAAATACACTTAAAAAGCACACAAAGTTAAACTAGCAAATCATGGTTAATATATAGCTATGTTGAAAAAATATGTAAATTTTGCTTCTCTAAACTTTGTTTGAATTAACAACATACTGTGACTAGGAAAGTTAAAATTTTTGGGAAGCTACAACAGTGGAATTATGGAGTTCCAAAAATGGGGCTGATGAGGCAGAATCCCCACACTGCTGTATTTGTAAACTGTATGCCAAAGAGCAGTCCTGTCAAAATGTAGCTTGACATTAACTAGAGCTCTGTGAAAACTGATAGTGGGGGAGGGGTTGCTGCACATACAATCATTGATCTTCACAGTAAACATGCCTGTTTCTCATAGACGGTTATAAGCGAAAAACCATCACTCAGAGAGGTTAGTTACAGAGAGGTATCTGTTGAAGTGGGAAGAGCTTGGGCCTTAGGATCAGGCAGCCATGGTTTTGTATGACATCTATAGGTTTCTGCTAGAGGCTACCAATTTTAAAGCAATTTGTTTCATTTTCTCACTGGTCAATGTCACTAGACGGGTCATGTATTGTGACTGATATATACACTTTAAATACATAATTTCTTTTCTTGCCAGTTGTAAGTGGCAGGATTAAACTTAAGATCCACATTATTGGATTCCTGGTGTTTTTTAAGGGCATTTGCTTTTTTAGATGTGACCCTGGAATTACTGCTGCCAAACATATTTACCACATGTGACCAAGGCCCTGCAGGTCACCAAACATTCAGAATCTATGAACTGATACATGGAGGCCTGCTACCCTGAAATAATTTTAACATTCACTTTAACACACCAATCATTTATAGAAATGTGCTCATAGAGACATTTAATCTGGAAAGGTTTGGCTTTGAACCTAAAAACAAAAACTAAGTGATAATTTTCATGCGTGAACTCTGACCCAACACAACAGAGAAGTGTAACTGTGAAGTCCCCATACAGATTAATATTTATGATTCCTATACCTTATAAATGACATGGAGAAAAGATCTAAGTAGGCATAGTAGTTGCTTCTGAATTTTTTGTGTAGTAAATTGCCAAACGGATTAGAACTGACTCTGAGGCAGCACTGAGTTAACAGAAACACTTACAGAAACACTGCATATGCGTGCAGAGTGCCAGTTAGTATCTGACATCTGGCCTGTAGCTCTCCTTTAAGTTAGATCCGCTTACTTCAGTTGTAGAAGTTGTAAACAAGCCTGTTTTCAGCAGGGTAGATTTGGCCAGAAAATTTAAAATGCTATACTCGATAACACAACTAGCAGCACTACACGAAGACTTCGGCCTAATAAACCAGGGTTTTCTTGCCTGAGTGAAGTGGCACACATAAGTCTCAGTATGTGACATTTCCTAACCTAAAAATATTTCAAAGTCGTTGAATTTTTATCACGAAAAGATCAAACTAATATCAACACCTACTCTGGAGAACAAAGTGAAATGGAAGATGTGGTAAAACATTTAGAATCCTGAAATTGATTGGATGTTGTAGATCATCAGATTTAGAATATTGCATGAAACTGACAAAGGAGAAGGAAGATAGCACAGACTAAAAGGCACTGCCCTCCCCATCATGAGACTATTTAAAGAAAAAAAAAAGTAAGAGTTTATTTAAAGAAAAAAAAAATGGGTTGCACGAATTGAGATTGTGTTGCAACTTCTGAGGTAAGGGAGAAAATTAAGTTTTTTGTCTTTTTTTTTTCTTTTCACAGTGCAGTGACCTACTTTGGAATACATCTGTTGAAATGCTTTATAGCAGATATAACAGGAAGTCTTAAGTAAATGCTCCCAGAAAAGATAAAGTTTTGAAGTTCTTCATGTCAATTGGAGTTAAACACCTAGAAGAATTCCAATATTGTTTTAAATATTGTGAATTTCAATGAAGGAAGTTCAGCTTTAAAACCTGGATTATCATGAAGAATGAATTTGTTGGGTGTGAGGGTTATAAATAATTAAATTATATTGGTCATTAGAACATGCTAACTGGCTTTCCTCTTTTAACAAACTGACAAGTCCAACAACAGAAATCTGTCAAGTAAGACCCTCCTACCATGTAGACAGGTTTGATAAATTGGGTTTTTCTCTTAGAAATGTCTATTGTCTTTAATGTTGTAAATGTAAAAGTGAACTAGGTAAAGGGGGGGAGTGCATTTCTGTAAAGCATGCATAAGTAGAAAAGTAAATGACTATATGTATGCCCATAACTCTTCTAGTCTTTATTCAAATACGAAAAAAAAATGTTAATTTGCCAGGCCATGGAAACGGCAGTCATGTGAGAACAGAACCGCTGCCCTTTGGGTGAATACAGAATGATAATAATCAAAACCCAGGATTCAGGTTCCACTTCTAGCGTCTGTTGTCACTTGGTCCTTGGGAAAAATCACTTGATTTTTTTTTCTCACCTCTATGGTGGCTATCGGCACCTTGTCTATAAAGACTAACAAGTTATACTGACGACAGCTGCGTGTTTACAAATCCAAACCAACACAGTAAAACTCATAGGCTTTTATCCCACCTTAAAAGAAGTAGCAAAAATAAACAGGAACTAGAGATAAGTGAGGAAACTAATTCACAAGTCACAACAGTTTAGAATCATTGTGGTAGATTCAGAACGGAAAGACTAGCTTTGACCTGCTGCTCACAGGAGCACATTTTATAAAGGTATCAACCCTTCATCAAGTATCTTAGCATTTCAAAATGAGACTGCTATTAGAGGTTGTAACTGTGGTAAGGCCACACAACTTTGTGGCTTTTACACTGTAAAAAAATTTTTCACAAAGCAAAGCATAGGTGCCAAATGAATTATACTGGAAGGCATCCTTCTGCCAAAAGTAGAGCTGTCTGTCAAAGCTTCCCATGGCAGTACACTTGTGAGGTGGCCAAGAAATAGGAGTGTTGAAATGGAAGGAAAGCTTGCCCAGCATGCTTTCATACACTGGAGCTTGGTCCTGAGGGACTTTCTGAGCAGCCTCAAGACATGGACCTCTAATGCAAGGGAATGGAGTTCAACAGTAAAATGATGGCCTAGCATATATGAGGCACTAGATTCCATTTCCAGTTGTACATGCCCAAGTGCCCAGGGGTTCATACGCTGATACACACACATACACTACACACACAGATCACACACTCAAAAAAGCCTAGAAGCTGGGACAGGTCCCCATAGCAGAAGGTGAGATCCAGCCCTACTCAACAGGGTTTGATACAGCAGTGTCAAGAGGATCTGAAAGTACACAAATTCTTTCAGAGGGCACTTAAAACAACTGAATTTTAATACCTGATGTTCCTTTCAGCTCTTACTGAGATGCTAGGAGCTGGAAGTGTTTCAGATTACAGATTTTGTAGCAAGTTGTGGCTGTTTGCAGACTTCAATAGTAGAATGTCTCAAGTCCAAGACTCCCAAGTAAGACATGTTCAAACTTGTAACTTTTTTGAGACTCATACTTCTGGTCAGAAAGTTTCAGAACATTAAGTAGCTGTGTTCTCATTGAAGTGAGTGTGCAAAGTCCAGATTCACACCCCACCACTCCCACCCTCAGATGTTGGAGACAGTCTTGTCCAGCTGTGCCTAGGCTTGCAGGCTTTAGGATGTGTGCTGTCACTAGACAGCTGGTCACTACAGAGGGCAAGGGGCAGGCTCCCTGTATTTTCTCCTCAGTTCACCCCTCCTGCCTCTTGCTGGCCTGGAGAAATTGAGTGTTGAGCAGATTTTCCCTGACTACATTTTCTCATGGGCAGGACAGCTCATTTTGTAATTCATGACTTTTCATTTCCAGGGGCAACTGTACAGATATGTACACATAGTCAGGTGAAGGCCTTGATACCAGGTTATAAATATATGACTGCCCTTATTCCTGTCATACACTTACCTATTTCTTTGCTGCATTTCATAGGAACAAGAAAAAGGAAAACACCAAAGCCTTTTCATATACCCCTTAGGAGGTACAGTGACAAAATGAAGACTAAATAATAGTTTTAACCATTTGAGTAATGGCAGATCTCTTGGTAATTCATTTTAATAACATAGCATCCACTCACACTGTCACCCCATTACCCCAAAGGAGGACCTGGGCAGGTTGGATGGCTCAGTGAGTTAACACACATGCTGCTAAGGAATTCCATCCCTGTGACCCACGGGTAAGGAGAGAACCAATTCTCACAAGTTACCCTGACGTCCACACACACACACACAAAATGTAAAAACTTTAGAAAGGGAATGGGGCCAGTGAGACCAAGTGACCCTTTATGGTACGTCTTTGCTTCTCTCCAATCTTGCTGTTTAACTTCAGATATATAAGATTTTGCTAACTTACTCAGATTTTAACTCCCTAGAGAGAATAAAATCATCTCATTTTCAAAAACCTGCTTGTTTCGGTCGAGAAGGATGTGTTCCTCAGGGTAGACTCTGATAGGCTGTTCATATTTGAATACGCCACACAGTCAAAGCCAAATACACACTATCTGATTAACTTACACAAAGGTGCTGTGAATGTTTACTGAGCTGGTGTGCACTCCTGCAGACTCCTGCACAGAAGCAGCCCCCAGCCCAAGCAGTGTTTCCAGCTCTTAGCAGTCCCGCCTGAACAGAACACTGAGCCAGCTTTTGTTAACTGCTCAGAACTTTCACATAGGTACATCTACACTCCCATCAAAGCGAAAATATCATCAATGTCATCTGCCTCCTTAGCACTTGCTGGTGCATTGTCTATCTGTCTCTTCATCCACAAACCAGTTTCATTTCCACTGCCCCCTGTAGGATTCCTATGGATCCCCAGCTCCTTTGTTTTTAGGCCAGGCTTTGAAAGTCTTCTCAAGACCTGCTTTCGGTTAGGACTGATATCCGACCTCTGAACTGTCCCACCTGAGCGTCTGCACTTAGCACTGGTGCCCCCAGTGCTCTTCAGGGTCCCTTCAGGGACCTGCTGGGCTTCCTTTAAAAAAGTTGACTGCAACTTTCTCTGCGGTTTTCTTTGTCTCGATAAAACTTTATGCTTTGATCTTCTTTGTCTGGGAGGATGCTTTGAAGTGCCTCGAAGAAGGCAGTTGCAAAGAGATGTTTTCATGCACTGTAACTTCTTTGGCAAACTAAAGGACAAAAGAAAAAAAAATCTCAGTTATGATGCTAAAAAGTTCTCAAGCACTGTCTCCACCAATTTCCAATGGAAAAGTACACAATTTATTACAAGTCCTAGCCTTGTATATATGTATAACCTCAAACACAAAATAAGGAAATGGGAGTTTCAACCCAAGAGCCTAATTCCCTCTCTGATTCAGGATGCAGGCAGATTTGCCTCCATTTTGCCCTCAACTCTCAAAAGTGCCTAGTGAGGTCACAAATGGTGTGAGCTTGCTCACAATGGGGAGCCGTGGCCTTTCCCTCATCCTGATAATCTGTTCCTGGGGTAAACAAGAATGGAAATGGCAAAATATCACAAATGAAAAGCTCTGCATGTGTCATAATCTGCTGGCTACATTCATGTTGTAGCAGGAAGTGAACAGAAGAAAGGAATAAAGTACAGAGGGGCCTTCTGGCGAAGACAAACTGACAGCTGTGAGCTGACCTGAGTGCATACCCTTCAAGCCTACAGTCAGGACTCGGCTGATAAGACTAGGCATTTGCCTCGCTACCTCACAGTTTATCACTGTTGGTAAAGATTAACAAAGGTCTATGTGCCTTACCCAAATCCCTTTGTTCTTACTTTAAAAAAATATAGTCATTTTAGGATACCCTACATAATAAGCAATTCATTATCCCTGTTTCCGAGCCATGACCAGAAGCAGTGACTTTTCATTGAGTAAAAGTGGGTGCATCTCAGTAGAAACAAAATCAAGAATCAGACGGTCTAAATTGAGTTCTAGATCTCCAGTTCCAATATCTTGAGCAAAACTATCTCTCCATGTATAAAACAGGAATAACATTGTCTACCTTCCAGATTACTATGGATATTAAATGTTTTACAAAATGTACTACAGAAAAAATGTATTAATGAAACAGCAATAGGACATTATGGTCACTATAATTCTGGGAAGTAGAGACCATCATTTTAACCAATAAACCTGTTTGTCACCCCTCTTGCTAACCATCATTATAATCTGTTCCCTCACTATTCTGAACTGTTGCATCTGAGTGTAAAAACCACAATAACTTGAATACATCAATGTGACAATCTGGCTGCTATAAGCATCTACAGAAAGACCAACCCATTGCTGTTGGCCCGGGCTTTGAATACAACAGGCACTCTCTTAATGCTTTCTGAAATGAGCCGGTGAGAATAATGCAGCATAAATTAGTAAATCCAGATAACTGTTAGTTCACGTTCTTCCTCCTGACACAACTGCCCAGACTTAACATTAGCAACACATGAAACTGTAGAGTAGGTCTTATTTTAGCACCCCAAGGGCTGCTAGATATCCCATTTTAAACTAGGGAGATAATGTGCACGTGTACACTTTAATGAAAAGGGGAAGGAGTTTTTAATATAATTACCTGTGCCCTTGAGCTTCCACATGTCTAAGCCTGTTACTCTTAAGAAGTTTGTTGCCCAGATAGGTGGCCTGAGCCTTGAGCTTTTTTTTCCGTGACCACACAATTGCCATTTGGATTTCTTCAGAAAGTTGGGTGAAAGTCTTGGTCACTTGGATTCTTTGCACAATACTGTTAGCCCAGTGAGTTCTTCTCAGTTTCTGAGAGGGATGTTTGGTTGTCTTTGTTTTGGACTGAGAATATTTAAACTCACAGTTGGTCTCCTGAAATGTAAAAAGGTGAGGAAAAATAAACTGAAAACAGTAGTGACTTGTAAATAAAGGACAAGAGTTTTGAAAGCTGATTCATTTAAAAAAACTTTTTAAATAAGTTCATTTGAAAGGAAACTTAATCTTTTTCATCCATTCTCCTAACACTACTTTTTACCCCTCTAAGAAGTTAAATACTTCACATATCCCCCTTTTAATTACATGTGCACAGGAATCCCGAGATAAATACTCTGACATATATGTAACATGTACAATAAAACATTAAATAGTAGTCAAGTCTAATGATGAGGGGAAAAAATCACAAGTCTTTTATAATGACATCACTGAGCTACCTTGTTTTCTTGTTTATTAGGGAGGTTATTTTTATTTATTTTCTTTACTGTAGACTGAACTTAGGACCCTTGTACATACTTTGCAAGTGGCCTATATCCCCAGCCCTTTGGTTTTTGTTTTGTTTTGTTTTAATTCTGGGACAAGGCTTCAACAACTTACCCAGGCTGATTTAAACTCACTCTAGTTCAGAGAGGATTTGAATTTGCCATTTAAGGCTCCTGCCTCAGCCTCCTGAGTAGTAGTGATAACAGGCCTGTACCAACCAGGCCTGACTTGACTACATTTATTTTTCACTTATTTCAATCCCACCAGGAACAATCCTCAAGATAGGTCATAAATGCTACTGAAAACATGAAGTCAGGCAACCCTGGAAAGCACCCAGCATGTTAGTCAGTCAGTGACTAGGATAAAGTGACTAAGTGTGCACACTCTGACCTTGCACCACTTTCAAGAAAGCATCTTTGCTTCAGTCCTTTGTACAATAAATTAAGTTTGGATTTTACTAGCTTTTTCTATATTATGAAAATTACACCACCTGCCAAGTCTACCTATCCCCCATCAAAAGCCTACTTTATTTCCAAATTTGTGGTGGTGCACACCTTTAATCCCAGCGCTCAGAAAACAGAGGCAGATGGGTCTCTATGAGGTCAGCCTGTTGGTGTACATGATGAGTTCCAGGCCAGCCAGGGCTGCATAGTGAGACCCTGTCAAATAAATAAGTAAATAAATATTCTTACACTCAACAGGAACCTAAAGAAGTTATTATGAACTTGAAGACTAGTATTTTTTTATGATCAATAATTTGCTCTAAAAACAAGCTGAGCATTTGAATGCCAATTACTAACAATATGAGAGCAATTACTCTTGATTAAGGAGGATGCTAACCAACCAGAACCAGCTCAGCCTCCTACAAACTGGCTCTGCAGAGGTGGTAAGGCCCATACACACCACAGTTCTTGACACCAGAACCGAAAGATTTTCTCTGGGACTGCTGTAACAAGCAGTCATGTAGCCTGCACTCAAATCTGACACCTATCAATTCACTATGTGTCTTGGATAACTTTTGAGACTTTCTATGCCTCAGTTTACACCTTTGAACTTTGAAAGCAGTAACACAAGCATCTCTCTCATAGGCCTTTTTTGAGGATTATGGAAGTTAATACACAAAGCATTAAGATAGTACAAGTGCTTAAAGGATCTGCTATTATTCTTCCTCCTTCTGAACTCATGAAATAGGCAAGATAAAAATGCAAGAGGCCATCTGCATTAAAAAGTTCAATAAAGAACTATGGGTTCTTTCTTAGAAAATGACTAAGAGCCCTGAAATAAAATAAAATAACCCATAAAGGAAACCAGACAAAGGGTAAGAAAAGTCAAGCAGTTACAGGGTGGCGGGAGACACTAACATACTTATCAGTCATCAAGTCCAGAACATTTTCGGACACTAATAAAAGGTATCATGTTAAAGCGTGAACCCCCAAAAGAATGACTGGCCACTCATGACAAATGAGGAGGAAGAGAAAAATAGTGACTATTACTAACAAAATCTGCCATTAATTAAATGCTCACCATACTCCAGATTCTACCTAACACCTTACGTATACTGAAACTAGCCCACACTTAGGAGGTGCATGGAGTGAAGAAGGGAGGTATAATGAGGTCAGGGAACACACAGCTAGTACGAAGTGGGACCACTGTAAGTCCGTGCTCTTCACTGCTCATCATCCATACTTAAGACAGAACATGTAGTTACTTAAAAAAATCCCACAGAAATGCCTAACAAGCTTCTGAACACCTTCCATTAAGTGGAGTAACTCGGGCCATTAAAAAACCCTGCCTCAAAAAAAAAAAAAAAAAACAAAACAAAACAAAACAAAACAAAAAAACCCTGCGTCATTCATTTAACAGCACACACTGAGAACTAGGAGTGCAACCAAGCTTATCGGAGCAAAGTCCACCTCCCTCCTTACTGAGGAGCTTCCTCTAAACTTGGCAGAAGTGAAAAGCTATGAGGTTAAACCAGACAGACCTGAGCAGCTTTGTTTCGCAGCCTCATGCAGAGAGCCCGCACGTCAAATCCCGAAGGCTGTTCTGTGGAATTAAAAGAAAAGAAAAACTCAGCCACATTACTTTCAGACCTCCAGCAAATACTAACTAGATGACATTTCCTGCCAAGTCACTACAAAAGAGAATCAAGCAAAGGACAAGAAAGGAACTAGAAGGAAGGCTTTGAAAATGGGTAATAATCCCTAAATATAATCAGTGTGGCTTAAGAAGTGAGATTCTAAATTTCTTTCTACACAATGCATGACTGTATCATGCTTTCAAAGGCTTATAAGAAAGTATTAAAGAAAGAAAAAATAATAAATTTAAAAGAAAGGAGGAAATGATGTGCTTATCAAAGCAACTCACCTTTTTTGGTCTTTTTACTCATTTTCACTGGCTGTCCCAGGTCCACACTACTCTGTAGATTGCTTTTCATTTGTTGAGATGTTTTGGAAATTCTATCTACAGTGTCTTCATTGATCTTTGGTAGTTGTTCTTTCATTAAAAATAGTTTGTTTAGCAACTTAGTTACTCCTTTAGTGGCAAAAGCTGCAGGCGTTTTTTTATTAAAGACTTCAAGGTAAGGGGGACCTAGAAAGTCAGTGATGTCTGAGGGAAAGGCAAAATCTTTGAAGTAAGGCATGGGCTGAATCCTGGAGACCTCCTGAAACAATCCAAACAATGGTTCATATAAGGAAATCAGCCTCCTTAAAAGTCCTTTATGAAGAACCCTAGAAAGAAACAGAAGCTCATGAATTAGCTAGTAATACAGTCTGCAGATTTATGTAATAAACATATTCAAAACTGAAAATAAACAGCTATCAGGCTCTGCCATTTAAGTTAAACAAAACAGAACAAATGCCTAGGGTATGTATTTGCAAGATGTCAGATTAATCCACCCAAAACACAAAAACCCAAGCATGAAACGCTACTCAGAACCAAAACTTCCTGAAGAGATGTGTACATAAAAAGCCAATGGGTATTTTATCTAGATGAGATTTTAGGTACATTGCAAGTTCTTCGCATTTTTATATTTTTTGGATTCTAAGCATAAACCATTATTTTAATCCATAAAATATAAAGCCCTTTTCATTTTAGAAACTAGCAAAAGTTTAAAAACATTTTCAAATAATATTATTACCAAGCCGAGCTTGGTAATATACACCTACAATTCTAGCACTTGGGAGGCTAAGGTAAGAGAATCATCAATTCAGAGCTAACCTGGGCTACAGTGAAATCCTGTCTTAAATTTTCTTTCAATAAAGTAATACTAATAATTCAAATGCTACTACTTCTGATTAAAAATAAGTAGAATAAACTGCTGGAAACAGATGCGAAGACCCACATCCAAGCATTAGGCAGAGCTTGGGGGAATCCTTAAGAGGGAGAAAAAGGACTGTAGGAGCCAGAGGGTTCAAGGACACCATAAGAATATTTACAGAATCAACTAACCGAGGCTCGTAGGAGCTCAAGCGACTGAACCGCCAACCAAAGAGCATGCATAGGGTTGACCTAGGCCCTCTGCATATATATTATAGTTGTGTAGATTGGTTTTCTCGTGGGACTCCTAACAGTGGGAGCAGGGGCTGTCTCTGACTCTCGTGCCTGTTTCTGGGTTGCCTCCTCCAGCCTTGACAGAAGAGGTGCCTAGTCTTACTGCAACTTGATATGCTGTGGCTGGCTGACATACTTAGAAGGCCTGCCCTTTCCTGAAGAGGGAGTGGTTGGGGGGAGAGGAGAGGAAAGGAAAAGGGGAAACTGCAGTTGGGATGTAAAAAAAATAATAATTAAAAAAAAAGAAAAAAAATGATGATTGAAAATACAAATGACACAGATGTAGTCCATGGCAGTGTAGTGTCCAAGTGGGTTACATAGTAATGGGAAGAGGGACTGCCTCTGACATAATCTGATAGGCCTGCTCTTTGATCACCTCCCCCTGAAAGGGGAGCAGCCTTACCAGGCCACAGAAGATGACAATGCAGCCATTCCTGATGAGATCTGATAGACTAAGATCAGAAGGAAGGAGAGGAGGACCTCCCCTATCAGTGGACTGGGGGAAGGGCATGCGCGAAGAAGGGGGAGGGAGGGTAGGACTGGGAGGGGAGGAGGGAAGGGCTTATGGGGGGATACAAAGTGAATAAACTGTAATTAATAAAAACAAAAGTTAAAAAAAAATACAAATGAGATATCTGGGTGAGGACATCAAAGCAAGGTTTATATTTGAAGGTACAATCTTCTGGGTTTGTTTTTGTTGTTTTGATAGTTTTGCTACATTCAAATCAGAGCTAATGATATAATTCTGTTTCTAGATATCCATCAAACCATTTTATGTACACACACAAGAAAATGCCTTTCTTTACTTTGAGGGTATTACTAGTGTTATTTATATCAACCAAATACGCCTCAAAAGGAACAGCAAGTCGAGCAGAAAAATCTAGAGCACACGAGGAAAGCCAACTTGTATTTCTAATTATTATTAAAATTAGAAACCAAAAAAATAAAAAAATAAATTAGAAACCAGTTGTCACAAAAAAACAAAACAAAACATGGACAGCCCTGAAACAGCAGCTTTTTCAAAAGCCTACTACAATACTACAATATTACTACTGCAGTATTACTAATAATAACAATAATCATTATTATTATTACTATTATTATTATTATTATTATTACTATTACTATAGTTCATAGGTCCTAGGAATTCACACTCTGAGCTCCTCAGTGTCAATCTGATTGTGTGGTTTCAGAGGCAAAGCCCACACCACTGACATAACCACCAGCACTCAGTTTACAGTCTGCAAATTCACTGTCTGGGAGGAAAGGGAAGCCCAGTCTTCAGATCCCAGGGCCAACAGTGGGAAACGAAACTGTGTGAATACTAATAACAAACCTGGGTCCTGTAGAAAGGAAACACAAATACAGAAATGTGAACATACCATAACCTGCTTACCAGCCCAACAATCACTAGGTTCAAAATAATGAATTCCTGCAACCCCAAGTGCTTCACAGTCAATCTGAACAATCAGCTTAAGGTGAAAATTCAAAACCAAAGGAATTTAGGATTTGTAACTTACAATTATGGAAGAAATAAACTGGAAGTAAAAACCTTGAAAGTATTAAAGCCCTAACATGGCAATAAAGTCACATTACACTAAAAGCAGAAATACCCATTCTACTGGAGCTCCTATCATTACAGTCAGTGTCTGAAAGGAAGAAATGGTAATGGTCAAGCTCTTAGAATACATGCTAGATAGAGACATAGAGTCTCTGGCACCGGCCACAACAGCCATTGCTGGAAGAGGAGCCAAAAGGCAAAGCATTAAGAATTCTCACAGGGGCTAGAGAGATGGCTCAGCAGGTAAGAGCAATGGCTGCTTTTCCAGATGTCCTAAGTTCAGTTCCCAGCAACCACATGGTGGCTAACAACCATCTGTGATACAATCAGATGTCCTCTTCTGGTGTACATGAAGATAACATACTCATGCACATAAAAACATACAAATAAACCTTTGGGCTTGAGAGATGGCTCAGTGGTTAAGGAGCCTGACTGGTCTTCCCAAGGACCCAGGTTCAATTTCCAGCACCCACATGGCAGCTTACAATTGTCTATAACTCCAGTTTTAGGGGATCTGACACCCTCATACAGATACACATATAAGCAAAACACCGAGGCACAATAAAAATAAATAAACCTTTAAAATAAAAAAAGAATTCCCACAGGTTACACTGCCTTAGAACACAGCTCTCCAGCAGAAGCTCCAGGTACCCACAGCCCCCATTCAAAAGAAAGCGTTCCCACAGTCAAGGATACAGGAATGCCTTGCAGCAGCAGTCCAGCAAGCGCAGCAACAACTTGCAGCCCCCCAAAACCTTCATCAGCGCTACCTCCACCACCGGCTGGCTGGGGACGACACGGGTTTTGGTAGCTCCAGGCTGAGTTTCACTTGACAAAAACAGAAAAGGACATACTTTCATTTTTAAACACAGCATTTCTACAGCGGTACTCAAGAGAAGACTCAGCCTGACATGGTTACGCCCGATAGCACCCCACCGTTCTTTCACTGTCACCTGCTGTGAGCCTGTTTCAGTGCCCCACCAGCCCCTCTCTCTCCGCAGTCAACAGGCTTCCCTCATTAAAACAATGTGCACATCTTGGCATAGTTGATTATACCTCAGCACCAAACAGAGAATACAAAGGGTGCTCCTGACCAAGAGATGGGCCACCTACCTGGCAGACAACAACTCTGACAGGTCTTCAACTGAGTCCTCCAAATGCATGTTTTTCAAACGCTTTAAGCACTGTTCTACCTGGAGGAGAAGCAGCTTAAATTAGGATGTGAATAATACAACACCAAGATACGACCAAGAATGCAAAGAAAGCAAACTTTCACTGTATGGAAATAGGCCAAGACCTTCTCATTTAAGGGCAAGGAAACCTAAATCCCAGAACAACTGCTTCTGCTATGACGATGGAATTTAACCAACCCAATAAACTTCTCAATTCAAGAAAATTACCAGTTGCCAAGTGTACTCAATGCTATAAAGTGACCAAAATAAACATTAAGTCTCAATATTATAATTCGTTGAAGGAACATATCTATAGCTGTGAGCCTAGTAAAACAGAAAAGCAAATTCCTAACTGTTTCAGCAGTCTGTAAGCAGAAATGGAGAAAGTGACTTAGTCACAGAACTATACTGAACACCTACTATGGAAAAGGTATGCTAGCAGATAACATGGTATATGATACATCCCAATTTCTAATAATATAGAAGTTGGGGGTTGGTCTGGTGCTATATATATTCAAATGCTAAATTCTGAGCCTCATATCTAGTTGCAGTCTTGACAAGTGCATTCTCACATACACTGAACAGTGTTGTGTAAACTTTGCTCCCCAATTATCCTGGATTGGTTAATTAAAAAAAAAAAAAAAAAAAAAAAAAAAGGCTGGGCAGAAGAGAGGTTGGCAGGGCATCAGTTCCTGGGCATGGGGTCTCAGACAGGGACTATGAAGGCCAAAGAGGAGAAGAAAGAAGATGGAAAGAGAGGAGGTGGTCTGACGGATCTGCTGATCCAGCCCAGACAAAACAAATATTGGCAAGTAACTTGGGGCATGTGGCTGGGGAGTAACAGAGTAGTTTAGAACATTAGTATGAATCGTTCCTGCTCAGTTACAGTGCTTAAGCTTGGTAAGTAAATCAACAGGTCTCTGTCTCAATCGTTTGGGAGCTAGCTGGGTTAGGAAAGCACTCGAGATTTAATAAATTTTCTACAATAAATAACATATAAAGTACTTAACTAAATACTAAAATAGGTATGTTTCGTTTAAAACTGCAATCCCAGCCAGGTGTGAGCCTTTAATCTCAGCAATCGGGAGGCTGAGGCAGGCAGATCTCTGAGGTCCAGCGTGATCTACAGCGCAAGTTTCAGGACAGCCAGGGCTACACCGAAAAATTCTGTCTCAAAAAAACAAAACAGAAAATAACTGTAGTCTCCCCTTCTCTGTTTTTCCTGATAGCACCTCTTAGCAGCTGGCATACCAATTATTGACTGACTGGCTGGCTGACTACCCTTTTCTCTAAACTATACTATAAATTTTCCATGGACAAAATAACTTGTCCATTTTGTTCACCTGTTTAATCCAGTTCGTACAACATAAGTTAGTAGTTTCTCATTGTGGGGGAGGGGAAGGCCATGTTATCTTTTTTTTTAATTTCTAAGTTCTGACACCATCTTTTAAGATTTGACAGTTCAAGACAGTTATATACTTGGAAAATAGTGAGTAAACTATGGTTTAGGGGAGGGGAAGAGAGAAAGGGAAAGAAAACAGTTAAGAACATTAGCAAGGAAGTCAGTAAACAAGCTTGTTCTTGGATTAGAAGACCTCAGTAAAAAGTGCCCTAGAGAAGAAAACTTAGGGAAAGACCATGATCCTCTTTGATGAGGGGATATTCATCCCTTGGGCCTTAAGCAATGGAGTATAGCTAAACAGAAAGCATGATTCTGAAGTGAGAACAACAGTCCCTTTCACTGTTGTATATCCAACACAGTGTCAACAGAGAACTTTATGAAAAATAAATACGGGAAAGATGGCTCTGTCACAATGTGAGTAGAACACTGAGCTTTGAAAGGGTACTTGCAGAATTAGCAAAGTGAATACATGAATGGTACATACAGAACACAGCTGCAGCAGCTCTCTGCCATGCTGCAGTCTTAGTACTGGAGCTGAAGATCACAAGATTTCCTTAATCTCTAAAAATTACATGAAATCACTCTATACCACAACTTACTGTAAGCCCACTCACACCAACACACTGCTGATTAGATTATGACTCCAAAGAAGTAAACCATGATACCAAACCACAACTGCTTTCTTTTTTAAGACTTTAGGGATTAAATTAGTTTACTCTTGAACTAGACAAAGGCATTGTTAAAAGAGCCAAAACATGGTGAAAATTAAACAGGAAAGAATCAAAATACACTTTTTTGTTTGTTCATCTGTCTTATTTCTTGAGACAGGGTCTCTCTACATACCCCTGGTTGTGCTGGAACTCACTACCTAGACCAGGCTGGCCTTAGACTCACAGAGATCCCCTGCCTCTGTCTCTAAGTGCTGGGATTAAAGGCGTGCACCACCACACCGAGCTTTGAAATATACTTCTTGATTATAAATTATGTTTTGAAATGATTTTGGAAAAATAAAAGACTGAAAAAGCTAAGATGTAACTGTATCTTCTAGAGTTAAGAATAAAAATAATGTATGAATTTTCCATACATAACAAAATAGTTAAGTGGTAGTGTGGTTCTCGTGTTCATTAGTCCCGGGCTCCGTGTAGAGCAAAGGGTTTCCCCTCACCTGTCTGAGGGCCAAATGCGGCTTGTGGCGGCCCAGTCTGTTGTGATTGCTGTAGAGAACTGAGCATAACACATCGACTTCCACATCTAAGGCCGGGCTCTTGAGTGACTGTGTGACGAGATGGCATCCTTTAATGGCAGCTGCAGCGCAGACATCTAAAGCAGGGACAGTTGAAATGAGACTCGGCATCTCTACATTTACTGCATCATTTGCTGAACGAAATGGTCTGCCTTATTTATTTAAAAAAACAAAAACACAAATCAGCCTCAACTATAATAATATAATGAAAGATTTTAAGAAAGAAATCGGGAAATGGCGGCACATGATCAATCAGAGAACATGTTAAATGGGAAAGTCTTTACATCATTTTTTTCCCATGAGTGTCATAGGAGAACGGTCATCACTTGGTGTATACCTGCACCCCAAATATATAAAAGCTGGGCACAGGTTGACTCTGTCTTTAAAACCCTCACTTTGCTCTGAAGGTAAGCAACACAGAATGCATGAAGTTACAGCCTTCAAAGGCAAAGGAACTGTATTTGGATACCACTTTTTGATAAGAATATATAATACACTCAGCCCTCTACCTGAGGGCCATCTGTGCATTCAACCAACCTCACACTGAATATTGTCCCCTAAAATTCCATCTGTAGTGTGTTTCGATAGCAGTCACACTGTATAGGATACTATGTATAATAAAGATGTGTATAGGTCATACTGCAAATACTATCAACCATGTACCATGTTATAGATACTTGAGCACGTGCACATTTTTTATACGGAAGGATTCCTGGAACCAATTCCTCATGGATATCAATGGGAAACTACATTTAGAATAGAGACACCACCAGGGCCACCGGAAGTTGTATTATGCAACTAAAAGGCGGTAACAATGTTGCCTAATCTGAATACCAGTAGCTGGGAGAGAGGTGTGGTGTGCCACCTTGTGGTTCAAAAAGGAAACACAAGCACTCGAGGTGAAAATGTTCTCCATCCCTACCCACTATCTGGAGAATTTGTATCAGCTACCTGGGTGATGAAGAGTTGGTGGATTTCCCATATTATTCTGTTTTTAAAATTGTGACTAAAAAGGAATCATAAGGACCTTTAAACTGCATAGGAAAAATAAATGGAAAGATGACTTAAGGGGTTATATTTAACATTAACAAATGTGTCTATTTAATATAACAACTACTATCAGTTGACAGTTTTACCAGGCAGTTACAAATGCCTCGTTGAATCACCTCTTCTTTTCCCCCAATACAGCCAAGAAGTTTTTATTCCATTTTTGAGTGGGCTAATACCTCAGTTTTAGAAATAAAATTTCTTAGCTGACAGTCAGCCTCAAAAGACAAAACAGAAACAACCAAAAAAGTTAAAAGAACCAAAAGTACAGCATATTCTGGTAGCTGTGTCTCCTGATCTGAACGATTCTTTGTAGTTAACCATCCTTCAGGCTGCAGGTAGGCTGTTCTCACTACATTAAAAAATAAAGCACCCAGGTAATACCTCACACTTCACCTCCACCTTAATATTTGCATTTAATATTTTATTACATTTCTTTACTGGTTGAAGGGACATGACACAGCACTAAGTCCAGTGGAGTCCAGAGAACACATTGCTGGGGGGGGGGGGGAGGGAGTAGGTTCCCGACTTCTACCCGGTGAATCCCGGGAATCAACCCCTAATCTCGCCCGTAAGCATGAGACCATCTTTTCTTCCCACCCACCCAATAGGCTTTTCTAAAGGATCATGGGAAGAAAGTCCTAAAAGAGATCCTGCCCATGATTTGGGAGCGGGTAAATCAAATCACACAATCCGGTGGTTATGCATGCGCCCCTCCACATCATATAAATATAAATCAAAACTCAAAACACAGACCCCACTGAGCTGCCACCTCCACGACTCTTTGGGAGTCCTTGTTTTCTAATGAAACTGTCTGAGGACTGAATTTTTTTCTTTTTCTTTTTCCTCCTTGAGAACTCAGAGACCCGAGGAACTCCTCTGCCCGGCAAGGGAAAAACGAGCTCCACTTTAAAGACAAGCCCGAGGTCCTAGGCCGTGATGCTGGGCACTGGGGTGACAGCCCCGGTCCCGGGGGACAGCACAGGGTCCCAGGCAGCGTGTGGGAGTTACACGCTGCACACGTCAAGCCCGGGCTACCCTGCTGCGACGTTCCGGTTAAGGCAACTCAGGGGCACACCAGCCTCCCAGTCCCGGGTAACCCCACGCCGCGCTGCCCAGGCCGGACCTTCCGGCCGGTGCGCCCCTTCCCGGCGTCCCCCGCGCTCAGGAAGTCCCTCCCCTTCGCACGTGCGCCGGCCCGCCCGCCCCGGGGCAGACGCCGAGCCTCCTCGCCCGCCTCACTCACCCAGGGTGGCGCTGGGCTCCTCCACCGTGAGTGTGCGGCGGCTGCCCGCCTGGGGGATCCTCACGCGGTTCCACGGCTCCGCTCCGGGCCGCGCCGCGGCGGCCATCTTCAGCGGCGCTGGAGGGCCTGGGAGGGCCGAGCCCGGCGAGACCAGCGTGAGCGGCTCAGCCGCGAGAGGGACGGGAGGAAGTGGGGGGCGGGCCCGAGGTGTGCCGCCCGGGCCTGGGGCGGGGTCACGGCCCGTTCGAACCTGTGGGAAAGGAGAAATCGGTATTCGTAAATTCCTTGGATCATATCAGATGTGGGATCCGTCTCATACTAGCGATTTATACTGAGTAGTTAAGACTACATACCTTGCCTTACAGCCCAACTTGGATAATAACAAATCCAGAGGTTTTCTTGACAACCCATTACCACTGTCATTGTCTCAGACAAAATATTCAAGCTCTGCTGGTCCTTATCACGTCGATACCTGATGGTTTTTTATTCTCAGCCGTACTACCTTTCACAATGTGGAGAGAAGCAGTTGGTGGGCGTTAGAGAGGGCTAGGCTGCTTCAGTCTGTCTGCAGATTACTATATACCAGCTATGTGATCTCAGAAAGTTAATGTAGAGGAATTTTAAGTCAGAACATGACTATTGCGGCAAGAGATCACATGAAAAGACCTTCTAGGTCTGTGTGAGCCAGCTGAACTACTAACACGCCCATAATCTAGGACACAGGCAAATAGATCTGCGTACAAGTCCAGCCTGGTATAGAGCAAGTTTTGGGTAAAGAAAAACTTAGGTGTAGTGGTACAGGCCTTTAATCCCAAACAATGAAGATAAAGACATTTTGTAGGAGGAAGCACCCTTGTTTAAAAGTGATGTCTAAATTAGAATTAGTGCTACTCAAGCTCCAGCTATACCACTCCTAGGCATATGTTCAAAATATGCTCAAGTATACAAGGACATTTGCTCAACCATGTTCCTAGCAGCTTTATTCATAATAGCCAGAAGCTGGAAACAATCCAGGTGCCCCTCAGTTGAGGAATAGATACAGAAATTGTGATACATTTACACAATGGAGCACTACTCAGTAATTAAAACCAAGGAAATCATGAAATTTGCAGGCAAATGGTGGGAACTAGAAAAGATCATCCTGAGTGAGGTATCCCAGAAGCAGAAAGACTCACATGGTATATGCTCACTTATAAGTGGACATTAGACTACACCTAAAGAAACTAAGCAAGAAGGAAGACCCTGGCTAAGATGCTCAATCCTCATTCAGAAGGGCAAACAGGATAGACATCGGAAGAAGGTGAAAACAAGGAACAAGACAGGAGCCTACCACAGAATACCTCTGAAAGACTCTACCCAGCAGGGTATTAAAGCAGATCCTGAGACTCATAGCCAAACTTTAGGCAGAATGCAAAACAGATATTGGCATTATAATTCATAGCAGTACCAAAATAACAATCTTGTGAAAGAAGGGGAAGATAGAAAGACCTGGAGGGGACAGGATCTCTACAAGGAGAAAAACAGAACCAAAAGGGCTCAGGGGTCTTTTCTGAGACTGATACTCCAACCAAGGACAATTCATGGAGATAACCTAGAACCCCTGCACAAATGTAGCCCATGGCAGCTCAGTCTCCAAGTGAGTACCCTAGTAAGGGGAATAGGGGCTGTCTCTGACAGTAACTCAGTGGCTGGCTCTTTGATCACCTCTTTGATTGGGGGTGCATCCTTACCAGGCCACAGAGGAAGACATTGTAGCTAGTCCTGATTAGACCTGATAGGCTAGGGTCAGATGCAAGGGGAGGAAGACCTCCCCTATCAGTGGACTGGGGAAGAGGCATGGAAGGAGATGTGGGAGGAGACAAGGGTGGGATTACAGCTGGGATACAAAATTAATACATTGTAATAAAGTAAAACTATATATTTTTTTTAAAAAAAGTGAGTGGCAGAAAAGGTGAAGAATCAGAGAAAAGTTTGACAAAATAGGATATACCCAACTCTCACTAGGAGAAAAAAGAAAGTGAAGCTACTTAAGGGGCAATACAGAAAGGGGCCAGTTTTACTAGGACAGTAAAGACAGAACTCAGGTGAATACCAAATGAGCCAGAGAATGAGGAGCCACAAGATTAGAGCAGATTGCTTGGATTAGTTTGAGGCCAAGCAGAGCAATTCAGAGGCAGAAAACCGAGATTGAATAAGTTAGTTGGGAGAGGAGTTTGAACCAACAGTTTGAGTTGAAACAGCCCTAGCCCAAAGCTCAGAAAGAAAAAGAAATGGTGAGCTTATTATGCAGTAAGTTTCAGAGGCTGAAAACATTCTAGACCTAGGTTAAATTGCAAGGAGGCTAGAAAGTTCTAGGGCTAGGCGTGGGTTAGCAGGAGGCAGTAAGCCTCCCATGTAACAATTGAACTGGGAGAATAAAAGTTTCTTTTACAAGTTAATTTCTCTGGACCTCAGTATGCTTGTGAGTAAAGACCTTCATAGGTTATGAAGTATATTAGAATTGTACCTACAAAAAATTTTTTACTCTTACTAGATTCATACATAATGCAGTAATCTTGTCCTACTGAAACCTTTCTGTCCTCTGTGTGTTTCTTGCAGATAACTGAGCTTCCATCTGGACCATCTCCCGAACAACCTCACTTCTTCAGTCAGCTCTGGATCTATTAGCTTTGATAATTCTTCCTAAACACCTGTCCTCACTATTTCCATTCCCCTTTAATGCACTACCATTGTGCCCCCATTCTTAAATGTATATTTGTGTTTTGACTGTATGTATGTCTGTGTGAGGGTGTCAGATCTCCTAGAAAGGGAGTTACAGACAGTTCTGAGCTGCCATGTGGGTGCTGGGGATTGAACTTGCATCCTCTGGAAGAGCAGTCAGTGCTCTTAACTTTAAGCCATCTATCTCTCCAGCCCTACATTGTGCCCTTTTGATGGCCTGTACACTAGTCTCCGATTTTAGCTGTGACAAATTACCAAGAACTTAACAGATTGAACCAACACAAAGTTACTGGATTTGTGGAAAACAGAAAATCATTTTTTTGTGTGTGGGGGTGGGGGGGACAGCTAATGCATGTGTGTCCATGGCTGTGTGGAGGCTAAGGGTAACGGTTAGACTTAGGTTGAGACCCCTTTGGGGATCAAACGAACCTTTCACACAGGGTCACCTAAGACCATCAGAAAACAGATATTTGCATTATAATTCATAACAGTAGCAAAATAACAATTACGAAGTAGCAACAAAAAATAATTTTATGTTGTGGATCACCACAGCCATATTATCTGAGACAGATAATAGAAAGAAAAGATAGATACAGATAAGGATATGTCTGTGGTACAACGATAGAAAGGGAGTGTAAGAATATGAGGTCTGTGTTCCCATGAAGAAGGTCTGAGGTCCTAAAGAAGAGTGAAGACAAGAAGGTGGTGTTGTGTGAGCGTGCATATTGAAGTCGAAGCTTCCGGAAGTGGGCATAAGGAAAGAGCGCTAGGCAGCTTTTCAAGTCAGGCTTAAAGAATTTTAGATTCCAGAGAAAGACTGTCCCAGACATAGAAGACCACAAATATGTAACCCTTACATACCTCAGTAATCCAAGACATGCATATTAAAATAATTTTGAGATACTATTAAATAGAATAAATGGCTGGTGTGTTACTGGAGCTTTGTGCATGTGTGTGCACACAAAATACAAAGATCTTTTCTAGTCCTGAAAATAGAAAATAAGATGAGCTTGTTGCACATATGTAATATTAGCCCTCAAGAGACTAAGGCCAGGAGGGGGCTACAGCTGGGATACAAAGTGAATAAAGTATAATTAATAAAAATTAAAAAAGATTAGCCATCATAGCATGAATGCATTGAAGCAACACATAGTATAAATATATATATGTAATTTGATGTAGCTTAAATAAAAACTTCAAACACCATGTTTCAAAATAATATTTCAAAGTATTGTGCAGATCCCAAATTCACTGTACTGTTTTTTGAGCAAATTCTAATATAAAACACCGCATGTTAGACAGATGGCTCACTGGTTAAGAGTCAGTACTGTTCTCCCAGAGGATATGAGCTTGGTTCAAAGCACCATTTCCAGAGGGAGGCTCACAGCTGGCTGTAACTGCAGCTCTAGGGTCTCCAGTGCCTCTGGCGCTGTGGACACCAGTACTCACGTACAGCTACTCACACCCGTCCATACGTATAATACAATTAAAAATAAAATCTTCGGAAAAAAGAGACTAAGGCAAGTGGATCTCCTTGAGTTTGAGTTACAAACTGAGTTACTGCAATACCCTGTCCCAAATTGAAAACAGAAAACAGGAAATTACAGTGATTACACTATATCCTCACAAGAAATCTGTTGTTTTCTAATGGTTTGGCAGTAAAGTTCTCCCCCTCCCCCCCAAAAAAATCTCAAAATGTGTAAAACAAATAGTTAAAAGAATTGTAGTAGCTGAGGGTGATGATGGGCCCTCCTGTTAAGACCTCCTGTCTTAGTTCCCATAAGTGATTCACAAGCCCATGCTTGGGGATGGTTTGCTATCCTCTGGTATAAATAAGTATGTACTGATAAGAGCAATTTTTGAAGCTACATTAAGGTGTTTTTTTTTTTTAATTATTCTATCCAATATCTGAGTTTTGCCAGATTGTGTGTGTGTATGTATGTATGTATGTATATTCTGCTGCCTGGTGCTGATGGCAGTCAGAAGAGAGTATTAGGTCCTCTGGAACCACCCAAGACTGTGTGTATGGGGGGGGGATGGAGAGGAACAGAGGGAGGTGTTCTCAGGAGCCTGTACACTCAGAGGCACATACCTTATTAAGGCTCTAATCCCATGCTTCTAACTTAGTGATTTGCAAGCGCTGCCAGGTGCTTGTTATACCACTGTGGGCCACTAGAGGGAGAATAACTTATTTTTAATTTACAATGTTGACCTTCTTTGTAGTGGCAGTTGGTCCCTGACCCTTTTTAACAGCTCCCAGAAGTACCCCCAATAATACCAGCAGTGACTCCTCAGTGACCTGTGTCCCAATTCTGCAAGTGTCTCCTAAGTCTGCCTTCTGATAGCCTGAATTCCTGATCTTGTCTCCCCAGCTCTAAGAAGGTAATTGAAAGTTACTTGTACTAGTATACTATTGTAGTTTTGCATTTCAGCTCTGAAATGTCCATTTAACCTACAATCTTTTAAATTCTCTCCAAGGTAAAATGTGTGACATTTATTCCTTTTTACTAAGGGGCTCTAACTGGTACTTGGGGCCAGAGGTGGTTCCAGGAAACAGTCCCTCAGTGTGGGATTCAGTGGTTGATATGATCCTATCATTAGTTTTGAACACAATAGCGATATTTTTCATTGAGGCAATGGAATATGGTAAGTCTGTGATATGCTGTGTCATCATTCTTAAATACAGGAGGTTGACTGGGATGAAGAACTTTCTGAAATCCACCAGGGAACCAGAAGCAAGTAACAGTGGTGCTTCGGAATGAACTAGAGAGCCTAAGAAAATGGCAAGACTGGTTTTCTTACTCTGCTCAAGTCAAAACCAGAGTTTCTGTGGTAACTGCAAATGCTTCACTAGTTTGTTAGAATTTCTAGCAGACTTGGACTCAAAACACAGTTTTGTGGGTTGCAGAATTACAACTCAGCATTTGTGTGCTCATAAGCCTCATATGTAGATATGATCAGTTGGTTAAAAGAAAGACTTTGAGCCTTGATATGATAACCATCTATTTGGACTCAGGAAAAGCTGAGATCTTGGGACTTCCTATCTGCCTATGTCTCAAAGGACTGACATGAAGATCTTACAGTAATCTCAAGACACATTCCAGCCACATCTCATTACCTCTAGGACTATATCTAGATGCAGGTTTGGGTTTGTTCTGGGGGACCAAATACAAAGTCTGGCACAAAAGCAAATAGTTTATACTCCAAAGTATAAACAAAATATTGTTCATTTTAGTGACAGAAACTCAAGTAACACAGATCTAAGGTTATTAGACCAGAGATGATAGGTATAAAACAGTGAACCAGACAAACTGTACTGATTTGGGAGGATCTTGAAGCTATAAGTTGTCTATAACTATATCCTCTGATGATTGTGGTGAACCTGCTGGAACCTATATGCAGTGAGGCTAACTGCCAGAATTGTCTTGGGATAATGTAGAGGGTAAGAGGCAAAGGCTTGGGGGAATTGGAATGTTGGAGTGGGTGTGTAATCTGTGGTCTGTGCACCCACTTCAACCCCAGTGGTGTTGCCTCCAAGGAATTTCAGGCACAACTCCCCACGCTGAGGCACTGAGAAATGTGTTAATGAGAGGGTGACAGTGCCTTCTGTGATGAGTGCCTTCAGTAGATGAACTGGTAGTAAGCCACTGAACTGACCTCCCAGGTTTCAGTGAGAATTGTAGGATCCCATAGAGACAAAGATCAATTGGCAATGATCTATAAGAGACCAAGTTGCTGCATTGTTTTGACCACTGGTAGCTGATTGATCAAAGAGTCTGGAGCAACTGAATAGATCTCAGCCTATTAAGGCATTGTTTTGTCTATGTTATAGGGTCCAAGAAACTGGTTTTAGCACCAAGGTGGAAAGATAGTATATCTTACTTAACTTCCAGACAAGTTGAACAAGATAAGAGTCTTTGGTGTATAGTGAGCCAGGACAGTGCTGTTCACTGTCATGTACAGTAACAAGAAACTGAAGATGTATAAACTTTGTTGGTGTCTAATACTTGATACCCAAAATATGGCACCATGGTAGTTGAGAAAACAATTGGAAGCAAGAATTTCAGTCTCTTTCAGACCCATTTTCTCCATATAATTTCTCCAGAAGGATTACCCAGACCATTTACCATGGAAGCTGGAATTCATTCTCAGCAAAAGCTTATGCTGCAAGTTTGCTTGGGGCTCAGAGATAGATGTAACTTTCATCTCACTCTACTGGACTAAATAGTCATATGAGCAATTTCCAGGAAAGAGGAAATAGATTCCATCTCTTATGGGAGAAAGAAGCAAAGACACTTTGCTAAGCAGCATGTGCATAGGGTGATGTGATCCATTCACTGAAGACCATTTTAACAAGTTCCTATAGCCTGATAGGAAATGTTTCATCTTAGACATAAACCTGGGGCCCATGTGCACTTCAGGATAACTATGAATGTGGCAGAACACAAAACTTAAAACACTGTGAGATATTTTAGTGAGTTTTATTTTTATTGTATTTATGTTTAACTTGATTGTGTGGTTTTCAACCATGAACTTTGTAGGTAACAACTTTGTCTCAGAGGAAGAGGATGGAAAGAAGTCTGGGGTCTAGGCAGGAGTTCCTACAGACCCTGATCACATGATTTTCCCAGGATCCAAAGGAAGATAGCAATGAGATGTTATGGTGATAAAGAAGATTATATGGAAGAAGTGATTTCATTTACTTTATTATAGAAGCCCCTCTCCAGTTCAAGTCGTCTGTCAGTCCACTTCAGTCTCAAACACTGACAGGTCATAGCACAAATGACTCTAAAGTCATTAATTCAGTCACTTCCCTTTCTGACAATACCTTTCTACTTTTCAATCTTTCTTCTCAAGGTATCCCTTATAAACTGACCCATGTTCTCTCACTCCAGGATACAAAGCTGTGCTGCCTTCTCTGGCCTGTCTTGGATTAAATGTGGCCAAAACACAAAGATGTCATTTTAAGACAAGAATTTTTAACAAGCACCTATAAAGAACTATAGAGATGGCTCTAAAAGTGTGACTGTGCTTGCAGACGACCTAAGTTCAAGTCTGTGCACTCATGTCAGGGTCACAACTCCCTATAACTCCAGCTTCAGAACTGCACTCCCAGGCACTCACCCACAAGCAGATACATGCATATAATTTATTTTTTTAAAACTTGGAGGAGGGGGAGAATGAAACAAGGTTTCTTTATGTAGCCCTGTTGTCCTGGAATTCACTTTATAGACCAGGCCAACCTTGAACTTGGAGATCCACCTGCCTCTGCTTTTTTAATGTTAAGAATAATGGTGTAGACACTGGGTTTAAAAAAAAAAAAATCTTAAATCTTTATCGAGACCGAATCACTATTCCTAGATCTTCTTTTGTCTATATCTTCTTAGTGCTATAGTTTCAAATGTCTTTCTTGGTGGGATGGTGAGAGCATTGTATTTGGAAAAGGCTAATAAATATATGAAGAACGAATAAAGAAGCTAAACATTGCACTTTGGGGGGCTGCAGAGATGGCTCAGTGGCTAAGCGTGTGGTGATCTTGCAAAGAACCCATGTTCAGTTCCCAACACCATATCAGGTGGCTTACAACTTCCTGTAACTCCAGTTTCAGGACCTCTGGATGCTGAACAGACCTGCATGCTCACACACAAACAATTAAAAATAAAATACCTTTTGTTTTTTGTTTGTTTGTTTTTCTACACTAGGTCTCACTATGTCTGTCCTGGAACTCACTATGTAGATCAGGCTGACCTTGAACTCACTGAAATTCGGTTGCCTCTGCCTCCCAAGTACTGGTTTAAAGGCATATGCCACTATGCTGAGCTATTAAAAAATATTTTTAAGTTTCGCTTTTGGACACATTGTAAGTGCCAATACTGGATTTAATTTTTCAGAGTTAATTTCTAAATCTGATATTCATTAAATTGACTCTATAGGTCTATGTAATATTTTAATTATATAAAATTATTTAGCCTTCACTTAATAGCCTGTTAGTAATGTATCTATGTGTATTGCTGAATATCAGCAAATTACTAAAACTTTTTTAAATTTTATTTATTATGTATACAATGTTCTGTCTGCATGTATGCCTGCATGCCAGAAGAAGACACCAGATCTTATTGTAGATGGTTGTGAGCCACCATGTGATTGCTGGGAACTGAACTCAGGACCTCTGGAAGAACAGCCAGTGCTCTTAATCTCTGAGCCATCTCTCCAGCCCCTACTAAAACTTTTTATCAAGATTTATTTTATGTATAATGAATGTTTTGCCTATATGTATGTATATGCACTACAAACATGCCTACTGCCCACAGAGGTCAGAAGAGAGCCCACCTGATGGTTAAGGATGGTTGTGAGCTACCATGTGGGTGCTGGGTGCTGGGAACCAAACCCATGACCTCTGCAAGAGCAGTTAAGTGTTCTTAACTGCTGAACCATCATTCCTGCCCCTGTGAAACTAATTTTAATTTAGAAAAAAAAAAAGCTGATGTTATATGAACTTTCCTTAATTCTCACATTTCAAAGATAACTCAGCAGGAGAGGATTATTCATATGGTATGAGGGCTGACTATAATTTATTTTCCTGAGAAAGCTTTCTCCCCCAAATGAAGTTTTCAAATTGCTGCCGTGCACAATGACTTTCAGTCTTGAGCCTGTCTGTTTTCTTGCTCTAGTTCAGATGCTCCTTGTTCTGCCCCAAAGTGAAAACTGTCCCTGAACTTCCGCATTCCTCTGCCTCCACCTCACGTTATCCCGCCTTGTCTGTCTCCTTCCCAAGACTCCTCTGTCCAACTCCTCAAGTACATGCATGCAAGTGAGGATATGTCCTACCTTGCTGTTGTATGGCTGCTTGGCAAATAATTGTTGAATCCATACTGTATTAACTCATAGTCAAAAGCCTTCCAACAGCTAGTATGAAATTAAAATTTTCATAGTGAAAAAGCTAGTTCTACAAGTGATTGGGAAAACATTTGAAGGGAACTGATCCAGTTTGTCAATGTCTTATAACATGGCCTCCAAAAATTTCTTCATCATAAGAAGTATTGTTCCTGAAGTAGATGTTGATTGAAAATGCTAGCTTCTCTCTTGATGTACTTTTTGAGAATTTTGTCATTTTCAGACCTCAAAAAAAAAAAAAAGGTTTCTTTTAAAATGTAATTTACATTCAGAAATGCTAAGGAGACAGCTTCTTGCTTGAATGGAGGTGTTAGGTCCAAGAATCACTGAAGGAAGACCCCAGACTCAAGTAGCATGTAAAAGCAAAGAGTGTTTATATTGCAGAGAAAACCACCATGCTGGGGTCACCACTTTCACAGAATGTAGGCAACCCCAGGGAGCTCACAGGCTCGTTTTAAAGCCAGAAAAGGTAATTTCTACTGTGGTTATGTGACCTCGATGGGGAGTGGCTAATGTACGTGGAGGCTACTTGACTCCCATTGGGACTGGCGGGCTCCTTGGAATTAACCCCTCTCAGAGGGACTCGTAGATGTAGGATAGTAACATGTTTCATTGAATTCCTGAAGTGAGTTTCGGTTTAGAATTTCACTCAAAGTGTAGAGGAAAGGATGTATAGCCCATTGGTAGGATACTTTCAGACATGCCTAAGGGTCTGGGTTAAAGCTCAGCCCTGGCTGGGAGTTCTGGACCATTTCCTGAGTCAAATACATTTCACTCTTTGAGACTATTGGAAGGCAATCTGATAAGACTTGTACTTAACCCAAGATACCTTAGGTGGTCACTGAAGTAAAGGAAGCAGGGGCTGTTGTAATGATTCTTACTATTCTTACATGGTTCAGTTCCCAGCACTGTTGTTATAAAGAAAATCCCAAATGTTCAATTTTACCAATGAAGACTCAGGAACCACATGCTGGGGTGAAAACTTGCTAGCTCAGAGAGGCAGAGAAAGCTCCCAGCTGACCTTCCTACACAGCTCAAAAAACCAGAAGCCCAAGGTCGAAAGCTTTCTAGCTCAGCTGGCAGCCCAGGAGGAAAAGGTCTGCTAGCTCACCCAGCAGCCCAGGAAGAAAAAGCTAAAAGCTAAAAAGCTAAAAGCCAAAGAGCTCCTTCTTCACCATGCTGTCTTAAATACCCTTCAACTCAAAGTTCCTGCTTTCTGTTAAATCCCTGTCAGCTGGTTTCTTGCTCTGCCTCTTGACCTAGGGTTAACCTTATTAAATCCTGTGTTCAGACCTCTCTTGGATTAAAGGTGTGTGTTAGGACTGAACCAAACCAAACAAGGATTAAGTTTTTACAGTTCACAATCTCAAGGTTCACAATAGGATCAAATATTCTGCAACACAGCACCCCCTTCTGTGGGTCACAACCACTTGTAACTTAGGTCCGGAGGGCCTGATGCCACAGGCCTCTGCAGCAACAAGGCAGGGTACACAGGCAAAAGGGGGGGGAGAGACAGAGAAGCAGAGAGAGTAAAAGAGACAGAAAAGAAAGCAGCAATGAGAAATGAGATCCCAGCAATGCTGAGACATTAGACTCTTGAATAACCGACTGTTCAAACTCCTTTAGTTTAATATAGCTTTCTTTCATAATATTTAGATTCGCATTTTAGTGTAACAGAATAGCTTTTTAAGCTTATCCTCCTTATGGGCCTTTATGTAACACCTTAAATTTACTTAAGAAATCAACCCTCCTGTTCTGGCTTGCTCAGTACCTGTCTTGTCCTCGAGAGGGCAGCATGGCGCTATGACTGGATTACCTACTAAATGGGTCACTGTGGCCTCAGAAGCCATAAAGAGCACTTGGAGACCTGAGACAGAATAGACAAGTCCATTTACCTCTGCCAGAGAAGATTCAGGTAGCCAAAGGAGCGTCCCACAGGTAGAGTAGACTTCAAGGCTTGTCCTGGAAGAGAAAGAGGTCTTGAGACCAAAGTAATGCCTTAATCTAAATGTGTTCTCAAGGAGCAGATTCACCTGACCTGAAAATCACTAGACTCTCTCTCTCTCTCTCTCTCTCTCTCTCTCTCTCTGTGTGTGTGTGTGTGTGTGTGTGTGTGTGTGTGTGTGTGTGTGTGTGTGTGTGTGAGGGGTGGGGTTGGGGAGGAGATAATCAGATAATTGGATGTATTTTCTCAACATTAAAGTCTAAATGCCCAGAAATTGGACCTAGGGAAAAATGGAATCATTATTTCCACTCATTTTCACTGCCTTGAGGCAGAATTTCCAAGTCAAATTTCCAAGGTGCAAAGAAACTGGATGGCTTGTTTTGCTTTCTTCTCCATTGCAAGTTTCCTCCTGAGAGCTGGGCATGGATCAGTAAAAACCCTCCACTAGGGCTGCCAGCAAGTCTGTGCCTGATTTGGCAGGTTTCTGAGAGGTACCAGGACTTCCTCTCACCAGGGCCTCTAATGGAACATAACACCCTAGAACCAAGGCAGGGACAGAGCCAAGCCACGTTTTCCGTGTCTGATGCTGAACCCAGGAGCCATCTTTTGTGTTCAAGGAGTCTTTAAAGCATTGCTCTGAGAACTTAAGACATGACCTTGTAGTCTCATTTCTTGGAAACTATCTGTACACATATGCACAAACACCAGGAAACAGATTTCAGTAAAGTCACGTTCCTACAATCGTCATTATATCACTATTTATGGCTGATAACTCATAAAATCTATTATGGAAAAATCAGCTTAGCACAAATTTTGCCTTAGGAGTATTGAGAGAAAAAGAAAAAAAAAATAGAATCAGGGCAGTAGGCACAGATAGGTGCTATTATATGATAAAGCCAACACATGGAGTTATACCTAAATCAGGTCAGCTCCAGCATTAAAAAAATTGAAACTATCAAGATTAGCATTGAAAATCTCCCTCAGTCATGCAGGAACTGAGAAAACACAAATGCTTCATTTTCTGTTCTGTTCCCAAACAGCCAGAAAGTATCATATGATCAGTTAATATCTGCCAAATGAAGAAAATAATTAAGAAATGTGCCACAGGAGCTGAAGAAATGGCTCTGTGGTTAAGAGCATGTGTTGCTCTTGCAGAGGACTTGGGTTCAGTTCCCAGCAACCATGTCAGAGGATCACAATCACCTGTAACTCCAGCTTCAAAGGATCTGATGTCCTCTTCTGGCCTCCAAGGACACTGCATACCTGTGGTACAATCACAAACAAGGCATGCATACACATAAAATATAAACAAGCCCTTTCTAAAAAGAAATGTCCCGTATCAGAAACTCCTTTCTGATATGCCTTTCTGGTTCTTCTCTCTCCTCTCTCAGAATTGCACTAAATGATGGCTTCTAAAGATCAACAGTGGCTGAAGTAGGCAGCTTAGATATAGGAGTCACATTGTATGCAAATCCATAGCCCCCCCCCCAGCAAGATGCTGACCCTAGAGGAGAGGAGGGTATGGCACCAGTATTGACCGAAAACTTGCAAAATTCCCATCTCATACTTTTTCTGGAGTACAGTTGCCAAATTCAACAACAACAAAAACTACAGGGTATTTAGTTAAATTTGAATTTCAAATAATTGGAGGTAGCCTAAGATAAATTTATACTCCTAAAATATTGGGTCTCTGAAATTCAAAACCGAGCTGCATCCTGTATTTTAAGTGGCAAGCTTGCTCTAGGAGACACACTTTCTCAGCAGAAGAGTGGGAGGATTTTCTGACTTTTTAATGGTAGTCTCTTTTCCTCTGCGGCTCTGAGGCTGCATCATTTCAATTTCATGGTCTCGGTGGCATTATAGTGTAAGAGTGAATTGCATTGCATCCCTTTAATTATGACATGAAGAACTCTGATATTTAAAAAGGTTCCCCAAGTTCAGAGTTTTGGTTTGGGTTTTTCTTTCTTTTTCCAAGAGTGTGTGTTGAAAACAACTGGCGTGTTTATTTTATTGGTTTGTTTTGGTGTGTGGAGGCAGGACTCTCTCCCAGGCCAGCCCCCAGCTCACAAAGACTCTGTCTCATCCCCAAACTGGAATTAGAGGCATTTGCCATCAACTCAGCTTTATATGTTTGCTTTAAAAGCTTAACTGATGTCAATTGCAAGTCCTGGTGTTTTGAATGGCCCCTGGTACTCAGCCTTTGGAGAGCATTGACCCAGGGCTCCTGGCTGAAAGGGCAGCCTCGGTGTCTAATATCCTGATATCCATCAGGTACATCCGTGATGCTCAAAGCCAGGTCCTCTTTCTCTACTTGTGTACACATGACTACCTGGCTTTGGCTAGGAAATTCACAAAAGGGATGCCCACTCCAGGAACACTGTGTTAGAGACAGGTTCTTAGGGTTGAATAAAGTTGTTTAGCCAGCTCCCCTGCTATGTTGGCTTTCTGTTTGGGGGTACCCTGTCTGGTCTGCCTATATGGAATTTCCAGGACTATGCACTCGTCTTCCTAGAAGCAGAGGTGGCAGCACAACTGTTGAGGATGAACCCCCAAAGGGCCAGAATAAAGTGCTATTGGCACTACAGGAGAGGAGCTGTGGATCCAGATCCACCTGTGCTGCAGAGGAGCTGGTAAATGCCTCAACACTTGAGAGCTCCTGATATTTTTCTGAGGACACAGGAACTTTCTAATCTTGAAAACTCCATAGGATACCTGTCTGTGGGGCATGGACCACCAGCCCCAGTTTCTGGGGACCCTAGCCAAGAATCTATTCTTTTTTTTCTATTCCCTTGGCTCCTCTGGAGGACATTGGTAGATTGATTCTGGCCCATTTCTGGGTTGAGTGTCATGTCCCCAATTCATAGTTTGAGACCACATATGACTGCCTTAATAGGTTTGTTGGTTTGTTTTTTAATCTGAACAAAGCATATTATCAGGTAACCCTTTCCTACACTTCAGGAAATAATTGTTGAGTAAATACTATTGTTTAGAAGGTTTAAAATGGGTTTAGGAGACCTTGTTTTCTAAGTAACTTCCAACCAATCTACCATCTTTATCACAGAGTGCCTCTCACACCACAAGGGAAGGCAGCTGTGGTCTGGACACGTAGGGTTCATAATGGAAGAGATGGTGAGGACTCAGCTTCTCCTACATAAATGTGGCTCAGCAAAGGTGAGCCCAGAGCTCTTGCTCTGGGCTCTTGCTCACTAATGCCCAGAGCCAGTCCTTCCTAGGCCCCAGGAAGCTGTGGCTCAACACAAATGATCCTGGTTGCAGTCCACTTATGTTAGGCTCTGCTTGACCCAGTCATCTTTGCCAGAAGTCTTTGTGGACAGACACCCTGGTTCCTTGGGAGAAGGCAGGGGTGGAGGAGTTCTGAGGCAGAGAGAGTTAGCTAGGAGCCGGAAGCAGCTGCACCTTTCCATTAGAAAATTTTTGTTTCGGGTGCTGGAGAAATGGCTCAGAGGATAAGAGCACTGATTGCTCTTCCCAAAGGTCCTGAGTTCAATTCCCAGCAACCACATGGTGGCTCACAACCATCTAAACATGAAATCTGGTTCCCTCTTCTGGCGTGCAGGTGTACATGCTAACACACATTGCATAAGTAATAAAATAAATAAATCTTTAAAAAAAAAAAAAGAAAATTTTTGTTTCAATGACCACAATGCTTAGATTGTTTCTTTTGTAAAAACTTATTTTATGTGTGTAGAATGTATATGCAGGTGCCCACAGAGGCCAGAAGAGGGTGCCATATCCTCTAAAGATACAGTTACAGTAGGTTGTAAGCCACCCAGCATGGGTGCTGGGAACCAAATCCAGATCCTCTGTAAGAGGTACAAGTGCTTAACCACTGAGCTATCTCTCCAGCCCGCAATGCTTAAGGTGTAAGAATCCTACAAATAAATGTTGTTTTGCCACTTGCTAGAATTATTTTTAATAAATTAATGAGATGAATTAAGCGGTTTTTTTTTCCAGAATGCTTTTATACATAGCTTTTATATATAGCTTTTTCTCCCCTTCAAATTAACAGCTATTTATTTTTCCTTTCTTTTTCTTATTGCTTTCTCTCTTTCTCTTCAGTGTTTCTAAACTCTGGTGCCATTTTGATGGGATAATTCTTTGTTTTGAGGGGTTGTTCTGCTCATTGAAGGACATATCACAGACTTTTTCACTTTTATCCCAATTGTGACAATTTAAAAACATGCAGAGACACTGTCAAAATTTTCCTGAGGGACAAAGTTGACTTCGCCCATGAAGAGCCACAGCAGTGCAAGCCTCCATTGATAACAACTGCCTGGTCTATACAACTCCTCCTGCTATGAACACATCTGCACGTGCCCTGTTCTTCTGACACACATAACATTTCCTTCTGTTCCTTTCCCTGGAGCACAGTGCCTTTCTCCTTTCTCCTGACACGCTCATGCTTACACTTTACATCCTAAATCAAATGGTTGCCTGTATATCTCCACATGCACTCACTCCAACTCAATTCCCCATCCCTCCTCAAGCCGCCACAGGAACCATGCGTGTCTTTACTTGTGTTAGTGGTCCTCGCTTACGACTTTGCAATTGAGAATGAACTCAACCCTACATCCCTTAGAGCCTGTGCATTCCTACACTGCCCAGAATGGACTCGTGTGTGTGTGTGCGTGTGTGTGTGTGTGCGTGTGTGTGTGTGTGTGTGTATCCTAATAAATATACACAGTACTCATCTGAAGTAAATGTTTTTGTTGAAGCATAAGCCAAAGCCTTCCTTTCTGCTACTGACTGTGTTTTCTATGGGATCTGTGGATTTTAGAATTCATCAAGTAAACCAATTTTAGTTAGTTTAGACTACACTCTTTTTCTCCAGCAAATCTAGATTCCTTTCTATTTTTCCAAACATGCCTGGTACAGTCCATCTCCATACCATTTGGGAAAATAGTTTCTTCCTATTCAGATCCACCTCAAATAGTGCCTCCACACCCTCAACACACACACACACACACACACACACACACAAACACAGGATCTCTTTCTTCTGAAAGAATCTTGGTTTCCTCCTTTTATCTTTGCCAACTCCCTATTGCTTTTGGCTTCATTTTGGGTTTTACTCCTTGCCTCAAAGCCCAGGTTTTCCTCTTAGACCTGCAGCTCTTTAGAACAGCTTAAGGGTACTAGACACTGAGAATTGGATGAGTCATAGAAAGAGCAGATTGCCCTAAAGTACTCAGTTAATACTTAGGACAAGTGTAGGTAAATGCAGAAAGACCTATATTGTGACCCATAGGGTAAAGCTTTGGAAAGTTTTCTGAATTCATGTAAGCTAGGAAAAATGAAGATGCATCAGGCATTTTCTTCTGCCTGTTGGAAGTGTAGAAGAAACCATTGCTTTTATAATACCAGCAAAATAGGAACCACTCAGTTACCCAAAACAAGGTTTGGGACAAGGCCATAGGGAAGAGCGATAAGGAGGCAAGGAATAAAGAACAACATCAGGTCCTGAGCCTCAGTGCTGTAACGAAGCTTAGCATCCATCCAAGTATAAGGGTCTGAGGTAGAACACAGTGAGTTACATTTGAGAGGTCATGGGCCCCCTCAGAGGAAGGTCGCAGAAACTGTTGCAAGTTGGAGTGCAGTGCTCAGAGAAGCTGTAGAAGGTAGAGCCAGGGCTTGAGAGTCTGGAGTCTAGGTCAAGGGGACAGGACAGAATGCCCTTGGGGTAGGGTGGACTTTAATCGAATAGGAGTGGACAAGGCAGGAGGAGTCAGGGCCACAGTGCTGTGGAAGACATGGGATAACCACAGTTCAAGAACTGTAAGTTTTGAAGATGTAAATGACATTGATGGGGATGAAGGCTGGAGATGGGCCAGTAGATTTGTTGATCTGAAGTTTCTATGGGGAAGTTGGGATTCTGTGGGATGGGGGTGGGAGGGCCGGAAGCAAAAGTGTTAGAAGATCCAGAGTGAAGGATCAAGGGAACTACAATGGCTGCAACAAAAGAGCTCAAGTCCTTTCTGTGTAAGCAGAAGCCCTGAGCACCTCAGTAGCCACCGGGGAGAGCAGCCATAGGAAGCTTCTGTTTGTTTTGAGTTTGTGCAAGACTAGAAGTTGTTTGTTGACACAAGGAAAAAGGAATTGGAAAGCCGAAGAGCCTGAAGCTAGGAGACAGAACACTTAATAAGCAAAGCTCCTGGAAGGTGAAATGGGACGGGCCTCTCTGAAGAAGAGTTGCTTTTAGAAGGACTACGGGGCATCTTCCTCTATGAGAGCAGAGGAGAAACAGTTGGGAATGAGGAATGACATAACTAAAACAAAGGTGGGGTACCACACTCTTGAACAAGAGGTTAGGTTTCATTTCTGCCTGCATGCTGAAGCCATGGTGTTGTAAAGCTCTCTCTCCACCAGGCTAATCCTGGAGCAAATATCTCAGGAAACTGAGCAGAAATGGTTGAAAGTACCTGGGAACAACAGTGAGACTTCAGAATTTCAGGGACTCCTTTTTTTTTTAGACAACAAAACAAAGAAAAAATGAAATAAAATACAATACACCTAATCATCCTTTTGCACCAGACACAAATACCTCTGCTCTGACTACCCAGGTAGAAACAGAATGAACCATGGGAGTCATTCCTCATCACCACCTGTGCACACGCCTTTATAATATTTTAAGGGGTTTACTTTGCTTTCCGACTGCTTATTCTCCCAGTGTTTCTCGAATTTCTCCCAATTCCCAACATGTGTCTCCACAGCTACTCTGCATTTAGTCGCTCAACTCATTACTGAATGAATGACAGAATAAACAGCCGGAGTGAATGGTATATTCCTGATGATTCCTGCCTATGGTGCCATTCACTGGAGCGAAGAGAGTCCGGACAGAGATGCTGGGCCTCCTCTCTGGCAACACTAAACAGAGAAAAGCTGCACGGCACGTGTAGGCGAACGCGATGAGGTAAGCACAGATGAGAGCAAGCACAGCCAGGCATCTAGTGTGAGGCCAGGGCTGGGTGAAAGAAAGTAAGAGGCCCAAAGACAATTTTAAAGCGGGGCTGCACTCATTGCCCGAACCAGAGAGTGTGTGGTCTAGAAGGCAGATCCCTGCAAATGCCCTTACTGTAAAAGAACTCTAATGACTTTATTTTTTTTTCAGAATGTCTGTTTTGAATCTGTCTCTAGCATAGTCTTGCCTTAAAAAGCCACAACTCTATGAAATCCCGTTTCAGGTCGAACTCAAGTGAACTTACCATAAACAAGTAACATACAGCAGCAAATAATACACAGGTCTGCTGACCTCCTTCCTACTCTGTGCTCTGAGTTTCCACCTTTCCTTCTCATTTCCCTGTGGATGGGTGTGATTATTCCTGCTCAACACGTGAGGAAACTGAGGCAAGGGGTATGGCACAAGATTACCTCACAGAGTAAAGATATTTTTGTTTTAAAGCCAAGGTCCCATGTAGTTCAGGTTCACTTCAAACTTAATACAGAGCCAGGGATAACCTTGAACTTCTTACCTTCTGCCTCTACTATCCAAGAGCTGGGATCACAGGCATGCCCTACCAGGCTTCATTTATGCCTTTCTGGGAATCAAACCCAGTACTGTACCAACTGAGCTATATCCCCAGCCCAACAGAGCTGAGATTAAACATGGAGGCTTTCTGTTTGTCACTGCAAAGCCCATGTTTCCTCCAGATGTGGAGGAAATGGAGATGCTCCACCAAATGTGAACAGAGAGAGTCGATAGTGGGTTCACAAGACCAAGGTCAGCTTCAAGGGCATGCTACCTGTTAAGATAAATGGGCCATATTTAGAAAGGTTTCAAATGGCTTGGTGCTTGATTTAATATTCTTCTGTTTGCCTTGGAATTCTGTTTATTTGTTTGTTTGTTTGTTTGTTTGTTTTCTTAAGACACAGTTCCTCTGTGTAACCCTGGCTCTCCTGGAACTCTTTCTGTAGACCAGGCTGGCCTCAGACTCAGAAATCTACCTGCCCCTGCCTCCAGAATTCTAAAATTAAAGGCCAGCTATGTTTTGGAATTCTTTATGAGTTAACACGGGGTCTTGAATTTTCATTTGACACTAGGCCCTGTAAAATAGATAGTATTGCATGGAATTAGTCTAATGAGTTGGAATGGTTTTAAATGGCCATCCATTCTATCCCTGTTCATCATACAAATGAGGAAACTGAGTCACAGGGAAGGAAAGTAGGACTATTAGTCACAACTCACTAATAGCAGAGCATCTGTGGAAGCCAACATCCCTGTATTTTTCTTCACTTCCCACTCTATCTTCTCAGTTGGAGGGATTTTTTTTTCCCTTTACTGTGGGAGGTTATCTTTAGGCAAAATATTATTTGTGGCTGAGCTAAGCCAACTCACTTCATGTTGTGGCAAATGGCCTTAGACTTTTAATAAAACCAAGTTCACGTGGACCTGAATGTGATTACCAGAAAACCACAATGTCTAGTTTGTGGTGAATAAGACCTTCAGCTGAGTGTCTTATCAAATACCTCTCTTTACTCCCTAAACCTCCCAGCAGGCATTTCTTACCCCAACCAAGGTTAGTTCATCCAGGGTCAGGCAGGGAGTCCTTACCAGGACAGCATGGGGAGTTCAGACTCAAAGCTGACTCCTACCAAAGCTAGACCAGACAGGAGGAGCACAGCATAGCATAGCGTAGTGTAGTTTCACGTCTGTTGAACTGCCACCCTGTCAAGTCTTTTCACAACTTCCATCTCCAGAGGCTAAAACAGCTATCCCAACATTCATAAAAGTTTATTCTCACCTCTTCTGAGGGTAAATATTTGGCAGCTGCAATCATGAAGATTTCTAGACTGGAGAATATGCATTTTACCCAAAGATTACTGTACATTTCTGCCTTCATCAAAGAGGTTCTTTTTGTAGCAAATAGAGACCATTACAGAAGACCATAGCTAGTCAAAAATGCTGAGAAAAACTGACTATGGAATGCCCAAACCCAACTGATACATACACAATATAAACCCCGTACCTACGGCTCTGGAAACATCATGGAAGAAAGGGCAGAAATATTGTTAGTCTGCTATGAGATTATGTCTTCTAGATAGGATAGTAGGATAGGAAGCCACAACCATGAAATCTCAACAATATGGCTGCCTAAAAAGGACCTGAACAGTTGCAATACCAAGTGACACGCCAACACAGATGGTGGAAGCTTCACAAGGCCGCACCCCTAGATGAAGAGCTACAGGAAAATAAGGACTGCTGAGGTGGGGAGCATCAATCTTAACTTCCACAATTATCTGTGAAAGTGAACAAACTCAAGCTTCTTCAGAGATGAACCCTCCTAATTGATTATCTAATAATAGGTAGTCAGCTCTAAAAACATGTACATATGAGCAACACTAAAATAATGATGACAATACACACTTGCCTCAGACACACCTAAACTGTGGCTCTGTTTGCCTTATAGCCAGAACTGAGACAGGTTTTTAAAGATCACCTGTGCCTACCACAGGCTTAAGGAAAGAGGACTGACAAGTACATGTGACCATGGGGAGCCTGGCTATGCCTTTAAAGAGTTTCTCTAGGTCTCCTGAGATTGTGAAAAAGTTTGTCCTCCAGGAACAGTATGAATAGCTTCCATTTCAAGCTTTGCAAGATGAGATGGCCACACATAGTATCAATGAACAAAAAGCATCCAAGGGCATGGAGCTTGATCACAAATATGACCAAAGTACCTGAACAGAATTTGATGTACAGTGAATGCTCAGCTAATACTACCGGGGGGAATGAGTGTTGCGCCTGACCTGAAATAGGATTGGTTCTTCCTAAGGATGCAGCGTTGTTTTTAAACCAACAGAAGATGGTAAAATGAGTGTACATATACATGAACCTATCTGTCAAATATATGTATTGTATCTGCTAACTCATGAGTATGTGTGTAGGTGTGTGTTCATGTAAGACAGTAAAAGAGTAGTGGATGAAATGTGTGTACTCTTTGATACCACGACCTGTCATCCAGACTACACTTGCCTTCCCTCATGGAATTCGGCTGTCTGCTTGTAATCACAGCAACCATGGCCACCATTCAGATGTCAGAAAGAAAAGGGAAGCTGTGGACAGCAAGGACTTTGGTGAATAGAGGAAGTAAATAGAAATTAGCTTAACTCCTGAAAAGAAAAAAAGAGTCCAACAAGCAGCTGAGACTATATAACCACCTGCAACAATGAAAGCCACACTGTGAAAAGAGAGGGAACTTTGAGATGAACAGCCTCTTGAGCTCTGGGAGAGAAATCTGAAGAAAATAAAGCTGATGGCAGAAACAGTCTGCACCTTTGTAGACAATGTTTTGGTGAGTTATTAGGAGTGGAGAGGAAGGAAGCACGTTAACAAGATAGCTGAAAGGTGAGACATTAGCTCTAGCCCTCATGAACAATGCCAGCTGTCCTTGGGTCTATACCAGAGCAGAATAAAACTTCCATAACTAGTTTTATTTATTTATTTAGTGGTGTGTGTGAGAGAGAGAAAGAGACAGAGAGAGAGAGAACACCAGTGGAAGACAGAGAACATCTCACAGGGGTCCATCTTTCCTTCTACCGTGTGGTTCCTGTGGACGGAGCTCAGGCTGCCATGCTTGACCACAGTGTGTTTACCTGACCAGTCTTTGTGTTGGAAGTATGTGTGAAAGTGAACAAGTTCAGGTCAATAAGCAAATTCCAATTGCTGCCACTGCTCTTTTTCCATTTCCTTATCACAAAACATTGAATGCCACTGCTTCAAAGTGTCGGCTTAACTAGTATCATCTGTTTAACTAGTAAATAATGCTAATGTGCTACTAACAAATATTTCCATGCCTAAGAGGTGCCCAGAGGGTAAAGGTGCTTGCCACTAAGCCTGACAAGCTAACTTTGATCTCCAGGACCCAGACAGCAGAAGGAGAGAACCAATTCTCACAAATTGTCCTCTGAACTCTGTAGGCATGCCATGGCACACATTCAACACATACACAAAATAAATGTTAAAATTGTTTTAATTTTAAAAAATAAATGATTCAGTACAGTCATGCATTGCTTAACTGTAGGGATACGTCCTAAGAAATGCCTCATCAGTGATTTTTTTGTGTGAGTGTCTTCCTGTCATAGACAGCATAAGCAGTCTCCTGAACTTTCATCCACTCTTTTCATTATTTTGATGATTGTTTTCAGCCCTAAGTTTGGCCAGTGGGTACTCCTCTACACTGATTTCTATTTTTTTTTTGAACGAGGACCTATTATTCTTTGAACATTTATTTTCTGTCACAAGATAGCTCAGGGCCAGCTTGGTCTTTTTCACCTTTGCCCCACAGCCAATAAGGAGGGAACCTCTGGCTCTTTTTAATGGAGGATAAACTGAAAAGCCAACATCTGGAGCCTGAATGTGTTGTGTTACAAAGACCTACGGTTATTTCTGTTATTTCCATCATTGCTCGTATTTTAAAATCCCCAACCTCACTCCAAACTTCCAGGCTTTCCCTCTTTCCATCTTACTAAATACTATTGCAGATGATAAAAAGCATACAGATTGTCTCGGTTGATTGGCTTGTTTTCTGATTATAAGCATACCCCAGCCTCCACCTGCTTTCCCTCCTTGATGGCCCTGTATCTACCCCATGCTCCTGCCTCTCATCAGCATTGCACTCCCTACCCCACACAGCCCCGTTCCCATGCATGAGAACTGAAAGGAAAGGACCTATATCTGGAAACTTTTTCCAGGGGCTCCTACGTATGCAGGTATGTTTGCGCATTGCAGGACCAGATACTATTTACACAAGTAAGCATGAGATCCAAATAATCAAACTTGCTATATGACATTCTTGCAAAGTATCTTTCATTGTTGTTGTTTCGGGCATCCTGTGGTGGGCAGACTGGAAATGGTAGAGTCATATAATTGAGAAGAATATATATATATATATATATATATATATATATATATATATATATACATATATATACATATATAATGTATTGGTTAATTACTGTATTTTGAGATGTTTAAAAAAACATACCTTTATTTTTCACAATTTTGAAGACTAGAACAAGGTGCTGCCAGAGCCAGTGTCTGCTGAGGACCAGCATCCTGGATTGCAAAAAGATCATCTTTTTTATATTAAGTTTTTATTATTCTATATTAGTTATACATAATAATGGGTTTATGATGACATTTTCATACATGTATATCCCCTTCTCCTTTCATATCTGTGTCTGTCTATTTGTTCGTGACCTAGAGAGTTGACAGGAACTTGATAAGGAGGTTATGACAGGAACCTGATCAACTTACCAGTGGCTACACAACTGAAGAAAGTGTCTCTCCCTCCCGCAGGACCCATCATATACTTAAATGCCTATAAATACTTAGAAAGGGACAAGACCAGTGAGTTTGTCCCCATTCCACGACAACACTGACAGCCTTTGTGCAGGTATAGTACAAGTGGTCACAACTACAGAGTTAAAAACAGTACAATTGCCTGGGAAACAGTGTTCCACAACACGCCACTCCTCCCTCCAACTCTCACACATACCCCCTTTTCTGCAATGTTTCTTGAGCCTTAGAGAGAATGATATGGGTGTCTCATAGCTGAGCATTCAACAGTCACTTATTCTCAGAACTTTGATCAGTTATATATCACTTTCCAGTGGAGAAAAGAAGTTTCTCTGCTCCAAATACATGGGCATAAAAATGAGTGTTTAGAAGACAATTCGACAGGTCAACATCATCACCATTTAGCAATACAAAAGCAATAGTTTCCCCACTAGGGCCTTTTGCACAATCAGATTTACAATAACAAATATGAATTCCCTCTTGTGGATCAGGTCCCAAATCCAGTCAGAAAGCAGTTGGTCCCCAAATTAGTCTTGTCACTATTATACCACTGAGCATACCTTGCCTGGCCAGATAGTTTTTTTGCACACAGAGTAGGGGTCACAGCTTAGGTAGACATTTCTCTCTCAGCAGCCTGTATTGTTGATGTGTACTTTTTATCTATTTCATTGGGATCTTTTTGCCTATACCTCCCTTATCTCCACCCTTTGTCTCTTCCAACACCCCAGCAACAGGTAGGAGAAAAAGAGGGTTAGTGGGGAAAGGGGGCATAGTTCTCTTTAGACTACTTCCTGCTGTTTAGGGTCGTCAGGTTCCTTGGGTAAAGTTCAGTTTTCATTGTCAGGATATCTCCAACTTCTTCTCATCAAACCGCAACAACAACCAGGAGGAACAGTGGGGAGAAGCAGCCACCTTGTTCTTTCTCAGAGAGCTCCCCTCCCCCTCTCTCAGGCTCTGGCTTTTAGTCTTTCTTTAGAGTCCTCCGAATTAAACTCTCCATATCTGTCAAAGATCACACCCTTCTCAGAGCCCACATGAGGCAAATAGTCCACTGCTGTGAAAAAACTGAAGCAGGCCCCATATCCCACACCTGGGATTAAAACAAAAACATGTTTCTATAACAGCTGAGGTTTTAAAGAAACCAAAATTCCCACTACAGTGTCTAGCACCTTTCAGCCCTGTGAGAGCTAGCAATGGGAAGTAGCTTGATTTCCCTGCGTATTGCCCCAAGGAGATTGTCTTCATGTTGCTTCCTCACATGATAGAGACCAGAGAGAGGGAGATGAGGGAGAAGGAGGTGACTAGAGGGAAAAAAAAGTCTAGAGTCTTTTCTCATAAGGGTACTAACCTTATCCATAGGCACCCACACTCATGACCTTATTGCTGTCCAAAGGTTTCACTTTCCACACCATCAAATCAGGGCTTACAATTCTCAACATGCAGATATAAGAGGGACACAAATTTTTGCTCCACAGTAAATGACAAAATAGCAGAAACTGAGGATGCTGAGAGAAATTGCATAATTTTCCTTCAGGCTGGCCTGGCTCTGCCTTCTCAACAGTCTCATGTTCCCCTTTGAAGAAACCTCACATTTACGTGAGTCCCTGCTCCCCAACCTAGCCTACAGTTACCTTTATTTGACTCCTGGTCTATGAAGAACACAACTACTTTACCCCTTTATTGCAGGCTTCTCTCCAAATCTAACGGTATTCTTGCACTTTTCCACTTTGGAGAAAGAACTGCATTCCAAGGATTAGCACACCCAGCAGACTTAGTTTTTTCTGGTCCCAACCTCGCTCAGTAATCTTCCTTTGGACCCTATTCAGTAACCTCATGACTCTCTATTTAGTCTTTATCACATGGCTAGGTAAGAATCACAAATTCAATACTAAAGTCCACAGACCAGACCTGGCAGGTAGAGTTGCGTTCATCCACCTGAGCCAAAGTTATTACATTTCCCCCAGCTCTGCATGAATAAGGAAAACCTGTGAAATATTTATTCTGGAAGCAAAATTAAAAATCAAGCTAATAGAAAAGGAAGCAGGATGATTGAATTCTGTTATTGCCTTTCCTGGCTCCCTCTGCTGCTTGGAGAAAGCCATAAGACCTTATTTGTGCTGTTCATTTTCATATTTTCACGCTTACATTAAAGCCAAAAGAAAAGTTGAGGCTGGCTCCAGATGAAACATCTTTCTGCCTGGAAAAGGAATACTTTGTTCCAGAGCCATAACTGGCCCAGCCCCGCAGAGCAAACTTACACAATAAAGGAAGGCCAAAAGTTAAACACTGAGAACTGGGTGGAGAAAGAGCCCAGCAGAGGTGGGCTCTTTAAGTTTTTAAAGTTTTGAAAAAGCTCCACAGAAGATCTAGTCAGTATTTAGTTTGTTAGCGACAATAGGTTAGCCTTTGAGATCTCCCAACCTCGAAGTTCCAGAACTAAGACTGGTTTGGTAAATGTATTATTAGAATTTCGTTAAGAAAGACTACAAAAGTGCAGAAGATTATACTGGGCAAGGGATGAAGAAACTCAGAAAAAGAGCTCTGCTTAGGGCTGGGTACCCACTGGGGCACTGCTCTGTTTGGACACCATGATCTCATGAAAACAGTAGAAGATGGAGTTCCTGCTTACAAATGATGCCAAGAGAGCAGTGTGCTAAAACTGGTTCAGGCTGGCCCATGAGAGCAGACCACTAAATATTCGGAAAATTCTTAAGCAGTCTCAAGACAGCTTGAGGCTGAGTATGAAAGAATTATGGAGACCATGAAAATAGATAAATACTACAAACTGGGACTTTGTTTTTCAAAATCCCTAGTTCATCAACATCCTACTTCCAAAATATGAAAATACTCTTCTCAAGGAAGAGATGATGGGCTTAGAAGGAATGTAATGAATGACATAAAACAGAACAAGGGGTTGGCAGTGGTGGTACACATCTTTAATCCCAACACTCAGGAGGCAGTAGAAGAAAGATGACTGTGAGTTCAAGTACAGCCTGGTCTACAGAGCTAGTTCCAGGACAGCCAAGGCTACAGAAAGAAACCCTCTTTTGAAAAAAAGAAAGAAGGAAAAGGAAGGAAGGAAGGAAGGAAGGAAGGAAGGAAGGAAGGAAGGAAGGAAGGAAGGAAGGAAGGAAAAAAAGAGGAGAGAGAAAAAACAACAGGTTGCCACAAGGCCAGACTCTGGAAGCAAACAGCCATTTGCTGTCATGAGACGGCCCTTGCTGAGATCAGGACTTCAGGAAAGGAAAGAAAAAGAGTATCTGTGCCTCCTCTAGCCAACTTTGGTCTCCATGCCACTTCTCACTCGCTAAGGCCACCCTATCTCCCTGTTCACTTTCAAAGAAGAAACAAAGGAAATGAGGAAGAGAGAAAAGCTGCTGACACAGAAGTCTGGCTTTCAGGAATGGAAAGGTTTGGAAGATTAGGCAACACAACCCCTTACTTCCAAAAAAAAAACAAAAAAAAAAAACAGTAAGATGGCTCCAAATTTATACAGCCAGCATGCCTGGGCCAGTGTCTCGCCCGTTTCCCCTACCATGTGGCACATGCTGTGTTTTTCTTGATCCTGGCCATTCCTCCTGGGCTAACCCCAGTGTGACTACAAAGACAGGAAGCAGAGAAGAATTGAAATTGATTAATCCCCCTCTCCCATCCAGCGCATTAAGGGGAAAGTGCTATTTGTCCTAAATTGAGTTCCAAGCTATGATTTTTTTCACTCACAACCTTTCCTCCCTAGGAGACTACCAAAGAAATTAACTGGTGATTTCAATTCCTTCCAGATGGAAAAAATGTTGATGTCATCCCGAGCCCTGCCTCTGTGAGAGTCGTTTTATTCTGCCTCGTATAAAGGGGCAGCCTAGTCGGAGGTGTCAGAGTTGGAATGAGTCCCTGAGACCAAACAGGCCCCTCTGGAGCTGTTTCCTCCATGTCAGGCCTGCACTTCTCACACTGAGAAAAGAAACTTGCGCTGTGTCTGCACCAGCTGTGACTTCTCAGGGACCAGAAGACTCGCTTTCATACTGGCCATACAACCCTTGTCATCAACATTAAACTCACGTTATATTTTGAGATGAGAGATTCTTATTAAGCCAAAGTAAATAAAGCCTCGGTGAGAGAACAACTCCATGCTGGTCCCCTGAGGCATGGCTGGAATGTATAGTTTATTGTCCAGTTGCCTCTCTGATTGCAGCTCTTATTCCAACAGGGGTCACAGGGGAACAGCAAGTCTACCTGCCCAACAACGCCTTTTCTTGGCAACAGAATGACAGGAGTTTCCTTGAAAGGGACATTTTGGAGGGCTGGTTAGATGGAGAGAAGGCCGTCTCATTGCAGCTGTAAAACCGATTTCATAGGCCAGTTCATCATCAGTAGACATGTCCAGATGGTATCCTTCCCATACTTGGAAAAAAATGACAGAAACTATGAAGACCTAGAGGAAATCAAAACTGCAAACATTTCCTATACAGTTAGTCTGTAACCACTCCCTCACTTTACCCCAGGACAGCAGTTCCTTCTTTCACGAGACGAAAGCTTCATAGCTCTGCCGGGTTGGAGGGTAGCCAACTATTCCAGTGGCTTCGGCCTAAGAGAAAACCTGTGGTACAGAATTTTAGGTTTGTTTGGTTTTGGGTTTTCGGTTTTGTGAGTCAGGGTTTCTCTGTGTAGCTCTGGTTGTCCTGGAACCTGTTATGTAGACCAAGCTGGCCTCGGATTCAGAGGTCCACCTGCCTCTGTCTCCATAGTGCTTAGATCAAAGGGGTGTGCTACCATGCACAGCCCATAATTTCAGTTGACTGAACATAAATTCCCTCTGTATCCCAACTGACTAAGAAACTGAAACCCCACAAAATTAAGAAATTGCTCAAAGTGACATGCTATTTTATAGCAGAATTTGAATTTGCCCTTCAGCCTGGCTTCAGGGATAAGCCTTCACTTTTAGTGACGGTATCAGTTACTTTTCTCATTGCTATGACAAAAGCAACTTAAAGGAAAAAAGAATTTATTTTGACTCATGGTTTTATGGGATAAAGTCCTTTACGAGAGCAATGGCATAGTGGTAGGAACGGGAGGCAGCTGATGACATTGCACCCATAGTCAGGAATCAAGTAGAGGCCAGTTTGGCTGGATTCCTTCCTCTTCTCTTTTGGTCAATCTAGAGCCTTAGTCCATGGGATTGTGCTACACAGAAAAGGATTATCTTCCTTCTTCAGTTAAATTCTCAGGGACCCCCCCCCCCGATATACCCAGATGCTGTCTCCTAGGGGATTCTAAGTCTCTTCAAATTGATAATGAAGACTGACCATCTCAATGATTTATAATGCAATGTCAGATACTGACAGAGAAAGATATGATCATGATAGACAAGTAGTCCTCTGCCGTGAAGGCCTGTTTAGTAAGGAAACAGCCCTAAATTGCGTTAGTTAAAAAGATTTTCTAAATTCCTTCAGGATTGTAAAGACTAGGTCACAAATAGCGAAGCTATGAATTTTAGTTCTCCAGTCCTGGTTCACGTTTTGTTGTCCTGTGGTATAATTGAGTGTTCTTTTTCATTTTCAAAAATTTTCTTGGTTAATTTTAAAACCATCATTAGACTCAAGTCGCCGGAATCAGAGAATAACATACAGAGTTGGTGGCTCATGAGGAAATGCAATGTATACAAAAAAGATCTCACAAATTTGCCCATTTTTATAGACAGGAAGCTGAGAAAAATATACAAGAATGTGTATGAATGGTGGTGGAGCACAATGGAAGACAGAGAATGCTGGGCAGGCTTGCAAAGATACAGAGATTGATTCTCAGCATCCAGCTATATGCCTGAGCAAGCAAGAATGGCTGACCTTAATAATGGTAGCACATCTTTTTATTAGCATTATCATTGTTTTGTTTTATTTTATATGTATGGGTATTTTGCCTGCGTGTATGCTTATGCCCGTTGCTTATATGCAGGCCTGATATCGTGAGAGGCCAGAAGAGGGTGTCAGATCCCCTGCAACTGGAGTAACAGGTGGTTGAGCTACAATGTGGGTGTTGAAAATTGGACCTATGTCCCCTGGAAAAGCAAAGTGAAAACGAGATTTGGAAAACACATGTCCACCAGCATAAGGTCTGACACCATCATAACTTCTGATATTAGCAAATGTGACTTTTAACCTTGAATGAAATGAATCCTTTGTAATAATGAAAGAAGTCAATATCTGTATAACTCAGTGAAATAGAATTTTGCCAAGTGACCACTGCCCGATGTTTAAAATCAATAAAACAGCCTTTCAAAGTTCAAGGTTAACCAGAATGAAAAACTGATATAGTCTCTCTTTCACATTGTAATTAACCTCTCAAAAACTATTACTAAGTTTTAGTATTGTATCAAGGAAATGCTTATTAAACTTCTCAGCTTTAAGTTTTTGAAAAATGTATAAGGTAATTATAGATATGACCCAAACAAAATCTCTTCAGAGTTCTCTGTAATTTTTAAGAATGCAAAGGAGTCTGCGACTAAAGTATTTGAGCTGTAATACTAAAGGGGAAGGCATAGAAAGGTCTCATGAGCTCTCAGTGTAAGAGTAGATTTCTCATGTAATCCTGTTCCCTCCTAGCATGTCCCCAAGATGGTTCATAGGACATTTATTTTACCTAGTCTATCAGAAACACATGCCTTGTTTTTAATCATGAAATTTGTAGGTAAATAAATGGAACTAGTGAGTGAGTGAGGTAACATCCTGAGTGAGGTAACCTAGAAGCAGAAAGACACACATGGTATATACTCACTTGTATGTGAATATTAGCCGTATAATGTACTAAAATCTACAGACCCAAAGAAGCTAAACAACAAGGAGGACACTAGGGAAGATGCTTAAATCTCACTTAGAATGGAAACAGGATAGACACCAGAAGCTGTGGAAGAGAGGGAACAGAATGGGAGCCTACTATCCAGGCAGTCCTGATGAGACTTGATAAGCTATGGGCAGATGGCAGGGGAGGAGAACTCCCCCTTTCAGTGGACTAGGGGAAGAGGATAGAGAGGAAGAGGGAGGAAGGATGAGACCGGGAGGAGTTGAGAGGGAGGTCCACAATCGGGATATAAAATGAATAAATCGTAAAAATAACTAACTAAATAAATAAATAAATAAAAATAATAAAGAAAAAAAAAACATTCCTAAGAGGTGTTCCTATGAAATAGCTCTTCTTATCTGATCCAAATAACTGCAGAGTAAGGCAGTGAGTTGAGCCAAATGTTAATTCTTTATGAATTCCTTGTGAATGATTGGATCTGGGAGTGGCAGAATTCAAGAGGCAGAATTACTTATCAAAACCAAAGCGGATATAGTCTCCTTCTTGGGCTACAGGACCGAGGCAGTAGGCAATAATGGTTGGAACTTAAGAATCTACGAAGCTCAGGAAGTTCATTTTGGTGGCTATGCGAGGTACCACGGCAGTGGCCTGAAAGCTGAGGAGATGGACAGTCTACTGGAGTCTCAATTTGTAAATTCAGAAGAGTTGCAGATTTGTCCAACCAAACTGAGTTGAATCCGTGCAATCGAGATATGTGACCACTCAACCACCTTCTCGGACCTGAGGTTCATAGATTCAGAACCTTAAAGAAACAGGTGCTGTGGCATCTTGAAGTACTCAGGATGCGGGAAAAGAAAAAAAAGAAAGAAAGAAAAGCAGACTGTGAGTCATGTCTCTAACTTCCCTTCCTGGAATGTGCCCTATAGCAAATAACGCTTTTGTTACACATAACAGAAATACACATTGTGTGTTTTGGCTATCCATCTGCCTTCTTAACCAGAAATGTCACTCAAAATGCACTATTATTTTGAGTCTTAAATTATAAATACCTAATGTGGTTCAATGTAGAAATATAGCCCCTTATGTGATTGGAAATGTCTCAGGGTTAATCAAGAGTGAGAGCCTGGGAGCTGGAGAGGAGTAGAGCTGCATTCCCAGCACCTGCATGGCGGCTCACAGCCATCTGCAGCTCCATTTTCGAGAGAGCCTAAGCTTTTTTCTGGCTTGCACAGGTACCCACACACACACACACACACACACACACACACACACACACACTCACAGACATAGATGCAAGCAAAACACCATTAATAGAAAATAAAAACACAATAAAAGACAGAGGGGGACAGGGTCTGCCGCAAAGACTAGGCACAAAGCTAGGCACTGAGATGAGCTAAAAGTTCATTTTTTTTTTCTGTTTAGAGGCAGTTTTAGAGATACGTCTGTACTATGCCTCCTTCCTGTCAGGCACTGGGCCAGAGTACAGAGGAAGACTAACTGCGAGAGCTTTCGGTCCTCATGAAAATTCCTCTAAAAGACAGGAAGGAAACTGCCCTTGGGAGCCTTTCCATCCACAGCTTGGCCTCTACCTCATCCAAATTGAACTGTGACCAAGGATCTCATCCAAGGCTCTTTTTCACTGCTCTGTTTTTCCTGGAGAAACCAGTTTTGTCTCAGCAGCAGCAGCAACTCTGAATGTGTTGAGTGCTTATGCTAATCAGCGATCTGGCACCCATTTGCTGATTCTTTGCCCCGATTATTTATTATTTATACAGTGTGGTAAGTGCAGATGGCATTTTGCAAAGGGTGGGACCCGGAGAACAAAACCTCAGCCTTGAGGCGTTGACTGTCTGATTTAGACATAAACAAAGCACCGAATGAACAGCGAGCCATCGCCTCCAGTTGATGTGGTTGAGAAGCCGGGGAAAAATTGGAAGGCCAAGAAGAAGTTCTACAGAGAGATTTGAAGGACAGAAAAGGAACACAAGAATGTGGGCTATTCCAAGAAATACACAGGAGAGGATATCACCCCAAGGGGTTTAAAAAGGAAATAAAGGGCATATTAAGGGGAAAGACACAGGAAAAAGAAAAACAGAGATTCCAATGCTTTAAAAAAATATGACATGTATTTACTTATTGTTTTGTACATGCATATGCCGCAGCAGGAGTGTGGAGGTCAGAGGACAACTTGCAGGAACTGGTTTTCTTCTTCCACGTACATAGTTCCCAGGGATCAAACTCAGGTTGTCAAGTTTGCTGGCTTGGTGGTTGTCAGCCGCTGTCCTTGCCTGATAAACCATTTTATTGACTCTGCTTTTATCTTTAGATTGGAGAGATGAAAGAGAAGTCCAAAGAAAATATGAATGATCCTGAATGAAGGTGACGAGGTCAAAGACTAGTGTTTGACTTCTGGATAACAAAGAAAAGATGCTGATTAAAGTGAGAAGAAATGATGGAAGGGGGAAATGGAACACTCAGGTGATGAGACCTGATTAAGATTTATTTTTCATAATTTATTTTGATTTTATGTGCATCGGTGTTTGGCCTGCATATATATCTCAGTGAGGGGGCCATATCCACTGGAATTTGAGTTATACACAGTTGTGAGCTGCCAAGTGAGTGCTGGGAATTGAATCCTGGTCCTCTGGAAGAGCAGCCAATGCTTTTAACCACTGAGCCATCTCTCCAATTCCCTCATTTTTAGTGTGTGTGTGTGTGTGTGGTTTATGTGTGTGTACCATATGTGTACAACATGTATATACATGCTAAAGAAGCCAGGAAAAGGGTATTGGATTCTCCAGAGCTAGAGTTACTGGCATTTGTGAGTTGCCTAACATGGCTTCTAGGAGATACCTAATGTGGGTGCTGAACTCAGGTACTCTGGAAGATTGGCAAAGGCTGTTAACCACAGAGCCATCTCTCGAGACCCACAGTGACAAGATGTTTAACACAGGACAAGGTCCCGGTCACTTCTATTGGGCTCTGCAGCTGCCCTTGACTTTTTAGATTGAGAAATGTCCTCTTGCTAGTTTACTCTGAGACCCCGACTTTCAATGTCTTACTCAGACTAATAAACTTCACAAGATGCTGGATAGAAACACGGGTTTAGGTGGATTGATGCAGAGTGGTTGACAGTAACAGAGTAGAGCCAGGCATAGTGGCACATACCTGTAATCTCAGCACACAGCAAACAGAAGCAGGAGGATCAGGAGTTCAGGACCCGACTCAGCTATATAGCAAGTTTGAGGTCAGCCTCAAACTACGTTAGTGTTAGTCTGTGCTTAAAGAAAACCACCACCAACAACAACAAATGGAGGGTTTAAAGGAATAGGTCATGTAAGTATTGAGCATCAAGGGGTAGACCAGTTGTTTTAGTAGGATGTAGTGTAGGTTTCCAGATGGAGATGAAGATATTCCAGTAAGACAAAGAATCTTTATCAGTAAGATAAAGCGTCAGGGAGAAAAAAATAGTGAGTAAAAAGTATCTAAGAACAGAGATCATAATACACAAAGCAAAAATGGACAAAAATAAAGGGAGAAATAGGTAAATCAAATCAATAGCCATAACCAAAGCTAGAGAGTTTAACTTTTCTCCACAACTATAAAACTTGCAAAAAAAAAAATTAGTGGGACAGAATTGGTATATTAAGCGCATTGGCCAAATTAAGATACTATTTACCCAGCCTCTGCAGATTAAATGATCTTTTAGAGAATGGGTGATGCTTTGGCCCTAAATCCTGTACAGTTTGCTTAAATAAATGGTGTCTAGGTCCTGCCTGGGTACCTCATGTGCAGATCACATTACAGTTTGCCTTGCATCTGTAGCAGCCTTTCTGGTTTTCCTTGCAGAGCTTGGGAAATACTCCATTCCGTCAAGCCTGCATATTTTCTTTGTGATTAAATTATACTGAGGTACTGTGTTGCTAATGTTAATGGTGCTGCTGTAAACAGAGAACAGGGAGAATTCATTCCCGGGGACTCTCTCCACATGAGCACACAACATTCTGTACCTGACACCTGAACACTTTCCTGATAGGTTACTGTGAGTCAGTTTCCTTCCCATAAAAAGCTATGAAACACTGCTGAGAAAAGGTTTAATTTAATTGTTTTTAATTTGTTAGGGCTAGCACTGAAAGAAAAGAAAGAAAAGGCAGTTGGGGCCAGTACACAGCTTCTGGCTATGAATACAAGACACCCAAGCCTTTGTGAGTTGAAACTGTATAGTGTAAAAAAACAAGTTGGAAAGCTTATTGTGGAATAAAACCAGTGAGACTCTTTGATTTAATGTGCCGGGGCAGATTATAAAAGGTATAACTACCACAATTTAAAGTTTATCCAAGAAGGGAACACAGGGGAGATTTGGGAATAAGCTTTGGCAATGTTGTGGCATAAGACGGATTCTGTTGGATGACATTGATCCTACAGAAACCTGTGGCTAGCTGCCTGGGAATGTTCTACCAGATGAACAAACCTTAACCTAGAGAGATAATTTCCCTAAAGCTGTTTCTCCATCTGAGTGCCTAAGGTAATAATGAAAACCAACCACCACGGGTCCAGAGACTGAATTAATGTTTACAAAAGCACAGGGCAATTTGGAAGGTCAAGGGTTTATGACTCCAGCAAACTGCTTAGAAAAGCCAAGCAATCATCAGAGAAGAACGAGCATCCCTCTCTAGCCTTCTATGAGATCTCTCTTTTGTCTTATAAAGGAAGAAAACCATGTCAGAAGTCCATTCCACTCTTCCAAGTCCTCCTCCACATTCCGTCTTCCAAAGGAGAAGGCTGGAATTGGGTGGCTCAGATTCCTTCATCGGTAGACATCCTTCCCTAGAGACATGACTGGGGACGATGAAGGGCTGTGGTTTGGGGTGGGGTGTAGCTGGCTGCGGGCCTGGCAGGCAGACGCTCTTCCATCTCTTGCTCTACCTTGGACTTGGTGCAAATCACAGACCCACTCAGCTTTCTCTTCAGCCCAGCCCAGAGGAAAGCGGCACTCTCTGGGAGGTCAAGTGAAAATTAATGAGCTGTGCTTTCTTGGAGTTCCCCATTGGTACTCCAGCGTTTCTGCAGTGATTGGCTGGATACTTCTGGACCTTATGTCTTTCTATCCCATGACCTTAACAGTCTCCCAGCGGAAATGAATACAAAAAGATCTCAAAAGTTTTCAGATCACTACGGTTTGGAGATTCCGGGAGCATTCTTGTAATTTAAAGAACTCTGTATTTTAAAACACACACACACACACACACACACACGCACGCACACGCACACGCACACGCACACGCACACACGCACATACGCACACACAGTTTACCCCTTCCTCTTTCCTTTCAATCTTTGATGCTTTTGCTCTGTGACTGTCTGGCTCTCACTCTGGCCCTTTCTGTTTCTCTGCCTCCTTCCCCTCAAGCATCCTGAACTTGTAAAAGTGAAGTTTAGCAGAGATGTAATAAAGTTAGTCACCTTGTACCTTCTCTGGGGAAGTAAAAATATTTCCAATGACGCTGCCATCGTACTCATTAGGGCCCCTCCTCCCCGGCCTCCTTCCCATTGGGTCACTAACAAGTTACAATGTTTTTCTCTTGCCTCCTGTCACCCTTGTTTTGGGGTTTTGTTCTCGCCTTCTTCACTGCTTCTGTCACTTGCGCCATCTCAGAAACATGGGTTGCCCCATCCCCCACCTTCTACAAGCACCACTTCCACCCACCTCCCTCTCTCCCTCCCCCGGTCCCCCTATATCGCCCCCCTCCCTTCAGACTGCAACGTCAAAAGATGTGCGGGCTGCCTGCTACAAAAGCACACATCGGTTCTGAAAGGGGATAAATATGATAGGGGCACGATTATAACAGTGCACACTTGTTAACCAGGAAAATCCAGCAGGAGGTGGGGGCAGGGAGAGAGGGAAACTTGAGAATAGAGGCTGCCAGGGTAGGAGCCCCTGGGGGGAGCACAGAAGGGGGGCCCTCCAGCAGCCACCATCAATTATCTGGGCTGGTTTTGTTTTGTTTTGTGAGGTCTGAACTGAAGCTCAGCTGATGGGGCAGGGGGTGGCTAGAGGGTGAATAAGGGATTTTAACCAAACCAGTGACTCTGAATGGAGGTCTTGGGCTCAGTTGAGGGGGCCTCAGCAGTGAGAGCTTGAAAAGAGGGCCTTTGGGCTGTGAGAAGGAAAGGGGGAGGTAGAACTGGGTTGGGGCTAGGGGAACATTTTGAAGTGAGAGGGGCAGGGGGAAGGAGGAAAATAGCACAATAATGGGGGAAAGGAGGCTAGCTCCTGAGCTCTCCTTGCTCACAATGTGTCCCATGTGGTTCTCTTTATCTCTGCCTTTCAGGAGTCAATGCAGGGAGCTTTTTTATTTTCAACTCTAAGTATATCCCATCACACACAGCACACACACACACACACACACACCTGAAAGTATGAGAAAGCTTTCAACATATTTAAAAAAATATCTGAAAAGTTGTTTCTTCGGGACAGCATTGCTGGATTTTTCACTTGCTCTATACTTCAGGGGCATTCATTTCACAATGTTCCCCACTTCCCTCTGCCTCCCTCTTCCAGCCTGTCTAATCTCTCCTTCCTCCAGGATACACCCTCCTCCACAGATGCCTCAGAAACTCAAGAGACCCTGAAGGGCTTGTTTATTTGTGACAGAATCTCAATCTGCAGCTCAGGCTGTTCTCAAGCTCACAAGCCTCAGCGTCTTGAATGATGAGAGTGTGAGTGCATATTACCACGTGCTGCTATAAGAAGGCTCTTGACCCTTTGGAAAACAAAACCATTGTAATGGAATGATTTGCGATTAATAAGGCCAAAAATAATAGATTAGAAAAAAAACCCATGCTTAAACATTAGACCACTAATATATTAAAAACTATCTAATAAAACACATTATATATGTTTTCTAATTTTATGTGTGTGGGTGTTTTGCCTGTATGGAATCATGTGTACCACATGCATGCCGTGCCTGTAGAGGTCAGAAGAGGGCATTGAATCCCCTATACCTAGCATTTGGATGGTTATGAGCTGCCATGTGGATGCTGGAATTTGGTCCTTTGCAATAGCAGCAAGAACTCTTAAGCACTCACCCATCTCTCCAGCTTCCAAACAAAAAACAATTTTTTCCGAGACAGGGTTTCTCCATGTAGCCTTGGCTATCCTGTCCTGGACTTGCTTTGTAGACTAGGATGGCCCCTAACTCATAGCAATCTACCTGCCTCTCCCTCCCAGGGGCTGTGATTAAGGCTAGCCAAACAAATATTTTTGATGGTGGGCTTCTTTAAAATATTTAATCCTCAAAGGAGCAAATCCCTTTTCAATGTGTTCTTGTGATTGAAGCAACCATAGGCTCTGAGCCTACTTAGCTTACCAGATTTATACTTTATTTTTCCAACATCATTGTTACATGTATTGTCATTAGGTACTTGCATCTGGAAAGGTAAAAGTTTTTTTGTTTTTTTGTTTGTTTGTTTGTTTGTTTTATTTCAACACAGGGTTTCTCCGTGTAGCCTTGGCTGTTCTGGACTCACTTTGTAGACCAGGCTGCCCTTGAACTCACAGAGATCCACCTGCCTCTGCCTCCCTGAGTGCTGGGATTACAGGTAAAACATTCTTAACCAATGGTGAGGGGTTTTAAAAGCACACCCAGAGTCTCATTCCACTAAGATTTGTGTTTAGTAGCTTGGAAGGGGACTCAGTGTGTGTGTGTGAATAGGGAGGGTGGAGAGAGAGACTCGGCCTTTTAAAACTAGGAATCCCCTTCCATTGGATTAAAGTGACATTAATTTTAAAAAAATCACTATGGGGGCAAATGGATCATGAAATAGATCCATTTCTGATACCAAAGCTATGGTTGTTTGTTACCAAGAAATGAAGAGGAAAGTCAACAAAACTTTAACCATACCCTGTGATTGCTTATTATTCCAGGTGCTTTTCCTATGAGCATCTTTGCTCCATTGATGGAGAAATGACACTTAGCTGTCCCGAGCAACTGGCTCAAGCTGCACACCTCATAAATGACAGAGGCAGAATTTCTCTGGGGTTGAATGACATGAGATCTTAAGGATGAGGACGGAAGTGAAAGAACAGTCCAGAACCAGACCCTCCCTGCCAGCCACAGACTGTTCCTCAGGCTTGTCCCTGCATTGGAGTTCAGCGAGGTGTGGGCTGGCTCCTTGTTTTTGGCAGTTTCCTTGAGGGCTCTTACTTCTCATCTGTCACACATCATCTTGTTTCTTCCTCCTAGCCCAGCTTGCCATGGGAAGCAGTGTTCCGCAGCTAACCTGGAAGGTAGATGGCTATCGCCTTTCCAAACACCTCTCCATTCTGTATCTCTCTGTCTTGAAGGTTTAGCTTGTTTGACCTATCTAGGACAACTGGGGAAGAGGTAAAGAAGTAGCCAGGGATATGGTTCCCATCATTCCACCCTGATGGCTCCTCAGGGAGATTGGCTTCAGTTACCTCATCACGGTGTTTAAAGTCCTGCCTGTGCTGCATGAAATGGATTCTCTCATAGGTGTCAAAAAGCTAGCTCTGCTTCCTGTCTTCACTGTAGCTCTTCATGGGTGGAGGCATTTGCTTGGGAGTTTATGAGTAGAACACCTTTACTGGAGCAATTTGTTTGTTTGAGGCAAATAGAATAGAGGAGAAAACAGAAAGAATGATGAAGTTGGGATCCAATTAAGGAAGGATTAACTGAGATTTCCTATGGTAAATAATGGATAATGCTTTGAGTAGTAGAGTACATTTTAACAAAAGTATTGAATTGATTAATTAAAATAGTTCACGTATAAGAGACAGGGCAGACTAGATCTGAGGGGACCATAAATGTTCCTGACAAATGCCAACTTGCTGAAGCCCAGTGGGATTTGCTCAGCGAGGGGCCATCCTTTGGTTTATTCACAAGTGTCTGTGAAATGGGGACCCTTGAGGTTCACAGTCTCAGTTTTTCTTGCTCACCGTTTCCTACTCACCCTCCTCTCGTGAGACTCCAGTTTCTGGATTTTCTTCGCTTTGGTGCTTAGGCTCACTCACTAGACAGCCATGCTGTGTGCGCTGCCCTCCCCATCCTTGGCAACTGCCTGGCTTTTACCACCCTATCCGTGGCACTGGTTTTCCACCCCTGGGACATACCCACCGTCTATTGTCTTTTTTAGGTCTGTGTCTATGCTGATTTGGCACACTCGTGCTCATCTCAACTGCTGTTTACCAAGACATTTGTTCACCTTTTGGCCATTTCCCAAGACCATGGTCGGTCTATAAATGCCCCCCATCTGCCCACTTTTATTCCAGTTCGCACTTTCTTCTTCCTAAAGGAAAATCCTCAGCCCCCAGTTTGATTATGACTTGCTTGCCACTTAATCCAGTTGTGTGGATCCCACCTCTGCACTCTGAGTAATCCACACCGGGAAAAGCCTCTTGGCCTGAAAAAGCCACTCCTTGACCTCATCTTCCACCATCGCCCAGCAGCCTTCATTGCTGTGGTCACTGCCGGCCCTTCCACCCCATTTTCATTCTGTGTGATTCCATTTTCCTGGCCCTGCTTTTCTCCATTCAGACGCTTCTTAAGATTAGTGTCTGCGTGATTTTCCTTGGAAACAACTTTCACTCCCATAGCTTTAGTTACGGTCTCTCATCGGGCCCTCCTCAAAACTGTCTAATGGATTTCCCCGTATTTCTCTCTTACTATTCATTAAAGAACCTCAAATTGAATTTATATCCTTTCCCAACCACTCATTTTCTTCAACTAATTCCAAGCCCTGCCAGTAAGTATAAACTCACATCAGTCGGGAACGTTTATGATCCCACCAGATCTATTCTGCCCTGTCTCCTTTTTTTTTTTTTCTGATTATAAAGGAAAATAATTTATTGGAAAAATTTTAAAAAACATAAATATGTAGTTCATAGAAAATGGTAAAGTGGGAAGCCAACTTTGGGCATACGACAATATACTCAACTTTAGCAGCCATAAAGACAATAAGAAAAACAGTTAATATCAGTATTTTACCATTATTTTTACAAAAGCATAACACATCTCATAATTTCAAGTGTCATTACCAATTTAGAACTTGAAACACACACTAGAAAAACCTATTATTGTTCTTTTCCAATTAGTAATACAATCAGCAACAACAAAAAAATCTTATTCTGTCTATAATTAACATTTTACAGCAGAGATTTCCCATAGAATTTCTAATCTGAATTTCTCAATGTATATATTAAAGGACTCAGTATGAGAGAGATGGCTATATAAAAGACAAAACAGAAACAGATTTATCAGTAGGGAAGTTAAAGACAGGTCTAACATACATGAAAATGTAGGGAGCAAAGAAGAGGACAACCATCATGAGGAGAAGAGAGAAGAATGGGATTGGAGGAGTTGAAGGAAGGGGGCTTCAATCGAGATATATAATGAATAGATTGTGAAAAAAAATTTAAATGCCCTGTCTCTTATACATGAACTATTCAAATTAACCAATGAAGATACTTTTGTCGAAATGTACTCTTCTACTCAAGGCACTATCCATTATCGACCAAATGGAGTCTCAGTTTGTCAGCCTAGTATTCAAAAAGCCTTCCTTAATTGAATCCCAACTGTATTGTCCCCTCTATCCTATTTGCCTCAAACAAATAAACTGCTTCAGTGAACATGTTCTGCTCATAAATTCTCAAACACTTATATCGTACACACACACATCTGTTCATGCCCTTTCACTTACCTGACACAACCAGAACCTTCCCAGCCTAAACTTCCTTCTAATTCAAATTCTTTCAGAAGAAAAGTCCTGGACTTTCTCAATCCAAAGTAATATTTTCCTCCCATAAATTCCCCTTAATGCCCCAAAACATCTAACAGTTTCTTAAATTGTGCAAATTATCAAAATTATCATGTATGTTAAATGATTGTTTACATTTTCTTTTGCTATCTTCCCAGCGAATGCTTCGCAAGTGCTGCCTGCACTCTTGTGAGTTTTCATGGATTTATAAATGTCACTTGCCTTCATAGATTGAGTCTCAAACCTGAATGTTGACGAGAGCAGATACCGTGGACAGAATGAACTCTGTGCAGGTGTGAGTATTCTATTGTACTTCCTGCCAAATAAAATGTTACTTACTGGTTACTGTGGTGGTTTGAATGAAAACAGCCCCATAGGCTCACCTGTGTGAATACTTGGTTCCCAGTCGGTAGAACTGTTTGGGAAGGATTAGGAAATGTGCTTTTGTTGGAGAAGGTATGTCACTATGGGTGGGCGTTGAGGTTTCAAAAAACTCCTGCCATTCCCAATGTGTTCTACCTCCTGTTTGCAGTTTGAGGTGTAAGCTCTCAACTGTTCCTGCCACCATGCCTTTTTTATGCTATTACTTTGGACTCTAATCCTCTGGCACCATAAGCTCAATTAAACACTTTTTTTTTTTTGTAAGTTGTCTTGTTCATGGTGTTTCATCACAGCAGTGGAGAAGTAACTAATACAGTTACCTACACATCCTAGTCCTTTGGTGCGAACCAGGGTATTACAGTCTAGATAATAATTAGCAGAAATTTGGTAGCTCACAGTTCTGGAAGCCAAACAGTCCAATACCAAGGTTTTGCCATATCTTGAAGGCCTTCTTGTTAGGTCATGACCAAGCCGAAGGAAAGGAGAGAAAGGGGCTACACTCGGTCCTGTCATGATAACATTAATCCCACCAACAAAGTTATAAGCTTGCATGGCTGAGTCACCTCTTCCACTTGGTACCTCTTAACACCACTATAGCAGCCATTAAATGTCAGCATAAGGCTGCAAGGAACAATAAATGGCATTCAACCTATAAAACTAGGAAACTGCTTGTGCTTGTGCCTCACCTCATTATATCATACCTCATCTTCAGTAGATGAGGAGAGTAAAAGCTAGGTACACAGCAAGACTGTTCTCCAACCAACCTCATTGATCACACTGTGTTCTTGATATTTTTTTCACACTAAAACAACTCCACTGGAGAGGAAAACTTATTTAATAATTTCTGACTCAAGTATATAAATTGAATACACTGGATAAACAGCTTTGGTACATCTGGGCTATGTGTTGGCTATTTCACAGCACCTCCTAGATTAATTTACTTTAAAAGGGACATGGACCAGAGATATAAACATATAAACACATTATTTTCTTATTTGTAAAAAAAAAAAAATAGTAGTTAAAATTTGCTTATTTAATTCAGGTTAAAGGCAATTCATCATTACAAATCACTTTTTATGGGTCAACAAATGATGTCTTGCTACTTGGAGAGTCAATGAAGCAGCAACAGGGGTATCTCTTTTTAGAAATGTGGGGTATCAAGACCTCTCTCAGAGCCAGCATTTTAGTGAGCAGCCTAATCATCTGCCAACATATGAAAGTATGAAAGACAGAGAAGTACAGAGGATTTGCTAATGAGATGGTATTGGCTATTCACTTCAGATGGCATTATTAATAAGAAGCTCAATGATTCTGTAGGAGTCCTAAAGCAACATGTCAATAGTGATATGATGACAATATAAAGTAGCTGCAGTTTTCAGACACACTGTCCTGAGTACGGTCTTCTCAGTAGTGCCCTAGACTGCGCTAGCCAGGAAATATAAGCCTGCAGCCTAACTCTTGTGCTCTAAGGTTTACATTCTAAAATCTGGCCCTAATTTGTCCCACCATGTTACCCTTTTTATGGTGCCTTCCTACTCTACCTTTCACACATGGCTAAATGAAACAGAATAGGACTGTCTCCATACTACATACAGCCTTTGGGCGACTCCCTCACTAGGCCTGACTCCAAGAAGGAAGGATCTGAGACTCTGAATAACCCAGGCACAAATTGCTATGGACCATGTTTTTCTCTAGTGTGTCATCTCCTGCTATTTTTAGCCTATCCTTGTTCTCATATCCATCTGGAGGAATAGGATGACTCTAAGCATTGTGCTTATTGCTGTCTATTCGCGTCTGGTATTTTCCTATGAGATGTCTCCTAAGCCTGTCTTTTGAGTTGTGAGCAAAGCCTGGTGCTCATATAAAAGAGCAATGGCAGCCAACCTAGAATAAGCAAACTGTTCTGGTGTGATGCAGGTTTTCTACAACTCTGAACACAAGTTTTAATTAATTTTAGCTCACTTTATTGAACTCCCGTTTGTGGTGGGATTCTCTAGATGCGGTTTGTCTGGTGAACAAGACAGTCTTTTGTCTTAAAGAGGACTCATTGTAATAGAAGAGGTTGGAACATATAGATGAGGGATACAATTTCAGACAATAAGTAGGGTTATGGAGAGAGCATAGGGATGTGGAGGAAAGCAGCAGAGCATAAACTGTGACTCCCAGTACCTTCAGGTCTCTCAGTCAGGAAAAACTCTCCATGTTGGTAGCATTTGAGCTCAAATACATGAGAGGGAGGAGTCTATCCAAATACCCAGGACTGGGGTGAGAGAATGCTAAGGTGATGGGAATACGTTGTGTTATGATAAATATTGGGATGAATCGGGATGAGTCAAAGAAAATCTTCCGAGGAAGCAAAATGACCCCCTTGGATCTGAGGAGGGAAAAGGGGACATGTCACAAAAAGGAAAAAGAAAGAAGCAGAGAAAGAAGTCAGAGGTCATGCGAGTGGTAGGGAGGATCAGGCAGAATTCACAGCCCAAACCCCAAGTGTCAGAGCACAGTGTTCTTTCTGCCTAGGAGCTGTGGCCAGGCTGTGCTTCTCCTTTAAGCCAAAGAAAAACCTAGAGGCTGAGGCAGCCCTGAGTAACAAGATACCTGAAGAGTTAGGAATCTGGTGTGAGCAAGATCTAAGTGGGAATTTAAAGCTTGCTCTAAGAGGCGGTAGAGTCACTTTAGAGCCTTCTGCTCTGAGGGTTCTCACAGTCTGGCATGATGTTCACACAAACACACTGACATATGAATATGTGAGTGTATGTGTATGTGGTGTGTGTTGGGATCATGGGGAGTGCCTGGGCAGAGGGAAAGAAAGAAGGGAAAGCCATTAAAAGCCTTGCTGAGAAAGGTATTTCTTGTGGACAAAAAAGAATCAGGCCCCTCGCTCCCTACTGAGCCCATTTCTCCTGCCTTTACCCAAGCTGTCAGGCATGAATCTCTGTAGCATTCCGTAACTAATTGACAGTAATGGGGGCCATTGGAAACCTAAGAATACATGGCATTACCCAGCATGCACTGCAAGGAAGGGGGGCTGCCTGGGGGCAGCTGTGAGGAAAATAAAGCCTGGCTGCCTTTTAAACTGTTTTTCTTGTTGTTGTTCTTGTTGTACTTCTTCTTGTTCTTGTTGTTCTTGTTCTTGTTCTTCTTCTTTTTCTTTTAATTGAAGAGAGAATAGGAACAGATTTAGGTAAACTTCTCCTTGAGCCTGAAAATTAAGGATTGTAAATCTTATATCTTACCCTGAGTGAATATCTTAGGATCCTAACCCACACAGAAGAAACAGATGGAATTTCAATTAACCCCAGGGCCCCCCTGTGAAATCTATATTGTACCCTCTGGATTTACAACATATTGTAATATATGACTGCAGGCTCTGGAGATTCCATCGCAAATCAACCTTCTTTATTCCAGGGGTTCAGAAAACTGCTACAAAAGCCCACTTCACAATCAAAAGTGGCAAACTTCTACCACTTCATCCTTGGGGGTAGACATCCAATTTTAATTCTACAACAGATCTTACTTATTGGGCAGTCTCAGGTTTCTACATTTATTTTCCCCCCCTTCTATTAATGATGATGTTTATGGAATGAAGCTGCTCATGCCAGACAGGAAATTGAGAAAACATACGCCATTATCCCATTTTAACTGGCAACTCACCACACACTCATAGTGAGTTATCTTCCAAAGGGTTTTTGTACTTGAAATATTCATACTTTCAGAGAATAGAGTCAGGGAGACTAACCAGTCAATCCTACCTCTGCTTCAAGGCTCAAGTGAAATTGTAAATGGTGGAACCACTTTAAGAATTTCAAGTTATTTTTCAAAACCAGAATTGTTTCTGAGGTACACATAAGCTCAAGGTTTTGTTTTTCATTCCTATTATTAGTCAGTGGCATCACCCATTTGTATTTGTTCTTTGTATAAAAAATAACATTCACATAAATATTAAACATCTCAAATACAAAAAAACAAATAAATAACTTAGGCTTTTTAAGTACTAGAGGCATTTTTATGCTGACTTTTTTCCTAAAACACTAGCTTTTCCCTAAAATTTGCACTTCACTTCTTCTGAAAAAAAAAATGAGTTTTTCTCACACAACATTTGGGATATCACTCACCAGGCTGTAACTCTTTTATCTAGCATCTGCTGGAATGTTTGCCTCTAGACCTTTAGAGAGTAGCTCTTGGAAATCAGATAAGCAAGATTCCTGTAGCAAACAAAGGAAAACACAGCAAACTCATAGACTAAAACACATCTTCTGGAAAGATTACTGGTTAAAATATGGGTCTTCTGAGATATCCATGAGGAACTGTGGACAATAGCCGTCATCGGAGCTGGCTTTTATTAGACTCACAGACATGGCGAGCCAGAAGGGATGTGAACACCCTCTACTGACAGCTAAGGTGCTTGCCCATTGCTCAAGTATGGTGGGAGGAAGGCAGTCACTAGAATGTTTCTTGTCGTGTTGTCAGCTCGTAGGGTTTCTCCACTTAACTCTTCTTTTGCTCTGCCCAGTCCACAGCCTGCCAAGACCCCCTGGCAGTCACTGTTCTCCTTTCTGTTGTCCTGTTCCCGTTATTATTCGTCTGAACCAGGAGGCCCACTGACTGCTGAGGTCCCCTCTAGAGCATAGAGCCTCATATGGTGCAAGGAATGGGGCCACCAGGGGAATTCACAGACCTGGGTGATGCACTCTTTTGAGTAGGTCTGGAACTTTGGTTCCAAGGTTGGAAGGGAATTTTTGATGGAACAAGTCCTCATGGTTCTAGTGAGGTTGGTCTACCCCCTTAAGCTAATTTTTAATCAGAAACGAATATGATGTTTTCAAGTTCTCTTGTTTTGTATATATTCTCCTGTTTTGTATATATTAATAGCAGGCCATCAAACACCATCTTGAAGTGATTATTAAGTTTATTTCTCCATCTAAACAAAAAAAAAACTGATTTGTTATGAAACCCAGACCAACATTCTTTCAAACTGTGTCATTCCCACCTTAGACAGCATTTATTCTGAAACAGCAAATTTGTGGTTACTGATGAATGACATACCAACCAAATGTTGCAAGACCCTGGGTTTCCACTTCTTTTCTCTTGCCTGTTTATTATACATGAATAATAAGACAGTTTTCCCACAGTGCTTACGTGTCAGGTATTGCTTTCAATGTTTTGTGTACGTGTGCTCCCTAACCATCACACCTACCTGCAGCATTGTCTTCCTTGACCAAAGAGAGACTATGAATGTGATGAGCAGCTCTGAGTACCCGCTTCACTGGTTACTGCCAGGTGACAGGTGTGCTGGTGGCCTGTTCATCCATGGAAGTAAAACTTACCTATCAACAGTCAGTCTCCCCGCAGACAGCCCTAAACCCTGCACTGTTTGTGACCTCTCATTCGACACTTCCTTGCTTCTGTTTGGCAACTTTAACTCTAGCCCTCTGTCTTTTTCTTTTGACCTTATTAATCTCATATCCCAGCACCATCAGAAGTTAAGGTGAAACAAAAAGACAGAAAAAAAAAAAAGGATGAGAGGTCTTCTGAAAGCACCAGGGAAATGGGAGAAATGTACTAGATAATTAAATTGAAAAGTTTTAGTATTTTTATTACTGTTATTACTACTACTGTTGCTATTATTACCCTATCTTTCTCCAAGACTTCAAACCATGATTGTTTTAATCCCTTTATTGGGCCACAGAAGATGCATACATTAAACCGACAAGCTTTCCACTAGATCTTTGTTAGGAATCTACTTATCCTTCAGTTTTATTTTCCCTGAAAGTCTTCCCTGTTGGTGTTTCCCACAGGTATCTCTTCATTTCTTTGAATTTTCTTGGCATTTATGTACACAGACAGGGCCTTGCTGCCAAGCCCTTGTTTATTATCTTGACTGAGATTTATTCCCTGTTCATTTACCTTATGGGTATATTAGCTTTGGAGCCAGGTCCAAGGAAAAGCTTCTGCAGATTCAGAACCTTGTTGGAGGTAGGGCAAATATTTTGAGCTGAGTTAGGAAGAGTGCTGTGTGTAAATGACAAGTTTGTGGCTGTATAGCTCAGTGGTAGGGTGCTCGCCTGGCATGTGTGAAACCCTGGATTTGATCTCTAGCACTGCAAATGGTAACAATAATAAACCAGCCAATGAATATCATATTTTCTTTTTTATGAGTACAAGAATACTGAACTGAAACCAGGTATGGCAACACACAGCTTATAAGCCTGGACTTAGGAGGCCAAGACAGAAAGACTGCCAGAAGTTCAGAGATGGAATGGGCCATGTGGTAAGTTCCAGGCCAGCCCAGGCTGTAGAGTGAGACTGTGTCTCAAAAACAAGAACACTGAAATGTGTTGGTGAACTGGGCCAGAAGAGGGGAGAAAGTTAGTCAGCACTGGCCCATAGGTGTGGCAGAAGTCCAGACACTGGCAGAGCTGAGAGACTGAAAGTCAGGCCCCTAAGGTAGAGCAACCATAGAAGAGCTACAAAGATTTTGGAAGATAGCAGTTTTAGCTCAGAGGTAAGATTGAGTTCTCTGCACCAAAGCAGAGACTGTCCCTATAGCAACTGTAGGGAAAAGCCCAAGAGAAGCGTCTGCACTGAGAACGGCATGCAGCGCCCTGGGATGCCAAAGAGGAAGATGCTCCTACAAGGGTATCCGCATAGCCACATGGTTGCCAAGAATGTTTGACTGGGCCATCATGACAAAACCAATCCCAGAACTTTAGTTGCATGTTTCAACAACTCTTTAGCCATTCTCTGCATCCTGCTCCTCTTACTGTTAACATGACTTTTTTTGGTCTTTGTTCTCTTTGGCTCTGACATCTTCCAGGCAGCCATTGCTTAAGGAGGATCAGATTCTGTGGCAACAATGTCACTCTTCATGTTGGATCTTCTTCTAGAAATCAGCAAACTACTTCATGTCTTCAAAAATCATTTCTACCCTCTCATCTACAACCACAAAGGAAATCAGCATTTACATAAGACCTTCCCAAGAAGGAGCTCAAAGGCTGGTAATGTAGATTCAGTTCAGTTGGAAAGGAGGAGCCAGTAAGGAAAAGAACAAAGTGAAGGCAGAGGGCAGAGGCAGAGACTGCCTAGAGTGCTTGCCTAGCATGCGTGAAGCCCAGGGTTTGATTCCCAGTGTTGCATAAATTGGGCATGGTACTATACACCTATAATCCAGGACTCAAGAGGAGGAGGCAGGAAAACAGAAGTTCAAGGTCATCCTCACCTCCATAGGGAGTTTGAAGCCATCCTGGGTTACATGAGAGTCTGCCTTAAAAAGGTCAATGACAACTAAAGGACTCTCACAGTCTCAGTTTGTTAGACTTCTTACCAAGGTGCTAAGGACTGAACCCAGTATTTCACACATGTTAGAGAACTGGTATACCACTAATGAGTCAAACCCAGGAGAGACCATGGAATTTGTATCTTTTGATTTTGCCATTTTCAGCTATATCTCACAGACAGCTTTCGCCTTCTAGAGGCCTCTTAATGTTATTCTGGTTCAGACTGCTCCAAGTCTGCTACCCAGGACAAGTGACTTTAACAACAACGGCTTCTTTCTTATGGCTCTAGAGGTTGGAAAGACCAAGATCAAAGCATTGTCAGATGTCTGGGTCTGAGCTGCATCAGCAATTGCGAATAGCTATCTTCTGGCTCTATCTTTCATGGCCAATCGAGATTTTGATCAGATAGTAATCCATCATGGCGGTCCAGCCTCATCACCTAATCCTTCCCCATCCAGTAATATTGGAGATTAAGACTGAACCCGTGGGGCTGGAGAGATGGTTCACTGGTTAAGAGCACTTTCTGCTCTTCCACAGGACCCGGGTTCAATTCTCAGCACACACATGGCAGCTCACAACTGTCTGTAATGCCCATTCCAAAGGATCTGACACCTTCACACTAATGCAAATAAAATAAAGATAAATAAATAAATATTAAAAAAAAAGACTGAACCTGTGAATTTGGGGGAAGGAGCACCAACTGACAGATCATAAAAGCAGAAATCTGGGAAGTTCCTTTAAACCCATGGTTATACCTTTCCGCCTGTGTTTTGAAACACTGCTTAGCCTTAGGGAACTAGCCACCAAGTTCTTTATTTCCTTTGAAAAGGGAGGGTCTTAGAAAATACCTCTTGTGTTTTTCTTGTCTATGAGTGTGGGGTTTTCTACTAGCAAAGGCACAGGGGTGCTTTGCCTCCTAGGATTCCCCTCTCAGCAACTTTTTATCACCTTTTGCTTCTCCTTTCACTTCAGGACTCAGTACTCCAATACTCAGTGCCTCCATACTCAGTATTCCAGGACTAAGTACCTCAGCACACAGTACTTCAGTATACAGATACTTCCACAGATTGCTCTCAGGTATTTTCCTTCTCCTCACTGATTGCAGACAGCCACGCCCTGTAAGGAAGCTTGACGCCACTTTCCTCAACGGCATTTTCACAAAGATCTTCGCCGGGTGACCTAGGCCAAGTGAATCTTCTTCGTCCACGCGGCAGCAGTTCAGCTCTGCTGAGGTGGAGAGAAGAATCCAGACCACCGAGATGCTTCTTCTGCAGGCCAGCTTCACACCAGCACTGCCTCAGCACCTACAGGGAATTTCCTCACCACAAACAAACTTCTTGAATGTTCCCCGGAGAGATCCCAGTCTTTACGGTTTTCACAGAATTGCCACTTCACATGCCTGCTCAGGGACCTCTTCCCAGACGAGCGCCTTGTTGAGAAGATCGGCTTCATGCTAGCCATCAACAAAGAGGCCTCTCTCCAGCCAGACCGGAGCAACAACTTCCCGCTCTGTTGAGCAGTACTTAATATGGGATTTCCCACTAACCTGGTCATCGAACTTTAGAGGAACACAGTCAACATTGTACCTGCCAAAGACTGTAAAGAATGGCAGAAGACTGAAAAATACAGCAACTGAGGCAAGGAAATGAGTACCGGGGGCTAGGAGTAACATCTTGGAGGTCCTGAGATGGGAAAGGGAGCGATGAGACAGCGCTATGGGAAAATGAGTGAGTGCATTCAGTCATGGGTGCTGTATTCTCTATACCTCTGAGACTGCTGAGGCAAAGAAGACAGCAGGCTCTCCAGAGCTAGCTGAGATGACAAACAGCTCCCCCACATATTGCTCAAACAGCAATGCAGAGTTTGGGGTAGGAGACAGCCATTAATCACTCTGTTACCAGCACACTCTGGGGTCAGAACTGCCTTATTTTCAAACTAGGATAAACAAGGAAGCAGGCTTCATTGTGACTTTTAGTGAGTTGTACTTGAAGGGGATTTATATATGTCACCACCAGTTTAACAGTCACCTCTAGCTCAAACAGCCATGGAAAGATGGAAAGAAAATAAAGTGACTAGCCCAGAATGGGAAGACCCCTGGTCCAGCTGTTTCCAAGCCCGATCTTGCAGTTCTCTGGGTGGTTTGAATTTGACTCCTCTTCTCCCACTGCTTAACTCTCCCCCATCCCCCGCAGCCGTTTATTAAGAAAACACTCCTCCTTTGGCTGAAAGCACCTTGAGATTTTAGAATTAGACATTTATCCTTGATACAAACACTTGATTTCCTGTGGGGAAAAAAAAATTCTGCAGAAAGGGGCTAGCCGTTAAAATGTTTATCATCACTGTGATTCTTGTTAAGAAAGCATAGTAGAACTTGCTACAAGAGAATTTTGATGATGTCCAGTTAGCACAGAGGGCAGTTAAAAAGGGAAAGGAAGGGGCCAGTGAAAAAAGGGACAAAGCGAAAGACCAGCTCAGAGGGAGAGGCGCTCACTGAGGGAGGACACTTTGGCTCACCTCTCATTTTTCAGTTTACCTGGGAGACTCCTTGATATTTTCCAAACGTTCAGAGAGAAGGAAGCTGGGAGAGGGACCCCGAAGCATGGTGGAGCCGGGTCAGGGACAGAGGGAGTAGAAACAAAGTTAGAAGTAAGTTTTTAAATAAAAAAATGGTAAGTGATGTTTAGAACCGCTGATCGCGGTGAGCCCTGAGAATGCTGGAGCAAGGGCCTCTGTGTGTGTGTCTCCCTTTTTTCACTTTTCTTCTTCTTCTTTTCTTTTTAATTTTCTTTTATGTAATTTCGCTGCAGCACGTATAATCAATTACAGACTGAATCGGGATAAAGAGAGGGGAAGCACTTTAATTCATAAATCAATTTTATACGGTCATCAGTCAGGTTGCGAATGCAAATACCTCTGTCGGTTTAGGTTATTCAGAATTAATTGACTCCCACCGGGCTGGGCTGCAGACCGAGAGGAGCTTTCTCACAGTCTCCTTGGGCCCAGCATGGGAGCCCATGACTTTCTCCCTCCCCCTCTGGCCCTCTGACCAAACCCTTCTCCTTTACTCTATGGGCCCCAAGTATGGAGTCGATGGGGCTGGCTCGGGGAGAGAGGGTGGCGGGGGGGAGGAGCATTAAACAAGGAGTTGGATGGGTAAGAGTCCAGATAGACGTTTTGAAGAAGGAAGGGGAGACACAGAAAGATGAAAGCCCCCAGACAAACTTCAGCCCGGGCCCCACAGAGACACCTTTATAAGATTAGAAATGCCTAACTTTCAAGGATTGGCTTTTAAGTTCTCTTGAAGCTTCTTAAGTCAAAAAAGAAAAATGAGAGCAAAGACAAAAGCCTAAGGCCCTGGACGGAGAACAGAGCCGAAAGGGAATTACCCAGAATCCACCGTGTGAGGTTGTCCGGTTCTAGCAGCCACGGAGCAGCCTGAGACAGAGGGCCAGCTGCCCTGCCTGGCAGATGCCAGCGTCAGTGAGTGGGATTCCCTCATCTGGGGTATCTTACGCCAACAGTCAAAGAGAGGATTTCTCCATGAGATGGAGCGAGGGCGAAGCCAGGCCATTAAAGGCTGACCCGGGCAGTACCAGCTGGATGACACTTGCTCCCTAACTCCTAGGTTGCCTAACCCACAGATGTTCACTCTAATTAGGAAAGGACATTCGCCCACGCGCTTGATGTGTCCAGACCTCTACTTTTCCATCTTTTAGCCTCAGCAAAATATACTCCTAACTGGTTCGCTTCATGAGAGCCATCATCATAGTGGTTTTCCACACCACCCTGACACAGAGAATCACCCTGGGAGCTGGTTTTGTTTGCCTCTCTGTTTTCGCACGCAGATGTCCGGGTTCAGTCTTAAATGCTGTTCTAAGTGGTCTCAAGGAGGGCCTGGGGAATTGGAGTTTTGGACTGGAGCGCGAGTGAGTCTGACGTTGATCAAGCATAGGCACCTCTCTGAAGACTCTGGTTGGGCAAATCTTCAAAGTCCCGCCTCACCTCCGAAGGCCCCATTCCCTCCCCACAGCCTGCCCGAGCTTCCTAAAGCACAAAGCTCAGAATTAACGTCAGAAATAAAACATGTTGGTCCGAGAAGGAGAGGAATCAGTTTCAAAACAAGAACACTTGTATGTTTCAGATTCCCTGGATTCTACAAGTCAAGTCTACCAAAGTTTCTGGAGGGAAACAAAACAAACAAACAAAAAAATCTAACTTATGCAAACTTCCAATGAGTGTACGAACCCCTGCAGAGGGAAATCACCCAGGTCTCCATGCGGTCTGCCTTTATTGAAGAACAAACCTTAGCCAGGCAATGGTCGTGCCTTTAATCCCGGCACTGGGGAGGCAGAGGCAGGAGAATCTCTGAGTTTGAGACTAGCCTGAAAAGAGGATGGGGGGGGGGGGTGCTACAAACGGGATACAAAGTGAATAAATTGTAAAAATAAAATAAAATAAAAATTATTATTAATAATAATAAATTTAAAAAAAGACTAGCCTTGTCTACAGATGGAGTTCCAGGACAGCCAGGGCTACACAGAGAAACCCTATCTGGAAAAACAAAACAAAAATAAAACAAAACAAAATGAAATAGAAAGAAAGAAAAGTAAAGAAAATCAAACCTTAGGTGGCCTGGTATGCATTGAATTTTGCTTCCACCTAGCACTTTTGTTGGTGGCTTCCACTAAGTCTTTCCTGAGAGACCAAAGCCTGTTTCTAAAAGCCAAAGGACTGTGATTCGTGAGGCAGGATGCTCCCAGCATTTGTATAATCCAAACACATAGTGTAACTCTTATTGGACCCCTAAAAGTCAGCTGCAAAATTCTTACGTATGATCAGCCTCTGATCCGAGTCACAGTTGCTTATATGCAAATGAGCCATGTTTATTTACTTGTGCAAGCTGAGAGGAATTCTTGTATCTGTTCCTTCAGCCATACGTTCCTACGGTAATCCATTATTAGAAGCAACAGAACCACCTTTCTTTAAAATATTTCATTGTTGGGGTTTCTTTCCCAAGTCAGACTAGACTTCCCCTGCAAAAGTCTGAAGGTCTTGGTGGGTATGAAGTGCCTGTTTCCTCTCAATGTATTTAACCAGCAGCCCAGAGTAATCTGGGGAGAGATCGGTACAGAATGAAAGGGTGCCGTGTTCACAAAATCCAGTAGATAATGAGATATGCATTGGTGAGGGGTGGACTGGGGAGGACAATGCTTAAGCAGTTAAAGCAGCATGGTAGGGTCATTAAAACCCAAGCTTTGGAGTCACCGCTGGCCAGCTCTCTCATTCACATTGCAGGAGACGCATAACCTTTGTCTCATTTTTCTTCCTCTTGAAATGAGACTACCGCAGGGCTGCTGTGAAGATCCATTGACCTAAAGCACCCAACAAGCCTGGCAGGAAGCAAGCCAAATAAATGGCAGGCTGTGCTTGCAATGAGGGAATCTGAAGACAGGGTGATTGGAGGGTCGGACTTGCCTCCCAGTAGCACCAGCACCCTCTCAGAACTCTAGCCCAGAGTTAGTGAGCAGAGACTAGGCTGGGACCTAGAAGCCTGTATCTTAAAGCTTCTGGGAGCTTCTGAACCATAGAGCATGCATAGAACTACTGAGCAGGAGGCCAAGGCCTTGGAAAGCAGTATGGCTCTTTTTGGAGTTGAAACAGTTTGTGGTAACCAGAGAGGCTGGATGTGTGCTGTCAGCTGGGGACCGAGAAGAAAGGAAATGTGAAGGGATTGCGTTTGGAGTGAGCAGCCAAGGAAGGGCATCTGATAGCAACCGTTACATTTGTCAAGACGGCATCTCACTAGAGTCCAGAGCCCAGGGCAGCTTCTTTCTCTCTTACTTCTAGCCCCTCATCCCCTCGAGGAAACACCCAAACTTAAAGACTCAGAGAAACTTCTTATCCCATTTGAACATGAGATTTCAGCAAATTGCATAGCCCACTTTGTCAGCAAGGGCAGAGAGTGACTGGCTCCTGACTTAGACTCTGTGCAGAGGGACTCCTTGTCAGGGAAAGCATAGACAAGAGCAGACCAAGCTGTGTTTCTTTGAATTACCAGCAGGGAGTCTGGCATTTTTCTTCTCTTACAAAAAGGATTTTTTTTTATGCCGCATTCTGCCTGCATGTATGCCTGCACACCAGAAGGGAGCACTATAGATGGTTATGAGCCACCATGTGGTTGCTGGAAATTGAACTCAGGACCTCTGGAAGAACAGCCAGCGCTCTTAACCCTCCGAGCCACCTCTCCAGCCCCACAACAAGGATTTTTAAGAGCCAGAGAAGAGAGAGAATCTGGAATTGGTAGGGGCTGGTGAGACGGTCCTGTGGTTAGAGCTTGTACTGCTCTTTCAGAGGACCCAAGTTCTGTTCCCAGCATGCACACCGGGAGGCTCATGGCTGCCTGTAACTCCATCTCCAGGGGGTTTGATGCTGTCTTATTTCTTCCATGGGCACCTGAACACATGTGGCACACATGCACATGGACATGGACACACACACGTAAATAAAAATATATTTTGAAAAAGACTGAAAATCATTTGTGTAAAAGTAATTTTAAGAACGCTTGATGGTATAGTTACCACAGTGTTTGTTTTTATATATTCAATATCCAACATGGACAGAAGGAAGGAAGGAAAGAAAGTAGGAAGGAAGGAAACAAAGAAGAAAACAAGGAGGAAGGTGAGGTAAAGCCATGGCTGATATCCTACAACAAAAAGCAGATTGAAAAGAAGAAATCCCACTTGACTCAGGTGTTATGTGGCACAGGAGCTTTCAGACATGAAGACCCAGCACTCATGGAAAACCATCTGAATATTTATGTTTAATGAGGAATGGGCAGGACTGCAGGAGTGTGCCTGGAATATGATCTAATGGTTCAAGCGAGGCAACGTCAGCCAGGCCTGCTTGCTCAGGTTCTTCTGGTGGCTTCTGGTTTCTGTTCTTCTTCTCTAGTCACAGAGCAGGGTGCCTCTCCCATGAAGGTCTTGTGGACACTTCCAGGAGGGGTAGCTGAGAGAACACTTGTGACTTTTGTAGTTTCCTGTACTCTCTAGTGAATCCCGAAACACAGTGTCATCTTCAATAAACTATTAGTGAGTGCCTCTTGGGCGCCAGGCACTTGACTAGACACTGAAGGGGAAAAGGCAGGGAGAAAGTAAGGAAAAGAGAGGTAAAGGGAGCAGGAGAGGCAGAAACAGAGAGACAGAAAAACAAACAGAGACAGAGAGACAGACTAAAAGACCCCAGCCTCAAATGACATCTGTAAGAAAAAAAGAGTAACCCCCCATCCCTTTTCAACTCTTCACTCAAATTTGAGATTAGGGGCTTAGCAAACCCTTGGAGTACGAACTATTCACTCCCCTCTCCCTTACACACATACACACACACACACACACACACGTAGACACACACACCAGCAAGCATGTTCTGATCCAACAGGTCAGTGAAGCCTAGGCCTAGTTGCTGCCAGCCTGGCTAGTACTTCAGTTTTGATCACACAGGTATTAGAAATTAATTAAAGAAACAAATCCTTGCAATTTCTGGAGTCTAAGCCAACTCCACCCTAGTCTCCTTTTTGTGAGCTAAGGGGGAGAAATCTGACTCAGAAGCATTTCCTGTGAAATGCTCAAGGGCATAGGAACTAAGAGGAAGGTGAGATTGGACAAAGACATTTTGGGTATTTTTTTTTTGCAAACTTTTCTTTGAGGAGACTGTATTATTTTCCTGCTCTGTACTTAGACATTTTCCTCAGCCTCTCCTCTCCCCCCGCACGCCCCACCCCCAAATAATAGGCCACATGTCTACATTCCCAAGCAAAGTCAATTTCTCTCTCTTTTTAAAAGTATGAAACATAAACCTGGCTACAGCTGGAGGTCACTGGGGATGTGGGGCCCTGTGTTAATGCCCCTTTCATGAAATCTGGGGCCAGTTAATGGAGGCGGGGGTAGAGGAAAAAGAGGAGGCGTGAACCTTTACACCCCAAGCCAGCTTCAGAAGAATTTACAGCCGTATTTTCTAGAGACCGTTAAGGTTTTACTGCCTCATACTAGCAGCTCCATAGAGATCTGTGCTGAGGCCGGGGTGAGGATCTCCATTTGCTAACCCTGGAAACAAGCCAAACAGGCTGCAGGCTTGACTCTGGGTAGAGAAAAACAACTAGCTAAAGAGGGAGGTAGGCCGGCAGAAAGAGGGAGCCCCCTCTCCCCCAACGTAAGCCTTATAAAGTTACCACTCATGTGCTGCCGTCAAACAGAGCTGGCTTTGGGTGACTTAGCATCGTTTATTAGCTTGTGACATTCAACCAGTCATTCAGTTTCTCCCAGGCTCCTCCAGTTTGCAATCTGTAAATTGGAGATCACCTTATTGGATGGTTGTGAACCATGATTCAACCCAGTGTGTGGTTCACAACAAAAGCTCAAGAGATGCCATTGTATTCTAATAAGATGAAGAAAATGGCTGAAAGGGGCTCTGAGCACAGACGACTTTTTTTCTGAACTTCAATGTGCATGCACAGGCGGTATGCTTTCTTCTTGACCCCATAAGGTCTCTTCTTTCTCTGTTCCTAAACTGCTAGTCATTTTGGGCGTGAGGAATAAGAAGGAGAAAAATGAAAGGAAAAGGAAAGGTGATACAAATTTGTTAAAAGAGATCCAAGTGGAGAAATGATTGGAAAAGACAAGTAAAAGAAAATGATGTGAGGAAAATGAGTAAGGAAATGAAAAGGGCAGGAAGGTATGCAGTTGGGCATAGACTGAGCAGGAAGCATGGAGGAAAAGCATAGGAGTTGAAAATTGTGCAGGGTTTAGTTTGCTGGCAAACACCTCCTATAGGGAGGTAATGACTCCTAGAAATGTTCCCAAAGACCATCCAACCACACTGTGTACTTTCTGTCAAGTCCCATTCCTCCTTCCTCTCACAGGGCCATCGATAAGTGGCACACCCCTGCCTCCCACCACCTCACACCTGCAGGCTTTATGTAACCCTTCAGGTGATCCTCAACACTAGGTGCTGTGCCTGCCTCTGTCGAAAGGGGAGAGTGAAATTAGGCCAAGCCTGCAGCTTTGGCAAGTGAGCAATCAATGTTTGCTGAATGACTGGATGAACAATGAGGTCTCTTTGAGGCAAGCCTACATCCAAGCCAACCTGATGGCTAATGAGTATAGTGTTCCTTCTGGGGGAAAGAAATCTTCTAGAATTAGAGAGTAATGGTGAGTGTATGGCTTTGTGAATGCGCTAGCATCTATTGACTTGAACATTGTAAAATGATAGATTTTTGTTATATTTCAAACAATGAATGTGAAAGTACAAACTGTAGCCATGTTGAAACACTTGGGCTTAGCACCTCTGTTTCCATTCTAGTCTTGACCATGGCTCCTTTTTTTTGCCTTTTAAGGTTGTTGTGTTTTTTTTTTTTTTTTTCATGTTTTTCTTGAATTTTCCACTGCTCCAAAAATCTTAGTAAAGGCAAGGATGGTTAGATCGGCTAGAAATGAGGTGTCTCTCTAAGAGTGGCTCAGATGTTTTTGAACATTTATCTATGGGGCTCCAGAAACTTTCAACCTGCAAAGCTCTCAATATTAGTCCTTTTGAAAGATGTGACCCCAGCTACCTGAAGCTCAGAATCAAAGAAAAACTAGGGCATCAACTAGCTTCATTTTAATGTTTGTTAACCTTTGCCACACCTTGTGGAACACTTTCTCTTCCCTGAAAGCCCAGGGCATCTAAATGGACAGAAATAACTTTCCAGAGGAACGAAGCAGGACAAAAACTAGCACTGTATCCATTCTGCTCCTCCACTGACTTCCTTGCTCTCCCTGAACCCACTTCCCCACACAGACCTGTGAGCTACAGACAGGATTAGTCTCAGGATTAGAACTGTTTTCTATAGACATTTCCATTTTGTGAGATCATGTGATTAACTTATACACAGCACAATTCGCACAGAATTTTGTAACAAGTTTCTGAAGTCTTAAACCATACGCACCATTTATGGCATCAGAAACAGGCTGTTAAGACAAACCGGGCTTGGACCTGGAGAAATGGTGGCCCATTGGTTAAGAGTATGTGCTACCCTTACAGAGGACCTAACTTTGGTTCCCAGCACCCATGTCAAGCATCCCACAAACACCTGTAACTACAGCTGCAGCAGATCTGACACCTTCTGGTGTCCATGGACACCCGTACTCTGCTCCACAGACGCACACATACAAACACATGATTGAAAAAACTACAAAAGACAAGTGGCATCTCAGGTCTGAGGTGGGGAGTGACATCTGCTCTGTTACTACAAAACAAAGGACAAATGAGTGCGCAGATCATGTCTGCTTCCCCTTCTGGGGTTTTTCACGAAATGCTGTGTCTGTGACAAGCTAGGCCAAACAGACGATCTTCTCTATTTGTTCCTCCTTTCTCAGGAGCCTATCTGAGAAGAATAGAACTGTGAAAAAGAGAAATGCTACTTAAGCCAGGTCCAATCTTGAGTCTTAAAAAATTATTGAGTCTTCAAATGTTGCTATTATTTTTGGATGTTCTTTGTCGTGACCGCCTCGACCAGCAAGGAAGACGCAACCACCAGCTCTTCCTCAAGCAGTTTATTCAGGCCTTTGTAAGCTTCTTCTCCCCCCCGTACTCTGGGCCCTCTCCAATTATATAGGCAACCACATCAGCCAATCACAGCCAACCACACTCACTCATCAGACCTGCAGCAGGCAGCCAATGGGCCAGTGCCACACTCGCCTTGACCAAATATGGACTTGTTTATCAGCAGTCAGTACATCCGGCAGGCACCATCTTTTAGGCTCGGCAACTTAATAGCCTAATAGCCACGGCTTGCCATAGTTCTTAAAAGTAGAGGACACGAAGTATGCAGCCACTGAAACACCTACCTGGTCCTTCTGTGGAGCTTGTGACAACCCAACAAGGATGTCATCAAAGCTACAAGTGAGGCTGAATCTAGTTCTTGGGTGCTGAGCTTTACTACCCTAAGACCCTCAACCATTTGGGGGCAGGCAGTAAGAAGAAAATATAAGCTAATATAGGCCAGGCTGACCTCAAACTCATTAAGAAGCTGAGGAAAACCTTGAACTCATGATCCTTCTGCCTCCATTTCCAGAGTACTGGGAGTCTAAGTCTACACCATTATGCTTTGTGTATTTAAGTTCTGGGAATCAAACACAAGGCTTCAAGCATGCTAGGTAAGCATTCCACCAACTCAGCTGCATCCGTAGCCTGGTGTTTAATTTTTCCTACAAAAATACCAATCTAATGAATTTGTCAGAAAGGCAGCAGAAGATTTGCCTGTGGTTTTCTTCATTTATTAGTAACGTTCAGCAACTTGAGTAGAAAGCAAACTTAAGTTAGTCGTGTTTGTGGAAAGTGAATCATGACGGTTAGAATACTGAGGTTTTTCCAGTCAACTCTAGCCCCATGCATCGTCTTAAAAAACGAACAAGCAAAGAGAGCAGAAGATCTTCTAAACTTGTTTCCATGCTAAGGATGGCACCTGGGTTCTGTTAGTTAATTCTCATCACAAACCATTGAGGTCAGTGTTACTGCATGCCTTCTCACTCTTTAACCTCCAGTTCCTCAAAGGCAAGCCTTTGTCATTGTGGGTTTGTGAAAAATTCTTTTATTTGTTTATTCTCTCATATCAGCAAATGCCACTTCCATTTCACCCATATATAGTCCATCGGTAATCATATTTAATCTTTATTTGAATATATTCCTGCAGCTGATATTACTCCGTGTACATTTATGCTTATGTGAATGGATTCTGTGAAAACATTTTGATTTCTGGAATTAGGTATCTTTAATGGTCTGCCACAGTTTAATCAATAGAGTTTGTTTTATTTCTTAATAGTTCATAAAATCATTGTGTATAGTACCATCAATTGTATTTAACTCTTACAGCCTGTGGTGTATATCACATCCTATATTTTAGTTGTTCCGCTTGAGGGACCAGTTTAAGACCATCAATGCTGATACATATTCATTTAATTCTTTGTTGCTAATCACCGCTCCAAGGTGGGCCTCCATCAAACTGTCTTCTCCCAAAGACTGCTGAGATGGACTCGGCTCCCTCGCACCACAAAGCATGCTGGAATAAGAATCCCTGTGCTATAGAACATTGTAAGCATCTCCCTGTCATAGAAGCCCTGGAGAAAAGCTAGCAAGTCATAAGGTCTATAATATTGCTTTAAGCAGGTCTAGATGGCTCTCCTAGATAGTTCTGCCATGTTCCCACCAGCAGTAGGTCAGATAGTCCCCCAACTCTGCCAGCACATAATATTATCCAACCTTACCAACTTACGTAGAAGAAAAGAGAAGCTTCTGTGGGTACAGTGTTCTCTCTCTTTATCAAGAATAGATGTGGAGAGTGGTGCCAAAGCCTGGCTTAAACCGAGTTGCCTCTGTGATCACGTAGATGAGCCCTGTGGTCTCTTAATCTACAAATCTCTAGTCATTTAGAATGTCTTTGACCTCTCTGAGCATCCATATTCTTATCTCTTCACTAAAGAAGTAGCTTTTGCCCACATACACGTATCTTTTCCATGTATAATTCTCTAGCTCAGCAGTTCTTAACCTATGGGTTGCAAGCCCTTTGGGGGTCAAATGACTCTTTAACATCAGTCACCTAAGACCATCTCTATAGCAGATATTTATATTATAGTAACAAAATTATAGTTATGAGGTAGCAATGAAAATAATTTTATGGTTGGGGGTCACCACAACATGAGGAATTGTATGAAAGCATTAGGACGGTTAAGAATCACTGCTCTAGTGAATAAGTAGAAAGGCTGAACTCAAACCATCAGGCTTGTTGGCAAGTGCCTTGATCCACCAAGCTACCTTGCTAGCCTTCTCTATCTTGTTTGTTCGGAGAGCCGCTGCTCTAGCTCTTATTACTCCTTGGTCAATCAATAGTGGTTGCTTTAGATGCATGCAAGAACCTCCATGGGCTTCAAGATAGTGAAAATGGGGCTGCGGAGATGGCTCAGCAGTTAAGAGCACTGGCTTCTCTTTCAGCGAAACTGGCTTTAATTCTCAGCAACCACATGGCAGCTCACAACTGGGTTACTCCAGTCCCAAGGGATCTGTAGCACCCTTTGGTCTCTTCAGGAAGCAAGCATGTACACTGTGCACAGATTTACATGCAGGCAAAACACCCATACACATAGATAGATAGATAGATAGATAGATAGATAGATAGATAGATAGATAGATAGATAGACAGACAGATAACTTATTTAAAATTGATTAAAATGAGAGGCTAAAAATCTCTGCATTTTTTGTTGTTACTGTTATTGTTTTGGTTTGGTTTTTTTGGGGTAAGGTTTCTCTGTGTAAGTCCTGGAACTGATTCTGTAGACCAGGCTGGCTGTAAACTCAGAGGTCTGCCTCCCTCTACCTCCTGAATGCTGAGCTTAAAGATGTACGCCACCACAGCCCAGCTTCTGTGTACTTTTTTACCTAAGTAACAGAGAACCCAACGAGTAGCCAAAGGCTCCATATATTTATCACTAGCCGCTTTTACGTGAGCCTCCTTTTCAGTCTCTCACTCTCACATTGAGGAAATGCCTCAAAATTAAAGACATGATAATGTATGCACTGTCCTTCCGCAAAGCAGAGAGCATGCTACATTGGCTCGGATCTAATCTGAGGAGTGTTCTAGTTAGGGATGGACCACATCATTTCACCAAGGCAAAACACAGATGGAAGTGTTACAGCTCAAGCAAAACCCTAAAGATCTGTCCACAGGTGCTCTCTAAGTCAAGAAGGAAGCAGAAGTGTAAAGCAGAGGACTGCTCTGGGTGAAATGCTCACTTTCCACCTGCCTTTCTCTCTACCAGATGAAGGTTCCTCACTCTTCTGGTTTGAGAGCCAGCTCTCATACATGAGCAGCATGTGCTCATGTCCCCTGACTTTGTGAGGATTGATTCACTCCTGACAGCCTCCAGGTCCTCAGGCCTCCCAAACACACAGATATCAGTGTCTTTCTCCGCAACCTTCTTGTCAGTCTTTCAAACCTCAGAGATCTGGGTAGGCTGTATTTGGGGCTGAGTTTTAGCCTTGCTTTGTCATGAAGCAAAGGATGAAGACACCAGTGTCCTGGATTCTGGGTTCATGTTCCAGGTCCCTGTCCACCAGGCAAGAGCCCATAATTCTTCTTAGGACCTGTGAACATCTGAATTCATTCTGGACTTTTTTTAATTTTAATTTTTATTAATTACAATTTATTCACTTTGTATCCCCCCTGTAGCTTCCTCCTTCCTCCCCTCTCATTCCCTCCCTCCTCCCCTCCCATCCCCACCCTTCCTCCCTGTACCCCACCAATGCCCCTCCCCAAGTCCACTGATAGGGGAGGTCTTCCTCCCCTTCCATCTGACCCTAGTCTATCAGGTCTCATCAGGATTGGCTGCATTGTCTTCCTCTGTGGCCTGGTAAGGATGCTCCCCACTCAGGGGGAGGTGATCAAAGAGCAGGCCAATCAGCTCATATCAGAGACAGTCCCTGTTCCCATTACTATGGAACCCACTTGGATGCTGAACTGCCATGGTCTACATCTGTGCAGGGGTTCTAGGTTATCTCCATGAATGGTCCTTGGTTGGAGTATCAGTCTCAGAAAAGACCCCTTGCCCAGATTTTTTGGTTTTGTTGCTCTCCTTGTGGAGCTCCTGTCCTCTCCAGGTCTTACTATTTCCCACTTCTTTTATAAAGTTCCCTGCACTCTGCCCAAAGGTTGGCCTTAAGTCTCAGCTTCTGCTTTGATACCCTGCAGGGTAGAGCCTTTCAGAGGCCCTCTGTGGTAAGCTCCTGTTCTGTTTCCTGTTTTCTCCTTCTTCTGATGTCCATCCTCTTTACCTTTCTGAATGGGGATTGAGCGTTTTAGCCAGAGTCCTCCTTCTTGATTAGTTTCTTTAGGTGATTAGTTTCTTTAGATTTTAGTAGGTTTATCCTATATTATATGTCTAATATCCACTTCTGAGTGAATATAGACACTTTCAGCAAAGTGGCTGGATACAAAATTAACTCAAAAAAGTCAGTAGCCCTCCTGTATACAAAAGACAAAAGGGCTAAGAAAGAAATTAGGGAAACAAGACCCTTCACAATAGCCACAAAGGATATAAAGTACCTCGGTGTGACCCTAACCAAGAAAATCAAAGACTTGTATGAAAAAAATTTCCAGTCTCTGAAGAATTTTTTTAACAGAAATATAATGAGTACCAATTAGTTGTAAAGGGTAATGTTTAGTGTTTTTGTTTTGTTTTGTTTTGTTTTGTTTTGTTTTGTTTTGTTTTGTGGAGAAAGCAAAGGAAAAATTGTCACCTGTGGAAATCCTAATGTGAGCTTGACTGTATTCTTAAACAGTCTGAACCATGCAAGAAGCATAATTGCAATCCCCGCATTGGAAGGGCCCCTCTTCCTTTCATATGTGGAGTGATGGTATTCTAGAAACCCTTAGGACAGAGACATGTCTCTCCTGAAAGGCTGTTCTATTTAGTTAACACAAAAGCTGCTTTAAGTGTATCCAAATACTTACAGATATACTAAAATGGATAGATATTTAAAACATGGTGCTGGTACCCCAAGCATTGTGTGAGTACACTTGCTCCTGAGCATAAATTCCAAAGCATCAAGGGTAACCCAAAGAACTTCACTGAAAACACACACACACACACACACACACACACACACACACCCCTTTCCCAACAACTTTCCCAACAAACCCAAATAGACAAGGAGCCAGGGCCAAGTTACTATCATATGAACAGTTAGTAAGAAGAAGGTCCCGGATTTGGAGCCCAGTCTGCAGGAGATGAGGCTAGGAGAAGGGAGAGGCGAGCAGAACCAAATGTAAATCCCTGCAAGCAGAGTCAATACATTCATTTTTCAAGGTCCGAGATCAGAGGGCTTGCTAATGACGGCTCTCAGAGTTGTTCCAATTAGGCTTTGTTTCCCCTGCCCCCAACCACCTCCCACCCCTGCGTAAGGAGTTCTACACCTGCCCAACTTGGTGCATCAGATTTGATCTTTTGTGGCCCAGAGAATTGAGGCAGGGCTTGAGAGGGAGAAAGGGACTCAGGTAAAATCATTGTAGGCTCCACAGTTAAAAGAAGTTCAGAAACGACTCAAAAGCCAGAGGGGGAGAAATAGTCTCATTAATTGGACCTTCTTTACCTCTTCAATCTCTCTGGACCCAGACAAAGCAGTAGAAAGAAAGGGATTATCCGCCTTGTTCTTCAAAGCCAAGTTATTTTTGGTTAATTGGGGAAGAAGATGTGAAGCAACCCCTAGGCAACAGTACTTTTGAGAAGGGCTTCTTTGGTATCGGATCTGAAACCCACACTGATAGAAAATGTGAACTTGTAACCGGGCCTTGGACCTCTCTGCATGATGCTTCCAATGTTCGCGTAACAAGACTGAAATGCAAGGCTTCCTGTTGAAATACTAGCAAGTAGCCCCTAGGCGCCTGGGCTCTCTCTGCAATGATCTTTTAAGCCTAAGAAAGTGGAACTCTTTTTAAAGAAACAGAACTTTACAGCAAAAGAAACTGAAAACCAAAGTAATCGCTCCATTGCTGACATTTGTATATACCTCATACTCCTTTTACTCAGCCTTAAGATCTTTATTCCCAAAATTGAAATGCTAAAAATAATATGAGAGTATACTTCATTTGCATAAATCTTTCTTAGGATAAATTTTAAGTAGCAAAATATTTGGATTGAATAGTTGAAACGTCCTTAAGTCTCCATGAACCATTTTAAAGTGTGTTTCTAATTTAAATGGGTAAAGTCAACATAAGGATGACTTTTTTTTCTATCTTTTTATCTCAGTTTAAAACATATCTCATTTCTTTTTATCACTCTTTATTACTGTTACTTTATTACTGTTGTTTCTATTTTCTGTTCATCATTTCATGTTCAAGGGCAAAACAGAACCAAACTTCCATTTCGAGAAGCGTGGTGTTCTCAGGCTATGAGTTTTTGAGGTTATAGTGATCTGTACTGGCTATCAGATGCTTACACACTGTTAAGAAGATAACGGAGACTGTTTTGAGAAAGAAAGAAAAGCAGGTATTGGAGATTTAGGGAGTTACAAGAAAGAGAAGGTATCAGAAGGAGACCAAGAACCCAGAAGGTGTAGCATTAATTTAGTTGGGCTGGGGAGTCCTTTTCTTCTCTCTAAGCTAAAGCACACTCTTTTCTCTTTGGTGCTCACACACAGGAAGGTAGTTGTTTTTGTTTTTGTTTTTTCATCCACTCCTCACATTCTTTGAGTGTTTAGTATGATGTAGACAACACTGAGGAGGGATAGACCAATTAGCAAACACTCTCTGTCCTAATGAGGTTCATATTTCAGTGAGAGGTAACAAGCATATATATGATGTCAAGAAGTAATGAATGCTACAAAATGTCTCTAAGAAGGAAAAATATCAGATAGTTCCCGGACCTAAGGGCTTGGGACATAGGTATGAGGCTGGAGGATGTGAGACAAACAGCTTCCCCACTCTTACTAGAAAGTACTCCAGATCTCTTTGATGTTCCCTGAGAAGGATCCATGATTTCTATCATGGGGTCTTTCAATTTGCTTTAATAATGTGAAAAAAAAAAAAAAACCTGCTTAGATACAGTGTTTCTGCTGGGGTAAGGAATTATCCCTGCATGTCTAGACACAGTGTCTCATGCTCTGTGCTGATGCACAGTGTTGGTGCCTGTGTCTAGAGCTAGGCCTATTGCTCAATGTCGAGATGCAGTGTTATTGTTCTATATCAAAGCAATCAAAGCTCTTGCAGACTTTCCTCTAAGAAGACTAGAAAGTCCAGTCAAGGCTCACCCTAACCCCCTCCAAGATGTGGGCCAGGCCTTTTAACTGCTCTGCCCTGGGCCCCAATTAAGCCCAATTAAGTAAAATGCAGAGATTAGACTATAGGAAGAAAGGTCTCCAAAGTCCTGTCCAACCCTAGCCTTCTTTTTTCTACCCCAGCTTGCACTTGTGCCTATAAAACTTCCAAGTACACAACAGGATTAACCCATCAGCTCAGCTGCACTGGGAGAGGGAAGGAGGGAGGCAGGGGAGGAAGTATCAATGATACTGCACTCCAGTGAGCAATGAAGAGGCTCCATTCACCAGCCAACAAAACCTAGGCGAAGCCTCTGACTTAATCAGCCAGGGAGGCTCCAGCAGGAAGAACAAAGAGAATCAAAGCTTCACTTGGCAATGCAGCCACAGCTGCTGTGGAGGCCTGAGCCCAGTAGGACCCCAACAGAGGGGGAGGCTGTGTACACACACACACACACACACACACACACACACACACACACAGACTGTGAAGTCACAGGTTTCAGAAGGAAAAGGAGGAAGAAGACATAATGACAAAGTGCCCAAGACTTATACAGAGCTGATACGATCAAACAAGACCTTCATTTCAACAGTGCTTTGTAGGCCAGGTTCTAGGAATGCTAATTTTTTTTTCCCCAATGACGATCTTTTTCAGACTTCTTGTCGAGACAAACTGTCTGCCAAAAGCAGCTTAAGGGAGGAAGAGTTTATGTTGGCTCTCAGTTTGAGTAAAGTCCATCAGGGTGTGAAGGCGTGGTGGCAGAAGTGTGACTCCACAGTCAGGAAGCAGAGAGAGGTGAATTCAGATTCTCAGCTCACTTTCTCTGTCTTATTCCGCCCAAGAATCCAGCTGAAAGGAAGGTGACGTCCACATTTCAGGGTGGGGCTTCCCAGTTCAGTCTAAGCCTTTTTGGAGACCTTCAAGGGCAAACCCAGAGGTGTTTCTCCGTGATGATCCTAAATCCAGTTATGCTGACACCAATGATCAATCATGCCTATAACCAGAATCCTTCAATGAAAATCAAAATGAAACTCTCACATGCACTTCTGCCTGAAACTCCTCCCGTGTTGAAGAAACTTATGCAACTCAGTACAGCACAGTCACAGCAAACGCTTGGGGCCATACACTACACCAGCACGTCTGTCCAGGGTTTATTTTAAAATCTTCATGTTCTGATATTCATCCTGTAAGTAAACTGAGATGACAAATAACCCTGTTTTATAAGTGTGAAGACCAAGACCGTGTTTCTGTGGCTGCTTTCTATTCTTACAGCATACTGTACAACAGCGTCAGCTTCAGCAGCAGCATGATCGGAGTCCTTGAGGTGACAGTGATGGGAGTGAGCCCCGGGGGAGAGGTCCAGAACAAGAAAATGGAATGACGGAAGGCACATGACTCGTAAGTGACAATAAAACACGAGTCAGAAGAGGCACACAGAAAAAGAATTATGGCTGAACTCAAGAAAAAGACACATCTTTATGGGTCCCATGGTTTGTGGCCAGAGATGTTATATTTTATAAGAAGAAAAACCCCCTCCTATCTATTCATCTATTGGTCATGGCAATTCAACACTGATTTTTCTTTCTTTCTTTTTTTTTTTTTTTTAATTTTTTGAGACAGGGTTTTTCTGTGTAGCCCAGACTATCCTGGAACCTATTCCAGAGGCTGGCCTTGAACTCAGAGACCTTCCTGCCTCTGCCTCCCCAGTGCTGGTCTAAAAGGTATGCCAGGTTTCTACAGTGATTTTTAACTCTTATTTTTAACTATTTCTTGGAAAGACATTAACAGGACACAACAAACTGTGCTTTAGTTACAGCACGCATCTTGTTTTCACACTAGGCTTTTCACCTGGAAAGCGGGGCACGCGACTTCCCTTCCGTGCACTGAGAGCTGCGACACTTGTGCGTTTGTCAGGTGCTGAGGATATCTGGAAGAGTCGACTATGACTAGAATGACTCACAAAATTAGAGAATGACTTGTTTTTGTTTTCTTCTGTACTTGCATGTTTTGCTTCGTGTGACCTTGTGCTGCCCTGTGCTAATCATAAACTCCATCTTCCCGAAGGCAAGTCTCCATAAGTTCACACAGAGGAGCAGAATGAGTAACATTTCAATTAATGGGCATAGTCATAAAAGAAGGGGCTGGAGCTGTCGGCTGTCTTTTGTGAGGCCTTCAAATAAGACATTTCTAAATAGCTCTGGGGCAAATAGTTTTGGCTGTGAAGTCCTGTATAAAAACAAGACGAGGTCTGTAAATAAAGCATGCAGTTATTTGTGTTCAGTTAATATCTCTCCAAGGAATAGATGAGAGATGGAACATTCAAATTATTGTTGAGTTATCATGACCAATAGATGGGACACACAGATTTTTTTTTTTAATATACCTGTGACCACATCCCGAAGGAGCCACGGACAGATGCCTTTCTCACGAATTCTGCTACGTTCCTTTTCTGTGTTCCTTTTCCAACATGTGAAGTGACTTCTGCCATACCATTCTGTTCTTGACTTCTATCACTGAACAGCACCACTGACTGGGTTAGCAAACCCACTGCTTTTCCCTCTATGATACTTTCAGGGACCCGACTTTCCAGTCCAGGTTTAAAGATCGTGATGCTAAGTGGATACGGCCATCAAAACACAGAGTTCTGCATTCAGGGGAGCTTTATACAGCATTCCTCTCATCATCTTCATGACAGATTTGCCCACAAGTCTAGCCTTTGCTAATCCTCCTTCTTGCTATTACAGAGAGAGCAAAGACACTTGCCCAGGCTTGAGAACAGAGCAAAAGATGTAGCCACAACTATGCCACTGATGGGAAATGCTTGGTGAGAATAGGCTCCTAGAGGCTCTGCTGTTTCCTGATAATTCCTTTCCTTTTGCTGTGAGTGTAAATTATCTAGGAAACTCCAGCCCCTTCCTCAGAAGCATCTTACTTTCCTGTATAAGCTACTCTACTAGTGAAAACCTAGCTTCTGTAGATAGACTTCAGCTACCTCAAGACGACCTCCTTCTTCCCTAAAAGCATGCCCCACTTCAGGCCAACTTTTCATCCTAGGAGAACAGAACCATACATGGTAGGCACTGTGGCCATGTTGGCAGAGTGAACTGACTGCCAAGAAAGGATAATTCCCTTCTATTGAAAACTCCAACAGAAGTTGTCCATTGGGTGGGATGGCAATGCTCCTAATATCAGGCCTGCCTTGTGAGACTTGAAGGGTTGACACTAGTCTCATGTAGGACTGGATGAAAACTTAGTTTTGACAGAAGCAAAGGAATAACCATTGTCTTCAAAGTTGTCTAAAGTCGCACATGAGCGAGGACAGCCATCTTAGTTTGCTTTCTATTGTTGTGTTAAAACACCATGATCAAAGGCAATGTGGGGAGGAAAGAGTTGATTTCACCTTACAGTTTTAACATCATATGGGGAAGTCATGTCAAGAGCTCAAGGCAGGTCCTAGAGGCAGGAGCTGATACATAGGCCATGGAGGAGTGCTTCTTACTGGCTTGCTCTTCATGGCTTGCTCAGCCCGATTTCTTTTTTTTTTTAATTTTTTTATTTATTTTATTTCATTTTTTTTATTAGTTACATTTTATTTTTTTAAATTTTTTTTCAATGCAGTTTATTCAGGAACCTTGAACAATCCTCGGACCCTGGGGAAAGCCAGCCCACAGCTTAAATAGCCTCTGGGTAGCCAACCCAGGCGTGCCACGTGGGCAATGCAGATAGGTCCACATACATGGAAGCAAGCCAGATCCTCAGCCTTAGCCAAATGTGGAATTGTTCGTGACAGAGAGCACTCACCATCAGGAAGGTGGAAGGCAGAAACCAGCTCCATCTTTAAGGCACAGCATTCCGCAGCTCTCTACAGTTCCCCCTTTTTGTTTTAGACGCATCAGGCAAGAGTAGAGGTCTGATCTCCGATTTCTTATAGACCTAGGATCAACAGCTCAGGGGTGGCATCTACAATGAGCTGGTTCTTCCCACGTCAACCATCGATCAAGAAAATGCACCACAGGCTTGCCCATAGGTTAGTCTGGTGTATGTGTGTGTAGGGGGAGTTGAATAGAAATGACCCCCATAGGGTCATATATTTGAAAGTTTGGTCATTAGGGAGTGGTGCCACTTGGCAGGGATTAGATGGTATGGCTATGCTGGAGTAGATGTGGCCTTGTTGGATGTCAGGTGTCACTGGGGTGGGCTTTAGGGTTTCAAATGTTCAAGCCAGGCCCAATATATCTCTCTTTCTGCTGTCTTGAGACCCCGATATAGAAGTGTTAGCTCCTTCTCCAGCACCATGTTGACCTGCCTGCATGCCACCATACTCCCCACCATGACAATAATGGATGAAACCTCTGTGCTTGTAAACAAGCCCCAATTAAGTGCTTCCTTTTATAAGAGTGGCTGTGGTGACAGTGCCTCTTCAGAGCAACAGAACACTGACAAGAACAGGACATTTTCTCAGTTGAGGGCCCCTCTCCTAAGAAAACTCTATCTTGCATCAAGTTGGCATGAAACTGACCAGCACAACAGTTTATTCATTGAACAGCACAGAAGCTTGTCAGTGTTCAAGGACTCAAGAGGTGAAAGCAGGTGCATATGAAGGCAGGAGAAGAGAAGTTAGTGATCTGTATCTGTGGGTAGATAGGAGGCATAGGGACAATGTCATCTTTTCTGGGTCAGCTTTTTAGTCACAGTGTGCATGATGGACACAGGTCCTGAAGCATCACTTGCTGAGCAAACCCCTACTGGCGGCCTTCACTGTCCCAAGATTCCAGGATGTGGGCATGAGGTAAGGGAGATGTGGGCCTGGTGGTAGGGTGGTGGTAGGGGGTGTTGAAGACAAGGTGCCTACACAGCAGAAACTTAGAATCTGGTGATGGTAGAAATGGTGGCTTTCTGCCATGTGGTTCCTGGAGTAATGGAGTAACGGCTGGCAAGGAGGAATAGGAACATTAGGAATTAGCTGGATAGGCATTCAACCTTGCAGTTTTTCCTATAATCGTTGGCTGTTTCTCTGGGAGAAAAACTGGGCTTTTCCACCTCCTTCTCATTTCCCTCCTACTCCTTCCTCTGGGGTGGTGAAATCTGACAGGAAGCCCCGTCTAAGACCCATGGCCACTCATATGCAGAATGAGTTACTGCCAGCTATCCACACACACAACACACTCCACTCCATGAGAGGAGTATGTCTTCAGATAAAGTTCAAGTTTAGACTGAGATATTTACTTGTTTTAAGAAGGGGTAAGAGGGAAAACCCTTATTTGCAGATGAATGTGCTTCAATGCTCTATTTTAACTCATAAGGATGTCTTTAAAAATTTTACATGCAAGTATGCTAATATCCTGAGACACCCTCCTACTACCACTCTTAGAAACTACGACTGTTGAGAAAGGCAAAGAATTAAACCAGCAAGGTTTAAAAAGCCAACTAGGAAAGTCATATTTATTTTGGATGAACTAAATTCCAAAACTAAATAAAATGTCCCCAGAGTATGTATCTCTAAAGATTTTTATTGTTCAGAAGATAATAAACCGACATATTTTACAATCAACAATATTGAGTGATAATCAATAAATACTAGAGATAGCAAATAACACATTCCTTATTTTCTTTTAAAGTTTTAATTAATTTTTATTTTATGTATATGAGTGTTTTGTCTCTGTGTGCGTGTATGTGCACCATGAATGTGCAAGTGCTTATATTGGCCAGAAGAGGGCATCAGTTCCCTAGGAACTAGAGTTACAGGACCACCTTGTGGGTGCTGGGATCTCTGTATTCAGCAAGTGCTGCTGCTAACCACTGAGCCATCTCTCCAACCCCAAGCAAGATGCTTTAGCCCACATGCTTCTTTGATGCTACTTCAAAGTAGAACACCTTCCTGCAGGTTTTTTCAGAACCAAAAGTTAGCACCCCAGCTTCCTCTCTCAGCCCTCTCTTCTTTCCTCCCTCTCTTTACACTCACCACACTTAGAACGTGTTGGAAACTTGTGCAGCTTTGACCCACAAAACACTATACGAGTGGATCAGTAAGAAGAGTCTAGGTAATGTTAGAGTGACAGATGACCCCAAACTTGGTGACTCAAAAGAATGAAAGGCTTGAGCTGGGCACGGTGGTACATGCCTTTAATCGCAGCACTTGGGAGGCAGAAGCAAGCTTATTTGTATTAGTTTGAGGCCAGCCTGGTCTGCATAGTCAGTTTCAGGGCAGCCAAGGCTACATAGAGAGACCCTGTCTCAAAAAAACAAAACAAAACAAACAAACAAACAAAAGAAGATTAATTTTTTCATTAAAGCCACATTCACCAGAAAGTCAGCATGGATCTTTATTTGTTGCAGTCATTAGGAGGCCAAATCCAGTGGAATAGCCATCTTGAGTGCCGCTGGTTACTGTACTGAAGGAGAAAATAAGGCCTTGGAAAATCTCCGGCTCCAAGATGCAACCTGGAAGTGTTACATGTCATTTTCAAACAAACTCCAAATATCAAGGGTCTCAAGGTCTGTCTTCATGGGAGGGAGCTGGCCTAACATTAGCACCACCAAAAATAAGTTAATTAAATTAAAAAAAAAATAATAGAGACTTTAACTAGACACAAGACTCCAATCATAGGAGTCTCAGATACACCCTGTGCCCAGAAGGAAGGAAAAGGAAATAGCTGGCACACAGAATCAGTGACTATTGAGCTAGGTGGTGGGGAGCAGATTTCAGAGTGTGGTCTCCTTCCTAAGGTATGCCTCTCAATGACCCTAACCTCTTCAAAATGAACTCTGCCTCCTTAGCCCTAAAGGAAAGTAGGAATTAGTCCACTATCAGATATCTTTCCAGATTAATCTGATTGCAGACTTTCCTAACTTGCTTTCTGTGATCACTGAGACAAATGTCATGACCAAAAGCAACTTAGTGAGGGGAGGGTTTGGTTGGAAAGGGTCTCCGGACTATCACTAGGTAAACCCAAGGCAGGAACCTGAAGGCAGGAACTACAGTAGAGATCCTGGAGGAAAGCTGCCTCCTGGCTTCCCTCCCACAGTGCTCAGTTTGTTTTCTTCTACAACCCAGGACCACCTTCCCAGAGGTGGCTCTGCCCACAGTGGGCCTGGGCTCTCCCATGCCAACTGTTAACCAAGAAAATGTCTCCAGAGATTTGCCTACAGGCCAGTTTGACGGAGGCAACTTCTCAACTGAGGCCCCCTCTTCGTTTGGTGCACAAACGAAGACAAAGAGAGTGGGAGGCCAGTGTGATGAGATGACTGAGTTCAGGCTGCAGTAATGGCCCATCGGGGTTTGCCACCCATGTGAAATCTAGCCAGCTCTCACCTCATCCGGGTCTCGGTTTCCTCGTTTGCTTGATCGAACATTTGGTTGATACACTAACGGGGACTAATAAGGAAGAATTCGTTATTGTTGATCTATATTGAAGTTTTCACATGCAAATGCCTTAGCCCAGTATCTACTAACTGAGAAGGACTCTGTAGGCGATAACGGTCATTGGCAATATTCAGCTTGGAATAATAATAATAATAATAATAATAATAATAATAAGTCAGTGCTATTGTCTGAAAGACATCATCATGTAGCAGATTAAAGGATTTTTGCAATTTGTTGTTGCCTCTCTTTCAATTTCTCGGAGGAAAAAGAATGGAGGCAAGACGTGACCCCAAGAAAGGCACGTGGGAGACAGCAAATGCAAGTACAACTGGAACACGCTTCCCCACATGAGCCTGTAGGAGCACTGTGTCTGTGTGCCTCTGTAGCCATCCCCAAATACCCTCTCAGTGCTTGGACGTGGCAGTACCTGCGTGTAATTCCAGCACTGGGGAGGCTGAGTCAGAACAACTGTGGGTCAACCTTAGGGTCAGCACAGGCTGCGTGAGAAAAGCATATGTCATAAAACAGGACAAGACAAAACAAAAGAAGCCCTCAGAGCTCAAAGGCTAAAGATGGCCCCTCGACAGGGGAATGGAGAAAAAGGTTTGTACGCCTGGTGTCTGTGGACTGGCTGGGAGAAATTCTCCTCTCCTGGCACACGACTGCAGGACTGCAGCTTATGTCACTCCTCCCTCACCTATAAAGTGGCAGTGATTACACAATTACAAGGCATGGAATTGGCTAGGCTGTTGAAATAAATAACACACATAAAATCTTAAGCTTGGGTTTGGCATGTCATAAGGGCTCCATGGATGTTAGAATTATCAAACATGAGGAAATCAAGACTCCAGAAACCTAAGTCACTTGCCTGGGGTCACACAGTTAGTAATTAGCAAAATTTAAACTCTGGTCTTTCCAAATCCAAAGCACATGTGTCTGTGTTTTACCACTTCATTCCATTATTTACACTCGCATAATTGCCCTTAGGACTGCATTAATCTGAAATTTGGGTCAAGCAGTTCTCAGGCATAATTGAAGAATAGCAAGAAATCACGCTGCGGCCCACTATGACGGCAGCCTCCAGCGAATGGAGCTGCTCCATTTCTAGAACAGTTCCAGCATGATCCTGATGATGTTTCTCCTGTGAGGAGTGAGAGATGTGGATGATTGGTCTGGCAGGTTCTTCAGGAAAAGAATTCACTACTTTTTGTCATTTTACATTCACACACTCCTCGAGGGAGGGAAATATTAATCATTCCTATTTTGATAAGGAGACAACTAAGATTTGATTGCTGTGAAGAGACACCATGACTGTGGCAACTCTCACAAAGGAAAACATTTCATTGGGGGCTGGCTTAAAGTTCAGAGGTTCAGTCCATGATCATCATGACAGGAAGCATAGCCGCACGCAAGCAGACATGGTGCTGGAGAGGTAGCTGAGAGTTTGACATCTGGATCAGCAGGCAGCAGGAAGAGAGAACCACACTGGGCCTGGCTTGAGCATCTGAAACTCCAAAGCCCACCTTCAGTGACACACTTCCTCCAACAAGGCCACAGCTTCAATAATGTTCTCTATGAGACTATGGGGGCCATTTTCATTCAAGCCATCGCAGTTACTCAAGATCGCATAGACGGAAGATGGCAGGTCTCCTGAAAGACAAGTCAAGAGGAAAAGAACCACTACACTGAGCAACACAATCTCTAAAATCAATATATACATGTACACATACGCACACACATACATGGATACATGTGAATACACACATATGAGCACATAAACATGCATATGTGTATACGTCATTATTAAGAGATAAACATATATGCTTCTGTTCAGAGAAAAACAGATGCATAATATTTAAAAAGAAAAACCTCAAAGAAAAGGGAAAAGTTACCCGCAGCTCTCGGAGGCCAGAGGGATAAGGTCCAGTAGAGCTGGAATTGCAAGTTGTTGTGAGCTGCCTGCTGTGGGTCCTGGGAACCAAACCCAGGTCTTCTGCAAGAGCAGTATGTGCTCTTAACCTCTGTGCCATCTCTTCAGCCTCTATAGATACTATTTTAATATATCATTTTATAAGAGAAAAGGTAAATAACAACAAATAAGCTGAGCAATCAAGTGTTGTTTTTTTTTTGTGGGGGGTGTTGGTTTGGTTTTGGTTGTTTGTTTGGTTGGTTGTTTTTTGGTTTGGGACGTTTTGTTTTGTTTTATTTTCTTTGTTCTGGTTGGTTGGTTTGAAACAAGATTTCTCTGTGCCCCGGCTGTCCTGGAACTCACTCTGCAGACCAGGCTGGCCTCAGTCTCAGAGATCTACTGGCCTCTGCCTCTGTTGGGATCAAAGGCATGTGCCACCACCACTGCCCGGCTCAATTTTATTTTTTAATTAACAAATTGTTTTATGTACATGAGTGTTTTGCCTGCATGTGTGTCTGTGAACCCTATGTGTGCAGCACCCTTGGGAGGTCTAAAGAAGGCATAAGTCCACCGGGACTGGAGTTACAGATGGTTGAGAATCTATATGAAAATGCTGGGAACCGACTGAACCTGGGTCTTCTGGAAGAGCTGTCAGAATCCAGTCCATTATTGCTCCAAATTCTTTCTGTTTTCATCTTCAGCAGAGTGAATACTAGCATCCATGGTAAACGAAAGGATTCTGAAGGATACTTTTCTCCTTGGCTTGGACATGGCCTGGCTTGAGCATCCCTGTTCTATGAGGCCATTCTGTTAATATAAAAAACAGGAAATGAGCCATAGCCCCCGAAAGCAGCCCAAGTCATGGTCCACTTTCATCATTTGGCCAGTTTTAGCTGGCTCCACAGGAACCCTCTTGTGGGCAGCTGGGCAGCAAGTCTGGTTTTTCTGTGGCTCTCAGAAACTTATATGACAAGCCATTGACATAGCAGAAGACGGAGGTAGAATTGTCTTTGGGGGAAGAGCTCAAGCTAGAAAATGGGAAGGAAAGGAAAGGAGAGAGGAGCCTTTCTGAGATGAATCATCATACCCTTGGTCAAGTAAACTCTAAACATAACTTGCACAGGTTCAGGACACTCAGCCTTACAGGTCCTAAAGAGATGCCAAAGGAGGCCCCACCTACAGAGACACTAATGGTCAGGAGCTGGCTTTGGGGTTTCCTATTTTATATGTTTAAAGACCAGGTCTGTGTTTTGACAACTGAACTTGCTAATAGCTAGCCACTGCAGTGGCTGCTCCCAGCTCTGTTTGTTTTACATAAGGAGATTCAACCAGTCAGTGTGGGAGGAGCTGCAAATTACTTCCCCTGGCTGGGAGCGCCTGCTTATTTTTCCTACAGCCTGGCCAAGCTGATGTACAGGCTACCCTCAAAGCTCATGCCTGAGAAGGCAGCCCAGAGGGACCCCTTGATCTGTGTATTTATGTAGGGTGTGTGCCTAAGTGGGTGTCAAGTATCAAAACACATAGGTAACCATGGGCAAAAGCTTAAATATACCATCTTATACATTTTGTTCCTTATTAAATTATCTGACAAGTCTTTGCTGAGAGCACAGGGAGAGAGGCTATTTGCTGAGACCTGCTGAGATTCCTGAAAGAGGCCTCTCTTCCTCCCTTTCACATATGTGTATATACAGATATGCATACACACACACACACACACACACACACACACACACACACACACGGCTGAGAAATGCACATATAGAAAAGCTCCTAATTATTCAAATTACCCACAGTTCTGGATAGTGGATATGTTTAGCAATGTGTATTACACTTGTAAAACCACCAAGAACCAAGTACAGTGAAACAGGCTTATACTAAAAAAGCCCTAGATCCCTGGTTCTCAACTTTCCCCGTGCTGCAACCCTTCAATACAGTTCCTCATGTTGTGGTGACCCTCAAGCATAAGATGATTTCTTTGCTACTTCGTATCTGTAATTTTGCTGCTGTTGTGAATCATATTTTGAGTAGCTGTGTTTTTCCAATGGTCTCAAGTGACCCGGGCAAAAGGGTCATTCAACCCTGAAGGGATCATGAACTACAGGCTGAGAAGGAGTGATATAAAGGCTACCAGGATGCTCACATTAACCCTACTGTGTGCAAGAGCTGCATCTCAGCATGTTTTTAAAAAATGAAGTAGGAAGCGTAGGTGTAAGAAAAGCAGGAGAGTGAATTACGTGAGCGGGAGAAGCAAGAGAGGCCAAGCGAGAAATCACTTGAGTTGGTGCTCGCCAACCTCAACTTCAGCCCCGGAGGAGGAAGGGAGAAAGGAAGAGAAAAAGAGGGGGAGGGAGAGATGGGGAGGAAGGGAGAGAGAGAAACAGAGAGACAAAGACACAGAGAGAGAGGGAGGAGAGAGACTATTATGTTCATTTGGACACTTGGAGACCCAAACACTTTAATCTTGTTACAAATCAACACTCCAAATTGTTCAGTGTTTTAAAAAACTAGTCTTTTGCTGGGGGAGGGGGGTCCATCCCACATTGAGGTGGACTCCAGGAGATAATCTCGTCCGGAGAACAGGAGCGTGCCCAGGGAGCCGCAGGTGAACGCACCAGGCTGCACCTTTCACTTCTAGGCTGGGGACCCACTAGGGGACATGGCAAGGCTCCTCAGACTTTACCCTCCAGACTAATTGCCACATGTGGAAACTAGCGGTCACTGCCACATCTGCAAAATTTTCTTTGCTGCTATTTCTCTTCTTGCTGAAGCTTGTTTAATTGGAGGCAAGAAAACCATTAGCTGAATTAAATGAGACTTAAGTAAGCTTACCAGCAGGTGGCAATAGAGGTAATTGGGTCTCCAGTAACATTAAACTTGAATTATTTTCTAAGACAGAGTATAGAGGTGAGAACCTTCACAACTCAGCCTAGTCTCAGGGTAAACCTGACTTTTCCTGCTCTCATTCTGTGAGGTAGAATTCTTTAAGCCATGCTGCCATAGGCAGAAACAAACTTTTGCCCCACTTCTGCAATGGAGCTGTATTCACAGCAGTCTCTTCTTTTATTTTGAGAAAGGGTCCCAAGAAAATTACCCAGGAGAGCCTTGAATTTATAGTGTAGTTGAAGCTGGCCTTGAACTTGTGATCCTCCTGCCTTAGTGTCCCACATAGCAGGGGTACATGTATGAATCACTAAGGCCCAGATATACTTTTTTTTTTTAACTAAGCTGCCTATTTTATTTCGTTGGAAAAAAAATGTATGCATAGACCTACACATACATATAGTTCTATGTATATGTATATATCTCTATATACATAGGAAAATGTTGTATAATCTCATAAATTAGGTATGTGGTTAAAGGAAGCACAGCTGGGTGAAATAGACTATGCTTACAATATAACCTCTTGGCATCACTTAATGCGTGGAGCCTAACCTCCCATTTTGACGACGATGAAGCAGTCTGAACACTCCAGCATTGAAGGGACACTGTTTCTAAAGGAATTCATTAAACCTTTGTTAATTCTTTCCATTGATGAGAAACCCATAGATTTCAACGGGAATTCCAAAATTTTCAGTTTCACGGGATAATTTGGAGGTCTGGTATAACAGGACAGTTTGATCTGAAGCTTGTGTGCCAAGGAGCTCAAAGTTTCCAAAGCCATGATATATAAAAGTCCTCACCCTACAACCTACAGATTGCCTCCACGTCTTTCTATTCATCAGCTAGCTCTGGTTCTCTGGTCCTTTTTCTTGTGAATGAGATCCAAGGCTGCGGCTGGGAGAAAGGGCTAAACAAGAATGTGTTTACCTGGGACCTTTGCAATTTTGAATCTAATGACTATGTGTACTTATTTAAACACGAAGCTAGATAACCAAGAAAGCGATTTATGCCTGATTTTTAGACATACAGAAATGATGTGGTCTTTCATGTCATGAAATAACAGCAATGAATAGTTTTTAGTTTTTAAATTAGGTCTTCTAAACTTCTGTTCAGTATTAAGGAGAGATTTGGGGAGAGAAAAAGAGTAATAAACACTGAAGGAAAGAGCCTTGGAAAATGAGACCTAGTTAGTCACCGTATGACTCAACGAGGTTTGAATTTGAATTTGAATTTACTTCCAGATGTATTTCTTATTCCGATTAGTAACACTACTAGAAATGCTGTGATGCTATTTTTACACTTTCTAAACAATCAATGACTTTCATTGCTTTTCAATTTTATTTTACTTTCATACCTTTCAATCTTTCATTAGCACTCATCACATAAATTCAAATATTCTAATAAAAGCTTTTAAAAGTAGCCTTCTCTTTCCATTTTGTATATGTTAGTAACTGAATGTGTGTACCCCATCAAAATTCATGTTGAATCCCTAATCCCTAGTGAAACTGTGTTAAGAACATAATTAAGGTTAAATGAGGCCAAAAGGGCAGAGCCCTAATCCATTAGGATTAGTGCTCTCAGAAGAGGAGAGTCCTACATTGTGAGAAGGCAATATCTGAAAACCAATAAGAGGCCTTGTCAACCCCACCAGACCTCATGCTCCAAGACTCTAAGACTGTGAGAAAATACATAGCTGTTAATGAAGTCACTCTGTCTAGGACATTTTTTGTTTTGTTTTGTGAGACAAAGTTTCTCTGTGCCCTACCTGTCCTGAAACTCGCTCTGTAGACCAGGCTGCCCTTGAACTCACAGAGTGAAGCGGAATCTGCCTCTGCTTCCTGAGTGCTCGGCCTCAAGGTGAGTGCCACCATGCCTGGCCTAGGACATTTTTCCCCCACAACCTGCACTGACTATAACGCAACTTGCAATTTCTTTATTCCATTAAATGTGTTGGCTAGAACCAGAACAATGTAAAGAAAGGTGGCCCATTACTTAAGGAGAGCCCCTTATTTTTCAGTGACTTTTGTCAATTATTTGTAGTGCTTGTGGAATAATTAATATCTATGATGCTTCTTAATATCTATGATGATGCTCATACTCCTTTTCTATTTAGATCTATTGACAGAGAAAAACAGTGTCTTTTTTTTAATATGAGTTCTTCACTCAGTATGTTCTTCA